>NC_080865.1:45026766-46308953 GCF_030435755.1 Ochotona princeps
TGGGGGCGGGGCCTCGGCTGCCCGCTGCCAGCGCTCACAATCGCCGTTCCCCTTCCGGGGTCGCCCCGCGAGGTTCCGGGTGGGCTCCCTGCGCGGGCCCCGGTGGCTCTCGGCTGGCCCTTCGTGCTGCCCGAGCCCCTCAGTGGGTGGACGAGGTCGGCTTCAGCCGAAACGGGCGCCCTGCGGCCGTCCGCTGACCACCCTTGTTCTCGCTCGGTGAAACTTTGGCCACGTGGGGGCAGTGTGGGACCGCAGATGGCCGCCGCTCGGGTCCGCCTCCGCCCCTCGCGTTTGAAAAAAACCTCCCGAGACGCAAAAAATGACTCAAAGTCAGAATGCTTCTCTTAAGAGAGGCACTGCTTTTAAACCAGCCTGGCAACAACCAATCTACCGCTTTTAACATTTGTTTGGAGCTCATATCTCCAAATATGAAAAGCCCATGTTCTTACACTAGTCATCTCGAATAAGACCATGCAAAGCGATTCAGCGTATACATCGATTACTTCTTCTCCCCTTCAGTTTTGCTGCTTCCTACTATCGGATGACACACAATTGGGTGGGCTATACTTGGTTGGGGGATGTCATGGTTACAAACAACTTGCAGGACAGCTTATATATATTTTTTATTAACATTGCAGTATGTGACAGTTTCATAGGCTCTGGGTTTCCCCCATCCCCTCCCCATACCCTTCCCCCATTGTGGATTCCTCCACCTTGTTGCAATATTACAGTTCAAATTCAATCAAGATTCTTTCCTATACCAAGCATAGAGTCCAGCTACTTATTGTCCAGATGGGTTGAACAGTTTCTTGGGGAGACCATTTTTGGTCTGAAGGTAGAGGTGGTACAATATCGTCCCAGTCAATTAAGAGTCCCAATATAACATCAACAACGATTGAGGACAGCTTATATTCTAAGGGTAATTCACTTTGCATACAAGCTTCTCTGTTTTTTTTGAGAGGTGTATGGAACCAAAGCAATGCATGGTGGTCCCTTCCGAAGCACATATACTAACAGCGGAAGGAGACAGGTTTGCAAGACCCTTGCTCCAGCAGGACAAATTCCTGAAGCCTTCCATTTTTGTGCAGTAGGCAATTAGTTCAAGGTCAGGATCTTGGAAGCCATTGCCCCACCACTTAGGTGGGGTGTTATTGCATTTTAGTGTAACCACTCCCTTCACAAGCCCCATGAAGGTCCATGAGATGGAGGGGGCTTCCTTTCTTGGTCCTTCTTCCATCTTTGTGCACTCTGACTCTTGGCCTCCCAAGTGCCTGCCTGCTCTCTGGCTTCCCTACAGACAGACTCCAAGGACAGGTGGCCCCTTCAGCATGGCCCCTTTGTGTCTGTATTCCTCATCTGATGTTCACTGCTTGGGCGGGACAGTGAAGATGTTAAGGCTAAGATGCTTTGTATTTTCAATGTGTGTACTTTGGATAGTTATGGGAGAGGTGAGTCCTAGCAGTGATGGAATGTGGGCAGAGAAGCCAGGGAAAGGTGAATGTGTGTCCAGGTTATTTGCTGTATGTCCCTTAGGAGAACTTACACAGCTGGGACATAGGTCTTCAGCTTAACGGATGGATTTCAGGCTAATGACCAGGCTAATGACCTTTTTTTTTTTTTCCCCTATTGAGACTGGATTGCCATATGGACTTGTGATTGGCTATTTCTAGTGTGCTCTGTTATCACGAAGCTTGGTTAATTAAGACTCCTTAATACAAAAACACCCTTGATTGGTCTGGCATGATCTCACTCACATCCGGCAACACCATATTTCATACTTTTGTGTGATCAAACAGGATCACCCGATCTTTTTATATTTTTCTTTACATAAAGGTTTTGCATTCTGGGTGTGTTTTTTTAAAGGCAATACTGTGGATCCCGTAAATTGACACTATGAACCTGCAGTAGATCAAGATCTTCTACTGAATCATCTCTGAAATTTCTTTAAGTTCTATCCTGGTCACAGGAGGAAAACCGCATGCGTTGGGTAGAAGATAGCTTCTACTGAAATAATGTCACAATACTGGATGGGGGAGTGTTTCCTGAAGATGCTGTCCTCTAAGTAATAATGCAGGAGCGTCTTTTGCAAACTCAACTACATATCTGACACGTATTAATGTCAACCATCTCTTCAATTTCAGTCTATAAATGTTGTTGAGAAATTTTCTTGGGTCAGAAAAATTTGTAGCAAGTAGTACCACTTGGGTCAAGAGATACATCAGTGCAGAATAAAAGGGCGGATCAGTGCCACTTAGCACACCAAGCCCCTTGGAGTCTGTGCAATCACCAAGAAACTATGAAAACGACAGAACTGCTCATGACCTCCACGGTCAAATCTCACAGGAGAGGCTCATTTTCTGGAAACAAGCACAGCAAAGTCAGAGGAAAGGTCGTAAGGAGATTCATTTCTGTTAGGAGAAAAAGTTACCATTTTGAGAGTGAAAGTTGAATCTTGAATGGGTGGTGTCTTCCACCGCGGCCCTATGGAGCTGGCAATGCTGGGACACGCCTCTGGGCTTGGTTGGGCGATAGGTGAGCTAAATAGCGTGGCTAAAACTTTTGGTTCCATACACCTCTCAAAAAGAACAGAGAAGCTTGTTTGCAGAGTGACTTACCCTTAGAACATAAGCTGTCCTGCAAGTTGTTTGTAACCATGACATCCCCCAACCAAGTATAGCCCACCCAATTGTGTGTCATCCGATAGTAGGAAGCAGCAAAACTGAAGGGGAGAAGAAGTAATCGGTGTATACGCTGAATCGCTTTGCATGGTCTTATTCGAGATGACTAGTGTAAGAACATGGGCTTTTCATATTTGGAGATATGAGCTCCAAACAAATGTTAAAAGCGGTAGATTGGTTGTTGCCAGGCTGGTTTAAAAGCAGTGCCTCTCTTAGAGAAGCATTCTGACTTTGAGTCATTTTTTGCGTCTCGGGAGGTTTTTTTCAAACGCGAGGGGCGGAGGCGGACCCGAGCGGCGGCCATCTGCGGTCCCACACTGCCCCCACGTGGCCAAAGTTTCACCGAGCGAGAACAAGGGTGGTCAGCGGACGGCCGCAGGGCGCCCGTTTCGGCTGAAGCCGACCTCGTCCACCCACTGAGGGGCTCGGGCAGCACGAAGGCCAGCCGAGAGCCACCGGGGCCCGCGCAGGGAGCCCACCCGGAACCTCGCGGGGCGACCCCGGAAGGGGGAACGGCGATTGTGAGCGCTGGCAGCGGGCAGCCGAGGCCCCGCCCCCGGGGCCATAGCAACAGAGGCGGGCCGTCCCTGCCAGTCAAGGTGCGTCCCTTCCGGGGGCGGCGTGCGGTGGCTGCTGGGGAGTGTGGCCGTGTTTGTGGGGTCCGTACGGAATGGCGGTCGCTGCTCTGGGCGAAGGGCCCGCGGGCGGACGTGGGGGCGGCTTGTTGCCCTCGGCGGGGTGGCGGGCATGGCCGCGCAGCGACAGCGCAGAGGAGGGAGCCGTCGGTCGGCGGGGCCTTCGTCGGCCTGGGCCCCGGCGGGCAGCGCAGGCGGGCCGGCTGGGTGTGGTGCGCATGCCCAGGAGCGGCGGCCGAGCGGGCGCGTCACGTCCGCCTTCAAAGGCTTTGGCGCGAAGTTGCTGCTGCTCGTGCCGTGGGTAGGTGCGGGGCCGGGAGGAAAAAGGAAAAGGAGCGAGCTGTCGGGCGGCCAGCCTGCTGGGCCCAGGGCCGGCCCGCCGCCGTCACGCGCGCAGCCTGAGGCCGCTGTGTCCTGCGCGCGGTGGGCAGCAGCCCGGCGCTGGCCGAGAGCTCGAGACGCAGGAGCACCGCGGGGCTGCAGTCTGGGAGCAGTGCTGCCGGCGGGCGGGCGGGACGGGCGACAGACGGGCCGAGGGTGCTGGGACAGGAGCGCGTGGGGGGTTGAGGCGGGACGAGGCCAGGCCGTGGGCGCATGGCTTCCCGGGTGGGCGCGGTGGCGGGTCCCGAGCCTGCAGCCATGGTGGGGCGCGCAGCAGGCGAGCTCCCGCGGGGCCTCGGCGGCCTTGGTTAGGGCCCAGCGCTTTGGGCGTTGTTCGTGTCTGCTAGGAAGGGCTGAGCCCACGGCGTGGGCGTCTGCTGTCGCTGCCCTGCGTGTGTTCGCCGGCTGTGGGGGCCGGAAAAGGCCGCAGGGACGACCAGGTGGGGGGGGGAAGGGCCCTTGCCGGGGCGTGGGTCTCACCAGCTGCTGCTTGGTGAACCCTTGAGCGCTTGACCCAGGGGCGGTCCACCGACCCGGAGGAGTGCAGGGCGAGGGTGTGGAGGGAGGCCGCTTGCCCTCCTCTGTATGGGGTGCCTTCCCTTGTGGCCTGCCTTCCCCGGGAGCCCCTTGAGGCGGGACCCCGTGGTGCAGGAGTCTGTCGCTGAAGCACCTGGTCCTGTGGTGTCTGCGCAAAGCCCGTGCCATCTTCCTTGCCGGGAGAGTTGGGCATGAGCATCCCCTTCTTGCTGTGTGTCCCGGGCCCAGTGAGCAGGGCTGCGGTGTCTCTGGAGGAGTCCCTTGGCTTGCGGCGAAGGTGGGAGTGAGGATGAGCCTGTGGTGAATGAGCGGCATCGGGGAGGGAGCGCGTGGGTGCGTGTGGTGTGGTGGGTAGCGTTGGGATCCGGGGTCGGCGCAGGTCTGGGTGGGAGGGGAGGAGCTCTGGGGCTGTCGGGCTGTGATTGTTTTGTAGGCGTGGGGTTTGCGGGTGAAGGGAGATGCAGCAGCTAGGCCTGCAGGGAGAAGGGCCTTGGCGCCGAGATCCAGGCCTTGAGCCTGCACGCAGCCCGCAAGGTCCTGGAGCAGCTGCTGTGCGCACCCCGGATCTGAGGCCAACGGAGTGGACGCAGACAGAGTAAGGTGGGGGGGAGGCTTGGGACTGGTTTGTGGGGCTGGTGGGGCTGGTGGGGCTGGTGGGGCCCAGGAACCGCCTTGTGGAAGTTCATGGCAACATCCACGTGGAAGTCGAGTTGGTTTCAGGGTGACAAGTTGCAAGTGCGTGTGTGATTTTCCTGGCTTTGTTTTCCAGGGAGGCTGTGAAGGCCTGTGCCCGTGGTCTGCAGTGACATGGGGACGCCCGGCAGGGGTTGCGGGGAGCCGGCCACTTGTGCTGGAGGCTGGAAGGACCATGGAGCCGAGCAGATGGCCGCACCTGCTGCCTTGTGCTTCGCTGTGTGAGTTTCTCTTAAAGGGCCCTGTGCGTGTGTGTGTCAGCCCTGGAAGTTCTTCCCGCCTGGGAGTGTAAGGTGCGGTGAGAGGAGGCGTGGGTCAGCAGGCGGGAGGCAGGCCCCCAGTGGAAGGCAGGGGCGTGCAGTGCGTGCATGCGTGCGTGGGGCTGTAGATAGGCTCCCGGGTGCTCAGCGAGGTGCCCTGTGTGCCGCAGCGTGGAAGAACTTGCAGGTTGAGGAAGGCCTGAGTGTCCAGGCTGGCTGCAGGTGGCCAGCACTTCCTCTCCTGGCTGTGCGGGGCCCTGGGGCCTTGGGGAGCGGCACGGGGGGTGCGGAGCAGAGGCTGTGCGGCAGCAGTCACCGTCCCTTGCAGTAGTTTGTGCCCTACACCGGTGTGTGCCGAGGCGGCCAGGCCTGCGGGGTTTTGGTGCTTGTCCTGAAGCCTGTCCCCCCTGGCTCCGCCCCACCGGAAGGGGAGGTGAGGGGAGGGTTTCCCTGGTTTCCCTTTCTCCTAGTGGCTTTTCTGGGTGGTCTCTGTGGCTCTGGCACTGAGTGAAGTTGCCTCACTGTGTACCCTCGCTCTGTCTGCAGCGGTCAAGGTGGAGTTTGTTGGCAGGAGCCACAAGGCCGGGTGCATGGTCTGCTGGGTGGAGACGCGCCTTCCACTTGGCCGTGTCTCTTTGGCAACCCTGGGCGTCCGCGGGCACTCAGGTAATGCATTTCGTCCCTGGGACCTGTGGGTGCCGCCCATCTGCAGGGGTAGCACCCCTGTGCCCGCTTGGAGGCCATGAGGCTCCCAGAGCCTCAGCCATATGCGTGGGTGGTGCGGCCTGAACGACCCCTCTGCCAGAGTGAAGTACCGAGCTCTCTGGGCTGCGGGCAGCCGCATCCTCCTGGCTGTCCTCTCAGGCTTCCACGCAAGGCCACCGCCCCGCAACCTCACGGCCGGCTTTCCTCTTCAGATCCCCAACACCGCCTCCCCTCCTGCCTCTTGGCCGGTGCCCTGCCTTGGACATTCATTGCCCAGGCACCTCCCCAAGTGCGGAAGTCCCGCGGGGGGCTCTGGTGTCTGCCCCGAAACCTGCACCTGCTGTGATCCGGGTGGCAGGGAGCAGCACGGAGCCTCCTCTCCCAGTCGTTGATGCTGTGGGCCTGAGGGTCACGTGTCACTGGGATCCGTGTGTTTTTTTCAAGGATTGATGGACTGATTTGAAAGGCGGAGTTTCAGACAGAGAGAGAGAGAGAGAGGCAAGGGAAGGCTGAGGGAGAGGTCTTCCATCTGTTGCTTCACTCGCCAGATGGCTGCCACAGGCTGGCTGAAAGCGGGCGCCAGAAGCTTCTGGGTCTCCCCCATGGGTCCCGGGGCCACGCATTTGGGCCATTGTGCACTGTTTTCCCAGGTTCATCAGCAGGGGCCGCATAGGAGCTGGGGCAGCCGGAATTCAGACTGGCACCCACGTGGGATGCTGGCCGTGTGGCTGGCGTCTTTACCCACTGTGCCGCTGTGCCCTCGCAGCTTTCTGTGTCAGGATGGTCCGTGTGAGCTCAGGTGGGAGCTGATGCCGAATCTGACAGCTGGCTGCTTGCCTGCCCCTAGCGCCCTGTTCCAGGCCTGGCCCCTTTCTCCTGAGTGTGGGAATTGCTGCCATGCTGTGTCCGTGTCTCACTGTCTCGGCCATTCCCCACGATCAGCTCTGTCGCCAGAGACAGACTGTTCACGTCCAGCCTTTGTCCTATTCCTATGCCCAATATTTTGTCGTGTTCATTGACCCTTAGGTCTTCATGTTGCTGAGTCCCCACTACTGCTCTGTTGCCCCCATACCTCTCCCTCCTACCTCAATGCACAGTAAGCATTTATCTTGCTTTTTTGTGCATTCCTTGAATATGCTTGCTTCTTTATTTCTTTGCCTGTCTGTTGCAACCAGAGTGTCACCTCTCCAAAACCCAGTTTGACAGTATTTTTAGAATTTGTTCCCCAATTTTTCTTCCTGGTGCTTCTGATTTTTTTTGGTGCTCCCTAAATCTGTAGAATGAATTAGAACATATAACTGGTAGCATGTGGCTTAATTTATGTATTTTTTTGACCCATGGAAGAATGAGAAACAATGTTACCATCTTTGGGTTTTTTTCCCATTCTCATTATTTTGCCATCATCCGTAAAATCCCAAATACATGGAATCTTAATATATGTAACCATGCAAAGGGTAAATAACACCGCAGGCAACTCTACTGAGTGACATGCCATCCAGCAAAATACACAAGCATGGACAATCTCAGCAGGCCTTGAACACATGAACATTATTCACAGTTCTGTGCTGTGCTGAAGGGTAGGTTACCATGTGTTCCTGCAGCATTGTGGGCATGCTGAGCATCTTGTGAAAAGTATTGAGATTGGGCATCTTGCTGAAGAAGATAAGCTTCTTCATGAGCTAGAATCCTCCGAAGGGTAAATTGTGGGAAGTTCTTCTCTGCGTAAAGGATAGTACAATAACTCCTTCTGAACAGTCAGGTGTAACCTCTGTGAGTTCTGGCAGTTAGCCAGGTCCACATATGGTACATCCTATGGTATGTTGTTTTTTGGTTGAATCAGTCATCTGATCAGAATCCCTCGGGTTTTTTTGTTTGTTTGTTTGTTTGTTTTTTAATTTTATTTTTATTGGAAAGTCGGATATACAAAGAGGAAATGCAGGAAGATCTTGCCTCTATTGATTTACTCCAGGATGCCAGGAGTCTCTTCTGGGTCTCCCACACGGGTGCAGGGTCGCAACACTTTGGGCCGTCCTCCACTGCTTTCCCAGGCCACAAGCAGGGAGCTGGATGGGAAGCGGGGCCACTGGGATTAGAACCGGTGCATGCAAGGCGAGGACTTTAGCCACTAAGCTACTGTACCGGGCCCGGGATCCCTCATTTTAATTTGGACTTGTCCCAGTTTGTTTGTGATACTTAATTTTTATGATGATCCATTTTGTGGATTGTATAATTTTTCAGCTCTAGGCCCTTCAGTGGCTTCTGGTCTCTCAAGCTAAGACCCTGCAAGATTGAATACCTGGTTAACCCTCAAGCTTTCCGTCCTAAACTTCATCTCTTCCATTGCAGCAGCCCTGGTCCAAGTGGAGTCAGCTTATACTTAAGAAAATGTCCTCTGATTCCAGGTAGTTGAACTAGATGAAACATGAGCACATCCACAGAATTCTCTCTCTTCCACGAAGCTTCTGTTCACAGAGTAACCTGGCTGTTCAAGTCTGTTTACTGTGGAAGAGGATTAATTAGATCTGTTGAGAGATAATTGATTAAAGAGAGGTCATTGGGAACCCTTGCCATTGTGGAGCCATGGCTAGCTACAAACCTGTCGAATGCTGCAGAGTGTTTGATATGGAATTGCACAGGCCGGGAACTTCTTAATGCTCAGATTTACAGAACAGGTCAAAAAGAGGTGCTTCTTGTCCAGGCAGGGCCTTCGGAACTCCCATAGTCTCAGGTCAGCTCTCTCTTGGTGTTACGTAAATTCCACAAATCTGGACCCAGTGTGGTAGCCTAGTGGCTAAAGTCTCCTTGACTGTGCTGGGATCCCTTATGGGCGCCGGTTCCCATCCAGTTCCCTGCTTGTGGCATAGGAAAGCAGTCGAGGACGGCCCAGTGCCTTGAGACCCTCCCTGCAGCTGCGTGGGAGACCTCGAGGAAGTTCCTGGCTCCTCGTTTCGTATATGCACGGCACCAGCCATTGTGGTCACTTGGGGAGTGAATAATCTGACAGAAGATCCTCTTCTCTGTCTCCTCCTCCTCTCTGTATATCTGACTTTGCAATAAAAATAAATCTTTTCAAAAAAAATTCTCAAATCCTCCTCCCTTATGCCTAGCTGACGCTGAGTTGTTCAAAGTCTGATGCTGTTAGCAAGTTTTCCCTATTGACCATCAGTCAGTAGTCCACATGTCTGATGTATGATTATTGTCTCTGTGCACCAAGTCCTTTGCTGCCAGACAACAAACAGTTTACCCCTTATGAATGCCAATATTTGGGGCAAAAAAAAACTTATCTAGCAATCATTGTAAAACAGGATATATGTCATTACGCTCTCTATGAATACAATAGTAGTGTACCTGTTTGGGGGTGAGTTCTGTAGCTCAGCATCAGAAGTACAAGCACTACTCCCACTGGAGATTTTGAGAACCATCTCCCACCCAAGTGGATCCAACAATGGCTGCCAGAAAAAGAAGCTGTGGGACTTCCGGCTCCTTTGTGCACAACTGCAGTTGTCATCCTTGCGACTGTACCCCTCTCTTTTTGCTGAGTGTAGCAGATATCCACAACTCCTTTGTCTAGACTGCCCAGTTTCATTGTCCCTTTTACTTGCATGATCTCCAGCATGCTAACACTGGTTGGGGAAGTAGAGTAATGAGGCCTAGGTTTTCGGTAGCACTGCCATTTCCAAGCCTTCTTCACCTTTAAAATCCTGTGAACAGAACTAAACTTTAGAACCGCCTTGTGTTTAGCCTACTCACGTCAGAACAATGAAATCACTGGATATGCAGGCTTCTAGAACACATGAGGTTTCATCACTTTTTTTTTTTAAGATTTATTTTTATTGCAAAGTCAGATATATAGAGAGGAGGAGAGACAGAGAGATCTTCCATCTGATGATTCACTCCCCAAGTGACCACAAGGGCTGGTGCTGCGCTGATCCAAAGCCAGGAACCAGGAACCTCCTCCAGGTCTCCCACACAGGTGCAGGGTCCCAGGGCTTTGGGCCGACCTCTACTGCTTTCTCAGGCCACAAGCAGGGAGCTGGATGGGAAGTAGGGCTGCCGGTATTAGAACTGGCGCCCATATGGTATCCTGGTGTGTTCAAGGTGAGGACTTTAGCTGCTGGGCCCAAGGTTTACATCATTTTAGAGGTGTGGGTAACCACATGCAGGCAGATCTGTGAGTTGTTTCCTGCCAGTTGAAGGTCAAGGCTCAGGAAGTTTCTCATACTTGCTTTTATCTCATGGAATAGTATGACACCAGTTTACTACATTTTTTCTCAGCAGTACTTCCAGCCCTTCCAGATCTTGCTGTTGGACAACATCTTGATGTGAGGAAACTTGGAATGAAGGGGACAGTTTCTACAGTAAATGAAAAGTTACCTACAATATATTCACAACCAACAAGCAAATGGAATCACTTGCAGTACTTGCTTTCCCAAAGTTACTTTTACTGTAGGAGTCGTCATGCATGTTTCCTATTAGGATATAGTTAAATGGTGTCCCTTGCCTGTATTTTTAGCCTTGTCATTTGTGGTGGCCAACCAAAATGCTTTCCTTTCTCCTTGTACACACCTCATATTTCATGGGGAAAAATGCTTAATATCAAAGTTAATCAGTATAATTAATTAAAATACTATTTTCCATCTGAACTGGATGATTTAGGAACTAAACTATACTGGACTATGACATTCTTTTCTTTTTCTAAATTTATTTCTATAGGAAAGATTTACAGAGAGAAGGCGAGATAGAGAGAAAGACCTGCCATCTACAGGTTCATGGCCCCAAATGGCTGGAAATGAACCAATGTGAAGCCAAGAGCCAGGAACCTCCTCTAGGTCTCCCATGCAGGTGCAGGGTGACAAGTGACAAGGCTTTGAGCCATCCTCTACTGTTTTCCAAGGTCAGCACACATGTCGTCAGCTTATGCAGGAAGAGGAATAGCTACTTGAGCCATTGCACCAGTCCCAAGATAACACTATTTCTTATTGAGGTTTCTCTACTGGCCCAACTCCCTTGTGATCAAATATAAATCCAGTGAGGGCTGAGAGGAAAAATAGTTATCAAAAGGGTGATGGAGCTGGGCCCAGCATGGTAGCCTAGTGGCTAAAGTCCTCACCTTTGTACTTTCAGGATCCCATATAGGCGCTGGTTTTTATCCCGGCTGCTCCACTTCCCTTCCAGCTCCCCGATTGTGGCCTGGGAAGGCAGTCGAGGACAGCCCAAAGCCTTGGGACCCTGCACCTGTGTGAGAGACCTGGTAGAAGCTCCTGGCTTCGGATTGGCTCAACTCTGGCTGTTGCGGCCACTAGTGGAGTGAATCATCATATGGAAGATCTTTCTATCTCTCCTTCACTCTGTAAATGACTTTCCAATAAAATTAAAAAAAAAAAAGAAAAACAGTGATGAAGCTGGATCCAATGCTGTTGTGGGGCTGGGAAAGGTACTACCTGCAACTCAGCATTCCATATAGGCGCCAGTTCAAGTCCACATTGCTCCTTATCTAATCCAACTCCCTGTTCACAGGTCTGGGAAGGCAGAACACCCAAGTCCGTCCTTGGGATTCTGCACCCACATGAGAGACTCAGAAGCTCCTGGCCCCTGGCTTCACACCAGCTGTGATCATTTAGAAAGTGAACCAGCGGATGGAAGATCTTTCTCGATCTGTGTGTGCGCCCCTCCCTCATAAGTATCAAACACCAAGTGATGGTCCAGCACATGTTACTTGGCACAGCTTAACTGACTCCTAGCAGTTGATCAGTGTGGCTGACTGGCCTGGGGTCAGATGACCACCATGCTGCTGACACCATGCAGCTGCTCCTAGAGAAACATTACATGTGAGGAATGACTTCTGGGGGACTTCCATCAACAAGGCACTGTACTTGCAGGTAAGCAAGGGGGCTGAGACCGAGCAGTTATAAGGAAGAAGCTGGAAGACCTTTCGGGGTCAGACTAATGCACCCACCCACAACAGAGACCTGAGCTGGATTAGTTAGCATGGACCCCCACCCACCAGAGCACGTGAAAGCCATAGCTGGGAGGCCTTCCTGTCAGGGCTAGGCCACACTACCCACCAGTGAGTGTTGGAACAGGGGATGGGGCACATTGGCCTGGCTATGACACTAACTAGCAGGTAAGAGACCCATGTCTGGGAGCAGATTCTGTAGGGGATATGTGGGCTCACCCCTGTAGGAGTACAGTATCTACTGGTTTTCCCCAGAGCTGGGGTAGTAACAGGCTGAGCTAGGCATGGCCATGAAACTTACCAACTTTCATGGATACTGGGGTTGGGAACAAGCCGGGCTTATTCAGGCTGTAGCAGCTGCGGGCGCACCCAAGAGTGGGTGTTGGGCTGACTGAAGCACAACATCCACCAGTACACACAAGGACCAAGACTGGGAGGCAAATTGTGCGGTAAGAGCCTAGTACCTTGTGGCATGTGTGAAATTTGGGTCTGGGAATGGGCCTGGTAGGGGAACTTGGGCAACTCCCCCAGTGGGCTGTAACTCCCACTGGTGAACATGTGAGTCAGGGCTGGGTGTTGGTCAGTTTGAGCAAGGCTGCTCCACTTGCTGGCAGGTGTGTGTGTGTTGCCTCTGGGGTGATGGCTGGGCAGGACCAAGTCAAATCCTAACGAACTGGCATGTGCAAGAGCCAGGATGGAGTATGGGCCATGCTGGGCTGGGCTATCACACCTACCAAGTTTGCATGAAAGCCAGGAATGTGGGCAGGCTGGGTAGACCTAGGCTGCAGCATCTAACAGCGAAAGTTGGGACTGGGAGCAAACCAGGCCAGCCAAACTGCAGCACCTTATGGCAAAGGCCAAGCCAGTAGATGGGCTTGACTGTGCTGGGTCAGAGCTGGGCAAGGCTAAAAAACCTGTTGGGCTGAATGTGAGCTGGATTAGGGGGAGAGCCAGGCTGGGCTTAGCAACCACTAGTGCACGCATGAGCCAGCATAAGTACGTGCTGGTCAGACTTTGCCACAGTATCAGCTGGAAAGTTCTGGGACTAGGGTCAGGTCTTGCCAGGCTGGACTGCAGCACCACCTGGAAAGTGCAAGATCTGGGGCTCAAAGTGGGCAAGAGCCGAATGGGATGTGTGATGGACTGGACCAGTCTCTGGTGAGGTTTCTTTGAAGACAACCTCCCCCTCCCCTGCAACTAGACTAGTGGATTCAAAACTCCCATCATAGGGAAAAATCAGAAAATCACAGGATCTGTGGTCAGACTGGAGCGTGTGTGTCAGAACTTTCTCAGTTGTTGAAGTCTGTGCATTGGACAGCATGCCCACATACACATGGGGGCCATGACACATCCCATTACTGAGGACTGCAGAGAATGGAGGGCAGAACAAACTGAACAGCTTCCGCAGCCAAGCTTTAACAGCATGTATCTGGGCGAGTGAAAATTGTAAGGTGGACTAAATCAGCCAATGGATTTTGGAAGGATTTCGTCATCCTTGGAGCAATGAAATCAACAAAATATCAGAACTCAACAAAATATCCCACATCGGGGACCCCAGAATGACATTAAGTTTCCGTCCCCAATCCCCGGGTCCTGATGCAGTTAGGCTGCTGGAAGCAGTCCTCTCCCCTTCTCTTCTCCCATATACAAAAAGAAAAAAAATTGAGGCAACTGTCATCCAATTTCCGCCATACCCAACCCTCCCCACCGTAATCAGTGATCCACATGGGCATAGATCCTTCTCAACTATGTAAACATCATCAAAAATAAAATTTTTAAAACTTGTCAAATTCACAGGCCTGTATCTCTGTACAACAAAGTAACAGAGACTGGTGTAGGGAAACCTGAAGTCCTTGGATCCATACTCAGCACTTATCAATAATTGTCGCCATCACTTACCCATGGGTGATACCAAGTCAAAGGTGACAGCTGCCGTGACTATCATGTGAATTTGACATGTCAGAAGCTTCCAACCTTTACCTAAGATGTGCCTGCAGCAGGAATCCAGCATGCTAGGGTTGGCACAGTGGCTTACATACTAATCCTTTGCCTGCAGTGCTGGCATCCCATGAGGGCACCGGTTTTAGTCCTAGTTGCTTCATTTCTGATCTGGTTCTCTGCTTATGTCCTAGGAAAGCAGCAGAGGATGAGCCAAGTCCTTGGGACCCTGCAACCATGGAGGAAGCCAAAAGAGACTTATGGCTTTGAATCAACTAACTTACAGCTCCCTGCTAATTCACCAAAGAAAGCAGCAGAAGATGAGCTCCATGGGCCCCTGCCACCCACCTGTGAGACCAGGATAGAGCTCCAGGCTCCTGGACATGGCTTAGCCCAAACTTGGCTGCTACTGCTGCTACTGCTGCTGCCGCCATCACTTGGAGAGTGAATCAGCTAATGACAGATCTTGCTTTCTCTAACTCTGCCGTTCAAATGCACAAATAATTTTTTTTTTTTAAAGGGGGGCCCAGCATGGTGGCCTAGCAGCTGAAGTCCTCGCCTTGAACGTGCCGGGATCCCATATGGACACTGGTTCTAACCCCAGCAGCTCCACTTCCCATCCAGCTCTCTGCTTGTGGCCTGGGAAAGCAGTCAAGGACGGCCCAAAGCTTTGGGACACTGCACCTGTGTAGGAGACTTAGAGGAAGTTCCTGGCTCCTGCCTTCGGATCAGCGCAGCTTCCACCATTGTTGTCACTTGGGGAGTGAATCATCGGACGGAAGATCTTCTCTGTCTCTCCTCCTCTCTGTATATGTGAGTTTGCAATAAAAAATAAATCTTTAAAAAAAAAAGAAAAGGCAGATACACAGAGAGAAGGAGATACAGAAAGAACTTTCATCTGCTGGTTTGCTCCCCAGTTGGTAACAATGGCTGCAGCTGACCTGAAGCCGGAAAATAGAAGCATCTTCCAGGTCTCCCATGCAGGCGAGGGGGTCCCAAGGTTTTCGGCCATTCTCTACTGCTTTCCCAGGCTGCAAGCAGGGAGCTGGATGGGAAGTGAAATAGCCAGGACATGAACTGGCATCCACATAGGATGCCAGCACATGCAAGGTGAGGGCTTTAGCCACTAGGCCATTGCGCCAGGCCTAAAAAACGTGTTTTGTGTTTTTAATATTTTTCACACAGGGCCCGGCATGGTAGCCTAGCAGTTAAACTCGCACACGCTACGATCCCGTATGGACGCCGGTTCTAATCCCGGCAGCCCTGCTTCCCATCCAGCTTCCTGCTTGTGGCCTGGGAAAGCAGTCGAGGATGGCCCAAAGCTTTGGGACCCTGCACCCACTTGGGAGACCCGGAAGAGGATCTGGCTCCTGGCTTCGAATTAGCTCAGTTCCAGCCGTTGTGGTTACTTAGGGAATGAATCATCAGATGCAAGATCTTTTACTCTGTCTCTCCTCTCAATATATCTGCCTTTCCAATAAGTAATCTTTAAAAAAAAATTCTCCGGGCCCGGCGGCGTGGCCTAGCAGCTAAAGTCCTCGCCTTGAAAGCCCCGGGATCCCATATGGACGCCGGTTCTAATCCCGGCAGCTCCACTTCCCATCCAGCTCCCTGCTTGTGGCCTGGGAAAGCAGTCGAGGACGGCCCAAAGCTTTGGGACCCTGCACCCGCGTGGGAGACCTGGAAGAGGTTCCTGGTTCCCAGCTTCGGATTGGTGCGCACCGGCCCGTTGCGGCTCACTTGGGGAGTGAAACATCGGATGGAAGATCTTCCTCTCTGTCTCTCCTCCTCTCTGTATATCTGACTTGGTAATAACAGTAAATCAATCTTAAAAGAAAAAAAAAAAGTTGGCTAACTAATCCTGAGAAAATGTTTACGATTTAAACAGTATTTTTACGTTAAAGGGTACTAACAAATCCACTATTATAAATATCAACTTCCTATATGGTCTTCTATCTGTATACAAGATGAAATGGTAAGTACATGGAGAATATTTTTTTGTTTAAGATTTTATTATTATTGGAAAGCCGGATATACAGAGAGGAGGAGAGAGAGAGGAAGATCTTCCATCCAATGATTCACTCCCCAAGTGAGCACAACGGCCGGTGCTGTGCCAATCCAAAGCCGGGAAACAGGAACCTCCGCCGGGATTAGAACCGGCGCCCATATGGGATCCCAGCGCATTCAAGGTGAGGACTTTAGCCACTAGGCCACGCTGCCGGGCCCAGTTAGCCAACTTTGAATTATCATCTTATCATCTGTGTGTAGGGCGGTGATTAGTTCCTTTTAGTCAAGTTTGTTTTCCTCAGCATTAAATGACAACCCTTGTGACTTGCTGCCAAAAAATTTTCCTCTCTGAAGAAAAGACTTATGGTCAAAAAAAAAGAAATGTAGGAGATACAATAAACCAAATGGAATTTTAAACCCCACTAACAGTAAAGAGATGGCACTGTCTTGAAGGTGGGATAACAAGAGAAGTGCTTGTAATACTCCAGAATGCCTTTTATAAAGTAAAAGTAAACCTTGCTCCCTACACTCAAATCAGAATGTGTTTTAGTTAGGATGACAAGACATGCAGCCTGATAATGAGAATCCTCTTAGCAATCTGAGGTCTCTACATATGGCCCGGTCTACTCATCATACTGTTACTGATTGTGACAGTGCTCCGGAATGCTAAAGACCAGAAATGAAATGTGAAAGGGTGTGAACATGAAATCCCTATGGGATAGCCACAAATACCTTTTCCTCAGACTCCCTGGCTTGTCTTGCCTGATAAAGTGTAAAATCTTCTAAGCAAACTCGCCAAGCCCTACTCAGAAGTGTTGCTACAGTAAGCACCTTCCTACTTGTTCCCTAACTATGCATACGGTTGAGGGATCAGCTTGGTTCCCCCTTTCCCCAGAAATACCGGATGTTACCTGTGAATTCTATTAAGGGGGCTCATCTCACATTCCAGGTCCCTTCACTTATAAGAAATTGTTGCTTTCACTGCTTGTTTGTTAATGTTTTCTTTACTTGAAAGACAGACATACTGAGAAATCTCTGATCCACCGATTGACTTCCCAGATGCCCTCATTAGGCCTGTACTGGAATAAGCCAGGAGCTGGAAACTCAGTCCAGGTCTTCCATATGGCTGATAACGACTCAACTACTTGAGCCATCACCTGATGCCTCACATGTGACACATTAGCAGGAAGTCGGAATGAGGAGCAGAGCCAGGACTTTAAGCCATGCACTCTGATACGGGATGTGGGTATTTCAAGTAGTGTTTTAACTACTATACAAAATGTTTACCACCAATGTTGTTGCCTTCAATGTGCCACCATTTGTTTTAAAGGTTAATTTATTTTTATTATAAAGTCAGATATACAAAGGGGAAGATCTTCCATCCAATGACTCACTCCCCAAGTGACCGCAATGTCTGGTGCTGTGCCAATCCAAAGCTGGGAACCTGGAACCTCTTCCGGGTCTCCCATGCGGGTGCAGGGTCCCAAAGCTTTGGGCTGTACTCGACTGCTTTCCCAGGCCACAATCAAGGAGCTGGATGGGAAGTGGGGCGCCGGGATTAGAACTGGCGCCCATATGGGATCCCGGTGTGTTTAAGGCGAGGACTTTAACCACTAGGTTACGCTGCTGGGCCCTGTGCCACCATTTTTTAAAGATTTATTTATGGGCCCGGCGGCATGGCCTAGCGGCTAGAGTCCTCGCCTTGAAAGCCCCGGGATCCCATATGGGCGCCGGTTCTGATCCCGGCAGCTCCACTTCCCATCCAGCTCCCTGCTTGTGGCCTGGGAAAGCAGTTGAGGACGGCCCAATGCATTGGGACACTGCACCCGCGTGGGAGACCTGGAGGAGGTTCCGGGTTCCCGGCTTCGGATCGGCGCGCATCGGCCCGTTGCGGCTCACTTGGGGAGTGAATCATCGGACGGAAGATCTTCCTCTCTGTCTCTCCTCTGTGTATATCTGGCTGTAATAAAATGAATAAATCTTTAAAAAAAAAAAAAAGATTTATTTATATAGCCATTTGAAAAGCAGAACAAGAGAGAGACACAGAGAGAATCTTCATCTACTGGTTCATTTCCCAAATGGCAGCAATGGCCAGGGTTGGGCCAGGCCAAAGCCAGGATCCAGGAACTCTTATCTCCCACGTGGGTGGCAGGGGCCCAAGCACTTGGGCCATCTGCTGCTGCTTTTCCAAGCACATTAGTTGGAAGTTGGATCACAAATGAAGTAGCTGGGACTCAAATTGGACTTCTGAGTTGGGATGTTTGCTTGGCATGTCGCAGCTTAACGCATTTTGCTACAACAACGACACAGCATTTTTCTTTCTCCCTTCTTTCCTTTTCTTTAATTCCTCCTCTTCTTCCTCTTCTCTTTTTTTTTTTTTTTTTTGCTGGGAAAGGAACCTGAGAGACTTTTTGGTCATGAGCAAAGTTTTTGAGGATAATGGAGGGCTCCTGCCTTCAGCTCCAATGGAGAATAGCCCATTGTTTCCCTAAATTTACTAATGGTAAATAAAAAGGATGGTGTCTGCGTACATGTGTGCAGTGTCATAGACCAGGTGATTGTAAGCAGTAGAAATTGATTTGTCTAATCTGTGGAGACTGGAAAGTCCAAGATCAAGCTCCCGGCTTGATCACTGCTTTCAAGATGGTGTCTTGTCCCTGCATTACCCGAAGCGAGAAACACTGCATGTCATGCTGGTTTGGTTTTGTTTTGTTTTTAAAGATTTTATTATTATTGGAAAGCCGGATATACAGAGAGGAGGAGAGACAGAGAGGAAGATCTTCCGTCCAATGATTCACTCCCCAAGTGAGCCGCAACGGGCCGGTGCGCGCCAATCCGAAGCTGGGAACCAGGAACCTCTTCCGGGTCTCCCACGCGGGTGCAGTGTCCCAATGCATTGGGCCGTCCTCAACTGCTTTCCCAGGCCACAAGCAGGGAGCTGGATGGGAAGTGGAGCTGCCGGGATCAGAACCGGCGCCCATATGGGATCCCAGGGCTTTCAAGGCGAGGACTTTTAGCCGCTAGGCCACGGCGCCCTGCCCTGTTTTGTGTTTTTTAAGGGTGTCTAATCCATTTCATTTTGCCTCCTCCACCTCAGTCACCTCCCAAAGCCCACACTTCCCATTACTGTTGCATTGTGGATTAAATTTCAACATGAATTTGAAAGAGGAAAAAAGCATCCAAATCATGGCATATAGCTTCACAGGTTGAGCAGCTATCCTATGTTAGGTTATGCTACACACCACATCATTGATTTCAGAATAAACCCACAAGTTATATATTTTTTAAAGACTTATTTTGTTTACTCCAGATGCCGAGTTACAAAGAGAGAATCTGCCATCTGCTGGTTCACCCCCAGATGGTCATAATAGCCGGGGCTGGGCCAGGATTAAGCCAGGAGTCAGGAGTTTTTTCTGGGTTTTCCACATGAGTACAGCAGTCCAAGAAGTTGGGCCATCCTCTGCTGCTTTCCCAGGTGCATTAGCAGGTGAATGGAGCAGAAATGGAGCAGCCAGGATGCCAGCCAGTGCCTATATGGGATACCAGTGTTGCAGACAGTGGCTTAACCTTATGCATCACCATGTCATCCCCAACTTGGGTGTTTTGAGTGAGACCTTGTTCAAAAAGAATAAATGGGGAAATCTTGAATTCAGACTCTTAAGTTTATCACTAGTTCTTATTATGAATATTATGTGGTTTGTCTTGAACTTTTCTTCCTGAGAAACAAATTTGCTCACCAGATAAAAATGAGCATCAGACCTGAGTTCATGGCCAGCACTATATTACTACAGTATTCCCTAGAAGCACTAAAACTTCTATGGATGAAAATTGGATGGGTGGAGTGAGGCCCAGCCTGATGGCTCAATTGCCTAGTCCTCTTGCAAGCACCGGAACCCCATGGGGTGCTGGTTTGTGGCCCATCTGCTTCACTTCCAAGACAGCTCCCTACTTGTGGCCTTTGTAGTGGAGGATGGCCCAAAGCCTTGGGAACCTTCACCTGCATGGGAGACCCAGAAGAGGCTCCTGGCTCCTAGCTTTGGATCAGCTCAGCTCTGGCCATTGGGGCCACTTGGGGCGTGAACCAGTGGACGGAAGGTATTTCTCTTTGTGCGTCCTTCTCTCTGTATATCTGCCTTTCAAATATTAATTTTAAAAACAATAAAAATAAGAATTTATTTTTATTTGAAAGGCAGAATTAGCAGAGAGAGAGATCTTCCATCCACTGATTCTCTCCCCAAATGGCCTCAACAGCTGGAGCTGAGCCAGAAAACCAGTCTCCCACGTGGCTGCAGGGTCCCAAAGCTGTGAGCCATCCTCTGCTGCTTTCCCAGGACACAAGCAGCAAGCAGGCTTGGAAGTGGAGCAAGTGTGACTAGAACTGGTACCCATATGGGATGCCAGGGCTGCAAAGTGGATTAGCATGTTGAACCACCACGCTGACCCCAATTAACTAACACCTGTTATGATGACTTCTAGCCTAGTATATTTTTGTGATGTACTTTTATTATATATTACACTATAAATGTTTTAACTGGGCCCGGCGCCGTGGCCTAACGGCTAAAGTCCTCGCCTTGAATGCACAGGCATCCCATATGGGCGCTGGTTCTAATCCCGGCAGCTCCACTTTCCATCCAGCTCTCTGCTTCTTGCTTGGGAAAGCAGTTGAGGACGGCCCAATGCATTGGGACCCTGCACCCACGTGGGAGACCCGGAAGAGGTTCCTGGTTCCCGGCTTCGGATTGGCGCAGCACCGGCCCGTTGCGGCTCACTTGGGGAGTGAAACATCGGACGGAAGATCTTCCTCTCTGTCTCTCCTCCTCTCTCTGTGTATCTGACTTTGTAATAAAAATTAAAATCTTTAAAAAAAAATGTTTTAACTGCTCTATGGGCACTTGGAAATAATGTGTATTATGTAATTATTGAGTTCAAGTTTCAATGTATGTCTATTAAATAAAGTTTTTTCATCATATTGTTTAAAACTTCTAGGGAGTGGTGCTGTGGCAGGAGACAGCTGCTTGTAGGGTCAGCATCCTAGTATCAGAGTGCCAGTTTAAATCCCTGTTGCTCTGCTTCTGACCCAGTTTCCTGCCAATGTGCCTCAGAAAACAGTGGAAAATGACTCAAATACTTAACCTCTGCTACCCATGTGGGAGACCTGAATGGAGTTCCTGGCTCCTGGCTTCAGCCTGGCCCAGCCTTGGCTGTTTGAAGACATTTGGGAAATGAATTGAAGTTAGAAGATAGAAGATCTCTTCCACTCTGCCTCTTTATGTCGCTCTGCTTTTCAAATGATTAAATCTTTTAAAAAT
Organism: Ochotona princeps; assembly: GCF_030435755.1. Lineage (NCBI taxonomy): Eukaryota > Metazoa > Chordata > Mammalia > Lagomorpha > Ochotonidae > Ochotona > Ochotona princeps. The sequence continues at coordinate 45,047,866 of NC_080865.1, forward strand.
GTCTAAATGATCATTATGTTGTTGTCTGTTCTATAGATTGCAAAAAGTGTATTAAAGTATCTCCCTTTGGAGGTAGGTGATTGGCCTGGTGGTTAAGGTGCCAGGTAGGTTGCCTGTTTCCTACAGGTTCGTCACTGTGGCTCCTTACCGCAGCCTCCCACTAATGCAAGTCTGTGAGAGGCATTGGTGATAGTTCAAGTAATTGGGTTCCTGCCACACGTACATGGAAAACCTAGATTAAATTCCTGGCTACTAGTTTTAGCCTCTAGCCAATGTAGGCATTTGGAGAGTGAACCTGCACAGGGGAATTCTTTTTCTTTGCCTATTAAGTGAACAAATACTTTAAATCCCATACTTTAATCAATTTCATTAGCTATGTTATTTTTTCCAGTTTTTGTTTTATGTATTTTGAGGTTTTGTTACTACAAGGTATCAGGGACAACACCCCATCTGAGAGCATCCCAATGCCACTGTTTTATTCCTTTCTAATCATAGAACATGCCATGTGAGATGTCTTGTTTAACATCCTTGCTTTACATTAAACAGCCTTAAATGGTGGCAATGAGTCATTCCTTGTACATAGCATGAACCAAACCTGTCAGAGCCAACACTTTTATATACAGATTTTATATTTTTCATTGTAGACTTACATGATTTCTGATTATAGCCCTACTTATTTTCTTCCCAGCTATTTAAAAAATTTATTTTTTAGGGCCCGGCACAGTGGCCTAGCGGCTAAACTCCTCGTCCTGAATGCACTGGGATCCCATATGGGCGCCGGTTCTAATTCCGGCAGCTCCGCTTCCCATCCAGCTCCCTGCATGTGGTCCGGGAAAGCAGTTGAGGACGGCCCAAAGCCTTGGGACCCTGCACCCGTGTGGGAGATGCGGAAAAGCTCCTGGCTCCTGATTTGGATCGGCGCAGCACCAGCCACTGCAGTCACTTAGGGAGTGACTCATCAGATGGAAGAGCATCTTTTCTGTCTCTCCTCCTCTTTATATATATCTGAGTTTGCAATAAAAATAAATAAATCTTTTTTTAAAATTAAAAATTTATTTTTGAAGTGTTAAGTGGAAAGTCAGATGTACAGAGAGGAGGAGAGACGGAGACTGAAAAACTGCATTCTCAATCATTGCAGAATACTGTCTTCTGTCCACAGCAAGTGCTCATTCTAGAATTTTTACTGCAGCATAGATTGAATTTGTTTGGAGGTAGTGTCATCATTCAAATGTTTTGTTGTGTACCTGAGACCATTTAGACTTTCTAAACTGTTGGGAGGCTGGTCCTTAAGAAGCTTGATATAGGACCCAGTGTGGTAGCCTAATGGCTAAAGTCCTTGCCTTGCACGCCCAGGATCCCATATGGGGACCGGATCATGCCCTGGCAGCCCCACTTCCCATCCAGCTCCCTGTCTGTGGCCTGGGAAAGCAGTCAAGGACGGCGCAAAGCCTTGAGACCCTGCATCCACGTGGGAGACCTGGAAGAGGCTTCTGGCTTTGAATTAGCTCAGCTCTGGTCCTTGCAGCTACTTGGGGAGTGAATTGTCAGATGGAAGATCTCCCTCTCTGCCTCTCCTCCTGTCTGTATATCTGACTTTCCATTTAAAAAGAAATCTTAAAAAAAAAAAAAAAACAAAACTTTGATACAACGTTTCATGCTGATTTTGGAAGTTTTGGCAAATGCTCCTAGTAGATGCATGTGGTTGTGGAGTGTGATGACACCCACCATTACTCTCAAGCAGAAGGACACTGTCTCTTCGTTTGTAAACTTGCTTCTGTATTCTGGTGTTTCCAGCATGGCTCTGCACACATGATCTATGCTGCTTAGACAATCTGTGGTATTTTCTGTTGGTAAGTTGTTCTCTGAGACAAATTTTGTTGCTGCATCACTTAAGGCTTTCAGCATTGGGGTTGCCTCCACATAAACTAAAAACATTCAGTTTGCCAATTTGTTATTCACTTCATTTTCTCCTTCTGCTGGAACATTATTGATCCTCATGCGAGTCAGTGTTCTTCTATAGTAGCTGAAACCATCCTGTATGGCAGGATTTGTCATCTTGAGCTCATCAAAACAGAGTGTAAAACACGTATCTAGCTGATTATAAATTTCCTTCTCAGATTCTGTAGGCTGGGCATCTTTTAATATTATGCCCAAATCACTGAGTTCTGAATGGCCTTCATAAACTAATTTATACTTAAAATACTTCAACAAGCACATATAGTAATTGAATCCTGGTCAATTTTCCAGAGTCCAACAAAAATGCTGATTCCATGTTATATTTATATATTGCTTCTATTAATCAATCTTGACATTGTTTTTCCTTTCCACCAAAATATTTTTCATGAAAAATGACTTCATACACAGATCTTGTAATAAAACCATCACCAACTATATGAAATCTCATATAAAAAATCAGAGATATTTTGTCATCATAATTTAATCTAGAAAAATGTGACTTCCAGTTCTAGAAGGTGCCAGAAGTTGTCCTCAAACAATCCACAGCTCAGTAATACAAAGCAGTTAAAAAAGGATAGCTAAGAAAAGCCAGTCATATAGTGCAAGACAAATTCAGCCTACCGCAGACAAGGAGAAACAGATATAAAATTATCTCACTCTCAAAATCAAGAATAAATGGTCCCTTCTCAAGGTCTGTACACGTCAAAATTTTAAGAAGAGTCCCCCTGATGATTCTGTCCCAAGTCCTTCTATCCTCCTAGGCTCCTCTGCCTTCTCCGAGCCAAGGACGGCAATGGCTCCTCAGCAGCGCTAGGGGGAGCCAAGGGCTCGGAGCATGGGAGCTGAGGCTGCACAACCTGAAGCCCCTCTGCACCTGCCCTTGTGGTGGAGCCTCAATGAGCTGTAGTAATCACCATTTCTAATTCAAATAGAATATGTGTGTAGGACTATGTGTATATATGTATGTGTATTTAACGTCCACATGCAAGAAACAATATGCTACCTGTCGTCCTGTGAAGTTTTACTTACTATAATTATCTCCAGCTCCATCCACATGTTTGAAAATATCAGATTTATCTATTTTTATTGGAAAGGCAGTGTTTTTGTTTGTTTGTTTGTTTGTTTTTAAGAGAGAGAGGGAGAGACAGAGAGAAAGATCTTTGGTCCTCTGGCATACTTCACAACGGTTGGAGCTGAGTCTATCCAAAGCCAGGAGCCAGGAATGTCTTCTGGATTTTTTACACGAGTGCAGGGTCCCAAGGCTTCAGGCCATCCTCTACTGCTTTCCCAGGCCACAAGCAGGGAGCTGGATGGGAAGTGGAACAGTCTGGACACGAAGTACTGCCCAAATACGATCCCAGCACTTGCAAGGTGAGGATTTAGCCATTAAGCCATTGTGCTAGGCCCCATTTCATTTTCCTTTGTGAGTAAATAATACACCATTGCAAAAATATGCCATGTAGGGCCCGGCGCAGTGGCCTGGCAGCTAAAAAGTTCTTGCCTTGCACGTGCCAACATTCCATATGGGCATTGATTCTAATCCCCGCAGCCCTGCTTCCCATCCAACTCCCTGCTTGTGGCCTGGGAAAGCAATCGAGAACGGCCCAAAGCTTTGGGATCCTGCACCCGTGTGGGAGACCTGGAGGAAGTTCCTGGCTCCTGGCTTCAAATTGGCTCAGCACTGGCCATTGCAGTCACTTGGGGAGTGAATCATCGGACGGAAGATCTTCTCTCTGTCTCTCCTCCTCTCTGTGTATCTGACTTTGTAATAAAAATAAATAAATCTCAAAAAAAAAATAAAAATATGCCATGTAAAAATCCATTTGTCCATTGATGGCCATCTGGACTGATTTCATGTCTTCGCTACTGTGAATAATGCTGCGATGGACATGGAACTGCAAGTCCCATTGGCTGATTTCCATTTTTCTGGATTTATGGTCAAATGGAATATAGCTGGGTCGTATTGTGTTCTGTTTTTCATTTTTTTTTCGAGGAACCTCTATGCTATTCTCAATAATGGCTATATTTATTTGCATTCTCATGAACAGTGTGTAAGCATCCCCTTCCCTTTCTCAACTTCCTCAGTATTTTTAGTCTTCTTTAAAAAAGAACGATTTATTAATTTTTGTTGGAAAGATTTACAGAGAGAAGGAGAGACACAGCGAAAGATCTTCTGTCCACTGGTTCACTCTCCAAGTGTCCACAATGGCCCAAGTTGAACCAACTGATCTGAAGCCAGGAGCCAGGAGTTTCTTTTGGGTCTGCCAAGTGGTTGCAGGGTCCCAAGGCTCTGGGCCATCCTCCACTACTTTCCCAGTCCGCAGGCATAGAGCTGGCGGAAGTGGAGCAGCGGGGCCTTGTCCCGCGCTTATATGGGACCCTGATGCATGCAAGGTGAGGGCTTAGCCACTTGAGTATCGCACTGGACATTTTCTTTATTTTTGACAATAGCCAGTCCAGTTGTAATAAGGTGACACCTGGTTGTGGTTTTGACTTGCATATTCCTGAAGGATAGTGATACTGAGCCTTTTTCCATGCACTGATTGACCATTTTTCTTTTTTTCTTCTGAGAAATGTGTATTCAGATATTTTGGCCATTTCTGAAGGTTGAAGTGAATTGTTTTGTATCTTGTTATTTAGCCTTTTGGATTCTTTATACATTTTTGTGGATATTAACCCAAGTCTATTGGTTGTCTCTTCACTCTGTAGTTCCCTTTGATGTATGGAAATTTCCTTTTTTTAAAAAAATAAAGCATGGGAGTTGAGACTGACATTGTTGTGCAGCAAATTAAGGCAACTTGTCATGCTGGCATCCTATACGGATGCTCAGTCAAGTAGTTGATGCTACACTTTTTTTTCTAAAGATTTATTTATTTTTATTACAAAGTCAGATACACAGAGAGGAGAGACAGAGAGGAAGATCATCCTTCCAATGATTCACTCCCCAAGTGACCACATCGGCCAGAGCTGAGCTGATCCGAAGCCAGGAGCCAGGAACTTCCTCCAGGTCTCCCACGCGGGTGCAGGGTCCCAAAGCTTTGGGCTGTCCTCGACTGCTTTCCCAGGCCACAAGCAGGGAGCTGGATGGGAAGTGGAGCTGCCGGGACTAGAACCGGTGCCCATATGGGATCCCAGGGCTTTCAAAGTGAGGACTTTAGCCGCTAGGCCATGCCGCCGGGCCCGATGCTTCACTTCTGATCAAGCTCACTGCTAACGCACCTGAGAAAGCAGCAGAAGATGGCCCAAATATTTGGGCTCCTGCCATCCATGTGGAAGACCTGGATGGAATTTCAGGATCCTGGATTCAGCCTGGTCCAGCCCCAACCATTCACTGTCTAAATGCTCCCAACAGCTAAGACTGGGTCAGCTAAAAGCTAGGAGCCTAGTAGCTCTCCATCGGTTTCCTACATGGGTGATAGCGCCATCTACTGCTGCTTTCCCAGTATGCCTTAGCAATACATTGGGTCAGAAAAAGGGAGCCTTGATTAAAATTGAAATTCTTTTTTTAAAAATGGTTCTTTTCATTTTTTTAGATTTATTTATTTTTTAAATATTTATTTATTTTTATTACAAAGTCAGATATACAGAGAGGAGGAGAGACAGAGAGGAAGATCTTCCGTCCAATGACTCACTCCCCAAGTGAGCCGCAACGGGCCGATGCGCGCCAATCCGAAGCCGGGAACCAGGAACCTCTTTCGGGTCTCCCACGCGGGTGCAGGGTCCCAATGCATTGGGCCGTCCTCAACTGCTTTCCCAGGCCACAAGCAGGGAGCTGGATGGGAAGTGGAGCTGTCGGGATTAGAACCGGCGCCCATATGGGATCCCCGGGCTTTCAAGGCGAGGACTTTAGCCGCTAGGCCACGCCGCCGGGCCCAAACTTCAAATTCTAACATGGGATGTAGTTGTCATAAGCTGTGTCCAAGGCCCATTCCTACAAAAAAGTTTGTCTGGTTTTTGTTTTGTGGCCTATGCTTTGGATTATAATCCAAAAAACATATCAATCTATATCATCCATATCAATATCTTTAAGTGTTCTCCCTATATTTTTTCTAATATTAATGATGTCCTATCTTAATTTTTTTAAAGATTTATTTTTATTGCAAAGTCAGATATATATGTATATATATGCATATATACATACACACACACACACACACACACATATATATATATATATATATATATAGAGAGAGAGAGAGAGAGAGAGAGAGAGAGAGAGAGGAAAGACAAAGAGGAAGATTTTCCATCGGATGGTTCATTCCCCAAGCTGCCAGAATGGCCAGAGCCATACTGATCTGAAGCCAGGAGTCAGGAGCCTTTTCCAGGTCTCCCACATAGGGTACAGGGTCCCAAGGCTTTGGGCCGTCCTCAACTGCCTTCAAAGGCCACAAGCAGGGAGCTGGATGGGAAGTGGGGCTGCAGGGATTAGAACTGGCGCCCATATGGGATCGCAGCATGTTCAAGGGGAGGACTTTAGCTGCTAGGCCCCTGTGCCAGGCCCCTGTCTTAATTTATGTGTTTGATCTATTTTGAACTGATTTTTGTACAAGGTAAGTAATATGTGTGTCTTGCTTCAAAATCTTTTCATATGAATATTAAATTTTCCAAGACTATCCCTTCTCTAAGATACGATTCTAGTTCCTTTATCAGAAGTAAGTAAGCAATGTGTGGATTTATTTCTGGAGTTTCTATTCTGTCCCATTAGTCTATAGGTCTGATTTTAATGCCAGAATCATGTCATTTTAGTTGTAAAGTGCTATAGTGTGTTTCCAAATTTGGGATTGTGACAGTTACAACTTTGTTCTTGTTCATGATAGCTTTAGCTATCCAGGATTTTTGGTGTTTTGACATGAATTTTAGGATTTTTTTTTTTCTAGCTCTATGAAGAATGTAGTTGGTAGCGATTGCATTTGACCTGTAAATCACTTTGGGTAGTATGAATATCTTAATATTCTTTCAATCCACGAAAATGGGAGGTCTTTCTATTTTTTTGTTTTTCAATTTCTTTTATAAGTGTTTTCTTATTTTCATTATAGAATTCCCCATTGGAACTTATTTTATTATTTGGCTTCTATGAAATTCTGCTTTATTTCTTGCTGATGTCCCACTGACAATTCCTTTTAAAGTTTATTTATTTATTTTCATCTTCCCTGAAATGCAAAGACAGAGATCTTTCATCTCCTAGTTCACTCCTCAAATGACTACAATAGCAGAGATTAGGCCAGGCATAAACCAGAAGGCCAGAATTCCATTCAAATCTGAATGACAGGGCCCAGCACAGTGGCCTAGCAGCTAAAGTCCTCACCCTGAACGCCCCAGGAACCCATATGGGCGCCAGTTCTAGTCCCGGCAGCTGCACTTCCCATCCAGCTCCCTGCTTGTGGCCTGGGAAAGCAGTCGAGTACAGCCCAAAGCTTTGGGACCCTGCACCCGCGTGGGAGACGCGGAAGAGGTTCCTGGTTCCCGGCTTCGGATTGGCGCGCACCGGCCGTTGCGGCTCACTTGGGGAGTGAGTCATTGGACGGAAGATCTTTTTTTTTTTCTATTCATTTATTCATTAATTACATTGTATTACATGACACAATTTCATAGGTACTGGGATTCTCCCCCCTTCACCCCAAACCCTTCCCCCATGGTGAATTCCTTTATCTTGATGCATAACCACAGCTCAAGTTCCGTTGGGATTCCCTAATTACAAGCTCACACCATACAGAGTCCAGCATCCCACTTGTCCAGTCAAGTTCAACGGCCTCTTAGGGAGGCCCTCTCAGGTTTGAAGGCAGAGCCAGCAGAGTGTCATCCCGATCAATTAGAAGCTCCAACATATCATCAGCAACAATCCAGGTACGATGAGGCTGGTGCAGAGTCCACTGATTGACACAGTCCATCTTAGAGTTTCCCCTTGTCCAGTTTTTCGCTGCAAACATATAGCTGAGGTGGTTGATTGATCTACTCCATCTTCTATCTTTTCTTGGTTAATGTTTTGATTCCTCCATTTTGTTCAGGGGAATCCCCAAAGAAACTTTGAGGCATTCCCAGTCCAGGCTCCTACATGCACTACTAGTAAGCACGGTGCCCGCCACAGTCCATCACTCCGATCAGCTGGTGGTTGTAACCCCTGGGTTGGTTCTATTCTGAGCCCCGACCTCCATTGGAACCAACGAGTATTGCAGCTCTTCCTGGCTCTGCCCATCACACACTCGTCCCTCACCTAAATCAGTGGGAGGTGTGCTGGTTGGGTGCTGCATTCCCTACTGGCACAGGCCACTTTGCCTTGGCATTTTGTGTTGTGTACTGTTTTTATCACAACCAAACCTGGCCCAACCCCCACACAGTTCCAGCGCTCGGACTTGCCAGTGGATGACGTGAACTGACTCAGCCTGGTCCGTCCCCAATCCGAGCCAAATGTATGACAGTGGGACACTTTCCAAAGCCTCTTCTGGGTTGTTTACCTCCATGCTTCCTGCGTTTATTTGTAGGGTCAGTGTCCTGTCAGAGGAACTGTTCAGATTCCTCCATCAGACCCCTTCCTGGTGTCAGGCTTCACGCATTCCAGCAGGTCCTTCGGCCAGCACCGCTCTTCAACCCATTCTGGTTCCTGCTGTTGAGAGTTTCAGCCCAGCCACGGCTTGTCCATACCCACATATAGCTCATACATGGCTCAGTTGGGGTTGAAACCTAGCCGAGCCTGGACGGAAGATCTTCCTCTCTGTCTCTCCTCCTCTCTGTACACCTATCTGACTGTAATAAAATAAATAAATCTTTTAAAAAAAATCTGAATGACAGGGTCCCAAGTATAGATTCATCATCTGATGCCTCCCAGGTATACTATAACAGGAAGTTTGAATCTGAAGTGGAGCTGGAACTCAAATGCAGGCACTCTGCTGTGGACTGCATTGTCCTAAGGATTGCATAAAATGTCTCCCTGCTTTTTATTTTTTTCAGTTTTTGTCAAGTTTTGTGTTTATGATTTTTTTCCCCTTATTGTTTCTTCTTCATAGATGGTACTGTCCTGGGTCTGCTGCACTCTGTCTCCACCAGTCTGGATAGTTCCTTTAGGAGAACTCAAGGAAACCTGAAGTATCAAGTTTATCTCTGATCAGATCTCCCTCTGCATGATCAGTTCTCTGAATATATGCTCTTCAAACTCAGTTCCTCAGATTGAACTCATCATCCTTCCTGCTGTGTTTCCTAGTTCAGTGTTTCATCCATAAACCCCATTCTGAAACCCAAGAGTACTATTAGAATCACAATTCTCATTTGCCCTCCACATGCAATTAGTCAAAAATATTTTTCAACTCAAAGTCTCACTGATTTTCGAGAATTTTCCCCACTGTCACTGTCTCATCACACACTGCCCTCAATCTGGTCTACCTCCAGTTATATCTTCCTCAAATTAATCTTAAACACTGTTTAGAGTGATCTTAAAATTTAAATCTGATCGTGAGGCTGGTCTCTTTAAAGGCCTTCAGTAGTCTGCACTTCTTTTAGAGTAAACTTTAGATTCTTTTTTTTAAAGATTTATTTTATTTTTTATTACAAAGTCAGATATACAGAGAGGAGGAGAGACAGGAAGAGCTTCTGTCCATTGATTCACTCCCCAAGTGACCACAACGGCCGGTGCTGTGCCGATCCAAAGCCAGGAGCCAGGAACCTCTTCCAGGTCTCCCATGTGGGTGCAGGGTCCCAATGCATTGGGCCGTCCTCAACTGCTTTCCCAGGCCACAAGCAGGGAGCTGGATGGGAAGTGGAGCTGCCGGGATTAGAACCAGCGCCCATATGGGATCCCGGCATGTTCAAGGTGAGGATTTTAGCCTCTAGGCCACTGCACTTGGCCCAAGCTTCAGATTCTTTAACATTCAATGTACAGTCTTTTGGCCAGAACCACCATCTTCCAGTAATTTGCTAAGATGATGAACACAAACAAAGGGAAAGAAGAAAAACACCTAGTGCACGTTCTCCTGGCCTTTTAGGAACCATGGAGTTGTTCCTTTGGTCAAATACATGGACATCTACAAGAATGGTGACACTGTAGATATCAAAGTAATGGGTGCTGTTCAAAAAGGAATGCTCCATAGATGTTACCTTGGCAATGCTGGAAGATTCTGCAGTGTTACCCAGTATGCTGTTGGCATTGTCATAAACAAGTTAAAGGCAAAATCCTTGCCACGAAAATTCCTATGTGTGTTGAACATATTAAACCTCCTCACAGCTGAGAGAGCTTTCGGAAACATGTGAAGGAAAATTATCAGAACATGAAAGAAGCTCCCTGGGTTCAAATGAACCGCCAGCCTGTTGCGTTTAGAGAAGCCCACCCTGTCAGAAGCAGTTTGGAAAGGAGCTTGAGCTGCTGGAGCCCATTCTCTAAGAATTTATGGCATGGTATAGAAGTAAAAATACATGATAAACCTCTCGATGATTAACAAAAGAGGGGGGATTCAGCATACAAAGGCTACCTGCTCCCTCAAAGGATTATAGTTGATGGCATCCGGACTTTATATATATATATATATATATAGCAATTTTCAGTAGATATCTTAGTGTTGAATTCATCAGTGCCTTTGCATTTGTGGTTCCCTCTGCCGTAGTGTCTTTCCCTTTCTGCACAGTTGAAGTGCCTTTCCTGATTCAGATATAACATGTCCCATTCATTCATGCGCCCATAGCAGGGTGCTATGTTGTGACTGCGACTTTACCTGTTCTTTCACTGTATCTAATTACGTCAAGGCAGCGACTAAATTCTTCATTCCTGCACTCCACCACTTTCTTGTGATTTACTCTCTGATTTGGGTTCTCGAGCCTGTCTTGTAGGCACACGAATGTAGAACGCATTCGAAATTGTGCCAGGGACATAGTACAGTGGGGGCATGAACGCCGCACGGTTTGAGCTCAAGCTTTTCCCAAGATCATCACAAAACTGTCAGCCACCTCAGGAGCCCTCCGCCACAGTAGCGGCGCCACAACACGCCCCCGCCTCAGCGAACAGCTCGTGGGGGCGGAGTCAGCGACTACCTCCGGGCGAAACAGGATGTGCGCAGGCGCAGCCGGAGGTTCTGGCAGATTTGCCTTCTGTTTCCAACCAACTGCGCAAGGAGCGCGAAAAAAAAATTACTTCCGGGGAAGTGAAGCCACGTTTTCTCGGCTCCAACATGGAGGGTACTAATGGAGCCGATGTGCCGGTGAGCCGGTGTTTGGGGTCGGGTGACTGGGGAAATTTGGGGAAGTCAAACTGAGTCGAACCTTGAACTCTTTTTTCCATCCGCCCTCCCATTTTTCCCTCTTCCCAGATTTCCGGGGAGCTGGTGTCCGTGGCACATGCTCTTTCTCTCCCAGCAGAGTCCTATGGCAACGATGTGAGTATGACTCACCCACAGCTCCCATCCTCTCAGTACCTTCAGTCTTTGTAGGGTCTGTCACTAAGTTAATACCTCCTGCCCCGATATAGTCTGGTCGGCTAGAAACCACGTTTTCTTCATTCTAATTTTGATTCAGAAACGCTGATATTTCTGCGACTCGTTCCCTAAGTTTGCAGCACTTTATAATCACGTGGGCGGCTTTTAAACTTCCAGTGTCCAGCTTGTTAGCAGCGTGTGCTAACAACCACAATGATTGGGGGATGGGAATCAAATAGCAGTGTTTTGTAAACGTCCCTGGGTGACTTTTCTTGTGCAGCAAAGTTACGTTTGCTTTTGGTGTCTCTGGTTTAGACCCTTAAGGAGAAAGTACATGATGTATTTTGAAAAACTAAACCGAGAGACGTCAGAACAAATAAGAATGTGATGCATACTGCATAAGTGGATCAGGTCTGATGATTTAAAGTTCTGTCAAGGAGAGACCCCTAAGGACCAAAGCATAAAATACTTAGAACTGCATTCTCAGAGTGTAGGTGGACAAAGTACATGCATTTAGTAGGTAGGGAAAGTGAATTGTCTAAGGCATGGATGTCCAAAGGTAAAATAATTTTTTTTCAGGAGTTCATGGAATACATTGGTTACTTAGGGTGTGAGAATAGAGTGGAACAGGAGGTGGGCATTTACTATGTCTTATTTATAACATGGTCTGCTTCATGACACTGATTGATTTCTAGGAGTTACACAGTGGGGAATGGTTATCTGTTAAAACACAGATGAGGATTATCATGTGCCATACTTTGGAAAGTGAAAAGTAATTTAATTGCCATTATCTGTACTTAAAGAAGACGGGGTGAAATAAAATTAAAATGTTTATTATGCTGCAATTTTTTTTTTGAAATTCATACATGGGTTTAAAAAATATTTAATAATTTTTTTTGGCCACTGGTTGTTAGCTGGTTCTAATCCCAGCAGCCCTGCTTCCCATCCAGCTCCCTGCTTGTGTCCTGGGAAAGCAGTCGAGGACGGCCCAAAGCCTTGGGACCCTGTACCCACACGGGAGACCCGGAAGAGCTCCTTGTTCCTGGCTCTTGGCTTGGGATTGGTGCAGCACTGGCCGTTGCAGTCACTTGGGGAGAGAATCACTGGACAGAAGATCTTCCTCTCTGTCTCTCCTCATCTCTGTATATCTGACTTTGTAATAAAAGTAAATAAATCTTAAAAAAAAAAAGAAAAGCAAATTTTACAGAGAGAAGGAGAGATAGAGAGGGAAGGTCTTCCATCTGCTGGTTCACTCCCCTTAGGACTGTAACGATGGAGCCAGGAAATTCTTCCAGGTCTCCCATGCAGGTGCAGAGCACCCAGTCTTTGGACTGTCATCTGCTGCTTTGCCAGGCCCCAGCAGAGAATTGGATTGGAAGTGCAAAAGCCAAGACACACACCAGTACCCATGTGGGATGCTGATGGTTAGCCTGCTATGTCACCATGCCAGCCTCACGTGATTTTTTTTTCATAGTCTACATCTCCATGAACTTTCTGAAGCCTCTCTGCTTAGTTCTCAAAGTTTCTTGCACAAAAGTAAATTTACCTTGTAATTCAGTTTTCCACAAACTTTTTGAAAACTACTTTGTGTTATTTCAGTTTTACAATGATTTAGCTGAGTCTTTAGAAGATGTTTAATCTGTTGTCCTATGCAGTTTCCCACACTTTTTTCACTAGCTGCTGGGAAAGGATGGGGAGTGGATTATTGTGTTCTTTGTACTGTGTAGGCAACTTCCTTTGCCTATCATAAGGGTAAAAGTTGCGATATTATTGAAACCTTTTAGTTCAGCTTTGTCATTGGACGGTGCCAGCATGTGTGGCAGCCCTTCGGAGCATTAAATAGACACGCACAGACTACCCTTTTGCTATCCAGCTTCAGCACTGGGAGGTTGCTGACCTGACATTCTTCACTCCTTTGCAGCCAGATATTGAGATGGCTTGGGCCATGAGAGCAATGCAGCATGCTGAAGTTTATTACAAGGTGAGTTGTTTGTGCTCATCATTAAACAGAATTGAACATGTAATTAATTATACTGTTTGGCACTCTGCTGGTCAGTATTTTCCACAAGGTAAACAGTTTTGTTTTTATCACTAAAGATCTTACCCTCAGAAGTAGTGTGAATGCAGATTCATTTTGATAATGGCGATTTCTGATTCTTTATCCAACATTCTGTTGCCTTTAAAAGGGTGCCTGGGCCCTACATAATAGGCATTTAGTAAATGTTTGTTGAATGAGTGAACAATCCACAGAAAGCAATAGCCAGGCAGTACGAGGGTTAAATAGGCCAATTGCAACACTGATGGAAGGATCTATGATATGTCTCTTTAAAATGTTGTGATTTCCTCCAAGGTTTAAGCTGTCAGTATTTCCTAATGAAATCCTTTGTTCTCGGTGCTCTATAGGTTTACTGATGGAAGTAGCCAGGAATAGAAGTATAGTAAGTTAGACACTAACTTATCCATATATATTCTTGGCTGGCAGTTGATTTCATCAGTTGACCCACAATTCCTGAAACTCACCAAAGTGGATGACCAAATCTACTCCGAGTTCCGAGAAATTTTTGACAAACTCAAGATAGATGTTTTGGACCCAGAAGAACTTAAATCAGAATCGGCAAAAGAGGTAAGAATTCTGTCTCTTAAATATTACCTAGCATTTGACCAACAATTTTTTATGGAAGTATGTTTTTATAGGTTTAATAAAGAACCAGGGCTTTTTTGTTAAAATCAACAAAGTTCTGATATGAATGTTTTTCTGACTTGTGACTTGTGACTTTTTCATGTTTACTGAGTTTACTTTTTCTGTTGTTTGACTTGTGCATTTCAAATTCCTACCTGCTTCCTGCTTTCAAAGAAAATAAAATCAGCTTACTTAACTAGTACAGCTGGAAGGGGGTCGGCAAATAGAGTACAGGGAGGTGTTTTGTTTTCTGGTTTTAAACTCTGGACAGCACAGGCCGTGGATTACTGGTAAACTTACGTTTCCATTGCCTATGATTATCTTGAAATTTAACAAAGCTTTTATACTTAAGAAAAATTTTTCCTTGAAAGCATATTCTTGGCTGTTGAAGAATCTGTACTTACAACTCCTAGCAGGCTGCTACTGATGTTCTAGAAAATTGCCAGTACCAAATGGACTTCTTTATTCAAATCTAATTTTATGTGTTTGCGCCAAACTTTAGCCCTTGTCCCATTTCTGCTTTGGTGAAGATGAATAATTTGGTGGGCTTAATTGGCTAATGGCCTTAAAACACAACAGATAATTTATTTGGGAAATTCTATTTTAACTATAATAAATGATTTAGATTTTTTAAATTATATTTTTGGCAATCTTTACATTGTTAATTAGGGTAAAAAGGTACAAGGGCTATAGGTGAGTGGGTAAGACCACTATTTCCCTATTGTTTCCTTCATATACCTGAGGTAAAGGGAATATTGAGGGAAAAGCCCCACTCAGTCTCCCACCCACCCCAGGTCCCGGATGTGGGACATGTTCTGAGATCCTTGCTCAAGTGGTTTTGATAGTTCACCAGTTATGAATCGCTGCCAATCTCACCACTCCAAGCATGATGAGGCTGTTGAAGAATCCACTGATTGATATAGTCCATCATAGAGTCTTCATTTGCCCAGTATTTTTTTTTTGCTTGTTTTTTTTAAAATTTTTAATTCATTAATTACATTGTATTATGTGACACAGTTTCATAGGTACTTGGATTCTCCCCACCCCTCCCCAAACCCTCCCACCATGGTGGATTCCTCCACCTTGTTGCATAACCACAGTTCAAGTTCAGTTGAGATTCCCCCATTGCAAGCATATACCAAACATAGAGTCCAAAGAAGCCGTTGAACTTGACTGGACATTTGCCCAGTATTTCGCTGCCAACATATAGCTGAGGTGGTTGATTGACCTGTTCTATCTTCCGTCTTTTCTTGGTTAGGGTCCTGAGTCTGCCATTTCGATTGGGGGGATCCCCAAAGAAACTTTGAGATGTTCCCAGACCAGATTCCTATATATACTAGCAAGCACAGGGCCCGGCACAGTCCATCACCCTGATCATCTGATGATTGCAACTGCTGGGTTGGTTCTGTTTTCAACCCTGACTTTCACTGGAACCAGTGGATGTTGCAGTCCAGCCTGGCTCTGCCTAGCACATACTCGGCCCTCACATAAACCAGTGGGAGCTGCAGCCTAGTCAGAGTGACCCACAATTACCCCCACCAAGCCCGCCCCTACCCTGGTTTGCCAGTATGTGTAGCAGACTAGTCCAGTCTGCCCCATATCCCATTTGGCTTTTGTAAATGTCAAAGGGTATTGAAGCTTAGTTCCATCTAACCAGCTCAACTATCCAGCCCTCACAGATGTTGTTGAGTGCCTCTCTGTCTAGCCACCCCAGCCCCCATCCTAGTTATTTTGTGCCTTCCCATGGGAGTGGTAACCCAAGAGTGAGGAGCCCACTATTTCCCTCCCAGGTTTTTCTCACTCCCAGATTATGCACTCTTTGGGTGATTCTGTGCTTAGACTCGACAGAATTAGCCCCCAGTGCCAGCTTCTGCTGCGGGTAAGCCCAAACAACTCTCATCCACTCTAATTTTGTTTGCACCAGTAGGAATAGTCCGCCCAGCGTGGCTTTTCCCTGATCTAGTCCACATGAGGCGCACAGGTGCTGTAGTCTAGTCTGCCCCCAATCCCAGCCCATGCTCTCCAGTGGGAGTAGCTGTCCAGCAAGGGAACCACCCCTTATTCCCCTGCTGGCTCTGCCCCTCCCTTCCTGATTCTTTTTTTTGAAACAGAGACAGAGAAATCTTTCATTTGCCGAGTCATTCCCCATATGGTCGCCAACAGCTGTGGTTGGGCCAAAGGAAAGCCACGAACCAGGCCCTCCATCTGGATCTCCCACATTGGGTAGCTGGAACTCAAATACCTGATCCATGATCTGCTGCTTCCTAAGCACATCAGCATGGGTCTGGACAGGAAACCGAGTAGCTGGGACTCGAACCAGCACTCTGATATTGGGGGTGGGGGAAAACATCCCAACCAGCCACATCTTTAAAAAAAAAAAATTGTTTATTTTATTGGAAAGGCAGATTTATAAAGAGAAGGAAATAGAGAGAGAAAGATCTTCCTGGTTCACTCCCCAAGTGGCTGCGACCGTCGGAGCTTAGATTGAAGCCAGGAGTTTCTTTCAGGTCTCCCACGCGGGTGCAGGGTCCCAAGGCTTTGGGCCGTCCTTTGCTGCTTTCCCAGGCCACAAGCAGGGAGCTGGATGGGAAGTGGGGTTGCTGGGATATGGACTGGACCCAAGTTAGCTTTTTTCAGACTATGCCGGTTTATAAACATATAGTGCTATGTAGCATAGAAACTTAATGCTAGTTTTATTGTGAAACTGGCAATTGCCTGAACTCCAGTCTCTTCCACTGTGGCGAATTTCCTTTAATTGGGAGGAAGAAGCCCTTTTCCTGACTGGATTGCATTGACCCTCTTCTGTTTATCTGCCGTTGTTTTGCTTTTCCCTTTATAGAAGTGGAGACCATTCTGCTTGAAGTTTGAAGGGGTTGTGGAAGATTTCAACTATGGTACTTTGCTGCGACTAGATTGCTCTCAGGGTTATACTGAGGAAAATACCATCTTTGGTGAGTTTGTTGTTTCTGGAATTGTAGGGAGTACATTTTGATGAATCAATGGCATGCAGTTAGGTTGGAGATCATTTTATATTACATCTATAATAGAAAAGGCCATATCGCTGTTTCTTCAGTTACTGTAAGGCAATTCAATATTTTCCATCTCATTAATGAGATTAGAATAAAACCTGTGAAGCTTATGCATAATTGGTTTATGCAGCTTTGCCAATAGATCTCTAGTAGACTTGGGCAATTACCTGAGAATAGGACAATAATTGATTCTGTTCACCTTCTAGCCCCTAGAATACAGTTTTTGGCCATTGAGATTGCTCGGAACCGGGAAGGCTGTAACAAAGCCGTTTATGTCGGTGTTCAGCCCAAAGAAGGAGAGAAAGGTGTCAGTGGAGGAGAACAAAAGAAAGCTGAGAAAAAGGAAGAGGAAGCCAGTGATGGAGGGGAAAAAGAGCAAGGAGCAACTGCTGGAGTTGGAGAAGAAGAGAAAGGAGGAACCGTTGGAGATGGAGGAAAAGAGGGAGGAGAAACTTCTGGAGAAGGAGGAAAAGAGGGTGAGCCTGCCAGAGATGGAGAAAAAGAGAAAGGAGCTGCCGAAGAAGGAGGAAAAAGGGAAACTGCCAAGGAAAGAGAAAAAGAGAAAGAAGTCAACAAAGAAATCAAAGAGGATGAATAGTTATTTTGGCAATAGTGCTCTAGAGGGTTCAGCAGCTGAGCCAAATGCTACTTGCTGTTTGCGCAGACCTCTTTGGTTATAAATGTGTGTCCTTGTGCAATTGAAAGATACTCAGACATCTCTCTAGCCTGAGAGTCAGGAGCTGCTCTTGTTGTTTATGAACTGGCTTCTCTTAGTGAGGGTTTAGTTGACTGTATATTGTTTCTTGGCTGTTACTGCTGCTCAAGTAAAAAGTTTTGTAAATAAATTTCATTCTTACAATGATTATCTGTGACTTTTAAAAGGTGTTTAAAATTGTCTGGCACTTCCTAATTATTCTGTTTCCTGTAGTGAAGTTCTCTCACCTGTAAAGCTATACCTGGCGCTGGAATGTCCGTAACCAAGAATTGACTGTTCGTCTTTGAGTGACTATAAATCCGATTTTACTCTCTGTACCTGACAAAAGGTTTAATGAATATTGTGGGGTGTAACAGCAATGGCCTAAACTTGTCAGATTAGTGAATATGGCTTAGCTCATGTTAGGAGAGAAACATACTATACTATACATGCTTCTCCCTTGGTAGCCAGGTTGCTACCTAAGAGCTAGCAAAAACAAGCAAACAAACAAAAAATCCCACACTCTTAAATACAAAACATGTTAGAATGCCTTCCTTCAAAATACTATGCTCAATAGCATATGTTTATATTTTAAAACAAAATGAATACTTTTAAAATGTTTGTTTATTTGAGAGACAAAGAGCTTGTATCCACTGCTTCACTCCCGAAATACCTACAAGAGCCAAAGTTGGGCCAGGCTGGATCTAGGAGCCTGGATCTGCTTCTTAGTTTCCCAGTGGGTGTCAGGAATCCAAGTATTTGATGTTATTATTCACTACCTCCAAACACACTGGTAGGAAGCTGGATTAGAAGCTGAGGACCTGGGACTTAGAGCAGCATTCTGAGATGGGATATGGGAATCCCAAGTGCTGGCTTCACTCACTGCACCACAATTCCAGTCCCCAAACATTTTTAGATATTTTGTTAGCCTCTCAAAGCATCTAAATTGGTTTATGTTGGAAGGGTAGATAATGAATTTTTAAAAGCACACACTTCAGTTATCTTCACATAAATATGAGACGACCTTAAAAGTTTATGAAAATTGAGGTTAAAAGACAAGTTTATTTTGGTGCAAGAAAGATTGAAATCCATGCATGTGAGTAGTATACAAAAAGTTTGTGGAAAACGTGAATTTTTTTTCTAATTTTTCCAACAAAATCCATTTTGCATGACTTTTTGGGAGTATCCTTGTACAGATTGATGCATTTCCCATAGACATAATGAGCTTTGCTGAAAACTAGAGGAAACCACAGTGTTTATAGTACATAAAGTATTTTTTTTTAAGCTCAGGTTTTTTTTTTCCAAGATTTATTTGAAAGACAGAGTGACAGAGATCGTCTGTCTGCTTGTTTACTGCCACCCCAAACCCACAGCAACCAGGGCTGGACCAGACCTTATCCAAGAGTAAGGAACTTGTGAGTGGTGGGTGCCCAAACACATGAGCCATCTTGTCCACTGCTTTCCCATTGCATTAGCAGGGAGCTGGAGGGGCACCCATATGGGATGCCAGCATCAGAGGTGATGTTTTCACATGCTGTGCTACAATGCCAGCCACACTAAATATTCTTAAAAGTCTAGTCACAACATGATTGTGTAAGAAGGGATTTATCAGAGTAATAATGGGGGAAAAATGAGACTTTCCCCTTCCTAGTGGACTTAGGAGCAAAATAAATTTTTAAGATTTTTTTGAAGGTGTTTATATAGTTGAGAAGGATGCATAGCCACATGGACTACCTATCAGGGTGGGAAGGGTCCCTGATCAGGGGGGAAGAGGAGAGGAGAGGGCTACTCCCAGCAGCCCAACCACATCAGTACCCAGGTATGTGAGATGCTGACTTAATGTCATTTCAGGGTCCCCAATGTGGATCAGGTTCTGAGGGTTCTGCTCAAGTGGTTTTGATACTTGTTCTAAGTATCCTTCCAAGGTCTGTTGGCTAACATAATCCACCTTAGTCTCCACTCGCTTGGATAATTGCTGTCAAATTGGCTGGGGTAGTTGACCAATTTGTTCTGCCCGCCATCCCTGCAATGGTGCTGGACATCCTCTACAGACCTCAATGAACTGGTTGTCATGTCCCCATGTGCATCTGAGCATGCCATCTGCACAGGCTTCAGCAACAGAGGAGACTCAATTCTGGCACATGTACTCTAGAATCAGACCACAGATCCTGTAATTTGGAATTTTGAGTCCAGCAGTCCAGCTGGGTGTGTGTGTGTCCCCAAAGAAACCTTGCCAGAGGTGACCACAAAACTGACTCTTGTGTGTGCCAGCCAGTGTGGGGTCCAGCTCAGTCCGTCACCTACATCAGCCTACATACACACTGGTGGTTGTAGTTGCCTGGTCAGTTTTGTCCCTAGCCCCATCTCATATGCAAACCAACGGAAGCTATGGCCTAGCCTAACCTTGCCTACCACATACTCTGCATTCACACCTGTACAGTCAGGCCCGCCCCGGTTTTCATGTTCAATCATGAGAGCTGCGGCCTTTCAGAGGGGTGACCACAGTTTCCCTAGTAGGCCTATATCCAGCCCCAGATCTTGCACTTTCCAGGTGGCTTTGTGGTCTAGCCTGTCAGGACTTGCCCCTTTCCCCCCACATCCTGGCGCTTGCCAGCTGATGCTGTACCAAAGACCAACCAGCCTACACTTATTCTGGCTCATTCATGCATCAGTGGATATGGTCAGTTAGCCCAGCCTGGGCTCTTCCCCCTAACCCAGCTCACGTGCAGACCAATATGTTTTATAGCTCTGCCCAACCTGGTCTGCCCCCGGTGTCAGCTCTCATGCTCACCAACAAGAGTGGTAGCCCCGCAGAGTAGCCCTTGCAGCCTCCTATTGGGCTTCTCCACACCGCCGGAGTCTCACATGTGCTGGTGGGTAGTGTAGCACAGTCTGGCATGGCCCACCTCACCTTGGCATTTGTTGGCGGGTGCTGCAACCTGCTCCACCAGCCTACCCACAGTTCCAACTCATTCTAGCAGGTGCTGCATTGTAGCCCAGTCCAGCCAGCCCCTAGTCTGAACCTAATGTGAGCTGGCTGGTGTTGCTGCCCAAACTGGCCTGTTCTGCACCCTGGCATGGTTCTCACGTCTGCCAGTGGGTACTATGAATTGACCCAGCTCAGCCCACACCCCAGACCTGGCCCACGTGTTGCCCGGAAGGTACTGTATGCCGGTGGGTACTGTAAGCTAGCCTGATCTGGGCTACTCTCAGCCTTGGTTCTTGCACTCACCTGCAGGGACTGTGTCCTGACAGAGGAGTTCCCAAGCTCCTTTATCAGGTCACCTTCTAGTGGCAGATTTCGGCACACACCAGTGGGTGCTTTTCCCAGCCTGACTTGTCCCACCAGCTGTCTCAGCAGGTACAGAGGTCTTGCCTGACTAGCCGACACCCATTTTGGTTCTTTTTAATTTTATTTATTATTTTTTTTGAAAGTCAGTTTTACAGAGAGGAGAGACAAACATCTTTCATCCACTGGTTCACTCCCCAATGGCTGCAACTACTGGAGCTGTCAATTCAAAGCCAGGAGCCAGGAGCTTCTTCTGGGTCTCCCATGCAGGTGCAGAGTTCCAAGGCTTTTGGCCATCCTTGACTGCCTTCCCAGGCCACATTCAGGGAGCTGGATGGGAAGTGGAGCATCTGGGGTAAGAAACAGCACCCATTTGGGATCCCAGCGCATGTAAGGGGAGGACTTCAGTCACTATGCTACCGTGCTGGGCCCCCATTCTAGCTCTTATTGTTGTGTGCTGTAGCCCATCCGTGCTTGGTCCACCTCCAGACCCAGGTCTTATGTGGTTCAGCCTCTCCTACACCCATTCTGGCTCCTGTGAGCACCAGAGGGTGCTGGGGCCTAGGCCAGTCAAGCAAACCCCAGATCCACTCACACCCATGCTGAGGGATGCTGCAGCCATTTCCAGTCCTGTTTACCACCCCAATTTTGGTTCTCTCATTCACCAGTGGAAACTACAGCCCAGCAGGGGCATCCCCCTAGCTCCCCACCAGGCCCACTCCCAGCCACAGATCTTATGTATGCTAGTGTTTTCTCCAACTCAGCCTAGCATAGGCTATTCCCTGGCTTGTCCTTTGTCATCACATGCTGCAGCCTGACCTGGCCTAGCTTGCCCACATCCCTGGCTTTCATGCATACTGGTAGATGTGATAGCCTAAGCTGACATTGCCCATACCCCATCCTGACTCCTGCAGATACCAATTTGCTGTGTTTTGATCTGATCCTCTCTGGTGCTCCCTGACCCTGCCCCCAGCTAACACACATACTGGTTGACAAGTGAAACAGCCTTGTTCGGCCTGATCAATACCTAGCCCTGACCATTGTGCTCACCAGTGGAAGCTACAGCCAACCATGGGAGTTCCCCAAATTCCTTTACCGGGCCCACTTCCAGACTCAGATCTCACGCTTGCCAGTGGGTGCTATAAGCCCTTACCCAGCACAGTCTGCCCCTCAGTCTCAGCCTTTGTGTGTGCCGGTGGAATGTTGCGGCCTGACCCACCCCACACCCAATTCTTTTTTTTTTTTAATTAATTATTTTCATTTTTGATGGTTTTTACATAGTTGATTAGGGTGATAAGGGTCAAGGGCAACAGGAAGGTGGGTGAGATCACCATTTCCACTTTCTCTTTTTTCCTTCCTGTATCTGGGGAAAGGTGGGAGAGACAAGGAGAGAAGCCACACCCAGCCTCCCAAGAGCCTCTGCTCCCTGGAATGGAGGGCAGCCACCTGACACCACCCCAGGATCCCCGATATGGGGCAT
Organism: Ochotona princeps; assembly: GCF_030435755.1. Classification (NCBI taxonomy): domain Eukaryota; kingdom Metazoa; phylum Chordata; class Mammalia; order Lagomorpha; family Ochotonidae; genus Ochotona; species Ochotona princeps. The sequence goes on from NC_080865.1 coordinate 45,070,386, forward strand.
GCTCCAAGGGTCCTGCTCAAAAGGTTTCGGTAGTTCAACAGTTCTGAATTACTGCCAATCTCGCCACTCCACAATGAAATCTCTCCAGAATCCACTGGTTGACCTAGTCTACGTTAGAGTCTCCGTTTGTCCAGACTTTCACTGCCAACTCTCGGTTGAGGGTAATGGATCAGTTTGATCTGTCCTGCATCTTCTGTTGTGGTACCAGGTGTCCTCTGTAGCTCCAATGTACTGCCATATCCTCAATGTGCACCTGGATATGCTGTCCACCACTCCGGCTAAGCCATCAAGGAGGCACAGCTCTGACACAATGCACTCCACAGTCAGAACATGGAACGTGCAATTCTCTCCATGGTTGTGGTTCTGAGTTCAGCAGTTCAGTTGAGGAGATCCCCCAAAAAACTTAATCTGAGCTGATCCCAGACTTGATTTTTGTGTGTACTTGCCAATACAGGGTCTGGCACAATTAGTCGCCTCAATTAGCTTATGCATATGCTAGTGGCTGCACTTGCTGGGTCAGCTTTGCCTCCAGGCCCGTCTTCTACACAAACCAATGGGTGTTGCAGTCCAGCGCCATTCTTCCCACCACACGCTCAGCCTTCACACAAACCAGTTGGAGCTGCAGCCTCTACCAAGCCCGCCCCTGCCCTGGTTCCCGTGCCTGCCAGTAAGTATAGCAGATTGATTCAGTTTGTCCCACATCCCTTTCAGCTCTTGTACATGTCAATGGGCCTTGAAGCCTAGTTCAACCCAACCAGCCCCACTATCCAGCCTACATATGTGCCGGTGGGTGCCATTCTTTGTCTAGCCATACCTGCCCCAGTCCTGGTTCTCATGCTTACCAGTCAGAGTGGCAACTCAAGAGGGAAGTGCCTACTGTTTCCCTACTGGGCCCACTTCCACTCCTGGGTTCTGCACTCTCCAGGTGGCTCTGCAGTTTAACTTGACAGAATTTGCCCCCATGCCAGCATACACAAGTTGATGCTGCAGCAAAGCCCAACCAACCCACACCCACTCTGACTTATGCATGCACCAATAGGAACAGTTAACCCAGCCTGGATTTTCCCTGATCCTGCTCACATGAGGCAAATAGGTATTGTAGTCCTGCCCAGCCTGGTCTGCCCCTATCCCAACTCATGCTCACCAGTGGGAATAGTGGCCCAGCATAGGAGCTCCCTGCAGCACAGCACCCCTACTGGGTTTGTCCACTCTCCCCTGGGTCTCACATGTGCTGGTTGGGTGCTGTGGCCCAGTCTGGCATGGTCTGCCTCACCTGGACATTTGCCAGTGGATGCTGTAGCCTGGCCTGGTCTGGCCTGGCCCACCCCCAATTCCAACTCACGCTAAAGGGGGCTACAGCTTAACCCAGCCCAGCTGGTCCTCAGTCCTGGCCCATGTGTGAACTGATTTGGCCTGACCCATACTTCATTCTGGTGCTTGGATTTACCAGCGGGTGATATGACCTGGCCCAGTCTGGCTTGCCCCCAACCTGCGCCAAATGTATGCCATTGGGTACCATTGCTGACCTGATCTGGGCTGCTCCGTATCATGGTTCTTACGCTCACCTGCAGGGACTCTGTCTTGACAGAGGAGTTCCCCAAGCTCCTCCATCAGGAGCTCTCCCAATGCCAGATTTCACATACACCAGTGGATCTATGGGCCAGCCCTACTTAGTCCACCTTCCATCCTAGCAGAATCATTGGCCTTTCCTAACTGGCATTCACCCATTCCAGTTTTTACTGTTGGATGTTACAGCACAGCCAAACTTGGTCAACACCCAGACACAGTTAACACATGGCTCAACAAGAGCAGAGACCTAGCTTAGCCTGTCCTACACCTACCCTTGTTCTCACGAGCACCATGGGTGCTGGAGTCTAGCCCAGTCTGGTGCATCCCAGACACCCCGTGCTGAGGGACCCTGAAACAATGTCCAGACCTGACAGCAACCCCCACTCCGGCATTCACACTCACCAGTGGGAATCACAACCCAGCCAGGTTGTCCCCTTAGCTCCCCAACCAGGCCTGTTCCCAACCATAGATCTTACATGGGCTAGTGGTTGCTCTGACCCAGCTTGGCATAGTTGTTACCCTGTCTTGGCCTTTGTCTTTGGATGCTGTAGTCTGGCCTGTCCTGGCCTGTCCCCAGTCCCAACTCTTCGTTGGTGGGTGCTGCAACCTGATCCTGCTCAGTCTGTTCCCATCCCTGGCTCATGCAAGCCAGTAGGTGTGACAGCTTAGCCTGGCATGACCTGTGCTCCAGCCTAGTTTCTGCACTTGCCGGTGAGCTAAGGTTTCCTTGACCCTGCCTGGTCCGCCCCCTTCCAAAATCAACCCACACATTTGCCAACAGTTGAAGCTACCTTACCCAGCCTTCCCGACCCCCAGGCCTGGACCACATGCATACCAGCGGGAGCTATAATCTACTAGGGGAGTTTCCCAAGTTTTCCCACCTCAGCCCACTCCCAGACCCACATCTCACAAATGCCATCTGGTATAGCCTGTCCCTCCATCTTGGCCTTGTATGAGCTGGTGAATTTTGTGACCCAGCCAGCCCCATACCCTGTTTCAGGATGCACATGCGGGTGCTGCAGCCTGTATCTGGATAGACCATTTTCGGTTCCTGTACCTGTGAGTGTTGGCAGGTTCTATGGTTACACCTAACTCAGCCCATCACCACCCTAACTCTTGAGCTAACCAGCAGGACTTGTGTTTCCGCAGGATTTGGCCCACATATCCTCCACAGAATATAACCCCAGACCTGGTTCTCTCGTGTGCTGGTTAGTGTCATGACCCTGCCTAATGTGACCTGTCCCCTGTTCTGACATTCAGTCAGGTACTTGGATCTAGCCCTGTTAGTCAGGCCCCTAGCGCTGGCTTCCATGTGTACTGGTGCCCACACTCAATTCTTTTTTTTTTTTTAAAGATTTATTTATTCTTATTGCAAAGTCAGATATACAGAGAAGAGACAGAGAGGAAGATCTTCCATTCAATGATTCGCTCCCCAAGTGAGCGCAAAGGACAGTGCTGTGCCGATGTGAAGCCAGGAGCCAGGAACATCCTCCAGGTCTCCCACACAGGTGCAGGATCCCAAGGCTTTGGGCCATCCTTGACCACTTTCCCAGACCGCAAGCAGGGAGCTAATTGGGAAATGGGGCTGCCGGGATTAGAACCAGCGCCTACATGGGATCCCGGCACATTCAGGGTGAGGACTTTAGCTGCTAGACAACTGTGCCGGACCCCCATACCCAATTCTTGAGTGTGCCTCTAGGTGCTATAGCTCAGCCTGTTCCCAAACTGGCTCCCGTGAGTGTCAATGAGTAACACGATCATGCCTAGCTCAGTCTGTCACCAACTCCAGCCCTTGAGCAAATCAGCTGGTATGGCAGTTCACTGGCGTAAGCCCACATATTCTCCACAAAATCTACCCCCACAACTCAGTTCTCTCGCATCCAGCAGGGTGGCATGGTGTTCTGGAGCCCTGTCCACCTACCCAGGACCCAACCACATGCTTGAGTCCACAGACCCAGTCCTCTGGCATCTGTGCCAGACCCTACACCTCTACCAACCCAGGACTTGAGTATGTTCACGAGTCCCCAGGTCCAGTACACCAGCACACCTCACCAGGGTGCCACCCCAGCCTGGGACCCAAGTACATATGTGTGTTCCCAGGTCCACTCCACTGGCCCCCAGCATAGCCCCCAAGCCCTGGAAGCAGCCTAGGTGCTGGCATGTGCCACTCTACATGATTCTTATTATGGTCCCAAGATTTGCACCACTTGGTATATGTGCCCTGTATAATTCCTTGGTGTTCAGTGCAGACTAGACTTATGAATATGAAGGGATTTCATTATTGTGGTGAGTTGCTGATGGTTTGATTTTGTGTTAATCCAGAGGAGTCCTTGAAAGAGAAAAGCCATAGGAGCAGGTGATCTATGGGTTTCAAGGAAGCAAATAGCCAAATTTTAAAAGGAGGGAGCCACATGACAAGGACCTGAGGGTGGCCCTCTAGGAGTAGTGATTATTGCCTGGCTGGCAGCCTGCAAGAAAAAAAGGGGATTTCACTCCTCAGCTGTTGGGAGCACTGCACGAGTGCCCTGCCCTAAAATAATGACTGGTTCAAGGCCAGAAGGCAACAGGAAGACAGAAGGTCACAGGTGAGGCGGATCTGCCTCCTTTCCAGGGCCTGGCCAGTCAGGTAGCACCCAGTGGACCCACGGGAATGCAAGTGATGGGAGTGAGAGCTGAAATTGCTGTGACAATAAGTATAGTTATTGTTATTTTATAGGCTAGCCTGTTTTTGCAATTTTTTGGAGCACAGAAAATGTAGCTGTTTTAGCCGCTTTTATCATTTTTAGCTAGAGGAATTAAGGATGCTTTTATTAAAGAAAAGGGCTTTTGATTATTGTTTTATTGTTTATGGGGTTATAGGGTCTATAGTTGTAGAGGGATTTAATATTGGTAATTTTTGTTTTTAGATTTATATTTTTTCCCTTGTAAACTATTTTCCCATCGAATAATGGGCAAGTTGTAGAAATAGAAATGTGGTAGGAATGTACTACTGATTAGCAGGTAATCGCATGTGCCTTGGCCTTGGAGTCCTGGCTGCCGCTCCATGGCTACTGTTGAAGAATGAATAATGGCTTGCTTTGAAGAATATGAATACAGTGTTTTAAAGAATTATCTCTGGGGACACCTGCTTAGCCCTGAAGTGCAGACGGAATGACCGAATGTCTGTACATGCCCCCTTAGTCTTGAAGTAAAAAAATAGAACAATTAGTTGCTTGTGCAGAAGCTTGTGAGGTTTTGAGTAAATAAAAAGGACAGCTTTTTCTTGGGCTGTGGTGAGAACGCATCAAGTGTCAGTGTCTGTGTCTTTTTTTATCACCGACTCCACGCACCCTTCCCGAGCTCCGAACTCTCGGCTGGAGCTGGACTCCGGCACTCAGCTGCAAGGAACTCAGTTCTGCCCACAACAGTGAACTTGTACAGCATCTCGAGGCTCAGATGATGGTACTGATTTAAACTCTGTGAGATCCTTATCAAAGGACCCAGACTTCTGACCCTCATGACTGTAAGATAATAAACAGATATTGTCTTAAGCCATTTATTGTATGGCAGTTAGTCCCAGAGCAGGAATACACTATAAATGGAGTGCTGCTGTAACGTATCTAAAAGTGGGAGCCAGCTTTGGAATGAGGCAGTGAGTGGAAGTGCAAGAATCTCGAGAATCATGATATAAAGTAAAAATTGCCTCAAACACATTGGCAGTAGAAATACAGTCTTCAAATCTGCTGGTTGATGAGGGCTCAGAAGGAAGTGAGGAAGATGTTATTAAAAACTAGAAGAACGGGGCCAGCATTGCAGTGCATGAAATTAAGCCAAAGCTTGTGACAATAGCATCCCATCGAGGGCTGATTCAAGTCTGACTATTCTACTTCTGACTCAAGTTCCTGTTAGTGCTCCTGGGAAGGCAATAGAAGGTGGATCGTGTCTTTGGGCCCTGCTGCCCAAATGGGAGATCTAGATGGAGTTCCTGGCTCTTGGTTTCAGTCCAGCACAGCTCTAGCCACTGTGATCAAGAAGAAAGAGGATCTTCAGCAGATTGTATTTAGAGGTCAGGAAGTTTGAGATTTGAACCCTTGCTCTGAATTATTTGGAAGATACTATAAAATGAAACTGAACATTTTAGGGTACTTGAAAAAGTTCATAGAAAATAGAATTGTAAGATTATTTAAATGCAGATAATTGAAATCTATGTGTACATATGTTTTCTAAAAGCTCATAAAAATATGTATTCTGAGCAAACACTGGATGGATTTCAATTTTTTATACCAAAATTAATAAACTCATTTTGCTTCCATTTTCAATAAACTTTCTAAAGTACTCTTGTATACTGTGTAAACATCTATGACTTATTCAGAATGTGGTTATTTATTCCCACCTTTTGGGGGCAGGAATAGGGCACAGATGAAGTTTTACATTTACAAAAGAGAAAACTGATGCTGCTTTTAATCTTAACTTAATGTGTGGTTAATTGGCTTTTTAAGCCTGTTTTTTTAAAGCAGAGAGAGAGAGAGAGAGAGAGAGAGGACATTTCCATCCTCTGATTTACCTTCCAAATGTCCACAGTAACCAAGACTGGGGCAGGTTAAAGCCAGGAGCCTAAAACTCAGTCTGGGTCTCTCACGACAGTGGCAGGAACCCAAGTACTTGAACTGCTGCCTCCCTGAGTGGATGTTAACTGCAGGCCAGAGTGGGAAATATTCCTGGAACTTGAACACAAGCACTCTAAGGGATGCAAACGCCCCAAGGGGCAACTTAACCACTGTGCCAAGTGCCTGCCCTTATGGTCTTTCTTTCCTTTCTTCTTCTTCTTTGTTTAATAGCAGTAATAGGAACGCAATGAAAGAGCTATGCTCATCTCCACCCAAAAAAGTAGAGACAGGGGCCAACTTTGCAACAAATCACTGGAGCTAACTTAGAGCCTGGATCTATGGAATCTGACTTGGCGCTGGTGCAGACCTGAGGGGCAACTTATCTTACAGGCTTGGTCTCTAGGTCCTAATCTAAAGTCTGGGACTAGGGCATTAAGCCTGGCTTTACAGTGAACCTGAAGGGTATGGCTGCTGTGGCCAGACTGGAGTCTGGGTTTGCAGGGAACAGTCTGGAACCTGGGCCTATGTAGAGGCTCAGATGGTGCTTGCAGCCGGAGTCTACTTAGCTAATCTGGGGTATAGGGCCACTGGGGCTGGCTTGGCCTAAGGAGGCATTACATGGCCATTCTGGTGCTAAGGCAAGACCTAGAACTTGAATTTATGGAGGGTGGCCTGGACCCTGAGTCTGTGAGGGCCAGCACAGCACTGGGTCAAGTCTGAAGCGTGGGATGGACCTGGTGTTTGAGTCTATGTGGAACATCCTTGTGATGATACAGACTTGGGAATTGAGTCCACAGGAGCAGGTTGGGGGTCAGTGGTGGTGAGGGCCTGCCTGATTCTGGGTTTTTAGTGTTTGTAGCCTGTTCTGGGTTCATAGTAAAGCTGGTTGCTCATTTCATTCTCCTTCCCTCATAGAGATGGTATCTGTATGACGCAGACATAGGGATGACACAGGTAATGTGAAATCATTCATTCTACCCTCTTTAGCATGGCTTTTGAAAAATTTTATGTATTGGGAAGGCAGAATTGCAGAGAGGGAGACACGCATGTACGTACACACACACACGCACACACACACACACACACACAATCTTCCATCTACTGATTCACTCCTCCAAATAGCCTCAATGGCAGGGGCAGAATCAGGCCAAAGTCAGGAGCCAGGAAGTTCATCTGAGTTTCCTGCATGAGTGGCAGGGTTGCAAGTATTCTGATATGGGATATGGGTGATCCAAGCATTGGCTTAACCTACTATGTTACAATCCCAGTCTTCCCAAATGTATTTTTTTTTAAAGATTTATTCATTTTATTACAGCCAGATATACAGAGAGGAGGAGAGACAGAGAGGAAGATCCTCCGTCCGATGATTCACTCCCCAAGTGAGCCGCAACAGGCCGATGCGTGCCGATCCGAAGCCGGGAACCTGGAACCTCCTCCAGGTCTCCCATGCGGGTGCAGGGTCCCAATGCATTGGGCCATCCTCGACTGCTTTCCCAGGCCACAAGCAGGGAGCTGGATGGGAAGTGGAGCTGCAGGGATTAGAACCGGCGCCCATATGGGATCCCGGGGCTTTCAAGGCGAGGACTTTAGCCGCTAGGCCACGCCGCCGGGCCCTATTTGTTTTTTTTTTAAAGATTTATTTTATTTTTATTACAAAGGAGGAGAGATAGAGAGGAAGTGCAGCCGCCGGGATTAGAACCAGCGACCATATGGGATCCCGGTGCATTCAAGACGAGGACCTTAGTCACTAGGCCACGCCGCCTGGCCCCCAAATTTATTTAATTTTGCTTGTGCCTGTGGTGGTATAGCAGGTAAGGCCACTGCCTATGATACCAGCATCCCATATGGGTGCTGGTTCGAGTCCTGTTGCTATACTTCGGATTCAGCTTCCTTCTAATGCACTTTGGAAAGCAGTGGAAAAGGATGTCCCAAATGTTTGGGCCCTTGCTACCAACATAGGAGACCTGGACGAATCTCCTGGCTTCTGGCTTTCGTTATGCTCAGATCTGGCCATTGTGGTCATCTGGGGAACAAATCAGCAAATGAAAACATCTCTCTCCTTCTCTCTGTCTCTCATTTCTTTTTCTTTTTTTTTTTTAAAGATTTATTTATTTTTATTACAAAGTCAGATATACAGAGAGGAGAGACAGAGGGGAAGATCTTCTGTCCGATGTTTCACTCCCCAAGTGAGCCGCAACGGGCCGGTACTGCGCCGATCCAAAGCGGGGAACCTGGAACCTCTTCCGGGTCTCCCACACGGGTGCAGGGTCCCAAAACTCTGGGCCGTCCTCCACTGCTTTCCCAGGCCACAAGCAGGGAGCTGGATGGGAAGTGGAGCTGCTGGGATTAGAACCAGTGCCCATATGGGATCCTGGCACGTTCAAGGCGAGGACTTTAGCCACTAGGCCACGCCGCCAGGCCCTCTGTCTCTTATTTCTAAAGATTTATTTTTATTACAAAGTCAAACATATAGAGGAGGAGAGACAGAGAGGAATATGTTCCGTCCGATGATTCACTCCCCAAGCGAGCGCAACGGCCGGTGCTATGCCGATCCAAAGCCAGGAACCTGGAACCTCTTCCAGGTCTCCCACGTGGGTGCAGTGTCCCAAAGCTTTGGGCCGTCCTCGACTGCTTTCCCAGGCCACAAGCAGAGAGCTGGATGGGAAGTGGAACTGCCGGGATTAGAGCCGGTGCCCATATGGGATCCCGGTGCGTTCAAGGCGAGGACTTTAGCCACTAGGCCACTGTGCCGGGCTCTCTGTCTCTCATTTCTTCCTTCTCTCTGTGTAACTCTGAGTTTTGAATTAAAAATAAATAAATATTTTAAAAGTTTTTAAGAAAAATGTACATGTTAAATTTAGCACTGGAGGATTTGGATGCTTATTAGTTATTACCATTATTGTGATATTGTCAAACATCATTAGTAAGTATCATTTTACTTGTACTTTGGCAATTATTAGACTTTTAAGTGAGATCATTACTATACTGGGAATATAACAGAGCTGATGAAACATATTTGGTTTTAGAAATCACTACAAAGAGAATGAAAAGGAAAATCAACTTATTTTCTACAGAAAGGCAGCCTTGGGCAGCACACATACTAAAATTGAAACTATACAGAGAAGATTAACATGGCCCCTGCGCAAGAAAATGGTAACTTCACTGAATACTTATTTCTCAGTTGAATGCTGTAACAGTATCAGTTTTGCTGGAAATCTTGCTTCAAGTTTGTTCTGGGAACCATGGTCAAATCCTTATGCTGAGCTGGCTTTTCCTGGGAAGTATGAATCCAGCTAAATTTTTCTTTTGCTTCTGAGTGATGAGCTGCCTCAGAAAAGGCCTTTCCTGATGTGGTAACTGTTTTTCCTCTGGAGAAAGCATATGTGGATTAAATCTGCTTCTATAGAAGCATGGTGGATTTCCCCCCAACAGGCTAGAAACCCTAGCAGGCCCCGAACAAGATGTTGAGATGATCCACTTAAATCACATATAGGCCATAGTCTCAGATTCAGATTTGTAAGCTTGCCAGACTTAATCACAATTCACTCATTTTGCTTCTCCAGAGGACTGCGGACGAGAAAATGTATGTTGGAGATGATAGAAATACGGGTTGGACCAGCATTGTGGTATACCACGTCGTTACCACCAGCTGTGCCCACATCCTGTATGGGTACTGATTTTAATCCTGGCTTCTCCGCTTTTGATCCAGCTAATGTACCTGGGAAAGCAGTAAAGCACGGCCCAAGTACCTGGGCCCTAGTACCCACGTGGGAAATCTGGAAGAAGTTCTTGGATTTCAGCTTTGGTCTAGCCCAGCCCAGGTCCTAGTGGCCATTTGAGGAGTGAACCAACCAGCAGATGGAATATTTTCTGTCTCTGCCTTTGAAATGAATAAAAATGAATCTTTAAAACAGAAATGTGGAAATATTTGGCTAGTTCCTACACAGCAACAGAAACAAAATGCACTCTTCTGTTTCACTCAGTATGTTCTGGCCTCCCAAGTGTGGAGATTATGTATGTTTCAAAAGCCTCTACCTTGGGTCTGGTGGTAGCCTAGTGGCTGAAGTCCTCACCTTGCACGCATTGGGATCCCATATGGGCGCCGGTTCGTGCCTGGCTTCTGGCTTTGGAACTGCTCAGCTCCAGTTGTTGTGGCCACTTAGAGAGTGAATCACCAGACGGAGATCTTTGTCTTTCCTCCTCTCTGTAAATCTGAGTTTCTAATAAAAATAAAATAAATATTTGAAAAAAAGCCTCTGCAACTGCGTGGGAGTCAGGTTTTTAAAAAATGTCATTTTATTGTTTTATTTTTCATGACACAATTTCATAGGGTGAATCAGGCTTTGAAGAGACTTCAGACCATCATAGACATATATAATGTAAGTGGAGAAAAGATCTTGTATCCTCTGTGGCCATTGTGATCATTTGGGGAGTTAACCGGGAGATGGAGGATCTTTTACTCTATTTCTTTTGTCTGTAACTGTGCCTACCAATGCCAAATAAAAATAAAATCAAGCTCTTTTTTTTTAAGTAAAAGTAACCAAGAAAGCAAATAGCTAATAGTGCCCGCAAATTCTTATTAGGTAACTCACAAAGTCCAGCTGAATTTTCCTTAGCCTCCTTTCTATTCTTTTTTCTTTTATTTTAAAATTGTTTACACAATTGACAGGGAAGAACTTCTGTGTGGGCCTCTGATCAAGGTGGGGAAGATCAGGTATGGAGGAAGGTGGGTGAGATCAATGTTTCAGTTTTTTTTTCTCCTTTGTCAGCAGGGGAGGAAAAAGAGGGGGCTTCTCTCTGATGTCAAACTATATCAGCACCTGGGGGTGGGGAACAGTTACTTGATGATGTCTTAGAGATCCCTACGTGGGGAAGAATGTTTCAAGGGTGTTACTTGAGTGGTTTTGATAGTTTTGATACATTGTTAGTTTTGTTGCACCAGGGTTGTGAAAATCTAAGGTCTATTGCTGATCAAGTCCACCTTAGTGTATCCACAGGCCCAGGAGAATTGTCCAACGTCTTCTGCTTTCTATCCTCTGATGTGGCAGTTGAGTTCCCTGCTGGCCTAGATGAACTGGCTCTCATGTCCCCTGTGTGCATCTGAACATGCTGTCCACCGCACAGGCATCAGCGACAGAGGAGTCCCAGTCCCAACACATGTACTCCAAGGTTGGATCACATATCCTGTGATCTTCCCTCTGGCTGGGGTTTGATTCCAGCTGTCCAGCTGAGGTGACTTCAGACTTGACTCTTGTGCCCACCATCCAGTGCAGGGTCAGGCGTGTCTGGATACAGCTGTCTGGTCAGTTACACCCCAGCCCCATATCTCATGCTAATTGACAGATGTTGCAGCCCAGCCCAGCCAGCCCACCACAGATCTGATCCTCACAAATAACAGTGGGTGCCATGGCCTAGTAGGGGAGACCCCTAAAATCTTCCACCAGGTTCAAACCTAGTCTTGGTTTTTGTGTGTGTCTACCTCAGTTGTGGCCTAGCCAAGCCCATCCTGCATTCCATTTAGCTGTCCTGCACACCCATGGGTGCTGCCATTTTGCTCAGCCTGACCTGTTTCCAGACCAAACCCTCACATATGTCAACAGGTGCCACCACCCAGTCCAGCTTGGCCATCCCCCAACCCTGGTTCTGAACAAAAGTTTGATGTAATTTTTACCCTTGATCTTTTACAATGAGGTACCTTTTTTTCTGCCTTCTTGCAAATTTTCTTTTTATTTATTTTAAGTAGTGCTAATGTTATATGCCTAGATAAAGATTTTTTGGGGCATTTATCCTTCTTGGTGCCTTCTGAAATTCCTGGAGCTGTGAGGTTGGTGGCCCACATTGATTTTGGAAAAGTTTCAGTAATCTTGCTCAAATACTTCTCATTTCTCTTCTCCTTGTGTTCCTATTAGATGTGAGCTTTATCTTTCCTTTTTCCACAGCTCTTGCATATTCTTTTTTTTTTAATTTGTTTTTCTGTCCTTTTCTTTTTTCTTTCAGTTCTGGGACTTTATACTGACTTCTCCTTAGGATCACTAAGTCTTTCCTTACCTATAACTAGAATACTATTGAGTCCATCACTGACACCTTTCATCCATGTTACAATGTGTTTGAATTTTAGGCTATCCCTTTCTGTATACATTACCCCTCTGATCTTGCAGCCTCTGTTTTTTTTTTTTTTTTTTGCTCTAAAGTCAGCAGCAGATTAATTGAATTTGTTGTAAGTTCCTATCTGACAATTTCAACATTTACACCATATTCACTCTTGATTTTAATGGTTCTGTCTGTTCTACCTGTGTTTCGTAATTCTTATTGAAGAATGGACTTACTACTGGACAAAGAACCTGAGGTACATAGCGTTTTAGAGTGAGATTTTATGCTTATCTAGCTTAGAGTTGAGCTGTGTTTACTGTTTGCTGAGGTTTTGGGTGTCAGTGGATGAAATTTCCCTTACTTTCCTTGCCTTTTTCTTCCCTGTCATCTCTGGCTTTCTTTAGAGAATTCTTGTGTAATGCCTTAAGAAGTACAATTATTTCAATTCTATTCCTCTGTTACTGACAAGACTCCTATGGATGTGATTTTTGTGTGTGATCACATTTATTTTCTGTTTAAATTTCATTTACTTTGTTTTACTGTAATGTACACCAGAGACTACCAAGTGAACTAGGTATTTCTTTTAAAGATTTATTTATTTTTATTGCAAAGTCAGATATAAAGAGAAGAAGATCTGTCTGATGATTCACTCCCCAAGTGATCGATCCGAAACCAGGAGTCAGGAGACTCTTCTGGATCTCCTATGTGGGTGCAGGGTCCCAGGGCTTTGGGCCATCCTCAACTGCTTTCCCAGGCCACAAGCACGGAGCTGGATGGGACCCGAGTGGTGGTGTAGCAGCATGGATACCAACCAGCGCCCTTATGGGATCCTGGTCTGTGCGAGGCGGGGACTTTAGCCGCTAGGGCACCACGCCGGGCCTGTAAACTAGGTATTTTACATTTACCACACATACCCTCAAATCTCCACAGTTATTAGAAACCATTAAAATCCAGGCTCTGGGCTGACGCTTCCATGTATGCCCAGGCTCCCAATGATACCACAGATGCCAGTGAAAGTTAAGTTCATTATAAGGAGAGGGCTGGGCTCTTTATTTAGCAAAATGACCAATCATCTCCCTCACTTCAAACACTCCTCAGGGAGTGATGACAGGCTGATGGGATCTGTCTTAACATCAGTCTCCAACGGGGTCTCGTGATGCAGTGGTGAACCCAAACACCCTCGCCCACAACAGGGCCATCCCTCCGGCAGGATCAAAGTGGAAGGGATCTGACTGCAGGGCAGGGTAGGAGATACACAGGAGGTTAAAGGAAACGAGTCTCTGATCTGAAGGCTTCAACATCATCATTCTACTCAAGTTTCCAGGATAGATAAGATCAGACAGAGAATTCAGACAGAGAAAACTGATATAAAAATCTCACCTAAGTATTGTGCCTGCCATTAACAACAACAACAACAACAGCAACAGCTGCCAGTGGCTTCCTGAGAGCATCCAGGGCAGCTGAGATGGCAGCCCAGACCCCTGGCAGAGTCCCCTAACCCTCAGCTTACATGGTCCCTATCTCAGAGTTGGCCACCTCTCCCCTGAAGAGAAATTCCACGCATTCCATCCTGTGAGGACCCTGATCATTTGCATAGTTTCCAAGCTGCAACTCCAGAAAAGCAGAGGTTTCAGGAACAAGATTCACCTAAGTCCGAATTTTCTGCGCAGCCTACAAGACTTACCTCCTTGATTTGTTTTTGCCTAGCTGGAGCCCACAAAGTTTCTAGTGTTACTATAAATCACAAACTATCATCTCTGTTTTTTGTCACGATTGAACGGAGAACAAGAAGTTATTTTATGGAGAAATGCTTTTATTAATCTACGCTGCGGCCATTATCCACACTTTTAAGATGATGTGCTTTGTTTAAGGATACACAGCCTTTTATATTCCCAAAAAGCCAGAGTGTCAAAGCTCTGCTTAATCATTAACTTGGGTGAAACTAACAGTCTCTAGAATTGTTTTTCTTTTATTCTTTCTTTTAAAAAAGATTTATTTATTTACTTACTAATTTATATTGGAAAGTCAGATTTACAGAGAGAAGGAGAGACAGAGAGGAAGAACTTCCATCTGTTTGTTCACTTCCCAAGTGGCTGCAATGGCCGGAGCTGAGCCGATCTGAAGCCAAGAGTCAGGAGCTTCTTCAGGGTCTCCCACGCAGGTGCAGGGTCCCAAGGCTTTGGGCCGTCCTTGACTGCTTTCCCAGGCCACAAGCAGGAAACTGGAAGGGAAGTGGAGTAGGCAGGACCTGAACAGGTGTCCATATGGAATCCTGTGCAAGCAAGGCGAGGACTTAAGCCACTAGGCTATTGTGTTAGACCCCCTTATCCTTCTTCTTTAGTAAAAAGATTTATTTATTTGAAAGGATTTAGCCATTGGGCTACTGAATTGAGCCCAAATTGTTTTTCTTATGTTAGTTAAAATTGAAAAAAAATCCTGAAAAGGGGAGATTAATGTAGCTATTTACAAGCTGAGAAAAGTGAGAGGAAATGGCAGTGGGGTTAGGAACAGCTTCTTCTGTTCTTTACAACCAGAGGGAGGCATGAAAGAGAGATAGCTCCAAGTTAAATCACTGCACCAAGTGTTCCTGGGTCATGATAAGCCTCTTTTTCCACAGGCACACTCAGCTCCTTCAATTTTTTCAGATTTGGTACAGAAAAAAATTTTGAAATTTAAAATACAAAACTCCAGTAAAAACTGGAAATTCTTTTTAGAAAGGTTTTCCCCTTCAGGAAAACAAGTAAAAATTGGCCTATTCTGTTACTCTTTACTTAATAAACATTATAAAATTTGGCTGTAAGATAATGACCACCCAGAAATAAAAAGCTACAAATACATTCAGTTTATAGTCTAGACTCAATAGAACACCAAAAAAAATTGAGAACATTCTCCTGTGGGAGTCTGTTGCTTATGGCATTAAAAGAAAAATTTGTCAGATACTCATTTAAAAGAACAGAAAAAGAATAGAAATGTATATATGTCCACCACATGGCATTTATGAAACATACCAGCTAGTATTATATTGTAGTCCATTTATCCATTAAAGGCATTACTTTGTTAATTATTAAAACCTGTTCCAGGTATAGATATTGAAAGTATTTTCTCCTGCATTCTTGAAGAAGACAGGTACAGCACTTTGGAGACATTGGATTGATACCTTCAGGCAGTCTATGTGCATATACACAAGTATATGCTGGTGGGTCTGTAGCTCTACATGCATTCTTCATACAGCTGCAGACACACCCACACAGACACATATATATGCATGGCTGGGCACCTGGTACATGTGTACATCATCTCTAGCCTCTGGCGAGATTCTTCGTTACTCATCACTGGTTGCACTTGTTCCCCTCACTTGATCTTGGTTGCATAAATGTTGAGAGCGCCTAACGATCCATGGGGCTGTCTAGGACAGCACCAGGGACCAACGCCCGGCGAGGGCAGCGGTAAACAAGTTTCAGGAAGTGTTCTCCCATTGGAGCACGGCTGCGTGTCCCGCGGGCAGGGGTGACCTTTTAGCTGATTGGTCGCTTCCCCCGTGCAGGAGTGACCTTTTGCCTGATTGGTTGCTTCCCGCATGCGGGGGGTGACCTTTTGGCTGATTGGCTAGGTGTTCTATAAAAGCAGGTTGGGTCCTGGAGAGGGGATAGAAAGAGGGGAGAGGAGGAAGGAGAAGACGGCTTTCCTGTTTGCATGCTGCGTGGTGGAATAAAGAGTTCCTACACGTCCACTCAGCGTCGGGTTTTCTTCTGCGGGTTCGGAGTTCCCCGCACATAAACAGTTTGATTTTTCTCTTTGACCCTATAGCAGACTCATCTGGACATGAGCAGCCAACATGCTTAGGACAGAACGCTTGTTGTACATTGTTTGTAGTTCTTTTTGAGTTTTGGTTTCTATTCTCCTGATGTCTTCCATTGTCAGATCAACCCACTTGTCAATCCAACAAAAAGGCCGCTTACAAAAGTTTGTAAATATCCTTTTTTCTTCTTTCTGAATGACATTTTCTACTTTACTTCGTAGACCCCACCACCACTTGAACTTGATGGTTGGTCACCAGCTTGTAGGCACACATCTGGCAATAGTTGGCCTTGTTGGCCAGCTCCTTCTTCTAGTTGGATCCCAAAGGGCCTCTCTTGGTCTTGACTGACTGAAATAACTTTGGGACTTCATCAGTTTTATAGCCTGCTGGTTCAACTTCACTTCGATCTGCAATATCTACGTGGATAATTTCAACTGTTTTTCCGTGTGTTTGGATCTACACCATGTACATTTTCTGATGTGATGTTAAGCCCTCTACAGTCCACATTCTACTCTAATACTCAGAGTGCGTCAGTCAGATTTCACCGCCGTAATGATGACCTGCGAGGAGCTTATTAGGAAGGATGAAAGTTTCCTTCGGCTTACAGTTTTGGAGGCTCACAGTTCAAGGCCGGGGATCTCCTGTTTGGTGTCTGCAGAGCGTGCTGTCTGGCAGCGGCAGAGTGTGCGCACAGGGAGGATTACACAGTAAGCCAGGAAGTGACGAGCTGCAGGAAGTGCACTTCTTCATGGGCTCTCTCTTTTAAAAAACATTATTTATTTATTTAGAAAGTTAGACAAATTGAATGGAATAAAAACAAGATAAGACACATTTAATGTTAATATTTCATTAAGCAATCTGCTAAAACCTTAAATACCTTGAGCAGATTAAACGTGCCTGAGTGGGGGGGGGGGGGGAGCCAGCAGAGTTTGTAAGCTTAAATACGAAAGAGAGTTGAAACTGTTAGAAAATAATATGTTTTTAATTCAATTATAAATAGAAATGAAACTCACATATAAGGTTCACGGACTAGCAAGGGAAAAAGAAGTCTTTAAACAATTGCAGATAATTTATAGGAAAACAATGAAAAGAGAACCACAGGTGGTAATTGTTCAAGCTACAAAGCTACAAAGATTTTTACAAAATTAAGGCAGAGTATGTTACCTTGGAGATTATGACCTTTTCGGTAAATCATCAGGTCTCTATTGTGCTAACACTCTTGGGTTTTGTAGCATTTCAGGTCACAACACTACTTAAAATAATCATTGTGTGTCAAGACCAAACCTTTGCCTATTTCTGTTCCATCACTTACTTCTCTATATCCCAGCCCTGTGGACTTCTTTCAATTCTTTAATAGCTCATTTTTCTCCAAAGTCAATCTAACTGGCTCCATCTGACTGTTCATCTGTCTCCTTGCCTTTCATTTGCACCTTGTGTCTGGAAAACATTTCCCCAGTAACAGCATGTCCTCCTCATCTTCCCTGTCTTCCCCAAGTGCCACCTTCTCCAAGAACAGATCCCTACCCCATTGTTATATACTCCCCATGGAGCACTGTTCTTCTCTGCATCGCTCGGGAGACGGCAAACCCTCTGAGGGTAGGGCAACCCTCTGAGCACAATGGCCAGTGCTGCGCCGATCCAAAGCCAGGAGCCAGGAACTTTCCCCAGGTCTCCCACACGGGTACAAAATCCCAAAGCATTGGGCCATCCTCGACTGCTTTCCCAGGCCACAAGCAGGGAACTGGTTGGGAAGTGGAGCTGCCGGGATTAGAACCGGCGCCCATATGGGATCCCGGGGCTTTCAAGGCGAGGACTTTTAGCTGCTAGGCCATGCCGCCGGGCCCGATGTTTCTTATTCT
This sequence comes from Ochotona princeps, assembly GCF_030435755.1. NCBI lineage: Eukaryota > Metazoa > Chordata > Mammalia > Lagomorpha > Ochotonidae > Ochotona > Ochotona princeps. The sequence continues at coordinate 45,088,289 of NC_080865.1, forward strand.
TAAGGTAAGCATCCTTACATGTCTAGCTCTTGTTTGGACATCTTCAGCCATGCTAAATCATGGCTTCCTTGATGATTGAATGTACATTCACTCAAGCTTTCTTTTGTGTAGAGCGGTTAGTTGGTGGCTGTATAAATGCTGTTGCTTACTTTTCCTTTGCTGTGGTTCTTCTTTTTTTCCCCCAAAGATTTGTTTATTTTTATTGGAAAGGCAGATATGCAGGGAGAAAGATCCTCTGTTAGCTGGTTCACCTCCCAAGTGGCTGCAACAGCTGGAGCTAAGCTGATCCAAAGCCAGAAGTCAGGAGGTTCTTCTGGGTCTCCCACGTGGGTGCAGGGACTCAAGGCTGTGGGCCATTCTCTGTTACCTTCCAGGCCACAAGCAGGGAGCTGGATGGGAAGTGGAGCAGCTTGGACATGAACTGGTGTCAATATGGGATCCTGGTGCATGCAAGGTGAGGACTTTAGCCATTAGGCTACCGTACTGGCTACCCCCATTTTTTTTTTTTTTTTAAACAACTGGCAGTCAATTTATTCAAATAGTTGGTTGGCTTAGGCATCTGCAGTGCTGACTTCCATTTCCACTTCTGGTTCAATGCTGATGAAAGTGATCTGCTTTAACACTCTCGGAAGGACTGTGCAGGTCAATGAGCTGGTTGTGGATCTGTATCTGGAAATGATCCCAGGTCTTAGAAACTTCCCCACAAGGTGTTTTTCTTTTCATGTTTCTCAGTGTCTTAGTAGGCATTCAAACAGATCCTCTCACTTTCAGATTTTTCTTCTTTGCTTCTCTGATCAAGTCAGCACACACCTTCTCCAGGGACTTGATGCTGCAGCTGTTCGGAGGGATCAAAATGCTGTGGGTGGCTACCTCTGGCTCCAGCAGAGTCTAGCCAATATCCTTAAAAGTGATGACTGCACATCACTGCATGACTCACTTGTTTCTCAGCAAGAGTGAGCAGTGGTGAATCAGGAGCAGGAGAAGCCAGACACAGTCTGCGCAACCCGCTCAACAGCATCTTCCTCAGAAACAAGCGTGGTTAATCTTTGTACAACCACAGCTTCACCTTTCTTCAAATATTTCCTTTCAGCTTATATTTTGACTTATCACTTAATATTGCTTACTTTGCTATGAGTTCTGAACTATACCTGCTCAGTATGTTTTCTTCAGTAACTTTTTTTGGCACATTGCTAACTTGAAGAGTTTGTGGCTTTTTTTGTGTCATTATCATCTTCCTCACTTCCAATTTTATAGCAGGTCCAGGACATTCATTTTTTAGAGGTAGTCATTTTTATTTTTAATGATTTAAACATAGTTGATTGACCTGATTCTTGTGTGTGCTTGCCAATACAGCGTCCAGCACAGTCCGTCGTCCCAGTCAGCTAATGCATATGCTAGTGGTTGCAATTGCTGGGGCAGTTCTGCCTCCAGCCCTGTCTTTTACACGAACCAATGGGTGTTACAGCCCAGCCTGATCTTGTCCACCACATGCTCAACCTTCGTATACATCAATGAGAGCTGCAGCCTAGTTGCAGCAACCCGCAATAACACCCACTAGGCCTGCCCTTTGCCCTGGTTCCCGTGCTCTGCCAGTATGTACAGCAGATTGATCCAATCTGTCCCACATCCCATTCAGCTCTTGTACATGTCAATGGGCCTTGAAGCCTACTTCAACCCAACCAGCCCCACTATCCAGCCTACACATGTGCCGGTGGGTGCCATTCTCTGTCTAGCCATGCCTGCCCCAGTCCTGGTTCTCATGCTCACCAGTCAGAGTGGCAACCCAGGAAGGAGCTACACACTGTTTCCCTACTGGACCCACTCCCACTCCTGGGTTCTGCACTCTCCAGGTGGTTCTGCAGTTTAACTTGACAGAATTTGCTCCCCGTGTCAGTCTCTTCCAGATGATGCTGCTGCAAAACAAGGTATTCTTTTTAAAACAGTTGTTGTATTTCACTTTGAGAGTTTGATACTAATTTTTTAAAAAGACATTTGAAGAGAAAGATTGATTTTGATTTTGCTTATTTGAAAGCTAAGTTAGTTATTTGAAAAGTTATTTGAAAGGTAGAGTTACAGAGATGAATAGGTCTTCCATCAACTGGTTCACTCTTCAAGTGGTTGCAACGAGTAGGACTGGGCCAATCCAAAAGCAGGAACCAGGAGCTTCTTCTGTGTTTCCCAGAAGATGCACGATCCTAAGGACTCTGCTTCCCCAGGTGCATTAGCAGGGAGCTGTTTCTTTTTTTTTTTTAAAGATTTATTCATTTTATTACAGACAGATATACAGAGAGGAGGAGAGACAGAGAGGAAGATCTTCCGTCCGATGATTCACTCCCCAAGTGAGCCGCAACGGGTCGATGCGCGCCGATCCGAAGCCGGGAACCTGGAACCTCTTCCGGGTCTCCCACGCGGGTGCAGTGTCCCAATGCATTGGGTCGTCCTCAACTGCTTTCCCAGGCCACAAGCAGGGAGCTGGATGGGAAGTGGAGCTGCTGGGATTAGAACCGGCGCCCATATGGGATCCCGGGGCTTCCAAGGTGAGGACTTTAGCCGCTAGGCCACGCCGCCGGGCCCGGGAGCTGTTTCTTAAGCAGAGTGGCTGGATATCGTACTGGTGCACATGTGGGATGCCTGTTCCTCAGGCGGGTATTTAATGTGCACTGGCCCCAATACTGATTGTTCTTTTCTTAAAGATTTATTAGTTTTTATTTGGGAGACTTACAGCAAAAGAGAAAAGAGAGAGATGGAAAAGAGAAAGCTTCTATTCACTGGTTCATTTCCCAAATGACTGCCATGGACAGAGTTGGGTGCTCTGAAGCCAGGCGCCCAGAGCTTCTTCTGGGTCTCCCATGTGGGTGCCCATGGCCTTAGGCCATCCTCGACTGCTTTCCCAGGCCACAAGCAGGGAGCTAGATGGGAAGTGGAGCAGCCAGGACTTGAACTGTTGTCCATATGGGATCCTAGAAGTACAAGGTGAGGATTTAGCCACTAGGCTATTGCACCATCCCTTCTTCACCTACTATTTTCTTTCAGGATTTTTGTTGGAGTAATTTATATTGACTTATCTTCAAGTTAAGGGATTCTTTTTTGAAAATTTACTTATTTTTATCGGAAAGTCAGATATAGAGAGAGGAGCTGAGACAGAAAGGAAGATCTTCCTTCCGATGATTCACTCCTCAAGTGGCCACAATAGCTAGAGCTGAACCAATCTGAAGCCAGGAGCCAGGAGCTTCTTCTGGGTCTCCCACGTGGATGCAGGGTCCCAAGGCTTTGGCCCATCCTCAACTGCTTTCCCAGACCACAAGCAGGGAGCTGGGTGGGAAGCGGGGCTGCTGGTATACAGACTTTCGCCTGTACAGGATCCCGGCAAGTGCAAAGTGAGGACTTTAGTCACTAGGTTCCTTTGCTGAGCCCAAGTTCACGGATTCTTTCCTTGGCTGAGTTGTCTACTACAAACCCATTGAAAGCATTCTTTATCTTAACTGTTTTTCCTTTTCGTTTTTCCTACTTTGCTTTTATTGTTTCTTAGAGTTGCTATGTGTCTGCTGAAATCACTCATTTGATTTTTCTTGTTCTCGTTTTGGCTTAGAATATTCAAGTATGACTTAAAGGATTTTAAATTTCATTCTAAATATTTTCAGCACCTGTTTGAGTATGTGTCTGGTTCTGGTAGGGTCTTGATCTTTTTTTTGTCTTTTCCTAGGCCTTTTAATTTTGTTGTTGCATTTGAGATTGAGATTGACCTTTTTTTTAAAAAAAAAAAATTTATTTATTTATTTTTCTTGGAAAGGCAGATCAGATTTATTGAGAGGAGAGGCCGAGAAAGATTTTCCATCCCCTGGTTCACTCCCCAAATGGCTGCAATGGCCCAAGTTGAACTGATCTCAATCCAGGAGACAGATTCCAGGAACCAGAAACCAGGAGCCAGGAACCTCTTCCGGGTCTCCCACGCGGGTGCAGGGTCCCAAGGCTTTGGGTCGTCCTCAACTGCTTTCCGAGGCCACAAGCAGGGAGCTGGATGATGTGCAGCAGGGATATGAATTAATGATACCATGGGCTCCCAGTGCTGGCCAGGTAAGGATTTAGCCACTGAACCATTGTGCTGGTATCAGAGGTTTTGAACTTTTATGTCTTTAAATGGAATGTCTTTTTCCTTCTTTCATACCTTTAGTGTGGGAATTTGAATTAATCTACTGATGTGGTTTACCAGAATAATATCTGGTCTATTCAGAATTTCAGGTCGTCTCTTTGCACTGTGCTTTAGGTGAGGGCCTTTTTAATGTGTTATCTTGTCCTGTCTTATCCACTAGCATCTGTTATTACTGTTCTAGGAGAGACGTTAGCCTGTGGTGCGAAGGGTGGTCAGATGTGACCCCTGTTCTGATAAAGCCTCAGTCTGAGGCCTAATTCCCAGGGCCATGCCCTCTCCATCCCCTGCCTTGGTGTTGTGGTGAACTCAGTGTGAAATTCCACCCCTTTCGCATGGACAGGGCTCCCATCCTGCTGTGGGCTTTCAAGGGAAGAAATAATCATTGTTCTTTTGGGGCAGGAGATTGTCAGGGCATCCTGTCTGGCCTTAGGCACAGCTACTGCCCTGTGAGGGTGGGGGTGGGGCCCAACATAGCGCATCACAATGGGCACTGCTCTGGGCAAGGCCTCACTGAGTGCCTTGTGGGGGTTGGCAGAGGAAGTTCTTGCAGAAGGCTGCTTGTCTTCCCAGTGGTTTTCCCCACTCTGCCTTCAGCAAGCCACAACTTTCACCAATTGGTCAGCGTGCCAACCTGAATACTTCCTTTTGATGTCTAGTTGCAGTCTAGCCCGAGTGAGCACGCAGCTGTATCGTCTTTCCCTTCAGGTACTGTCTCTCTTACTTTTTGAGCAAGCTTTGTTTTGGGGTTCAATTTGAAGTCAGCCCAATTCTTTCTCACTGTAAAGGGGAGAACAATGCATTTTCCAGATCTTATTCTAGTGCTGAAATCAGAATTTTGATCACTTTTAAATTTTAACATGTATGTATGGTAAGCTTTATTATTCCTATCCTAAATAAGCAGAATGGTTTATGCCTTATCCCTCAGTCCATGTTAATGTTATTTATACATTACTTTTGCCTTGTTTAAGCTACCTTATGTTTATTAGTTTATGTTTATTATGTTTATTCACCAATAAGATTAAAAAACTCTTTTTCTCAGTGTTCTTCATTTACCCCAATCTTGGTTTATGTTCCTTCTTTATAAAATATGGAGTAGCTCTTTCAGAAAGGGCCTGCTAATAGTAAACTTTGTGTTCTGAAAATCTCTTCACTATGCTGTTTCCCTTGAATGATGGTTAAGCTGGATATAGGGTTGTCAATGATTTTGCCCTTAGCACCTTGATAATATACTCTCTTGTGTTTCCACAAGTCCTAATGTTTGTGAGAAGTCTGTAGTTAGTTATAATTTCTTTTTAGGTGGATAATTATGTTTTCTTTGGTACTACCCTTACTATTTCCCAAGATGGGAGGTGGTGGTAGTGGTAGGTGGCCCTGTGAGCTGTTGTTGCCTTGTGACATTGGCATTCCATATGTGTGCCAGTTTGAGTGCACTTCCAATCCAGCTTCTTGCTAAAGTGCCTGGGGAAACAGCAGAAGATGGCCCAAGTATTTTGGCCTTTGTCACCCACATGGGAGACCTGGGTGGAGTTCCTGGTTCTTGGCTCTGGGTTGGCCCAGCCATTTGGTTTGATTCAGCCATTTGGGGAATGAGCCAGCAGGTGGACGCACTCTTTGTCTCTTTTTTGCTGTGTAACTTTTTCAAATAAATCTTAAAATTTTGTTTCTTATCTTTGACTTGCAATTTATTTGTGATACATGTGCATTTGCTTTTTATTTTCAAAAAGTTTAATTAAAATTTTATTAGTAAAATAGAGACACAAGTGGAGAGAGATGTCATCTATTAGTTCATTCTTCAAAAGTGTACAACACCAGTGGCTGGGCATGTGCTGAATCCAAGAGATGGGAACTCAATCTGGGTCTCCCATGTTGCTGTCAGGGACCCAAATGTTAGAGCTCTCATCTGCCTCCGAGGGTGTACATTATAGGAAGCTAGATCAAAGGCAGGTAGTTATTTCTCAGGTCGCAATAAAATGCAGGCTGCGGGCATGCTAAGTGGTGACTTAACTGCTGCACCAAATACCTGCCCCTTATCTTTCTTTTTCTTCTTTAAAGATTTATTTATTTTTATTGGAAAATCAGATTTACAGAGAGACATAGAGAAAGATCTTCTGTCTGCTGGTTCACTCCTCAAGTGGCTGCAATGGCCACAGCTGCACCGATCTGAAGCTAGGAGCCAGGAGATTCTCCTGGGTCTCCCACATGGGTGCAGGATCCCAAGGCTTTGGGCCGTCCTTGACTGCTTTCCCAGGCCACAAGCAGGGAGCTGGAAGGGAAGTGGAGCAGCTGGGACATGAGCCGGCACCCAAATGGGATTCAGGCACATGCAAGGTGAGGATTTTAGCCACTATCTACTGCGCCAGGCCGTCGTCGTCGTCTTCTTCTTCTTCTTCTTCTTCTTCTTCTTCTTCTTCTTCTTCTTCTTCTCTCTCTCTCTCTCTTTTAATAAAAAGATTTATTTGTTTGAAAGGCAAAGTTTGAGATAGAGGCATAGTGAAAGTTAGATAGAGAAAGAGAGATCTTAAATCCACTGAGTCACTGTTCAAATGGCAGCAATGGCTGGTGCTGGGCCAGGCTGAAACCACTATCCATTAACTTCATCCAGGTCTCCTGTGTGGGTGCAAGGGCCCAATCACTTGAGTACTGTTTTCCCAGGTATGTTACTAGTGAGCTGGGTCAGAAGTGGAGGCAGGGACTTAACCTACTGCCCTGCAATGCTGGCCCAGCTCCCCCTTAGTTTCAAATGAAAGATTTATCTATTTATTGGAGACAGGGAGAGAGAGAGAGAGAGAGAGAGAGAGAGAGAAAGAAAGAGAGAGATCTGCTTGCTGTTTTACTCCCCACGTGGCTACAGTGGCCAGGGTTGTGCCGTGCCAGAACCTGGAGGTAGGAAATCCATCTGAGTCTCTGGCACAGACTGAGGGATCTAAACACTTGCACCACCTTCTGATGCTTTCCCAGGGCCTTTCGCAGGAAACTGGATCAGAAGCAAAGTAACTATCACTAGAACTGGAATCCATATGGGATCTGCCACTATAGACAGCGGCTTAACTAGTTGCTCTAGGCTGTCACCCCTTTTTTGCATTTATTTGGCATATTCCATCAGTCAGAGGACTTTGGTGTTATAAATTGGGAGAAAAAAAACTTAGCTAATATCTTCTAAAATATTCTTCCTCTTTTTAGTACATATTTATTTATTTTTATTAGAAAGGCAGAGATACAGAGAGGAGGAGAGACAGAGAGGAAGATCTTCATTCCAATGATTCACTCCTCAAGTGGCTGCAACGGCCGGTGCTGCACCGATCCGAAGCCAGGAGCCAGGAACTTCTTTCCGGGTCTCCCACGTGGGTACAGGGTCCCAAGGCTTTGGAGCATCCTCAACTGCTTTCCCAGGCCACCAGCAGGGAGCTGGATGGGAAGTGGAGCTGCCGGGATTAGAACCGGTGCCCATATGGGATGCCTGTGCATGCAAGGTGAAAACTTTAGCCATGAGGCTACCGTTCCAGGCCCTAAAATTATTTCTTATTTCCTTTTTCTGGAACCATTGCTTAGGTATATATTGGAGTTATTCATTTTATCCTTCATGTTGATTACATTTTTTTTGTTAGTATTGGGGATGACAGGGTATCTTAGCCATGTAATCAAATACCTGCAGCGCCAGCATCCCATATGGACTCCGGTTCAAGTTTCAAGTCCTGTCTGCTGTTGCACTTCCAATTCAGTTCCCTGCTAATGGCCTGGGAAAACAATGGAGGATGGCCTAAGGCCTTGAGCCCCTGAACCCATGTGGGAGACCCAGTAGAGCCTGCTAGCTCCTGGTTTTGGATCAGCTCAACTCCGGCTGTTGCAGACATTTGGGTAGTGAATGAGTAGATCAAAGAGTTCTTTCCCCACTCTTTGTCTTTTTCTCTGTGTAAATCTGTCTCTCAGATAAAAATAAATAAATCTTTAACCAAAAATTAAACAAAAAATGTGTATTTACTATAGCTAGGGTGGCTTAGGTTGCATTGTATCTAAGCAAGTGTTACACTGCTGGGAGAAAAGCAGCTAATAGCTGGCAGGCATTAGCTCGCTATACTGTATGAGTGAGCCAGCATAGTTGCCTATTCTTTTCTTTTCTTCGTCTTCTTCTTCTTTTTTTTTTATGATATGTGGGAGGCAGACACCAGCACACCAGCAGATGGGGTCTGGGGACATGCACATGAATGCGTTTGGACCCTGGGCAGGTGGAGAGGGCCCCAGGCGGACATGACACACTGCTGGAGGACCGGGTTTGGGGGTCTGCATGATTGCAGGCATGACGGAGGTGTGAATTACTCAGGGAAGAGGGCTGGGTATGTGTGGGAGGAAGGACTGCTGAGGGAGCATGATAGATGAGGAGTGACTTCTGGGGGACTTCCACCAAACTAGTTACTACACTTGCAGGGAAATGAGGCGGCTGAGACTGGGTGGTTTGGAGGACAGGAACTGGAGAACCTTTGGAGGCCAAATCAATACACCCACCCACGTGGGAGAACTGAGCTGGGTTTGTTGGTATCAACCACCATCTGCCTGCATACACAAAAGCCATGGCTGGGGGGCCTGCTTGGCAGAGATTGACCATGGACCCACCAGTGAATGTCTGGGCAGGGGGTAGACCACTTCAGGCTGGGCAATGACGTTAACCATCATGCGAGAGAACCAGCTCTGGGCACAGATTCTGTGTGGGATTTGTAGGCTCAGCCCTGTGGACTGTCATACCTGCTGGTTTAATTAAGTGCTAGGCAGGTGACAGGCCAAGCTAGACATGAGCATGGAACTCACTAACATTCATGGGTATTGGGATTGGGAACAGGTGGGGCTGGTGCACCAAGAACTGGGTATGGGGCATGCTGGGGCACAACATCCACCAGCACACACAGAAGCTGAGACTGGGGGCAGAATATCCAGGATAAGGGCATACCACTTGCTTGCACATGTAAGATTTGGTCTGGGAGTGAGCCTGGTGGGGGAACTTAGAGAACTCCTCTGGTGGGCTGTAGCTCCTGTTGATAAGCATGTGAGTTAGGCCTGGGTATTGATAAGACCAGGCAGGGCTGCCACATTTGTTGGCAGGTGTGTGTTGGCTCTGGGTGGATGGAACAGGCAGGGCTAGGCCAAACCATAGCACACTGGCCTGCACAGGAGCCAGGATAGGGTGTGAGACATGCCGGGCTAGGCTAGGCTATCATAACAATTTGCATGAAAGCCAGGGATGGGGGGCAGGTTAGGCAGGGTTAGGTTGCAGTACCCACCAGTGAGAGTTGAAACTGGGGGTGGGCCAGACCAAGCCAGATCAGGCCAGGCTGCAGTATTTGATAGTAAAGGCGAAGATGGGTGATTGCTATGCTGGGTTGGGTTGGAGAAACCATTCGGCACATACAAGTTTAGTGGCTCGGATCAGGCCTGATCAGGGATCTAAGGAGACTCCCCAGCTGGGCTGCGGTTTCTACTAGTGAGCATGACAGCCACAATGGGCGTGGTGAACTGGGGTGGATGTGGCCGTAGTATCCCTTGGCATAGGTGTAGACTGGGTCTGGAATGTGCCAGGTTGGGATAGGCTCCAGCACCTGCTAGTGCCTGCGGGAGCCAGAGTACGTGTAGGAGAGGCTGGGCTAGGACTTGGCACCCACTGAACAGCATAAGAGCTGGTTCTGGACGTGGAATAGGCATAGCTGGGTTGTAGCACTTAACAGTAAAGAGTCAGAATTGGTGTGTACTGGTTGGGCAAGGTTGCTGTACCTGCTGGGACAGGAGGTGGGCCAAGTCAGGCTGGGCCAAGCACCCACTGGTGTGCAGTGTATCTGTGACTGGGAGATGACCTAATAGAGGAGCTTGGGGAACTCCTCTGCCAGGACTTAGAACCAAAATTGGGAGCAGCCAAGATCAGGCTAGGTTACAGTACCCACCGGGCATACATGTGGGTCAGATCTGGGTGTAGGCTGGACTGGGTCAGTTCATAGCACCCACTGACAGATGTGAGAACCAGGCCAGGATGCATGACAGGCCAGGTTGGACTGCAACACCAACTCGTTCACATTAGGGACAGAACTAGGGGAAGTCCAGGCTAGGTTAAGCTGTGGCTCCCACCCGTATAAGCTGGAACTGGGGGCAGATTGGGCTGAACCAGGCTGCAGCACACGCTGGTGAATGCCGAGGTGAGGTGAGACATACCAGACCAGGCCACAGCACCCACCAGCACATGTAAGACCCGGGGGATGGGGTGGGTGCAAGACTGGTAGGCGTACTGCGGGAACTCTCTGTTGGACCACTGCTCTAGCTGTTAAGTGTGAGAGCTGGGATGAGGCAGACCATCCTGAGTACAGCTGCAAACCCTTTGGTCTGCATGTGAGCTGGGTTGGAGGGAGAACTAGATTGGGCTAAAGGGACCATATCCTCTTAGTGCATGCATGTTTCAGAATAAGTGCAGGCTCCTCGGGGTTTGCTGCAGCATCAGCTGGCAATTGCCCGAACTGGAAGCAAGTTCTGTCAGGCTAGACTGCAGAACCACTTGGAAAGAGCAAGATCTGGGGCAGGAAGTTTGCCTAGTAGGGAAATTGTGGTCACCCCTCTGATGGGCTGCATCTTCTGCTGGTGAAAATGAGAACCAGGGTTGGGAAGGATCTGGTTGGACAGAAACTGGCGCCCACCGGCATGAGTGTGAGTTGGGATATTGCAGTTGGTCAGGCTGACGAGGCTCAAAACCCATTGATGTGTATGAGAGCCTAATGGGATATGAGATGGACTGGACTGGACTAGTGTGCTGCACATACTGACACCTGCATAGAAACCAGGGCTGGAGTCCTGTTGGGGGATGCTGGAGTTCTGACTAGGCTGCAGTTTCCGCTGTTGTGTGTGAATGCTGAGCATGTGGTGGGCAGGGTCAGGCTGGGGCACAGCATCCATTGGTTTGTGTATTGAGGTAGGGCTAGGGACAGAACTCACTGGGCAACTGCTACCACCAGTATACCAGTGTGTGTCTAAGCTAATGTGGGTGATGGACTGAGCCAGACCCTGTACTGGCTGACACACAGAGGAGTCAGTTCTGGGCTCACCTCTGGTGAGGTTTCTTTGGGGATCTCCCTCCCCCAAGTGGACTGCTGGAATAAGAAATTCAACTATGGGAAAAATCACAGGATCTGTGGACTGACTGTGGATTGCGTGTGTCAGAGCTGAATCTCCTTGGTTGTTTAAGCCTGTGCATTAGATGACATGCTTAGGTAAACCTGGGGGACATGACAACCAGTTCACTGAGGCCTGCAGAGAATGTCTAGTACAATGGATGGGAGAATAAAACAGACAGCTCTCCCAGCCAAGCTCTGACAGCAAGGATGAATGGAGACTTTAAGGTTGACTATGTCAGCCAATGGGCCTTGGAAGGTTTCCTCAGCCTTGGGGCAATGACATCAACAGCATCTCAGAACTATGAAAACCACTTGGGCCCGGCGGCGTGGCCTAGCGGCTAAAGTCCTCGCCTTGAAAGCCCTGGGATCCATATGGACGCCGGTTCTAATCCCGGCAGCTCCACTTCCCATCCAGCTCCCTGCTTGTGGCCTGGGAAGGCAGTTGAGGACTGCCCAATGCATTGGGACCCTGCACCCGCGTGGGAGACCCGGAAGAGGTTCCTGGTTCCCGGCTTCGGATTGGCGCGCATCGGCCCTTTGCGGCTCACTTGGGGAGTGAATCATCGGACGAAGATCTTCCTCTCTGTCTCTCCTCTCTGTATATCTGACTTTGTAATAAAATGAATAAAATCTTTAAAAAAAAAAGAAAAGAAAACCACTTAAGCAATACCTTTGGAATATGCTCAACACTGGGGACCCTGAGATGACACTGGATGGCCGTGCCCCATCCCCAGGTACTAATGTAGTTGGGCTTCTGGGAATGGTCCTCTCCCTTCCTCTCCAAACTTTACCCTGATATAGGAAGGAAAAAGATTGGAAACAGTTGTCTAATCCACTTTCCCCCATTGTTCGACCCTCTCCACCCTAATTGCTGGTCCACATGGGCATGCATCCTTCTCAACTATTTAACTATCATAAAAAATAAAATAAATTTCTTCTATTTTTAAAAAATTTTTATTTTTATTGGAAAGGCAGATATACAGAGAGAAGGAGAGACAGAGAGAAAGATCTTCCATCTGCTGGTTAACTCCCTAAGTGGCCACAATTGCCAGAGCTGAGCTGATCCAAAGCTAGAAGCCAGGAGTTTTTTCTGAATTTCCCACATGGGTGCAGGGTCCCAAGGCTTTGGACCATCCTCTATTGCTTTCTCAGGCCACAGAAAATGGAAAATGGAAAATGGATGCCCATATGGCATCCCAGTGTGTGCACCGCAAGGATTTAGCCACCATGCCATTGTGCCAGGTCCCCCAAATTTTTACATTTTTAGCCTTTTATGGGTGGCTTCCTGACATTTAACTTCCTATTCACTGATTTTGTTTTCAGCTGTGTCTAGTCTGTTAAGACATTTACCAAGGTCTTTACTAAAAAATTTGATCATATTTTTATTTTTAAAAATTGGAAAATTTTATTTTATTTATTGAAAGATGAAAGATTGAGAAATAGAGAAAGAAACTAGAAACTTAATTTATTTGTCTTATGTGGGTGGCAGATACCTAAGCAACTGAACCATCACCTGCTGCTCCTATTGTGTGCATTAGCAGGAAGCTAGAGTCTGGAGCAGAGCTAATCACATCCCAATCACTCAGATATAGGATGCCCATGTCTCAAGTTGCATCTTGAACTGCTTTACCAAAGTGCTTATGCCATGACCATATTTTAAGAATTCTTAATTTTTAAAGTTTTTAAGAATTCAAATCTGCTTTTGAATGTTAATAAGAACATTTTTTTTTATCCTTGAACATTTTCAATCATAGGTACTAATATATGTCTTGTTTGGATTTTTTTATCTTTAGTAATTTCTTTTTTTAAGATTCATTTCTTTGAAAGATGGAGTGGCAGAATGAGGGAGCGAGGGTGGGAAAAAGCACAAAAGAGTGAGAGATCTTTCATCTACTGATTAACTTCCAAACTGGCCACAGCAACTGGAACTGGGCCTAGCTGAAGTCCAAAGCTGGGAACTCCATCTAGGTCTTTCTATACACTTGCCAATGGGAGGCTGGACTCTCTGCCATTGTCCATGCCCACAATGATGAACATGTGACTCTTTATGAAGAGCTATGCTATAGTAATAATATAGGGGAATTTGGTGGGAGGAGGGGATTTGGAAAGGGGCAGGTGAAATATAAATAAATAAATAAATAAATAAATAAATAAATAAATAAATAAATTTTTAAAAAGATGCCCACATCCCATGGTGGAAAGCCTGGGTTTGAAACCCGAATAAAATAAAATAAAACAAAAATAAAAAGACATACTTGTTTGTTTGCAAGTCAGAGTTACATAGAGGAGAGACAGAAAGATATCTGCCATTAACTGGTTCACTTTCCAGATGATCAGGGCTGGGACAGGCCCATATCAGGAGCCAGTAACTTCATTTGAGTTTCCCATATGGTTGCAGGGGCCCAAACACTTGAGCCATCTTTCATTTTTTTTCCCAATAAGCATTAGCAGGGAGCTGGATCAAAACAGAGCAACCAGGTCACAGACTGGTGTCCATAGTGGATGTCCGCATTGCAGGCAAAGCTTTACACATTATGCCACAACAAACACTAGCCCCAGAAACTTGTTAATTACACTTTAGTTTTTCCTAGGCATGTACTGGTTCCCATAGAGTTTTCCAATTCTGAACTTACGCTGTGACAAATTGGTGTCCTGTTAATTTTTCTATTTGTCTCCATTTTTGGAGTCAGAAATTTGCTCCATGACCTCAATAATCTGTAAGATAGATTATTGTAATATAGACCTCAATATAGTAAGACTTGATTTTTTTGCTTGGTTCACCTTTTTTTATTGCTAGGAGGATAATACTTATTATCAACTCCTTACGTGCTAGACACCCCCCCAAAAGTTCTCTGCATTCAATTACATTTTACCCTCGCTTCAAAAAATTATTCATCTGTTTTTGTTACCATAGGTTTGATTTTTTTTTAAACAGTTTTTTTTTTTAATTCTATTGTTGACAATCTTTACATAGTTAATTACGGTAAAAAGCTTCAGGGGCTTTAGGGAAGTGGGTAAGACTATTATGTCCATATTGTTTCCTTCTTGTATCTGAGGTAAAGGGGGATATTGAGGGAGAAGCCCCACTCAGTCTCCCACCCACCCCAGGTCCCGGATGTGGAGCATGCTCCGAGATACTTGCTCAGGCGGTTCTGATAGTTCACCAGTTATGAATCGCTGCCATTTTCGCCACTCCAAGCACGATGAGGTCGTTGAAGAATGCACTGATTGATATAGTCCATCATAGAGTCTTCATTTGCCCAGTATTTCACTGCCAACATATAGCTGAGGTGGTTGATTGACTTGTTCATTCTTCTGTCTTTTCTTGGCTAGGGTTCTGAGTCAGACATTTTGATTGGGGAGATCCGCAAAGAAACTTTGAGGTATTCTCAGATCAGATTCTTGTATGTTCTAGCAAGTACAGGACCTGGCACAGTCCATCACCCCGATCATCTGATGATTGCAACTGCTGGGTTGGTTCTGTTTTCAACTCTGTCTTTCACTGGAACCAGTGGATGTTGCAGTCCAGCCTGGTTCTGCCCAGCACATACTCGGCCCTCACATAAACCAGTGGGAGCTGCAGCCTAGTCAGAGTGACCCACAATAACCCCCACCAGGCCCGCCCCCAACCCTGGTTTGCCAGTATGTACAGCAGACAAGTCCAGTCTGTCCCACATCCCATTTGGCTCTTGTATTTGTCAATGGGTATTGACACTTAGTTCCATCTAACCAGCTCAACTATCCAGCCCTCACGGATGTTGTTTAGTGCCTCTCTGTCTAGCCACCCCAGCCCCCATCCTAGTTTTCATGCCCTCCCGTGGGAGTAGTAACTCAAGAGGGGGGAACCCACTATTTCCCTCCCGGGTCTCTCTCAATCCCGGTTTATGCACTCTTCGGGTGGTTATATGGTTTGACTTGACAGAATTGGCCCCAGTGTCAGCTTCTGCCAGCTGATGCTGTGGCTAAGCCCAAACATCCCTCACCCACTCTAATTTATGCTTGCACCAGGAGGAATAGTCTGCCCAGCCTGGCTTTTCCCTGATCTAGTCCACATGAGGCACACAGGTGTTGTAGCCCTGCTTAGTCTGGTCTGCCCACATCCCAGCCCACACTCTCCAGTGGGAGTAGCTGTCCGGAGAGGGGACCAGCCATTTAATCCCCGTGCCGACTCTGCCCCTTCCCTTCCTGGTTCTCACATGTGCTGGTTGGGTGCTGCAGTCACATCCAGTACAGGCAACCTCACCCTGACATTCCATATTGTGCACTGGTTTTTGTCGTGACCAAACCTGGCTCGACCCACACTCTGTTCTGGTATTCGGATTTGCCAGTGGATGACATGAGCTGATTCAGCCTGGTCTGCCCCCGACCCATGCCAAATGTACGCCAGTGGGGCACTTTCCATGGCCTATTCTGGGCTGTTTCCTATCATGCTTCTTGCGCTTACCTGCAGGGATTGTGTCCTGCCAGAGGAGTTGCCCAGGCTCCTCCATCAGAACCTCTCCCAATGCCAGATTTCACAGATACCACGGGGTCCATGAGCCAGCCCTACTCAGTTCACCTCCTGTCCTAGCAGGAACAGTGGTTTTTCTTGGCTGGCTTTCAACCCATTCTGGCTCTTGTTGTTGGATGTTTCAGCCCAGCCATGGCTCATCCATACCTACATACAGCTCACACATGGCTCAGTAGAGGGTTGAGACCCAGCCTAGTCTGTCCCACATCTATCCTGGTTCTCCTGGACACCAGACGGTGTTGGGGTCTGGGCTGGCCTGGTGCATCCAGTCCCAGTCCACACAAGTGCCAAGGGAGACTACAACTGTTTCCTGGTTAGAATACAGTCCCCATTCCAGCACACGAGCCCCTTGGTGGGAACCTCAACCCAGTTAGGGTGTCCCCTTAGCTCCCCAACCAGGCCTGTTCCCAGCCATAGATCGTGCACATGCCAGTGGCTGCTCTGACTCAGCTTGATTCAGTCCCTCACTTGTCCTGGCCTCTGCCTTAGACACTGTGGCTTAGTGTCCTTGACTCACGCAGACCAGTAGGTGCAAGAGCCTAGCTCGGCATGATCTGCACTCCATCCTGGTTTCTAGTTTTCTTGTAGGCTAAGGTTTGCTCAGTCCTGCCCAGTACATCCCGTTCCATTACCGATTTACACATTAGCCAACTGTTGGAGCTACTTTGCCCAGCTTGTCCGACCCCCAGGTCTGGACCACATGTTCACCAGCGGGAGCTATGACTCCCCAGGGGAGTTTCCCAAGTTCCTCCACTTAATCCACTCCCAGACCCAGTTCTCATACATGCCAATGGGTTTTAGGCCAGTGCCTGGTGCAGTCTGGCCTTCCATTTGGCCTTGTATGAGCTGGTGAATGTTGCAGCCCAGCCCACTCCACACCATATTCAGGATGCACATTCGGGTGCTGCTGCCTTGACCAGTCCAAACTGTTGTGGGTTCCTTTACCTGTGATTGATGGCAAGCTCCTTGGTCACAACTAGCTTAATCCAAAACCACCCAAACTCTTGGGCTTGCACCAGTGGGGCTAGATTTTCCACAGGGTGTGGCCCACACATCCCCCACAGAATCTACCCCCGGATATGGTTCTCGGGTGCTAGTTAATGTTATGGCCCTGCCTAATGTGACCAATCTCCTGATCCATCATCATGACAGGTAAAAGGATATCCTGCTGGACAAGCCCCGAGCCTTAGCTTTTGCATGAACTGGTGTTCAGTGCTCAGCATTGTTAAGTGATTATGAGTTCTTCAAAGGAAGAGTTCCTGCCACTGGGAATCTTTAGGATTGACTCAGATCCCAGAAGCACAGTGGGATCAACCTGGAGCTACCTAAGCAGCGATTCAGACAACCAATACCCCCGAGCTCCCTGGCCAGGCGGGAAGCAGGCATAGCCTGGCACCAAATGGTGCACTGGCCGGCCCGGGGACAGCTCACCATGTGCACATGGTGGCTGGAGTCGGGATCCGAGCAGGACTCCCCATCCTGGAGCCCCCCAACAGCCTCCCGGCTGCTGGGAGTTTAAATCCCCAGGCCCAAGGTCACTCCCCTCCCCAATTCCATTCACTGCCCAATGAGGGTGGTGGTTGGGCCCCAGACCTACCCAGTCACGGAGACTTCCGCCCTCGGTGTACTCACCCCGAAGGAAGCAGTCCTCAAACCCAGGCAGGCCCGGGGACAGCTCACCACGTGCACATGATGGCTGGAGTCGGGATCCTTGCAGGACGCTCCATCCTGGAGCCCACCAAACAGTTTATTTTTTATGACAAAGGCAGATTTTATAGAGAGAAGGAGAGACAGAGGGAAAGATTTTCATCTATTGGTTCACTTTTCAAATGGCCACAACGGCCAGAGCTGAGCTGATCTGAAGCCAGGAGCCAAGAGCCGAGAGCCAGGAGCTTCCTCCAGGTCTTCCATGTGGGTACAGGACCCTAAAGCTTTTGGGCTATCTTCCTCTGCTTTCCCAGCCGTAGGCAGGATGCTGGATGGGAAATGGAGCTGCAGGGATGCAAACTGTAGCTCATATGAAATCCCAGCACATAGAGATGGAGGATTAGTCAACATGCCAACCTTGATTTTTTCCTCTCTCTTGTATATATATATATAAAGTATATATATAAAGTCTTTCATGTAAATGGACTTGAGGTAGCAGACAGCTATGGGTTAACTGAGGAAGCTGAGTAAAGCAAATTCCAGAACTCTCTCCCAGTCTGTTTGTTACTTTGTCTTTTGCCTCCTTTGTCCTAGACCTTGAGATAAGACAGAGATGGGCAGAAGAAACAGAAAATTACAAAACTTGCTTGTAATCTCAGGCTGTTTCTGCCTCCTTTATGTTTAATCTTGAGGCAGAAGACAGAGAAGAGTTACTTGAAGTTAGCAGAGGAAACTGAAAAAAATTACAAAACTTGGTTGTAATCTAAGTCTGTTTCTCTTTGTTTCTGCCTCCCTTATGATTAACCTTGAGGCAGGAGACAGAGGAGTTTTTTCAAGTTGGGGTGGGGGCCATTGCAAATTAAGAAAATCGAGTTTAGAAAACCTTCTGTTAGGAGCTGCCCATACATAGAGATGATAGTGTCATATGCCCTATGAGCCGAGTCATCTTAGGACAGCACGAAGGACTGTCCCTCACCCAACAGCCACCCCCATAAAAATACAGCCCCAATTATCCTCAGGGCCTTCAGTTTCAAGTTCAATCTGAGTTTTGATTCATGACCTGTTTCTACTCTCCTAAGAAGTTTAATTTCTTTTTCTGTATTAAACTTGTGCTAGCAGACTTATTATCTACATGAGCTTCATTTGGTTCTTTGAAATTCAAAAGAAACTGTCCCTGGGCCTTAGCTTTCCATTCTCAACTCTTGCAACAGAATCTTCCGGAATGATCTCTTTCTCCCACTGTTTTCTGTGAGATTCTTCTGTATTTCTTTGTATTATATATTGTGTATTTTTCTTGCTGGCTGTTATACTATTTATGAACATACTCCTTTTTACGCTATTGCTTAGTGATAGACATTCAGGATTTGAGGCAATTATGAATAAAGTTATGGGAGTGTACATTTCAGTTTTCATGTGTATATACATTTTATTTTTTTAATGCCTAGAAACAGAATCATTTGATATGTGGAATGTTTATATTCAGTTTAAAGAATTCACCACTTTTCCAAAGAAACATACTGTTTTACATTCTACAACAATATATCAGAATTTCACCTTGTCAACATGCTTACTAATACCTAGTGCTGTTGAGTTTTATTTTTATTTGTGTGTGTGTGTGTGTGTGTGTGAGAGAGACTACACTGCTTTCTACTGGTTCACTCTCCAAATGCCCACAGCTGCTGGCGTTGGGCCAAGGCCAAAGCCTGGAGCTGGAAAATCACTTCGGGATTTTCACATGAATGGGAAGACACCCCCAAGTGTCTGCATTAGCAGAAAGTTGGAGTCAGAAGCCAGAGTGAGGTATGGAAACCAGATACCCTAATATGGAATGTAGATATCATTAACAGCATCTTAACTATTAGGCCAAATGCCTACCCCTAAGCCATTCTGGTGGCTTTGCATAGCGGGTAAAGCAGCTGCCTGAGACACTGGCTTCCCAAGTGGATGCCAATTTGAGTTCCAGCTGTTCCACTTCCCATCCAGCTCTCTGCTAATATTCCTGGAAAAGCGATGGAGGGTGGGCCCAATGCTTAGGCCCCTGCATGCACATGAGAGACCTGCAAGAAGCCTTGAATCTGGCTTCAGGCTGGCTTAGGTTTGGCCATTGGGAAGTGAGCCAGCTGATGGAAAATCTCTCTTTCTCTCTAATTCTGTCTTTCAAGTAAATAAATAATTTTTGTAAAAAAAAAAAATTAGCCATTCTAAAAAAAATTAGCCATTCTAATGAGTGCATTGAGGCATACATGTATATAACTATCAAATCAACCACCCTACAAAAAGCAACATGGATGCTTTCATAGGGGAATTTACTAGACCTTTAAATACCAGACAGCACTAGTGCTCTGTAAAATTATTGCTTAAGCTTTACTTATTTAGTATTTGACAGGGTGAATTCGAGAGAGGGAAAATGAGAAAAACAGAGAAAGCAAAAACAACAACAACAAAAGTTAAAAAAAAAAAAAAAAGCTAAACAAAAAAACCCAGAGAGAACAGAGGGAAATACAGAGATAAGGATCTTTTATACACTGGCTCATTCTCCAAACACCTAGAACAGCTGGAGCTGGACGAGACTGAAGCCAGGAGTGAGGAATCCAACCCAGGCATTCCACATGAGTGGCAGGGACCCAACTGCTTGAATCACCACCTGCTATTTCTGGTGACGTGCATTAGCAAGGCACTGGAATTGGGAAGGCAGCCAGGATTCCAACTGAGGGACTGACATGGGTGCCAGCCACACAGTGTCTTATCTGCTAGACCAAATACCTGCCCAGTCCTGTTTAATATTTTTTAATGTTAAATTTAAAAATGTTATATATTTAAGAAGTGTTGTGATACCAAGATACATGTAAACATCCTGAAATGTTCAAATTAGATTGAACATGCCTTTTTAAGTATTTATAATCTAGTTATGGTAATCAATTCCCTTCGTCTTGCTTTTTATTTTATTATTTTTTAAGATTTATTTATTTTTATTACAAAGTCAGATATACAGAGAGGAGGAGAGACAGAGAGGAAGATCTTCTGACCAGTGATTCACTCCCCAAGTGACCGCAACAGCCGGTGCTGCGCTGATCCGAAGCCACCACGCTGGGCCCTCATCTTGCTGCTGCTGCTGCTTCTGTTGTTCTTTCTTTGCGAGGGAAGGAGGGAAGTAGGCCGGGTACGGTGAGGAAAGGAGGGGCTGAGGGTAGGAGAGAGAGGTGGGCAGAGGGGAGTGAAGAGGACGGGACCTAGCGAGAGGGACCGACAGAGTACTAACCAGCGCTAAGGCACCGGTGGGGCGGAGGGGAGCGGCGGCGTCGGCGGCGACTATTTACATTTCTCTGATGATTAGTGATATGTAGTACTTTCTTATGTACCTGCCGGCCGTGTGGATGCCCTCCTCTGAAAAATGTTTGCTTGAATTTCATGTCGATATTTAACTTATTATTTGTTTCTGTTGAGTTTTTTGAGTTTCTTATATATTCTGATTATTAACCTCTTATAAGATATGTAAATATATGCTGCAAATATTTTTCTGATGTTCTCTAAGTTATCTTTTCACTTTGTCAAATTGTTTCCTTTGTTATACAGAAGCTGTTTAGTTTGATAAAATTCCCTTTGTCTTGTTTATTTGTTTATATTACTTAAGCTTTTGGAATCGGATCCATGCACATTCTAACACTATATCATTTTATGTTTTCTTCTGGCAGTTTCATGGTGTCAGGTCTCACGTTTTGCTCTTTAATACATTTTATATTGATTTTTGTATATGGTGTTCTAAGATGCGGTTCTCATTTCATTCTTCATTGGATTGGATATCAAGTATTTTCAGCACCATTTACTGAAAAGACTATCCTTTCTTCACTTGTTTTTTCTTTATTAAAGATTTATTTATTTTCTTTTTTTTAAAGATTTATTTATTTTTATTACAAAGTCAGATATACAGAGAGAGGAGGAGAGACAGAGAGGAAAATCTTCCGTCCAATGATTCACTCCCCAAGTGAGCGCAACGGCCGGTGCTATGCCGATCCAAAGTCGGGAACCTGGAACCTCTTCCGAGTCTCCCACACGGGTGCAGGGTCCCAATGCATTGGGCCGTCCTCGACTGCTTTCCCAGGCCACAAGCAGGGAGCTGGATGGGAAGTGGAGCTGCCGGGATTAGAACCGGCGCCCATATAGGATCCTGGGGCTTTCAAGGCGAGGACTTTAGAGGACTTTAGCCTCTAGGCTGCCGGGCCAGGCCCAGTTGTTTTCATTTATTTATTGTTTTATTTGATAGGTAAATCTTACAGAGAGCAGGAGGGACAGAGTGATAGAGATCGTCCATTTGCTGATTCACTTCCCCACCTCCCAAATGTCCCGAAATGCTGGAGTTGAGGCAATCTGAAGCCAGGAGCCAGGAGCTGCTCTGGATCTCCCATGTAGGCACGGGACTCCAAGAAATTGAGCCATGCTCCATTGTTTTTCTAGGTCACAAGCAGGGAGCTGTATCAGAAGCAGTGCATCCAGGACACTTATTTGCTCCCATATGGGAATGCTGGTGCCACAGGTGGAAAATTAGCAAGCAATGCCACAGCATTGGCCCTTCAGGGTATTTTTCTTTCTTTAGCACTTTTGTCAGTTTGTGTTGCCTGGGGTGGTATGTCATTGTCCTAGTGGTTAAGACACTAGTTAAGAGCCTGGCACCATGGCATGGCTTGGTGGCTAAATCCTTGCCTTTCATGTGCCAGAATCCCATATGGGAGCTAGTTTAGGTCCTGACTGCTCCACTTCCCATCTAGCTTTCTGCTTGTGGCCTGGGAAACTAGTAGAGGGTGGCCCAAAGCTTTGGGACCCTGCACCCACGTGGGAGAACCAGAAGCTCCGGGCTCCTGGCTTTGGATCAGCTCAGCTCTGGTCATTGTGGCCACTTGGGGAGTGAACCAGAGGACAGATTTTTCTTTCTGTCTCTCCTTCTCTTTGTAAATCTTCCTTTTCAATACAAATAAATCTTAAATTAAAAAAAAAAAAGAAAGAACCTACCTGTTCTCTGTATTGGGATACCTGTTTCCTACATTGGAACACCTGGGTTTGATTCCCAGCTCTAGATCCAGACTTCAGTTTTCTGCTGACACAAACACTGGGCATGCAGCAGTGACTGCACGAAGTAACTGAGTCCTTGCCATTCATGTGAGAGACAAGAATTTCATTCTGGACTTTCAGATTTGGCCTTAGCTGGGGACCATTGTGGGCATTTGGACAGCAAATTGGTGGGAACTTTGTCTTTCTTCTTCTCTCTGAAAACAGTACGTAAAAAATTTTAAAAAGACATATTGGCTATATAGGTATGAATGTATTTCTGCAATCTCGGTTCTGTTTCATTGGTCTACGTGTCTTCTTTTGCCAATACCGTGCTGTTTTACACTTTCCAATGTCGGTATCTTTGGTGAAAATTTATTGCTAGATTTTTTTGTACTTATTATAAATGGAATTGATTTCTTCATTTCTTTTTCAGATAGTTTGATACTGGTGTATCAAACTACTAGCTTTGGTATGCTGATTTTGTATCCTACAATACTGCTGAATTTGCTAGTTTTTTAGTGAAATCTTTAGGGTTTCCTCTATATAATATCATAACATCTATAAGCAGTGAAAATTTGATATCTTCCTTCCTGGTTTGGGTATCTTTCATTTCTTTCTGCTAATCACTCTGGCTAGGATTTCCAGTAGTATACTGAATATAAGTGGTAAAAGTGAGATTCAATGTATTGTTCTAGATCTTAGAAAGTTTTCAGTTTTTCCTCATCCAGAGTTATGCTAACTGTTGGCTCGGCTTTAATTATGTTCAATTATGTTTCTTATGTACCTAAAGTTGTTCCATTTTATAAAACATGAAGTGAAGTTGAATTTGCTGAAATATGCTTTATACATTTGTTGAGTTGATCATTACCCTGATACCAAAATCTTTTTTTTTTTTTAAGATTTTTTTATTTTTATTACAAAGTCAGATATACAGAGAGGAGGAGAGACAGAGAGGAAGATCTTCCGTCCAATGATTCACTCCCCAAGTGAGCGCAATGGTCGGTGCTGTGCCGATCCAAAGCTGGGAACCAGGAACCTCTTCCGGGTATCCCACGCGGGTGCAGGGTCCCAAAGCTTTGGACCATCCTCGACTGCTTTCCCAGGCCACAAGCAGGGAGCTGGATGGGAAGTGGAGCTGCCAGAACTAGAACCGGCGCCCATCTGGGATCCCGGTGCGTTTAAGGCGAGGACTTTAGCAGCTAGGCCACGCCGCTGGGCCCTGATACCAAAATCTTATAAGAATTCAAGGGAAAAAAAGCAACAGGCCCACATCCTTGATGTTGCAAAAATTTTTTTTGTTTTGTTTTGTTTTTATTTTAATTCATTAATTACATTGTATTATGTAACACAGTTTCATAGGTACTTGGATTCTCCCCACCCCTCCCCAAACCCTCCCACCATGTGGACACATTGAATCCATGAGCACATTAAAAAGATTACTCACCATGATTAAGTAGGATTCATTCTGGGGATATATGACGATGGTCCTACGTTATGTTGCTATTATGTATTCATATTTATTGGCCTTCATTTGCAGAATTAGTGAGTAGGAGCCAGATGCAGAAGTAGACACAAGGCAACGAGGACTCTGGGAGAGAGAATAGGATTCAGTGAGATAGGACCTTCGTATAACAGAGAAAGAAGGGTTTATGTCAGGAAAGGAATACAGCCATGCAGCATTAGAACAGCCAATAAAAAGGTATGTAGCCATATAAGAGAAATAAAGGAACTAAAAAAGTATCTAAGAAGCAGCTCCTCTTTGTTCTGGATTCAGTCTTTTGGATATGAGTCCAACTGAACCTCATGCCAGCAAGGAAATGACTTCTGTTTCCTGCTAATGCCTCAGTGTCTTTCTGTTCAAGTCCTCCCTCGCCCTGTTACTCTAGGACTAGATTTTCAGTATTATATGAGTTAAGTATTTGGTTCTAAGTAGAGACATGGGAGGCCAGCTTGCTAAAAGGGCCATGAGTGGTGCTTAAAGCTTTACAGATGGTCATGAGTTCACATTGGCTGCCTTTGTATCAACCTTTCTTCTACACTTCTCAGTTTGATCTAATATAAACTGAATGTTTAGAACAATATATGTTTTAATTTGAATATCAGAGTTACAGTGGGATAGATATCTTCCATCTGCTGTTTTTTTCCCCCGGATGACTGTAATACCTGGGACTGAGCCAGGCAGAAGCAGGGAGCCAGGAGCTTCATCTGGATCTCTCATTTGGACCCAAGCACCCGGACCATTATTGTTGCTTTTTGCAGGCCACGAGAAAGGAGCCAGATCAGAAATAAAGTAGCTGGGACTTGAACCCACAACCTCATGAGATTCCGGTACTGCAGGCAGTGGCTGTATCACCTGAATTTGACTGAAAGGTTAGGATAGGCATGGATCCTGGTACTGACACTGAACAAGGAACAGTGGTCAAACCTACCTGTTGACCCAGGAGGTTTCTTGGTACATGCAAGGGAAGCCTCAACACTTCTGTTCACGGATCAAACCTAGTCAGGCAACACTGGGAGGTGGAGAAAATAAGAAAACGGAGGAGCATACTCAGATGTAACAAGGGCTCAGAGTGATGGCTCGGTGGCTAAATCCTCACCTTGCAAGTGCTGAGATCCCATATGGATGCCAGTTCATGTCCCAGCTGCTCCATGTAAGTCAGCATTGTTTAAACTAATTCCTTATGAGTGCTTATTTACTATGTATAAAACTTGCAACCAAGCTCAAGCATGGGAACCATCCATCACAGGGAAATAACTGATTGTTTCTGCATTCAAGTTGATTTAGTGAATAAACTCTTTCTTAGCTTCTTCAACTAGACTCTGATTATTTTAGCCAACATGGCTATGAAAAGAGTGAACAGCACGGTTCTAGAATAAAATAGAAACTATTTGCATTATACTGCCATTGTCTGAGCTGACCTCTAACTTCAACAATCCAGTCACTGTTTGGACCCCTTTCGCCGTCAAGGGGTGGATACGTGGCATGTTCAGAAGGTCATGCTCTGTCAGTGCTCAGAACTCAGTGCTTGCTTGCATCCCAAAATAATGCAGCTCACTTTGAATTCACTGTCAGAGGAAATGCAGATGTCCCTGGAGTCTGTGGCCTATCAAGAACCAGAGCTGCTGCCGAATCCAGGCTCTGCTGCCCACTATCTTGAGGGTGAGGTGTTGAAGAAAGGCAAGTGAGTGTTTCTGGAGTACCAGTAAACTGTGTAGATGGGGAGACTCGCATGCTGAAGGAACCACCTCGCCTGGACTTATAACAGGTCATTTTAAAGTACAAGTGGCAGGAAAAGTGACAAAGATCAAGAGGACATGAACTGCGGCAGACCCCCAGGGATCAGCAGGGGTTTGAGAGTGGTCAGGAAACTCTCTTCTTGTTAAGTTAACTTTGAAGAAGAGGTCTGGTCAAGCTGCTCTTACAGTCTTTCACAAAACAATCCTTATCTCTGTGTATGTCTCCTTATCTCCTCCAGGAATGTAAGTTCCAGCCAAGAACCTATGTACAGACACTCCAAGCTGTGAGCACAGTTTCTCTAATGACTGACATATCTACGTGCAGGGTTGAGCACAGTCTGACCCAAAGGTTAAAATAGCAAAGGAGAAGACAGACACAAAATCAAGGCAGCCAATACCAGGCTTTCTCTCTTTGTTTCAATTCTCCACTGTCAATAGTTCATTCTACGGTTTGGTGGGATTAGGGACCCAGGGATGCTGTCTCTTACCTGACTTCCTCCTGTTACCTAGGGTAGGTACAGTGGCTGTAGCATGATGCCATTTGAGCCGGTTCATAAAATAGTTTTTAGTGTCTCTTTCAGGCATATGGATCTTTGAAGTGACTATAGACATCTCTTTAATGACTTTTGTAGCTTTATTCTCAGGAAAATTCTTTAGTTAGGTAGAATAAAGAGTCTACAATACGCATGAAGAATATAATAAGGAAAATGGTAGAGCCTGAGTTAAGCATTTTTCAAAGCATCTCATAAATTTTTATTAGCGACCCATGATAGTAGTGAACAAGTTCTCCCAGCCTGATTTAGTCTTGGCTTTTTAGAAAAGATTTTATTTGAGGATCTGGCAAGGTAGCCTAGTGGCCAAAGTCCTTGCCTTCCATGCACCAGGATCCCATATGTGCGCCGGTTTGTATCCCGGCGGCCTCGCTTCCCATGCAGCTCCGTGCTTGTGGCCTGGGAAAGCAGTCGAGGATGGCCTAAAGCCTTGGGTCCCTGCACCCATGTGGGAGATCCAGAAGAGACTCCTGGCTCCTGGCTTCAGATCAGGTTAGTGCCGACCATTGTGGCCACTTGGGGAGTGAATCAGCAGATGGAAGATCTTCCTCTCTGCCTCTCCTCTCTGCATGCCTGACTTTCCAATAAAAATAAATAGATTTTAAAAAGGACTGTATCTGAATCGTAGAATGATATACAGAGAGGAGAGAGATAAAGAGATCTGCAATGTGTTGGCTCATCCCCCAATCGACTGCAATGGTCAGGGTTGGGCCTGGCTGAAATCAGAAGCCCAGAATTTCATCCAAGTCTCCTATGTGGATGGCAGGGGTTGAACACTTTGGCTATCCTCCACTGCTTTTTCGTAGGAGCATTAGCAGGAAGGAGAATTGAAAGTGAAGCATCTGGGACCCAAGATGATACTCTGATATGGGATGCTGGCATTGTAGGCAGCAGCTCAACTCATTATGCCACAGTGTTGTCCCCCTGGTTCATAGTTTAAGATTTTTTTGCTACTGCTGGCCTCTTTGTTCTTGTTAAGGTGGATCTCTGCAGGAAGAATTCATTTACGTTTCACAGTGTTAGCTGCTCTATGGATTCCACTGTGTTCAGCAAGCATATGGCATAGTGTAATATGATATTCAAGTTTTACTTTGGCAAAGAATCCAAGGTTTTTTTTTTTTTTACCAATAATTCCTAAAGTCTTCGACAGATTCCCAAGCGCATGCTGATGTGCTGCCGTAAACAGAATGCAGTGTAGGCTGCCACATCCAATAGCGAGACGAATCAGCTGTGGAGTAGACAGATTGTTATGCCAGTTATGGAATTATCCTTCCATCTTAGGGCAGAGACCAAGAAACGGATATGCTTATGAAAGCTCATGTCTGTTTAGGAATGGGCAAGACTGTTCTGAAGAGACAGATAAATGACAGTCTAAATCCAAGCCATTCACAGTAGGCAAGCAGGACACCTGGGATAGGAAATGGGTCCATTAATTGTTACACAGTGGCAGGTGATATGATTTTATCCTGTGGGTAGAGCACAGGATAGCAACATTATCCAATCTAAGGTCCAAAGGATATGAGCAATCATCTGTAAAACTGAGGCCAGCAGAGTTGCATTTGTTAGGTTTTACTTTGCTCCTGCTTTAGTATGGAAGAGTGGCTCTGTTTTCTCCAGAGACGGGAGTTTCCTCCGGTGGGACTACTTTAATTTTTGAGCATCTCATAAGGAATTTGGCAGTGGCTTTTAGGTCCTTTTTCCTTCCCAACGTTGAGGGGTATAATGTCTCTGGGCCAAAACAGGTGCAGAGCCATGCCAGTGGAGTAAGCCAACCTGTTGGAAGCATATCTATGGATATAAATCAATATTATGTCAAAAGGTTTAACACACACAGAGGTGACTCCTTTCAAGACCATGACGAATTCCCTTGTAGGAAACATGAAGTGGCCTGCTGTACAGTATTTTAAGGGAATGTGACTGGACCTTGCCCACGAGGGCAGTACACATAACTGTAGCAGGGACACTGGCAGTATATTATTCCAAGTTAAATTAGTTTCCTAAATGTTCTTGCAGAAACTCTCTTAGATATGATTTATCTTCTCTTTTCCCCCCAAAGACTAGGGTTTTCAGTTTGAGGATAACTTTCAGCACATCCTGGGATCTTTGACACTTGCTGGATTACAGCAGAAACAACTGTTTCCCCATTGTTACCTTGAATTTTGTTAGCCCGAACCCTGGGATGATTTCAAAATTGTCTCATGGGCATGTAAAACCCCCAAAATTCACTTTGAATCAGTGTAGATGTTCAACTAATTTTCCATGACCGAGGGCATCAGTTTCTGCTTTCTGTGCCAATTCTCGGGCAATAGGGGGTCTGAGCTCAAGGGTCTCCATTTCGTTACCATCTTTTGGGTACCCAGTGTGACGCTGACTTTCACCCTTGAGCTGCTTCTGCCTGTGAGGGGTTCTAACTCTATCTCTGGTAAAGGTTGACCCATGAGGTCAGATTGACTAGAACAGCTGGAGGAATGAGAATCTTTCCCTTGGTGAATGTTCCCATGAGGGTCACCTTGGAAGGGGTTTTTTTTTATTTTAAATTATTTTTAAAGGGTTTTTTTTTTAAATTTGGAAGATAAAGAGAGAGAGACAGAGAGAGATATTGTATGCAATGGTTCACTCCCCAAATGTCTACAATGGCCAAGAGCCCCACTCTGGTCTCCCCAAATGCTGACAGGGCCCAAGCAGGGAGCTAGATAGGAAACAGAGTATCTGGGACTCAAACTGACACTCATGGGATGCTGATGGCAAAGGTGACAGTTTAACCCACTGTGCTACAACGCAAGCCCCAAACTGTAATTTTTTTTTTTTCAAGATACCCCCATGACAAGGGCAGACTGCCAATGCTTCTGAGTAGCTTAGTGTTGTCCACTGAATAGGTTAATCAATTTGTTCCTCGCAGTGTCAATTTTATCTGGGGATTCTGTGGGGAAACTTGAGTTGGCCATTGCAAATCTATTGAACTCCCAGTCCTCCTCATTTACCATCTGAGCACTCCTTTTTTGGCGTCCTTCTTTGTGACATTATAAGCACAGACAGGCTTTTAAGAAAACTTGCCCTTTTTTTTTTTTTCTCATAGTCCTTTGTGAGTCCTTGGCTGCAGGCCAAAAGGTGATATTTTGCTTTGTGTTTTTTCCTTCTGTTTCTGCTCCCTGTTAGTGTACACCTTAAAAGAAATATCTCTAAGATGCGAAGTTTTTCTTTATGTGTATAATGTCTTGCCCAATGAAAGGCATATTTACTATTTCAGGGGCCTTGAATTGACATCAGTGAATTGTTAACAAGACTGGTGGGAATTCTGATAGGTCTTGTTAAGGCTTTGGCTGAATTGTCAGTATCTTACTTAAATACTTCTGGTTTGCTAACCCCTTTCTTAAGCCTAACAGAAGGTACCTCACATGTTTCCGCCAGAGCATCCGGTACCTTTGCGTTCAAGCTAGTTTTAGTGGAAGGCATGGTAAGCGTTAGTAATGTCCGCGAGGTGGAGCTAGTGAGCCACCTCCTTAGTATCCTCAATAATTACTCATTTGTCTTTCGTCATCAGTGAGCATTCAATTTACGAGTCTATATCGGCTTAGGAGGGATGATGGATCGGAAAAATAGAAATAAAGAGCGCTTTCACGCAAGGATTGTCTCTACATGACAATAGTTGTTATTGTTCCAAATCAGAGGTTGTAACGGCTCTGCATTCTGTGAAATCCAGCCGGCGGCCGGCAGTGTCTGAATAGGTTTCCTATCAGATATCGCAGTAACGGGGGGTTGCCCGGCTCCAGAAATGACCTCCGCACCGAATCTGGTGCCCTGTGGGTTCTTTGATGGAGAGACGTGACCAGGCTTCTGATTCCTCAGGATCCTGTTAGGTGGCGGTGGTGGTAGTTGTTTTTCTCCACAACCAGGAGAGTTTGTCTATTGCTGTGTTACCAAGGCAACCATGGGAGCCCTAACAGAGGTTTCAGGGTCCACTGTCGGCGGGGGGGGGGGGGTGTGGGGAGGTGGGGGAGGGAGGTGGCGTGGTGTGAAGGTGGAGTCAGGGGATATCTTGTCATTATCTTTGTCAGACTTCCTGGCCCCCTCTTCTGCTTTTCCTCCCCCTCTGCCCCATAACTAGCTTTTTCCTGTTTTCCCCTTCTCATTTTTGCACTGCGAAGCAACAACCTTGCTGCCTTTTTTTTCATCTTGGTGCAAAACCATAAATGCCCAGATGTAGAGAATTATTCCTCTTGTAGACCCCTTTCACAAACCAGTTCTACTTACAGGCTAGTGTAATACTTTAATTTCTGAGGCATTGTCCCTGGTTTTAAAATTGATTGAGGTCAAGACGTGTTACAGGAAAATATCATTTTCTTATTGATCATGATCTCCTTGCTGTGGTTAGAGCATTTATCTAAAATGTGCTGCAGTGAGCTCTCCTTAGGATTGGAGAGTGATTTTACCATCCTTGTTTCTATATGAAACAGAAAATGGAAGAGAGAGAAAGATCGGATTACAGGCAGGCCAAAACAGCCCCATACAGGACTTATTTGCAAGCCAAATGACACCCAATCACGAAGGACTTAGCAGCAAAACAGAGAGGAACACAAAAGAGCAGGTTTCATAATTGAAGTAAAAAAAATTCCCTTTTGCCAACAGGGAGCAAACATTAGCTGAAATACAGTCATTTCCCCTAAGGTGGCCCATGTAAGGGAGTTCTCCACTGTACTCTTCCAAGTGACTTACCTTCTATTCTTTGGATGTAACTATATTACGTGATTTAAACCCTGACATAAAAAGTCCAATTGTCAGCTTCTGTGAACTCTGTATGTGTATACTTCTGTGTGTTTGTGTGCGTGTGTGTGATAGTTTATTGTTTTTCTGCTTGTCTTACAAATTTCTGTTGAAACTACACATTTAAAATGTGATGCTGAAAACTAGATCCGTTCCACCTTACCTAGAGTTTACTATCATTGTTTTATGGCTTTTCTGAACTAATTCCATTCAATCTGTGTCCTTTGTAATATGATATGTGGCCTCTAATGTCTGATAGTTGTTAATGTATTCATCAACTAAAAATGTAATCAATTAAAAACGCTTCTATCCATGGGGTTGTCTCAGCAGGCTAAGCTGTTGCCTGTGATGCTAGCATGCCACAAAAGTGCAAGTTTGAGTCCCAGTTTCTTTACTTGCAATCCATTTCCCTGCTGATGCACCTGGGAAAGCAACAGAAACTGGCCCAGGTACTTGGGCCTCTAAAGCCACGTGGGAGACCTGGATGATGAATTCCAGGCCCTTGGCTTTGGCCTAGCCAAGCCCCAGCTGTGGTGATCATTTGGGGATTCGACCCAGCAGATGGAAGATCTCTCTGTCTCTCTTTTCCCTTCTGTGTAACTCTGCTAAATGAATATGTATGTGTGTGTGTGTCTGTATCTATCTATCTATCTATCTATCTATCTATCTATCTATCTATCTTGCATCCAAGAGCACAGTGCCATGGTAGCTTGCACCTCTAAACTAATCTTAATTTCCTGTTGATGTAGAAAGAAATTTTCAAAATTCAGACTCAACACCAATCTGAAATGATTCTGTTGCTGTTGCACCTGGACATGCTGTCAGATGGCTTCATTCTCATCTTTCCTCTAAGGCCTATCAAGCCTCTGATCCTGTCCCAGCTAAAGTGTTACCTTGAAGTGACTAAAGACAAGGGCCCAGGATTCCAAAGAGATTTCTGTCTCACTGAACAGCTCCAAACCACCAGATGTGTGTTGGAGTCTGCTAGAGGCTACTTTTCACCAGGACACTGCTCCAAGATGAGATAGGGGCCTAAGCTCTTCTGGTGGACCCAAAGAAGGGGGGAGCCCAGAGGAAGAGGATGTGTCCTCTAGAAGAAAAGGCAGTACACTGCCATTATGGGGGTTGTGAGTCTCCGCTCTGCTTTTTGGCAACAGCCTACCAAAAAGGCTAGAAAAGGTGAAAGGGGAACGCCAAGAAGGAGCTGCTGGTTCTCCTTTGGGGAAGGAAAACATGTCCACTCTCTGTCCTTGCAGCTGCCCAATCTTCTCTTTTTTTTCCAATCAATGTATTATTTTTGCTTTTGATTTTCTTTTTAATATTGTTGATGTAATTGAGAGGAATGCATATTCATGTGGGCCTCCAATTAGGGTGGGAAGGGTCAGCCATGGAGGAAGGTGGATGGGAGAAATGTTTCAGTATTTTTTTCTCCTGTGTCCACAGGAGCACTCCTTGCTGTCAAACTACAGCAGCACCCGGGAATGGGGGAAGGTCCTTTGACCTTAGCCAATCTTTCCCAAAAGACCTAACTCTGCCTGTCCATATGGAATGTACCTGACATGGAGGAGTTTCACCTAATGGGGGCTGAAATGAAACAGTTGCCATAGTGAAGCACAGGAAAAGGTGTCTTTATCGAAATCTCGCACTTGATCAGTGTGAAACTTGAGAATGATCCACAAAGGAGGCCTTGAACTCCAGTTTTACAGACCTTATGAGCTTTAATTTTTTTCTCCTGTATTTGTATTGACACTTAGAATCTACTGTCAACAATTTTCTAGAGCACAATACATTGCTATTCACTGAGTTCTACAATAGATCTTTTGAACTCATTCTTCTTGTTAGTTTTTAGATGCACTTACAGTTCTTACACGCAGCTAATTCCCACAGCCAAGTCCTCTTTTCACACGTTTACTGCAAGCCAAAATCCCAGACGCAGCGAGGTGCTTAGGAGGTGCTTTATTCCAGCAGGGTAGGAATAAGAGTTGGGGGGTTGAGGAGGAGAGAACACGCTGGGAAATGTCTCCAGCCACGGTGGCTGGATGGAGGGTTGTCAGGGCAGGGGAAGAGAGCAAGATGGAGAGGGAGGGGGAAAGCCAGGAAAAAGGGGAAAAGGAACACATGTGGAGGCTCATTTTATACAACCCGAGTGTGTCTGGAAGGTGTAGGGAGCGTGGGGAATTGGTTGGGGGACTGTGGGCAGGCCTCAAGGATTGGTGACTGAGATTGTGACAGGTGGCTAAGTGGGTGGGGACTAGGGGAGAGGCTGTAAGAGATTGGCAGTGCAGTTTTCACAAAAGATGCCATGAGATTACATCTCATCGGTGGATAACTAGAACGGTGCGAAAGTAATAGTACAGAGTCAATATGGCTGAAGTCTTCAGGGCCTGTGCTCGAGTCACTCCTCATACTGCTTACCTAAAATTTGGTATCCTTTGACTCCTCTCTCTGTCCTTTTTAAAGATTTGCTTATGTATCATTTATTTGAAAGACAAAATTAAAAAAGAGAGAGAGAGGTCTTGCATTGCCTGGTTCACTCTCTAAATGGCCACAATGATCAGAGCTGGGTGGGTCTGAAGCCAAAAGCCAGGGTTTCCCATGTAGTTCCAGGGACCCAAACACTTGACCATCTTCCACTGCTTCCCCAGGCACATTAGCAGGATGCTGGATTGGAAGTGTAGTAGCCAGGACTCAAAATGTGCTTTATCCGCTATGTTACTAAGCTGGTCCCTCATTAATATATCTGTAATTCCTCTCCTTCCAAATCTATTGTCATCGTTGTTCTACTTCCTTCTTCTGAGTTTAACGGCTGTGGAGTCTGGGGAAACTGTCAGTAGCCAACTTCCCTGCATGGAGCATCCTATGCGATTAGTTAGAAACAAATGCTTGGCTTTCTGTAAGTTGAAGCTAGGAAAAAAATTTAGGGACATTGCCGATTATTAATCAAATTCTGGACATTTTGGGCTGAGTGTTATAGAAGATACAATTTAGCTTCCTCTAATAAAAATAGCAAATTGGCATCCTACAAATCCTTCCTGGGGTTTTAGTTTCTGTGCAGGTTGCAGGAAACTGTAGAAAGAAATTCTAGTTTTAAAAACCGTTTATTTATTTTTATTGGAAAAGAAGATCAGATTCATGGAGAGAATGAGAGACAAAGATCTTCCATCCACTTGGTTCACTCCCCAAATGGCCGCAACAGCTGGAGCTGAGCCAACCTGAAGCCAGGAGCCAAGAGCTTCTCCTGACTTTCCCATGTGGGTGCAGGGTCCCAAAGCTTTTGGCCATCCTCTACTGCTTTTCCAGGCCACAAGCAGAGAGCCTTTTCTAGATCCGTGTAAATACTGCGATTCTACTTACTATTGGCAATTAACAGGAAACTCAAGCATTAGTGTACAGCATCGTGACTAACAACAAAAAAGCATTCAATTTCCTAAACCTACATGTAAATTCAGCCACAGCAGTTCATAAGAAAGCAAAATTTTTTGTTCTTTTAAAATCTTTTTATTATTATTTTTATTATCATCATCATCGTCATCATCATTTTATGATACAATTCCATAAGATCCTGGGATTTCCCTTATCCCCTCCCCGAATCCCCCCCACCACTGAGATCCCCTATATCATTACTAAAGTATAGTTCTTCGTACACAGTCATATGTCCATTATTGTGGGCATGGACAATGGCAGAGAGTCCATCATCCTATTGTCATATAGTAAACAGTTTCATTGGGAGTTCATTTTTGTCTGGATGTAGAGATGCATACTGTATTGTATCCTCACATCTGGATATGTTAGTCTCCATTTCACAGTCACTTTACATCCCCTCAAATGAAAAGCCACAATACAAAATCAACAATAGAAAGAAAAATAGAAATTTACAATGCCATGAAGTTAAATAACATGTTACTAGATATGATAGTCTCTATTACACAGCTACTATACATTCCTTTAAATGAAAAGCCACAAAAGAAATCAACAAGAGGAAGAAAAAAGAAATTAACAACACCATGAAGTTAAATAACATGCTACTGAATGACCAATGTTACGCTGAAGAACTGAAAAAGAAAATCAAGAACCTTCTTGAAGAAAATGATGTTACTGTATGATCTATGAGTCATTGAAGAAGTTAATCAGAATAAAGTGTTTTAAAGGAATGAAACTAACAACAACAAAAAGATAAAAATTCATGTGACATAGTTTTCGCTGATCTTTGTTGGTGAAGTGTGTCTCCTGTAGGCAACAAACAGATGCGTTTTGTTTTTTAGTCTGGTCCTGTCATTTTAGCAATGGGTTGTTCATTGATTTAATCTTCTGTTGTCATTTTAATGGGATGTTCTTCCCATTTGCCATTGGTTTTGGTGGGTGCTATTCCTCTTCTCTGCCAAGAGAACATCTTTAAGTATCCTTTGTAGGGCAGATTTGCAAGAGGTAAATTCTTTTAATTTTTCCTTACTGTGAAAGAATTTTATTTCATTTTCAAAGACTAAAGGAACTTTGCTTGATATGCTATCCTGGGCTGACAATTTTTTTGCTTTTAGAATCTAGAATATGTCGCTCCATTCTCTTCTGGCCTGTAGAGTTTCCTGTGAGAGATCTCCTGTGAGTTTAATTGGCTTTCCTTTATAATGTCCATTGATTTTTTTCACGTGCACATTTAGGAATCTTTTCCTTATGTTCGGTTGAAGAGAGCTTGATGATCATGTGTCTTGGTGAAGATCACTTTTGATCAAGCCTATTGGGAATTCTGTGCCCCTCCTGGAACTTGTTTCCCAATTCTTTCTTCAGATTAGGAAAGTTTTCCTTTAGTATTTCATTTAATACATTTTTAAAAAAAGATTTTATTATTATTGGAAAGCCGGATATACAGAGAGGAGGAGAGACAGAGAGGAAGATCTTCCATCCGATGATTCACTCCCCAAGTGAGCCACAACGGGCCGGTGCGCGCCAATCCGAAGCCGGGAACCTGGAACCTCTTCCAGGTCTCCCACGCGGGTGCAGGGTTCCAAAGCTTTGGGCCGTCCTCGACTGCTTTCCCAGGCCACAAGCAGGGAGCTGGATGGGAAGTGGAGCTGCCGGGATTAGAACCGGTGCCCATATGGGATCCCGGGGCTTTCAAGGCGAGGACTTCAGCCGCTAGGCCACGCCGCCGGGCCCCATTTAATACATTTTTAAACCCAGATTCTGTTTCTGCACCTTCTGGGACTCCCATAACTCTTTTTTTCCCCCTTAACTCTTATATTTGGCCTTTTAATAGTGTCTCTTAATTCTTGAATACTTTTTTTTTTTTTTTTTTTTGCTTGACTCAGCTCTGCTTCCAGCTTTTTGTTTGCTTCCCCCTGGTGACAGGAAATATTTCCAATTCTGAGATTCTTTCTTCTGCTTTATGCATTCTATTTTGGAGACTCCCCACTGTACTTTTAATTTGCTCCACTGTATTCTTCATTTCTGAAATATCAGTTTTCATTTGATTCATTTTCTGTGTGACATATTCCTTAA
This sequence comes from Ochotona princeps, assembly GCF_030435755.1. NCBI lineage: Eukaryota > Metazoa > Chordata > Mammalia > Lagomorpha > Ochotonidae > Ochotona > Ochotona princeps. The sequence goes on from NC_080865.1 coordinate 45,124,820, forward strand.
ATTGCTTGAACTCCTGTATTATGTGCTTCTCATTGTTGATAAGAAGCTTTATAACAAGTGTTTTGAATTCTGTATTTCCCCAAATGTTGATGTCTTCCTCAGTTAACTCTGAGGTTGGCAAAGGCTTTTGCTCTTCTGCAGGGGAGTTGTCAATAATATTTATTATGCCTTTGTCTCTTCTTTTGCTCTTGATCATTGTACTTCTGGTTATCAGATTCTCCTTGGGGCAGGTTTCTAAGCTGTGTCACTCACAGGTCTACAATTCCATTTTGCTTATTGCAGTTGGTACATGGCTCCTTGTGTGTAGTCACTTGTGCCACTCCCTCCAGCAAGTTCCAGGTCTGGGCTCTTATGTTAGATTTCCACCATGGTTTCCGTAGCCCCAGCTCCTGGCTCACCACTCTCTACCTGCTGTGATCCCATGCTCAGGCTGCACCATTGTCTGTACAACCTTTCTCCCATTTCCGGTTGGAGTAGGTCCCAGGATTAGGGAGACACCAGGAGTTCTATATAGCTAGGTTGTTGGTGGTAATCTAGCAGGAATACGTTGGCTGCTAGGTCTGGGGGCCATACAGACCTATTTTGACTTGTGCGAGGCCATAGTCGGTATTATTTTCCTTTGGGACCAGTGCAATGCAATGAGTTTGGTAGGTTCTCACCAAGCTCAACGCATGAGCAGCTCACTTTTGTCCCTGAAGTCTTAAAGGTTTTCTACACTGTACAAAATGGCGCCTGATGTGCCACTGCTAGAGCTCTTGATCTGCTGCTATCAGGTCTGAGGGCTACCTGGACTTGTCTTGGGTGGAACCTGTTGGATGCCACGATGTTGCAGTTCGCTGAGTCAGCAATGAATTCATTCCCAGCTCAGTGTATGCTCAATCCTTTCCCTTGCCTTTTCCTCCTTAAAGAAAATGGTGCCCAATTCTGCTCTAAGGGGGCAGACTGGGCTGTGAGATTCAACCCTGTTCCTGTGCTGCCTGTCTGGGATCTGCCACTCTGTCTCTGCTCTTGGTCAAATCAAACAGACCAGCAGGATGGACAGTTCTTTGTCTGGGTTCACCTCTGGAGCTCCTGGTAAACGTCCCTTCCCACCTGGTTGCTGGTGGAGCTCAGATCACTGTTCGCTGAATGCTGCTGGGATATCAGTCACTGCAACATCACACAGTTGTTATTGCTTCTTTCCTGTGTCTGTTAGTTCTGTCCTCTCCTATTTCCTGAATATGCCCTCTCTGCTTCATACTGGTTAATGTTTCTCCATCCATTTAAATGTGTCCTTACCCTATTCCGCCATCTTGATTCTCCCCAAGAAAGAAAATTTAACTGCATACTGGGCTTGTTTCTGCCAACATTATTTTAGTGCATACCGCAAAATACCTCTCTTGGTCAAATTCCCTCAAAGTCCTTGCGTATCAGTTTGATACTGTTTATTTACAAAAAAAAAATAAAAGATTTGTTTATTTGAAAGGCAAAGTTACAGGAAGACACAAAGGGAGAAATCTTCCATCAGTTAGTTTGCCTCCCAAATAGCTGCAATGGTTGGACCTGAGGCAGACTGATACCATCAACTTGGAATTCCATCCAGCTCTCCCATGTGGGTGGCAGAAACCCAAGGATTCAGGCCATCTTCTGTTGCTTTTCAAGGCATGTTATCAGGGAGCTGGATTAGAAGGGGAGCAGCGGGGCTCAAATCAGCACTCATATTGGATGCCCATAGCATTACAGGTGGAAGTTTAATCGACTGCACCACAATAATGGCCCCTCCTTTAACTACTGACATGCAGCAATGATATTCAGAGGCTAATCATACACAAGTATAGGGCAATGGTGGATTAAGTGCATACCCAATTTAGTTGACCCAAATGCTGAATGCAAGACTGATTTCATGCAAAACATCTTTGAGTATAACATAATATATGTCCATTAACTAGAATTGCACTAAAGCCACGACTCGTCTTCATTTGAACCTAGAAGATCTCTGCTGCAGCCTGATGGGCCTGAAAGGAGATCAAATGGCTTCCTTTATCACAAGCTTCCTTCCTCCTCCCAGCTCTGTACACTATTCCTTGCGCTTAACTTTGACTCAAAATTTAAGTGTACTTTTTACTACCAACAGAATCCCTTGCCCCAGATACGTGTTCTGAAAAAACTATGGTAAGTGCAACTTCCCAATTCTGAAATGAATTTTTCTTATAGTCTCCATGGTACTAACAGCCCTAGGATCACCAATTTTGCATGCAGTAGAAAATCTTTCCGATAAAAGTAAATAAATCTTAAAAAAAAAAAAAAGAAACAGAATATATATGTGACATACAAGGATTAATGACATACCAACAGCTGTTACCTAAGAAGTTGTCCATCTATCTGAATTAAATGGCCCAGGACTACAGCTCTTGGCATAATCACACTGTACTTTAGGAATCATGGTGGCAAGTAACAGCTTAGCCTTGAATTACTATGGGCTGCTGAAAGATGCTATGTGCTTTTGCACATCTTGCTGTGTATGACAGACAACATTCACCAACTCTGACAGGAAGCCAGGGATCAACATGTTATTATATTGACTAAACAGTTGAGCAAATAAAATCTGCCTTTTCTGATCTATGATCCTGGCCTTTTTTTGCACTAAGTGGGCAAACAATCTGGGAAACAGCTTTGCAATCTTAGTTTGAATGTGGGATATGGTTTTCCTTCTCATTGCTTCTAATCTCAGGCACTACAAATCAACATGGAGTTTAAATTGTAAAATACTAAACACTCTGGGATCCCACATGGGCACCGGTTCTAATCCCAGCGGCTCCACTTCCCATCCAGCTCCCTGCTTGTGACCTGGGAAAGCAGTGTAGAGCAGCCCAAAGCCTTGGGACCCTGCACCCTTGTGGGAGACCTGGAAGAAATTCCTGGAACCTGGCTTTGGATCAGCTCAGCTCTAGTCGTTGTGGTCACTTGGGGAGTGAATTATTGGATGGAAGATCTTCCTCTCTGTCTTTCCTCCTTCTCTCTGTATATCTGACTTGGCAATAAAAATAAAACAAATCTTTTTAAAAATTGTAAAATAACACGGGATCAGGGAATTGAACTATTACTTTTAAAGATACATTTATTTTTACTGGAAAGGTAGATTTACAGAGAGAAGGAGATAAATATCTTCCATCCACCAGTTCACTCCCCAAATAGCCATAACTGCCAGAACTGAGCCAATCCGAAGCCAGGAGCCAGGATGTTATTCTGGGTCTCCCATGCAGGTATAGGGTCCCATGGCTTTGGGCCGTTCTCCTCTGCTTTCTGAGGCCACAAGCAGGGAGCTGAATGGAAGGTGGAACAGCCAGGACACAGACTGGCATCCTTATGGCACCCATATGTTGGTGCTTGCAGGGGGAGAATTAGCCAATTGAGACATCATGTTGGGCCCTGAATTGTTATATGTATATGAGTCACACATGGCCTCTGTACAGTGGTCCCTTTACTGTTTACTTTTTTTTTTTTTAAAGATTATTTATTGTTATTGGAAAGCCGGATATACTGAGGGAGGAGAGACAGAGAGGAAGATCTTCCATCCGATGATTCACTCCCCAAGTGAGCCACAACGGGCCGGTGCGCGCCGATCTGAAGCCAGGAACCAGGAACCTCTTCCGGGTCTCCCACGCGGGTGCAGGGTCCCAAAGCTTTGGGCCGTCCTCGACTTCTTTCCCAGGCCACAAGCAGGGAGCTGGATGGGAAGTGGAGCTGCCGGGATTAGAACCGGTGCCCATATGGGATCCCGGGACTTTCAAGGCGAGGACTTTTAGCTGCTAGGCCACGCCGCCGGGCCCTTAAGTGTACTTTTTAAAACAGGTGAAATCTGCTAGCTTGAAAGCAAACTCATTTTTTGAACATTGATTTATTCTTATTGGAGAGGCAGATATACAGAGAGGAGGAGAGACAGAGAAGAACTTCCATCTGATGATTCACTCCACAAGTGCCTGCAAAGGCCGGAGCTGAGCAGATCTGAAGCCAGGAAGCAGGAACCTCCTCCAAGTCTCCCATGTTGGTGCAGGGTCCCAAGGCCTAGGGCTGTCCTCTACTGCTTTCCCAGTCCACAAGCAGGGAGCTTCATGGGAGGCAGGGATGCTGGGGCAGAAACCGGTGCCCATACTGAATCCCAGAGTGTGCAAGGTGAGGACTTTAGCCACTAGGCTACCGCGCTGGGCCTGCAAACTCAAATTTTTACACATTCGATTGCTTTACAATTTAGCCTAAATAAGCAGAGTTTTAGTCATTAACATGCTACCTGATCTGCATATCCCTGTGAAATGCACCCATCTGGTAGCCATAGGTAACACAAAGCCTAAGGCAGGATGAGCAAAGAGGAATAAAATCTCTAAAGGGCTGCTGCCATTCAAAGCTCTTTGACCCAGAGACTCCCAGCTGTACCACTGAGAGAGACCACATAAATACACACTCCTCCTGTTTGATCCTCCTATACTTTGAAATTCTCTTGGTCTTTTCCCCTTTGCTGAATGGTCACCAACAGTCTCTGGGAGGTCCCAGACTTTGATGGGCCCACACTCCTTTGCAATGTTAGATGCTGACAAAACAATACTTGTTTGTTACTGCCATCTTGTGGTCATATATATTTTTTCTTGTTCTGTGAAATCCTTGGATTCACCACGTCCATGCATTTTAATTCTATATATGATTGAAATCAAACAATGAATTTCATGATTCAATATGTATATGTATATACATATGTATATTGACTCATATGTCTACTCTTTATTATTATTGTTCACGCTTTGCACCTCTTCATTTTCTTACGGGAACCTTTCTGGTGATATTTCCCTTGGGTCATCCTCTATTGCTTTCCCAGGCCATAAGCAAAGAGCTGGATGGGAAGTGGAGCAGCCGGGACACAAACTGCTATCCATATACGATGCTGGCACTTAAAGGCAGACGATTAGCTTGCTGAGCTACAGTACCAGCCCAACGAGTAAACATTGCCACCAAAAGTATATTAGGGCACCTTTCCCCCACATCCTTGCTACCATTTACTATCTTCTGATTTCTGTATAGTAGCCATGCTAACGTGTGAGGTTAAGACCTCATTGTAGTTTTTATTTGCATTTCTCTGATAGCTAGTGATCCTGAGCTGGCTTGCTTTATGTATGTATTGGTTATTTTCTATGATGCAGTTTTATAGGCATAGGGGTTCATTCCTCTGTTTCCCTTCCCTACTTCCCCATTTCCCCCTCTCATTAATTGTCCCTGTGTGATCATGATAGTATAGTTTCTCTGTTCATGGTTATCTGCTTAATTTTCTGATATTTAAATGTATCATGACATGGTAAGCGCCTGTTGGACATTTGAATTTCATCTTTTGAAAAATGCCTGTTTATGCCATATATATATATATGTATATATATATATATACATATATTTATGTACATCTTGCAGTACAGATTTATGAGCTTAGTGATATTTCCCATTCTACCCTACCTGACCTCCTGCCCACGTTCTGCACCTACCTTCTCTATTCCTTATTTCTCCTTTTTTCCCCCTAGTTTTTACAGTAGCATGCTTTCATTTTTCTTTTCAATCACAGGTTTAATACTCCATTAGGTAATGATATCAACACATGGCAAATAGAAAATGATAGGGCCCGGCGGCGTGGCCTAGCGGCTAAAGTCCTCGCCTTGAAAGCCCCGGGATCCATATGGACGCCGGTTCTAATCCCGGCAGCTCCACTTCCCATCCAGCTCCCTGCTTGTGGCCTGGGAAAGCAGTCGAGGACGGCCCAAAGCTTTGGGACCCTGCACCCGCATGGGAGACCCGGAAGAGGTTCCAGGTTCCCGGTTTCGGATAGGCGCGCACCAGCCCATTGCGGCTCACTTGGGGAGTGAATCATCGGATGGAAGATCTTCCTCTCTGTCTCTCCTCCTCTCTGTATATCTGGCTGTAATAAAAAATGAATAAATCTTTAAAAAAATAGAAAATGATAATAATATGATAATAACAAATAACAAACAAGAAACAAAAGACAAAAACAAAAGAAAAAACAGGAGCAAAAAAACACACAAAAAAGCAAAAACACCCTACTGTTCCCCAGAAGTATAAACAAAGGCTGTGCATAATAATAAAAAGAATGTCACTTTTGCACCTAAAGATTACATTTCTGTGGATTATTAGCTTTGTTGTTGACTTTCTTGAGCTCTTTGTATATCCTAGATATTAATCCTGCATTAGCTGAATGGTTTGCAAATGTTTTATCCCATTCTGTTGGTTGCCTCTTCACTTGGTTTAGCGTTTTTTTTTTGTTGTTGTTTCACAGTAGCCATTTAGCTTGATATAATTTCATTAGTCTATTATTGTTTTATTGTTTGTGCCTATGCCAATGTCTTTCAGTGTCTCTCCTAAGTTTTCCTCTAGCAATTTGATGCTTATCAAATCATAGATTTAGGTCTTTTGATCCATTGTGAGTTGGTTTTCTTTTCTTTTTTTTTTCCTTTTTAAATACATTTTATTATTATTGTTATTATTTTATAGTATAGTTTCATATTCCCTTATCCCTTCCCCAGTTCCCTCCCCACCCCCCCAGTTCCTCTATATCATTACTAACGTATAGTTCTTCATACTCAGTCATATGTCCATCATTGCGGGCCTGGACAATGGCAGAGAGTCCAGAATCCTATTGTCAAGATATAGTAAACAGTTTCATTGTAAGTCCATCTTTGTCTGGAAGCAGAAATGCATACCACACTACATCCTCACATCTGGATGTTAGTCTTCATTTCACAGCTACTGTACATCTCCTTAAATGAAAAGTCATGATTCAAAATCAACAATAGAAAGAAAAGAGGAAATTTACAATGCCATGAAGATAAATGACATGTTACTAGATATGACAGTCTCCATTACACAGCTACTATACATCCCCTTAAATGAAGAGCCACAAAACAAAATCAACAACAGGAAGAAAAAAGAAATTAACAATACCAAGAAGTTAAATAACATGCTATTAAATGACTAATGTGTAGCTGAAGAAATGAAAATCAAGAACCTTCTTGAAGAAAATGATGCTACTGTATGATATACGAGTCATTGAATGATTTAATCAGAAGGAAGTGTTTTGAAGAGATGAAACTAACAGAGAATAACAAAACCCATGTGATATAGTTTCCGCTAATCTTTGTTGAAGTGTGTCTCCTCCAGACAATAAGCAGATGGTTTTTTTTTTTTTTAATCCAGTGTACTACTCTATGATGTTTGATTGAGCTTAAGCCATTTACATTCAGAGTTTAATATACATGGGTGTTACGTTGGTCCTGTCATTTTAGGAATGGGTTGTTCATTGGTTTAGTCTTCTGTTGTCATTTTACTGGGATGTTCTTCACGTTTGCCTTTGGTTTTGGTAGGTGCTATTCCTCTTCTCTGTGAAGAGAACATCTTGAAGTATCATTTGTAGGGCAGGTTTGGAAGAGGCAAATTCTTTTAGATTTTCTTTACTGTGGAAGAATTTTATTTCATTTTCGAAGACAAAACAAAGTTTTGCTGGGTATGCTATCCTGGGCCCGAAAATTTTTTCTTTTAGAATCTGAAATATGTCACTCCATTCTCTTCTGGCCTGTAGAGTTTCCTGTGAGAGATCTCCTGTGAGCTTAATTGGCTTTCCTTTATATGTCAATTGATTTTTTTTCACATGCACATTTAAGGATCTTTTCCTTATGTTCAATTGAAGAGAGCTTGATGATCATATGTTGTGGTGAAGATCGCTTTTGATCAAGCCTGTTGGGAGTTCTGTGCCCCTCCTGGATCTTGTTTCCCAATTCTTCCTCTAGGTTAGGGAAATTTTCCTTTATTATTTCACTAAATACATTTGCAAGCTCAGCTTCTCTTTCTGCACCTTCTGGGACTCCCATAACTCTTCTATTTGGCCTCTTCATAGTGTCTTTCAATTCTTGAATACTTTTTTTGGCCTGATCCAGCTCTGCTTCCAGCTTTTTGTTTGCTTCTGCCTGGTGACAGGAAATATCTTCCAATTCTGAGATTCTTTCTTCTGCTTGCTTCATTCTATTTTGGAGACTCTCCATTGTACTCTTAATTTGCTCTACTGTATTCTTAATTTCTGATATACCAGCCTTGATTTGCTTTATTGCTTCCTTAAATTCTTTGAACTCTTGCATGAGCTTCTCATTGTTGATCAGAATCTTTAAAATGAATCATGGATTCTGTGTGCCCCATTTTCTCGATGTCTTCCTCAGTTAACTCTGAGATTGGCATAGGGTTTTGCTCCCTTGCAGGAGAGTTTTTGGCAATATTCATCGTGCCTTTGTCTCTTCTTTTGCTCTTGATCATTGTACTTCTGGTTAGCGGAGTCTTCTCCTTTTGGCAGGTTTCTAAGCTGTGTCACCCACAGGTCTACAATGCGATTTTAGTTATTGCGGTTGGTACACAACTTTTTCCTTGCAGCCCACTTGTGCCACAACCTCCAGCAAGTTCCAGGTTTGGGTTCTTATGTCAGATTTCCAGCGTGGTCTCCATAGCCGCAGCTCTTGGCTCACCACTCGCCACCTCCTGTGATTCCGTGGTGAGGCTGCACCGTTGTCTCTGCAACCTTTCTCCCTCTTCCGGTTGGAGCAGGTCCCAGGATTAGAGAGACACCAGGTGTCCTATACAATTAGGTTGTTGGTAGTGTTGATCTTGCTGGAACCTGTTGGACATTAGGTCTGGGTGCCACACGGACCTATTTTGACCCGTACGATGCCACAGTCAGTACTATTTTCCTGCAGGACCAGTGCAATCTCGGACCTCAGCGAGTTCTCGTGAGCTCAGCACATGTGCAGTTCACTGTTGTCCCCTGCAGTCCCAAAGCTATTGCCACAGTGCACAAAATGGCGCCTGATATACAACCACTACAGTTCTTGATCTGCTGGCCGTCAGATCCGAGGGCTGTCCCAGACCTGTCCTGGGTGGAACCCGTAGAATGCTACGTTGCTGCAGTTCACCCAGACAGAAATGAGCTCACTCCCAGCTCAGCGCATGCTCAGTCCTCTCCCTCACCCTTTCCTCCTTACGCAAAATGGCGCCCAATTCAGCTCTAGGGGGCTGACTGGACTGTGAAATCCACTCTGTTCTCGCACTGCCCATCTGAGATCTGCTGCTCTGTCTCTGCTCCTGGTCAATTCGAACGGACCAGCAGGACGGACAGTTCTTTGTCTGGGTTCACCACCCGAGCTGACAGTGAAAGTCCCTTCCCAACTGGTTGCTGGTGGAGTTCTGGCTGCTGTGGAGTTCAGATCGCCGTGCTGGAGTATCAGTCTCTGCAACACCACACTGCTGTGCCTGCTGCTTTCCTGTGTCTGTCATTCTCCAGGTACCCCTCTGCTGTTGTTCTGTCCTTTCCTATTTCCTGAAATATGTCCACTCTGCTTCATCCTGGCTAAATGTTTTTCCGTCTGTATAAACGTGTTCTTACCCTATTCCGCCATCTTGATTCTCTCAGTTTTCTTTTTGGAGAGGCTTTGTTTCATGTATAGATTCAAATTTCCCAGCAACATTTACTGAAGAGCTGTCCTCTCTCTAGGGATTGACTTTAACTTGTTTGTCAAAGATTAGTTGGTTATAGATGTGTGAATTAATTTCTGCGGTTCCTATTCTATTTCATTGAGCTACATGTCTGTTTTTGTGCCAGTTGCAGGTTGTTTTGATTATAAGTGCCCTGTAGCATGTGTTGAAATCAATATTGTCAATGTTCGGACTTGTTGTTTTGGTTAAGATTGCTTTAGCTACTTGGAGTTGCTTGTGTTTCCATATGAATTTTCACATTGTTTTTCCTTGATCTGAGAAGAATTGGTATTTTAATTGAGATAATATTGAATTTGTAAATTGCTTTGGGTAGTATGGATATTTCGAGGACATTAATTCTTCCAATCATTAAACATGGAAGAGTTTTCTATTGTGTGTGTGTGTGTCTCTTCCTCTATTTATTTCTTTTCTCTTAGTTTCTTTTCATTCCGGATCAGCGCAGCACTGGCTGCTGTACTCACTTGGGGAGTGAACCATCGGACAGAAGATCTTCCTCTCTGTCTCTCCTCCTCTCTGTATATCTGACTTTGTAACAAAAATAAATAAATCTTTAAAAAAAGCTACTAATGTCCCTCACTGGTGTAGCTGAATAAGTACATGCTTCTAGCTTCTGAGTTCAGTTTCCTGCTAATACAGATTCTGAGAGGCAGCAGTTGATAGCTGCCACCCATGTAGGAATCCCAGATTGAGTGACTAGTTCCTAGCTTCAGCCTGGCCCATTCCTGATGATTGTGGACATTTTGGGAGTGAGGCAGCAGATTGGAACAATCTGTCTCTCAAAAAAAAAAAATACTAATATGGAAAAAGTGTATGGAAAGAACAGAATTAAAAATAACTATTTTGCTGCAAAAGTTTTTGAAATCTATAGGGTTTTTTTGATAGTACACTTATCTCTAGACCTTTTGAAAGCCCCTCATATAGCCTGATTTCCTTAGAATCTATTTCCAGAGGCAAAAATGCTAGTTGTTTATAAAATTAGAACAACTTCAAAGTCTTTAGAAATGACCAGACTCTAGCTTTGGAATGTATATTTCTTTTTTTTTAAAAAAAGATTTTATTATTATTGGAAAGCCGGATATACAGAGAGGAGAAGAGACAGAGAGGAAGATCTTCCATCCGATGTTTCACTCCCCAAGTGAGCCGCAATGGGCCGGTACTGCGCCAATCCGATGCCGGGACCAGGAACCTCTTCCGGGTCTCCCACGCAGGTGTAGGGTCCCAATGCATTGGGCCGTCCTCAACTGCTTTCTCAGGCCACAAGCAGGGAGCTAGATGGGAAGTGGAGCTGCCGGGATTAGAACCGGCGCCCATATGGGATCCCGGGGCTTTCAAGGCGAGGACTTTTAGCCACTAGGCCACGCCGCTGGGCCCATGGAATGTATATTTCTTAAGCTCAGGAACATCCTAGGTTTTTTTGGGTCTTCCCCTCTGAATGGGTCTTTGGGTCAATATTTACATTGAACTTTGAAGAGTTGGAGCTGGATGCATGATATAGGGGAATTTGGTTCTTATGGGATAGGTGGGATTGTTTTTCTGTTGGAAACAGTAGTGGTGACACTTTGTGAATATAGACAATATTTCCCCTCTACCCAAATAGGTATAAACAAAATTTACTCCCAGGTTGTTGTGGGGTTACTAAGAGCACAGATGAGGGTACCTCAAAAAGTTTGTGGAAAATGTAATGAAAAGATACACATATTTTGGTTTAAAAATTTTGGTTCCCAAATATTTTTATAATACATATTTTACTTGGATTTGTTAAAAAAAAAGATTATTTGAAAGGCAGAGAGAGGAAAAGATCTTTCATCCAATGGCTCACTGGAGCTGAGCTAATCTGAAGCCAGGAGCTAGGAGCCTCTTCTGGGTCCCCCATGCGAGTGCAGGGTCCCAAGGGTCTGGGCCATCCTCGGCTGCTTTCCCAGGCCACAAGCAGGGAACTGGATGGGAATTGGAGTAGCCAGGGTCCAGACTGGTGCCCATTTGGGGTACCGACATTGTGGGCAATGGCTTTACTCGTTAGGACACAGTATCAGCTCTTAAACATTTTTTTAAGCAAAAATATTTATTTATTTTTATTGGAAAGACAGATTTACAGGAAGGAGAGAAGGAAAGATATTCTACCTGCTGGTTCACTCCCCAAGTGTCTGCTGCAGCCTGAGCTGAGCTGATCAATCTGAAGCCAGGAGCCAGGATCCTCTTCCCAGTCTCCGAAATGGGTACAGGGTCACAAGGTTTTGGGCCATCCTCAACTGCTTTCCTATGCCACGAGCAGGGAGCTGGATGGGAAGTGGAGCTGCCAAGATACGAACTGGCATCCACATGGGATCCTGGAGCATGCAACGCGGGGCCTTTAGTCACTGGGCCATCACGCCAGGCCCAGAATGCTTTTCATACCCTTACCCTTTGGTTCAATACCTGCCCATCCATCTTTTAAACAACTCTTCTCTGAAGTCTTATTTGGATCTCTAGGTAGAACTAATCCTGCTCTCCAATGTTCTGTGTGCAACTTTCCAGAAAACTTTGCTTCCTTTTGTTTGACTCCCACTTTTGCATTAAGAGTTAGATAGATGGGGCCCAGTGGCGTGGCCTAGCGGCTTATGTGCTCACCTTGAACGCGCCAGGATTCCATATGGGCGCCGGTTCTAATCCCGGCAGCTCCACTTCCCATCCAGTTCCCTGGTTGTGGCCTGGGAAAGCAGTGGAGGACGGCCCAATGCATTGGGACACTGCACCCGTGTGGGAGACCTGGAGGAGGTTCCAGGTTCCTGGCTTCGGATCGGTGTAGCACCGGCTGTTTTAGCCCACTTGGGGAGTGAATCATTGGACGGAAGATCTCTCTCTCTCCTCTCTGTATATCTGACTTTGTAATAAAAATAAATAAATTTTTTTTTAAAAAAAGAGTTAGGTAGATGAAGAAAAAAATCACTATTTAGATAATCCGTGCTTGCTGAATGAGTGAATGATGGAGTCCAGAGGTTTGAATGTGATCGACAAGTGCTAGATTAATAGCAAAGTAGAACGTCGTCAGTAACAAGCGCTCACAACATCTCCGCTAACCCAGACCTCGAGGACACACTCAAGTCACTGAGGGGTGAGGAGATTAACCCATTTTTCAAGAGTGGTAGTGCTTCCCAAAGGCAAGTTGTGATCTATTGGCTTGGTAAGAGTTGGAGGGTGTGGGGCCTTGTTCCAGGCTTCCTAACTGGGGCTCAATCTCAGGCCTTCGACCTCCAGTGTGAAGTCTTTACCAGCTTACAACAGTAGCAAAACAGTTATCAGAGACCTGATGCAGAAAATCATAGAGGAGATATTGGTAGGAATGGGAGCTCTACCCTTCCAGAGAAAAAACATCAAGTCCTAAGGATATTAACTACCAATGTTGAGAATCTATAAAGTGCCTGGCAATCTGCATAGAAGCTCTCTAATTATTAGCCTAATTCTCAAAATTATTTATTAGCTCCCTCTTCCCTACACATCTGTTCCAAACCCCTTGTGTTACTCTACCCAAGTCTCCCTCCCACTAGTGCACTGCTTTGCTGCAAAACCATCACATCCACTGTCTGGGGGCCCAGGGGAGGGGCTGCGCAAGGCGGGGTCGTCTTGTCGCAGAGCCCGAGTGCGCCTGCGCGGACTGCGGCAGAAGGCGGGGTGTGAAAAGCGGAGTATATTGAGACTTGCGTTCACTGTTGGCCAGAACCTTCCTTCTGTTTCACCACCTCTAATATCAGCTCCAGCAAGTTGCTTGTAACTTTGGTTCTGACGGCGGCAGCAGCGGCGGCGGCGGCCCCGGCAGCAGTAGCTGCAGCGGCTGCGGCGGCGGCGGCAGCAGCGTTACCGCCAGCGGCAATTTTGTGCGGAGGCTCCTACACACCTCGCGTTGTCTCTGTGCCAGCTCACGGGCCTGTGGCTGTCTGCTCCCTTACGCCGCTCGGTCGACAGGACCATGTCTCTGGTAAGCCAGAATTCGCGCCGCCGGCGCCGCAGTGCAAAGGCTACTGCGCTGAACGGCAGCGGCAGGGGTGAAATTCAGGCCCCCAACGCCCCCGAGCTCCCTCCCGCTATGCCAGGCCCGGACGACCCCCAGGGCCTCTGCGACTCCGAGGGTTCCAGCACTTCGGAGCCGCCCACCCCCGGTGACGGCTTCATCGCCTGTGTGCCGCCTCCCGCCTCCGCGGGCTCCAGCTCCTCGCCGCAGCCCACCGTCTCGGCGGGGTCCAACACCTGCGTGCAGCCCACCCCCGGTGAGGGCCCAAGTGCCTCTGGGTCTCCTGTCACCTCTGAGGGGCGCCACAGTTCGGTGCCACTCACTGGGCCGGAGGGCTGCAGCGCCTGTGCACCACCCGGCCCCAGCGAGGGGCAGAGCACCTGCGTGCAGCCCGCGGACTCTGAGGGGTCCATCTCGGCGCCGCCCTCCCCAGCCAAGGGCCCTCGCGCTCGGGCTCCGCCCACCGCCTCGGAGGGATCCAGCCGCTCCGTGCCGCCCCCCGCCAGCGAGGGCCCCAGCGCGGCGGGGCCGCCCACCTTGGCTGAGGACCCCAGCACCTCGAGGCAGCCCAGCGCCTCAGAGGGACTTGGCGCCTCAGTGCCAGCCATCCCTGGCGGGGGCCGGAGCCGCTCGGTGCCGCCCACTCCTGCGGAGGGCTCGAACCGCTGGGTGCAGCCCACCACCTCCAAGGGACGCGGTGCTTCCGTGCTAGCCACTTCTGATAAGGGCCGGAGCACCACCTCGGGGCAGCCCAGCGCCTCGGAGGGCTTCAACGTGCCCCCCACGCATGGCGGGGGCCCGAGCCGCTCGGTGCAGCCCACCACCTCCAAGGCACACAGTGCTTCTGTGCTGCCCGACCCGGGCGAGGGTCCGAGCACCTCTGGGCAGCTCAGAGCCTCCAAGGGGTGTGGCACTTCCATGCTGCCCGACCCGGGCGAGGGTCCGAGCACTTCTCGGCTGCCCATGGCCTCTGAAGAGCCTGCTGCATTGTTGAGTCCTAGTGCCTCCGTGGGCCGGAACCTCTGCAAGTGCTCCATTGCTGTGCCAAACCGTAAGGTGGTCAGGGCTTCTGCTGACTATGAGGGTCCCAAGGGTGCAGCAGGCCCCATGGAATTCCAGGTCCTGAGAGACTGTGAGAGTTCCAACTGCATAACCATTATGGGCCTGGGCACTTCGCCTGTTGTCCTAACTCTGAAGCCCCAGGATCCCATGGAGCAGAATGTAGCTGAGCTGCTGCAATTCCTGCTGGTGAAAGATCAGAGCAAGTACCCTATCAGGGAGTCTGAGATGCGGGAATATATTGATAAGGAATATCGCAGCCAGTTCTCTGAGATTCTCAAAAGAGCTGCGGCCCACCTGGAGTGCATTTTTAGGTTTGAATTAAAGGAACTTGACCCTGAGCAGCGCACCTACATTCTGCTCAACAAACTGGGCCCTGTGCCCTTTGAAGGCTTAGAAGAGATCCCCAATGGGCCTAAGATGGGGCTCCTGATGATGATTCTTGGACAAATATTTCTAAATGGCAACCAAGCCAGAGAGGCTGAGATTTGGGAAATGCTCTGGAGGATGGGGGTGCAGCGAGAGAGGAGGCTTTCTGTTTTTGGAAACCCCAAGAGACTTCTGTCTATAGAGTTTGTGTGGCAGCGCTACCTGGACTATAGGCCGATAACCAACCATGAACAGGTAGAATATGAATTTTTCTGGGGCCCACGATCCCACCTAGAAACCAGCAAGATGAAAATTCTCAAGTTCATGGCCAGGATCTACAATAAAGATCCCATGGACTGGCCAGAGCAATACAACGAGGCTCTGGAGGAAGAAGCTATTCGAGCGGCTGCTGAGGAATGGCAGGCTTTCCCTCAATTTAGGAGGCCCTACTTCGAGGAAATTCCTGCAGAGGTACCAAACCCTGATTTAGATGTTTCTGCCTATCCCTCAAAATACCCCCCGCATTCGTGGCCTGAATCAAGAATGGAAAGCAAGTCCAGGAAACTGGTGCAACTGTTTCTGCTTATGGATTCCACGAAGCTGCCCATACCAAAGAAGGGAATTCTGTACTACATTGGCCGAGAGTGCAGCAAGGTGTTCCCTGACCTCCTGAATCGTGCTGCTCGCACCCTGAACCATGTCTATGGGACAGAATTAGTGGTACTTGATCCTAGAAACCACTCCTATACGCTCTACAACCGAAGGGAAATGGAAGACACGGAAGAGATCGTCGACAGTCCAAACAGGCCTGGCAACAACTTCCTGATGCAGGTTCTAAGCTTCATCTTTATTATGGGCAACCACGCCAAGGAGTCTGCAGTCTGGGCCTTCCTGCGGGGCTTAGGGGTTCAGTCTGGGAGAAAGCATGTGATTACCTGCAGGTATCTGAGTCAGCGCTATATAGACAGTTTGCGGGTTCCTGACAGCGACCCAGTGCAGTATGAGTTTGTGTGGGGTCCTAGAGCCCGCCTGGAAACCTCCAAGATGAAAGCTCTGCGGTATGTGGCCAGAATCCACAGAAAGGAGCCCCAGGACTGGCCGCAGCAGTACAGGGAGGCAATCGAAGATGAAGCCAACAGAGCTGATGCAGGGCGCAGGCAATTCTTTGTTCACAACTTCAGATAGAGGAATGTGTAGCCCTCAGAGGGGCCTTGCAAGGCAGGCCCTGAGAGCCCTGAGTCTCATGTGTTGGGGGCGGGGGGATGTGTGTGTGTTACATAATGTATTTGGTATTTGTGTTCCAGGTCCACTTATGTCTTTTCAAGTTTTGTTCCTGTTTGGTATCCTGAAAAGTTTCAATCATTTTAATATATTGTCCAGTAATGTAAATGTGACTGACCAGTTGGTATCTCTGCTGTATTTTGGTACAAGAGTTTTGATGGCATTACAAAATGCTTTGGGAATCTTTCCAGCTTGTTGCATCATCTGGATGAGGATATATAGCAAATAGCTAGAAATATAAGCTTTTCTTGGAAGTTTGAACACATTCACCAGTAAAGTAACATAACTTCAGGTGTTAAATATAATAACAAAAGAAAAAGCACTCTAGGTTGTGGCTGGCTTTTCTTTCTGTCTGCTATTGTGTAAGAATACTGATGTTTACCTGTATTTGCTTTGCTGTGCTGAAATGTAATGACAAATAAAAGGTTAAAAATCAAGCCTAATGCTAATTCAGTAATTTATTTAACAAATACTTATTAAGTTTCTTTCATGAACACAGTGGTATACAAGACTATAAGAGCATCTGCCCTAGAACTCATAGACTGGATAAGTATAGGGGAGGTAATTTTTAAAAAAGATGTATTTACTTTTATTTGAAAGGCACATTTACCGAGAGAAAGACAGACTTTCCATCTGCTAGTTTACTCCTCCATTGGCTACAATGACTGGAGCTGAACCAATCTGAAGCCAGAAGCCAGGAGCTACTTTCAGTTCTCCTATGTGGGAGCAGTGGCCCAAGTATTTGCTCCATCCTCTGCTGCCTTCCCAGGTCATAAACAAGGAGCTGGATGAGAAGTGGAGCAGCCGGGACTAGAACCGGTTCCCCTATGGGCACTGACATCAGTGCCACAGGTAGAGGCTTAGCTCACTATACCACCATGTGGTTTCCAGAGTGGGGAGCTGATTTAAACCAGCAATTTGATTATAGTGTTTTGAGTAGACTAAGTAGACAGTGCTGTAAGAAGAGGCACACTTAAACCAATTCCTGGCATCTTCAGGGTGGTTCTTGCAGGAGATAATGTAAATGGGAGGACAGAGGTGGGATCCCTGATAGAATCATGAGCTAGTTGTTTCAAAGCTGCATTTTATTGTTTGTGAAAGGAAGTCATAGATGTGAAGGCGCTGAATCGAAGGAGCCAACATGTCCCATTAAGAAGTATGAGTCAGTTTTCTCTAAGTCATATTGTGCTTTTTAAAAAGTTTCCAGGTCTCAGTGGCTTATAGCAAAACTTTTTTTTTTTGCTTTATTTGATAGACCCTTCATAGATTTTCTATGAATCTTTTTATGTTCTCTTCATCCAGGTAACTAAGCTCAAGGAGCTATTTTTTTAATTTTAATTTTTATTATTTTTTATTTTTTAGCAAAGTCATGTTTTCTAACATAAATACGATTGCCAAAATATTTGCTTTTACATAGATAAGAATATTCTCAACATTTCAAGGAGCTATTTTTATGGTAGAAGTGAAAGAGTTATAGTGGAACCATGTGAAATTTTTTTTTTTAATTTGAAAGGTGAATTTATAGAGAGGCAGAGAGAGAAAGGCAGGGAGAGAGAGAGAGAGAGAGAGAGAGAGAAAGAGAGAGTTAGTTTCCATTCACTGATTCACTCCTGAAGTGGTCACAGTGGCTAGAGCTGGACCTGTTTGTAGTCAAGAATCAGGAGCATCTTTCAGGTCTCCCATGTGCATTCAGGGACCCAAGCACATGGGCCATGCTTTGCTGCTTTTCCTAGGACATTAGCAGCAAGCTGGATTGCCAAGTACAGCAGTCAGATTCCTGCCCATAAGGGATGTGGCACTGCAGGCAGAACCTTAGTCTGCTATGCCATGGAACCAGCAGCACCATGTGATAATCCTTAAAAATCTTACTCAGAAATGGAATATTATGATCATAGTTCATTGGAAAAAAATTCATATGGCCAAAGTTATTGTCAGTGGAGTGGGACTGGGACTCCTCCCACAGGGAGGGATATGTTACAATGGGCTCAGCAGAAGCTAAATTCATTTTGAATAAAAGTTTAGTATACCATACAGGAATTGAGGAGAGCAAGAGAGAGAAAGGGAGGAAGAGGGAGAGAAGGAGAGGGGGAGGGGAGAAGGGAGAGGCAGAAAAAAAGGGAGAGATAGAGGGAGAGAGTTTGAGAGAGGGAGAGAAGGAGAGTGTAGGAAAGAGGGAGAAAAGAAGGAAGAGGGACAGAAAGAGGAAGGGGGGAGAGAGGAAGAGAGGGAGAAAGGGACAAAGAGGAATAGAGGCAGTGGAAATGAGGGAAATGGAGAGAATGAGAGTGAGGGAGAGAGAGTGAGATGGAGAAAGAGGGAGAAGAGAGGAAGGGAGAGTAGAAGAGAGGGAGAGAGGGAGAGAGGGCAGAGGAAGAAAGGGGGAATGCAGAGAGGGAGGGAGAGAGTAGAAAAGAGAGAGTAGAAGAGAGGGTGAGAGAAAAGGAGAAGGGGGAGGAAGAGGGGGAGGGAGAGGAGGGGGAGGGAGAGGAGGGGGAGGGAGAGGAAGGCGAGCAAGAGGGACAGAGAGGGATGGGGGAATGGGGAGAAGGAGAGAGCAAGGGAGAGAGGGAGAAGGGAGGAAGAGAGAAAGAGGGGAGAGGGACTGAGAGAGGGAGAGAGGCAGAGAGAAGAGGAGATGCAGAGAGAATGGAGGGAGAGAGGGAGAGGAAGAAAGGGTGAGGGAGAGCCAGAGAGGGAGCTAGAGAGGGAGAGAGGGAGGGAGACTGGGAGAGGAGAGGGAGCAAGAGACCAGGAGTGGGAGAGAGGGAGAGAGGAGAGGGAGAGGGGAGGGAGAGAGACAGAAGGAAAAGAGAGAGAGACAGAGAAATGGAGGGAGAGGGGAAGGACAGGCTTACCTTTGCCACAACCAGTGCTTGACCAGGATAAACCAGCAACTTAAAACTCAATTCGGGTCTCCCACAGGAATGGTGGTGACCCAAGGACTTAGTCATTGTCTACTACTTCCCAGAATGCACATTAGCAGGAAGCTGGAGACAGAAGTGGAACTGAGACTTAGACCCAGACCCTCCAATATGGGATGTGACATCCCAAGTGACATCTTAAATTCTGTGTCAAACACCTATCTCTGTAACTTAGGTTTGACAAGATTATTTTGGGACTTGTATTGAAAACTAATTTTAGCATAGTAGTTACTTCTTTTTAAAAAATAAAGTTTTATTTATTTATTTGAAAGTCAGAGTAACAGAGGGAGAGGTGGAGAAGGTGGAGAGAGAGAGGGGGGTTGGGGATATCTTTTATTGGCTGGCTCACTCCCCATATGGCTAGTCTGAAGTCAGGAGCTAGGAAACTCCATCCAGGTCTACCAAGTGGATGGCAGGGGCCCAAAATACTTGGACAATCCTTCACTGGCTTCCCAGGTGCACCAGCAGGTAGCTGGATTGGAAATGAAGCAACCAAGATTTTAAGCAGAGCCCTGATATGGAATGCCGGAGTCTCACAGTTGATAGCTTAACCCACTGTACAATATCAGTTCCAGCCCACTATCTGTTAGGAAAAAACCTTGGAATTCAAACTCAGTGATATCAAGGTTAAAAGGCCTTAGGGCATAGTGATTAAGGGCATGTGGTCTAGAATCACAGTGCCTGAGGACAAAGTCTGGCTGTCTCTTATACTTACTTTTTTTTAAAAAAAGATTTATTTTTATTACAAAGTCAGATATACAGAGAGGAAGAGAGACAGAGAGAAAGATCTTCCATCTGATGATTCACTCCCCAAGTGAGTGCAACAGTCTCCCACACGGGTGCAGAGTCCCAGGGCTTTGTCCTCGACTGCCTTCCCAGGCCACAAGCAGGCAGCTGGACAGGAAGTGGAGCTGCCGGGATCAGAACCAGCGCCCATATGGGATCCTGGCGTGTTCAAGGCTAGGACTTTAGTTGCTAGGCTACCGCTAGGCTACCATGCCGGGCCCTCTTGCGCTTACTTTGTGTGAGATCTTGGCAAGTTACTTAACCACTTTCTGTCTCAGATTCCTTATCCATAAAATGGGAATAATAGTTTTTGTAGATCTTTATATTATAAGAAGGAAATGTATCAATATGTAAAAAAAAATCAGGACTTGGCCTATATTAAGCAATATATGGGTAATATTTTTGCTGGTTAATTTTCTGGGGATAGTACTATGAAATGGAGATTTCCTTGCAGAAATATTGTTGGTCAACAGTTTTGGGTTCAACATCTAGGATAAAGCAAAAGAAGAATTGTGCATAGGGAAAAGTTGAGTGGTGATATAGTCACAGAAAATGGCTTAGCTGATTTCATAGGGAGTTCTGGAATTGTCACAAATTAGGAAAAGGGAGTTGAACTTCAAATTCCTATACCTGGGGCCAGTACACACCAGGCTAGGCCTCTGCCTGTGGTGCCAGCAACCCATAATAGGCACTGGTTTGAGTTCCATCTGCTTTACTTCCCTTCCAGCTCCCTGCCTGTGGCCTCGCAAAGCAGTCAAGAATGGCCCAAAGCCTTGGGAGCCTGTACCTTATATGGGAGACTAGGAAGAAGCTCTTAGTTCCTGGCTTTGGTTGGGCTCAGCTCTGGCCTTTGTGGCCATTTGGGGGGTGAACCAGTGGCTGGAAGATTTCTGTACCTCTCCTTTTCTCTCTGTAACCCTGCCATTCAAATAAAAACAGACACACACACACACACACACACACACAAACACACACATTTAAAAGTTAATCCTTATGCTGGGGACATCTGCATGACACATCATCCACAACCACTGTTGTTGTTTTTGTTGGTTTCTCTGTCCTCTTCTTTTATAATTTATCTCATTGTTATTACTGGTATTGCTATTTTTATTGTCATAATTAAGAAAAGATATGAAATATTTTCTCATTCTTTTTGCGGACATATAAGTCCCATATAACTGATTCATGTTACGTTTGGCATAACTTTCCTAAAGGAGACACTCTAATAATAGAACTCCATTTACCTCTAAGTTCTGTGTCACTTACCTGTTCTTCCATATTTTAATAGGCTTTTGTGTCATATTCTTTCTAGAAAACTGCACCTATGCAAGTATCCTCATTTTTTCTGTATTTTATTTGAAATGAAGAGGAGCAAAGACACATCGACACAAAGAAATCTGTGCTGGTTCATTTTCCAAATATCTGCAGCAACTGGGGCTGGTTCAGGCTGAAACCAGGAGCTGGGAACTCCATCTAGGTCTCCCACATGGGTGATATGGACCCAAGGACTTGAGTATCACCGACTGTTTCACATGGCATGCGTTAGCAAGAAGCTTGAATGGACAGCAGAAGTGGGATGTCAAACCAGGCATTCTGATATGATATGTGGGCAAGCCAAGTGTAGCTTCTTTGAAACACTGGCTCCTAACTTAATTACTTAAAAGGCTGTTTCTCATTTAAATCTTGAGTACTAATTTGATCTCACATAAATTTGACCAACATATTCAAACACCCAGAATGTTTCACTAGAATATTAGATACAGAATATCACAGTAGAAAATATTATCTTTCATGTTTTTCTTTTGAAAGGGATAATTTTGAACTGTTTATGATCAAAAGAAGGAAAAATGATCACAATCCTGAAATCCTTATAAATCTGGCTATTTTATTATCATCATGATTATTATTGTCATTTTTTTAAACCAGAGCATTAGATAGGTAATATGCTTACAGTTAAAAGTGTGTGTGTTTGTGCGGTGGGTATATTTGCAGTAATTCACATACTCATGACTATTTCCAGTTTTTCTACTATAACCGAACATACTTATAGACATACAGTTGAGACTTTATGTAAAAATAATAATTATGCTAAACTCAGATTGACTTAACACATACCCAGTCCTTGAAAATAGTACTTCTTAGACTTTCAATAAAAATGCACTTACTGTTTCTTTAATCCAGTCTACTAATCTATGACATTTGATTGATGAGCTTAAGCCATTTACATTCAAAGTTATTATGAATGGGTGGTAATTTGGTCCTGTCATTTTAGCAATGGGTTGCTCATTGATTTAATCTTCTGTTGTCATTTTACTGGGATGTTCTTCACATTTGCCATTGGTTTTGGTGGGTGCTATTCCTCTTCTCTGTCAAGAGAACATCTTTAAGTATCATTTGTAAGACAGGTTTGCAAGAGATATATTCTTTTAACTTCTCTTTACTGTGGAAGAATTTTATTTCATTTTCAAAGACAAAGGAAAGCTTTGCAAAACTCATCTGTTGCCTATGTCACCAACAAAGATCAGCAGAAACTATATCATGGAGTTTGATTTTTTTCTTTTTTATTTTCATCTCTTCAAAACACTTTCTCATTAAATTCTTCACTGACTCATAGATTATACAGTAGCTCATTTTCTTTAAGAATGTTCTTGATTTTCTTTTTTATTTCTTCAGTGACACATTAGTCATTCAGTAGCATGTTATTTAACTTCATGGCATTTTTTTCTTCCTGTTGTTGATTTTGTTTTGTGGCTTTTCATTAAATGTACAGAGGATGTACAGTAACTGTGTAATGGAGACTATCAGATCCAGATGTGAGGATACAATGCAGTATGCATCTCTACTTTCAGAACAAGGATGGACTCCCAATGAAACTATTAACTACATCTTGACAATAGGATGCTGAACTCCCTGCCATTGTCCATGCCTGCAATGATGAACATATGATTGTTTATGAAGAACTATACTATAGTATTAATATAGGGGAACTCAGTGAGGGGGGTGGATTTGGGGAGGGAGTATGGGAAATTCTAGGGCCTATAAAACTGTATCATAAAATGATAATAATAATTAAAAAATAAGTAAAAGCAAAAAACCCAAAAAACCCCACAAAAAGAGGAGTAGCCGAGACTTGAGCTGGCATCACAGGAGACAGCTTAACTTGCTACACTACAACATGGTCCCCTAGAGGAGTGTCATTTAGTTTTTTTTTTTATTAATTATTTTGCATTATGTGACAGTTTCATAGGCTCTGGGAATCCCCCCACCCCTCCCCTCCCCCCTGGTGGATTCCTCCACCTTGATGCAGTATTACAGTTCAAATTCAATCAAGATTCTTTCCTTGCAAACATATACCAAGCATAGAGTCCAGCTACTTATTGTCCAGATGGGTTGAACAGTTTCTTGGGGAGACCATTTCTGGTCCGAAGTTAGAGCTGGTAGAATATCATCCCAGTCAATTAAGAGTCCCAATATAACATCAACAGCAATTTGCAACATTATGGAATTGACATGGTTTTGAGTAACTAGTATGTTAAAAAAAAAAAAAAAGAAGCAATTTCTTAACCACAACCTATGATTAGCTCATTGACATTTCAATTTTAGTTTATATACGGGACCGGCTGCTATATACAATACTTAAAATGGCTATAAGGTACCATTCAGCTGTCTCGTGTCTATTTCATTTTAGTATTTAGCCATTTGTTGTGCTGATCTTGGCAGATTTTAGGATAATCTAGACTGGCTTGTAACTCTAACAAGACATTTGTCGACAATTAAGGTGCAGAACATTTTTGGGGGGGGAGGTGTGCAGGAAAATCCTCAACACCATGGTGAGGAGTGACTAATCTTTGTGTCCCACCCAGCGAGGCATGAGCCAATCCACGCCAGCTCTTTCCTGTCAGATTCCAAGCTCTACTTTTTGTTGTTTGTCTATTTATTCTAGGTTTTTTTAGTTTGTATGATTGTTTGCTATGAGGGGTTTTCGGAGCGATCCCGATGGTCATTGCGAGGGAGGGTGGGGGTCCAGAGGTGGAGCCAGGCTCGGACCAGAGAAAGGTCTCCTCCCTGGTCCCGAAGGACATTTATTGTTCTTCTGTTTCTGCGGACCGCTCAGGGCTTCTGGTTGTCTTTCCGATAATGTTGGTTTCTGCACGGTAGTGTTTGGATTTCTTCCATCCCCTGCGGAAGCTCCGGTTGGGGGTGGGTGACCTCAGAGTACTCGGCCTCTGAGGGCATCCAATTCTCTGTGGCCTGCTTGGCAGTTGGAGTGTCATTTAGTTTTGTTGATTTTCTCTGTGGATTTTTCTTTTCTCAACTCCATTCAATCTGTGCTATTTTTTATCATTTCCTATATTTTATTGGATTTCATCTATTCTTTTTCTAATTGTTAAATCTAGAAGTTTATATTATTGATTTTAGATCTTTATTTCATAACATATGCATTCAACACTATTAATTTCCCTTAAATATTGTTGTGTTTGTATCTCACAAACCTTGATAAGTTATATTTTCATTTACATTTAATGCAAAATATTTGCAAAATGTCTCTTGAAACTTCTTTTGTTCTATGTGCTATTTAGAAATTTGTTCTTTAAACTCCAGGTACTTGGGGATTTACCAACTATCATTTTGTTGTCTGTTTCTAGTTTAGTCCTATTATGGTCTGATAGAAGATGCTGTAAGATTTATACTTTTTAAATTGTATTGTGTGTCTTTAATGTTCTGAAATAGGAAACATTTTGTTGATATTCTAATCTGGAGAAGGTATTCTGTTATCTGGATCCGTTGAAATCTTCAAATACAAATTTTTTCTTGTGGTGCCAAAAAATGCACATATTGAATGTAATGTATTTAATCAGATATCCATAAATAAAAAATTGTGTTAACACAAACAGTATGTAAACATTATTTAGATTAGATTAGAAATGATAAAAATTACCTTAAAATATGTGATATGTTATTCTGAATAGAAATATTTAAAAATAAATACTAGAAAATGAGGAAAGCATGTCTTGTTATTTCTTTGTTTCAAAAAGCTAAAACTATTTATTTAAAAGTCAGAGTTGCAGAGAAGGACAAAGAAAGAGAGGCATCTTTCATCTTCTGATTCACTTCCTAAATGGCTTCAATGGCCAGGATTGGGCCAGGCTGAAGCCATGAACTAGGAGTTTCATCTATGTCTCCTACATGGGAGGCAGGGGCCCAAGCATTTGAGCATTAGCAGAGAGTTGGATCAGCAGTGGAGCAGCTGGAACATGAACCTCTGCCCAGTGTAGCAGTGTAGCAGATGGCATTTTCACCAACTATATGATAATTGTTATTTCTATTATTGTTCTGGAGAAAGATTCTGAAAATTCTGAAAGATCCTGAAGATTCTGAAAACAGTGGATAAAAACTGTTACTACGGGCTGGTATGTTGGCTCAATTGGCTAATTTTTCACCTGTAAGCACAGACATCCCATATGGGTGTTAGTTCGTATCCTGGCTGCTCCCTTTTCAGTTCCCTGCTTGTGGCTTGGGAAAGCAATAGAGGATGGCTCGGGGCCTTGGGACACTATATCCATATGGGAGACCTGGAAGAAGCTACTGGCTCCTAGTTTCAGATCAGCTCAGCTCTGGCCATTTGGAGAGTGAGCCAGTGAATCAAAGCTCTTTCTTTCTGTCTCTCCTGTCTGTAAATCTTTCTTTCCAATGAAAATTGATAAATCATTTTTTTAAAAAAAGCACCAACTCAGTCTTACTGGATCAGAAACTGAGATCCAGCAATCTGTGCTTTGAAACAAACAACCTCAGTTACTAAAGAAAATCAAGGTTAATTTAAAGTACTTGGCAATAGGTCTTGATGATCAGAATTTTACCAACACTATGCTATTACCAAAAACTTACCTACAGAATTCATGAGATTCACTGCCCCTTGTTGCTTAATTTTGGTGTATAGGTTTAATAATTTGTAGATGAAACCGAAAGGATGGTTATGAAAATTCAGAACTGTTATTCTTTGCCGATTAAGTGAATAGTGGAAAAGGAATGATTTTGAGATGAATGTATTTTTTGTTTTGTTGAGTGAAATAACTCTTTTATTGTCTTGGATTAAGTTATTTTTAAAAGTTAGCAGTGGGTTTGACCGTGGGCTTGGTTGAAGGGAGACCTCAGAAGTGTTGTGGCTGCTGAGGGTACCTGAGCCAGGTCAGACTCAATGCTTGGTATTCTGGCCATGACCAACACTGCCATGCGGTGAGTGAGTCTGGAACTTTGGGCAGCCAGCACGCCACATGGTGCCAGGTTCCACCTGCTGGCGCCCCAGCGGCGAGCTCTAGGGTTTTTGGGGTATATAATTACTGCCTAGGGACATCTGTGGATAAGTCCAATGTGCGTGTAGGTGAGGATTGAATCCTGTGTGACTCCCAGTGACGGGGTCACTGAAGTTGCAGACAAGCATGGGGACTGAGACCTGGTGGTTTGGAGGGGAGAGTCCATAAGATCTGTTTGAGTTAGACTGATCCACCAGCCCACATGGGAGTCCTGAGGTTGGCTGTTAGTGCACAACATCACTGACTGCCACATGCCAGTCCACATGAAAGCTATGGCTGGGGGCCTGTCTGGCAGGGCTAGATCCCAGTACCTGACTGAGTGTTGGAACAAGGGATGGGTCACATTAGGCAGGGTCATGACACTAACCAGCTTCGGAGAGAACCAGTCTGGGGTAGATTCTGCAGGGCATAAGTGGGCCCAACCCTGTGGAAATACAAGTCCCATTGGTTAGCTTAAGAGTTGGGGTGATGATGGGCTAAACTACAAGTGACCATGGAACCCACTGACACTCACAGGTGCTTGGGTTGGAAACAGGGCAGGTCCAGGCTGCAGCACCCACATGTGCATCCTAAAACAGGGTGTGAAGCAGGCTAGGCTGCAGCATCGTCCAGCTCATACAAGGCCAAGATGGAGTGGCAGGGCAAGGACCTAGCACCTGCTGGAGCATCTGAGATCTGGGTCAGGGAGTGGGCCAAGTGGGGGAACCTGGGGAACTCTCCTATTGGGGTCGTAACTCCCACTGATGAGCATGTGTTCTAAGTCTGGATGTTGGGCAGCCTGAGTAGGGTAACTCCAACTGCTGCCTAATGTGTCAGTTGGTATTGGAGGGGGGCAGACCAGGTAGGGTTGAGACTACCTTTCCTCAACACAAGAGCAGAAACCAGGCTGGTGCACAGGTCAAGCTCAGCTAGGCTGTCACACCTACCAGGATGCATGAGCCTGGGATGGGAGCAGATGGAGCAGGGCCAGGTTCAAACACCTGCCAGCGAGTGGTGGGACTTGGGGTAGTCTGGGTCAGGCCAGGCTACAGCATCCAAAGGCAAAGGTCAGGACAAGTGGGGGACTAGGCCAAGCTGGGTCAGAGAAACCATTGCAGCATGCAAGATCTATAGCTGGGAATAGATTTGGTTAGGGAGCTAAGGGGATGCTCTGGATGGGTTGTAGTTCCCACTAGTAACATGGGGATGGAATGGGAGCCACGTTCTGGTCTGGATATGGCTGCAGCGGACCTTGGCACAAGTGTGGACTGGGGGCTGAGTGTGCTGGACTGGGCTAGATTCCAGAACCCACTGGTGCTCATGAGGACCAGGGTAGGTGTAGGATGGGCTAGGCTAGGTTTGTGTCCCTGCTGAGCTGAGTGTGATCTCTGTCTGCATGTGGACCAGGCTAGACTGGGCTGTAACACCCAACAATAATAACCAGAATGGATTGAAGGCTGGTCAGGAGAGGCCATTGTTCCTGCTAGGTCAGGAGGTGGACTAAGTAGGGCTGGCCCATGGACCCACCCATGTGCACAAGATATGGCATTGGGAGAGGTTCTGATGGAGGAGCCTGGGAAATCTCTCTGTCAGGACACAGTCCCTGCAGGTGAGCACAAGAACTGTGATAGGGAACAGCCCAGACCAGGCCAGGGAACGGTACCCACTGGCATAGATTTGGCATAGGTTGGGGATATACCAGGCAGGGCCAGTTCACATCACCCACTGGCAAATTCGAGTACCAGAATGGAGTGTGAGTTGGTCTGGGTTTAGTTACAACACACATCAGTACATGTGAGGGCTTGGACTGGGTGCCTGCTGGGCTGGGTTGGGCTGTAACCCCCTCCAGTTAGTTGGAATTGGTGGGCTGGGTCAAGCCAGGCTACAGCACCCACTGGCAAAGGCTGAGGTGAGGCAGGCCATGCCAGACCGTTCAGCGGCACACGATCAGCACATGCAAGACCTGAGGGAGAGTGGGCAAAGCTGGTAGGCAGATGTGGAGGGCTTCCCTGCTGGATTACCACTCCCACTGGAGAGCATGAGTTGGGTTGGGGGCAGATCAGACCTGGCAGCGCTACAACATCTGTTGGCCTCATGTGAGCTGGACCAGGGAAAAGCCAGGCTGGGTTGACTCTTCCTACTGACGCAAGTATAAGTAGTCAGAGTGGGTGTGGATTGATTGGGTTTTGCAGTATCATTTGACCGATGCTGGCATTGGGGACTAATTCTGTCAAGCCAAACTGCAGAACTACCTGTAGAGTGCATGATTCCGGAGTGGGAGTTGGCCCAGCAGGGAAACAGTGGGCGCCTCCCTCCTGGGTTGCCACTTGTCTGGACTGGGGCAGGCATGACTAGACAGAGAGTGGCACCTGTTGGCACATGTGTGGGCTGGATAGTGCGGCTGGTCAGGTTGAACTAGGCTTCAATTCCCAATGACATATATATGAGCTGGATGGGGTGTGGGACAGACTGGAGGAGTCTGCTGTACATACTGGCAAGCATGGGGACCAAGGCAGGAGGCAGGCCTGGTGAGGGTTATTGGGAGTCACCCTAAATAGGCTGCAGCTCCCACTGGTTTACATTGCCAAGTGTGTGGTGGACAGGATTGGGATGGGCTCCAACACTCATTGGTTTGTGTAGAAGATGTGGCTGGAGGCAGAACTGACCCAGCAATTGCAAACACCAGCATATGTATAGACTGATAGAGGCAATGGACTGTGCCAGACTCTGTATTGGCATTCACAACACAAGAATCAGGTCTGGAATGACTTCAGATGAAATTTCTTTGGGATTCCCCCCAATCGAACTGCTGGACTCAGAACCCCAAACATGAAGAGAATTGCAGGTTCCATGGTCTGACCGTGGAGTGCATATGTCAAAGCTGAGCCTCCTAGTGGCTCAGATGGAGCAGTGGACAGCATATCCAGGTACACATGGAGGATATGGCAGTACATTGGAGACTGCATATGACACCTAGTACCACAACAAAGGACAGAACTAATTGATCAACTAGCCCAGTAAAGTGTTGGCAGTGAAAATCTGGGCAAGTGGAGATGCTAATGTGGACTATGTCAGCCAGTGGATTCTGAAGAGATTTCATTGTGCTTGGAATGGCAAGATTGACAGCAATTCAGAACAGTTGAACTACGAGAACCACTTGAGCAGTGCCCTTGGAGCATGCTTCCACATCTGGGACCCTGGGATATGTGGGAGGGTGGGTATAGCTTCTCCCTTTGTCTCTCCCCTTCCCCCAGATACAGGAAGGAAAAAGGAGAATATGGAAACAATGGTCTTATCCCCTTTCCTGTAGCCCTTGACCCTTTGAGCCCGTATCAACTATGTAAATATCATCAAAATTAAAAAAATGAAAGTTAATAGTGATAGAGATTATGTAGACAAATACAAGTCATAAGTTTGGGAAAAATATGTGGAACAATGAAATGTCCAGATCTCAGATAATCACACAAAATGTAAAAACTGCTTTAAAAACCTAACAACAAGAAAAAAAAGTAACAGCAGCTAAGATATATAAGCAAGAAATCAGAAGGTTGCAAGTATTTATTAGGGCATTGCTAAAGTTGAAAACCAAGTAGTTTCAATTGCTTTCTTAGAAATGTCATGCTCTATCATGCTTAAATGGAAGAGTTCTTCTTCTTCTTGCTAGATGTCAGAAAAATATCCTTTCTAACTCCTTAAAGGAATGTATGTACTTGGCATCTCTATTTCTCTCATTTATTTCTGAACTCAAGAAATCAGGTTTCTCTGCCACCAATAAATTGCAGCTGTTTCTCTTAAGGTACACAGTGACCTCTGAATTAATAAATCCACTGATCATTTCTAGAGAGTGCCTTGACTAGTGGCTTTTGGCTTAGTTAATATACTTTTCCTCTCCTTGAAGCATTTTGCATATGTGAAATCATAGTCCCTGATTTTCCTCCTGGATCATTGCCAACTGCTTCTGTCTCTTTTGAAGCCTTCTCCACTTCTCTCAGAATTCTAGAAATGTCCTATGACTGGCCTGTGAATTAGTTCTCTTTTTCTGGTTAGATATTTTGCCTAGCTAATATCATTCATCTGTTTACTAGATTGTAAAATGATTTTATATGTCAAAGAGCTCAACATTTGTATATCAAATGTCAGAACATGTCTCTACTCCAGATCCTCTCATGTGTTAATACTTTCTCTGAGTTTTATTTTTTAAAAAATTGTATTTACTTTTATTGGAAAGATAGAGTTACAGAGAGGAGAGACAGAATTCCCATCCTTTGGTTCACTCCCCAAATAGCCACAATGGCTGGAGGTGAGCTGATTTGAAGTCATGAGGCAGGAGTTTCTTCCAGGTCTCCCACATGGGTGCAGGATCCCAAAGCTTTGAGCCATCCTCTACATGAACCTGCACCCATATGGAATACCGGGTCTTGTAGGTGGATGCTTAGCCAGTTGAGCCATCATGCCAGCCCTCAGAAATTTCATTTGGATGCCATTGGGATCAGTGAGTTATAATATGTTCAAATCTGAGCTCCTGGTAAGCATTTCCAAATCTGCCTCTTCCGTAGATTTGTGTTTTAATCAACGACCAGTTTGTTCTTGCAGTTGTTTAGTGTGAAAGCCTGGGCTAATCCTTGGCTATTCCTTCTTTTATTTTAAGAATATTACAAAACCCAAAACAACACCAAGTTCTAATGGCTTCATCCCCATAATAAATACAAAATCCAGTAACTTTCCATCAACTTTATATTCAATATTTGTGATAATTTCTGACTTGGACTTTTGCCCTAGACTCAGAATTTGTCTCTCTGCTCCTGACTTTGCTC
Source organism: Ochotona princeps (assembly GCF_030435755.1). Classification (NCBI taxonomy): domain Eukaryota; kingdom Metazoa; phylum Chordata; class Mammalia; order Lagomorpha; family Ochotonidae; genus Ochotona; species Ochotona princeps. The sequence continues at coordinate 45,155,883 of NC_080865.1, forward strand.
TAGTAAATTTAGTCTCAATATATAGCCAGATGCACATGGGCAACATGACTCTGTAAGAATGTGTTTAATTTCTAGGTGTGACTCCGATCACATTTTATTTTATTCACAGTGCATAATTCTTAAAATCTTTTGGGTTCATATATTTTATTTATTTTAAAACTCTTTATTTTCCATGATGCAGTTTCTTAGGCTCAAGAATTTCCCCTTCCACCCACCCCCACCTCCCCACACTTTTGCTCCTATGCTAAAGCAATAGCTTAGTCCCTCAAGAACAATCACAAGTGTATCATTCTGCTATTTAAGTGTATGACTACATTGTGGGTATAGAGAATGGTATAAAATCCAGCATTCTAGTGCCAACCTATATTTAACAATTGAATCAGAAACGGAGATGCATACCGTCCTTTGCTCCATTATATAGATCCTCTAGGAAAAAATATGCATTTACATGCTTACCTATGTATCTATTCATATTGTATTTGCATGAAGGGTGCTTTATATAACAAAGAGAACATATGATATTTGTCCTTTTGGGATTGGCTGATTTCACTGAGCATAATGGTCTCCAGTTCGGACCATTTTGTTCCAAAGGGTAGATTTACTTTCTTTTTAATGCCTCAGTAGTATTTCATTTTAAAATGGGCATCTGGGCTGTTTCTATGTCTTCACTATTGCAGACTATGTTGCTGTAAATATAGGGCAACAGGTCACTTTCTCTTATGCAGATTTCATTTTCTTTGGATATATTCCCAGAAGTGGAATAACTGGGTCATATGGAAGATCAGTTTTTCAGTTCTCTTAGTACTATCCATACTGACTTCCATAGTGGCTGCAACTCCCATCAATAGTGAGTCAGGGTACTTTTCCACCCACATCCATGCCAGCAGGTGTTGTTGGTGTTGTTATAAATGTAGACCAACTTGGAGTCAGGTAGAATCACAGTGTGGTTTTATTCATATTTCTGTGAAGGTGGGGAGCTTGAGCATTTTTTCATGCCCTTTGAATCTGTTCTTTTGAAAAATGCCTGTTCATAGCTGGGCTGTAGCACCCAACACAGAGCCAGAATGGGTGTGGGCTGGTTGGGCAAGGCCATGATACCTGATGGAACAGGAAGTGGGCCAAGCACTGACTGGTGTGTGCAAATCTGCCACTGGTAGGTGATCTGATAGAGAAGCTTGGGGAACTCTTCTGTCAGGACACACAGTCCCTGCATGTGAGCACAAGGACTGAGGCTAGGAGAAGCCCATATAAGGTTACAGTACCCACCAGTGTATGTGTGGGTACAGGCAGACCTAGGGCATCCTTCATGGATTTGTTGGCCAGGGCTACCTCTAGTGTTTGTTACCAAAATTTCAGCACAGCACTCCTTGAGTTTCCTAGCCAGTTATCAAGTGGGCCCTGTTGTGGTTCAGGCTATGACTCCCGAGACTGCAAGTCATAAACCTTGGTGGAATTTATTTAGCACTGATCCTGTCGGTAGATAGAATGCAGGACCTGAGAAGGCATAAATTATATTTTTAAAAATGATTTATTTTTCATTTGAAAGGCAGAGTTTACAGGGAGAGAAGGAGACACAGACAGAGATGTTTTTCGTTTGCTGGTTCACTCCCTAAAAGGCTGTAATGGCTGGAGTTGAGCTGATCTGAAGCCAAAAACCAGCAGAATTTTCCAGTTCTCCCACATGGGTGTAGGGTCCCAAGGATTTGAGCCATTTTTTGCTGCTTTCCTAGGCCATAAGCAGGGAGTTGGATGGGAAATGGAACAGCCAGGACACTAGCTGATGCTCATATGGGATGCCAACACTGGCAGGCAGAGGATTAGCTCACTATGCTACTGCGTCAGCCCTTCTCAGCTTAGGTTTTTAAGGGATGATGCAGACTACCTGAGAGTCCAAGCAGCAACTGGTTATAGGAACAGAGTCACTAGAGAGTCCCCACTAGTTTAATACTTAGTGGAACTATGAGAATGAGGCCACCTTAAAAGGTTTCCATTAGGGCAATGTCTAGTTGAGCCATGGGAGTAGGAATACCATCTTCAAAATTCTGGAACTGTAGAAGTACCAGCTTGCAGTTCTTCAGAGAAATGCAGAATGAGAAGTCACCTCCAAACCTTCTGAGTTGACTGAGCCCATCAAAGGTATATAGGGCTTGGGCTGCTTGAGTCTTTGGAGGACATTAACAACCACTCCATTGTGCCCAGAAAGTGGGGCATGAATTGAAGGAAGTTATTCTGGAGCTTTGAGATTGAGTGTGTTTTCCCTGTTTGGTTTTGGATTTGCTTGGAACCAGTTCCTATTCTTTTCTTTAACATTTCTCTCTTTTGGAATAGGAATGTTTCCCTCATGCCTAGCTTCACATGGTATTTTGCAAGTAGAAAACTTGTTTAATTTTATTGCCTCAGGATGAAGCATGAATTATGCTTTGAATCTCATCCATATCTTATTTATATAAGATTCTGAATGCTTGATTTTTGTAATTTGCGCTGGAATGAGTCACAACTTTTGGGGCTATTGGAATGGAATTACCGATTTTGAGAGATGAATTTTGGGGTCCAGAGATGGAATTCTATGGTTTGAATGTGTGGCCAAATCTTCATATGTTAGGAAGATAATCCTCAAATTAGTATGTTGATGGAATGTGGAGATAGGACCCTTGGGAGGTAATTAAAATCAGATGGAGTCATAAGGGTAGGCCTCCCATGATAGAATTGGTGGCTTTGTGAGAAAAGGAGAAGTTGTAGTTTATTTGCTCATCATATCTTATCATGTATGTCTTCTGTCATGTTACAATGAAGATTGGAGGGTTCCCACCAGGTGCACTTCCTTTGTCTCGGATCCTAGCCTCCAGATCTGTGATCCAAATAAATAAACTTATTCTTTTAAAAAATACATTTGTTTTTGGGGCTCGGCAGCGTGGCCTAGTGGCTAAGGTCCTCGCCTTGATCCCATATGGCCGCTGGTTCTAATCCCGGCAGCTCCACTTCCTCTCTCTCTCTCCTCCTCTCAGTATATCTGACTTTGTAATAAAAATAAAACAAATCTTTAAAAAAATACATTTGCTTTTATTTGAAATGCAGATTAAAGAGACAAGGAGATAGAGATAGATAGATAAATCAAGATGTTCTATTCCCTGATTCAGTCCCCAAGTGACTGCAACGCCTGGGGCTAAGCTGATCTGAAACTAGGAGCCAGGAGCCAGGAGCTTCCTCCAAGTCTCCCACGTGGGTGCAGGTTCCCAAGGTCTTGGGGGGCATCCTTCATTGCTCTCCTAGACCACAAGCAGGGAGCTAGAAGGGAAGCAGAGCAGCCAGGATACAAACTAGCACCCATATGGGATCCCAGCAGACACAAGGCAAGGGTTTATTAGCCACTAGGCTATCATGCTGGCCACTCAAGTTGATTTCATTTCCTGGACATTATAAATAATGCTGCAACAGACGTGAAAGTGTATCTCTTTGACATATGGATTTCATATTCTTTAGATATATACTGAGGATTGAAATTGCTGGGTAATATGGTAGTTTTAGTTTTAATTTTTCAAAGAATACCTTAAGGAGCACTATTTTTCATAATCGTTGTTTTATCTGTATCTATAGATATACATTATTTTATTTTAATGTGGTTTACATAGTTGAGAAGGATGTATTCCCCTGTGGGCCACTGAATAGTATGGGGTGGGTCAAGTATGGAGGAAGGAGGATGTACAAATGTTTCCAAATTTTCCTTTTTTCTGCAGGGGGGAAAGGGAGGGGGCCACTCCTTGCTACCAAACTACATCAACACCTAATGGTAGAGGATGGCCACTTGATGTCATCTTAGAGACCCCAATATGTGGAAGAATGTTCTGAGGGTGTTACTTGAGTGGCTTTGATAGTTCTGAGACATTTTTGGTTTTGTTGCTCCAGGCTTGAGAAAATCTTTTCAAGGTCTATTGGTTGATAAAGTCTACCCTAGTGCATCCACAGACCCAGACACTTGCTGCAAAGCTTTGCCTGGAGAGCTGTCCAACCTGTTCTGGTTTCCATCCTCTGACGAGGCAGTTGACATTCCCTGTTGGTCTAGATAAGCTTGCTGTTGTGTACCACATGTGCATGTGGGCATTCTGTCCACTGCACAGGCATCAACTGAGGAGATCTAATTCTGATGTATGCACTCCTAAGTTAGACATAACTTGTGATTTTCTCTGTGGTCAAAGTTTGGGTCCAGTGGGAGTTCCTTAAGAAACTTCTCCTGAGGTGACCCCAGACCTCTTGAGTGTGCACCAGCTAGTGTGGGATCTGGTTCAATCTATCACCTGCATTAGCCTATGCACATACTGGTGAATGTAGTGGCTTGCTCACTTCTTCCCCCAGCCCCATCTCTGACACAAACCAACAGGTACTGCAGCATAGCCCAATTCAGCCTGCAACAAATACAGCCTTTACTCACACCAGGGGAAATTGCAGCCTAGTAGTGGTGACTCCCAATAACATTCACCAGGCCTGCTCCCAACCCTGATTACTGCCAGTGCTGGCATATGTAGCACTAGTCTGGTCCAACCCATATCCCGTCTAGTTCTTGTACACTCCATGGATGCTGCAGCTTAGCTCAGCCTGACCCACACCCAGACCCAGCAAACATATATGCTGATGGGTGCTGTCGTATTGTCCAGCCCAGCCTGCCCCCAACCCTGGCTCTCATGATTAGCGCTGTGAACTGCAGTACAGTAGAGGAATGCCCAAAGTTCCTCTACTAGGCCCACTCTCAGTCTTGAATCTTCTGTTTGTCAGGGGGTATTGAGGTCTAGCCTGACATGCATTGCACCCAGTCCCAGCACTTGCCAGTGGGTACTGAGGCAAATGACAGGTGCTGAGGCATTTATTCTGGCTCTTGCATGTGCTGAAAGATTTGGTGCCCTAGCATATCCTGGTTCTCCCCTAAACCTAGCTCATATGTTATAGCCTGGTCTACCTCCAGTGAAGCTCTCATGCCTACCAGTGGGAGAATAGTCTTGCAGGGGAGTCTCTGAAGTTTCTCTACCAGGCTTGCCCCTAACCCTGGGTCTTGCACATGCTTTAGATGTGTGGCACAGTCTGGCATGACCTGATTTACTTAGGCATTTTATGGCAGGTGCAGCAGTCTGGCTCTGCCCACCCAGCCCCCAATCCTGGTCCTCCATGTGAACTGGTGGCCCAGCCTGCACCCTGTTCTGGCTCTTACACCTGCCAGCAGGTGCTTTGGGCTGGCCCAGTCCAGTCCAGCCTCAAATCTGGTCCTCATGTATGCTGACAGATACTGTAACCCAGCCTGACCTGGGCTGCCCTCAGCCTTGGGCTTGCATGCTCACTAGAGGGAGCTGTGGCCTAACAGGGGCATTCACCAAGTTTCCCCTATGAGACCAGCTCCCCACTTTGGATCTTGCATACACTGGTGAATGTATGCACAGCCTGACATGCCTTGCCTCGAGTCCTGGGGTTGTTTTAATTTATATTCTCACCAGTGGCATGCAAAGACTTTCTTCTCTTCATAGCCTCACCAATATTCATTATTATTTGCTGTCTTGATAAATAAACATTCTGACAGGTATGCGATAATATCTCATTGTAGTTTTTTTTTTTAAGATTTATTTGTTTTTATTGCAAAGGCATATTTACAGAGAAAGGAGAGACAGAGAGACAGATCTTCCATCCACTAGTTCACTCCCCAGGTGGCTGCAATGCCTGGAGATGAGCAGATCCAAAACCAGGAGCCAGGAGCTTCCTCTGAGTCCCCGACATGGGTGCAGGGTCCTAAGGCTTTGGGCTGTCCTTGACTGCTTTCCCAGGCTACAAGTAGGGAGTCAAAAGGGAAGTGAAACATCCAGGATACAAACTGGCACCCATATGGGATCCTGGTGCATGCTGGGCTACCGTGCTGGGTCAGTCATTGTAATTTAAATTGTCATTTCCCTGATGATTAGTGATAGTGAACATTTTTCATATACCTGTTGGCCAATTCTGTGTCTTTGTTTGAGAAAAATATATTCAGGCCTCCTCTTCCATGAAAAGGAAGAGAAGATCTTTGTTCTCACTTGCTTTTTAAAAATGTTTATTATTATTTTCCATGATACAGTTTTGTAGGTGTGGGGATGCCTCTCTCCACTTCCTTTTCCTCCATCTGCATATCCCCACTGTTTTTCCCATATTATTACAATATTATAGTCTTTCAACAACAGTCACAAGCCCAACATCCTGTTATCTAAATGTATCATGGCATTGTTGGTATAGATAGTGGTAGAAAATTTAGTATTGTCAAAGAATAGTTAACAGTTTCATCGGGAGTCCACCTTTTATTTAGGAGTACAGATGCGTATTGAAATGCATTTTCTCCTTTTGGTATGCTGGTCTCAATTATACAGTTATTCTAGATTAATATACATGCTTACCTATATACCTATTTGCTTTGTATTTTGCACAAAGGTTGCCTTATATCAGAGAATATATGGTATTTGTCCTTTTGGGATTGACTTATTTCACTGAGCATAATGGTCTCTAGTTGGGACCATTTGGTTGCAAATGGTATATTTTCATTATTTTAAATGGCTGAGCAGTATTCCATTGAGAAGATGTGCCATGCTTTGTTGAAGATGAAATGCTTTTGAACTTTTTAGAGACAAGTATTATTTCAAAGGAAGACAGTGCAGGAAAAGAAAACTAAAGACCCATATGTTTTCCAGTATAGATGCAAAAATCATCGGCAAAATACTGGCAATATGCTATCAATAACACATAAGAGGGAAGCATATATATATAATCTATAGCATGTATTATATATCATACATAATCTATAACATATGTTATATATATATATCACATGTATATAATAATCAAGTAGAATTTAATCCTTGAGATACAAAGGATGATTCAAGATGCACAGATCAATTTATGTGTTTCACAGCATTTATATAATGAAGGATAAAAATATACATTATAATCTAGATAGATGCAAAAAAAAAGACTTGGGAAAATGTAATGCCCTTTCATGTTTAAAAATAATTGCAAATAAACTATGTATAGAATAAGTTTACCTCAACATAATAAAGACAGTATTTACCAAATCCACAGCCAATATACTCAGTATACTCAGTGGTGAAAGGCAAAAAAAAATTTATAAAATTAGGAACAAAATATTGCCTACTACCTACTTCTATTCAGTATTAGTGGCAAGACAAAGAAGCAAATATAATCTAAACCAGAAAGAAGTTCAGAAGTAAACGCACACATCTGCATAGGCATATTGATCAACTAGTGTTTGACAAGCACATCAAGGATGGAGAATGAGAAAGGAGAATCCCGGGCCTGGTGCGCTGGCCTAGCGGCTAAAGTCCTAGCCTTACACGTGCCAGGATCCGGTATGGGCACTGGTTCTAATCCCGGCAGCTCCACTTCCCTGCTTTGTGGCCTGGGAAAGCAGTCAAGGACGGCCCAAGGCCTCCCACGTGGGAGACATGGGGGCAGTTCCTGGCTCCTGGCTTTGAATCGCTGCAGCACTCTCCTTTACGTTCATTTGGAGAGTGAATCATCGGACGGAAGATCTTCCTCTTGTCTCTCCTCCTCTGTGTATCTGACTTTGCAATAAAAATAAGCAGATCTTAAAAAAAGAAACAATTGTAAGAATGGGAAACTGCATTTACAAAAAAGGAGGATCACTCTAATAAATGGTGTTAGGAAAGTTGGACATTCACATGGAAAAAACATAATTAGATTTCCATATTAATCATACACAAAAACCTTGAAATGGACTGGACTTAAATGTTAAGACTGGAAACTGCAAAATTCCTTTAAGGAAACACAGAGAAAACCTCTTGATTTGATCTAGGGAACTATGGTTTTTCAAATACATAGGTCATAAAATCCAAATATATAATAAGGACTGTATTAGACTAAAAACCTCTGCACAGCAAAGGAAACAATTGAAAAATTAAAAAGTCACAGAACGGAGAAAATATGTGCAAGCCACACATTCAAAGTGAATTCATTGCCAACACATATAAGGAACTCACACAGCCAAAGAGTAAACGAGCAAAGCAAAAATCCAAACAAAAGTGGGCAAAATAATGTATTATTTTGCGAAGTAAGACTCATAAATGATCAACAGGTGTGTAAATCTACTCAGTATTCCTGAAGTGCTCACAAGGATGTTGCAAAAACAAATCCCATGCAAATTGTTAGTGAGGAAAATACATTTTTTCACGTCCATTAATAAAATACTAAGGAAGTTATTCTAAAAATTAAAACTTGAGGGGACTACATGTTGGCCTAACTGGCTAACCCTCCACTTCCAAATGCAGGCATCCCATATGGGCACTGGTTTGTGTCCCAGCTGCTCCACTTCCCATCCAGCTCCCTGCTTGTGGCCTGAAAAAGCAGTGGAGTGTGGCCCAAAGTCTTGGTGACCTAGGCCAGCGTGGGAGACCTGGAAGAAGCTCGTCCCTTTAGAACAGCTCAGCTCTGGCTGTTATGGTCATTTAGGGGACTGAACCAGTGGATGGAAGATTGTTCTGTCTCCTCTCTGTTAATATACCTTTTCAATGAAAATGAATGAATAAATCTTTAAAAAAAATTAGGAGTCAGTGTGGTGGCACCATTATTTAAGCCACTGCCTGTGAAACTAGCATCTACATCAGAACAATGGTTCAAGCCTTGGTTACTCTGCTTCTTATTTTTCAAAATTTTGATTTATTTTAATTTTAATTTTGTTATTATTTTAAACTTTTATAGTACAACTGTATAGGGTCTAGAATTTCCCTACCGCCTCCCCAAATTCCCAACCCCTGTTTCCCCCATATTATTATAATAGTATAGTTCTTCATAAGCAGTCATATACACATCAATCTGTTATTTAAGTGTGTCCTGATACTGCTGGTACAGATGATGCCAGATAGTTTAGCATCCCATTGTCTAGATATATTCAACAGTTTCATTTGGAGTCCATTGTTGATTTGAATGTAGAATGCATACTGCATTGTATCTTCTTCTGGATATGATATCTTCCATTACACCGTCATTATACTTTCCCTCAAATGAGAAGACATGAAACAAATTCAACAATGGAACTGAAGTTAAAAGAAAAATTTACAGCAGCATGTAGTTAAATAACAAGCTACTGAATAACCAATGTATCAATGAAGAAATGAAAAAGAAAACACAAAAGCTTCTTCAGTAAAATGATGTTACTGTTTGATCTACGAGTCAGTGAAGAATTTGATAAAGAAACTATTTGGAAGAAATGAAAATAAAAGCAAAATATCAAAACACATGGGTTGTAGCAAAAAAAAGTATGGAAAGGGTTATTGATCTTAAAATTTGCATGAAGGCTGGCTTATATCAGAGAATAAATCATATTTGCCCTTTTGGGATTGACTTACTTCACTGAGCAAAATGGTCTCTAGTTGGGACCATCTTCTTGCAAATGGTATAATCTCATTCTTTTTGATGGCTGTGTGGTATTCCATAGAGTAGATGCACCACAATTTCTTTAATCACTCTTCTTTGGATCGGCATCTGGATTGTTTCCATGTCTTTGTGACTGTAGATTGTGCTGGTATAAATATAGGATTACAGATTCTCTTCTCATATACAGTTTTCATTTCCTTTGGCTATATTCCAAGGAGTGGGATAGCTGGGTCATGTGGCAAGTTTATTTGGAGTTCTCTAAGCACTCTCCATACTGATTTCCATAGTGGTTGTACTAGCCTACACTCCCACCAGCAGTGAAGGAGGATACCTTTCTCCCAACATCCATGCCAGCAGGTGTTGTTAGTAGGGCAACCTCACTGGAGTTAGGTGGAACCTTGATGTGGTTTTCATTTGTATCTCTCTGATGGCTAGGGAGCCTGAGCCTCTTTTTATATGTTTGTTATACATTAGCATTTGTTTTTTTGAAAAAAGTCTGTTCATTTCCTTCTCCCATTTCATTACAGTTTTATTTATTTATTTATTTATTTATTTATTTATTTATTTATTTATTTATTTATTTATTTCTGTGCCTGGGTTTCTGAAACTCTTTGTAAGTCCTGGATATTAGTCCCCTATCTGTTGTGTAGTGTGCAAAAATTTTCTCCTATTCGGTTGGCTGCTTCTTCACTTTGTTAATTGTTTCCCTTGCTGTACAGATGCTTTTTAGTTTGATGTAGTCCCATTTGTTCATTTTGGATTTGATTGCCTGTGCTTTTCGAGTCTTTTCCAAGAAGTCTTTCCCTATTCCTATATCTGGGAGAGTGCTTCCTGTATTCATCCCAGGCATGCAGGAATGGTTCAACATTGGCAAAACAATAAATGTGATACACCACACAAATAAATTGAAAAATCAAAGCCATATGATCATCTCAATAAATGCAAAGAAGGCATTTGATAAAATCCAAGACTTCATGCTGAAAACCTTAAGCAAGATGGGCATAGAAGGAACATTCTATTAAACAATCAAAGCAATATGTGAAAACCCCAAATGCCAGCATCATACTAAATGGAGAAAGATTGGAAGCCTTTCCACTAAAATCTGGAACTAGACAGGGATGTCCATTGTCACCACTACTCTTCAATATAGTATTGCAAGTCTTTGCCAGAGCTATTAGGCAAGAAAAACAAATTAAAGAAATTCAAATTGGAAATGAGGGGTTGAAATTATCGCTATTTGCAGATGACATGATTCTCTACATAGGAGAACCAAAAGACTCAGTCAAGAGGCTATTGGAACCCATAAGAGACTTTGGCAGAGCAGCAGGATACAAAATTAATGAATACAAGTTGATGGCACTAGTGTATACAAATAATTCCATGGATGAGAAAAAAATTGTAAGTACAGTCCCCTTTAAAATAGTGGAGAGGAATCTTAAATACCTAGCAATTTAACTAACGAAATATGTGAAAGACCTTTATGATGAAAACTATAAAACATTAAAAAAAAAAGAAATAGAAGAAAACATTGAAAAACAGAGAAACCTGCAATGTTCCTGGATCAGCAAGATCAACATAATCAAAATGTCCATATTACCTAAATTAACATATAGATTCAATACAATCTTTTTTTTAAAAGATTTTATTTTTATTACAAAGTCAGATACACAGAGAGGAGAGACAGAGAGGAAGATCTCCGTCCAAGTGAGCCGCAATGGGCCAGTGCGTGCCAATCTGAAGCCAGGAGCCGGGAACCTCCTCCAGGTCTCCCACGTGGGTGCAGTGTCCCATCGCATTGGGCCGTCCTCGACTGCTTTCCCAGGCCACAAGCAGGGAGCTGGATGGGAAGTGGAGCTGCCGGGATTAGAACCAGCACTCATATGGGATCCAGGGGCATTAAAGTTGAGGACTTTAGCCGCTAGGCCACACCGCTGGGCCCCGATTCAATTCAATCTGAATCAAAATCCCAACAATATTCTTCTCAGAAATAGAAGAGATGATACAAAAGTTCATCAGGGAATATAAGAGACCACGAATGGCCAATGTTATCCTGAAGAATAAAAATCAAGCTGGAGGAGTCACGATTCCAGTTCTTAAGACATATTTACTACAGAGCAGTGGTTATTAAAACAGCCTGGTGGTGGTACTGAAACAGAGAAGATCAATGGAACAGCATAGAAACCCCAGAAGAGAGCCCACACATGTATAGCCAGCTATTCTTTTTTTTTAAAATTTATTTATTTATTTATTATTAAAATTATATTGTTGACAATCTTTACATAGTTAATTATGGTAAAGAGGTTCAGGGGCTATAGGGAGGTGGGTAAGACTGTTATGTCCATATTGATTTCTTCTTGTATCTGAGGTAAAGGGGGATATTGAGGGAGAAGCCCCACCCAGTTTCCCACCCACCCCAGGACCCTGATGTGGGGCACGCTCTGACATACTTGCTCAAGTGGTTTTAATAGTTCGTCAGTTATGCATCGCTGCCATTTTCGCCACTCCCAGCTCGGTGAGGTCGTTGAAGAATCCACTGATTGACATAGTCCATCATAGAGTCTTCATTTGCCCAGTATTTCGCTGCCAACAGATAGCTGAGGTGGTTGATTGAGTTATTCTTTCTTCTGTCTTTTCTTGGTTAGGGTTCTGAGTCCAGCATTTCAATTGGGGAGATCTCCAAAGAAACTTCGTCTGAGGTGTTCCCAGACCAGATTCCTGCATGCACCAGCAAGTACAGGGCCCGGCACAGTCCATCACCCTAATCAGCTGGTGGTTGCAATTGCTGGGTTGGTTCTGGTTTCAGTCCCGACTTCCACTGGAACCAATGGGTGTTGCAGTCCAGCCTGGTTCTGCCCAGCACATACTCGGCCCTCACATAAACCAGTGGGAGCTGCAGCCTAGTCGGGGCGACCCACAATAACCCCCACCAGGCCCGCCCCCACCCTGGTCTGCCAGTATGTGCAGCAGACTAGTCCAGTCTGTCCCACATCCCATTTGGCTCTTGTACTTCTCAATGGGTATTGACGCTTAGTTCCATCTAACCAGCTCAACTATCCAGCCCTCACGGATGTTGTTGAGTGCCTCTCTGTCTAGCCAGCCCAGCCCCCATCCTAGTTTTCGTGCCCAGCCATAGTAGTGGTAACCCAAGAGGGGGGAACCCACTATTTCCCTCCCAGGTCTCTCTCAATCCCGGTTTATGCACCCTTTGGGTGGTTATGTGATTTGACTTGACAGAATTAGACCCCAGTGCCAGCTTCTGCCAGCTGATGCTGTGACTAAGCCCAAACAACCCTCACCCACTCTAATTTATGCTTGCACCAGTAGGAATAATCAGCCCAGCCTAGCTTTTCCCTGATCTAGTTCACATGAGGCGCACAGGTGTTGTAGCCCTGCTTGGTCTGGTCTGCCCCCAATCCCAGCCCACACTCTCCAGTGGGAGTAGCTGTCCGGAGAGGGGACCAGCCCCTTAATCCCCGTGCCGGCTCTGATCCTTCCCTTCCTGGTTTTCATGTGTGCTGGATGGGTGGCTGCAGTCACATCCAGTACAGGCAACCTCACCATGGCATTCCATATTGTGCACTGGGTTTTGTCGCGACCGAACCCGGCCACACCACACTCTGTTCTGGTGTTTGGATTTGCCAGTGGATGATGTGAACTGAATCAGCCTGGTCTGCCCCCAACCCATGCCAAATGTATGCCAGTGGGAAACTTTCCATGGCCTATTCTGGGCTGTTTCCTATCATGCTTCTTGCGCTTACCTGCAGGAATTGTGTCCTGCCAGAGGAGTTGCCCAGGCTCCTCCATCAGAACCTCTCCCAATGCCAGATTTCACAGATACCAGGGGGTCCATGAGCCAGCCCTACTCAGTTCACCTCCTGTCCTAGCAGGAACAGTTGTTTTTCTTGGCTGGCTTTCAACCCATTCTGGTTCTTGTTGTTGGATGTTTCAACCCAGCCATGGCTCATCCATACCTACATACAGCTCACACATGGCTCAGTAGGGGTTGAGACCTAGCCTAGTCAGTCACCCATCTACCCTGGTCCTCCAGGACACCAGACGGTGTTGGGGTCTGGCCTGGCTTGGCGCTTCCAGTCCCAGTCCACACTAGTGCCAAGGGAGACTACAACCATATCCTGATCAGAATACAGCCCCCATTCCAGGCCATGCGCCCCTTGGTGGGAACCTCAACCCAGTTAGGGTGTCCCCTTAGCTCCCCAACCAGGCCTGTTCCCAGCCATAGATCAGGCACATGCCAGTGGCTGCTCTGACTCAGCTTGGCTCAGTCCCTCACTTGTCCCAGGTCTGCCTTAGATATTGCGGCTTAGAGTCCCCGACTCATGCAGACCAGTAGGTGCAAGAGCCTAGCTCGGCATGATTTGCGCTCCATCCTGGCTTCTACTTTCTCTTGTAGGCTAAGGTTTGCTCAGTCCTGCACAGTACATCCCGTTCCATTACCAATTCACACATTAGCCAGCTGTTAGAGCTACTTTGCCAAGCTTGTCCAACCCCCAGGTCTGGACCACATGTTCACCAGCGGGAGCTATGACTCGCCAGGGGAGTTTCCCAAGTTCCTCCACTTGATCCACTCCCAGACCCAGTTCTTATACATGCCAGTGGGTTTTAGGCCATGCCTGGCGCAGTCTGGCCTTCCATTTGGCCTTGTAATGATCTGGTGAATATTGCAGCCTAGCCCACCCCACACCCTATTCAGGATGCACATTCGGGTGCTGCTGCCTTGACCAGTCCAAACTGTTGTGGGTTCCTTTACCTGTGAGTGATGGCAGGCTCCTTGGTCACAACTAGCTTAGTCCATCACCACCCAAACTCTTGGGCTTACCAGTGGGGTTAGACTTTCCACAGGGTGTGGCCCACACATCCCCCACAGATCTACCCCCAGGTATGGTTCTCGAGTGCTAGTTAATGTTATGGCCCTGCCTAATGTGACCAATCTCCTGATCCATCATCATGTCAGGTAAAAGGATATCCTGCTGGACAAGCCCCGAGCCTTAGCTTTTGCATGAACTGGTGTTCACCACTCAGCATTGTTAAGTGGTTGCAAGTTCTTCAAAGGAAGAGTTACTCTCATTGGGAATCTTTAGGATTGACTCAGATCCCAGAAGCACAGTGGGATCAACCTGGAGCTACCTAAGCAGCGATTCAGACAACCAATACCTCCGAGCTCCCTGGCCGGGTGGCCAGCAGGTACATCCTGGCACCAAATGGTGCACTAGCCACCCTGGGGACAGCTCACCACGTGCACGTGGTGGCTGGGGTCGGGATCCGATCAGGACTCCCCATCCTGGAGCCCCTCAACAGCTTCCCAGCTCCTGGAAGTTTAAATCCCCAGGCCCAAGGTCGCTCCCCTCCCCAATTCCATTCACTGCCCAATGAGGGTGGTGGGTGGGCCCCAGACCTATCCAGTCAAGGAGACTTCCCCCCCTCGGTGTACTCACCCCGAATGGAAGCAGCCCCCGAACCCAGGCAGGCCCAGGGACAGCTCACCACGTGCACATGGTGTATAGCCAACTATTCTTTGACAGGAAAACTGAGAACAATCCAGGGAAAAAGCCTGGTCTATTCAACAAATATTATTGCGACAATTGGATAACAGCCTGCAGTGGCAAAAAGCAAAACCTGAACCTGTCACAGCATACAAAAATCAGGTCTACATCGATCAAGGACCTAAATCTACACTCAGAAACTGCCAAACAACTAAAGGAAAACGTAGGAAGCACTGTCCAAGATAAAGGAATAGGGAAAGACATTTTTGAGTTTTATTTTTTATGATGCAATTCTATACACTCAGAAATTTCCCCTTCCACCCTCCCCATTCCCCTCTGTTTTCCCCTATATTATTATGATATGATAGTGTTTCAGCAACAGTCACAAGTCTATCATTCTGCTATTTAAATGTATAATGACATTGTAGGTATAGACAATGGTAGATGGTTTAGCATCCTGTTGTCAAGATATATTGAAGAGTTTTATTGGGAGTTCATCTTTTATTTGGGAGTATAGATGAATACTATACTATATCTTCTCTTCTTGGTATGCTAGTCTCTACTATGAGCATATGGTCTCTAGTTGGGACCATTTTGTTGCAAATGGTCTGAGAAGATGCATAGTATGATTTCAATTTTTAAAAAGACTTATTTTTTTTGGAAAGTCAGACCTACAGAAAGAAGGAGAGACAGAAGGGAAGATCGTTTTTCTGCCGGTTCACTCTGCAAGTGGCTGTAATGGCTGGAGCTGAGCCTAATCTATGTCTTTTGATTATTGAGTTTGAGCCATTTACATCCAGGGTTAGTATCAAATAGGAGGTAATTTGGTTATGCCATTTGAGTAATGTGCTGTTCATTGTCTGATTTAGTCTATTTTTGTGGTTTTGTTTGGATGTTCTCCACATTTGTCTTTGGATTTGGTAGGTATTATTCTTTTTCTCTGTAGCACATCATTAAGCAACATTTGTGGGGAAAGTCTGGTAGAGGCTAAGTATTTTTATTTTTGCTTGCTTTTGAAATATTTCATTTTTCAAATACCAAGGGAAGCTTTGCCGGTTATGTTATTCTGGACTGAAAAATTTTTTTCTTTTAATATCTGAATTATGTCACTCCATTCTCTTCTGGCCTGTAGGGTTTACTATGAGAGGTTACCTGTATATGTGACTGTGGTTCCTCTGTAAGTTAATTGACTTTTCTCACTTGAATATTTAAGTATTGTTATGTTCAATTGAAGAGAGCTTGATTATGATGTGTATTTTCCTGGTGGGACAAGTGTAATGCATTGACCCAGAAGTGAGTTCTTCCCTGGCTCAGTGCATGTGCAGCTCACTCTTGTTCCTGACAGCCTTTCCCATGGAAGTCAAATGGCACCTAATGTGGCCTAATGGGGGTCTGGGCCATGAAATCCACCCTGTTTCCACACCCATCTGCTAGGGCTCTGCCACTTTGTTTCTGCTCTTGATTGGATTTAAAGATCAGCAACACCCACATTTCTATGACGGGGTTCACCTTCTGAATTCCCAGTGAGCTCCCCTCCCACCTGGCCACTGGTGGAGCCTCTGGGGTATGTGTTTACTGTGGCACTTCTCTGCTGTCTCTGATGCTTTCCTGTGTTGCAGATCTCCAGTTGTCCCTCTGCCATCTGCTTGTTCTCTCCTATTTCCCAGGATCACTTCCTCTCTGCCTCTCCACCATATTCTGCCATCTTTCCCATTCCTGGAGGATTATTTCCATTGATAAAGATAAAGAAACAACCTAAAGGGGGTCCTTTGTCTAACGGAAGGATAAAATGATCTGGTAAATACAGTGTTTTGCACAATTTAGCCTTTCTTCTCTTTCTAGAATGACTTACGTCATGGTATCATGAATGTTATTCATGTACCTAATCATTTTCACAAGGGCTACAGGAGTCAGGAGAGAGAACACAGTGTCTGGATTTAGTGCAATCATAAAGTAAAATGCACTCAGGAAAGTAGGAAAGAAAAATGTTGCTTGCCCCAACCCTTCCCCCAGTCATAGTTACTATATCCTAGAGAGATGCCTCACACATGGGAGAAGAAAAGGGCATTAAAGCCAGTTTTTAAACTTGAAACTCGAAACCCAATACAAGACCAGTGCTAGATAGGACCTCATGATTCCTGTCCCCAGGCCTGCACAAGTGTACTGAGCCTTTGTCAGATGGATAAAGTGCTTCCTCTACTAGGCCTCCCCCAATCTCTTACACACAGTGCGGAAATAATTCAGCCACTGGAAAACAGGGCAGAGATTGGAACATAGACTCTTGATTTAGAGATATGAGCTGCCTCTATGAGATCCAGTCCCAAATTAAGTCCAAAATCCTCTATCCCAAGTCAGTGTTTGTAAGTAGAGCTAGAGTTGACTTACTTACAGGGAGCTCTCTGTACCACAGTGAGAAGGAGACACTTCAGCATCATCACTGCTAGTCTCAAACTGGCCTGAACACAAATCCGTGAGACTGCATATGACCTCCTGACTGTGAGATCAGGTTGTGATTCAGCTTAGTGCCAGGCTAGGTCATCATATCGCTCCTGACCTTGGGCAGACATCAGGGAACCAAAGGCGGGTCTTGGAATTTAGTACTGGGCTGGTAACATCCAATCTTCTGTAAGCGCCTGTCTTTGTACAAATTCCCTAGACTTGCCTCATTGTAAGGTGGAGATAGGCACTCCAATAGGAAAGGTTCGGTGTAGCATGTTTTATTACCAGGTTCATGTGGCTCTGATGTGCAGCCACAAGATTGCACAGTTTAATGACTATGAGACACCCATGGTGATCCAGCTTGATCCCATCTTGGTGCTTTCAAATTTAGGCAGACAGCTAGGAAGCACAATATGTCTTGGGATTCAGTGCAGAGCTTGTAAAACCCAACAATGTGTAGATTCTAATGGTCTCTGTAGTCTAATGCCAGCAAATGGAGCCTATGGAGCTGCTTTGGTGCCAAGTGAAGTCCTGTGGCCCAGAATGATCAACTGAACATCACAAAAGTACTCGTGGTTGGTCACAGCATCCTTGGACTATAAGTCCACATCAGGAACCAAAAGCCTGTAATAGTGTGAACGTTGTTCTTACTTCAGTGCTATACAGATGTAGGTGTGCTGAGGGCCCAAGAATATGAGATAATATTGAGGCATCGGGGACCATAGGACAATGTATCTGGGCCTTTTCTAGCCTCAGGAAAGGGTTTGTAAGCATGTAGTATTTCTTGATTACAAATTTCTTCACTCCATCCTGAACGACAGCAGCTGAGGATTTGGAACAAATCTAAGGTAAGATCACCTGCCAGTAATGAAAAAGAGACAACACACACACACACACACACACACACACACACACACACACACACACAGTGAGCTTGTGGCAAATCTCAATTTAGGGCACCATCTAGTGCTGAAATAGCAGAAGTGTCCACAGCAGAGAAAACAATTAGATTGCTTGAAATTTCTGGAAGAATAATCACAATTAAAGCTAGATTATGAAGACTGGTAAAATAAGCACATGATGTTGTATACCAATAAGCATCAAGAATTTTGATGGAACTATGCTATCATTCAACAAACAAAACAAGGCATCAAAAATCAGTGAATTATAAATTGAAAATTAAAAAAGATTCATTTATTTATTTGAAATGCAGAGTTGCAGAGAATAAAGGAGGGAGGGAGGAATGGAGGGGAGGAGAGTTTTCCATCAACATTTTCGCTCTCTAAATGGCTGCAACAGCTGGAGCTGGCCCTGTATGGAGGCAGAAGTTACAAACTTCTACCTGGTCTTCCATGTGGATGCAGGACCCCAAGCACTTGGGCCATTCTTTGGTGCCTTTCCATACACATTACAAGGAATGGGATTGGAAGTGGAGCAACTGGAACACAAACTGGTTTTACCTGCTACGCCACATGCCAGCCATTGAATTGAAGTTCTTAAATGCTCTGATGAAAAATTTAAAAATAGCTGTGTAAAACAAGCTTAATGAATTTCCAGAGAATATAGAGCAACAAATGGTTTAACACTGTGAGACTCTTGAAAGAGAGACGGATCAATCCTAAAGATTCCCAATGAGAGTAACTCTTCCTCTGAAGAACTCGTAATTACTTAACAATGTTGAGCACCGAAAACCAGTTCATGCAAAAGCTAAGGGTTGGGGCTTGTCCAGCAGGATATCCTTTTACCTGACATGATGATGGATCAGGAGATTGGTCACATTAGGCAGGGCCATAACATTAACTAGTACTCAAGAACCATATCTGGGGGTAGATCTGTGGGGGATGTGTGGGCCACACCCTGTGGAAAGTCTAACCCCACTGGTAAGTCCAAGAGTTTGGGTGGTGATGGACTAAGCTAGTTGTGACCAAGGAGCCTGCCATCACTCACAGGTAAAGGAACCCACAACAGTCTGGACTGGTCAAGGCAGCAGCACCCGAATGTGCATCCTGAATAGGGTGTGGGGTGGGCTAGGCTGCAATATTCACCAGATCATTACAAGGCCAAATGGAAGGTCAGACTGCACTGGGCACTGGCCTAAAACCCACTGGCATGTATGAGAACTGGGTCTGGGAGTGGATCAAGTGGAGGAACTTGGGAAACTCCCCTGGCGAGTCAAAGCTCCCGCTGGTGAACATGTGGTCCAGACCTGGGGGTTGGACAAGCTTGGCAAAGTAGCTCTAACAGCTGGCTAATGTGTGAATTGGTAATGGAACGGGATGTACTGTGCAGGACTGAGCAAACCTTAGCCTACAAGAGAAAGTAGAAGCCAGGATGGAGCGCAAATCATGCCGAGCTAGGCTCTTGCACCTACTGGTCTGCGTGAGTCGGGGACTCTAAGCCACAGTGTCTAAGGCAGACCTGGGACAAGTGAGGGACTGAGCCAAGCTGAGTCAGAGCAGCCACTGGCATGTGCCTGATCTATGGCTGGGAACAGGCCTGGTTGGGGAGCTAAGGGGACACCCTAACTGGGTTGAGGTTCCCACCAAGGGGCACATGGCCTGGAATGGGGGCTGCGTTCTAACTAGGAAACAGTTGTAGTCTCCCTTGGCACTAGTGTGGACTGGGACTGGAAGCGCCAAGCCAGGCCAGACCCCAACACCGTTTGATGTCCTGGAGGACCAGGGTAGATGGGTGACTGACTAGGCTAGGTCTCAACCCCTACTGAGCCATGTGTGTGAGCTGTATGTGGGTATGGATGAGCCATGGCTGGGTTGAAACATCCAACAACAAGAACCAGAATGGGTTGAAAGCCAGCCAAGAAAAGCCACTGTTTCTGCTAGGACAGGAGGTGAACTGAGTAGGGCTGGCTCATGGACCCCCTGGTATGTGTGAAATCTGGCATTGGGAGAGGTTCTGATGGAGGAGCCTGGGCAACTCCTCTGGCAGGACAGTCCCTTCAGGTAAGCACAAGAAACATGATAGGAAACAGCCCAGAATAGGCCATGGGTAAGTTTCCCACTGGCATACATTTGGCATGGGTTGGGGGCAGACCAGGCTGAATCAGTTCACATCATCCACTGGCAAATCCAAACACCAGAACAGAGTGTGGTGTGGCCGGGTTCGGTCGCGACAAAACCCAGTGCACAATACGGAATGCCAGAGTGAGGTTGCCTGTACTGGATGTGACTGCAGCCACCCATCCAGCACACATGAAAACCAGGAAGGGAGGGGTCAGAGCCGGCACGGGGAATAAGCGGCGGCTTCCTTTGCTGGACAGCTACTCCCATTGGAGAGCGTGAGCTGGGATGGGGGCAGACCAGACTAGACAGGGCTACAACACCTGTGCGCCTCATGTGAACTAGATCAGGGAAAAGCTAGGCTGGGCTGATTATTCCTACTGGTGCAAACAAAATTAGAGTGGGTGAGGGTTGTTTGGGCTTAGTCACAGCATCAGCTGGCAGAAGTTGGCACTGGGGTCTAATTCTGTCAAGTCAAACCTTAGAACCACCTGGAGAGTGCATAATGCGGGAGTGGGAGAGATCTGGGAGGGAAATAGTGGGCTCCCCCCTTTTGGGTTACCACTACTATGGCTGGGCACGAAAACTAGGATGGGGGCTGGGGTGGCTAGACAGAGATGCACTCAACAACATCCGTGAGGGCTGGATAGTTGAGCTGGTTAGATGGAACAAGGCTTTAATGCCCATTGACAAATACAAGAGCCAAATGGGATGTGGGACAGTCTGGACTAGTCTGCTGCACATACTGGCAGACCAGGGTGGGGGGCGGGCCTGGTGGGGGTTATTGTGGGTCTCTCTGACTGAGCTGCAGCTCCCACTGGTTTATGTGAGGGCCGAGTATGTGCCGGGCAGAACCAGGCTGGATTGCAGCAACCACAGGTTCAAGTGGAAGTTGGGGCTGAAACCAGAACCAACCCAGCAATTACAACCACCAGCTGATTAGGGTGATGGACTGTGCCGGGCCCTGTACTTGCTGGTGCATGCAAGAATCTGGTCTGGGAACACCTCAGACGAAGTTTCTTTGGGGATCCCCCCAATCAAAATGCCGAACTCAGAACCCTAGCCAAGAAAAGACAGAAGACAGAAGAAGTCAATCAACCACCTCAGCTTTTTGTTGGCAGTGAAATACTGGGTAAATGGAGACTCTATGATGGACTATGTCAATCAGTGGATTCTTCAGTGACCTCATCGTGCTTGGTGTGGAGAGATTGGCAGCGATTCGTGACTGGTAGGGTATCGAAACCACTTGAGCAAGTATGTCAGAGCATGCTCCACATCAGGGACCTGGGATGGGTGGGAGACTGGGTGGGGCTTATCCCTCAATATCCCCCTTTACCTCAGATACATGAAGGAAACAATATGGAGATGGTGGTCTTGCCCACTTTCCTATAGTCCTTGAACCTTTTTACCCTAATTAACTGTGTAAAGATTGTAAAAAATATGATAAAAAAAGAAAAAAAAAGAGAGATGGAAGAAATTTACAAAAACCTTGATTGAAAAGTACACTAACTGAAGCCCAAAATGCAACAAGGGGCATCCATAGCAGGACGGATCAATTAGAAGAAATTGAAATTCCCACCCACTAGTTCACTCCTAAAAAGGCCGCAATGGCCATAGATGAGTTGATCCTAAGCCAGGAACCAGGAGCTTCTTCTGAGTCGTCCAAATGGCTGCAGGGGGCTAACAACTTGGGCCATCCTCTGCTGCTTTCCCAGGCCATCAGCAGGGAGCTGAATGGGAAGTGGAGCATTTGGAATATGAGCCAGTGACCTATATGGCATGATAATCCAGCTGTACAACTGTGCTGGTCTCTGGGCACTTTATTTTCTTCTTCTTCTTCTTCTTCTTCTTCTTCTTCTTCTTCTTCTTCTTCTTCTTCTTCTTCTTCTTCTTCTTCTTCTTCTTCTTCTTCTATTTTGATAATCTTTACATAGTTGAGTAGGTCACAGAGGGTCAAGGGTTTCAGCAAAGTGGGTAAGACCATTGTTTCCACTTTTGTGTGTGTGTGTGTGTATCTGAGGTAAGGAGGGATAAGCTCAACCCAACTTCCCACCCCATCCCAGGGTCCCCGGTGTGGGGCATACTCCGAGGGCTCTGCTCAAGTGGTTTTGATAGTTCAACAGTTCTGAATTTCTGCCAATCTTGCCATTCCAAACACAATGAAATCTCCCCAGAATCCACTGGCTGACATAGTCCACCTTAGTAGAGTCTCTGTTTGCCCAGATTTTCACTGCCAACACATGACTGGGGTAGAGGATTGATTTATTTTGTCCTCTGTCCTCTGTTGTGGTACCAGGTGTCCTCTGCAGTCTCCAATGGTCTGCCATATTTTGCATGTGCATCTGGATATATATGCTGTCTACTGTTCAGTCTGAGCCTCTGAGGAGGCTCAACTTTGACACATGAACTCCATGGTCAGACCATGGAATGTGCAATTCTCTCCATGATTGGGGTTCTAAGATCAGCAGTTCAGTTGCAGAGGTCCCCAAACAAACCAGTCCCAGCTGTAATGTGTACTGGTATGTGCTGTGACCAACCCCGGCCCGACTCACACTCCATTCTGATACTTGGATTCACCAGCAGGTGATATGAACTGGCCCTGCCTGGTCCACCCCTGACCTACGCCAAATGTGTGCTGGTGGGAACCATTGCTTGGCCTGGTCTGGATTGCTCCCTATCGTGGTTCTTGAGCTCATCTGCAGGGACTGTGTCCTGACAGAAGAGTTTCCCAGGCTTCTCCATCAGAATCTCTCCCAATACCAGATTTTGCGCATACCAGTGGGTCTATTTTCAAGCCCTACTCAGTTCACCTCCTGACCTAGCAGGAACAGTGGCCTTTCCTGACTGCCCTTCAACCCATTCTGGGTCTTACTGTTGAATGTTACAGCCTAGCCAAGGCTTGCACTTTTGTTTTCATGTTGTTTGGTTTTGGTATCACATAAAAAGAATTTGACAGAATTCTATCTTTTTTAATATTTTGGAATTATTTAAAAAGTATTGGAGTTAGTTCCCTTTAAATGTTTTGCATAACTTAGTGGTCAGTCATCAGGTCCTGGGCTTATCCCTGGTGGAAGACTTTCAATTACTGATTCAATCTCATTGTTTGCTATGAGGCTATTTAGATTGCCTAATCTTCTTGATATAATCTTGGTAGGTTAATATGTATCTAGTAATTTGTGTTTTTATTTGAGGTTGTGCAGTTTATTAGCACATAGTTTTTCACAGTTTTTTCTTATGAACCTTTATATTTTAGTGATGTTGGTTGTAATGCCTCTTTTTTTTTTTTTCATTTTTAACTTTGCTTTTTTTTTTTTTTTTGAAATTTTCTCCTTTTTCTTTGTTAGCTTTGCTAACAATTTATCTACTAAGAAATCAACTTTTTAAAATTTCAATTTCATTTATTTCTAATCTGGTACTTATTATTTCTTGCCTCTTGCTGATTTGAGGTTTGGTTTGCTTTTGCTTTTTTAAGCTTTCAAGATGCATCATTAGATATTTATTTGAGACATTCCAATTCAATTATTATTTTTCATGATACAGTTTTATAAATGTAGGGATTTCTTCTTTCCCCTCTCTCCCTGATTCCCCTCTCACTATTTCTCCCCATGTTATCATGATAGTATAGTCCTTTAGTAACAGTTACAAGTTTAACTTTCTGCTATTTAAGTGTTTCATGGCATTGTGGGTATAGCAAAAGCATTTCTATGTTTTAATTATTATTTTATTTAGACAATCTTTACATAGTTGAATAGTGTACAAAGTGTCAAGAGCTACAGGAAAGTGGGTAAGACCATTGTTTCCACATTCCCTCTCTCTTTTTTTCTGTATCTGGGGTAAGGTGGGAGATAAAGTGAGAAGCCCAACCCAACCTCCCGCCCATCCCAGGATCCCCGATGTGGGGTATGATCCGAGGGCACTGCTCAAGAGACCATGCACTCCATGGTCAGACCATGGAACCTGCAATTCTCTTCACTGTTGGGGTTCTGAGTCCAGCAGTTTGATTAGGGGAATCCCCAAAGAAATTTCATCTTAAGTCATCTCTGACCAGATTCTTGTGTAGCCTTGCCAGTGCTGGGTCCCACACAGACCATTGTTCAAATCAGTCTATGCATATGCTGATGTTTGCAATTGCTGGGTCAGTGCTGCCTCCAACCCTGTCTTCCACAAACCAACGGGTGTTGGAACCCATCTCAGTCCTGTCCACGACACATTCGGCCCTCATGCAAACCAGTGGGAGTTACAATCTAATCAACTCAACCCACAATAACCCCCACCAGGCCTGTCCCCTGCCTTGGTTTCCATGCTTGCTTGTATGTATAGCAGACTGGTCTAGTCTGTCCCATAACTCATTCAGCTCTCATACATGTCAATGGACCCTGAACCAGATGGAGTGTTAACCTAAGAGGGAGGTTCCGACTGGTTCCCTACTGGACCCACTCTCACTCCCAGATCATGCACTCTCCAGGTGGTTCTGTTTGTTGCCTTCACAGAATTTGGCCCATTGTACTACAATCTGCCAGGTGATGCCGTGGCAGAACCCAACCAACCCACACCCATTGTGGCTTATGCTTGCACCAGTAGGAAGTGTCAACCCAGCCTGGCTTTTCCCTGGTCCAGGGCACATGAGGCCAAAAGGTGTTGTAGCTCTGCCATCTGGTTTGCCCTCATTCCAACTCATGCTCTCCAGTAGGAGTGGTGATCCAGCAGGGGAGCCCCGCGTTGTCTCCCTACCAGCTTTGCCCCCACCCCCTGCCGGGTCTCCTGTGTGCTGGCTGTGTGCCACCGAATGGTCTAGCATAGCTTGCCTCACCTCAACATTTGCCAGTGGGTGCTGTAGCCTGGCTTGGCCCGGTCCACCTCCAATTCCAACTCAGGTTGGTCGGGCTGCAGCCTAGCCCAGCCCAGCCGATACCCAATCCAAGCCATCATGTGTACGGGTTTGTGTTGCGACCGAACCTGGCCAGATTCATACTTCATTCTGGTACTCAGATTCACCAGTGGGTGATATAAACTGGCCCTGCCTGGCTTGCCCCCGACCTGTGCCAAGTGTATGCCAGTGGGTACTGTTCTCTGGCCTGGTCTGGGCTGCTTCTTATCACAGTTCTTGCGCTCACCTGCATGGACTGTGTCCTGACAGAGGAGTTGCCCAGGCTCCTCCATCAGAACCTCTCCCAATGCCGGATTTCATAGGTTTTGTGCTCATCTTTGGGTCTATGGGCCAGCCCTACTTAGTCTACCTCCTGACCTAGCAGGAATAATGGCTTTTCCTGACTGGCCTTCAACCCATTCTGGTTATTATTGTTGGATGTTACAGCCCAGTCTAGCCTGGCTGACATGCACACACAGCTCACACTTGGCTCAGCTGGGGCAAAAACCTAGCCTAGCCTAGCCTACACTTACCCTGGTTCTCACGAGCACCAGTGAGTGCTTGAGTTAGCCCAGTTTCTAGCCCTGTCTTCTAGATGAACCAATGGGTGCTGTAGTCCAGCATGATCCTGCCTACCAAACACTTGGTTCTCACATGAATCAGTGGGAGCTGCAGCCTAGTCAGAGTAACCCACAATAACCCCCACCAGTTTCACCCCCTGCCCTGGTTCCCATGCTTGCTTGTATGTACAACAGACTTATTCAGCCTGTCCCACATCCCATTCTGCTCTCATACATGTCAGTGGACTTTGAAGCCTAGTGCAACCCAACCATTCGCACTATCCAGCCCATACACATGCTGCTGGGTACCTTTCTGTCTAGCCACACCTGCTTCAGTCCTGGTTCTCATGCTCTTCAGTATGAGTGGTAACCCAAGAGGAAGGTGTCTACTGTTTCCCTAGTGGGCCACTCCCACTCCAGATCATGCACTCTCCAGGTGGTTCTGCAGTTTAACTTAACAGAATTAGCCCCCCCCCCCCCATGCCAGCATCTGCCAGCTGATGCTACAGCAAGGTCCAACAAACCCACACCCACTCTGGCTTATTCATGTACCAGTAGGAACAGTCAACCCAGCATGGATTTTCCCTGATCCAGCTCACATGAGGCTCACAGGTGTTGTAGCTCTGCCAGGTCTGGTTTGCCCCTATTCCAAGTCACGCTCTCTAGTGGGAATGGTGGTCTAGCAGGGGAGTCTCTACATTCACCCTACCAGCTTTGCCTCCTCACCCCATGGTTCTCACTTTTGCTGGCATGATCTGCACTCCATTCTGATTTATGTTTTTCCTTGTGAGCTAAGGTTTGCTTGGCCCTGTCCGGTCTGCTCCCTTCCATAACCAAACCACACATTAGCTATCAGTTGGAGCTACTTTGCCCAGCTTGCTCTATTCCCAGGCCTGGACCATGTGATCACCAACGGGAATTATGACCCACTAGGGGAATTTCCCATGTCCCCTCACCTCGACCCAGACCCAGATCTCATACATGCTAGAGCATGTTAGGCCCTTGTCTGTCATAGTCTGCCCTTCCATCTTGGCCTTATAGAGCTGGTGAACATTGCAGCCCGGCTGGTCCCAAATCCTGTTTTATGATGCACATGCAGGTGCTGCAGCCTGGATCTGCCCAGACTGTTATCGGTCCCTGTACCCATGAGTGTTGGCAGGTTCAATGGTCACATTTAGCTAAGCCCATCACTACCCCAAATCTTGAGCTAACCTGTAAGACTTGTATTTCTACAGGGTTAGGCCCATATATCCCCCCCCCAAAATCTACCCCAGGTCCTATTTATCTTGTCTGTTGGTTAGTGTCATGTCCCTGCCTGAAGTTACCTGTCCCCTGCTCTGATACTCAGGCAGGTAGTAGGATCCAGCCCTGGTAGGCCGACCCCTACCCCTAATTTTCACATGGACTGACATGTGGCGGCAAGTTTTCTTTGGGGATTTACTGTGAAGGGAGAAACCTCTTGGGCCCAGGCAAGCATTCACTGAATGAGTGGCTGCGATGGCTGTGGCCAGGGCCCCAAGCATTGAGTCAGACCTGGCTTGGGTCCTCCCAGCAGCTGCCAGGCTGCTGGAAGCTCCCACCAACCAGGCCCCTGTATGTGAGCATTTTCAATGGCAGTCATTCACTTGCAGCAATCACATGGTCAGAACTTTTGAGGCCAATTCTCACACCTTTAACCATTTGGTTTCCATAGCCACAGTAGTGGAACTTGCATCTGGTTCTAAGGATTGATGACGTCACCCATGACAAGCTTAGCAGCCTAAGAAGAGCTACCCAGGAGGGTTCAGCTTCTCATCAACTCAGTGTGGAGCCAGGATGTTTGCGAATCAAATGTGGTTATTTCCTTTCCTCCCACCCTTGGAAGTTAGAGTCCTGGCACACAATTTGGGGACGAATGAATTACTATTTGAGGTACATGTTCAGAACATTGCTCTGTCAGATTCTACTGTAGAAAAGATCACCTTAGTTTTTCCTGAAACATGCATTGAAACAGAAACTAATACCTTCAACGTAACCGCAGAAGATGGAGATGATACTTTCGAAGAAATTACACTTTTGAAACCAATGGATAGACACCGGTATTTCTGCCAAATTCCGATCAAGCAGGACATTTTGGAAAGACCTGATGGCATATGGAAATTAACTGAACAAGCAATACTGGATATACAGTGGAAGGGTGGTGTTGGTGATATGACATTGGAACAGAAACTACAACTTGATAAGGAAGTTCTACGTTATGGAACCATAAGTGTGTCAGTAGAATCAATGCCAGATATTGTTTTTCTGGAAGAGCCTTTCCACATGACCTGTAAGGTTACAAATTTCACTAACAAGAAGATGAAACTGTTTTTGAAGTTGTGTCATACATATAATATTCGTTGGCATTTAGCTGGAGGGAAGTATCTGGGGATGCTTAGTCCAAGAAAATCACTGAGCTTTACGGTAAACCTGCTATTCATCAAATATGGACTACAACGTGTCTCTGGCATACAAATAACTGACAAGATCAGTAACAAAACATACTGTTGTGAAAATATTGTGACTGTCCGTGTGGAACCAACCTTGGAGCAAATGGATACTGCAGATTTTTCCATCCGCATCAGGCAGAAAACCAGTGCATTTTAATCCTGAGAAAACATCACCATCATCAAATCTGAGCAAAGGTTATTGCAGAGTGCTTCCTCTGACACTCTGAATGCTATTGAAAATTAAAACCTCATGCCAAAATTGCAATCTGTTGATTTTCATTTTCTATGAAGTTATTTACTTTGCATTTGTAGATTTTTTTTTGTAATGCTGTTACACTAATTAGCGATGGCCATTGAAGTTCTTTCTCCTTGTAAAATGCCATTCATCTATCTGGAAATAATAGTGGGATGGGGGAGGAAAGACCCCACTTGCCCGATTTGCTGATTTACTCCCCAAACGCCAAAATGGCCAGATCTGAGCCATGTTGCAGCCTGGAGCTATGAATTGTATCACAGTCTCCCATGTGTGTCGCAGGGACCCAAGGACTAGAGTCTTCATCTGCTGCTTCCCAGAGCTTGCTTTAGATAGAAGTTAGGTGGAAAGTGAGGAGTTGTGACCCAAACCAGCACATTTTGATGAGGGACACCTGTCATCCCAAAAGAACTCTGTAACTACTAGGGCAAATCCCCACCCCAGACAGTTTTCTTTTGAGAAAGACTTCATCATTTACAAACGGCAACACCTGCTTTGCAGAAATCCTTAATAGTTCTTGATACTTCCAGTTTTAGTAAAGGCAGGTATCCAGAGAATATAAACCATTGGAGTGTTTCAATAATTTAGTGGAAATACTTGAGTTTATTTGCTAAGATTACAGTTTCATTCCATTATGGAGATCCTACCTTTTTTCAGACATCAATGAAGCATCCTGGAAAGTGTTCAGCATAATGAGGGCAGATCTCTTTACTGAAAGTCTGACACCACTGTGGTTGTGCATGTTGCTGGATAAGGGTCACACAAGGTTGTGGAGATCCCGGCTCCAACACCAATGCTGTGTATTAAACTAGGGACAAGCCAGAATGGGGTGACTGAGGACTAATGAGGTATATAAAATGGTTGCTTAGGATTTCCACCAACTGGGCATTGTTCCCACACATGAGAAAGAGCGATGGAGCAGCTGATGGAGTGGTTTTGGAAGCCCAAAGCATCTTCCATGGCTAGGCCACTATACCTGCCAGCACACGGGACAGCTAGACCTGAGGCAAGTCAGATGGAGGTGCTTGGAGGAGCTCCTGGGGCAGGGCTGTTGTACCAGCTGGCGCACATGGGGTGGGGAATGGGTTGATGAATATGGGTTGGTACATGGGAGAGCCAGGGCAGGGGTGGCCAGGCCAGGTTGGTGCACCTGCAGGTCCTTGTGAGGGCTGTGGCTGGAGGTGGGCAGGATCATGTCTCATCACCTACTGGTGCACACAAGAGCCAGGACTGCTTTCCTGCCAGACACCTAGATGTCTTCCTTTTCTGCCAAGTGCCTAGGCAGCCTCAAGGGGCCTGGAGACTCACAATGGGGACTGGTGGAGTGGAGCAGGCCTGGAACTCCTGCAATTGTTTAGGTCCCACGTGGGTGGGAGAGGGGGTGGTGTGGGGTTAAGGCCCTAAACTGTTATGCTGTTGTGGTATATTGGTGAACTTGGATTTTGGCCTCATTAACATGATTGAGGCCAAGCAGGGCAGAGGGGTAGCATCCCAGGGCAGTATGTGTGCCAGATGACTAGGTCTTTGGTCCCAAGTGGGCATGCAGAGCTCCAGGCCAGCATGTCACCCCACCAGAAGACTGGGCTAGGGAACCAATGTGCTTAGCACAGTGGTTGTAGATTGATCAGGTATATGATGTGTGGGAGGAGGGAATCTCTGTGGTTATAAATTACTGGTGAGAAAAGACTTCTGTCTGAGAAGGGCACTGCACTTTCAGGTAAGTGAGAGGGCTCAGGCCAAGTGGTTTGGAGGAGGTAAGTTGGGCGTGCTTTCTACATCCTGAGACAGATGCATCCACCCACATGGGAGACCTGAGCTGGGCCAGTTAACCACTGATCACCACCATCCACTAGAATACACTAAAGCTAATGCTGGGGTTCTACCTTGCAGGGCTAGTTGATTGTACCCACCAGTGAGTGTAGGAACAAGTGACAAGTAACACTAACTAGCATGTGAGAGAATCAGGTCTAGAGACAGATTCTGTGAGGGATATGTGGGTTCATCTCTGTGAAATCACAATATCCACAAGTTTGCTCAGGAGCTGGGGGTTGATGGGCTGAGCCAAGCATAACTATGGTACCCTCCAACAGTCATGGTTAGTGGGTTGGGAATAGGCTGGGCTGGGCCAGTCTGGAGCACTTGTAGGCATGCAGGACTAGGGCGTAGGGTGGGCCAAGTTGCAACATCTACCAATGCACATAATGGCTAAGACAGAGGGTCAGACTATGTTGGATAAGGACCTAGCAGCCACTGGCATACATGAGATCTGGGCCTGGGAGTGGGCCAGGAGGGGGAACATTGGAACTGCCCTGGTGATCTGTGGCTCCCATTGGTGAGCATGTGATTCAGGCCTGGGTGTTGGTCAGTCTGTGCAGCGAGAGTTGGGAATGCAGTGGACTGGGCCAGGACAGACTGAAGCATCTGTTGCAAAGGCCAAGATGGGATATGGGCTATCCCAGCCTGGGTCAGAGTAACCCCTGGCATGCACAAGATCTGTGGTTGGGAGCAAGCCTGCTCTGGGTGCTATGAGGATACCCCAGCAGGGCTGTGGTTCCCACTGGTGAGTGCAAGAGCCAGAATGGGGGAGGTGAACTTGGATGGACATGACTGAGGTATACCTTGGCATGGGTATGGACTGAATCTGGAATATACCAGACTAGGCTAGGCTTCAGCACCTGCTGATGCTCACAAGATCCAGGGTGGGTGTAGGACAGGCTATACTAGGTCTTGGTACTTGTTGAACCACACGAGAGCTGGGTGTAGGAGTGGACCAGTTGTGGTTAGGCTGTAGCATCCAACAGTAAGAGATGCAATCAGTGTGGGTTGGTTGAACAAGGCTACTGTACATGCCAGGGCAGGAGGTGGGGCAAATCAGGCTGAGTCAAGATCTCATCAGTATGCCCAAGATCTATAACTGCAAGGTGACCTGATAGAGGAACTCAGGGAACTCCTCTGTCAGGATACAGTCCTTGCAGGTGAACGCAGGATAGACCAGGTTGGAACAGTCAATTCACATTAGTGTCAGAATTGGGGGCTGGCTAGGCTGGGTTAAGGTGTTGCACCCAACAAAATGAGCTGGAACTGGGTGCTGGACAGGCCAAGCCAGGTTACAGAACTCACTGGCAAATGCTGAGGTTTGGTGGGCCATGTCAGACTGGGGCCACAGCACCCACCAGGACACGTAAGACTTGGGGGACTGATGGGTTTGGTAGGGGGGCAGCAAGTGCTGGGGCACTGCTCTTGCTGGTAAGTGTGAGAACTGGGACCAGGGCAGAACAGCCTGTGCCGGGTTAAAATCTGATTGGCCTGCATGTGAGCTGGATTGGGATGTGACACCATATCCACTTGTGCATGCATAAGCCAGAGTAAGTGCAAGCTAGTCGTGTTTTGCTGAAGCATTAGCTGGGAAGTGCTTGGAAGAAAGAGTGCAGAACCACTTGGAAACTGCAAGATCCAAAGGTGGGAGTGGGACTAGTATGGAAACTGTGGGTATCTCTCTGTTGGGCTTCAATCCTTCCAGTGGATGTAAGAACCAAGGGTAGGTGTGGACCTGGCTGGACAGGTGGTAGCATCCACCAGTATAAGTGGTGAGCTGGGTAACTGAGTCAATCAGGCAGAGTTAGGTCACAGCATTCATTGATTGTGTACCAGAGCAGAGTCAGATGTGGAACACACCAGACTAGTCTGTTGCATATACTGTCACATGCAGAAACCAGGAATTGGGTTTGCATGGTAGGGGTTATTGAAATTTTCTCTGACTGGGCTGCAATTCCTGCTGGTGTGCATGAGGGCAGAGTGTGTAGTGGGCAGAGTTGGGCTGGGCCATAGCATCCATTGGTTTGTCTAAGAGATGGGGCTAGTAACAGAACTGATCCAGCAACTGCAGCCATCATTGTATGTGTAGGTTGATGTGGGTGATGAACTGAGCCAGACCCCAAATTTGCTGGCACACACACAAGTCAGGTCTGGGGTCACCTCTGATAATGATTCCTCTGGGAATCTCCAACTGGATCATTGGATTCAAAACTCCAAGCACGGGGAGAATTTGTGGCCTGACTGTGGAGCGTATGTGTCAGAACTTGGGTCTCCTCAGTTCCTGGAGATGGTGCAGTGGATGGCATGCCAGATGCACATGGGGAAATGACAACCAGTTCATTGAGGCCTACAGATAATGTCTAGTATCATGGAGGGCAAGAATAAACTGGATCTTCCAGTCAAGCACTGATACCAAGTATCTGACCAAATGGAGACTCTAGGATGGACTATGTTGGCCAATGGACTTTGGATGGATTTCCTCATCCTTGGAGCAATGAAAACAACAGCATTTCAGAACTATTGAAACCACTTGAGCAGTACCCTCAGGACATGCTCCACATTGGGAATCTTGGGATGACATCAGGTTTCTGCCCTCTAATCCTGGGTAGTGATGTGGTTAGGATGCTGGATGCAGCCTCTCCTCTTCTCT
Source organism: Ochotona princeps (assembly GCF_030435755.1). NCBI lineage: Eukaryota > Metazoa > Chordata > Mammalia > Lagomorpha > Ochotonidae > Ochotona > Ochotona princeps. The sequence goes on from NC_080865.1 coordinate 45,188,864, forward strand.
TCCCCCTTCCATTAGATACAGGAAGAAGAAAAGGAAAATTGGAAACAATAATCTTATCCAGTTTCCCCTCTCCCTCAACACTTCCCCCCCTCAATCGGTGTCCACATGGGCATGCATCTTTTTCAACTTAGTAAACATCATCAAAAATAAAATTAAATACTACTACTACTACTACTACTACTACTACTACTATTACTGCTACTAGTACTACTACTATTAGCACTGCTACTACTACTACCACTAAAGATGAAAAAATAAAAAATAAGGGTGAGGGCTATGGCAGGCCAGGTCAGGCCATAACACCCTCTAGATTGTGAGGGAACCAGGCCTGAGGCATCACCTAGTAGGAGTTCAAGGAGTCTCCCCAACTGGGATACTGCACCATCAAAGTCTTTCAATGTTAAGTGTGTTGAGGGACCATCCAGGCTGCAACACAAGAACTAGACCTTAGAACTTATGCATATCTTATATCATGAAGTCAACAGCACCTTAGAGCAACTAAGTTGATGTGGGGACACAGACGTAACATCTGAAAGGAAAGTCTCTGGTCAGTGATAAGGATTTCCTAGATGAGGGTCAGAATCAAGACAACTATGCAGCACACTTAGGGCTACTGGTCGAAGTCACAACTCCACCACCCAATGTCATTCTTACCCATCTATGACTGGAGTAACACCCTCAGCACATTATGCCCCCCACCAAGGGCCCTGAGGCAGCATAACGAGACCACCTCTGTTCCCTAGCACTAATGTAGTCAGACAACATGGAGCAGTGTATCCTTTCTCCCAATCCTATAGACACATTTTTTTTAACCTCCTCTCACCTCCCAAACTTCTCCATCCCTGGAAGAGGCCCACATGGGTCTACAATTTCTTCACCTTTATAATACATTTTAAAAACCAGATTATGTAAGGGAATTGTGGGCTTGCTTCTGTGGGAATGAGGCACTCTCCGGTTTGAGGGAGAACTGACAGCCAGGGCAGACAGGGGGCCGGGCAGAAGGACCCACCGGCATGCATAAGCTCCTGGAATTGGAGTGGGCCTGGTAGGGGAACTTGGGAAATACCCTGTTAGGCTCTAGTTCACACTGGGGAGCACAAGAGCCAGGGCTGGTGGTGGGCCAGGACAGGCAAGGCTCCAGCAATTGCCAGAATTCGTGTGGACCAGGTCTTTGAGCAGATTGGGCTGAACCATACCGCAGCTCCCATTGGCACACATAGGAGTCAGGACAGGGTGTACATTAGCACACACCACACACTGGTATGAGTTAGAACCAGGATCATATGCGGAACTGTCTGATTCTGACCACTACACTTGCCAGTTCTTATGAAGGTTTTGTGTGTGACAGGCTTGGCTAGGTTGCTTCACTCACTGGTTAGATCGGACTGGGGCCGAATCAGCCTGCAATACATGCTGGGGATTGCCAAGACTGGGGGCTGGCCATGTCAGATTGGGCTGGAGCACACTCTGATATGTAGACTCAGGGTGGGATTGGCTCAGTAGGGGAATTTTGGAGACTCCCCTCCTGGGTCACTGCTTCTGCTGGTGAGCCTGAGAGCCTGGACTGAGGGTGGACCAGTCCAAGCAGGGCTGCAGCACCCACAGGCTTGAGTGGAAGCCAGAATGAATGTAGGTCAGCCTGGTTAGGCTACAGCACCAGCTGGAAAGTTCCAGGATTGGGTGTGAATCTTTTTTTTTTAACCATTTTTTTCTTTATTTTTGACACTCTTTACATGGTTTATTAGGGCAAAAAGTTCAAGGGCTACAGGAAAGTGGGTAAAGCTATTATTTCCACACTGTTTTTTTTCATGTATCTGGGGTAAAGGGGGGGATAAATGGAGAAGCCCCACCCAATCTCCCACCCATCTCAGGTCTGTGATGTGGGGCATGCTCTGAGGGTCCTGCTCAAGTGGTTTTGATGGTTCAACAGTTCTGAATTGTTGCCAATCTTGCCGTTCCAAGCACGATGAGGTCACTGAAGAATCCACTGATTGACATAGTCCACCTTAGAGTCTCCGTTTGCCCAGTCTTTCACTGCCAACATGTCGTTGAGGTAGTTGACTGACTTGTTCTGTCCTCTGTCTTTTCTTGGTTAGGGTTCTGAGTCCGGCATTTTGATTGGGGAGATCCCCAAAGAAACTTTGTCTGAGGTGTTCCCAGACCTGATTCCTTCATGTACTAACAAGTACAGGTCCCGGTACAGTCCATCGCCTTAATCAACTGGTGGTTGCAATTACTGAGTTGGCTCTGTTTCCAGCGCTGTCTTCCACTTGAACCAGTGGGTATTGCAGTCCAGCCTGGTTCTGCCTAGCACACACTTGGCCTTCACATAAACCAGGGGGAGCTGCAACCTAGTCGGAGTGACCAACAAGAACCCCCACCAGACCCGCCCCCTATCCTGGTTCCCGTGCTTGCTTGTATGTACAGCAGACTTATTCAGCCTGTCCTACATCCCATTCAGCTCTCACACATGCCAATGGGCATTGAAACTTAGTTCAACTCAACCAGCCCCACTATTCAGCCCACACACATGCATTTGGGTACCTTTCTGTCTAGCCACCCCTGCCCCTGGCCTGGTTTTCAGCCCTCCAGTGGCCTAAACAGGGATACACCCAAAGATCCTCTACCAAATCTTCTCCCAAACCCCATTCTTTTTTTTTTTTTTTTTGAACTTTAAATATTTCTTTTTTTTTAAAATTTTTAAAATTTATTTTATTGTATTGTTGTTGACAATGGTTACATAGTTAATTACGGTTAAAAAAAAAGGTTCGGGGGTATAGGGAAGTAGGTAAGACTATTATGTCCATATTGTTTCCATCATGTATCCGAGGTAAAGGGGAATATTGAGGGAGAATCCTCACCCAGTTTTTTGCCCACCCCAAGTCCCGGATGTGGGGCATGCTCTGAGATATTTGCTCAAGTGGTTTTAATAGTTCTCCAGTTATGAATTGCTGCCAGTTTCGCTCGATGAGGTCGTCCACTGATTGATATGGTCCATCACAAAGTCTCTGTTCGCCCCATATTTCACTGCCAACAATATATAGCTGAGATGAATGATTGACCTGTTCTGTCTTCTGTCTTTTCTTGGTTAGAGTTCTGAGTCCAGAGTTCGATTGGGGATATCTCCAAAGAAACTTTGAGGTATTCCCAGACCAGATTCTTGTATGTTCTAGAAAGCACAGGGCCTGGCACAGTCCATCACCCCAATCAGCTGGTGGTTTCAATTGCTGGGTTGGTTCTGTTTTCGGTCCCGAGTTGCACTGGAACCAATGGGTGTTGCAGTCCAGTCTGGTTCTGCCCAGCACATACTCGGCCCTTACATCAACCAGTGGGAGCTGCAGCCTAGTCGGGGCAACCCACAATAACCCCCACCAGGCCTGCCCTCTACCCTGGTTTGCCAGTATGTGTAGCAGTAGACCAGTCTGTCCCCCATCCCATTTGGCTTTTGTACTTGTCACTGGGTATTAAAGCTTAGTTCCATCTAGCCAACTCAACCATCCAGCCCCCAAACCCCATTCTTACACATGACAGCAAGTGCTGCAGCACAGCCTGGTACAGGGTGCACATAGCCCTAAAACTCACTGATAGGTGCTATACCTTAGTTGGTGTGATCCCAAGGAACCCCTACCAGACCCACCCCTAAACAAGGCTGTCACAAGTGCCAGCTCGTACTGCAATTTAGCCTGGTCTAATCTGCCTCCAGCCTGACTCTTGCATGCATGGGTGGGTGTTTTGACCTGACACAGTGAGACCTTCTGGATTCCCCTGTTAACCTGAGGAGTAAACAGCCAAGACAGAGAACTCATAGGTAGCTGCCATGAGAAAAAGACTACTCTCCACGGTTAGAAAAGGCTGATGTAGCTGAGTAGAATCTCAACTTCCTGTGTCTGTGGTAATATTGTGCACAAAAACTGTGGGAATGCTGTGATTTCATAATTGGGTGCAGTGGGCAGCTGGGCCTCACCACACCCCAAGAACTGTACAGATTTGTGCTGGTGTGTGTGTGGATTATAGTTACCATGGTATAACCTCCAGTGGTAATCACACTGAAAGACTCAAGGTGGGCCCAGCGCGGTGGCCTAGCAGCTTAAGTCCTCACCTTGAACATGCCAAGATCCCAGCAACTGAGGAGGCCCAGTCCCAACACATGGGCTCCTCTAAGATCAGATCACATATATTGTGATTTTCCAGGGTGACTTGGATTTGAGTCCAGTGGCCTAGTTGAGTAGTCCCCCCCCGCCCACAAAAAAAACTGACTTAGGATAACCTCAGAGTTGACTCTTCTGTGAATCAGACAATTTACAGTCAGGTTCAGTCCATCACCTGCACCAACCAACACATCTACCTATGGATGTAGCTGCCTATTCAGTTCCACCCCCAGCTCCATCTCAAGTGAACCGATTAGTGTTGCAGTTGAGCCCAGCCCAGCCCACTAGAGGCCCAGTCTTTTTTTTTAAGATTTATCTATTTTTTTAATACAAAGTCAGATATACAGAGAGGAGGAGAGACAGAGAAGAAGATCTTCCGCCCGATGATTCACTCCCCAAGTGAGCCCAACGGCCGGTGCTGCGCCGATCTGAAGCCGGGAACCAGGAACCTCTTCTGGGTCTCCCACGCGGGTGCAGGGTCCCAAGGCTTTGGGCCATCCTTGACTGCTTTCCCAGGCCACAGGCAGGGAGCTGGATGGGAAGTGGAGCTTCTGGGATTAGAACCGGCGCCCATATGGGATCCCGGGGTGTTCAAGGTGAGGACTTGGGCTGATAGGCCCAGTCTTTATACACACCAGTGGGTGCCACAGCCTAGTTAGGGCAAGACACAATAACCCCTACCAGGCCCACCCACAGCCAAGGTTTTGCATATGCCAGCATGTGCTGCAGCCTAGCCCTGTCTGGATCTTGAGAACACCTATGGGTGCTGTGCCTTAGCTCAGCTAACCAGCCCCCAGAACAGGCCTACACGTATGCTGATAGGTGCTGCTTCTTTGACCAACCTAGCCTGCCCCCAGCCCTAGCTCTCATGCTTACCAGCAGGAGCTACAGACCAGCAGGGAGTACCCACAGTTTCCCTTAGAATCTTGCTGTCAGCCCGATCTTGCATCTGAAAAAGATATTGCACTCCAGCCTGAGAAGACTCACACCCAGTGGTGGGTGCCAGGCCGAGATCGTCTCCATGCTCGGAGCCCTGATTCCAGCCACCGTGTATACACGGTGACCTGTACCTGAGCCTGCCCGAACTCCAGACGCTGCTCCCTTCATGGTTAGTACACCGATGGGCGAAGTCTAGAGAGCTGGACTGGCCCAGGCCCCACCCACCACCATCATTGCATGGTGGATGGAATTCGGGAGGGGGCGAACTTGGGGCCTGGAGGTTAAAACTTCCGGGAGGTTAAAACTTCTCCATTCTCGGAGCCCCAATTCCAGCTACTGCATCCACGTGGTGAACCTGTCCCAGGGTGGCAAGTGCACCATTCGGCCTCAGGCTCTGCCTTCTGGCCACCCAGTGACCAGCTCTGGGGTTTTGGGGCTTTGAATTGCTGCTTAGGTAGCTCAATGTTAAGCCCACTGTACTTCTGGGGTGTCAATCAGTCCTAAAGACTCCCAGTGACAGAGTAACTTTTCCTTTGAAGGTAAGGGAGGGTAATGAGACCTGGTAGGTTGGAGGAGAGGGACCAGATGATCTTTATGGAAATGTCTGATACACCAACCTCCTATGAATCCTGTGTAGAACTTGTTATCACTGATCGAAGCTGAGCACCGAACACCAGTTCATGCAAAAGCCAAGGCTCGGGGCTTGTCTAACATGACCATATTCTAATACCTGACCTGATGATGAATTAGGAGATGGATCTAATTAGGCAGGGCCATGACATTAACTAGCACATGAGAAAGAACTATATCTGGGGGTAGATTCTGTGAGGGGTGTGTGGGCCAAACCCTGTGGAAATACTAGCTCCACTGGTTAGCTTAAGAGTTGGGGTGATGATGGACTAAGCTAGGTGTGACCAAGGAGCCTGCCATCACTCACAGGTAAAGGAGCTGACAACAGTCTGGACTTGTCAAGGCAGCAGCACCCGAATGTGCATCCTGAATAGGGTGTGGGGTGGGCTGGGCTACAACGTTCATCAGCTCATTAAAAGGCCAAATGGAAGGTCAGACTATGCCTGACACTGGCCTAAAACCCATTGGCATGTATGAGAACTGAGTCTGGGAGTAGATTAAGTGGAGGAACTTGGGAAACTCCCCTGATGGGTCATAGCTCCTGCTGGTGAATATGTGGTTCCAGACCTGGGGTCTGACAAGCTTGACAAAGTAGTTCCAATGGCTGGCTAATGTGTGAATTGGTAATGGAACAGGGTGGACCAGGCAGGACTGAGCAAACCTTAGCCCACAAGCAAAATTAGAAACCAGCATGGAGCACAGGTCAAGCTGAGCTAGGCTCTTGCACCTACTGGTCTGCGTGAGTCAGGGGCTCTAAGCCATAGTATCTAAGGCAGACCTGGGACAAGTGAGGGACTGAGCCAAGCTGAGTCAGAGCAACCACTGGCATGTGCCTGATCTATGGCTGGGAACAGGCCCGGTTGGGGAGCTAAGGGGACACCCTAACTGGGTTGAGGTTCCCACCAAGGGGCGCATGGCCTGGAATGGGGGCTGTATTCTGATCAGGATATGGTTGTAGTCTCCCTTGGCACTCATGTGGACTGGGACTGGAAGCGCCAAGCCAGGCCAGACCCCAACACCGTCTGGTGTCCTGGAGGACCAGGGTAGATGTGTGACGGACTAGGCTAGGTCTCAACCCCTACTGAACTATGTGTGAGCTGTATGTGGGTATGGATGAGCCATGGCTGGGTTGAAACATCCAACAACAAGAACCAGAATGGGTTGAAAGCCAGCCAAGAAAAACCACTGTTCCTGCTAGGACAGGAGGAGAACTGAGTAGGGTTGGCTCATGGACCCCCTGGTATGCGTGAAATCTGGCATTGGGCGAGTTTCTGATGGAGGAGCCTGGGCAATTCCTCTGGCAGGACACAGTCCCTTCAGGTAAGCACAAGAAACATGATAGGAAACAGCCCAGAATAGGCCATGGGAAAGTTTCCCACTGGCATACATTTGGCATGGGTCGGGGGCAGACCAGGCTGAATCAGTTGACATCACCCACTGGCAAATCCAAACACCAGAACAGAGTGTGGTGTGGCTGGGTTCGGTCGCCTCAAAAACCAGTTCACAATATGGAATGCCAGAGTGAGGTTGCCTGTACTGGATGTGACTGCAGCACCCAACCAGCACACATGAGAACCAGGAAGTGAGAGGTGTTGGAGCAGGCAGGGGGAATGTAGGGGGCTCCGCTGCTGGACAGCTACTCCCACTGGAGAGCGTGAGCTGGGATGGGGACAGACTAGACTAGACAGGGCTATAATATCTGTGCGCCTCATGTGAACTAGATCAGGAAAAAACCAGGCTGGGCTAATTGTTCCTAATGGTACAAAGAAAAATTAGAGTGGGTGAGGGTTGTTTGGGCTTAGCCACAGCATCAGCTGGCAGAAGCTGGCACTGGGGTCTAATTCTCACAAGTTACACTGCAGAACCACCTGGAGAGTGCATAATCTGGGAGTGGGAGTGGCCTAGGAGGCAAATACTGGGCACCTAGAAGGGAAATAGTGGGCACCTAGAAGGGAAATAGTGGGTATCTTCCCGTTTCCCTGCTTCTGATCCTGTGCAGGCTGATTACTCAATTTAGATCGACTGCGAGGCAGTAGAACTGTTCCATTCTTGTGGAATTTAGACTGACAAGCCTTCTGCCAATGAAACCCCTTCTCACACCGTGGACAGACAGTGCGAGGAATATTTAAATTTGGTTTAGCAGTGTCCCTATAAGTTTCTTCCTGTTTGAAATTTTGAGATGAGTTTCTGGCAGGACAACTGAGGCTAAAATGCCCTACTCCACCACAAGAATAGCAATTGTTTCTTTTTTTATGTCTTTGATTGCCTCATGTTCTTTAAAATCTGAATCGCAGTTTGACCTTGAAGAGCTGCAACAATAGTTAACCCTTGAATGTAAGATGGAGTTACCTCGGCACAAGCTCGAACATAGTCTGACAAATCTCCTGTGCTTCTTACTGGTTGAAGTAAGGTTTGGCAAGTTGGAGTAGCATTTTCAAAAGCTAGCTGTTTAACTATGAGATCTGTAGCTGTACTGTTAATTACTGTCCGGCTCACCACTTCTGTGAGTCAAGCTACAAAATCTTCAAAAGACTCCTCAGCTTTCTGTTTAACATTTACAAAACCTGAAGACTTTTGATCTGGAGATGGCAGGCGTTTCCATGCTCCCAATGCCAGGGAGGAGATAAGCTGTAGAGTCTCCTTAGGCAGAGTAAGTTGTTCTGAAACGCCAAGATGAGTGCCCTGTCCTAAAAGCATGTCTAAGGTAAGAGGTTTGCCATGCCTCACAGATCCATGAGACTTTACTTCTGCCTTAGCTAATTCCTCATACTCCATTTTCCACAAAAGGAAATTTCTTCCTGTAAGGCATGCCTTGGCAACCTGGAACCAATCGTAAGGAGTCATCCACTTTGCTACTAGGCTCTCCACCATTGCCATAGTGTGTGGGGAGTTTGGCCCGTAGTCAGAGACAACATGCTTTAGTTCTTTAATAAGCTTATAAGGCAATGGTTCCCATTCAGGAAAACAGGAAAAATCGCCTTCCTTATGTGCCTGCTGCATTGCTGCTCTAAAGCCAATCTTTGCTAGATCTGGTCTAGCTGGAAACAGCTCAGAATGCTTAGCCAAACACCTTGGAGGCTTATCATTACAGCAGGAGACCTTTTATCATGTAATTCAGCCATTTGTCCCTTTTCACAATCTCTAACTCCTGATCTAAATATTTCTGGTTTTAAAAAATCTTCCTCATCTGTTAAACCTTCCTGATCAGTTTTACAATATTTTACATTATCTTCAGGACAGACACTTTCTATTGAGCCATAACCAAGGCCTAAGCCTCCCTTCTCAGGATTAAGAAGGGGAGTATGTTCTCTCAGCAAGGCTGAAGGCGCAGGATAAGGCTCAGTTCCCACATCTAGTGCCTGCCATAAAACATTCCAGATGGCATATGCAGAGGATGGCAGGCCCACTCTTCCATTATTCCGATACCACCTTTTCATATCATTCCCTACCTGATTGCACGTGTGTAAGTCTAAAGTGCCCTGCTCAATAAACCACGGGCTAACTTTTTGTACAAATTGTAAAAATTCTAATAGTTGCTTTCTGCTAACTTTAATGCTCTTCCTATGTAAGGTGTGTTTAATAATATCAGCATATAAACTTCTTTCACTAGAATCACTCTGGCCCATTTTTACAGCACAGAGGGTACACAACTTCTCAATATAAGTTCTGACTATTCACCCCTCCTAGCCTGACCTTCTGTCAGAGGGCCTGCAGCACCCTGGGTGAAGTCCTATCCACACACCGCAAAGAGAAAGAAAAGGCCTACCTTCATCGAGTCACTCACGTTGGGCGCCACTTGCCAGAGTCCAGCTCTGGCCGAGGTTCGGAACTCGCGAAGTGTGCGTGGAGTCGGGGCAAAGAGAGAAAGAAAGAGACGGACCACTAGGATTCCATGATGATAGTGGACTCAGCAATAATGCTGTCCGCTTTATTTAAGCAGAATCAGTCAAACTCTGGCTCAGACATTTTACGTCATGGTCAAGTGGGTGTTACTAAGGCCAATTCTGCTGTTTGTTTCACCTAAGGCAGGATGTTATCCGTGCTGGCGCCTATCAATCAGTAACACATTCCTACTACAATCCTCATTCTACAACTAGTCTTGAATCAGCTAAGGGAGGAAATGCAACACAGGAGGCAGGACCCAAAGATCAAAAAAAGAGGGAAAGAATGGGTTTCCCCTATACCTGAAGACTAGCACCCTTGATTAGCATATGGTCAATAGGGGAAGAGGATTCTAAACAAAGGTAACTGCTATGCCTTTGATTAGCATAGGATCAAAGGGGACAGCCGTAGCAGCAATAGTGAGAAACCTTATTGCTAAAAGCAATATCAGCAACATCAGCTTCCAAGCTCGCATAGATACTATAAGTTAACTGTTAACTCCACAGAGGCAGACAATGCCTAAATAAATTACAGAAAGCTCAGTGGGATAGTCTGGTGTCCATGCAAAGGGAGGCGGAGCTGCATTCAGGTGATCTAGAGATATTCCCGCTGGAGCCCCGCTGCACAGCAGGAGGTTCCTTGAGGCCCTGCCAGCAATGGAACAACACTCTTTACATCTTCCTGTCTTCCACATTCATCACACGGACCCCAGCAAAAATCCCATTTTACATCAGATATATTAAGGAAACAATACAGAACTAATTGTCTTACCCACTTTCCTGTGGCACTGGAACCTTTTTACCCTAATTATGTAAAGATTGTCAAAAAAAATAATAAAAAGAAAAACGAAAACAAACAAACAAAAACTCAAAACAACAAAAAAAGAAGTGGACCACAACCTTGGGGACACTCTCACCCATTGAAGGCATGGCGATAATGAATCTAGAATAAGTATCCACAGTAACATGAAGATATTGTTTGCCAAAGGAGGGGTGATGTGTCACATTCATCTGCCACAGAGCATTAGTCTTAAGGCCACAAGGATTGACCCTTGCAGGTTGTAAGGGTCCTAGGGAAAAAAAATGGAGCACATCTTGCGCATTGGCAGACAAGGTGCTTACACTGCTGATCAGGAAACAGGGCAGCAAGGGAATGTGCCAAATGATGAAGCTAGGAGTGGAGGTCATGTATCATACACTCAATAGATAAAATGGTGGGGCATGTCAGGGCATCCGTGCACTGGTTAAGGGATGACAAAGGGCCAGGAAGGCATGAATGAGCTCTAATATGTTGTATAAAGAAGGGAAAATGGCGGGCTTCCAATAACTGTTGAGTTGAAGCAACCAATACATCAAAGGGGCTGGGGTAATCCAATTTGCAAAATGCATAAGGAAGCTGAGGAACTAACTGTGCACAATACATACAATCAGTGAATATGTTGCAGGGCTCTGGGCTGAGCTGTAAAGTATGGTAAACGACCAGCAGCTCCAAAACCTGTGGTGACCCTGCCAGGCTGGCACGCACCAACTGCTGAGGTAGCCAGTTTGTTGAGGTATATTTAACTGCAGTTATACTGCCTGTGGACATAGCATCAGTAAAAACTAGTGGGGCTTGAGGGATTGGTTGAGAAAGAACCACTGAGACAAAGGTTGGGGGGCAGTAAATGCCTAGCCTGAATGAACTTGCTGGAGGGATAGTGGCTATTGATTTGCCATGGATATCTTTCTAATGAGGCTGAGAGAGTTAAATGATTAGGCAACAAAAAGCCAAAGGTGTCTTTAGAGACAGGCAATATCAAAAGATCCAGCTCACAACCTAATTGCCCTAAGGAGAAAAGGTGCAGCTTTGAAAACAATGGCAGCAAGGATGGAAACGGGAGATTGGACCTTAACCATGCCGGAAGAAGCCAGATGTACCCACTCAAGAATATTATTTCACTGTTGCCAAAGTGCACCAGTAGGTATATGATTAGTATTTTATTTTTATAATCTTTACATAGTTGATTAGGGTACAAAGGGTCAAGGAAAAGGGTTATAGGAAAGTGGGTAAGACCATTGTTTCCACACTTTTTGTGTATCTGGGGTAAGGAGGGAGATAAAGGCAGAAGCCCCACTCAACCTCCCACACATCCCAGGGTCCCCAACATGGGGCATGCTCCGAGGGTCCTGCTTAAGTGGTTTTGATCAACAGTTCTGAATTTCTGCCAATCTTGCCATTCCAAACACAATGAAATCTCCCCAGAATCCACTGGCTGACATAGTCTACCTTAGTAGAGTCTCTGTTTGCCCAGATTTTCACTGCCAACACATGACTGGGGTAGAGGATTGATTTATTTTGTCCTCTGTCCTCTGTTGTGGTACCAGGTGTCCTCTGCAGTCTCCAATGGACTGCCATATTTTCCATGTGCATCTGGATATGCTTGCTTTCTACTGTTCCATCTGAGCCACTAGGAGGCTCAACTTTGACACATGAACTCCATGGTCAGACCATGTAACCTGCAATTCTCTTCATTGTTGGGGTTCTGAGATCAGCAGTTCAATTGGAGGGATCTCCAAACAAACTTAATCTGAGGTGATCCCTAACCTGATTCTTGCACGTGAATGCCAATACAGGGTGCGGCACAGTCCGTTGCCCCAATCAGCTTATGCATATGCCGGTGGTTACAACTGCTGGGTCAATTCTGTTTTCAGCCTTGTCTTCCACACTAACCAATGGGTGTTGCAGTCTAGCCGAATTCTGCCTACCACACACTTGGCCCTTACACAAACCAGTTCAAAGTTCGAGGCTCCCTTGATGCCTGTCCCCCAATTTCAGCTGACACTGGCGAGGGTTTCAGCCTAGCCCAGCCTAGCATGCACCCAGTCCCAGCTACAATATGTACTGGTATGTGTTGTGACTGAACTCGGCCCAACCCACATTCTGTTCTGGTACTTGGATTCGCCAGTGGGTGATGTGAACTGGCCCTGCCTGGTTTTCCCCCCAACCTATGCCAAATATATGCTGGTGGGTACCTTTTCCTGGCCTTGCATGGGCTGATCTCTATCGTGTTTCTTGTGCTCACCTGAAGGGACTGTGTCCTGTCAGAGGAGTTTCCCAAGCTCTTCCATCAGAACCTCTCCCATTGCCAGATCTTGCACATACCGGTGGGTCCCTGGGCCAGCCCTATTTAGTCCACCTCCTGTCCTGGTAGGAATGGTGGCCTTTCCTGACTGGCCTTCAACCCATTCTGGTTCTTACTGTTAGATGTCTCAGCCCAGCCAAGGCTCATCCTTACTCAGACACGGCTCACACATGGCTCAGTAGGGACAGAGACCTAGCCTAGTCTGTCCTATATCTCCCCTGGTCTTCCTGAGCACCAGATGGTACTGGAGGCTAGCTCAGCTTGGTGCACTCAGCCCCAGTCCACACTTGTGCCACAGGACACTGCAGCCATATCCAGACCAGAATGCAGCTCCCACTCCAGCCTCCGCACTCACCAGTGGAAACCCTAACCCAACCAGGGTGTCCTCTTAGCTCCCCAACCAGGTCTGTTCCCAGCCATAGATTACGCACGTGCCAGTGGTTGCTCTGACCCAGCTTGGCATAGCCCCTTGCCTGTCTTGGCCTTTGCCTTAGATGCTGTGGCCTAGCATCCCTGGCTCATGCAAACCAATAGGTGTAAGAGCCTAGCTCTGCATGACCTGTGCTCCAACCCGATTTCTGTTCTTGCTGGTGAGCTAAGGTTTGTTTGGCCCTGCCCAGTACACCCCCTTCCATAACCAGCTACACATTGGCCAGTCATTAGAGCTGCTACGCCCAGCTTGCCTGACCCATAGGCATGGACCATGTGATCATCAGTGACAGTTGTGACCCACTAAGGGAATTCCCCCAAGTTCCCCCACTTGACCCAGTCCCAGACCCAGATCTCATACATGCCAGTGGGTGTTAGGCCAGTTCCTGGCATAGTCTGCCTTTCCATCTTGGCCTTGTATGAGCTGGTGAACACTGAAGTCCAGCCCACCCCACACCCTGTTTTAGGATGCACATTCAGGTGTTGTTGGCTTGACCCGCCCAGACTGTTGACAGCTCCTTTACCTGTGAGTGGTGGCAGGTTCCATGGTCACACCTAGCTCAGCCCATCACCACCCCAACTCTTGAGCTAACCAACGGGACTTGTATTTCCACAGGGTTTGGCCCATACAACCCCCACAGAATCTATTCCCGTACCTGGTTCTCTTACAAACTGGTTAGGGTCATGGCCCTGCCTAATGAGACTAGTCCCCATCTCAGGACTCCCATGTGGGCTGGTGAATCATTCTGGCCCGAACAGATCTTACGGACTCTCCCATCCGAACTACAGGTCTCAGTCCCCATGCTTGCCAGAAAGTTCCGTGACCCTGTTGCTGGGAATCACACAGGATTCATCCCTGACTTGCATTCACACTGGCCTTATCCATGGATGTCCTTAGGCAGCAATTACATACCCTAAACATTCTAGAGCTTGCCGCCGCCAGGCAGCCAGCAGGCAGAGCCTGGTGCCCAGTAGGAACACTGGCCACCCCAAGCCTAGGATTTGCTCACTGCATGGCAGCAGTGGCCATGGCCTTAGTCCCAAGCATTGGATCCGACCTGGCTTGGGCACCCTCTGCAGACGCCATGCTCAGAGGATCTCTTTCACCCCAGCCCCATGGCCAAACACTCTATACGATTAGTATTAAGAACAAGGGCCTAAATCCTTTCTTGAGGGTTCTAGCAGTGGAACTCTAGGGAACCAACGTCCTGATTGATTAAGGCAAGAGCACGTTCAGTTTCCTCTGTAAGCTCCCTAGGGGAGACAGTATTGGAATCACAATTCAAACAAGCAAAATTGGGGTAAGCTGTTGGGTACTCAATTTTAACCAAGGAAGAATCCAATTTAAATGGCCTAATTGCATTTGTAAATTATTTAAAGTGGGTTTTTTTTTTGGAATCATAATGTGAAGGGGTGTCAGGTTCACAGTAAATGGGAACACCTAAGACTCCCAAAAATAAAAGGTAGGAACACGCTGAATCTTTTCAGGGGCCACGGTGAAACCTGAGGCTTGGAGATTGCTCTGAGCTGTATGGAAGGCATGCTAGAAGTTTGATGGGCTAATAAGACACCATCCACATAATGAACTAGAGACAAACCAGAAATGGCGAATAAGGGCTTTATTGCCTGAAACACATACATTTGACAAATGGCAAGACTATGTTTCATTCCCCGTGTGAGCACTGCCCACTGAAACTTCTGCACAAAGAACTGCATTTTTGGTTACTGGCAAAGGCAAAGTGTTCCCTACCGTTAGGGTGCAAGGGAATGCTAAAGAAACAGTCTTTATAGAAAATGCCTTGCTGCACAACATGATAGTGGATGCTGAGGTGAGGTGAGACATCGCCAGCCTGGGTTTAGTGGGTGCTGGGTTTGAGCCCTGTGGGTGGGGAATCCGACAGGGCGCCTGGCCTGGGTGTCCATACTCACCTGTGAAGTGAGTGTTGGGTTTGTGAGCCATGAGGGTGAAGGATCTGGTGGGGCTCAGGTTGCCTGGCTCAGGTCCTTGGGCCCACCTGCAAGAATATTACCTCCTCAGTGAAAAAGGTG
The DNA here is from genome assembly GCF_030435755.1 of Ochotona princeps. Classification (NCBI taxonomy): domain Eukaryota; kingdom Metazoa; phylum Chordata; class Mammalia; order Lagomorpha; family Ochotonidae; genus Ochotona; species Ochotona princeps. Next base: position 45,204,062 of record NC_080865.1, read on the forward strand.
GAATAGTGGATGGAGACCCTGATGCATATGAAGAATAGGGTCGTCCAGTTGGTACAATAGCAGAAGAACAACAGAACAAATTGGACAATTTCTCCAGCCAAACAATGACAGCAAAAGTCTGGGTGAATGGAAACTTGAGGTTGACTATGTCAGTCAATCATTCTTGGATCCTTTTTCCCCCAGAAAAAAGAAGAAATAACAAATTTGGAAACAATGATTTCACTGACTTATCCCTAATTAGCCCTTGATCTTTCCCACCCTGATCAACATGTAATCATCATGAAAAATAAAAAATTAAGAAAAGTCTTTAATGTCCAAATTATGGACGACATGCAATCAGTGAATTCTTCAACAACCTCATCGTGCTTGGAGTGGCGAGACTGGCAGCGATTCAGAACTGGTGAACTATCAAAACCACTTAAGCAAGTATGTCAGAACATGCCCCACATCCGGGACTTGGGGTGGGTGGGAGACTAGGTGGGGCTTCTCCCTCAACAGCCCCCTTTACCTCAGATACAAGAAGGAAACAATATGGAAATAATAGTCTTACCCACTTTCCTATAGCCCTTTACCTTTTTACCCTAATTAACTATGCAAAGATTGTCAAAAATATAATAATAATAATTTTAAAAAGCAGGAAAAAATATGGATGACATGGCCAGCAGGGAGCGCTGTTGCCTGGGGCAAGACAGGTTGGGTGATGCCCATTTTCATTCAGGCATTAAATGGCTCTTAAATCATGCAGAAGGTGAAAGGCATTACCAGCTTTCTTGTTTAGTAACAAAAATAGGTGTATTATAGGGGCTCATAAAGGGCTCTATATGGCTTGCATCTAACTGTTGTATCAATTTATGTAATTTTTTCTAATTTCTCTCGAGGTTGTGGCCACTTTTGCACTGAAACAGAGGATTCATCAACCCACTGCAACTTAATTGGAGGCATGGTGTGGACAGTAGCCCTTAGAATTGGGGGTGCTGTTGAAAAACAGGAACTTCATAGCTGTTTTGCAATGAGTTCTTAAAAAAAAAAAAAGGTTATCATCAGGGTAACACCCATGAGGTGTTTGTCCCTAATTACATTGTTTCACTGTGGCCATGGCTCCATTGGATTCAAGAGATTCAAAATCCAACCTGGACCCAAAATGCCCAACAGATGGATTCCTTCTCTGAATCAGAAGAAGATGAAACCGAATCCCATTCTCCTCTCAACGCTCAGCCCTTCCTGGTAACAATGTAGCCCAGCAGGGGACACCATAGCTTGCATACCAATCCTACTGCTACCCTTGGGCTGACACTTTAGTTAACCTGGCTACTGGCCCAGTTGCTGGATAATTTGAGGGTGCTGCCCACTGCCATAAGCTGGCTGCCACCACCCTTCCCCTCATGTTATCTCAAATGGCACTGCCCTACCCTACCACTGCCCTTCAGGCCACTTCTAGCTCCCTTGGCTCTTGCCTTTGGGCTCTATTTTGGTCAAGGAGGCTCTCGGAGCTGCCTTCCTGGGACTGTACTGCGCCTCTGCTGCAGCTGCAGCAAAGCCAGCCTCTTCTCTAGCTCCATGGGGGTCTGAAACTCCTCTTGAGGCATTCCCAGTCAATACAGTTATCTCTAGTCAGTGTCCCTGCCAGTGGCCCCTCGACCTTGAAGGAACTGCGTGAGACCATCCAGGAAAATGGTCCCCGTCCATCCTATACCATGCAGTTACTTGAAAATATCACAATTGGTCTGAAACTTCCCTCATGACTGGAAGGGCTTGGCGAGGTCATCCTTGGAACCTGCAGATTTTCTAAAGTGTAAGGCCTCTTATTATGATGAGTCTGAACTGCAAGTCACTAGAAACCAGGAAGCTGCCACCATCTGCATGTCCCCGGGAAGCCTTCAGGGTAAAGGTCAGTGGGTGGATCCACTTGTACAGGCTGCAGACCCCCTGATGGGTGCTATGAGTACAAGAACCTGCTGGGTGCTGTGAAGCAGGATTTCTGATAGAGAAAGTCCCTTGGGGGACCCCAACGAAAGGGTTGGCATTTCCTTCTCACCAGCAGAGAAGGAAGGGCCTCACCTGTGCCCACCTGATGGCTTCGGATCCCTGTTAAGGCGACAGTTCTCAGAGGTTTCCTGACCAGCAGATACCCACGATCCTCGAGGGGGTGAAACTGCAGTGTTTAGCTGCAGCAAGAACCACCAGAGACAGTCTGATCAAGCATGTCCATTTATTGCAATGTAAGCACGAACTTATATAGACTAAGAAACGGGACACCTCCCAGTGGTCCTCCCACCCAACAATGGCACTGCAATTGGCTAGAAGACATATCTATCTCTCTAGACCCTCCAATCATGTAGGTCATGTTTCATACTCATGGGTGGCAGATAGGCTGTGGGTCAGATAATTCAGGTAGGCTGGCAGGTGACACAGACCACACCTGACTTCTCAAAGTTGCTTACCAAGGAAGTCCCAGCACAGCTCATCCAAGGAGAGAGAAGAGAGACTGAGGGGGAGAAGTTAGACTGGGGTGCAACTCACCACTCTTACCTGTATGACCAGTGAACAGGTCAGATTGAGGTTGGTGTGCTGTGTACCTATGACCTCCCACATAGGCCAAGCAGACAGAGATCCAGAGGCTATCTCCCACACTTTCCACCTCTGCTCTTGGAATGAATTCTGCTACCAACACTTCCACCAGAGCCCTATTTGGATGTGGCATGGATTGGATTAGTCTGCTGTATATACTGGCATTCACAGGAAGCAGGGCTGAGTGTGGGCCTGGCTGGAGCTATTGGGGGTTGCCCCAATCAGGCTGCAGTTCTTGTTGATGTGTATAATGCCAGGTCTGTGGTAGACAGGGTTGGGCTGAGTAACAGCATTAGTTGGTTTACATAGGATTTGGGGTTGGGGATGAAACTAACCAGGCAGTTACAATCACCCTTGTGTGCATAGGCTGATGGGGTGATAGACTGAATCAGACCTTTAACTGGCTGGTGCATGCAGGAGTCATCCTAGGGGGTCACCCTAATGAGATTTCTTGGGAGACTCCCCAACTGGACCACTGGACTCAAAACTGACCACTGAGAAAATCAATAGGAATTGTGGTCCGACCTTGGAATACATGTATCAGGGCTGGGTCTCCTCAGTTGCTTCTGCCTATTTAGTGGACACATGCTCAAGTATAGAAGGGAGAAATGACGGTCAGCTCATTCAAGCATGAAAAGGGCATCGAGTGCCATGTCAGAAGATGGAAAGTAGAACAAATTGGACAACTCTGTTGGCCAAGCTTTGGCAGCAAGTGTCTGGGTGAGTGGATCTACAATGGACATTGGAAGGATTTTCTCAGCCTTGGAGCAATAAAACCAACAATGCTTTGGATCCATCAAAACCACTCAAGCAATGTCCTTGGAACATTTTTCTCCACACTGGGATTTCTAAGATGACATCAATAGCCTCCCCCAGCCCCATGTACTGATGTAGTTTGCAGCTGGGAGCAACCTCCCCCACCACTCCCTTCCAGATACAGGAGAAAAAGGGAGAAACAAAAAACTGAAAACATTTGTTCAACCCATCTTCCCCCACATCTTTTCTTTGCTTACCCTAATCTGTGGTTCTCATGGGAATGCATCCTTGTCAAATATGTGAACAATATAAAAATAAAATAAAATAAAATAAAATAAAATAAAATAAAATAAAATAATAAGAAGCAAATTTGAGGAGCTTCCACAAAAGTGTAACAGGCTAATATTCTGCCTGAAATGCTGGCATCCCATATGGGCACTGGTTTATATCCTGGTTGCTCCACACTGATCCATCTCCATGCTTATAGCCTGGGAAAGCAACAGAGGATGGCCTAAGTCATTGGGCCCCTGCACACATGTGGGAGACTTGGAAGAAGCTCCTGGCTTCAAATTCACTCAGCTGTGGCCATTGTGGCCATTTATGGAGTGAGCCAGTAAATGGAATCTCTGTTTGTTTCTCTCATTCTCCGTTTCTCTTTCTCTCCTTTTCTTTCTAAATTCTGACTTTCCAAGTAAAATAAATAAAACTTTTTTCAATGGGTTTGATAAACAATGCATAAAAAATTTAAAAATTGTGATCCACCAGTGCTTGGCATAAAAGTACAAATAATACAACAGATGATAAAATTCTGGGAGGCAATTCTTCTTGAGGTCAAAGCCATTACCTAGTTATAAGATTATCCCTGCAGGGATTGCCAATATGGTTCAGCTGCTAATTCAAGTCCTAGTTGCTTCTGATCCAACTCACTGCTAATGTGCCTGGGAAGGTAGTGGAAGATGTGAAATGTGAATGGAGTTCCTTGCTCCTGGCTTTGGCCAGGCCCAATCCCAACCTTTCAGCCGTTTGGGAAGTGAACCAATCGATGGAAGGCGTGCTCTCTCTCTCTCTCTTTCTCTCTCTCTCTCACACACACTCACACACACACAAACACACACACACACACTGCCTTCCAAATGAAATTTTATTTCATTTGAAAAGGTTATTAAAGGTTATTTTATAAACTTTTTTTAAAAAGGATATTTCTGCTAAGAAAACCTTGGATATTTTGGGTATTTATTTGTTCCAGTTATGCTGAATTGCACAGGAAATCATTTAAAACTGTATGAGTAAACCACTAAATATTTTATGAATTACATGTGGTGTTTTTATATACATACTCTGACATTTTATTATGAGCTGCAGTTCTTGACCCACTTTGAATTACGTGGACTGTGGCACAACATTGTGCAGTAATTTCCTGAATTGAGTACTATTGTGTCTTTTAACACTTGCACTAAAATGTGCACTGTAAAGTGAGAAAATTTTGCTTTTTAAAATTATTTATTTATTGGAAAGTCAGATTTACAGAAAGGAGAAACAGAGAGAAACATCTTCCATCTGCCAGTTCAATCCCAAAACTGCTGCAATGGCCAGAGTTGTGCTGATCCAAAGCCAGGTGTTCCTGGAGCCTCTTCCAGGTCTCCCACGCGGGTGCAGGGTCCCAAGGCTTTGGGCCGTCCTTGACTGCTGTCCCAGGTGACAAGCAGGGAGCTGGATGGGAAGTGGAGCAGGTGGGAAATGAACCAGTGCTCATATGGAATGTTAGAATTTGGAGGTGGATTATTAGCGAGTTGAACCATTGTGTTGGCCCCTATAGTTTTACTTTACAATATTTTCTGTGGCAAATTTACCCTATTAATGAAGTGAATCATCAATGCATTGATTTTTTAAAATACATTTTATTATTGTTGTTATTATTTTATAATACAGTTTCATATTCCCTTATCCCCTCCCCAGTTCCCTCCCCCCCAGTTCCTCTGTATCATTACTAACATATAGTTCTTCATACTCAGTCTTTTTTTTTTCTAATGTATTTTTTTTAATGATCTTGCTTAGTTTATGAAGGAACAAAGTGTCAAGGGCTACAGGGTGAAAGTGGGTAATACCATTGTTTCCACAGCAATATCATTTTACCCTGTATCTGGGGTCAGGGAAAAAAACAAAGGGAAAAGCCCCACCCAACCTCCCACCCATCCCAGATCCCCAACGGGAGGCGCGCTCTGAGGGTCCTGCTCATACAGTTTTGATTGTTCATCAGTTCTGGATTGCTGCCAATCTCTCAGTTCCAATCGCAATGAACCCTATTCAGAATCCACTGGCTAACAGTCTCTTCATGGTTGGGGTTCTAAGATCAGCAGTTCAGTTGGAGAGATCTCCAAAGAAACTCCGTCTGAGATGATCCCAGGCCTGATTCTTGTGCGAGTTTGCTAGTACAGAGTCCAACACCATCTGTCACACCAATCAGCTTATGCTCATGCTGGTCGTTGGGATTACTGGGTTCGTTCTGTTTCCAGCCCTGTCTTCCTCGTGAACCAACAGGTGTTGTAGTCCAGTTCGATCCTGCCCACTTCATACTTGGTCCTCACGCAAACCAGTTGGAGCTGCAGCCTAGTTGGGGCGACTCTCCATAACCCCCACCAGTTCTGCCCCCTACCTTGGTTCCCATGGTTGCCAGTACACACCTCAGGCTTGTCAAGTCTGTCTCACATCTTGTTTAGCTCTCGCATGTGTCAATGGGCATTGTAGCCCAGCTCAACCCAACCAACCTACTATCCAGCCCACACACCTACTGGCAGGTGCCCTTCTGTACAGCCACCCCTGCCCCTGTCCTGGTGTTCCTGCTGTCCAATGAGAGTGGTAGCGCTGAAGGAGGTGCCCACTATTTCCCTTCTAGGCCACACTCACTCCCAGATTATGCACTATCCAGGTAGTTCTGGCATTTGACTTGACAGCATTAGCTCCAAGTGCCAGCCTCTGCCAGCTAGTACTGCGGCCAGCCCGACTAACCATCACCCATTCTAGTTTTTGCTTGCACCAGTCGGAACAGTCAGCCCACCGTGGCCCTTCCCTTATCTAGCTCACATGAGGCTCACAGGTGTAACAGCCCTGCCTATTCTGATCTGTCCCCATCCTGACTCACGCTTTCCAATGGAAGTAGTTGTCCAGCAGGGGAGCCCACATTCCCCTGTCAGCTTTGCCTCCTCCCCCTGATTATCACATCTGCTGTTTGGGCGCTGCAACCACATCTGGTACGGCTCATTGCACCTTGGCATTCCTTATTGTGTACTAGTATGTGTCGCAACCGAACCTGGCTTGACCCACACTCTGTTCTGGCGCTCGGACTCACCAGCGGGTGATGTGAACAGGTTCAGCCTGGTCTGCCCCCAATCCATGCCATGTGTATACCAGTGGGATAACTTCCGTAGCCTGTTCTGGGCTGTTTCCTATTGTGCTTTTTGCACTTACTCAGTCTTATGTCCATCATTGCGGGCATTGACAATGGCAGAGAGTCGAGAATACTATTGTCAAGATATAGTAAACAGTTTCATTGTAAGTCCATCTTTGTCTGGAAGTAGAAATGGATACCACACTACATGCTCAGAGTTAACTGAGGAAGACATCGAGAAAATGGGGCACACAGAATACATCAGACTCATTTTAAAGATTCTGATCAACAATGAGAAGCTCATGCAAGAGTTCAAAGAATTTAAAGAAGCAGTAAAGCAAGTCAAGGCTGGTATATCAGAAATGAAGAACACAGTAGAGCAAATTAAGAGTACAGTGGAGAGTCTCCAAGATAGAATGAAGCAAGCAGAAGAAAGAATCTCAGAATTGGAAGGTATTTCCTGTCACCAGGGGGAAGCAAACAAAAAGCTGGAAGCAGAGCTGGATCAGTCCAAAAAAAGTATTCAAGAATTGAAAGACACTTTTAAGAGGCCAAATCTAAGAGTTATGGGAGTCCCAGAAGGTGCAGAAACAGAAGCTGAGTTTGCAAATGTATTTAAAGAAATAACAAAGGAAAATTTCCCTAATCTGGAGAAAGAATTGGGAAACAAGTTCCAGAAGGGGCACAGAACTCCCAACAGGCTTGATCAAAAGCGATCTTCACCAAGACACATGATCTTCAAGTTCTCTTCAATTGAACATAAGGAAAAGCTCCTTAAATGTGCACGTGAAAAAAATCAATTGACATATAAAGGAAAGCCAATTAAGCTCACAGGAGATCTCTCACAGGAAACTCTACAGGCAAGAAGAGAATGGAGTGACATATTCCAGATTCTAAAAGAAAAAATTTTTCAGCCCAGGATAACATACCCAGCAAAACTTTCTTTTGTTTTTGAAAATGAAGTAAAATTCTTCCACAGTAAAGAAAAGCTAAGAGAATTTGCCTCTTCCAAACCTGCCCTACAAATGATACTTCAAGATGTTCTCTTGACAGAAAAGAGGAATAGCACCTACCAAAACCAAAGGCAAATGGGAAGAACATCCCAGTAAAATGACAAGAGAAGACTAAACCAATGAACAACCCATTCCTAAAATGACAGGACCAACGTAACACCCATGTATATTAAACTCTGAATGTAAACGGATTAAGCTCAATCAAACATCATAGATTAGTACTCTGGATTAAAAAACAAAACCCGTCTGCTTATTGTCTGGAAGAGACACACTTCAACAAAGATCAGCGGAAACTATGTCACATGGGTTTTGTTGTTTTCTGTTGTTTTCATCTGTTCAAAACACTTCCTTCTGGTTAAATCATTCAATGACTCGTATATCATACAGTAGCATCATTTTCTTCAAGAAGGTTCTTGATTTTCATTTCTTCAGCTACACATTAGTCATTTAATAGCATGTTATTTAACTTCTTCGTGTTGTTAATTTCTTTTTTCTTCCTGTTGTTGATTTTGTTTTGTGGCTCTTCATTTAAGGGGATGTATAGTAGCTGTGTAGGAGACTGTCATATCTAGTAACATGTCATTTAACTTCAGGCATCGTAAATTTTTATTTTTATTTTTATTGTTGATTTTGTATCATGACTTTTCCTTTAATGGAATGTTTAGTACTTGTGTAATGGAGACTGTCATATCTAGTAACATGTCATTTAACTTCATGGCATTGTAAATTTCTTCCTTTCTTTCTATTGTTGATTTTGAATCATGACTTTTCATTTAAGGAGATGTACAGTAGCTGTGAAATGGAGACTAACATCCAGATGTGAGGATGTAGTGTGGTATCCATTTCTACTTCCAGATAAAAATACATTGATTAATGTTCACTTACATATTCCTGTGCAGCAAATATGATTTTGCGACTACAGTAATGAAATGATCCTCCCTGTGTAGAAAAGTAAAGGAAGAAGACACAGTGAAGAGGCTAGGATGGACCGTTTCACATTATACAAATTGCCTCTTCCTTTCTTCCAGATGGCACAGTATAGAGTATTATTTCTGCATGTGGGAATGAAAAGGAAGTGAATACTGGGTTTTGCCTTGGACCACAAATTTGGGATTATTCTAATAATCTGCCACAATCTCTACACTCCAGTTTACTCTCATAAACTGAATTTCCAGGCACTCTTTGTCCCTGGGTGGACCTTGTTTCTCTGATGCCGTGGAGTGGACATGGCTTCCAGACTGTCCTGTTGTCAGGCTAAGTTAAATGGCCATGGGCTCTGAACTGCTCCTAGCTCTAGTAGCTTAAGGTTGTAAATGTTCCTAGCACTGAACTGGCTTCCACATCCTCAGGGTTCAGGCTTGCCCAAATCATTGACCAGCTCCTTACAGACCTCATTAATAGGCCAACACAAGTAGACTCAGCTTCTACCTCAGTACCTTGTTGCTGCAGGATTCAGACCCTTTCATAGCCAAGTCACTCTGTGACAAGACATTGGGCTCATGTTAGCACTGATTCAAACACAAGGAAGGAATTTGCAAACACAGTTTCTAAACCAACCCAGTGTCAGATCACTCTATATAGTCTCAACCTCCAGGCTTGCTAGTGTAGCTCTGTGTCCCAGTAAACTTGTGGTTCAGGCCTGTGCAGGAGAACTCAAGCTTGTTTAGCCCTCATAGGTCTAGGATCTGGGGTTTTATGTGCATAACCAAGTCCTAAAATGGCCTTAAAGGCTTCAGGATGCAGGATTCACCAACATAGACCCTGGTTACCAGGCCAGCACCTGCACACCGAGCCTCTAAGCTGACATTAGTGGACGCAGGCTTGAGATTAATCTCTATGGTTCCAGGCTCCAGACCAATTCCAGTCACTTTAGCCACTATGCCAATACCTAAAAGGTTTGCTTTCTGGCCATTTTCAGGCTTCAGATTGCTGCCTATGGTGCCTAGACCCTGGAAAACTCGGACTCCAGTACTGTCCGTGTAGGCCCAGGTTTCAGGCATATCCTTGAAGTCTCAATCAACAGATTTACCCTAACGAGACCCAGTTTCTGACATAACCCTGCAGACACAGTTAACAGTCACACCAACTCGCTGATCTTGCCACTAGGTCAATCAGAGGAATTCAGAAACAAGCCTGTCCTTAAACTATGCTGCACAGCCTTACTAGAATCTCTGGATAGACTGAATAATGAAGGACTTTTCCCAAAAAAGCTGTTTACAGAGACTGAAAAAGTCCCTACTTCTTCAACCACACAGACTTCAATGTAAGGCAACACAAAAGATGAAAACCCAAGGAAACTACAGCACCAAAAGAACACAACAGGAGTGACACTAACAAGATGGAAGAACAAAAAATTTCAAGCTCTGTATCACACATGAAAAGTTCAACTAGCAGAGCAAGTGCTTGCACAATGCGTAGAGGAAAGCAATAAATAAGCAACATGGCTAACTGTTGCTCTGTAGTGTTTATTTTACCTTTATCAGTTTACACAAGGTCCTTCAGTATAAGAAAAAATTAAGCCATCAATCTACCTGTGTACATCATATGATTTTTAATCTATGATTTTCATTATACTAATATCAATGGACATACATGGGGCTGGCAACATTGCATAACAAGCTAATACATCTTTTAAAAAATGTTTATTTTTATTGGAAAGGCAAATATAGAGAGGAGATAAACAGAGAGAAAGATCTTCAGTCTGCTGGTTCACTCCCCAAGTAGCTGCAATGGCTGAAGCTGAGCCAATTCGAAGCCAGGAACCAGGAACCTCTTATGGGTCTGCCATGTGGGTACAGTGTCCCAAGGTTCTGGGCTGTTCTCGACTGCTTTCCCAGGCCACAAGCAGGGAGCTGGATGGGAAATGGGGTCACTGGAAATAGAATCGGTGCCCATATGGGACCCTGGTGCTTGCAAGGCAAGGACTTTAGCCTCTAGGCTACTGTGCTGGGTCCTAATTCATCTTTTATATGTGGCTAAGAATGGTTATGGTAAAGTTTACACTGATGATTAAGACACACAACTCAGTCAATCACTTCTCTTCTCTTTGAGCTATTAACAGAATCTACCTCATACAGGGTACTTTCCCTCTCACATTCCCTCTTACATACTATCCTTCTCACATTCCCATCCTCTCAGCTTGCAATAACATTTCGGAATGACATGGCTAACACCAGGGAATTGGTTCAGACTCTCAGGGGATTCTAAGTGAAGATTAACTCCAAAGACATATAAAATGGGATGTGTCTTTTTTTTTTTATATAGGGAAGTGGGTAAGACTATTATTTCCATATTGTTTCCTTCATGTATCTGATGTAAAGGGGGCTGTTGAGGGAGAAGCCCCACCCAGTTTCCCACCCACCCCAAGTCCCGGATGTGGGGCATGTTCTGACATACTTGCTCTAATGGTTTTGATAGTTCACCAGTTATGAATCGCTGCCAGTCTCGCCACTCCAAGCACGATGAGGTCATTGAAGAATCCACTGATTGACATATCCATCACAGAGTCTCCATCGGCCAATATTTCGCTGCCAACATATAGCTGAGGTGGTTGACTTGTTCTTTCTCTGTTTTTTCTTGGTTAGGGTTCTGAGTCCAGCATTTCGATTGGGGAGATCCCCAAAGAAACTTCGCCTGAGGTGTTCCCAGACCAGATTCTTGTGTGTTCTATCAAGCACAGGGCCCAGCACAGTCCATCACCCTAATCAGCTGGTGGTTGCAATTGCTGGGTTGGTTCTGGTTTCAGTCCAGACTTCCACTGGAACCAATGGGTGTTGCAGTCCAGCCTGGTTCTGCCCAGCACATACTCGGCCCTCACATAAACCAGTGGGAGCTGCAGCCTAGTCGGGGCGACCCACAATAACCCCCACCAGGCCTGCCCCCAACCCTGGTTTGCCAGTATGTGCAGCAGACTAGTCCAGTCTGTCCCACATCCCATTTGGCTCTTGTACTTGTCAATGGGTATTAAAGCTTAGTTCCATCTAGCCAACTCAACTATTCAGTCCCCACGGATGTTGTTGAGTGCCTCTCTGTCTAGCCACCCCAGCCCCCATCCTAGTTTTCGTGCCCTCCCGTGGGAATGGTAACCCAAGAGTGAGGAGCCCACTATTTCCCTCCCAGGTCTCTCTCAATCCTGGTTTATGCACTCTTTGGGTGGTTCTGTGGTTTAATTTGACAGGATTAGCCCCCAGTGCCAGCTTCTGCCAGCTGATGCTGTGGCTAAGCCCAAACAATCCTCACCCACTCTAATTTATGCTTGCACCAGTAGGATAATCCGCCCAGCCTGGCTTTTCCCTGATCTAGTTCACATGAGGCGCACAGGTGTTGTAGCCCTGCTTGGTCTGGTCTGTCCCCATCCCAGCTCACGCTCTCCAGTGGGAACAACCCCCTTAATCCACCTGCCGGCTCTGCTGCCTCCCTTCCTGGTTCTCATGCATGCTGGTTGTGGGCTGCAGCCACATCCAGTACAGGCTTACCTGAAGGGACTGTGTCCTGCCAGAGGAGTTGCCCAGGCTCCTCCATCAGAAACTCGCCCAATGCCAGATTTCACGCATACCAGGGGGTCCATGAGCCAGCCCTACTCAGTTCACCTCCTGTCCTAGTAGGAACAGTGGTTTTTCTTGGCTGGCTTTCAACCCATTCTGGTTCTTGCTGTTGGATGTTTCAGCCCAGCCACGGCTCGTCCATACCAACATACAGCTCACACATGGCTCAGTAGGGGTTGAGACCTAGCCTAGTCCGTCCCACATCTCCCCTGGTCCTCCAGGACACCAGACAGTGTTGGGGTCTGGCCTGGCCTGGTACATCCAATCCCAGTCCACACTAGTGCCAAGGGAAACTACAACTGTTTCCTAGTTAGAATACAGCCCCCATTCCAGCACATGAGCCCCTTGGTGGGAACCTCAACCCAGTTAGGGTGTCCCCTTAGCTCCCCAACCAGGCCTGTTTCCAGCCATAGATCACGCCTGCCAGTGGCTGCTCTGACTCAGCTTGGCTCAGTCCCTCACCTGTCCTGGCCTCTGCCTTAGACACTGTGGATTCGCGTCCTTGACTCATGAAGAACAGTAAGTGCAAGAGCCTAGAGCCTAGCTTGGCATGACCTGTGCTCCATCCTGGTTTCTAGTTTCACTTGTAGGCGAAGGTTTGCTCAGTCCTGCACAGTACATCCTGTTCCATTACCAATTTACACATTAGCCAGCTGTTGGAGCTACTTTGCCCAGCTTGTCCAACCCCCAGGTCTGGACCACATGTTCACAAGCGGGAGCTATGACCCATCAGGGGAGTTTCCCAAGTGCCTCCACTTGATCCACTCCCAGACCCAGTTCTTATACATGCCAATGGGTTTTAGGCCAGTGCCCAGTGCACTCTGGCCTTCCATTTGGCCTTGTATGAGCTGGTGAATATTGCAGCCCAGCCCAGCCCACACCCTATTCAGGATGCACATTCGGGTGCTGCTGCCTTGACCAGTCCAGACTGTTGCGGGTTCCTTTACCTGTGAGTGATGGCAAGCTCCTTGGTCACAACTAGCTTAGTCCATCACCATCCAAACTCTTGAGTTAACCAGTGGGGCTAGATTTTCCACAGGATGTGGCCCACACATCCCCCACAGAATCTACCCCCAGATATGGTTCTCGAGTACTAGTTAATGTTATAGCCCTGCCTAATGTGACCCTTCTGCTGATCCATCATCATGCCAGGTAATAGGATATCCTGCTGGACAGGCCCCGACCCTTAGCTTTTTTTTTTTTTTAAAGATTTTATTATCATTGGAAAGCCGGATATACAGAGAGGAGGAGAGACAGAGAGGAAGATCTTCCATCCGATGTTTCACTCTCCAAGCGAGCCGCAACGTGCCGGTACACGCCAATCCGATGCCGGGACCAGGAAACTCTTCCGGGTCTCCCACGCGGGTGCAGGGTCCCAAAGCTTTGGGCCGTCCTCGACTGCTTTCCCAGGCCACAAGCAGGGAGCTGGATGGGAAGTGGAGCAGCCGGGATTAGAACCGGCATCCATATGGGATCCCAGGGCTTTCAAGGTGAGAACTTTCCGACCCTTAGCTTTTTTTTTTGTTAAGATTTATTCATTTTATTACAGCCAGATATACACCGAGGAGGAGAGACAGAGAGGAAGATCTTCCGTCCGATGATTCACTCACCAAGTGAGCCGCAATGGGCCGATGCGTGCCAATCCGAAGCCGGGAACCAGGATCCTCTCCCGGGTCTCCCACGCGGGTGCAGGGTCCCAATGCATTGGGCCGTCCTCGACTGCTTTCCCAGGCCACAAGCAGGGAGCTGGATGGGAAGTGGAGCTGCCGGGTTTAGAACCGGCGTCCATATGGGATCCTGGGGCTTTCAAGGCAAGGAGTTTAGCCGCTAGGCCATGCCGCCGGGCCCGACCCTTAGCTTTTGCATGAACTGGTTTTTGGTGCTCAGCATTGTTAAGTGATCACGAGTTCTTCAGAGGAAGAGTTACTGTCGTTGGGAATCTTTAGGATTTATTCACATCCCTGAAGCACAGTGGGTTCAACCTGGAGCTACCTAAGCAGCAGTTCGAAGAACCAAAATCCCAAAGCTCCCCAGCCGGGAGGCCAGGAGGCACAGCTGGACACCAAATGGTGCAGTGGCCGGCCCGGGGACAGCTCACCATGTGCACATGGTGGCAGGAGTTGGGATCCGAGCAGGATGCCCTGTCCTGAGACCCACCAGCAGCCTCCTGGCTGCTGGAAGTTTAAACCCCCAGGCTCAAGGTCGTGCTCCTCCCCAATCCAATTCACCGCCCAATGAGGGTGGTGGGTGGGCCCCGGACCTACCCAGTCATGCAGCCCTCCCCTCTCGGTGTACTCACCCCGAAGGGAGCAGCCCCCTGAACCCAGGCAGGCCCGGGGACATCTCACCATGTGCACATGGTGGCTGGAATCGGAATCTGAGCAAGACGCCCCTTCCTGAGACCCACCCGTGTCCTGTTTTTTTTAAAAAAGTTTTAGTTTTGATGATGCTTACATAGTTGATCAGAATGGGAAGGATCAAGGGTTAGGGAAAAGTGAGTAAGACCATGTTCCCAAATTTTCTTTTTCTTCTTCCTGTACCTGGAGGAAGGGAGGAGATAAGGGGAGAAGACACATTCAGCCTTCCAATCTCAATACCAAGGGATGGATAACAGCCACCCAGTATCAAACCAGGGTCCTTGATGGTGGAGCATGCTCTGAGGGTTTTGCTTAAGTGGTTTTAAGAGTTCTGAAATGTTGTCAGTCTTGATGATCCAAGGATGAAGAAATCGTTTGAATGTCCATTGGCTGACATAGTCGACCTTAGAGTCTCCAATCACCTAGATATTTGCTGTCATTGCTTGGTTGGGGTAGTTGTCCAATTTGTTCTGCCCTTCCTCCTCTGCTATGATACCAGATGTCTTCCGGAGGCCCCATCGGGGTACCATGTACTCCATGTACATCTGCTATGCCTTCCACTGCTCCATCTAGGTAACTGAGGAGGCCTAGTTCTGATACATGCAGTCTACAGTTGGCTCACCAATCCTGGATGTGAGCCCTCATGTTCATGCAGGCCCCCACCTGTGCCATCACCCAGACCTCCTGCAAGCCCACACACCAAGCCCCCAGGGGCTAACAGACCTGGCACTCACCATGCAATGTAACACTTGCTTAGGTACAGTGCAACCTAGGCCATTGCCCAAAGCTGTTTTTTTTTTTTTTTTTTTTTTAATGTTGGTAACTAGTTCAACTGATAACAGTTGAACTGGATTAATTTTCTAAAGAAAACTCAGGTATGAATGAAAATATGAAGACAGTGGTGTTATCCAGGAAGCTGCATCAAGACTCCAGTACACATGCCTTTAAACAGTAGTACCAGGTGTGATTAGAAACTCCAGTTATGTGGGAGACAAACAGGGACAGGTACTAGCTCTTCTACCTGCTAGTTGGGGGCCATTGTTGTTCAGAATTTTACATCCTGTACCTAAATTATCATCTAAATCCACCTTAACAATGGAGAGGGTACAATTGCAGGTCAGAATTGAAAGGATTGATGGTTTTGATTAAAAGGAAAAGTATGCACTATGTTGGGTATCTCGAGAAGGAAGAGTTTCCCCAAGGGCCCCCGGAGAAAGCACAACCAGTGAAAATAAGGCAACTGCCTTCTCCATTTTTTCCAGAGAATTAAGTGAAAAGGAACTACTTTAGTGTGTTGCTGAAACTTAGGTTTTGACCATTAATAAATACAGGATTGTATTAGAAAACATGCTGTATCTTCCAAGGGCAAATGTCAGTGACTTTCTTTTTTTAATTTTTAGTTTAATTTTTAAAAATGTATTACAAAAGTGAAGGAGTTGTACACCCATGTGGGCCACTTCCAGAGATGGAGAAGTTTGAGAGGTGAGAGGAAGTGAAAAAAAATGTGTCTCTAGGATTGGGAGAAAGGATACACTGCTCCATGTTGTCTGACTACATTAGTGCTAGGGAACAGAGGTGGTCTCGTTATGCTGCCTCAGGGCCCTTGGTGGGGGGCATAATGTGCTGAGGGTGTTACTCCAGTCATAGATGGGTAAGAATGACACTGGATGGTGGAGTTGTGACTTCGACCAGTAGCCCTAAGTGTGCTGCATAGTTGTCTTGATTCTGACCCTCATCTAGGAAATCCTTATCACTGACCAGAGACTTTCCTTTCAGATGTTATGTCTGTGTCCCCACATCAACTTAGTTGCTCTAAGGTGCTGTTGACTTCATGATATAAGATATGCATAAGTTCTAAGGTCTAGTTCTTGTGTTGCAGCCTGGATGGTCCCTCAACACACTTAACATTGAAAGACTTTGATGGTGCAATATCCCAGTTGGGGAGACTCCTTGAACTCCTACTAGGTGATGCCTCAGGCCTGGTTCCCTCACAATTTAGAGGGTGTTATGGCCTGACCTGGCCTGGCCCTGCCCATAGCTCTCTTATTTTTCTTCTTCTTCTTCTTTTTTTTTTTTTTTTTTCGTTCTTTAGTAGTAGTAGTAGTAAATTTCTTTCTGTTTTTTTTTCTTTTTTTATGCTTACAGAGCTGAGAAGGATGCATGCCCATGTGGACATTAATTGCAGGGGAAGTGTTGAGGAATAGGGAAAGTTCATGATATGTTTGCGTCTAATTCCCTCTTTCTTTTTCCTGTATCTGGGGGAAGGAAGGGAAGAAGGGGAAAGGCCACACCAGCAACATAGTTACATCAGTATCTAGGATAGGAGACAGCCACCTGATGTCATCCCAAGATTCCCAATGTGGAGTATGCCCTGAGGATACTGCTCAGGTGATTTTGATAGCTTCGAGATGCTGTTGATTTCAGCTCCAAGGATGAGAAAATCCTTCGAAGGTCCACTGGCTGACATAGTTCATCATACAGTCTCCATTTGCCCCAATATTTGGTGTCAATGCTTGACTGGAGAGTTGTCCAATTTGTTCTGAATTCCATGGTACTAGACATCCTCTGCAGGTTTCAATGAACTGGTTGTCATGTTCCCCATGTACCACCTTCATGTCATGTTCCACTGCACCATCTTCAGCAACCAAGGAGATCCAGTTGTGACAGATTCACATAACCAAATTGCTTGGCCTTAGGCTCCTTGCTTACCTGCAAATATGGTGTCCTTGTTGGCATAAATCCCCTAGAAGTTATTCCTTATCTGTAATGCATTCCCTTAGGGGCACCGCTTCCTCACATGCTATACCCACTTCCCTGATCAGTGTACAGTCCCTGTGCCACAAGCACATTGATTTTCCAACCCAGTCTTCTGGTGGGGTGACATGCTGGCCTGGAGCTCTGCATGCCCACTTGGGACCAAAGACCCAGTTCAACAGCCCATGTGCTGCCCCGGGATGCTGTCCCTCTGCCCTGCTTGGCCTCAATCATGTTAATGAGGCCAAAATCCAAGTTCACCAATATACCACAACAGCATAATAGCTTAGGGCCTTAACCCCACACCACCCCCTCTCCCACCCACGTGGGACCTAAACAATTGCAGGAGTTCCCAGGCCTGCTGCACTCTACCAGTCCCCATTGTGAGTCTCCAGGCCCCTTGAGGCTGCCTAGGCACTTGGCAGAAAAGGAAGACATCTAGGTGCCTGGCAGGAAAGCAGTCCTGGCTCTTGTGTGCACCAGTAGGTGATGAGACATGATCCTGCCCACCTCCAGCCACAGCCCTCACAAGGACCTGCAGGTGCACCAACCTGGCCTGGCCACCCCTGCCCTGGCTCTTCTATGTACCAGTGGTGCTGCTGTCTAAGTAGTGGGAACCATACAGAACCTTATGACATCTGACCACAATCCTGGCTCTCAATAGTTACAGTGGTTGCAGTGGTGATCCAGCCTGCACCAACGTTCTGGTCTTTACACATTCTGGCAGATGCAGTGGCCAGGTGCAGGTGCAGATGTCCCTCATCCCAGCTGTTGTGCTGGCTGACTGGTAACCTGGTCTGATGAGGATGACTCTCCCGAATCGTTACCAGATTGTCCCCCCACCGCCACTAGGCTCTCAAGTGTGCAGGGAGATACTGCAGCATGGCCCAGCCTGCCCTATTTCCCACCCCATGTGCAACAACTGATGCAACAGCCCAGCCCCAGGAGCTCCTCCAAGCACCTCCATCTGACTTGCCTCAGGTCTAGCTTTCCCGTGTCTGGCAGGCATAGTGGCCTAGCCATGGGAGATGCTTTGGGCTTCCAAAACCACTCCATCAGCTGCTCCATCGCTCTTTCTCATGTGTGGGAACAATGCCCAGTTGGTGGAAATCCTAAGCAACCATTTTATATACCTCATTAGTCCTCAGTCACCCCATTCTGGCTTGTCCCTAGTTTAATACACAGCATTGGTGTTGGAGCCGGGATCTCCACAACCTTGTGTGACCCTTATCCAGCAACATGCACAACCACAGTGGTGTCAGACTTTCAGTAAAGAGATCTGCCCTCATTATGCTGAACACTTTCCAGGATGCTTCATTGATGTCTGAAAAAAGGTAGGATCTCCATAATGGAATGAAACTGTAATCTTAGCAAATAAACTCAAGTATTTCCACTAAATTATTGAAACACTCCAATGGTTTATATTCTCTGGATACCTGCCTTTACTAAAACTGGAAGTATCAAGAACTATTAAGGATTTCTGCAAAGCAGGTGTTGCCGTTTGTAAATGATGAAGTCTTTCTCAAAAGAAAACTGTCTGGGGTGGGGATTTGCCCTAGTAGTTACAGAGTTCTTTTGGGATGACAGGTGTCCCTCATCAAAATGTGCTGGTTTGGGTCACAACTCCTCACTTTCCACCTAACATCTATCTAAAGCAAGCTCTGGGAAGCAGCAGATGAAGACTCTAGTTCTTGGGTCCCTGCGACACACATGGGAGACTGTGATACAATTCAAAGCTCCAGGTTGCAACATGGCTCAGATCTGGCCATTTTAGCGTTTGGGGAATAAATCAGCAAATCGGACAAGTGGGGTCTTTCCTCCCCCACCCCACTATTATTTCCAGATGGATGAATGACATTTTACAAGGAGAAAGATCTTCAAAGTCCATCACTAATTAGCGTAATAGCATTACAGAAGGAAATCTACAAATGCAAAGTAAATAACTTCATAGAAAATGAAAATCAACAGATTGCTCTTTTGACATGAGGTTTTAATTTTCAATAGCATTCAGAGTGTCAGAGGAAGCACTCTGCAATAACCTTTGCTCAAATTTCGTGTTGGTGATGTTTGCTCGGAATAAAATGCACTGGTTTTCTGTTTAATGCGGATGGAAAAATCTAAATTGTGCATTCGGTGAAAAGTTGGTTCCACACGGACAGTTACAACATCTTCACAAATGTATGTCTTCTTTGTAAATTTGTCTGTTATTTGTATGCCAGAGACACGTTGTAGGCCATGTTTGATGAATAGTAGATTGACAGTAAACCTCAGTGATTTTCTTGGACTAAGCATCCCCAGATACTTCCCTCCAGGTAAATGCCAACGAATGTTATCTGTATGAAATAATTGCAAAAACAGTTTCATTTTCAGATTACTGAAGTTTGTAACCTTACAGGTCATGTGGAAAGGTTCTTCAAGTAAGACAGTATCTGGCATTGACTTCACAGACACACTTATGTTTCCATAACGCAGAACTTCTTTTTCAAGTTTGATTGTCTGTATTATTGGCATTTCGCCAATACTTCTCCTCCACAATATATCCAGTATTCCCAGTCCAGGTCTTTTCAAAAGTTCATTTTTGAGTTGAAATTGGCAAAAGTACCGGCGTCTTTCCATTGGTTTTAAAATTGTTATTTCTTCAAAGGTACCATCATCTTCCCCAGTCAGGTTAAGGGTATCGGTTTCTGTTCCAGCGCCTATTTCAGGAAGAACTAAGGTGATTTTTTCTACAGCAGCAATTGAAAGGGAGATGTTCTGAACTTGTACCTCAAATAGTAATTCATTCTTCCCCAAATTATGTACCAGGATTCTAACTTCCAGTGGTGGGTGGTAAGGAAGTGACAATGTATGGTTCACAAACATCCTGGCATCACGCTGAGATGACGAGAAGCTGAACCCTCCTGGGTAGCTCTTCTTAGGCTGGCAAGCTTGTCGTGGGTGACATCATCAATTCTTAGAACCAGATGCAAGTTCCCCCACTGTGGCTATGGAGACCAAAATGTTAAAGGTCTGAGGTCGTGCCTCAAAATATTTTGACCATGTGATTGTTGCAAGTGAATGACTGCCATTGAAAATGCTCATACAGCTGTAATTCTTCCCCTGTATCAAGAACACACACAAGAGGGTTTGTGTGGAGGTCCATTTGGCCTGAAACATCCTTGTTTCTGGAGAGGGTCACCTATTATTAGCTGCATTAAGAAATCAATAGCTTAGTAATTGTAGTCATCTTCACAAGGGATTGGAAAGTTGGTGAAGAAAGTGTGCTTAGTGATTAGCATAACTTTGTGTATCAGAAAGACCCCCTGTCTGAGTGGATTATTTTCCATTATGGATATCATCTGGCCCTGTTCTTGTTTAAGCAAGATTTGTTCTAATGAGTTGTGGTAAGGTGGTAGACACAGAAACACATGACCAGGAAGAGAAGTTTGCAATTAGCCTATGTAGAGGAAACAGCATGCCCTGCCTGGCCTCATTGGGGTGTGCAGAGGAATCAGGGATTCAAGGAACACAAGCAAATTCTATTGGATTTTTAGAAGTCAACAAAGTAAGGCTCTATTAGTGACTTAGGATCAAATAGTTTTGATGATGTCAGATGGCTGAAACTGTAGGGCTTGTGCCAAGTCGTCTGGTTCATGGCCCTGCATTGATACTGGAGTAGTGAGTAGTGCTCAACCTGGGACAGTGAAATTTAGCATGTAGTTGGCAGCTATGGCCTCCACCTTGTATGGATTGTTTATGATAGACTATTTCACAGGCTAGTTGTTTATTGTCTCTAGGGATTACCTGGACCTGGAAGGGGTGCTGTCTTCCCAGACAGTAATGTCCCAAGAAGGCAAAGCATTACAAAATACAGACAATGAGACAACATGATTAATACACCCATTGAATGGATGGCTGGAGCTAGGAGGCAATGCAGTGGTGGCACAAGTCAAAAGGATGGTGCACTGAGGAGAGCACCTGGTCAGTGCAACCTGAGATACGCAATCTATAGACATAAATAGATTAGCTAGCTAGGTAGGTGGAGACCAGAAGGGAACGGAGGGAGCAGTGTAGTGAGAAGGGGAAATACAAAGAGAGAGAGAATAATAATTACTGGGATTCTGAAATTCAGATTACATGCTTGTGAGGCTTAATTATTCTGCCCTTATTAAGCCTTCCCTGCATCTGAGGCAAGTGCTTGAAGTCCAAATGGTAGCTGGTTAGGAAGGGAAGATTGTGAACAGACTGGAAAGCCAAGAGTATAAAATGTAAATAGACAAGGTAGACTACAGCCCATGTTGATTTTGCACAGAGGAGGGGGATCTAAGTCAATCTTTGCTGAAAAAAAAAATCTTGAATTGGATATAGTCATATCCACGTATAAGATAATGTTTGAAAAACTCAGTATTCCTATAGATTATTTTGTAACATGTGGGCTTGTTCTCTTGTGAAATATAATTTTGTACTTACAGCATGTTAGGGGGAAGTATTTTTTGCAGAAGGTCAAGACACCATTTGGGATGCCCCCATTCCATGAGTGCCTGACTTAGCATCCCATCTCTGCTTATGATCCAGTTTCCTGTTAATGTGCACCCTGGGAGGCAATAGATGGTAAGGTCAACTTCTTGATTCCCAGACACCAACATATAAGACCTGAATGATTCTGGGTCTTGGTTTTGATTCTGTCCAACCCTTACTGTTGTGGACATTTGAGGAGGAAACCAGCAGAGAAAATTTGTCTGCCTCTTTCTGTTGCTCCTTCAAATAAAAAAAAAAATCGACACACTATAAAAAAGGGGGGGGGAGGGATTGAATTATTTCTTTCTCCCTGCTCATCCCTCCCTTTTAATTTTTTTGAGAAGCTACAGAGAAGATAACTCATTCCATAGCTGAAGAAACACACTCCAAAACTCCTAAAGAAGAATCAACAAGATTCTTGGTTGATCATTTTGTCTTTTCAGCACTTTAATATGTCAGTCCTCTGCCTTATGACCTCTGTGGCTTCTGTTGATAAACTGGCTATCAACCTTTCTGAAGACTTCACATCTGATCAGTTGTTTCTTGCTGCTTTCAAGATTCTTCCTTTGGTCTTACTTACATGGTTTGACTATAAAGTGACTTACAATTGACTATAATGTGAGTGACTTACAATGTAACTCAGCATAATTCATTTATCAGGTTATGAACTTTTGTGAGAGCTTCTTGGATAGATTCATGTTTTTCAAATTTGAGACATTTTCAGTCATTAGTTAGTTATTCAGATAGTTTCCTGGTTATTATTTCTGGATCTTCAATTAATTCCTCATATAATTTCCAATTATTTTTCAGGCACACCATGTCCAGCACTATAGACAAATGCAATAATGTGCAAATAAGGTCTTCCCTGCTGCCTCTGGAACCACAGATTAGGTTCTTATACTGGATATCTTTAGCACTGCTGCAAAGTCAGGGAAGGGTTAGGGCAGTTGCACATCAAAATGCCACCAACCTTATCTTTTCTCTTAAAAGTTGCTCTTTTCTCAACTCAGGGTTCACTTGGTTGCTGTAACCCTTTTATTGTTTTGCCAAATTCTCAACAATTTTTGAACAAATTTAGCTGGAATTGCTTTCATCAGGGGTACCTTTGAAATTGTTCTCAGTCTATATATCTTTTGAATGAGAACTAAAAGTCTTTGCTGGACCCACATTATGTCCCTACTGTCTGATTTCCTATTTCATACTTAATTTCATATAACAATCTTTAGAACCAAAAGAGGGTCTGAGAGGCCTGTGTTGTGGCAAAGAGGGCAGGGCTGAAGCTTGCAACCCACTATGGGCTCTGGACAGCATTCTGTTTGCTCCACTTCCCCCCGCTCCTAAGATTCATTTATCTATCTGAAAGAGAGTTACAGAGAGGAGGAGAAATCTTTCACCCAATGATTCATTACCCAGCTGGCCTCAGCAGTCAGAGCTGGGTCAGTATGAAATCAGGAACTTTATCCAGGTCTTCTGCATGAGTGGCAGGAACCCATGTTTTTGGGCCATCCTTTGCTGTCCTCCCTGGTCTGTAAGCAGGGATTTGGATGGGAAGTGAACAGCTGCTTCTCAAACCAGTACCCAAATGGGAGGCTAGTGTTGTAGGTCAATAGCTTTACCTACAATGCCACAATGTCCAGATGCTCTATTTCTTAGCCAGCTCCCTGCTTGTAGCCTGCGAAAACAGTGGAAACAGTAAAACATGGCCCAAGTGCTTGGACCCTTGCCATCGACAAGGGAAACCAGGAAGAGATGCTTGGCTCCCAGCTTCCTTCTGGCCCACTCCCAGATGTTGTGGCCATCTGGGAAGTGAATCAGTGAATGAAAGGTTTTCTTTCTCTCTCTCTCTCTTTGTAACTGTCCTACCTATGGGCTGGATCTGGGATGGGCAGGTGAAACCAGTAGCACTTTTGTTTCTCCAAGAAAGGCTTTGTTTTCTTTTGTTTGTTTTTTTCATGCTTGTGTATTTGTTTTGTTTTCCTTGAAAACAGTAAAATTCCACTCTGTTTCTTTTATTTCTAGCTGTTTTGATAAGAAGGTACATTCCCTATTAGATGTAAAGTTCTCTCTCCCTCTGTGTGTGTGTGTGTGTGTGTGTGTGTGTATATATATATATATATATATATATATATATATATAGGATTATTTACTTCTATCGAAAAGGCAGATATACAGAAAAAAGGACAGACAGAAAGATCTTCCATCTACTGGTTTACTCCCCAAGTGTCCACAAGGGTCAGCGATGAGCTGATTTGAAGTCAGGAGCCAGGAGCTTCTTCTAGGTCTCCCATGTGGGTACAGGGTTCCAAGGCTTTGGACCATCCCCTACTGCTTTCCCAGGCCACAAGCAGAGAGTTAAATAAGAAGTGGAGCAGCTGGGACATAAACCAGCACCCATATTGGATGCTGGCATGTGAGGTGAGGATTTAATCACTGAGCCATGTTGCCAGGTCTGAGTTCTAACAAAGTTATTATCCAAATATTCCATATTCTTCCTGTATTATTGAGATATTCATATATATTTAAATGGTGTATCTATTTATTTGAAATTCAGAATGACAACAAGAGGAGAAACAGAGAAGTATCTTCCATTCACAACTTCACTCACTGAATTGTCACAGCAGCTCTGGTGAAACCAAGTTAAAGTCAGGAGCCAAGGATTCAATTTGGGTTTCCTATGTGGGTGGCAGGGGCCCAAGTACTTGAAAAATCTTCTGTTATATTCCAATCACCTCGACAGGAGTCTAGATCAGAAGTAAGGCAGCTTGAACTTGAACTGGCACTCTAATATGAATGTAAGCATCACATGTGATTTAACCACTGTGTCACAGAATTTGTTTAATAGAGATTCTGCATATATTCAATTGTATTGTGAGCTAGCTAGCTTTCCTTATTATTTCTGGCAATTGTCTTTCATGTATTTTGAAGTTATGTTGTGAAGTGGATAAGTGTTCTTGATTATTTTGTCTCCCTATCAGACAATATCAAGCCTATTTGTACCATTTAATGATTATTGCTATAGATTTTATTTTGTCTTATATTAATATTGCTACATATGTCTGGAATATAATTTTATATCCTTATTTTTCTCCAATATGTCATTTTTTTCAGTATATCTCTTTTTAAATGTTATTGGTGCTTTTATTCATGTGGGCCAGTCTTACTGGCATTAGGTGGTACCTCATTGATGTTTTAACTTGGATTTCCCTTATTGCCAGGGAACTTGAGCGTTTTTTCATATGTTTATTTGCCATTTGGGTTTGTTCTTTTGTGAAGTGTTTGCCCATTTCCCGTGCCCATTTCTTGAGTGGCTTGTTTGTTTTGACATTTTGGTTGTTTTGTAGCTCTTTGTATATTCTGGAAATTAGCCCTCTGTCACCTATGTCGTGCGCGAAGATCTTCTCCCATTCTGTGGGTTGCTTTTTTACTTTGTTGATTGTTTCCTTTGCTGTACAGAAGCTTCTTAATTTGATGAGGTCCCATTTGTTTGTTCTGGTTTTGACCAACAACACTTGTTGGCGAGGTTGTGGGGAAAAGGGAACCCTACTCCACTGCTGGTGGGGCTGCAGGCTGGTACAGCCTCTATGGAAATCAGTATGGAGAACATTCAAACAACTCAAAATCGACATACCGTATGATCCAGCAATAGCACTCCTAGGAATATACCCAAAACACCTGCTTTATGAGAAGCCAACATGCACCCCTATGTTCATAGCAGCACAATCAGTAATTGCAAAAACATGGAAGCAACCGAAATGCCCATCAGCAGAAGACTGCATAAGAAAGCTATGGTTCATCTACTCCATGGAATACTACTCAGCTATTAAAAAAAACAAAATGCAGTTCTTTGTGGCCAAAAGAGCCAAACTGGAAACCATAATGCTAAGGGAAATGAGCCAATCCCAAAAGGTCAGATACCACATGTTTGCGTTAATTTAAGAGGATATGATGTTGTGTAAAACATGTTATTTTATGTATATTATGTTATATGTTGTGTATAGACTAAAACTGAATTGACAATGAGGTGATCACAGAAGATGGTTAAGAAATTGCAATTGTTTTTAACATACTGGTTACTCAATACTATAACTATTAGTTACACAACGAAGTTAATTGTTGCTGAGGGTATGTTGGAGCCTTTAATTGATCGGGTTGATAATCTGATGGTTCTGCCCTCGGAACGGACAGGGTCTCCCCAGGAAGCTGAGGAACTAGATTGGACTATAAGATGTTGGACTCTATGTTTAGTTTATGCTTGCAAAGAGGGAATCTCAACTGTACTTGATCAGTGGATATGCAACAAGGTGGAATATTCCACATGGGGGGAGGGCGGGGGGAGGGGTGGGATGATTCCCAGTTCCAATGAAACTGTATCACATAATACAATGTAATCAATGAATAAAAAAAAATAAAATATAAAAAAATATTATTGGAAAGACAGATTTACAGAGAGGATTTAGTCACTGAGCCTTTCCATTGCTGATTCATTCTCCAAATGGCCGTAATGGTCAGAGCTGCGCCAATCTGAAGCCACCTGGGTAAGGGTCCCAAGGACTTGGGACATGCTCCTCTGCTCTTCCAGGCTACAAGCAGGGAGTTGGATGAAAAATGGTGCAGTTGGGACATGAATCTGCCCCTCATACAGGATGCTTGGCACTGCAAGGTAGAAGATTAGCCAGTTGAGTCATCATGCTGGCCCCAGCATATTTCTTATAAGCAGCTATTTGTTTTCTCTGCCCAAAATGACACTCTTTGGTTTCTAGTAGAGGAAGTTAATTTATTATTACTAACCTATTATGTACACACAATAAAAATAAAATTGCAATGATCTCATTGTGGCACAATGGATTAAGCTGCCATTTTCAATGCCAGCATCCCATATCAAAGTCCTAATCAGAGTCTCAGCTGCACTTCTTCCAAGCCAAGTCCCTGATAATGTGCCTGGAAGAGAAGCAGGGGACAGCCCAGGTGCCACAGATAGCTATCATACTTATCAAAGAATTTTATAAGGTTTCCCACTGGTAAAATAGTTCAAATAAAAATGCTTCATTGAGAGGTCACTGGATGAATGGGAAAAGGGTGGAAGAGGAAATCCTGGAGCCTATGGAACTATATCACAAAAAATAAAAATTTTAAAAAGTGTTCCACCAAAAAAGGACTCTACAACATAGCACATCACAGTGAAATTTTGGAACAAGGATCAGTAAACATTATAAAAATTTCCCAAGTGCTGTGTAGGGATACATGACCCTAGATAGATAAAGTAATAAAAGCTAGACTGTCAAATATCTGTCATCAGAATACACAAAGTAGAATTAATGGCAAAAACTTGTCAGAATTGTTGTAGACACTGCTATATCATTCTCCCAAAATGCCTAAACAATTTTATACTCGTAAAACCAGTGTGTAAAAATGTTCACATCCCTTCATTCTTAACCACTCTGGATGATTACTTATGTTTAAAATTTTCTTTTTAATTTAACTTTCATTTGGAAGATGATAATGACTATGTTAACTTATATTTGGCTGACTATGAGGGAAATACAGCACTTCAAAATATTTCTTACAGAGTTAATATGTACAATCAAAACACAAGCTATTCTTCCTTATGAAACCACTCCCTGGAACCAGCTTTTACACCTGTCCTGTAAATATTGGATTTGTTGGGCAACTGCTGTGGGAATATTGGATTTGTGGGCAACTTGCTGTAAATGCAAGTAGAAATGGCGTATGATGGTTCTTCAAGAAGCTCATAGAAAATGGAACTAAAAGATAAGTTTATTTTTGTGTAAAAATTGAGATCCATGCATTTTTAAAGCAATTCGCACTTTCTTTCTTTCTTTATTATTAATTACATTGCATTATGTGACACAGTTTCATAGGCTCTGGGATTCCCCCAACCCCTCCCCATACCCTCCCCCCATGGTGGATTCCTCCACCTTGTTACAGTATTACAGATCACATTCAGTTGAGATCCTTTGATTGCAAGCATATAGCAAGCAAAGAGTCCAGCATCTAATTGTCCAGATACATTCAACGGTTACTTGGGGAGACCATCTCTGGTCTGAAGGTAGAGCTGGCGGAATATCATCCCAATCAATTAAAAGCCCCAACATAACATCAACAATTCACAACCTTATGGAATTAATTGTCATGGTATTGAGTGACCAATATGTTAAAAAATGCAAGTTCTTAACCACATCCTGTGACCACTTCATTGACAATTCATTTTTAGTTTATACAGAACCAGCTGCTATACACCTTAAAATGGTTATAGGGTAC
Source organism: Ochotona princeps (assembly GCF_030435755.1). NCBI lineage: Eukaryota > Metazoa > Chordata > Mammalia > Lagomorpha > Ochotonidae > Ochotona > Ochotona princeps. Next base: position 45,232,215 of record NC_080865.1, read on the forward strand.
TATTCAGCTGTCTTGTGTCTAGCCTCATTTTAGTATTTAGCAGTATATAACATTGAAGCATAATTCTACTGAACTTGGCAGATTTTGGGACAGTCTAAACTGGCTTATAACTCTAGCAAGGCATATGTCAACAGTTGAGGTGTAGAACTATTTTAGGAGGGGTGTGCAGAGAAATCTTCAAAACCTTAATGAAGAGTAACTAATCTTTGTGTCCTACCTAGTGAGGTATATGTGAATCCATGCTGACCGTTTCCTGTCTGGTTCTAAGCTTTCCTTGTTCTCTATCTGTCTATTCTAATTTTGTTTGTTTGTTTTTTTTGGGGGGCGGAGCTCCGGAGCGATCCTGATGGTCATTGCAAGAGAGGATGGGGACCCAAAGTTGGAACTAAGTAAGGACCAGAGAAAGCTCCTCTCCCTAGTTCCGAAGGAAATTTACTGTTCTGTTTCTGTGGACCGCTCAGGGATCCTGGTTGTTGTTCTGAGGACCTTGGATCCTGCAAGGAAGGATTTGGGCTTCTTCCCTCCCATGTGGTAGATCCAAATGGGGGTGGGTGACCTCAGAGTTCTTGGCCTCCAAAGGCACTCCAATTCCCCGTGGTCTCTTTGGCAGTTGGGATGTAGTCCTTGGTGCCCGTACTGATAGTCCTTGGTGAGGATCAGGGGTCTTCAGGGTTGGGATACAAGCCTCCTCCTATCCACCTGCTCCACTCTGGTTTCTCCCCCTGCTCTGTGCATATGACCTCCTGTTAAGAGGTTGTCAGGATTGCTCTTGATTCCCCCTATATGTCTTTGTAGTTTTACTATTGTCTAATGCTGATTCGAGTCTGTTTTCTTTAAGTTACCTGTTATGTTCCTGATAGGTTATACTTCACGTCATCCTCACATATTCTAAGGAGATGGAAGACTTCTCTGCCCTCCTGCCCCATTTCCGAGTAGCATAGGGTCTTAAAAGCAGCCGGTCCTGTATATAAACTAAAAATTGAAATGTCAATGAGCTAATCATAGGTTGTGGTTAGGACTTGCTTTTTTTTTTTTTTTTTAACATACTGGTTACTCAAAACCATGTCAATTCCATAATATTGCAAATTGCTGTTGATGTTATATTGGGACTCTTAATTGACTGGGATGATATTCTACCAGCTCTAACTTCAGACCAGAAATGGTCTCCCCAAGAAACTGTTCAACCCATCTGAACAATAAGTAGCTGGACTCTATGCTTGGTATATGTTTGCAAGGAAAGAATCTTGATTGAATTTGAACTGTAATACTGCATCAAGGTGGAGGAAACCACCAGGGGGGAGAGGCGTGGGGAGGGGGAGGGGTGGGGGGATTCCCAGAGCCTATGAAACTGTCACATAATGCAAAATAATTAATAAAAAGTATAATAGGTTTTACAATTCTTTGATGTAAATCATAAGCAGGTTGACTCACATTGATTGTTGACTCATTGGTTACATCACAATATCTTATTGCATGAGATACATGCTGTTTGAGGTTGAAATAATACATTTTACAGGTACTATTCTTCAGATTGACATAATTTCATCTTAAATTAAGGCAAACATGTGGTGTCTAACCTTTTGGGATTGGCTCATTTCCCTTAGCATAATGGTTTCCAGTTGGGCCCATTTGACCACAGTTCAATTTTACTTATTGCCGTTTGTACCCAGCTCTTTGCTTGCAGCCAATTGTGCCACTCCCTCCAGCAAGTTCCAGGTCTGGGTTCTTATGCTAGATTTCTACCATGGTCTCTGTAGCTCCAACTCCTGGCTCACCATTCTCCACCTCCTGTGCTATTGTGCTGAGGTTGCACTGTTAGCTCATCCTAGCAACTTCATTGGGAGTCCATCTCTGATTTGGAAGTAGTGATGCATATTATATTGTATCTTCCCATCTGTGTATGATGGGCTCTATTACACATTACTATACATTTCCCTAAGTGAAAATTCCTAAAGCAAAATCTCTGTTGTTGTTGTTTTATTTTGTTGATTGTTTCCTTTGCTGTGCAGGAGGTTCTTAGTTTGATTTACTCCCATCTGTTTATTTTCACCTTGACTGCTGTGCTTTGATGATTTTTCTAGGAAGTCTTTGCCTATGCCTATATCTTGTAGAGTATTTCCTTCAAAGTTTCATTGGTTTCTGGGTGTAGGTTTATATGCTTTATCCATCTAGATTTGATCCTTGTGTACAGTGAAATATGGGGTCTAGTTTCTTGCTTCTATAGGCTACTTTCCAATTGTCTCAACAGCATTTATTGAAGAAAGATTTTTTTTCCTCCCTGGATTGTTTTCTGTTCTCTTGTTGAAGATTAGATAGCTATACATTAATGGGCTCTCTTGTGATGTTTCTATTCTGCTCCATTGATTTTCCTCCCTGTTACTATACCAGTGTCAGACTGTTTTGATTACTACCACCCTATAATATGTATGAAGGTCTGAAATTGTCATCTCTCTAGCTAGATAGTTATTCTTTGAGATAGTTTTGGCTATTCATGGCCTGTTACATTTCCAGATGAAATTTTTGCATCACCTTTCCAGCTCTGTGAAGAATGCTCTTGGTATTTTAATTGGGATCAGGTTGAAATTCCTCACAGGGATCTTCCACATTTTTAGTTTACTCCAAGATATTTAAGTGTCTTCTCTGTTATATTGAAAGTGATAATGCTGAAGAGTTCTTTTTCAGCCATGGAGTTATTTGTATACACTAAGGCCACTAATTTGTGTTCCTTTATTTTGTACTCTGCCACTCTACTAAACTCTCTCATGAGTTCTGGCAGGCTCTTTACTGTGTGTATTTGTAGAGGTGCATCAAGACTTGTTGGTGACGTGAAAGAAGCTTCTGGCTCTGGCTTTGGATCCGCTTGGCTCTGATCCATTAACGCTCAGAAAAAAAACCAAAGGTAAGCAAAGTTTCCAACAGAAAAATGACATGACAAAATTGCAACCTATCAATATTAACTCTGAGCAGGAATGGCTTAAACTGACCAATCAAAAGACATAGACCAACACAATGAGCCAACAAAGTAGGACCAAGTCCCAGTGAAGTAGCTTAGTGGTTAAAGTTCTCACCTGGAACACACTGGAATCCCATATGGGCACCGGTTCTAATCCCTGCAGCCACACTTCCCTTCCAGTTCCCTGCTCGTGGCCTGGGAAAGCAGTAGAGAATGGCCCAAAGGCTTGGGTTCCTGCACCCATGTGGGAGACTCAGACGAGGCTCCTGGCTCTGGATCAGCTCAGCTCCAACCATTGTGGCTCACTTGGGGAGTGAATCAATGGATGGAAGATCTTCTTCTCTTTCTGTTCTCCTCTCTGTATATCTGACTTTCCAATAAAAAAGTAAAATAGATCTTAAAAAAAATTCGGACCCCTCTATCTGTTACCTACAAGAGACACACCTAATCAACAAAGACACATGGAAGTTGAAAGTGAAAAGATGAAAAAGAATATCTCATGACAATGGAAAGCAAAAGAGAGCTAGTATAGCCACTCTGATAGCAGACAATATATACTTCACCAGAAAAAAAAAAAAACATTAAGAGACAAAGAGGGACACTACATAATGATAACTGGAACCATCCACCAAGAAGAAATAACAATAATAAATGTATATACACCAAATACAAGGGCACCATGCTACATGAAACAATTATTGATGGCCCTAAGTGGAGATACAGAGGCCAGTGCAATAATAGTGGGGGGTCTTTAACACCTTGTTAACATCAATAGACAGATCAACGAGATAGAAACTCAGCAAGGAAGCAACAGATCTCATACAGATAATAGAACAAATGGACTTAATTGTTATATACAGAACATTTCATCCCACGAATACTGAATATACATTTCTTCAGCTGTTCATGAAATCTTCTCCAAGACTGATCATATTATAGGTCACAAAGGAAGCCTCAGCAATTAAAAAAAAAAAAAAGCATCCCATGCATCTTCTCAAACCACTAGATTGAAACTACAGACCAGTAAATTAAAATACCCCAGAAGATGTGTAAATTGTTGGAATCTGAACAATATGCTACTGAATGAACAATGAATTAGAGAAGAAATAAAAAGAAATTTAAAAATTTCTTGAAACCAATGAAGACTCAAACACAACATACTGAAACCTGTGGAACACTGCCAAGGCAGTGTTAAGAGATAAACTTATCACAATTAGTGCCTGTATTAGGAAACAAGAAAGACATCAGGTAAGTGAAATAAGCAAACTCCTGAAGGAGCTAGAAAAACAATAGCAAAACAACTCCAAGAGGCCCAGTGTGGAGGCCTAGCAGCTAAAGTCCTCACCTTGAATGCACAGAGATCCCGTATATGGGCACCAGCTCTAATTCCTGCAGCTCTGCTTCCCATCCAGCTCCTTGCTTGTAGCCTGGGAAAGCAGTCAAGGATCACTCAAAGCCTTAAGACCCTGCACCCATGTGGGAGTCCTGGGAGAGCTCCTAGCTCCTGATTTTGGATTGGCACAGCTCTGGCCATTGTGGTCACTTGGGGAGTGAATTATTGGACTGAAGATCTTCCTTTCTGTCTCTCCTTCTCCCTGTGTATCTGATTTTGCAATAAAAATAAATAAATCTTTTAAAAAATAATTCCAAGAACAACAGAAAAAAGAAATAATAAAAATAAGAGAGGAAATAAACCAAACAGAGACCAAAAGAACAACACAAAAAATAATTGAAGCAAAGAGTTGGTTCTTTGAAAAAATAAACAGAATAAAATAAAATAATTAAATGTATGGTAATCTCAAACTCAGTGACATCACTACTATTCCCAAAAGGGTAGCATGTTGAGGCTGTAGGGCCACTCTACTATTACTCAAGTGACTGGGGGCCAAGGTACTGAGTGGAGTGGCTCTATCAGCTTCTGGAGGGGTTCTTTCCAAAACCCCATGTTTCCATGCCTTTATGAATTCCTTTCTTCTTGAGGAAGTCATTATGACACTTATGATCAGGTAGGTTTTCCTTCTTATCATCCCAAGCTTAGTTTTCAGAGTTAGCTAGATGGGGGTTACCATCTTGGGTGGGTTCCTGACTTACTGTTTGAAACATATTTCTAAGGCCTGGTTAATGGTCCTAATGACTTCCTTAGGCAAACACTCTGGGACAGTCTAAGAAATTATAAGCTCTATGATTCATGGAGTCTTTGGCAACATAGGTGACATACTCAAATGTATCCGTATCTCTACCAGACAAACATGAGATACAAGACATGTAATGGTTGATAAATTATATATTCCCTGTCTTCAATCATGATATTGGGACTGCTTGTGGAGATCATGAGAATGATTGCATTCTGAAAAAATTTATTCTTCCCCCAGGATAAAGTTCAAATGGTGGTTTCAGTGCTTTTTTTTCATCTCCTTAACACCTAACACAGCCTTGCACATGAAACTGATGGCTTCCCTGGGTGACAGAAGTCCAGGTATTGGAGTTGAGGGCACACATTGACTGTAAAACATCCATTGAGCCTATCTTCTGAACCAAGTATTCCACTCCAAGGATCATGACTTTTGTCATTGGGATGCAGCCAGACTCATATGGGCTTATTGATAAAAATTTCACAGCTTGTCTACTCCTTATCCAGGGCATGCTCCCTTCCACCCTAGTCCTATACCTATTGCCACTACTCAGCTTATTCATGTGTTGGAGGAGAAGCACAAAGTATGAGTCCAATATGGCTAGTAGTATGATCCCCTAGCTCAGGTCCTTTCTTGTCTCCCTATAGGTTCTAAGTGACCCTCAACTAGATTGGCCAGCTTCCAGTTGTTCATTTAGGGGAAGAAGCAGTACAAAATAATGAGGCTGTCATGCCCAGGCAGAGGAAGCAAGATGGGTCCCAGGAAGAATGGTGATGCAAAACATACCTCCTCTGGAGGAGCAAACCCTGAAGTGCCTTCCTCTGATAATGAGAGAGACTCGTTCTGAAGTGAGTTGTACTTGAGCTTGGGGGCAGGAGATCCACCCTGGAATGAGAGGTGGCGGATACCCAGTTTGAGCCCTGTCAGTTAGGGCAAGGGAACCTTACAAGGGGAATACCAAGGCCTTTAGTTTGGTCAGAGCTTTATGATCCTGGGGTCAAATGGCAACTTTTCCCCCAGCTTACACTCAGAGTTTTAGATCCCTTCTCTCCATATATGACACATTTTCTCTAGAAATGAGGAAAATTAATTTATTCTAAATGGAGAGTTCATTGTTTCAGTATCAATGACTTGTCAGACCATCCTTCACCTAATGATTTGAAATATTATCTGTATGGTATCTTAAATTGTATAAACTTGGATCTACTTAAGACCTCTGTTCTAGGGTGCTGTCAAAGATTTTCTTTCCCTGTGGTAAACCATTTGATTACTACCAACTTATGTTCTAGCATTTGGTAGGGCTGTCATCCATTATTTCTTTTATTTCAGAATGGAACAATATTTTTAAATATTTCTTGTCGGTGAGACTTAGAAATCTTTAATCAAATAAAAATAGCATCTATATCATGTCATTCTGCAGCTCAAAATAATCATGTGTTTCTTCTCCATGACACCTCCTGTGCCTTGTCAAACCATCACAGATGAGAAATTGGAATACACTGAAAAATGATTTTTAAATTCTCAGCAATACCACAGTTAGTGTATTATAATGTAGACCTACTTCTCACTCCCAGAATACTCCAAAATTTACAGTGTATTACAAAAGGTGAATCAATCCAAGGACACTGTGATTCATCTAATTCTAGGGACAGGAGCAAACGAGAGGGATGAATGCTCCAATACTATCCCTTAGAAAGCTGAATGAACCTCTCATACATACCTGTATAACCCTAAATATATAAATAAGCATTAAAATGAGATGATGCTGTAGACCAGTGTTTTTGATATTGTTTTGATCTTCAAACCAAGTTATATATTTTTTTCAAGGTGGGACACTCTGGTTAAAATGAGAAATTTTCTGAACCATTCCCATGGAACCCTTAGCACTCCATGAATTATAATTTGTTGACTACTCTTCAGCATCTGTCCCACCATTAGATATCTTGATCCCAATCTGTCCCATTAGCACATCCCATCATCTCATTATCCTGTCATATAGTCACCTGTTTTCCCTGTTGAGGACTCTCAGTCCTCAGAAACTAGGTTAGTCATAATCATACTAATCAATGACTGCTGAGTGAGATGAGACTGCTCTCCTTATGGTCCCTGGTGAGTGGTTTAAGCAAAGGCGGGGACTTGGTTTACATATGAAGTTTTCCTTTCATCTCCCTTTGTTTCCTTTAGTATAATCTCCCTTCCCACCTCTCTCCTCCTCTCTTCCCTCCCTCCTTTTTCTCTCCCTGCCCCTCCCCTCTTGTTTCCTCTCTCACCAGGAGAGTTTCTTCAATATTTTTCTTTTGGTGGCAGTATTGCTCCACTGAAATGAAACCATGCATTCCTCCCACGCTTTACTTTTGAAAAACACCTATAGTCAAAACAAGTGCATTTTACTTTAAAAAGCGTCTTGCATCTGGGTCTGAGATTTGCATCTAAGGGCGATTTCCTGGAGCCTGCCCGGAATAATTCTCTGCCCAGGCTTTTTTGATTATATAGTAAAGGAAGGTCAGGCAGATCTCATGATCTCTCTCTTTGCTCATGCTGTTTTCTCTTTTCAATAACTTTCCCTGGCTATAAAATATACACCTGCTCATTATAGATAATCTGAAAAACATAGTAAAGGTTAAAGAAGAACAAAAACATCATCCATAATCCTCAAAACAAGAGAAAATGCTATTGTTAACAGTGCTTCACAAGTTTCCTTGATGTATTTTCTTTGTAGATATTTTGCTGTAATTGTGATACATAACCATTTAGTATTTTTGTTCTTAGTTCATTTATAAGCATGCTTACATTTTCTTTAAAACATTTTAGCTATCATTTTTAATGCTTGTATATTTTCTAGGTGTATGTATCATGACCTATCATTTCCTTTGAGATGGGACATTTAGGTTACTTCCTAAATATTGCTATATTAAATAATATTTCTGCCAACTGAATAAACTGGGTGTTTCCTTGCTTGAATAGTCAATATATGTCTCTAAGGAGATGAAGACCAGGTAACACCCACTGTACTTTATGAAAGAATGTTAACATTTGAAATTTTTAATACCTCTCCCAAAACTCACTTGATTATGTAAGGGAAGAAATTCCTCTAGAACTTTTCAGGAGCTGGGAAACCTTCACAAATTTGTCTCTAGAGGCTGGTGTCATGGGCAGCAGGCTGAGTTGCTGCTTGCAACACTGGCCATATTGGAGCACTGGTTCAAGTCCTGGCTTCTCCAGTTCCCATCAAATTCCCTGATGATGTGCCTGGAAAAGCTGGGGAACATGGCCCAAATGCCTGGGCACCTGTCACCCATATGGGAAACCCAGATGGAATTCAGGTTGCTGGTCTAAATCTTGAGACAATTAAGAGAGTGAACCAGAGAATGGCAGATCTCTCCCTCCTATCCCATCTGTTTTTTTGTTTTGTTTTTTTTTTTTTTTTGGTTCATTCTGTCCATACAATAAGTAAATAAATCTTAAAAATTTCTCTCTACTTATGATCTACCATGACAAATGCTAAACTATAAGTTATTGAAACTGACGTACCAGTACTGTGATTGGATTGTCATTTTCTAAGAGAACTACAATCATGGAATTGAAGTCTTTGCATATATTTTTAAAGAAATCTACTCTGTTCCTAGCCTAGAAAAGCTATCCTTTTCTATACAAGAATATCTGAAGATGGGAGGCAGCATTAAGGAATAAAATATCAGCTTCCAGGATCCCAGCATCTAGAACAGACAGAGCTAATCAGAAAGTTCAATCCATTTGAAGTTATCTGGACGATTTTGTTGGGAGTATTTTTTAAATATTTATTTAAAATTATTTCTTTATTATTTTCCATGATTAATTTTGTAGGATTACAGATTCCCCAATTGAGCCCCCTTATTTCTTTCAATTTTCCAGTCCTATCATTTCCTGTCATATTATTATAATAATATAGTCCTTTAATAGCAGTTACACGTTTAACATCCTGCCATTTAAATACATGATGGAAGTATAGTATAAATAAAAATAGAAAATGTAGTATGATAGTGTTGAGGTATATTTAAGTGTTTCATTGGAGTCCTCCTTTTATTTGGAGTTAGGAATGCTTACTGTGATTTATCTTCAATTCATGGTATACCAGTCTTCATTATTCAGTTCACGTATAAAAATATGTGCATATACTTGTCCACCTATGTATCTATTTGTTTTGTATTTTGAATGAATGTTGCCTTATATCAGAGAGAACATACAATATTGGCTTGTTTTACTGAGTATAATGGTCTCTAGATGGGACCATTTTTGCAAAAGGTAGAACTTCATTTTGTCTAATGCCTGAGTGGCATTCCATAGACTACATATATGTACCACAGTTTCTTTATCCATTCCTGTTTTGATGCTTGTCTGGGTTTTTTCAATGTCTTCATTATTATGGATCCTGCTGCTGTAAGTATAGGGATGCAGTTCACTTTCTCATATACAGTTTTCACTTCTTTTGGATATATTCCCAGAAGTGAGATAGGTGCATCATATGGTAGATCAATTTCCAGTTGTCTGAGTACTTTCCATACAGACTTCCAAAGTGCCTGAACTAGCCTATAGTTCTACAACAGTGGAGGAGGGTAGCTTTCTTCCCACATCCACACCAGCAGGTGTCGTTCATAGATTTCTGAATGTAGGTCCTTCTCTCTGGAGTTAGGGGGAACCTCAATGTGCATTTCCCTAAAAGCTAGAGAGCCTGGAAATTCTTTCATCTGTCTGTTAGCCATTTGAACTTGTTCTTTTGAAAAATGCTTGCTTATTACCTTTGCCCATTTTAACTGGGTTGTTTGTTTTGCTGTCATTGAGTTTCTGAAGCTCTTTCTAAGTCCTGGATATCAGTTCTTTATCTGTTGTGTAGAGTGCAAAGATTTTCTCCCATTCTTTTGGTTGCTTCTTTATTTTGTTGATCATTTCTTTTGCTATACAGAAGCTTCTTGGTTTGATGTTAGTCCCATTTGTTTATTTTGGCTATGACTGTCTGTGCTTTTGGTGACTTTTCTAAGAAGTTTTTAACAATGTATGTAACTTGTAGAGTGCTTCCTATGATTTCCTCTAATAGGTTGATGGTTTTTGTAGTGTAGATTTGGATCTTTAATCCATTCAGAGATGATTTTTGTATAAGGTAACAGGTGAAAGTCTAGTTTCTTACTTCTGCAAGTGGATATCCAATTGTCCAACATTTGTTGAAGAGACCTGTTGTGGGCTAAGGACTTGATTAGCACTCATTAAGCTGAGCAGAAACAGGAAATGGGTTTGTGGCTAAAAGCACCTGGACTAATGGGACTCATTGGCGTCCTATTGTTTGGCTAAAGGATTTGGGGAAAAGAGTATAAAAGGAGTAATAAAGGGAGGCTTTGGAGAGACTTCTACCATCACTGGTCTCCTGTCGGTGCTTCATCCCCAGACCCTCTCCGTGTCCAAGTTACTGGCTCTGCTCTCCGGAGCAGAGACCAAACTTCTTTTCTAGGTTATTTTCAGTTCTCATGTCAAAGATTAGTTGGCTGTACATGTGTGGGCTTAATTCTGGGTTTTCTATTCTGTTCCACTGATCTTATTCTTTGTTTCGGTATCAGATTTCTGTTTTGATGACCACTGCCCTGTAATTTTCTTCAACATAGCTTTGGTTATTCACAGTCTCTATTACTTCCAGATAAATGTTTGTGTTATCTTCCAGCTCTGAGAATAATGTTAGGATTTTGATTGGGGTTTCATTGAATCTGTGTATTGATTTTGATAATATGAACATTTTGATGAGCTTGATCCTGTCAATCCAGCGACAAGGTAAATTTTTCCATCTCTTAATGTCTTCTATTTCCATTTCTTAATGTTTTGTAATCTTCATCTTAGTTGTCTTCCATGTCTTGGTTAGGCTCATTCCAGGTGTTTAAGGTTCTTCTGTGCTATTTAAGAGGGAGTGTTTTACACGATCTTTCTCAGCCACGCAGTTGTTTGTGTATACTAGGGTCATTTATTTTTGTTCATTGAGTTTGTATCCTGCTATGCTGTCAAACTACTTATGAGTTCCAGCTGTCTCTTTGTTGAATTTTTTGGTCCTCCTATGTGTAGAGTCATGACAGCTGTACATAGGAATAATTTGACTTCCTCATTTCAAATTTGAATTCTTTTAATTTCTTTTTCCTGCCTAGTAGCTCTAGCAAGGACTTCCTATACTATGTTGTTCAGCAGTGATGAAAGTGGATATCTTTGCCTAGTTCAGATCTTAGCGAGAAAGTTTCCAGTTCTTGACCATTCAGTAGGATGCTGGCTTTGTACTTTTGCAAATTGCATTGATTATGTTGTAGAATCTTCCTTCTAAACTTATCTTTTTTAGGGTCTGTAGCATGAAGTGGTGTCTTATTAAATGGCTTCTCTATGTCTATTGAGATGCTCATATGGTTTTTATTTTTCAAATTGTTGATGTGGTGTAACACATTTATTGATTTGTGTTTGTTCAAACATCCTTGCATGCCATAGTTAAAACCAGCCGGTTCAGGTGAAATATCTGTCTGATGGGATATTGAATTCTGTTGGTTAGTATTTTGTTGAGGATTTTTTACATCTATGTTCATCAGGGATCTCTGTTTATAGTTTTCTTTCTCTGTCGCATCACTTTTGGTACTGAGGTGATGTCGGCATCATAGAGTTTGGAAGGATTTCCTCGCTTTTTATTGTTTTGAATAACTTGTGGAATATTGGGGCATTCTTTATTTAATGCATAGAAAAGTTGCATAAGTTACCAAGTGTTCCTTTTTTAAGCCTGTCATGTTTTATGTTCCACCTACTCTCTCATTATCCCTTTATAAGCTGGTTCATTCATTGTACCATACCCAGAGAACTGTCCCAGATATAGAGTGAAGAAGAATACATAGTAGAGACGGTACATGGTTTCATCAGTGTCACATCTACTCGCAGTGTCTGGCACAATGAGAAAAACAGTAAAGAAGCTGTGGGATCCCAGGTATTGTATAAATAATGGCCCAGAATATATCCAATGTACAATAAGTAGCAGATCACTTCAGTCCCTACTTCACTTCTCAGTTCCAAACATCTGTAATTCAGTCTTCTTAAAGTTCTTGGTGGGTGTGGAACCCACCTCATGAATATCATAGCCAATATATTCTGAGCTGTTATTATTATGTAGGTTTAGGGAAAACATTTACCATGCCTTCCTTAAATTTTCCAACTCCCATCTCCTTCTCCATCCCTTCAAATAATTTCATCTGTACGCTTTAATGTTATTGACCATTAGAAAATAGATAAAGGAACAAACAATGGCAAATATGGTCACTGAGAAAAGTGAAAGGTTTCTAAAAAATTGTGGAAACCTGATATTGTCTTCCTGAATGCTTTTGTGTTGATGCCATCTAAAAGCTTCACTGTACATTTGATTGGTTTCTTTCAACTCCTCATATCATCTCAGACACTTATTTTCCCTAAATTATGGTAGATATTTTTTCTTGAATATCCCCGTTGCTATTTTAGGTCAGTAATGCATAATGATTGAAGTGGCATTCTTGCAGATAAATCTCAAGTCCAATTCCAGTTCAGGCATTTAATAGCCATGCTGCTCTGTACAAGACAATCTCAATTTTTAAACCTGTGAAACATGAAGGTAGATTATTACTTTTACTGTTTCTTCTGTGTGTTTAATTTGGCAATGTGAACTGACATTGAGGAAGTCTGGTGGGTAGAGGCTGATTAATTGCTATAAAGTAATTTTTTACCAAGTAAGTGTAATAAGTTCTGATAAATCATTGCGTACTAGGGTGACTAGAGTCAATAATATAGTACTGTGTATTTCAAAATTACTAGAAGACAGGACGTTGAATGCTTTCACCATGAAAAAAATGATAAATGCTTGAGGCAATATGCTAATGACCCTGATTTTGTATTGCACATTGTATACAGCTGTTGAAATACTGTATTATAACATATAAATATGTGCAATTGTTATGTGGATTTCCTACTATTCTTGGCTTTGAATTATTTTGTGCCAAACTAAACTTAATGTTATAATTTAATTTTTTTCGCACACTTTTTAAAAATCCCATGTTTATGGAAGTTGACTCTTCTCAACTGGTCTGATTCGTTTATCTTCTATCTCTCCTAGGTTTTGCTGTCTTGTTCCATTTTCTGGAGGTCTTCTCAACCACATAAAAATTTATATCAGATATTAAATATTCATGAGTTCTTTTTGTTCTTTCAATGTTATACTTGTGTTGACATACTTTTCTTATTTGTCTATACCAATTTCAATATAATTTGTTTGCTCTGAATTGCTTTTTTTCTATTTGTTAGTATTGTCAGTTGTCTAATCACTCTTACATGAGTCCTCTTTTAAATGATTGAACTCTTTGAGTTTACACTGCAGCTTTTTTGACTATAGTCTTCATTTTTTTAAGATTTATTTTAATTTTTATTGGAAAGCCAGATATACAGAGAGGAGGAGAGACAAAGAGAAAGATCTTCTGTTCGCTGATTCACTCCCCAAGTGGCTGTAGTGGCCGGAGCTGCGCCGATCCGAAACCAGGAGCCAGGAGCCAGGAGTTTCTTCTAGATCTCCCACACGGGTGTGGGCTTCATTTTAAACTCACATCACCACACCGTTAGCATGATTATTCTTTTCCTTTAAAGGTGGCTAGGTTGTACCAAAAATATGTTTCTAGTTCACACCCTAAAGGCAAAGGCCTGTTTACTAACTTTCTTGGCACTCACTGGAGGAAGAAGGATTCGAAGAGGCACTCTTACAGTAGCTCTGGATATATCTTCATAGGCATGCTAAGTTGCTGCTTATTATTGTTATTATTATTATTATTATTATTACTTACTATTTTAGATGCTATTTAAGTAGTAGATAAGAATGGAAAGGTTCTAGGGTTAGGGAGATGTGAGTGTGATTATTGTTTCCAAACTTTCTCTTTGTTCTTTCAATTTCTGGGAGGAGGGTGGTGAAAAGGGGATAGGCCATACCCAGCCTCCCAACCATCCCAGTACCCTAGGATGGGAAAAGGCCACCCAATATCAACCCAGGGTCGCAATGTGGTACATGGTCTGAGTGTTCTGCCCAGGTGAATTTAATAGTTCTGAAATGTTGTCTGTCTCATCGATCTATGGATGAGGGATTGTTCTTCAATGTCCATTGACTGACACAGTCGATCTTAGAGTTTCCATTCACCCAGATATTTGCTGTCATCCTTTGGCTGGGGCAGTTGTCCATATGTTCTGTTTTCCATTCTCTGCTGTGGTACCAGATGTCCTCTGCGTGCCCTATGGGCTACCATGTCCTTTATGTGCACCGTGGTCTGCCATCCAGCAGTCCATCCTTTAGGCTGAGAAGGACCAGTTCTCTTAGGTGGGCTCATGGACCTGAGCCAGGTGACATGAGCCAAGCAAGATCCCCCACCTCCTGGGGCTCAAGGACCCTAGTACTCACCACATAGGGAGGCCCAATGACCTGGCCCAAAAGACAAAGGCCCCTCCAGAAATCCACAACCCTGGGGCTCACGAATCCAGCACCCACCATGTAGGCAGGCCCAAGGACCTGGGTCAGGAGACTCAGGCCCTGCTGGATCCTCCACCCCTGGAGTTCACAGACCCAATGCCAACCATACAGGTGGGTTCTAGGTCCTGGGCCAGGAGACCCAGGGCCCTCTGTATCCCCCACCCCTGGGGCTCATGAATCCTACATTCACTGTGCAGGAGAGCCCAAGGACTTGGGCCTGGTGACCCAAGCCCTGCCAGACCCCTCCACCCTGGGGCTCATGGACCCAATACCCACCATGCAGGCAGACCCTAGGACCTGGGTCAGGAGACCCAAGGTTCTCTGGACCTCCCACCCTTTGGGTTCACGGATCTAGTACCCACCATGCGGGTGGGCCCAGTGATTTGGGCCATGAGACCCGGGATCTCCTAGACCCACCCCTCCCAACCTCTGGAGCTCAGAGACCAGGTACCCATCATGCAACCAGGCCTCAGGCACCAGACCATGAGACCTGGGACTCACTGGACTCCTCACGCCGGGGCTCACAGACCCAGCACCCCCAGAGGTGGGCTCAGTAACCTGAGACAGGAGATCCCGGCCCACCTAGACGCCCCAGCCCTGAGTCTTGTGGACTCAGCCCCCACCATGCAGGTGAGGCCCTGGACCTGGGCTATATGACCCAGGCCCCTCTGGACCCCACCCCTGAGGCTCACAAATCCAGTACCCACTGCACAGGCAAGCCCAAAACCCTGGGGCCATGTGACCTGAGACCTGAGAGACCCCTCACCTTTGGGGCTCATAGATCCAACACCCACCCTGCAGGTGGGCGTAAGGGCCCCTTCATCCCTGGGGCTCATGGACCCAGTACCCACTGCCCCTGACTGACATGGTTCATCTCTCCTCAGCATCCACCAGTGGGTGCTTCAGCCTAGTTAGATCCAACCTGCCCCCAGTTCCAGTTTGTGCTGGCTGGTGCTATAGCCTAGCTTTGCCCAGTTAGCCCCCAGTGTGAACTGGCTGGTGTTGTAGCCTGACTCAGCCCTCCTATACCCCATACTGGTTCTCAGATCTGCCAGTGGATGTTTTGAACTGGCCTGGCCTGCCTACTCCCTTACCTGACCCACATGTGTGCCGGCGACTACTGTAACTTGGTCTGGTTTGGGCTGCTGTTGCCTTGGTTCTTGCATTTACCTGTAGGGATTGTAACTTGACAAAGGAGTTCACCAAGTTTCTCTATCTATTCGATCTTCTCCCAGTGGCAGATTTCGGGCACACTGATGAGTCCTTGGCCCAGGTTGACTTTGTCCATTTGTTATCCTGGCAGGAATGGTAACCTTGCCCAATTTACCCATACCCTTTCCAGTTCTTACTGTTGTATGTTGCCACCCAGCCATACCTGATCCATGTTCAGACACAGTTCAGTGGGAGCCAAGACCTAGCCTAGCCTGTTCTATACCCATCCTGACTCTTGTGTGTACCTGTGGGTGCTGGAGCCTAGCCCAGTCTGTTGCTCCCAGACCCAGTCCATACCTGTGCCAGGGAGATTGCAGCCAATGCACTGATTCTGGCTCTTGCATTCACCAGTAGAAATTCCAGCTCAGCTGGGGCATTCCCTTAGCTGCAAAATCAGGCCTATTCCCATCCACATTTCTTGCACATGCCAACAGAGATTGCTGTTCCCCACGGGTGAGCCCACACTCTTCCCTGCAGATTCTACCCCCAACCTGATTCACTCATGTATTTGATAACTCATGGCCAGCCTCACAGTACCCATTCCCTTTTCTGATGCTCATTGGTGGGCTCCATGTTGTAGCCCTTCAAGTAAATTGGCCTTGTCTATGGGAATCCCAGAGCAGTCATTCCTCACCTGGATATGAACCCTCAATTCCCTGCTCATCCCCACCAGTGCAATCTCCCAAACTCTCTGCAACGCACTCCCTCAAGTTCTCAGAGTGCACTGCTGGGTAGCCCAAGGGCTTGGCCTGGCCCCGTTGGTACCCGGGTCTCCTGGCCCAGATTCCCCTAGCCACAGCCACACAGTCAGGAAATGCAAGCCCCGCCCCTCAGCCCAAACTCACCTGAGCTCCTGCTGCTCATTATTAATTTACTTTCTGGCTGCAAAATTCAGTTACTTCTGTTTCCTCTAGTATTCCACTCGCCATCCTTGTATGTTGGTGCCTTCAAAAAATAGTTCCCTACTCAAGTTTTAGTGACTTTTTTTTGACCCAGCAATACCACTCCTAGGAATATATCCAAAAGACTTCTCACACGAGAAAGTAATATGCACCCCAATGTTCATTGCAGCACAGTCAACAATTGTAAGAACATGGAAACCTAAATGTCCATTAACAGAGGACTGGATAAAGAAACTGTGGTTCATCTAAACTATGGAATATTACTCGGCTACTTAAAAAAATGAAATATGATACTTTGTGGCCAAATGGACCTAACTAGAGACCATTATGCTAAGGAAAATGAGTCAATCTCAAAAGGTCAGATATCATATATTTGCTCTAATATAAGACAATATAATGTCAAATCTAGGGATATTACATGTGAATCTTACCTTATGTCACCTCATACTTACCTGTACTTTTTGTAATAAGATCTTGTGATGTAATTCATTAACCAATCATCCATAAGAGACTGATTATTTATAATTACCTTATATGGTCAATGTTCCTTTTATCACTGTTATTGGTACTGCCCATAAATAACGAAGACTTAGTCCTCATTGTACCTTCATTAGGGCCCTGGGATATAAGAATGAACTCATAACGGAATGACTAACAGTCTCCTACATGGTTGGGAGACACTCCAGCGGCAGCATGATGCACTTGGGAAAATTTACGAAAGACACCCATTATGGGACTGGAGGAGAGAACAGAGGGGAGGGAAAGGAACTTGGTGGAGGGGGAAGGGAGCCCCCAGAGACAATTAAACTGTATCAACAAACAATAAAAAAAGTTTTAGTGATGTTTTAAGACGTAATAGAGCTATGTGTATGTGTTCAATTTTCCATTTTTCCTTAGAAATTTTACCTCATGGCTGGGATCTCGCATTTACTTTCAACATGTTGGTTACTCATTACTATGTCAATTAATTCCATAATGATGTAAATTTTTGCTGATGGTATGATGGAGCTTTCAATTGACTGGGATAATACTCTGCTAGCTCTGTCTTCAGACCAGAGAGGGTATACCTAAGAAGACGTTGAACTTGACTGGACAATAAGATGCTGGACTCTATGTTTGGTGTATGCTTGCAATGGGGGAATCTCAACTGAACTTGAGCTGTGGTTATGCAACAAGGTGGAGGAATCCACCATGGTGGGAGGGTTTGGGGAGGGGTGGGAGAACCCAAGTATCTATGTAACTGTGTCACATAATACAATGTAATTAATGAAGTTAAATAATAAAAAAAAAAAAAAAAAGAAATTTTACCTCATCTGCCTTGCACACTTCTCCCACCCAAATCTGATCCCCACTTCATCCCATTGGAACTTGAAACACTCAGAAAATGAAGGAAAATTGGAGTACAGTGTTGTATTTTGGACTCAACATCACGAGCTCCTCTGGACTTCTGCTATCAGCCACAGTTTAAGTTGGGGTGAATTATATCATAGGATGTATCAAAGAAAAGATATTCTGATAAAGTTCTGTAATTATCAAGAGGACTCTTCAATAAACCTATAATACTCTACTGTCTAATCAAAGTTCCATATGAAAGTTCCACTTTACATCTTGGGTCAGGCAGCAACACATAAAACAGGAACCAATCAAACACCATGTATTTTGTAGAGATTTTTAGTGTCCTAATGGCAGCATTTCTATCACAGGATTCCAGAGACCTTGTAGCAATGAATCCTGAGGCTCTCCTTTGGCTCCTCTGGAAGGTAGACAGCAGCATAAGGTAGGGGGTTGGGAAACAAGTACTTGGCATCATTGGGCATCTATGTTTCATCTGGTGAATTATGGCCTGAAAGACAAGGGCTGTAGACAAGACATCTGATGATGGCTTCTGTGAGATCTTAGAGCACTCTAGCCTCAAATTCAGGGAGTTGGTAACTCCTAAGTGAGCTTAAGTAGACAACTTAACTCTCTGAGTCTGTTGGTGTCTTAAAACTCCTTCCAGCTCAAACACTCTGTCATTCATTAAAGTTAAATAGTACTGGAAACAGTCTTGCTGAAGGTGGTAACAGTTTGAACACAGCAATGAATAAATAGGCTGGGGACAGAGTGATTTACCCAGAGGACATAAAATATTTTTCCAATTAAAGACACATGTCCTACAACAATGCCTATTTAGAGCCAGGTGAGTCAGTCTTATGATGAGGCTGCCTGAAGAAGATTCAGAATCCAAGAAGAAGGTGGAAATAGGCTTAGTCTGCTTTCTACCTACCACAGTAAAGCAGGAATATAGTGCTCAGAGCTAAGTATCACATTTTAGTGGGGGACAAAGAGAAGATAGAGAGGTTTGGGATTGTAACCAGGAGGATGAAGGAACTCTGAATCATGTCACATGAAGAGCAGCAGACACTGGGGTTTTGTTGTCAGCAAAAGATTCCCAAGATAGTTTGGGACCCTGATATTTTTGCTATCTGATGGACTGTTGTTGGGAAGAAGAGATTTCAAATTTGAATCAACAGGTATATTGGGGTAGATATAAAAAGAAGCAGATTTCAAGGTAATGGAAAGATCCTGGTAAGTGTTAAAGGTACAGACTTGCTCAAGCAGAAATGAGTTCCTGTTGAAAGCTTCTGAGGAAAGGTCGAATTACTACTCAATAGAAATAACGTATACAGGTCCAGATAGCAGATGAGGATTTGTATCAAATTATCTTTAAATCCTTTTCAAATTCTGAGGGTCAGTAACTTCACGTCCATGTTAGTTAGTGAAAAGGGAATTTTAATCATTAGGTCAGGAATTTTAAGAAGAGGAATGCTTATGTACTATTTATAAGGCTCAATCTGTCTACTGGCCACTCAACGAGCACTCACATTGGATTACTATCTTCAAGACTCCAGTGTTTTTGTCGTTGTTTTGACAAACTCGAAACTTACATCTTTTTCAGTACATGTTTTTATCTATTTCCTGAAATTTAAACTGAATATTTGGGGCACAGTTTCTCAAAGTTCTTTCTTTAGTTTCAAATATGATGATGAATATATTCATTCCACTTCTCTTTGGAAAGTTGTAAACTGCCACAGGATTATTGTTGGTGCTGTTACACTCACTGGTCTGAGTACCATTTGATCTCAGATAGAGTTTAAAGAAGAACAGCTTCCTCAAGGTAGGAAAAGGCTGATGGGTTGTGAATTCCTCTTCAGGGTTTCTGACTAATGATTGTTAACCTTATAGTCACCCCTAGAATCATCTACTTTTCCCATTGGAATCAAGTGAAGGGAAGATGGAAAGAACATGGTTAAAGACAATGAGTAACTGGGGATAGTAGGGTAAAAAACAGAAAAGTAAAAATTGTGTAACAAGCAGGAGAAGGGAGGCTAGGTATAGCAGAACCAGGAAGAGAATGTTCAAAAGCCAAGGTGGAACAGATAGTCAGTGTCTTATGCAGATGATCTCAGTACTTTCTAAAAGGAAGCTTTTATAGATGGATTATTGTTTCGCACAAGAGTGTTTAGGTGGTGCCCCCTAAGGATAAAGAGCATTGTCCAAAGCCTGGGGATTCTGAAGGAGTACAGAAGCTTATAATTTCTTTGGCGCAGGTATAATGGGTGGGGAGCTTTGTCTCTGCAATTGGGTTGGCAAAAGAACCAGTATGATGGGAAAGGGAATTGGATCCCTGGAATGAACTCTGGGGTTGGCAAGAGCACATGATATTCTTCCCTATACTCCCAGCTGTTTCTAGGAAACAAGCATTGTTTACCTTTTGGAGAACAGAAGAAAAAATGTCATTTCTTTCACTGGGGAGGGGGAAAAAAGCTATCTCTGTCTGATCAGATCTGGGCTGGGGTTTGTTTATTTATCAGCTGCTAGGAATCTATTGTTTCCTGGAGCCAAGCCCTAGGTCACGGAGCCTATGTAATGAAAGCGTGCATCATAAATGAACAGTGGATATCGGCACCACTGAACCTCAGTACCCTGGGTTAAAGCCCTTCTCAGTTACTCTTCTTTATCCTCTCACTTCTTGCCGTTTGCTTCAGTGTATTGTCTTCTCACTTCTCCTTTTCATTTTCTTTTCTGTCTTATCTTTTCTTTCAGGTTATCTTTCACATTTTTTTCTGCATTCTTTCTTGTTTCTTTTTCCTCCTATCTGTGGTTTTCTTTTGCTTATCATCCCCAGCTGGCTTATATTCCAGGCAGATGCGCATTCAGGAGATTTTTCCATTCTCAGCTTAGAAAAAAGACAGATGGAAAGTCCTTATTAGCTCATATCCTTGGTCTGTTAGCCAGGGAAAGATTGTTCCCAAATAGACTCTACTTTACCTTACTTCAATTCAATGTGAAATGACTCAAACCAAGGGACTTCCATATCTTCCCTTGAGAAAGATCATTCTTTAGTTTAATATAGCTAGCTCTCATTTTTTCCAGTTCCTTGGTCTAATACTTCCTTTGCTTCGGCTCAACCCATTACTTCTGGATAGATTATCTGGGACCACCCTTAACCTTCCTTTTGTGTTTATCACTTTCTAGAGCATAAATGTAACTTTGGTCCATAAAAAAGATCCATTCCATTGGCCATAACTCCTTGACGCATTTATCAGTATTACTATTTTTAAAATATGGAATCTAAGATCTGAATGGATTAGGAAACTCCTGGGGTGGGTTTCTGGAGCAACAGTTAAGTCACTTCTTGGGACTCCATTCTCACATATTGGAGTGCCAGTTTTAATCCAACTTCCTGCTAACACACACCCTAGGAGGCAGGTTTGATGGTTGAAGTACTTGGGTCCCTGCCACCTAGGTGGGAAACTTGAATTGAGTGCCTAGCTCCTTACTTCAGCCTGATCCAACCAGAGCTATTGTGAGTATTTGAAGAATCTGCTGGTGAACGGGATGTCTCTGTCATTCTCTCCTTTTCAAATAAATGGGAAAAATTAACAAACAAAAGAAACATGCTTAACATCATAGAGTTAGAAAGTAGTAGGATCAAGATCCAAAACTAGATCTATTTGGTTCCAAAGTTGACAGTCTTTCCATGAAACCAAAACAGAACTCAGCACAGCTTATGAAAAAAACTCAACAAAATACTTCTGAAAGTCACTTTGTCAGCCTTCAGTTTTGACAGTATGCTCACCTGTACTATAATTTTTGAGGCCACAGGAAACAACATGGTTTACCAGAAGAGCTCCTGTGCTATAGCTGTACACACACACTCACAATGACACCCACACAATCATGACTTGCTATCTGCAGGGGTTTTGTTCAGCTGCCCTCTGTGGATATGAAAAATCCATGGATGCTCAAATCCATTATGTAAAATAGCATTATATTTGCCTATATCTTATACAACCCTCCCATAGACTTTAAATCATCTCTACTTACAAACACCCAAAACAATGGCAGTGGTAAATAAATAATTGGTGTACTGCATTGTTTTGGGGAATAATGAGAATAAAAAGAATGCATACATGTTCAATGCAGATGCAATTTTATTTTAATGTTTTCAATAGGCAGATCCAGACTTTTGGATATAGGAAGCCAACTGTTCATATCTTGTGTGTTTTGTTATCTGCATTTCACAGATTAAGAAACTGAAGTGAGATTAAATAATATTAAATAATATTCAAGGTTACCCAGTAACTAGATAGAAGAATTAGGTCTAAGCCCAGTTAGTTTGACTCAAGTGTGCAGTGTCACAACCACAATCTTGTCTCTTGCCAAACATCCTGTGTAGCCTGTTTTGTATCTGGTTTTAATTGCTCTGTACATTAAATTAGTAAGTTGTACAGAACCAGAGATCTTTAAAAACTGTTTTTCAGAATTAATGTGTTTTCACTGATTTATCTCAGGGGCAGGATAAGTGAAATAAAAATCACACAAAGAAGAAATCAACAGTGTCCTAGATCTCCTAACTTGCTTTCAAACAAGACTTATTATTTTTGCATATGTTTTATGTGCTGGGGTTACCTGATACAAAAATGTTTACAAATACATTTAATTCATGACAAAATTGAGAATCACAACTTAGTGTTAACTTATATTTAGCCTTTGTGTATTTTGTTAGAATAGATTCATTTTGATGAACTTTGTATTGCTCCTAAACACTGCAAGCTGTGTGTCTAGCTTTCCACATGACTTCCTTTGTATTGCCTTTGTCTCTCTCATATCAGAAAATCAGCTCTCATCTTTCTACTTGACTTTTAGTCTCAGCACCTTCCACTTTGAATCCTTATCCCCATATCAATTGTCACCCAAATATTGTGAAATTCTTTGAACTTCTGGGAATGTAACATAATTATTTTTACTGAAGGAAGCTGACATATTTACTGGATCTGGAACTCAGACATTTTTGCTTCTCTGCTGTGTTATTCTAGACTTTGAACTTCACATTTTTATTCTATTCAAAGATATTTCTGAGCATCAAGGGTACATTAAGAATAGCCTATACATGAGATGGTACCAGAATGCAGAATAGTAAATTGAATAACACGGGGGAAAGGGAAAAAAAAATAAAATCCAGCATCAGCTGTTTTATCTTGAATCATACCTGAGTTTCCCATATTTTACCCTTCCTTTTTTCTGGCAGATAAGATTAGAAGGTCCACATATGCACTGGAAGACAGTATTCAGCTCCATTTGGGAAGTTTCTAAGCCTTGTGACACTGAGATTCGACATCTTCTTTACACTTCAGTGACCTATAGACCTTAGTTGAAATATTTCTCATTGTTTTAACAACTTAAAAGGAAAAGAGATTTGTGTGTGTGTTTCCAAAATTTTCTGATTGAAAAGAGGAAGAAGCTTCTTTTGAGAGGAATTAAAAAAGACAAATTTGGAAGAGATGATTACAAACATAATCTACCACTTAAAGACTTCTTTCCAGAATTGTTTTATGCTTTATCTTTGTAAGATGTTCTTTTATATAAATAAAGAAATTACTCCTTTGGCAAAATCACTGAAAGTTTCTACAGGCCATCAAAGGATTGAATTTAATTTGCTTGCATTGATGGAAAGTATTCTGCACTTCGCTTTCAACAACATACTGTTCAATCAACAAAATGTTAAATTACCTAATGCTTGATGTTAATATGAGTTTTGTTTCTCAGGTTCACGATAATAGTTGGTATCACTGACCATAGTAAAGTATACGGCTACTCTTTTTAAAAATATATTTACTTATTTTATGATATAGTTTCACAGGCTCTCGGATTTCTCCTCATCCTACAAGCCTGCTCCCCCCACTCGGATTTCTCTTACATTATCACAGTGGTATAGTCCTGCAAAAACAGTCTTAAGTTACAGTTCAACCAGTGAAGAACAGAATCTTCCACAGAAAGGAGAATTTTGTAAATTACATTAACCATGAGTTTTAGCAGGGAGATTTAAGGATGGAATAACGTAGATGACATTCACATTTTATCTGCCATCCCCCTTGCAATGCTATGCGACCCACCAAACTCCACATGTATTGACAGAATAAATTAAGTTTAGCTTGGCTAGCATTTATTTCTGCTAAATTGTAGTTGTAGTTACTTTGATTAACACCAGTGTGTAACAATGCCCAGAATCTTGGTCCATAATGACTCTACTCCTAAAAAATTGCCTCTTTTGTTCACTCTGACTGGGCTGTGTAGATCAGGAGGCATGTGGTCAGAATGCCAAGAAAATAAGAACTGGGCCAGATTACAAGTTCTATTGAAGAGAAGACACAGCTATGAGCTGCCTATTAATTCTAGAATTGAACTAAAGAAATGAGTAGCTAGAGTTTTAGACCTTTCATCTTGTTTACTTGATCAGAGGTGAAGACTTTCCTTGTTATTTAAGATTTTGAAATACTGGGTGCTAGGTTTTCATGAACACTAGGACCAAGGTCTAGACAACTTCTTTTAGTTTTTGCAATTATATAAAAATGTACCCTAATACTATCTCCATATAAATGTGGAATGTTAGAGATTTATTATGAACATTCCAGGATTATACTTCCCTGAGAATCTGTTCTATTTCTTATAAACATCTCCTAAAAATCTAATAGCTATGTCCATTTCTCCCCTAAATTAAATAAAAACACATAACCAGGCATTAAAGGGACAGAAAGTTTATAAAATAAATGGATTTGGTTTTGGTGGTCTACCCAAAATACACTAACCAGCTCAACATAACTGCTAGGTAGTGGTCTAGGCCAAAGAATAGAAAAGGTGTGTAAAACATACTTGAGTGTTGTGATCATATTTGTTGGAATGCTGCATAGGAAAGTTAATTGACTTTTTTGAGATTTATTTAACTTAATTGTTACATTGAGAAGTAAAGCTAATTTATGAGTTGTAAGGATTAAGTAGTATAATTTAAAGAAATTTCAAAACAGTTGCTCAATAACTAATGGTTATTCTACAATTTGGGTGAATTTTGAAGATACCAGGATAAGTGAAATAAAGCACATCCAAAAAGAAAAAAATGGTATGATTTAACTTACAAAGTTCTAAAATAGTTATACTCAGAGAAATAGAGAGGATATTGGGACAAAGGGAAAGGAGAGTTGCTGTTCAATGAGTACAGAATTTCAGTTTTGTAAAATGAAAGGCATATAGATCTATTAAAACAACAATCTGGAGCCTGACACAATAACCTAGTGGCTAAATGTCTTGGCCTAAGTGTCTTGGCTGCTCCACTTCCCACCCAGCTCCCTGCTTGTGACCTGGGGAAGAAGTAGAGGATAGCACAAGGCCTTGGGACACTGCACCTGTGTGGGAGACCTGGAAGAAGCTGCTGGCTTCTGGCTTTTGATTGGCTTAGCTCCAACCATTGTGGTCACATGTGGATGGAAGATCTTTCTCTCTTTCTCTTCTTCTCTCCGTAAATCTGACTTTCCAATAAAAATAAAAATAAAACCTAAAAACAAAAAACCCACAACAATCCAATTATACTACTGTAATTTACACTTCAAATAGCTATGATGATAAATTTTGTTATGTGTTTTTACCACAAGTAAAATGAATTAATTAAGGCTGGCATGGCATAGCAAATTAAACCATTGTCTGTGATACTGGCATCCCAAATGGACACCTGCTCATGTTGAATGATATACTTCCGATTCTGCTCCCTAAAAATGGCCTGGGAAAGTAGCAAATGTCTCAGTGATTGGATCCTTGCAACCCACATGGGAGACTTGGTACAAACTCCTAGCATTAGTCTGGCTCAGCCCTGGCTGTTGCAGCCATTTGAGGTGTGAGCCAGCAAATGGAAGATCTCTCTCTCTCTGTAACTTATCTGTCTTTAAGTAAGTAAGTAAATCTTTATGGAAATGAATTAACTAAAATTATTAATTACTATCATTGACATGATAAATATACTTTATAATTAAAATTAGCATATTGGCTCTGAATATGTTCTTTACAATGATACAGATATGACCTAAATGTATGGTATAGACATTGGGGAACATTTAGTTGTCTTGTTAGGAGTCAGGAAGAAGAGAATGTAACTGTTATGAAAATTGAATGCTGAACCATTCAATTGTACAATCATCTGTATCATTCTAGTACAACCGGTATGACTAATTTTGTGGGCATTACAGAGAGCTGACCAAATCATGCATATACTATTCATAGACAAAGGCCTATAAATCTACAAGATCAATTTTTGATTAAAGATGGGATATTAAGTAACGTTTTCCAACAGAATTTTCACGATGATGGAAATGTTCTATATTTGTGCTGTTCTCCATGGTGGTAACTGTGCTTATGTGGTTATTGGGCACTGGAAATCATGCTAGTATGACTGAAGAAAAAAATTTATAACTTTATTTAATATTTACTAAAATACCCATGAATGACTAGTGGACACTAATTAAGAAAGTATAGGCCTAAAGCTTGGGGAGAAAGTAACGAATAAGTATTAATCTTGAAAGCAATAAAAAGTTTGATTTACACTAGAGTGGATAAAGCTATTAGGATTAAGGAGATACATTAGGCAAAAAAGAACTCCTAAGAAAGATGGCAGAACAGCTTTTTTTTTAAATCATCTTCGTGCAGTGTACAAATTTTAAGGACACTATTGTTGTGGAGCGTGGGAATCAAGCAGAGAATTTCTAACGCAGCTCCGAAGGTGCATTGAAGAAGTCAGTGGAGAATAAAGATTTCTTTAAATGTAAAGAAATTGGATTCTTTAAATGTAAAAAATAGCAATATCACACTTCAAGGAAAAAGGAAAACTATAACACATGATACCACTTAAAGAACCTAATAATTTTCAAGTAACTGATCCCCCAAAGAAATCAGAATCTCTGACATACGTGAGAAATAATTAAGAGCAATAAAATTAAGGATGTCTGTGGACCATAAAAGCGCAGACAACTCAATGAAAACAGAACCATATACATGAAAGAAATGAGAAATTAAGCAAAGGAATACAAATTACTTTGAAAGAACCAAGCAGAAAGTTTAGAGCTGAATAATACAATGAATGTAAATTTTTAAAAGAGAATTAATGGACTTACAGGATGCAATAAGAAATAGATTTATACTCATAGACATCAATATGAAT
The DNA here is from genome assembly GCF_030435755.1 of Ochotona princeps. Classification (NCBI taxonomy): domain Eukaryota; kingdom Metazoa; phylum Chordata; class Mammalia; order Lagomorpha; family Ochotonidae; genus Ochotona; species Ochotona princeps. The sequence goes on from NC_080865.1 coordinate 45,259,453, forward strand.
AGTAAAGAGTTCAAATAAATAATTAAACTCCATACCTCAAGAAAGTACAAAAAGAACAAACTATACCCAAAGTTAGCAGAAGGAAGGAAATAACAATGAATAGAGTAGAAACGGAAATCAGAAAAGACCAAGAAGGCTCAAGTTGTTTGAATAGTTTAAATTGACGATCAGGTACACTTACAAGAAAGAGAAGACTAAAATGAGCTAAGCTAAACCAAACTAAACTAAAATAAAATAAAACAAAAATAAACCAATACTGGGAATGAAAGAGGAATCATTAAAAGTGATACCATGGAAATAAAAAGAATAAGAGAAGACAACTCTTACTACATGTGAACAAATTGAATATCTTACAAAAGTAAATTCCTAGAAACATACAACCCATCAAGACTGATCCACAAGGAAACAGAACATCTGAAAGGACCAATGCCATGCAAAGAACCAGTAATAAAAGCTCTCCCAAAAAAGAACAGTCCAGGACTAGGTGACTTCATTGCTAAATTCCACCAGTCATTTAAAGAAAAAAAAATTATCCAGCCTTCTTAAATTCTTCCAAACATTGAATAGGAGGGGAACATTTCTGAACTAAGTTTATGACGTTATCCAGCATTACTCTGATACTAAAGCCAGATAAGGATACGCTACAAAGAAAGAAAACTATAGGACCATATTCCTATTCAAGACAGATTCAATAATCCTCAACAAAATACTAGTAAAATGGCTTCAGTGGCACAATAGAAGGATCACATAATCCAGTGAAATTAATCTCTGGAATGCAACAATGATTCGACATTCAGCAGTTTCTTTGATATTTGTCTCTACAACAGTTCTTTGGCTATGACATCAAAAGCATAGCCAAGAAATGTCTAGTTAAACATGCAGGACTATATCAAACTAAAAGTTTCTGCACACTGAAGGAAACAATCAACAAAATGAAAGAGAACTTAAAGAGAGGGAAAAAATTCAAATCATATATACAACAAGGGTTTTACACAAAAATATACAAAGAATTAATACAATTCAACAACAGGACAGCAATAAGAACAACCCCATTAAAATGGGCAAAAATCATTTTTTGAAATGAATACAACTAAAAAGGTGCTCAATATCATTAACCATCGGGGAAATATAAATCAAATTCACAACAAAATATTTCTTTATGTCTTCTAGGGAGGCTGATATCAAAATGCCAAAAAATGGAGCTGCTATTGTGGCGCAATGGTCTAAGCCTCTTCTTGCAACACTAGCATTCTATACCAGAGCATGGATCTGAGCTCTTACTACTCTGCTTTGGATCCATCTCCCTGTTAATGTTCCTGAGAGAGCAGCAAAAGGTGGACCAAGTACTTGAACCCCTGCACCCATGTGGGAGACCTAAGTGGAGTTCCTTGTTTCAGGCTCTAGCATGGTTCAGATCTGGAAGTTGTGGCCATTTGGAGAGTGAACCAATAAATGAATGATGTCTTTCTCTCTGTCACTCTGTCTTTCAGAAAAAGAAACGAATCTCTTTTAAGTGTAAAAAATAACAAGTATTAGCAACAATGGGGCTCTTGTGCACTTTTGGTGGGAATATAAATTGGCATATCCACTACAGAAAATACTATGTAAACTTCTCAAAAAATTAAAAATAAATCTACCAAATGATTCAGAAATATTACTTCTGAGTATATAAAAATATATGAAATCAGTATCTCAAAGAAATGTCTGGGGACAGATGTTTGGTACAGTACATAAGAGGCCGCTTGGAACATCCATATTCTTGATGGTGTGTTTGGGTTTGAGCCCCAGCTCTGTGTCTATTTCCACATTCCTATTAATGCACACTATGGAAAATAGCAGGTAATGTCCTAAACACTTGTGTTTCTGCCACCAGTGTGGCAAATGTGAACTGAATTCCAGGCTCCAGGCTTTGATCTGGCCCAGCTCTGGATCTTGCAGGCATTTTTGAAGTGCACCAGCAGATGTAAGATACCACTCAGTTTGTATCTGTATAACTTTTTGTCTCTGTCATTCTAATATTTTCTCCTTTTAAAACACTTACTTGTTTGAAAGTCAGAGCAAGAGAGAGAAAGAGAGAGAGAGAGATAAAAACTCATCCTTTATCCATTAGCTCACTCCTTAAATGGCTGCAATATTTGGGATTAGCTCAGTCAAAATCCAAAAGACAGAAACTTTATCTGGGTCTTCCATATGGGCAGCAGGAGCCCAAGTGCTTGGGACATCATCTGCTGCTTTCCCAGGCACATTGGCAGAGTGCTAGATTAGATGTGAAGCAACCAGCACTCAAACTGGTGCTCATATGGGAAGTCAGAAATGTAAGCAGCAGTTTAACCTACTACACCACAATGCCAGCCTCTCAAAATTTTAAACGCATTTGTACTTCCATCCATTGCAAGGTTATTCATAACAGCCAAGATATGGAGCAACCTAAGTGTTTATCCAGGGAGGAATATATACTTATGTATGCACATTATATGTATGTACATTATATATATATATATATATATATATATATACTATATAAGATACATATTGTGTGTAACTTTAAAATTTTTATTCTTAATATTGTTTATATAGTTGAGAGGGATGCAAGCCCATGTGGGTCTCTGATAAGGGTGAGGAGAGTTGAACTATGAAGGAAAGTGGATGTGACAAATATTTTAATTTTTTTTTCCTGTGTCCATGCTGGCGGGGGGGCAAGAGAAGAGGGGGCACTTTTTGCTGTCAAACTATATCAGCATCTGGAGATGGAGACAGTCATTGATGGTGCTATAGAGACCCTGATGTGGGGTAGAGTTTTGAGAGTGTTACTTGAGAAGTTCTGCTGGTTCTGAGGTGTCATCAGCTTTGTTGCACTAGGGCTGAGAAAATCTTTCCAAGGTCTACTGACTAACCAAGTCCACCTTAATGTGTCCACAGACCCAGAAACACGCCGTAAAGCTTGGTCAGGAGAATAGTCCAATCTGCTCTGCTTTCCATCCTGTAACAAGGCAGTTGATGTCTTCTGCTTGCCTAGATGAGCTGGCTGCCATGTCCCCTGTGTGTTTCTGGGCATGGTGTCCTCCGCACAGGCACCAGCAACAGAGGAGGCTCAGTCCCAATTCATGTACTCCAAGATTTTATCACATATATTGTGATTTTCCCTGTGGCCTGGGTTTGAATCCAGTGGTGTAGTTGGGGAGTTCCTCAAGAAGCCCTGCTTGGGATGGATGACCTCAAACTTGACTCTTGTGTGTGCCAGCTAGAGCAGGGTCAGGTTCGCTTCATCATCTGCACTCAACACACACACATACCTGTGGATGCAGCTGCCTGGTCATTTTCACTCCCAGCTTCATATCTCACACTAACTGATGGTTGCTGTGGCCTAGCACAGCCCGTCACACCAGAAGCCCAGTCTTCACACACACCAGTGGGCTCTGCAACCTAGTCATGGTGACACCCAATAACCCCTCCTAGGCCTACCCTCAGTCCCAGTTTTTGTGCTGGCATGTGCTGCAGCCTAGCCCAATCCATATCACATCCCATCGTCTCCCACACACATATGGGTGCTACAGATTAGCTTAAACTGATCTACCTCCAAACTTGGCCCACACATATGCCAATGATTGCTGCTGTTTTGATCAGTCTGGCCCATCTCCAGCCCTTGCTCTCATGCTCATCCACATGAGCTACTTCCTAGGAGGGGAGTGCCCAGTTTCTCTACCAGGCCTGATCCCATACCAGATCCTGGGCCTACCAAGTGGTTCCGTGGTCCAGCCTTACATGACTTAAACCCAGCTCTGGCACTTGCTTGTGGGTGCTATGGCCTAACCTGGCTGACCTACACACATTCTGGCTCTTATGCATGCCAGCAGCTTTGACAGCCTAGTCCACTCTGGCTCACATGCAGTCCCAACTGCTTATGCTCACCAGTTGAAGCAGCAGCACAGCAAGGGAGTCCCCAAAGTTTCCTTACCAGGATTACTACCAGTCCTGGGTTTGTGCATGCCAGAGGGTAGCTGCAGCCCAGTTTGAGGTGAGTCACCACAAGTTTTGGCATTTGACAGCAGGTGCTATAGCCTGGTTCAGGCTGGTCCACACTTAGGCCCAACTATTGCCGGTGAATGCAGCAGCCTAGTCCAGTGTGGCCCCCTCCCAGTTCCAGCCCTCAAGCCTTCAGGTGAGTATTGTAGTTCAACTTAGCCTGACTGGTGCCCTGTCCTGGCTGTTGCTAGTGCTAATGTGTGCTTTGAACTGACCCAACCTTGCCTACCCCCAGACTCAGCCAACATGTGTGCTAGTGGGTGCTGCAACCCAGCCTGGCCTAGCCTGCCACCAGCCCCAGCTCTCATATTCATTAGTAGGAGCTACAACCTAGCAGGGGTTTTCCCTAAGTTCCCTTAAAAGGCCCACTCCTAGCCCTGGATTTTGTGTATGCAAATGGGTGCTGTAGCCCAGTCTGACATGGCTGACTCCCTATCCTGGTACTCACTGGTGACCATTGAAGCCTAGCCCAAGTTGCTTGCAACAATTCTAGCTCTCATGAGTACAAGCATATGCTGGAGCCTAGCCCAGTCTGACCCATCCCCAAAACCCAGCCCACTTGCATGCTGTCAGGTGCTGTAGCATTGCCCAGCCTGGTCCACCCCCAGCCCCAGTTTTTGAACTCTCCAGTGGAAGCAGTATCCTAGCAGGGGAGTTCCCAGAGTTCCCCAACTAGGCCTGTTCATAAGCCCTGGATCCTTCACATGCTTCAGTCCAGTCTGGCATGGCCCACCCACAGTCTCAGCTCTCACTGCTAGGTGTTGTAGCCTAGTCTATCTGGGCTCAGCCCACATCCTGTCCTGGCTTTTGTGCATGCCAGCAGTTACTGCCCACCACAAATGCTGATAAATGTTGCCTGGCCTGGCCTGGCTTAGCTTGACATGCTCCAGCCCTAGCTCTTTTGCTCCCCAGTGGGAACTGCAGCCTAGCAGTGGAATTCCCCAAGTTCTCCTACCAGTTCTGCTCTCAGCCCAGGAACTCACGCATGCCAGTTGGTGCTGTGGCCCTGCAAGCCATGGTCTGCCCTCAGCTCTAGCCTTTGCAAGTGCTGATGAATGCTACTACCTGGTCCAGCACAGTCCTCTCCAAGCCCCGGCTCCTGTGAGTGTCAGGTGAGTTCTGCAATCCAGCATGGTTCAGCCTGTCCCAACCCCAGCTGTCTGCACAAAGTAGCGGGTGCTGCAGTCCTACAGAGACAAGCCCATAGGTCCCCTACAGATTATGCCTCCAGATCTGGTTCTCTTGCTTTTTGGTGAGTGTTACTGCCCAGCCTGACATGGCCCACCCTCTGCTTTGATATTCACGGGTGGGACTGTAGTGTAACACAGCCAGGCATGCCCTCAGTCCCAGATTTTGCTTGCACCAGCTGGTGGCAGGTCATGATATTTTACCCAGCCCAGGTCTTCCACATGGGCGAATACCTTGGCCTGACCCAGACATGCCCTCTTGTCTTCCCCCTTTAAACCACTACGTCTTAGCTTCCTTACCTACCTGTGAGTGCAGTGGCTTGGTCCTTGTAAGACCCAGTAATTGTTCCTCTCCTGTCAAACCTGCCCAGAGCCAGTCCCACTCCAACATGCCCCCAAACCCCTTGTCCAGACAATCTACAGCACCTGGGGGCCAGCGGTTTGTCCCGGCCTTGCATTCCCTGCCTTTCCCACATATCCTTTAGAAAAAGTAGGCAACTTTTTTTTATGTTGCACACTTATATCATCAACACAAATTTGGCATTAACTAGACCTAGAATGCCTGCCAGCTATTAGCAGCTTTTCTCCTAGCAGAATAACACTTACCTAGGTACAAGGCAACCTAGGCAGTTGTTTACAGCTGGGTGTGTGTGTAACTATAATTCAGCTCTAAAGAAGAAGGAAGACATGTTCTTTGTGACAATACAGATGAATCCAGTGGGTCACACTGATTGAAATAAACTGGAATCAGAAGACAAATACTACCTGATCTCAAATGAGGCCTTAAATGTAAAGGTCACAGAAACAGTAGAACGATAGCTATGAAGGACTGGGGATTTTGCTAGGGTGGGAGTGGTGAATAAAAGTAATGGAAAGATATCAGCCAAAAAGGTCAAACTTTCACTTGTATATAAATAATTGCTGAAGAGTTAATGTAAATCATGGTGACTATATAGTTGGTAATAAAGTATACTTGCTATTTGCAAAGAGAGGGCTCTCACCACAGAAACAAAACCCCAAACAAACAGTAACTGTTATAGTTTGGTTGCTACTTATCTACCTATTGGGTTTTATGTTGAGGGGTGAAAGTACTCAGAGGTGATGCGGAATTAGTCAATTGAGGGCATGCCACTAAAAATTTTTGAAGTGTTTCTTGTGGAGTCCTTGCAAGTTCTTGTGAGAACAAACTGTTGTAACAGCCTGAGCTGCTCTCTGGTTTCTTGTATCATGATGTGATCACCTCCTCTTATGTGTGCTCCTGGCATATGTCATGGAGCCCTCACCAGAGCTGGCACTATATTGCTTGGAGTCAGCCTTTAAAATTGTTAGCTAGGGGCTAGTGCAATAACCTAGGGGCTAAAGTCCTTGCCTTGCACATGCCAAAATCCCATGTGGGCACCAGCTCTAATCCCTACAGCCCCGCTTTCCATCCAGCTCCCTGCCTGTGGCCTGAGAAAGCAGTTGAGAATAACCCAAAGCCTTGGGACCCTGCACCCATGTGGGAGACAGGAAGAGGCTTCAGGTTGGCTCAGTTCCAGTCATGGCAGCTACCTGGGGAGTGAATCAGCAGATGGAGGATCTTCCTCTATGTCTCTCCTCCTCTCAGTGTATCTGAACACTTCTTCTTTTTCTTCTTCTTCTTCTTCTTTTTGCACACCCATAAGGTGTAGGTTTTTATTCATGTGAGTTTTTAAAAACAAGCATCCATACTCATGTGGGAGGTGGAGGAATGGGCAGTGGGATGGAGCAGGCACAAGGAATTCTGTTCTATTGGTAGTAAAGCTCCACGTTCATCCCATCATTGATTTCGTAGTCCCCCAATAACACATGGTCCTTAAAAATTGTGTACCTCTTCTTCAGAACAATCTTGTTCCAATGGGTGTTGGTTTGGGCTGCAATCAGTTTCTTAAAGTCCCTGATGGTGTGATCAGTGTTGAACTTGACGCAGACATTCTTCCCCAGATGGTCATTGGAAACAACCTTGATCATCTTGCCTGGAGCTCAAATCTCAGACCTGCAAGACCCTACGACCTCTCTTCACTCCAAAACTAAAGCTCCAAACCTCTTTCTGTGGGGATCTCTGTCTCACTTTCTATTGCTTTCAAGTCCCTGTTCATGAGCGCCACAGTGATGGACTTGGTGCACAGAGCCTATAATCACACATATGAACTACTGACTGATGATCAATAGCCCTTGAACTTTCAATAAAAGTAAATAAAAAATCTGTGAGCTACATAAACTTTTTTCTTTATAAAGATAGCCTCCCTGGAGTATTTCCTTATGTTAATGAATAGTATGATTATTCATTACATGTTATCACAATGTTCCCATTTTTGTTAAAATTAAGCCTGTGCAAAAACTAATGAGGAGAATGGAGGGAGAGAAGAGGATTGCGGGGAGCAAGGGAATGAAGGAACTGGGGTTATATTCCTGTATCTGTATCTATGCAATCTCTTTTGTATTGATAAAATATATAAAATTTTAAAGTTTGCTTTTGTCAAATATCTGTCAAGAAAATTGGAGACAGCTAAAGTGGAAAACTTCAAATAATTCCCTAGATTTAAGAGCACACATTGTAAACTCAAAAACAGGTGCATTAAAAAGGTAGTATGTAGATTAATGAAACAGGCTGGGTAAAAGGTGTCTGCACAGTCTACAGAGGGCAGATGCTACTTAGTTGCAGCCCATTGCTATCACATGGGGATGCCAAACCAAGATGGCCAAATCTTCTGGTTCTCAAAAGAAAGAAACATTGATGTTTTAAAAATGTATTAGATCTCCCAATTAAAAATGGCTATATTTTAAAACCCGAGTAAGCCAAGCAAGCACATATGTTGCTTAAATCAGACACTGAATTTTGTTAACTACAGAAAATTTCCAGTGTCTTGGAGGTAAGCAAGTGGTCACTGCTTACCAGTGTAGTTAAAAAGAAAATCAGTGGTACAAACAATGGGGTCATAAGATGTTTCCACAATGGACTGGTGGTAGTTTACATATTAAAAAATATTCGGGGAAGGTGAGGTGCAGTATGAGGCTTGAAATCTGAGAAACCTGCACTTTGATGGGGAGGAAGAGGAAAAATAAGAAAAATCCAAATCATGAAGTGGACATAATGTGAGTAAGAATGCGAAGCAGGTATGCGCATGGCATGTTTTGACAAGGAGTAAAAGAACTGACTTTAATAGAGTATTCACGCATGGTTGGAAATAGCAGATTCCTTGTGTGGACTTACAATTTAATGCTAACTAATCTTTTCAGAAAATTTCTGCAGAGGTTGGTGTTGTAGCTTAGTTGGTAAAAGGCACTTACTGTGATGCCAACATTGCATATGGGCACCAGTTTGGTTTCTGTCCCGGCTGTATTACTTCTGTTTTTGTTTGTTTCTTTGTTTTTAAAGATTTTTTAAAAATTATTTTTATTCAAAAGAGAGACAAAGAGAAGGAGGTACAGAGAGCAAGATCCTCCATCTGCTGGCTCATTTCCAAAGTGACCTCAATGGCCAGAGCTGAGCCGATCCAAAGCCAGGAGCCAGGAGCCTCTTCCAGGTCTCCCATGCAGGTGCAGGGACCAAGGCTTTGGGCCATCCTTCTCTGCTTTCCCAGGGCACAGGAGGAGAGTTGGAAGGAAAGTGGAGCAACTGGGACATGAACTGGGGCCCACATAGGATCCCAGCGAGTGCAAGGTGAGGACTTCAGCCTCTAGGCTACTGCGCTGGACCCATGCTGCGTTACTTCTAATCCAGTTCTCTACTAATGGCCTGGGAAAAGCAGTAGAAGATCTTAGTCCGAGTTTCTGGGTTCCTGCCACTCACATGGGGGACCTGGATGAAGTTGCTAGTCCCTGACCTGGTTCAGCATGGGTATTCACTAACACGTGGGAAGTGGATGAAAGGATGGAAGATTCTCTTTCTCCTTTTTTCTCAGTAACTGATTTTCAAATAAATAAATAAACAAGTAAAAAGTCTGTAAATAATGTTACGCATCAATATTACCAAATTACTGACTGTTTTCTCTAGTCTCCAGCTATAATAAATTTTAATTTTAGTTAAGATTTCTTATTGATATCAGCAATCTTCTTTATATAGATCACTCTGCTACACAATTTTGGAAATACAGAAATTAACAGCTATGCTGTGTGTGGTTTATGGAGACAGGGAGCTTCTGTTCTTGTGTATGCGAATGTGAAGAAATAACCAATGGAGAAGGCCTTTGAGTTTTACTCCATCCTCCTTTACCAGCCCAGCTCCCATCTTCCTGCCACACTCACCGTTCTTTCCCCCCTTTCTTCCTACATAAGCAGCAGTCTCAAATTCTCCAGTCATATGTGTGTTTGTGTCCTGGAAAAATGAGAAAACATATTTTGATTAATAGTGTCCCCTTAGAGGAAAGCATATTTGAGTTACAACTGCATTCCAGTGAAAATGTTGGAAATCACCCCAAGTTGCCATAAATGGGACTTACATCAATGTTTCTACTTGACTTTCTTCACAGGAAAAAAAAAAACCTTCTGTCAATGCACAGACAAACAAAAATTTTTGGAAGGGAAATGAGTAAAGGTGCATCTCCATAAAACATAACGGCAGAGCTAGTATTGTTCAATGATGGTCCTTATAATGAGTCATAAAGTACAAGACATAAAATGTGTGTGGTTAAGTTCCAAACTCTAATGATAAATGGAGTTTATTTCTTCCCCAATGAGTTTGGAGTGTTTGGATTTCATCTTTTCTTTTCCCTGTCTAGCTCATTATCTAAAATTTCAGAAATAAAATGAGTCAGTGCTTCATGGCTTGAAAGCAAAGGCAGCATCTGCTTTGGGGGAAGTTCCTTCACAGTAGTTAACTTTGCTTTATGTCTCTCTACTGCTATATTTAAAATGCATCTTATTTCTGCTGAAGTCCACTTATGCCCTTGAATAACAAGTAAAATGTCACCAGTTCCTTTTAACTCTGGATTCCCAAACTGGGATGGGCTCAAACAGGCCCATGTTGTATCTTGAAGCAATCAGACTATCTCAGTGAGACACTCAGGGATCTCTTCAAAAATAGGCATTGCTTCATCCATTTAAAAAATTGTTGAACTTGTCTTTGAGGTCTTGAGCATGAGCCCATTATTTTATCGTAGCTTGGGCTTACTTCTAATATTGTGTCACTAGACTAGTTTAATTAGCCTCAAACAAAAATCACAAAAAAGAAAATCATATTTCTCTGATGCCCACTCTGTGGGACTTGATGTGGTATGTTGGAAGGGGAAAATGGTAATGAAGAATGTTAATTGGTCAGATCAGCTGTAGTTCTGGATTTTTTTATTATAAATAATACATATTTATTAAAAATTCAAATACAGAAATAAAAACACAATATCCCACCCAGTATACAGACATCCATAGTTCTGGATTTCTATCTTAGGGTGTAACCACCTTGTTGCTTACCTATTCCTTATGGAAATGAGGGACAGGAAGAGGATTGAGTCACTGGCTAGGAAGTAATCAAAACAGAAGATAAAGATACCACTTAATTGGTAAAGGAAGTTCTATAGATACCAAGGTGATTGGGTTTGAACAAATCTCAAATATACCAATACATTATTGTAAGTATAACATGCAATTTGAAGTCCTACAATCAAATTTTGAAATTTGAGCAAATTCAACTGAATTATGAAGCCATCATAAATATAGGCGCAATATGTATCCATCTATGAAGTCTGATTTGAAGATCATACTTACATTATCATCACATATTGCTGACTATCATATCCTATTCTCCTATCTAGTTAAAACTCTAACAATTGGGCCCGGCAGCGTGGCCTAGTGGTTAAAGTTCTCGCCTTGAACGTGCCGGGATCCCATATGGGCGCCAGTTCTAATCCCGGCAGCTCCACTTCCCATCCAGCTCCCTGCTTGTGGCCTGGGGAAGCAGTCAAGGACGGCCCAAAGCTTTGGGACCCTGCACCCGTGTGGGAGACCCGGAAGAGGTTCCAGGTTCCCTGGTTCCCGGCTTCGGATTGGCGCAGCACTGGCCGTTGAGGCTCACTTGGGGAGTGAATCATCGGACGGAAGATCTTCCTCTCTGTCTCTCCTCCTCTCTGTATATATCTGACTTTGTAATACAAATAAATAAATCTTTAAAAAAAAAAAAAGCTCTAACAATTGATTATCTTGTGTCAGAGAAGAAGTCAGCTTCTGGATGAATATGCAGCATGTTATCAAGAGAAACCTTTTAGAAATCCCCTTCTAAATATAAACTGTGTAGCGTTTTTGCTGCCTGGTCATCCCAGTAAGTCAGCCTACCTGAGTGGAGGCAGGGGATGAGAAGCAGGACAGACAGGAGCATAGGGAGTTTAAAAGTCCTGAATTTCTTTTTTTTTTTCAGATTTATTTTTATTGGGCAGTCATATGTACAGAGAGGAGGAGAGACAGAGACAAAGATCTTTCTTCCATTGATTCACTACCCAAGTGACTGCAATGGCTGGAGTTGCACTGAACCAAAGCCAGGAGTCCTGACCCTCTTCCGGGTCTCCCGCAGGGGTGCAGGGACCCAAAGCTTTGCACCATCCTTGACTGCTTTCCCAGGCCACAAGCAGGGAGCTGGATGGGAAGTGGAGCTGCCAGGATTAGAACTGGTGCCCTATGGGATCCCGGCGTGTGTGAGGCAAGGACTTTAGCTGCTAGGCCACCGCACTAGGCGCAGAAGTCCAGAATTTGTAAGAGCAGCATCAACAGCAGCTGGCAAGAAAGCTCCATGAATGATGAGGCTTCTAAGATAGGGAGATGTTCAAAATTCTGTGAATCACTAAAGACGTGAGAAAAATCAAAAAGCCAAGAGAGTCCAAAATATAGTCACATATATCAGCACTTGTTGCAGCATCACTATAGGTTAGATACCTTTCTAAAGTCCCAGGTAATTTTATAAACTCAATTAGCTTTAGGCATCACTCCCTTCTTTCTTATTGCCTGTTCTTTGCAACTGTGTATAAATCCTAAATACTCAGATATCTCATGATTACTGCTTGGAGACTAAGTACAAAAACAGATAATGACCAGACTATATATAAAAATCAGAGCTGTGATAGCTGTAATTTTTTTGGTGTTCCTGTTTAGTGTAACATAAATAGAACTCTGACCCACACTCTGCAGATCCTGCCTAGGAAATCAATCCACTATCTAGAGTAACCAAACTGGAAAATCAATTTTAAGTTAGACTGGTAGAAAGTCACACTGTTTCCTCTAATAATTGATTCAGGAAGCCAAACAGTAACTCCTGAAGCCATTGGCCAGAAATGGCCAGGACTTGATTAGTAACTGTCAACTTCCCCAGTTCAGGAAATGTTTCCAACTTAGGATCAAGTAGAGAAAGTTGAATATATATCTCTGAGACAATCTCATTGGATATTGTGCTTCTGGATAACCCATCTTCAACTTTCCCATGTCAACAGCCTCCAAGGGCATATCTGCAGCCTTCCTTTTTTTGATTTTTGTGGTTTTTTTTACTGTAAAAATTTTCCCACTCTGCCTTCCTTTGAGTCTTTCCCACAGTGCAAATGGCAGTGGCCTGAGCTCGTTTCTGTAGGAAGCTCTGAGGAAACAGACCATGACAGTTCTCATTTGACCTTTTTAATTTCCGTGCTATTCTAGAGTCCTTGAATCCAGTAGCCAGACTTCTCAAAGTACAAACATGGTCATGCCTCTCTCATTTCTTATACCTGCTTAAAATACAACAAAAGAATGTTGGCACTTAACAGTTAAGACATGGTTAAGATGACGATGTCCCACATTGGAGTGTGCTTGCATTGGATTTCCAGCTTCAGCTTCCTGCTAACGCAGTCCTTGGAGGCTGTTGTGATGTTCCAAGCCACTGGGTTCTTGCCACTTACGTGGAAAGCCTGGACTGAGTTCTCAGATCACAGTTCCGAAATGTAACAGCATTTCCATATAACCAGCACCTAGTTTCTCCCATGATAAAACTCTTACATTGTACAGTATATTTCTTACAATTAATTAGCTAATATTGGTAAATTATTATAAACTAAAATGCATAGCTACATTTCTTTGTTTTTTTTTTTTTTTTTACCTAATGCTCCTTTTCTATTTCAAGATTCCATTCAGTGTACCTCATCGTACCTAATCATACTGTCTCCTTAGACTCTGTGACAGCTTTTCAGACTTTCCTCATTTTTTTTAAAGATTTATTTATTTTTAATACAAAGTCAGATACACAGAGAGGAGGAGAGACAGAGAGGAAGATCTTCCATCCAATGATTCACTCCCCAAGTGAACACAACAGCCAGTGCTGGGCTGATCCGAAGCCAGGAGCCAGGAGCTTCTTCTGGGTCTCCCACACGGGTGCAGGGTCCCAAGGCTTTGGGCCGTCCTCGACTGCTTTCCCAGGCCACAAGCAGGGAGCTGGATGGGAAGTGGAGCTGCCGGGATTAGAACCAGCGCCCATTATGGGATCCCGGGGCTTTCAAGGCAAGGACTTTAGCCGCTAGGCCACGCCGCCGGGCCCCGTACTTTCCTCATTTTTTGATGACCTTGACAGCTTTGAGGAAAATTTTTTTTATAAGATTTATTCATTTATTCATTTTATTACAGCCAGATATACACAGAGGAGGAGAGACAGAGAGGAAGATCTTCCGTCCGATGATTCACTCCCCAAGTGAGCCTCAATGGGCCGGTGCGCGCCGATCCGAAGCCGGGAACCTGGAACCTCTTCCAGGTCTCCCATGCGGGTACAGTGTCCCAAAGCTTTGGGCTGTCCTCAACTGCTTCCCCAGGCCACAAGCAGGGAGCTGGATGGGAAGTGGAGCTGCCGGGATTAGAACCGGCGCCCATATGGGATCCCGGGGCTTTCAAGGCGAGGAGTTTAGCTGCTAGGCCACGCCGCCAGGCCCAGCTTTGAGGAAAATTGATCAAGTGTTTTGGATAATATTCCTCTCTTGGGATTTGTATGACTTTTTTGTTTCATTATTAGATTGGTGTTGTAGGTTTTGGGGAGAGATCACAGAGGTAAGGAGACATTTTCGTCAGGTTGTGTAAAGGATATATCATATCAATATGATTAATCACAGTTAGGTTTAATCTTGATCACTCAGCTGCAGCAGTATTTATCAGGTTTCTCAATGATGGAACTATTTTTATTACCTTTTACATGCCATACTCATTGGAAATTACTATGAGAAGCCCACACTAAAAAAATGAAGATTTATGTAACATCTCCTTCATGGTAGAATATCATAATAACTTATATGGAATTCTTCTCACCAGGGATTCATTTATTTATTTATATTAATAATTATGAATATTTATTTTATACTACAAATCATAAGTTCTTTTAAATTGATGAATGAATTATTTAATGATGCCTTTCCATATGCTTTGGGATTTCCCCTCTCCCCTCCCCAAATGCCCTTCCATGCTACAGATTTCCCCTATATTATTACAATAATGTAGTCCTTCATAAACAGTCAGAAGTCCATCATTTTGCTATTTCAGTGTATCCGGACATTGTAGATATGGACAATGGCAGAGAGTCCAGCATCCTATTGTCAAGCTATATTTAACAGCTTCAATGGGAGTCCATCTTTGATTTGGAAGTAGAGAGGCATACTGCTTTGTGTCTTCACATCTGGATATGATAGTCTCTATTACACAGTCACTACACATCCCCTTAAATGAAAAATCATAAAACAAAATTAACAACAGGAAGAAAAATAGAAATTAACAATGCCATGAAGTTAAATAACATGCTACTGAATGACCAATTTGTTGCTGAAGAAATAAAAAAAGAAAATAAAAAAGCTTCTTGAAGAAAACAATGCTACTGTATGACTTACATATTACTGAAGAAATATAAGAAAAAAATTTTTTAAGAAAAGTATTAAAAGGGCCATTTATAACATCAAGTTATTACAATAACTGAAATTTCTAAAATAAATTATCTAATAATATTGCATCTTAAGATCAATGGAGCAGAATAGAATCACCAGACAGTAATCCACATAGATACAGTCAATTAATCTTTGACAAAAAGACAGACAACAATCCAAGCAAACGGGAAGGTCTGTTCAATAAATGCTGTTGGGACAACTGGTTGATAGCCTGCAGAAACAAAAAGATAGACCCACATCTCTCACCATACACTAAGATCAAATCTAAATGGATAAAAGACCTAAACCTACATCCAGAAACCTTCAAACTTTTGGAAGAAAATGTTGGAAACACACTGCAACACTTAGGAGTAGGCCCTCACTTTCTACAAAAGACTCCAAAAGCAGTAGAAATCGAGACCAAAATAAACAATTGGGACCTCATCAAACTAAGAAGCTTCTGTACAGCTAGAGAAACAATCAACAAAGTAAAAAAAACAACCCACAGAATGGGAGAAGATCTTTGCGCACGACATAGGTGACAGAGGGCTAATTTCCAGAATATACAAAGAGCTACAAAACAACCAAAATGTCAAAACAAACAAGCCACTCAAGAAATGGGCACGGGAAATGGGCAGACGTTTCACAAAGGAACAAACCCAAATGGCAAACAAGCATATGAAAAAATGCTTAAGTTCCCTGGCAATAAGGGAAATCCAAATGAAGACAACCTTGAGGTACCACCTAACTCCAGTAAGGATGGCACACATACGTAATACCACCAACACTTGTTGGCGAGGATGTGGGGAAAAGGGAACCCTTCTCCACTGCTGGTGGGACTGCAGACTGGTACAGCCTCTATGGGAATCAGTTTGGCGAATACTCAAACAACTGAAAATCAACATACCATATGATCCAGCAATAGTACTCCTAGGGATATATCCAAAACATCTCCTACACAAGAAACCAACATGCACGCCTGTGTTCATAGCAGCACAATCTACAATCGCAAAAACCTGGAAGCAGCCAAAATGCTCATCAATAGAAGACTGGATAAGGAAGCTATGGTTCATCTACTCTATGGAATACTACTCAGCTATTAAAGAAAACGAAATGCAGTTCTTTGTGGACAAATGGGCCCGACTGGAATCCATCATGCTAAGATAAATGAACCAATCCCAAAAGGTTAAATACCACGTTTGCCTTAATTTGAGATGAAAAGATGACAACCTGAAAGATAGTACCTGTATATTGTAATATTAGTGCAATCTCTAACAACCTGTATCCAATGCAATAAGATAATGCGATATAATCTATAAACCAATAATTAATGTCAGAATACTTAAAGATCTACATCAAAAAACTGTAAAACCTACTATACCCTCAATACGCTATGTTAATCCGTAATGGGGGGGGGGAGTGCAGGGAAATCTTTCAGGACCATAAAAAGAGTGAGGAAAAAGTACAATATAGCCTATCAAGATCAAATCTGGTAATTCATAGACAACAGATTTAAAGCGGCACTAAACAATACTAAAACTACTATACCAATGCATGAGGGGGGAATCGGGTGTGATCCTGACAACCTCTTAACAGGAGGTCATGTGCGTGGAGCAGGGGGGCACTCCAGGGTGGAGCAGGTGGCAAGGAGAAAGCCTGGATCCCAACCATGAAGACTCCCAGACCTTCACCACAAACTATTAATACGAGCAACAAGGACTATATCCCAACTGCCAAGGAGGCCACAGGGAATTGGATGCCCTCGGAGGCCGAGTACTCTGAGGTCACCCACCCCCATCCGGAGCTTCCGCAGGGGATGGAAGAAGTCCAAACACTACCGTACAGAAACCAACGTCATCGGAAAGACAACCAGAAGACCTGAGCGGTCCACAGAAACAGAAGAACAATAAATGTCCTTCGGGACCAGGGAGGAGACCTTTCTCTGGTCCGAGCCTGGCTCCACCTCTGGACCCCCACCCTCCCTTGCAATGACCATCAGGATCGCTCCGAAAACCCCTCATAGCAAACAAACAATCATACAAACTAAAAAAACCTAAAATAAATAGACAAGCAACAAAAAGTAGAGCTTGCAATCTGACAGGAAAGAGCTGGCATGGATTTGCTCATGCCTCGCTGGGTGGGACACGAAGATTAGTCACTCTTCACCGTGGTGTTGGGGACTTTCCTGCACACCGCCCCCCCCCCCAAAAAAAATGTTCTGCACCTTAACTGTTGACAAATGTCTTGTTAGAGTTACAAGCCAGTCTAGATTATCCTAAAATCTGCCAAGATCAGTAAAATTATACTTCAACACAACAAATGGCTAAATACTAAAATGAAATAGACACGAGACAGCTGAATGGTACCTTATAGCCATTTTAAGGTATATAGCAGCCGGTCCTGTGTACAAACTAAAATTGAAATGTCAATGAGCAAATCATAGGTTGTGGTTAAGATCATGCTTCTTCTTCTTCTTCTTCTTTTTTTTTTAACATACTGGTTACGCAAAACCATGTCAATTCCATAATGTTACAAATTGCTGTTGATGTTATATTGGGACTCTTAATTGACTGGGATGATATTCTACCAGCTCTAACTTTGGACCAGAAATGGTCTCCCCAAGAAACTGTTCAACCCATCTGGACAATAAGTAGCTGGACTCTATGCTTGGTATATGTTTGCAAGGAAAGAATCTTGATTGAATTTGAACTGTAATACTGCATCAAGGTGGAGGAATCCACCGGGGGGAGGGGAGGGGGAGGGAGGGGGGATTCCCAGAGCCTATGAAACTGTCACATAATGCATAATAATTAAAAAAAAAGATGTTTATAATTTTTTTCAGAAAATAAAACGATTTCCCTATTAATTGAAAATAATTGCAGTATTAGGCTTCAAACAAATGGGATGCATATTAGACAGCATGACCAAATACATCATGAAAATTATAATTTATGAAGCTTTCAAAAATGTCATAATGACTATGGAATAAAAATTAATCATATGAAAACATGAAAAAAAAATATTGCATCCCAACAACTTGTTAAAAAATACAAAATGAACAAGAAGCAAAAATGATAAAAATCACAGCAAAAATGGAATTGAAGCTAAAAAAACTACAAATTGCAACAGGAAAAAGTCATTTTTAAAGAAGATGAGCAAAACAAGCTTTTAGACATATGACCAAAGAAAACAAGAGAGAAAAACCAAGTAAAACTAGAGATGAAAAAGAAGACATCTTAAGACACTAGTAAGGAGCTCTTCCTGCTGAATGGATCCTTTAATCATCATATAATCTCCTTCTTCATCACTTTTCATATTTTTCACATCCAGAATGACTACACCAGCTCGTTGTTACTTTTTTTCCATTAACCCGAGCTATCTTTTTCCCTCCTTTCAATTTCAGTTTCAGCATACCTTGTTGGTGAGATGTGTCTCCTGTAGGCAACAGATGGATGAGTTTTGTTTTTTTGATCTAGTCTGCTAATTCATGATGCTTGATCGACAAGTTAAAGCATTTATGTTCAGAGTTAATATTGAGAGGTGATAATTTGATCCTGTCATTTTAGCAATGGAGTGTTCACTGATTTAGTCTACTTTTTTTGTTTTATTGGGACATTCTCCAGGTTTGCCTTTGGCTTTGATAGATGCTATTTCTTTTCTCTGTCAAAAGAACATCTTTAAGTCTGGAAGAGGCAAATTCTTTGAGGGTTTTCTTCTTCTTCTTCTTCTTCTTCTTCTTCTTCTTTTTTACTGTGGAAGAATTTATTTCACTTTCAAAGACAAAGGAAAGCTTTGATGGGTAAGTTATTCTACTGACATTTTTTTTTTCCTTTTTAGAATGTTGAATATGTCACTCCATTCTCTTCTGGCCTGTAGAGTTTCCTGTGAGAGCTCAGCAGTGGGTCTGATTAGGGTTCCTCTATAAGTTAATTGCTTTTGACATGCATATTTAAGGATCTTTTCTCTGTGTTCAACTGAAGAGAGAGTGATTACCATATATTGTGGTGAAGATTGCTTTTGATCAACCCTATTGAGAGTTCTGTGGCCCTTCTCTATTTTGTTGCCCAATTATTTCTCCAAATTTGGAATTTTTTTCTTCGTTATTTTATTGAATACATTTTTAAACTCAGGTTCTCTTTCTGTGCCTTCTGGAACTCCCATAATCCTTGTATTTGGCCTTTTAATAGTGTCCCTTTGGCCCCGCATGGTACCTTAGCGGCTAAAGTCCTCGCCTTGAAAGCCCCTGGATCCCATATGGGCGCCGGTTCTATCCTTGCAGCCCTGCTTCTCATCCAGCTCCCTGCTTGTGGCCTGGGAAAGCAGTTGAGGACGGCCCAAAGCCTTGGGATGCTGCACCCATGTGGGAGACTCAGACGAGTCTCCTGGCTTCTGATAACTTCAGATCTGCTCAGTTCTGGCCATTGTGGTCACTTGGGGAGTGAATCATCGGATGGAAGATCTTTCTCTCTGTCTCTCCTCTCTGTATAACTGACTTTTCAATTAAAATAAATAAATCTTAAAAAATAAGTGTCTCTTAATTTTTGAATACTTAGCTTGACTCAGTTCCTCTTCCAGATTTTAAATTTTTTCCCTCATTGTTGGAGGAAATGTCTTTTAATTATGAATTCTTCTGTCTTGCTGTCTATTATTGAAGTTTTCCACTGAACTTTTAATTTGCTCCATTGCATCATTCATTTCTAATACTTCATTTCTAATAATTCAATTTGATTTTGCTTGTGTTGCTATTTCCTGTGTAACATGTTCCTTAAATTCCTTGAACTCCTGTATGTTTCTCGTCATTGAAGCTTCTCGTTGTAAGATTTATAACAAATGTTTTGAATTCTTTATCCACCTTTTCCTTGATGTCTTCCTCAGTTAACTCTGAATTTGACAAAGGATTTTGCTCCTTTGCAGGGAGGTCCTCAGTATTTTTCATTGTGCCTCTATCTCTTCTTTTGTCTTGATCATTGCTATTCTAGTTAGCAGATTCTCCTTAGGGCCAGTTTCTAAGCTGTGCTGTCCGCTGGTCTACAAGTCAATTTTATTTATTGTAGCTGGTACACGATTCTTTGTTTGCAGTCACTTATTCCACTGCTTCCAATGAGTTTCAGTCCTGGGCTCTCATGCTAGGCTTCTATCACAGTCTCTATATCCCAGCTGTCTTACCACTTTTCACCCCCTTTGATCCACACTGTTGCCTGCATAGTCTTTCTCCCACTCCCAGTTTGGGCAGCGTCTGGGATTAGGGAGACACAAGCTGTCCTAAATTAACTGGTTCTCAGCGGTGCTGGTTTTGCCAGAATCTGTTGGCTGTCAGTTCTAAAGGCCACCAGGGCCTATTTTGGGTGGAACCGTAGGGTGCCAAGATGATATTATTTTCCTGTGAGACCACTGCATTGCATTGAGCTAAAATTAGATCTTTCCCAGCTCAGCCCCTATGCAGCTCACTGTAGTTCCTTCTGCCCCACAGCCTTTTCCTCAATACACAATATGTTGCCTGATGTAGCATTGGTGGAGGTTTGGGCCTTCTGGCTGTTAGATCTGGAGGTCACCAGTACTTTTTGAGCAGAACCCATAGGATGCCATGTTGATACTGTTTTCCCTGTGGGACCAGTGCAATGCATCAAGCCAGAAATGAGCTTGCTCCTGGCTTAGCACATGCATAACTCATTTTTTTTAAAGATTTATTCATTTTTATTACAGCCAGATATACACAGAGGAGGATCTTCCGTCCGATGATTCACTCCCCAAGTGAGCCTCAACGGGCCGGTGCGCGCCGATCCGAAGCCGGGAACCTGGAACCTCTTCCGGGTCTCCCACGCGGGTGCAGTGTCCCAATGCATTGGGCCGTCCTCAACTGCTTTCCCAGGCCACAAGCAGGGAGCTGGACGGGAAGTGGAGCTGCTGGGATTAGAACCGGTGCCCATATGGGATCCAGGGGCTTTCAAGGCAAGGAGTTTAGCCGCTAGGCCACGCTGCCGGGCCCGCATAACTCATTTTTATCCTTCAAGCCCCATAGCCTTTTCCTCAGTGCACAAAATGGCACCCAATGTGGCACTGGTGAGGGTCTGAGCAATGAAATGCGCTCTGTTCTTGTACCCTCATGCTTGGGTTCTGCCACTCTGCTTCTGCTGGTGGTTGAATTCATCAAATCAGATGGATGTGAAGTTCTATGCCTGGATTCACCTCCTGAGCTCCTAGTGAACTCCCGTTCCTACCTGGCTGCAAGTGGAGTTCCTATCACTGATCTACAACCACCATTGATCTATCTGATTACCATAACACTGCTCTGCTCTCTCTGCTGGTTCCCCATGTCCTCAGGTCTCCAGGTGTCCCTCTGCCATTGTCCTGTCCTCTCCTATTTCCTGGGATCATGGCCTCTCTACTTCACCCTGACTAATCATTTTCTGTCCGTTTACCCATGTTCTTATCCTATTCTGCCATCTTATTTTCCAGTCTATTTTTTAAGTAGTTACAACTTTGTCCATTTATTGGCTTCCTTGTGTTTTCAAACATTCTCAAGATTGTGGATTTTTCATCAGTGTTTAGTCAACATACTATTTTATTAAATATTTTGATTCTAATTTTTCTTATTTGCAGTACAATGGAATGACAATAGTTCATGAGTATTTTATATTTTATGAGAAAATAGAAAGGGAGGAACTTGGAGCTTCCAAGCACAAAGGAATGACAAGAAGAATCATGAATTACCTTAATTTGATCAGGACACATTGCATAGACATTTATAGATATATCACAGTTTCTGAATATATATATATGTAGAATAATGAAATTAGGTCCCTTTCTCTTACTATATACAAAAGTTAATTTAAATGTATGAAAGGTCTAAACATATAGCCTGAAACTATGAAATTGCTAGAATCAAAGGAATTAAATACTTCAAGATGTTGGTGTAGACAATGATTGCTTTGGATTCATCATAAAAGAATGGCAAAAGATCCAATTATATCTGTGATGGCCAATTTCCCTGTTAAAAATTTATAATTGATTCTATTTTGGAGCTTGTAAAATGTTAACCTGTGAAGTAAAAATTAAAATGCTTATCATTACTCTTTGTAGCAGGAGGACCTAGGGGTTGGGTGTTCGACTGTGGGGCTTGGGTAAAAGGAGCCCTCAGCAGTATGGCGGCTGTGAAGGGTACCTGAGCCGGGTAGGACCCAATGCTTGGGACTAAGGCTTCGGACACTGTTGCCATGTGGTGAGTCAGTCCTGAGCTTATGGGAGGCGTGAGAGATTTCTCCCCCCACGGTGAGTACGCCATGAGGGAATCCTGGGAATGGGATTAGGTAGCTGGCCCTGTCATGTCACCACCACCTTGTGGCAAGAGGAACCTAGGGGGTGGGTGTTCAACTGCGGGGCTCCAGTAAGAGGAACCCTCAGCAGTGTGGTGAACCCAATGCTTGCGACTCTGTCCATGGACACTGTCACCTTGTGGTGGTGGTGAGTGAGTACTGAGCTTAGGGGACGCCAGCGTGCCAAGTGGGGCGAGGCTCTGCCTGCTGGCCACCTGGCGGCAAGCTCTAGGGTTTATGAGTATGTAATTGCTGCTTAGAGATCCATGGATAAGGTCAATGTGAGTGTAGTTCAGAGATGAACAC
Organism: Ochotona princeps; assembly: GCF_030435755.1. Taxonomy (NCBI): domain Eukaryota; kingdom Metazoa; phylum Chordata; class Mammalia; order Lagomorpha; family Ochotonidae; genus Ochotona; species Ochotona princeps. The sequence goes on from NC_080865.1 coordinate 45,282,142, forward strand.
AGTGTGATTCCCAGCGACGGGGTCACTGAGCTTGCTGGCAAGCACGGGGACTGACATCAGGTGGTTTAGAAGGGATAGTCCGTATGATCTGTTTGGGTCAGACTGATTCACCAGCCCACTTGGGAGTTCTGAGATGGACTGTTAGTGCATAACATTGCTGACTGCCATATGCCAGCCCACATGAAAGCTATGACTGAGGACATGTCTGGCAGGGCTAGATCCTAGTACTTGACTGAGTGTCGTAACAGGGGATGGGTCACATTAGGAAAGGTCATGACACCAGTCAACACTAGAGACAGCCAGGTCCAGGAGTAGATTCAGTAGGGGATAAGTGGTCCAAACCCTGTGGAAATACAAGTCCCACTAGTGAGCTTAGCAGTTGGGTTAGTGATTCATGGAACCTGCCATCACTCACAGGTAAAGGAGCTGTCAACAGTCTGGGCAGGTCAAGCCAACAACACCTGAATGTACATCCTAAAACAAGGTGTGGGGTGGGCTGGACTTCAGTGTTCACCAGCTTGTACAAGGCCAAGATGGAAAGGCAGACTATGCCAGGAACTGGCCTAACACCCACTGGCATGTATGAGATCTGGGTCTGGGACTGGGTCAAGTGGGGGAACTTGGGAAACTCCCTTAGTGGGTCACAACTGTCACTGATGATCACATGGTCCATGCCTGTGGGTCAGACAAGCTGGGCATAGCAGCTCTAATGACTGGCCAATGTGTAGCTGGTTATGGAAGGGGTTTTACCGGGCAGGGCCAAACAAACCTTAGCTCACCAGCAAGAACAGAAATCGGGTTGGAGCACAGGTCATGCAGAGCTAGGCTCTTACACCTATTGTTCTGCATGAGCCAGGGATGCTAGGTCACAGCATCTAAAGCAAAGGCCAAGACAGGCAAAGGGCTATGCCAAGCTGGGTCAGAGCAACCACTGGCACGTGCGTAATCTATGGCTGGGAACAGACCTGGTTGGGGAGCTAAGAGGACACACTGGTTGGGTTAGGATTTCCACTGGTGAGTGCGGAGGCCGGAGTGGGAGCTGCATTCTGTTCTGGATATGGCTGCAGTGTCCCTGGCACAAGTGTGGATTGGGGCTGAGTGCACCAAGCCGGGCTAGCCTCCAGTACCATCTGGTGCTCTAGAGGACCAGGATAGATGTAAGACAGACTAGGCTAGGTCTCTGTCCCTACTGAGCCATGTGTGAGCCGTGTCTGAGTAAGGAAGAGCCTTGGCTGGGCTGAGACATCCAACAGTAAGAACCAGAATGGGTTGAAGGTCAGTCAGGAAAAGCCAGCATTCCTACCAGGACAGGAGGTGGACTAAATAGGGCTGGCCCAGGGACCCACCGGTATGTGCAAGATCTGGCAATGGGAGAGGTTCTGATGAAGGAGCTTGGGAAATTCCTGTGACAGGACACAGTTCCTGCAGGTGAGCACAAGAACCACAATAGGGAGCAGCCAGTGCAAGGCCAGGGAAAGGTACTCACGGGCTTACATTTGGCATAGGTAGGAGAGGACCAGGCTGAACCAGCTCACATCTCCAGGTGACGAATCCGAACACCAGAGCAGAGTGTGGTTCATGCCAGGTTCGGTCACAACACATATCAATACACAGTTTGGCTGGGATTGGGTGCCTGTTGGGTTGGGCTAAGCTGTAACACCCACCAGCGGGAGCTGGAATTGGGGGTGGGCTGGGCCCAGCCAGGCTACAGCACACACTGGCAAAAACCGAGGCCAAACAGGCCATGTCAGACTGGGCCGCAGCACCCAACCAACACACATAGGAACCAGAGGGGAAGATGGCAAAGCTAATAGCGGGAATGTGGAGGGCTCCCCTGCTGGACCGCCACTCCCACTGGAGAATATGAGAGTTGGGATGGGGGCAGACCAGACCAGGCAGGGCTATAATACCTGTGGGCCTCATGTGAGCTAGATCAGGGAAAAGCCTGGCTGGGTTGACTGTTCCTATTGGTGCAAGCATAAGTCAGAATGGGTGAGGGTTGTTTGGGCTTTGTCACAGCATCAGCTAGCAGATGCTGGCACTGGGGGATAATTCTGTGACGTTAAACTGCAGAACCACTCGGAGAGTACATGATCAGGGAGTGGGAGTGGGCCCAGTAGGGAAATATTGGGCACTTCCATCTGGGGTTATCACTCCCACTGGAGCACATGAAAACCAGGACTGGGGCAGTGGTGGCTCAGTGGGTCGACAGAACTGCACCCGCCAGCCTGGGTATGGTCTGGGTAGTGGAGCTGGTTAGGTTGAATTGGGCTTCAATGCCCATTGACATGTATGTGAGCTGAATGCGATGTGGGACAGACTGGACCAATTTGCTGTACATACTGGCAAGCATGGGAATCAGGGCAGGGGGCAGACCTGATGGGGTTATTGCGGGTCACTCTGACGAGGCTTCAGCTCCCACTGGTTTGCCTGACTGCTGAGTGTGTGGTGGGCAGAATTAGGTTGGACTGCAACACCCATTGGTTAGTGTGGAAAACAGGGATGAAAACAGAACTGATCCAGCAATTGTAACCACCAGCATATGCATAAGTTGATTGGGGCAGTGGACTGTGCTGGACCCTGTACTGGCAAGCACACACAAGAATCAGGTATGGGATCACCTCAGAGGATGTTTCTTTGGGGATCCCTCCAACTGAACTGCCAGACACAGAACCCCAACCATGAAGAGAATTGCATGTTCCATGGTCTGACCATGGAGTTCATGTGTCAAAGCTGAGCCTCCTAGTGGCTCAGATGGAGCAGTGGATTGCATATCCAGGCACACATGCAAAATATGGCAGTGCATTGGAGACTGCAGAGGTCACCTGGTACCACAACAGAGGATTGAGAACAGAACAAATTAATCATCTATCCCAGCCATGTGTTGGCAGTGAAAACCTGGGCAAACAGAAATTCTAAGGTGGACTATGTCAGCCAGTGGATTCTGGAGAGATTTCATTGTACTTGGAATGGTGAGATTGGCAGCAATTCATAACTGTTGAATTATCAAAACACCTTGAGCAGGACCCTCGGAGCATGCCCCATGTTGGGGACCTGGGATGTGTGGGAAGTTGGGTGGGGCTTCTCCCTTTATGTCCCTTTACCACAGATATAGAAAAAGAAAATAATGTGGAAACAGTGATCTTACCCACTTTCCTGTAGCCCTTGACCCTTTGTGCCCTAATCAACTATGTAAGAATATCAAATAAAATAATTTTAAAAATGCTTTTCATTGCTAAAGGAAAATTTGCCTTTGCAGACGAAATTGTTATCCTGATTTGATCATCACAAATTGAATACATACAAGACCATCCTTTGTTAAAAGAAGGTTATTTATTCACTTGGAAGGCAGCATCAAAGATACAGAGGGAGAGTCAAAGATAGATGTTCCATCCACTGGTTTACTTCCCAAATGGTCACAATAGCCAGGGCTGAACTAGATGGAAACCAGGAATCTTGAACTCCATGTACATCTTCCATGTGGGTGTCAGGGACCCAAGCACTTGGAGCAGCTTTCACTTCCTTCGCAGGCATATTAGAAGGAAGTTTGTTCAGAAGTAGATCAGTGGATCTGACATGGTAGCCTAGTGGCTAAAGTCCTTGCCTTACATGTGCAGAGATCCCATATGGGTGCCAGTTCGTGTCTGGCTGCCTCACTTCTCTTCCAGTTCCCTGCCTGTGGCATGGGAAAGCAGTTGATGATGACTCAAACCTTTGGGACTCTGCATTCATTTGGGAGACTCAGAGGAAGCTCCTGGCTTCTGTCTTTGGATTGGTTTAGCTTGGACCCTTGTGGCCACCTGAGAAGTGAATCAGTGGATGGAAGATATTTCTCTCTGTATCTCCTTTTCTCTGTATATCTGCCTTTCCAACAAAAATAAGTAAATAAGTAAAATATTTTTTCCCTAAAAAAGCAAATAGATCAGCTAGAACTTTGGTGCCCACGTGGGATGCTTGTGTTGCAGCTGATGGCTTAACTCACTTTGCCACAACAGCAGCCTCAAATACATACATCCTATCACACTGTACTCCATAAACATGTGTCATTAAATTAATCATGAAACAGAATTTAAAAAAATAATTCTTTACTCTGTAGTGATACACAATCTTTCCTGTCTTATCATTCCTAGTCTTAGAACCTAGCTCTTTCCTGTCCAATGTTTCCCTAGTCTTAGAGCCAGCCACTTCTACAAAGAATCCTGGTGCCTTTTATTAGACGGTTCTATTAGATAACATGCTCTTGGTGCTAGATGTGTTTGTTGCTACTATGCTGTGGTGCAATCTATGTCCACTGACACAACAAGGAAATCCATGTGTGTATACTAATCTGTGCATATTTTCGTATCTTTAAATATTTCTGCATGAAACCATCTGTATCTATTTGTAAGCTAAATATGAGTTCATACTGATTTCCATTACCAAGTGAATAATTCTAGCCTCCTAGTTGTCAGCACCATGATTGAATGCGCTAATCCTCTGCCCTCAAGCACTGATGTTCCATATAGGCAAGATTCAAGCCTGGTTGCTACACTTCCAGTCCAGTTCCCTGCTTGTGGCCTGAGAAGGCAATGGAGGATGGGCCAAGACCTTGGGTTATTGCATCCATGCAGGAGACCTGAAAGAATTCCTGGCTCCTGGCTTTGGATCAGTTGAATTCTGACCATTTGTAGCCATTTGGGGAGTGAACCAACTTTACTTACCCTAACTCCAGACTATCATTATTTTTGTTTCACTTCATGCATAGGACCATTTTCCAACTCCTCATCATCACCTAATATTACAACTGTTGAAATCTGGATGCCTCTTTTCCTTAAATACAATTTAAAAAACCCCCAGGAAGGGGGTTTAAACTTGATGAACTATCCATGGTAACCGATTTACTTTATTTCAAACATAGTTGCTCCAGTGCTAGTATTTACTCTGTACTGTTCGGATGTTGCAGTGAAAAAGGCATAAATTAAGATGCCTCCATTTGAGAGTACAGAAAGATAGAAATCTTAGAGAGTCTCAAGGGAGGAGAGAAGACTGCAGATCGAAGGAATAAGGAAGAGTTTGGGGAGAAAATAAAATTCAAGATAGGTTTCAAAAAAACTGTCACAGGCAAATTTTGAGAGTCAGAAATACCACAAAATGTGGCAATATTGTGACATGGAGGGTTAAGCTACTGCTTTGTACACCTGCATTTCATTTCACAGTGCATGGGATAAAATCTTGCCTCTACTTTCAGTCCAGTTTTTTGCTAATGCACATCCTAAGAGGCGGCAGATGGTGGCTCAACTATCTGTGTCCATGCTACCTGCATGAGAAACCCAATTTGAATTCTGAGCTTCTGGCTTCAGCCTGGCCCCAGTTTTTACTGGTGTGGGTATTTTGGAATGAACCAGAAGATTGAATATCTCTCCCCTCCCTCTCTCCCTCTTTTTCTCTTCCTCTCCTTCTCCCCTTCTCCTCCTCCCTTTCAGGCATGCATAAGTAATAAATAGATAAAGTTTAAGAAAAATAAACACAAGAAAAACCGTCTTAGGTAGAAGGAACAACTGAAACAATGGCAATAGAAATTGGCAAGGGAAGACAAGAATGTATGTGAGCAATTGCAACTTTAGTCCTCTGTTACAAAAAAAATTATGAAGAGTGAAAAATGAAGCTGTGAATGTATACAAGGACCATATCATTGCTTATTGTTCTAACATGCTGAGATTTTATTTAGTTATTTATTTGATAATAGGAAGCCATTGAATAAAAGTAACGAAGTGACATGGTAAGTTTTATTTTATACAAAAAATAAGAGGAATACCATTAGCAATTCTTCAGAACTGCAATTTGAAATGGTCAGGAAAATATTTTTGGCCAGGGACCTTTTTGATAGACAGTACATTTTTGATATTTGCTTACATATTATGAATGGAAATCCAGAGAAGGAATGAAAAAAATGAGAATAATAACAAAAATTAGTGATCTTATTGAAAGCTTGCCATATAAACAGGTATTTTTCTAGTTACTTTATAATTCTGTCAATATTACTATTATTTCCATTTTACAGATGATGACACTGAGGTTTAAAGAGTCCAAAAAATTTTCCCAGGGTCAGGTAAGTTGTAGAGCTTAGATTTCAACCCATGCAGCATGATACCAGGATCTATGCTCCTAAGCACCATACCATTTGCTGCTTCTTCTTTTTTTTTTTTTTTTTTACCATTTGCTTCTTGGTAGAGGTTAGCTATTAAACAGCGTTATAACTCAAAAACTGTCTATAACAACCTTCTAAACCTTCTCATTGGAAAATGGTGCAACTGAGGTTCAAAAGATGAAGAACATCTTGCTTAAAGTCAGAGGGAATATTAATAAAGTTCCAGGATAATTCCCAGGCCTCCTAATTCCCAACTGTATGTTACTTCTATTGTACTGCATAGATCTCCCAGGAAAAGTGAAGGCTGTATATCTCCTAAATAATAAAACTAGAGTGTTTGGGATGCAAACCTTATTCAGATGCAAAATCCCCAAAACCCAAATGGCATAAAATGTGTGGCTGGAACACGTTGTAGAGATGTGAGTGAAAGGCTTCAACTTTGGTAAGGAAAGAATCTCTACAGACAGGGATTTCCCCTCACATGCCCCCAAGTGCATTTCCTCCTTTTTTATCCTCTGGGAATTAGGCTGTTCCAAGCATGTGGCTCCTGTTCTCAAGAGTGTCTGAGCAGCCGCCTGTTTACTTTGGAGTATAACTCCAGGTGTTGAGCTCAATCAATCTCAAAAGTCATAAATTTTTTCAGACTAGAATTCCTGGAACAGTGGCCTATTCCAGTTCAGTCTGCTGTGTGATCATTGCAAAAACAATACAGGAATTGTTGATAAGTGGGAGACCAGTGTTTCTCTTAGCCCTCTAATCTGTGGCTGAAGCCAAGGTGGCTAGTTTTCTTAATCTTTCTACTGTAGCAGTTACTTGACTTTTTAAAGTTGTAGTGTAACTAGAAAGGTATCGAAGAGGGTTTTAAAACAGAAAAAAAAAAAAAAAAAAACAACTTTTCCTGAAGAGTTTCTGGCTATGGCAACCCTTCCCAAATATTGATGTGTACCCAAGAACTTGGGTTTCTTGTGTAATATTCAGATACTGTCTGGTTTCATCTCCATTATTCAAAATGTACATGAAAACCAGGCATGATAAGTTTATTTTGGCACAATAAGATTTTAAAATTTGTGCTAATTCTTTTCTTAGCATGCACAAAAGTTCGTGTTAAATGCATATGATGAAAAATCTACACATGTATTTAAAACTTTGTTGCTCAGAACTAAACTTGTCTTTAAATTTCATTTTCTATGAATATTTTAAGTATCTCATATTCTTATTGTCAGTCTGGGATTCAAGTCAGAACTGATTACTCACAATACCACCTGTGATCTCCTTGCATACTCATGCTTAAAAAATGCTGGTCTAGGATGTATATGATCAGGAAGGATGCTGAGGAATTTTGAGAAATATTGTGACTATAGTTGTATATATAGCCTTGGAAACCTTCTCTCCCTCTTAAAATTCATTGTTTAAGTCTCAGCTACAGGCCTGGCGTGATGGCTCATTGGCTAAATTCTCACCTTGCACACACTTGGATCCCATTTTGGCACCAGTTCGTGTCCATGATGCTCCATGTAGCTCCCTGCTTGTGGCCTGGCGAAACAGTCAAGGATGGCCCAAAGCCTTGGGACGCTGCACTTGCGTGGGAGACCTGGAAGAAGCTCCTGGCTCCTGGCTTCAGTTTGACTCAGCTTTGGCCATTTTGGCCACTTGGGGAGTGAACCAGTAGAGGGAAGATCTTTCTTTCTGTCTCTCCTTGTTTCTGTGACTCTGCCTTTCCAATAAAAATAAAATAAAATCTTTTTAAAAAGTAAAGTCTCAGCTACTTTCTCTTGACTTTATCCACTCTCCAGTTCCCCTCATTGGCTCAGACAGAACATTTAGATTGGCTCAGCACAAGTGCAAGCAGTGATTGACTCTAATTTGTTCTATATTCTCACCTGTACCAGGGTTCCATAAGGAATCAATCCATTATTGAAGAAAGTCAGTGGATCCAGTTGTACACTTAATCAAATTTTGCAGAGGACTTAACAAAAGTCTGCAATTATTAAGTTTATCTGTTTTCCTCTAGGGCTGTTAATATTAGATAGTTGAAAATATACATGTGAGAATGACCGAGTATCATTCTCCATTGTTTCTCAGTGAAGCTGAAGAGCCTCCAAGCTGAAGGACCTGAAGAGCTCATGTAGAAAGTGTTCCTCTGTTTTAGTGTGGATTTACTGCACCTGGCACTCTAGTCCCTAGCTACACAAAGCATAGTCCCTGGACCAGCAGTATTAGAATCATCAGGAAATTTGTTAGCATTGTTGTATTTCAGTTTGCTCACCAGACCTACTAAAGCATAATCTATGTATTTTAACAGGATCTCCAGATCTGAGCCAGTGATTCCTATAGTTGTCAAAGAACAGCAAGAGCATTCCCTGAGTACTTGTACGAAAAATCGAATCCTAAGGCCCAGACCTGCTGGTTGAAAAATGTTGAAGTTGGGTTTGTAAATCTGTTTTAGGAATCCTTACAGGCACAGCAGCTAAGATGCCCCTTGTGATGTCCACATACAATACTAGAGTACCTGAGTTCAAATACCAGTTCCTCGCTGAATCCAGCTTCCTGCTAATATGCACCTTGGAAAGCAACAGGCATTGGCTCAAGTGGTTAGATCACTGGTCTCTGTGTATGAGAACTGGATTGTGTTCAAGGATAATGGCATCAGGTTCGCCTTAGCAATTGCAAACATTTGGGGCATGAACCAGTAATGGGAGATTTCTCTGACCTTCCATTTCTGCCCTTCATTTCCACCTTTATTCAAGTAAACAATTGCTCCAGATGATTCTGATGCACAGACTAGTGGAAGAATGACACTTTCTGACTTCAGGCAATAATAATTTTCATTCAAAATTAATACAGAAGATTCTGTTATCAATTTTGGAATGTTTACCACTCCCCTTTTACTGCAAACTTTTGTGTTGCAGACCCTCCATTCTCATACGCAACTGTCTTCAAATCCTCTTTGCTACAAGAAAGCCTTCCAAGATATGACAAAGACCTTCTTGTATCTTTTGTTAGTTGAGTGTGTCATTCCCAAGACTTAGCCATAACCATCAGAAGCAAAACTAAAATTTTCAGCATTCTAAAATTTTAAGTGAGTATATTTGTATTAGTAGGTTGATGAAGCCCTGTTTAAATTAATCCCATGTAATCCACACAACGTTCTGAAATGGTGTGTTTGATTACCCCATTTTACTGAGGAACTGAAATTGAGGAAGGTTAGTGTTTTCCTTAAGGTCACAGAGCTAGCAAGCACCTGAACCATGACTCAAAGAAGGTGTGATGTCCAAACCTATGCACTTTTTCATAAAATTCTGCTTGCATCTCTCCCCAGTTTCCCCAATAAAGACAGCATACTAGGGGCAAGTATGGGGAAGGATAGGTTCTGGCCAATTAGATTTACAAGGAAAAACAAGTGTAGTGGTAAGGTTGAGTTGGAGGATATGGAGGTTAAACACAATTTACAGCATGTGCTAGAATAGGAAACCACAAAAATCTTGTCTTTTCACAGTGCTTTTACACTGTCTATAGTGAGTTACTGAATGGTATCACAAAACATAAAACTATCATATATTAATCAAAAAGTTTGAATGGAACAATTAAAAATAAGAAATAATATTCTGATAAAGTATGCTCTGCTCAAAGTAGAAAAGCAGGTTGTAATGGGACACATAGCAAGAAGGACTGGGGCCATTTACCAGAGCCATGTTTCAAATCTAAATTGGAGTTAGAGAACTAGGGGATGGTGAGAATAAGGAAGAGTGGCCAAATGGAGTCAGCCTCAATTAACTAGTGAGGTAAGAGCAAGAGGACAAAGGCAGGGCTTCTCTGAGTTCTCATTACGTTCTTGTATCATTTTATTGTCAATTTCAATATCATATTTACATATATATCCGTATGATCCTCCAATTAAACTCTAAGCCTCATGATGACAGCCACCATGACTTACACTTCTTTTGTGTTTCTCCATAGTTCCCAAAACTCAATAATTCAGTTACTCCTTCAATTTATTTTACTAAGCTCTATGCTAGGTATGAAGTTACTTGGAAAACTTTATGTAAAATGAAATTAGAAAACAAGTTTGTTTTGGTGCAAATGTTTTTCAAATACATTATACTTTTTCAAAACATACATCTTATGTGAACTTCTTGAATTCCCCTCATATTGAGGAGGTGAAATAGAACAAGAAATGATTTCTGGCCTTATGGATCTCACAGTGTAAAATGGATTCTCAATGAGAATTAATGGATGGAACTGGGGAGAAGAGCAGGTCCTTATCTTGAAAGATATTGAGTCTGTGTGCTTACATACATTTTTTTTTCCAGTGAAAATGTTGTTTCTAGCATGTTTTTAAAATGGTTTCAGTGCTTACAATCAAGGGTTTAGTGAACAGACACGTAGATAACTAATTCGATGTTCGTCCCAAGAGTTCGGTGAATGGGAGCAGGTCAGGGAAACACGGAAAGCTCCACAAATGAGGCACTGCTTGGTCTCTTCATCCAAGCAGGGAGAGGAGCATTCCAGGAATAGACCCAATATGCAAATCTCTGGAAGGGTATGAGAACAAGCAGCTTTCGGGAAATGACAAATAGTTTGATAAGGATGGATCATCTGTTTGATAAGGACTGAAACACAGCATGCCTATCCCAGACCTACTTCCTCCTCCATTCACACTCCCTTCTGGAACATTGTTGACTGATAGCCTGCCAGATACTCTTTATACTCCAATAGCTGTTTAGAAGAGATGACTAGTACGCAGCTGCTCTTCACAACACTGGGCCCTTGTCTCGGTATTTTAGAAGTGAAAAACGGTTACAAAAGATTTGTAAAGGTAGCTGTATAAGCCTCTTCCAGTTGGACTCCCATCTTGTAGAAATTGGTGATGGGAAACAGAATGCCCTCAGTTGTTTCTTTCCTTTTCTATTTTGTTTTCTTTGTAACATTTATCTATTTTTTTAAATTGGAAAGTTAGATTTAGCCACTAGGCTATCATGCTGGGCCCTCTGGTTTATTTCTAAGGAACTCACAAAGCCTGGGCAGTGTGTGAAGCAGGGTGTCCATTATTTAGTTGCTAATTTTCGGACTTATTCTCTACTGCTGCTCTGTATATGTAGTTTCCTATGCAATTACTAGTCATCTTTGTTTATGTTCTTCAAGAAATAGTATCTTTGGAACTGCCTTATGTCGCTGCTGTGTTCTCTGTATTTCTCAAGCTGCTCCCAGAATTGGCTCTATACACTTGTCATTTAAAAAAAAGCACCGGAGTCTCAGAGATGATTGTGTTCAGGCCAAATTGCTGACACCTCTCTCTTCCTGCTTAGTGAACCATTACCTGATTTTGGATTTTGGCTTCCCTTTTGGTCTGCCCCCCGCCCTGCTGCACCCCCCCCATTGTGGTGTTCTGGATTTCCCAGCCTCTCTCATCCTAACCTGCATCCTGGATGACTATGCCATTTCCTGGCTTCACTGACAGCTCCACCCCATTCAAACCTTCTGGCATGATAAGCTTCAAAGAACTGATCTCTGTATGATTGACACTTATTTGACTCTGAATTGGGTCTATGTTGGCAGGCAGAGCATTGCAGGCAATCCTTCTCTCTTTTTTTTAAGTATCTTCCCTCCCTCTGTCATTTCCAGTGGTCTCACTGTAGACTTGGTTGATTCTTGAGATTTCAACGAAGAGACAAGCACCATTTCCTTCCATTGGGTCCCTTAAGTTATGGCCACAACTAGTCTGGCTCACTTTGTCTTGCTAGCTCTGACCTGCACCTGCAAGGAGAGTATTTCCCCACTTTTCATGGCGCCATTACCAGGTGCCCTCCTTCCAGCTAGAAATCAGTAGATTTTTGTTATCTGCCCTCTCTCCACCTGTGATAGTGGGAATTGGCATAGCGTGGGAGATGAGAAGGATTTTTATTAACTTCCTAGATTATGAACTTCTGTGTGATAACAGGAAAGTCTGAAAGAATGAGCTCAATTCATTTTGATTGCCTGCAATTTCTTTGTAATTCTGTTCTTTCTTCTCCCACTAATCTAAACCCTTACATGGGGGTAAAATAGATTGATATATTGTCAGGAGCCAGTAGTAATGTTTTCTACACTTTAGGTTGTCTGAGGCCTGAGTACATTTCCCTTGGGCTATACCCTTTGATTTCACAAAAAGGAATACAGCCAGGAATGAAAAGCCCAGGACTTACTGAACTCACATGAATGGGCTAAGCCATAAGAGAAATTGTTTTTCATCAGAACAAGATCAGGGCAGGTGAAGGAAGAGAGTTTAAGGGTATCAGGAATCTGGAACGGGGCAGAGGTGAAGAATGCAACTGAGCATTGTAAAGGTTCAGAAAAAAATAGGATCAGTCAAAAAATTATCAAAAATAAGACTTAAGACAGTTCCTAAGATCTGATTAAACTTTATAAATAGGAAAACTGAATCCCAGGCTGTTATCATATTTAAACCATAAAAGTTCTGTAAGGGAGCTATCATACCCTTCTTAAATGTGAGCAATCAAAGGCTCAGCAGACATTACGCAGCTAGTAAATGGTAGAACACGGATTCAAATAAAGATCCATTTAGCTATAAAGCATATGTTCTTAATTACTAAACTATTTTGACTCTAGTAATACTGTCCTAGAAAGAGATTCATAGGAGATGAGATGTTTGAGGTGGGTCTTGATGACTGAATAGTTTGGGATAGATGGAGCAAAAGAAACTCAGGCTATTTCAAGTAGTGGTAGTGGCATACAAACTGACAAAGAAGTAAGTGAGCGTTTGGAGTTTGGAAAGCAAACAAGAACACATGGCTTTACTCAATGGAAAGGGCACTGAGGGAACTAGTGGGATCAAAGATCAGAAAGGTAATTGGACTTAGAATTAAGAGGGCCTTGGTCTCCAATTCACCCAGGGCCTAGCTTGTTGCAGGAACTCAACAAACATTTATTGAATCGATGACTAAATATTTATTATGACTGTCTGATATTTTCCATTGTGCACTAATGCAGTTCAGGCCCTCATCATTGGGTATCTGAAAATTCAGCTAGAAATCTCTACCTTTCCAATGTGGCGTATAGAAATGTAAGGAAATGGTATATTTCAGTCTATCTCTGCTTTACCTTTAGCCATTTGGACATGCAATTTCCCCCATCTCTAAATCACTAACTTCTGGCTCACCTCCATCCTGGTCTATAGCTGAATTCTGCTAACTATGTCTAAACATGTTGCCTTTTGACTGGAGGCCTGTTTGGGTCTAATTTTGGATTACTCTACAGGACTTAGTTACGCAAGCTTTTTGACTGAGTACTGTAAATGTCATCATTAGTGGGCTGGGGTTTGGTATTATACCATTATTTTTTGACTTCAGGAATCTAGTCTTTTTTAAAAAAAGATTTATTTACTTTTATCAGAAAGGCAAATTTACAAAGAGAAGGAGAGACAGAGACAAAGATATGCCATGCACTGGTTCACTTTCCAAATGGCCGCAAAGGCCATAGGTGAGCTAATGTGAAAGCTGGAGACAGGCGCTTCTTGCAGGTCTCCCACATGGGTGCACAGGCACTAGGACTTGAGCCATTTTCTGCTACTTTCCCAGGCCATAAGCAGAAGGTTGGATCAGAAGTGGAGCCACCAGGACATGAACTGGTACCCATAAGGGATGCCGACACTTCAGCCAATGGAACCATTGCACCAGTCCCCAGGAACCCAGTCTTGATCCTTCGTCCATAAGAAAGAGTTGTCTAGACTTTCATTCTTCCTTTCCCAGCTTTACTGTCTAGCCAACCCTTGCCCATAACTGGAGGGAGACCATAATTTTGGAGGCTGCCATTATCTCCCCTGGCTTTTCTTTGGGCCCTCCTAACTGTAGAATATTGTTCTCTGTCCTGCAGTGATGGACTTGGTGCATGGAGCTGATAATAACATGTGTGGACTACTTAGTGATGGTCAATAGCTAGTTTATTAACAGCATCAGACTTTTTTTTTAATTAATTATTTTGTATTATGTGACAGTTTCATAGGCTCTGGGAATCCCCCCACCCCTCTCCCTCCCCTCCCCCCTGGTGGATTCCTCCACCTTGATGCAGTATTACAGTTCAAATTCAATCAAGATTCTTTCCTTGCAAACATATACCAAGCATCAGACTTTTTAAAGACTAGAGTCATGTAGGCACAAGGGAGGAGGGTTTGAGGCATTTACATCTCAACAGCAAGTGAGAGTTGACTTATGACTATGGGAGTTCCCATAAGCCTGTCTGTTGAACCCAACAATTGTTTACATACTCTTGCCTGGAAGTATCTGTCTTTGTTTTGCATATCCAATCAATTGTCCTCCTACAGAATATGGTTACTCTCTCTAATGGTTTTACCGTACCTTCTATATTTTAACTACTTGGTCTTTGAGAAGACTATGGAACCATATGCCTAGTTAGTGCCTACCACTGCTCAAATGGAGAAAAAAACAGAAAGCTAAAGGCCGTTCATGCATAGGAATGACCCCCACCAAGTAATGTTCCATTGCTGTCATCCGCAAACCACTGAAGCAAAGCCTGTACGATTGCCTAGTTTTTTACTCAAATCTGGAGAATGTATAGGAATCATCCAGGCAAGGTTTGAATTATGAGAGCAAGTGACAGTCTTCAACACAAATCCAATGCTGAAGCTCCTAAATATGCCTGGGCATCTAGGTTAATTCACCGAAAATTCTCTCTCTCTCTCGAAAGATCTTAATTAAATAAAACCCACTTACTCTAAAAAATATAACTTTCTAAAACTAACTTACTCAATGGTCATTTTTTCATTCAATTATCATTTATAGACATTTTATATAGTTAATTAGATCAGGATTTTTTTTTTTTTGCTTTTTACTTGTTAAACTTTTTTTCCAAATTATTAAGCCTTCTTACTACAGAAAGTGATAGGAAAAGAGATTAGGAGATATACAGGGGAGAGAGGGAGGAAGAGATATATTTCAAGAATTATATTTATGAATTATACTGAATCTGTTAAAAGCTAATTGAAATCAAAACTTGAAAGTTCACCCAGTGAACAATTGCCCTGTTAGTAACTAATTTGGCCAAATTATGACTATTGTTTAAATGATTTTGATTTTATTTATGTGCCCTGTAATTTTTTGGTCATCATTATGGTAAATTTATTGCACTATATATTTTTTTAAAGATTTATTATTATTGGAAAGCCAGATATACAGAGAGGAGGAGAGACAGAGAGGAAGATCTTCCGTCCGATGTTTCACTCCCCAAGTGAGCTGCAATGGGCCGGTGCACGCCGATCCGATGCCAGGAACCAGGAACTCTTCCGGGTCTCCCACGCGGGTGCAGGGTCCCAATGCATTGGGCCATCCTCAACTGCTTTCCCAGGCCACAAGCAGAGAGCTGGACGGGAAGTGGAGCTTCTGGGATTAGAACCGGCGCCCATATGGGATCCCGGGGCTTTCAAGGCGAGGACTTTAGTCGTTAGGCCACGCTGCCGGGCCCTATTGCACTATATTGTAAGAATGTTAAGACCAAGATGTACAAGGCTAATTTTGAATTAATGTTATGGTCTAAAGTAATTACTCATAAAAGTTTCAACAATTGTTTTCAAGTTTTTTTTTATTGGAAAGGCAGATTTACAGAGAGGAGAGATAGACAGAAAGGTCTTCTGTCTGCTGGTTCACTCTCCAAGTGGCTGCAGTGGCTAGAGCTGATCTGAAGGCAGAAGTCAATTGCTTCTTCGGGGTCTCCCACGCAGGTGCAGGGTCCCAAGGCTTTGGGCCATCCTTCACTGCTTTCCCAGGCCACAAGCAGAGAGCTGGATAGGAAGTGGAGCAGCAAGGACACGGAGTGGTCCCCTTACAGTATCCTTGGACTGCCAGGATTTAGCAATTAGGCCACCACGTCAGGCCCCAAAGCTTCAACATTTTATGAAGTATAGAATTCTTTTGTGACTGTGGAGTGTCTTCTATTTTTATTTGGTATATTTAAAGATATGTTTCAGAAAAAAATGTTTACCTTAAATCAGTGTTGTAAAACATTATCTTTTTTAAAAATATATTTATTTTTATTGGAAAGGCAGATATACAGAGAGCAGGAGAGACAGAGAGAAAGATCCTCCATCCAATGATTCACTCCCCAAGTTACCACAATGGCCAGTACTGCGCAGATCCAAAACCAGAAGCCAGGAGCTCTTCTGGGTCTCCCACACGTGTGCAGGGTCCCAAGGCTCTGGGCCGTGCTCGACTGCTTTCCCAGGCCACAAGCAGGGAGCTGGATGGGAACAGGGGCTGCTGGGATTAGAATCGGGGACCACATGGGATCCCGGCGCATTCAAGGTGAGGACTTTAGTTGCTAGGCCACCGCGCCGGGCCAAAAACATTATCTTAATTTATTTCCATTGTATATTAACTGATATAAATATTGTACGTACTTATGGGATACCATGGAATGTGTCTATATACATCTACTGGTCAGAATAAGCATTTATATTTCTTCAAAATTTTAACTTTATAGTGCAAGCATTCAAAATCCTTTTTCTAATTCTTTTGGAGAAATATGTAGTACTTTGTCATTATCTATAGTTCTCTTACTGTGCAACAGAACACCAGAACAGCTCCCTCTGGCCTAGTTACAACTTACTGCCACTAATCGATCTGTCCTCATTCTTCTCTACTCTCTACTATCCCTAGTCTCTGGTAAAAACCATTATTCTCTTAACTTGTATGATATTAACTTTTTAGATTCAACATGTGAGTGAGATCACATGATACTTGTCTTTCTGTGCCTGGCTTATTTCACTTACCATAATGACATCCAGTTCCACTACCATTGCTGCAAATGACAAGATTTCATTCGTTTTATGAATGAGTAGCATTCCAGTGTGTGTATGTGCTACAGTTTTTATATTCATTCATTGTGGACTGATACTTAGGCTGTTTCTACTTCATAACTATTGTGAATCATGCAGCGATAAACCTAGGGATGCTGACGTCTCCTCAACAGAATAACTATTTCAGTTGGCATATATGCTCTGGAGTGGCATTGCTAGAGTTCTAGTTTTATGAGTAACCCCCATACTTCTTGGGAGACTTCTGTCCAGCAGGGCTGAGCTCACCCAGGGTGAGACGATAGCGTTATTCTGCAGCAGAAACACAGGAGACAAACTGGTGTTAAAGGATGTCCCTTTATTTGAGAGAAGTCAGCAGAAGGGCGGTCCCGACAGTACTTCCACCCGGCAATAACATTGTGACTGGCTAACAGATATGTCTATCTCTCTGGACCCTCCAATGGAGTTAAAGGTCAGGAAGTACCGGAAGCACAAGACGCTGTGTCCCAGGGCAAACTCGTTATCTGCTGAAAAGCTGGATGAATGTAACATTTGACTTTCTAGAGTTGTTTACAAGGAAGTCCTAGCGCAGCGCAGCTCGTTAAAGGGGCACAGGAGAGATACTAGGGTGCAGCCCATCACTCTTGTTTCATGCCCAGAGAACAGGCCACGTAGGGATCTCAGTTAGCCAAGGGCATAGGGTTGCCATGTGCCTATGACCTCCCGTATGGGCTGGGCAGGTGGAGATCCAGGAACACTCTTACACACGTACTGTTTTGCACAATGGCTGTTTTAACTTTATTTTCACTAACAGTGAGCAGATGTTCTCTTTTCTTCCTATACAACACTTGTTCTCCTTTGGTCTTTACAAAAACACATTTGATTTTATTTTAAAGGCAGAGTTATAGAGAAGACACAGACACACATACACCCCTTCCATCCTACATTGGTGCAGGGGCTAAAGGAACTGAACTATCCTCTGTTGTTTTCTGAAGCCATCAGCAGAGAGCTGGACCAGAAGTGTAGCAGTTAGGACATGAACTGCTGGTCATATGGGATGCCAGTGCCACAGGCAGAGGCTTAGCCTATTAAGCCATAGCACTGACCCTGTGTTTTATCTTTCAATAATATCCAATCTAACTTAAGTGAAGTGATAGCTCAATGGGATTTGGGTTTGTGTTTCCCTACTATTTAATTATTTTGAACATTTGTGTGTGTGTGTCCATTGGTCATTTGTATATTTTCCATTTAAGAAATGTTAGCATAAGTTTAGCATTTATTTTGAAATTTGACTTTTTGGTTTTTTTTCTTCACTATTAATCTGAATCCCATACATATTCTGGTAATAAAACTTTCTAGTTCTAGATCTTTAAAATATTTTCTCCTACTTCTTCCTCATTTTATTGATTATTTCCTTTGCTTTCCAGAAGCTCTTTATTTTAACAAAATCTCACTTGTCTATTTTTGTTTTCTATGTTTTTGAAACTTGATCCATAAAAATCACTGTCCATTCCAATGTCCTGAAGTGTTACCCCTATATTATCTTATAATGCTTTTGATGTTTATCTTTCAAATTATTAATATTTATTTACATTTTATTTGAAAGATAGATACAGAAAAATAGAGACACACAGAAGCACACAGAGACTGACAAAACCATCCAATGGTTCACTCACTGAAATTGGAAGCCAGAAATTGAATTCAGGTCACCCTATGAGGGAGGCAGGAGCACAATTACTTGAGTCATTACCTGCTGCCTCTCAAGATGTGCCCTAGCAGGAAGCTGGAATTAAGAGCTGGGCATCAAACCCACACACTCTGTCTTAACTGATAGGCCAAAAACCTGCCCATCTATGACTTCTATTCAGAAATTTTAATTACATTTAAGGTGGAGTGATTAACATGTCTATATTGTACATTAGTGTGTCTGGATGCAAGTACTGGCTCCACTTCAGATTCATATTTCCTGCTTATGTGCACCCTTGGAGGCAGTAGGTGATGATTAAAGGTCTTGGGTCACTACTACCCATGTAAGAGACTGAACTCAGTTTCAGGACCCTGACTTCAGTTTAGTTTATCCCCAGATATTGCAAGCATTATATATGGTTAGGAACAACAGGCTGGGACATGCCACCCCAGCCTGTAGGTGAGGGACTGTGGCTTGCCCAGAGAGGGGGATCTGGGGACATGTTGAAGTGGGAACAGCTGAGAGTATGTTTAAAGGGAAAGGAGTGAGTTCTGGGGGCATCTATGAACTGGGATACTGTATTCACAGATAGATGATGAAGCTGCGATCATGTGGTTTAGTGGGGGAAAACTGACAAAAGTATGGGTCAGGCCAAGACATTCATCCATGTGGGAAACCTGAATTGGGCTAAGCAGCATTGCCTTACACCTGCCAGCACACACAAAATCTGGGCTGGAGTGCATGCCTGGTTGGACGTGGCTGCAGCACTCACCCAAGAGAATTGGGGCAAGAGGTGGGTCACATCAGACTGGGCCTCAGTACCCAACAGATTGCAAGAGAGCTGGATCTGGGGGCAGATTCACAGGGGACTTGAGAGCTCACCTAAGAGGGACTGCAGCACTTGCCGGTTTGTGTGAGAGTTGTGGATGGTGACAGGTCAAGCCAGGGTGGACCACTGAACTTATCTGACAATTGTAGGAGCCAAGACAGGGAGGAGGCCAGGATGCAGAACCTACTGGCACATGCAAAGGTTGGGACTGAGGGCAGGCTTTGTTAAGTAGGACCATGACATCACTGGTACATATGAGATCCTGGGCTGATAGTGGGACTGGTTGGGGAACTTTGGGGAATCCCCTGTTAGGCTGCAACTCCCACTGATGAGCAGTTTGGGCTGTGCAAGCCCGCAGCACCATTGGCATAGAGTTTGGGAGCAGCACCATGCTCCCAGTTTGGAACAGGTTACATTGGGCTAGGTTCCAGCACCTGCTGGTGCTAGTGAGAGCCAGAGGGGTTGTGGGGCAGGCCAGGCTAGACTATGCCACTCACCAGGTCACATGAGAGCTGGGTCTGGATGTGGGCCAGTTGAGTTAGGCCACAATAACTACTGGTGATTGTCAGGACTGAAGGCAGGCCATGTTAGGATGGGCTGCAGTACCTGCTTGCACTCACAAGGGACTGGGAGTAGCGGAAGGGGGCTTGTAGGGGAACTTGTAGAAAAACTGCCTGCTAGGCTACAGTTCCTGCTGGTGAGTGTGGGAGCTGAGACTGGAGGTCAGTCCACAGAGCACAATGGTACAAGTAAAAGCCAGGACAGTGTGCAGGGCAGGCCAGGATAGACTGTAACACTTCTTTCCCAGACTGTGCCCAGGAGGGGGCTAGACTGCTGTACCTGCCAATGAAAACTGGGACTGGGGACAGAACAGGCTGATCCAGTAGGCTGTAGCACACACAGGCAAGTACCAGGACTGTGTGTAAGTCATGTCAGGCTGGAACATAGTACCCCCTGGCAGGTGCAAGATTTGGGCTGGAAGCATGCCTAGTAGGGGAGCCAAATGTGAAGTGAGATGAGACAGACCATGCTAGGCTGCAGTACATTTCAGCACATGCAAAAAACTTGGCTGTGTGTGGGTGTAGTGGGGATTAATTATGGGGGATCTCACTGGAAGATCTCACTGAAGACTGGACCTGTGGCAGGCTGGGCTGAATTAGATCAACAGAACCCATCAGTTCACATGAAAAATGGGGGCAGGGAGCAGAACTGACCAGACAGCTGCATCCACTGCATTGGCTGGTGCAAGTGATGGATTGAACCTCACCCCACACCAGCTGGTACACACAAGAGTCAAGTCTCAGGCTACCCCAGGTGAGGTTTCTTGGGAGACTTCCCAAGTAGATTACTCCACTCAAATCCCATCCACAGGGAAAATCACATGATATGTGGTCTGACCTTGGAATGCATATGTTGGGCCTAGGCCTCCTCAGTTGCTGATGCTTGCTCAGTGGACAGCATGGTCAGCTGCATAAGGCAGGGGCTCAATGACCAGCTCATCTAGGACAGCAGAGGATGTCAAGTGTCATGTCAGAGGATGAAAAGAAGAACAGGTTAGACCACTCTCTTGGCCAAGCTTTACAACATGTTCCCAAAGCTGTGGATGCACTAAGACAGACTTGGTCAGTTCAAGGTCCTTGGAAGGATTTTCTCAACATTTGTGTAATGAAGCTCACAACATCTCAGAACTATCAAAATCATTCTACAAATAAAACCTGAACATACAGAACATAGAAATCTCTGTAGCATCATCAAATTGACCACGCCCCCCAATTCCCAGAAGCTGACATAGTTTGACAGCAAGGAGTGTCCCTACCTCCCCTCTCTCCTCAGTGGACACAGGAAAAAAGTAAAAGAACTAAAACATTTGTCCCATCCAACTTCCTCACGCTATGACCCTCCCCAACCTAACTGGAGGCCCACACTGGCATGCATCCCTCTAAACTATGTAAAGAGTATTAAAAATAAAATGAAAAAATAAAAAATATAGACATTAAGATGGAGTTAGGGAGCCAGCATTGTGGTGTGGCTTCTTAAGCTACAACCTGCAGTGTCAGCATTTGTTATGGGCTCAAACTGAAGTCCTTCCTGCTCTACTTCTGGTACAGCGCTCTGATTACTGTGCTGGGGAAGCAGCAGAAGATGGTCCAAGTGCTTAGGTCCCTACACTCACGTGCAAGACTCAGCTAGAGTTTCTGGGTCCTGGTTTTGGCATGGTCCAGCCCCAGTCATTGTAGCCATTTGAAAAACAAATCAACAAATGGAAGACAAACCTCTCTCTCTCTCTCTCTCTCTCTCTCTCTCTCTCTCTCTCTCTCTCCATTTGAGTAAACAAATCTTAACAACAACAACAACAAAAAAGATGGAGGGCCCAGTGTGGTAGCCTAGCAGCTAAAGTCCTAGCCTTGAGCGTGCCAGAATCCCATATGGGCACTGGTTCTAATCCCAGCAGCCTCTCTTCCCATCCAGCTCCCTGCTTGTGGCCTGGGAAAGCAGTTGAGGATGGCCCAAAGCCTTGGGACCCTGCACCCGTGTGGGAGACCCGGAAGAGTTCCTGGCTCCCGGTTTCAGATCAGCTTAGCTCTGGCCGTTGTGGTAACTTGGGGAGTGAATCATCAGATGGAGGATCTTTCACTCTGTCTCTCCTGCTCTCTGTATATCTGACTTTCCAATAAAAATAAATCTTTAAAAAAATAAATAAATCTTTTTTTAAAAAGAGACGGAGTTAGGAGACTAAGTGATTGATTCGGGGGATGCCCTTGAATGATAAAAGTGAAGGAGAAGAAGCAAAGAGAACCTCAGATAATGATCAGGTTTGATATCTGAAACAGAGGGATGAAGGAAACAGAACTGGGTATAAAGAGATCCAGACTGTAGCATGG
Organism: Ochotona princeps; assembly: GCF_030435755.1. Taxonomy (NCBI): domain Eukaryota; kingdom Metazoa; phylum Chordata; class Mammalia; order Lagomorpha; family Ochotonidae; genus Ochotona; species Ochotona princeps. Next base: position 45,304,468 of record NC_080865.1, read on the forward strand.
TTCTGAGCGTCTCAACTAAGCTAATGAGAGCACAAAGAGCAATGGGACTTCAGAATTCATCTTCCCCTAGTTGCCCACCCCAATAAACATTATTTTCTTTTTTTAAAGAATTAATTGATTTAGTTGAAAGGCAGAGTTAGAGAGAGAGAGAGAGAGAGAGAGGAGATTCTTCATTTGGTGATTCATTCTCCAACTGGTCACAACAGCCGGACATAGCTAGTAGGCTAGTCTGAAACCAGAAGAATGGAGTTTCTTATAGGGTTCCCTTATGGGTGCAGGGATCTAAGCACTTGGGCCATCTATGGTGCTTTCCCAGGCACAATAACAGGAAGCTGTATTGGAGGTAGAGCATTCAGGAAACCAAACTAGCACCCATATGAGAATCTGGCACTGCAGGCAGCATCTTTATGCCATAGGTCTGTTTCCAAACTACTATTCCATACGTATATAATGTTATGTGTATTTGTTTACATAATTGTCTTTTCACAATTGTTTGTTGTATTTGATTTTGATAAATCAAACAATTTGACAGCTTTGTTATCATCTGCTTTTGAGTTATCATCATACCAAACCATCAGATGCAGGCAGTTGAGTTAATCATAGTCTTCAGTTTATGACACATGAGTAATGTCTGGTGGACATAGAATGATACTTCAAAAAGTTTGAGAAAAAACAGGAATTTAAAAAAATGTTTCTTCTGCTATAATTTTGAAATTCATGCTTAGTTTTTTCCCATAATAGGCATTTCCCACAAACCTTTCCTCCCTCTCCTTTCCTCCCTATCCATTCTTCCCTCCCACCATTTGCCCCAGTGTTATCATAATAGTATAGTCCCTTAGTGTAAGTTACAAGCTTAACTATCTTATATTTAAATGTATTAAGAATGTTAAACCTGGGCCTGGCATGGTGGCCTAGTGGCTAATGTCCTTGCCTGGCATGTGCTGGGATGCCATATGGATACCGATTTTAAACCCGGCAACCCCACTTCTCAACCAGCTTCCTGCTTGTGGCCTGGGAAAGCAGTCGAGGACAGCCCAAAGCCTTGGGACCCTGCACACATGTGGGCGACTCAGAACAGGCTCTGGCTCCTGGCTTTGGATGGGCTCAGCTCCAGCGATTGAGGTTACTTGGGGAGTGAATCAGTGGACGGAAGATCTTCCTCTCTGTCTCTCCTCCTCTGTGTATATCTGACTTTGCAATTAAAAATAAATAAATCTTAAAAAGAATGTTAAAACCACCAGATGGGGCCCGGCGGCGTGGCCTAGCAGCTAAAGTCCTCGCCTTGAAAGCCCCGGGATCCCATATGGGCGCCGGTTCTAATCCCGGCAGCTCTACTTCCCATCCAGCTCCCTGCTTGTGGCCTGGGAAAGCAGTCGAGGACGGCCCAATGCATTGGGACCCTGCACCCGCGTGGGAGACCCGGAAGAGGTTCCAGGTTCCCGGCTTCGGATTGGCGCGCATCGGCCCGTTGCGGCTCACTTGGGGAGTGAAACATCGGACGGAAGATCTTCCTCTCTGTCTCTCCTCCTCTGTGTATATCTGGCTGTAATAAAAATGAATAAAATCTTTAAAAAAAAAAAAAATAAAACCACCAGATGATGCATTTGTAAAAAGTATACTTTGAGGCTATACAGATCAAACATGTTTACCAGATTAATTTAAATATTTATGGGTTAATTTTACCTTTAGAATCTATTAACACAGTATTCTTATGGTGATATCTCATTTCCACCACGTATTATTATTATTGAAATTCTTTAATATAATCCTTTCTTTTCTCATTTGTGTATTTATTCTTCCATTTATTTATTTTTTCGTATCAGTGCAGATTCATGGATTTATTATTTTCTTTAGAAAATAACTCAAAAGTGCTATTATTACTTTAATCTTTAAAATTAACTTAAAAAGCAGAGAAAGAGAGAGAGAGAGAGAGAGAGAGAGAGAGAGAGAGAGAAAGAGAGAGAGAAACTTTTGCTGGTTCACTCCCCAAATGCCTTCAATAGCTGAGACTGAGCCAGGCTGAACCCAGGAGCCAAGAATTCAAAGTTTTTCACCCACATGGGTGACAGGGAGGAACCAAAGTATTTGAGACATCACTTGCCTGCTACCCAGTATACACACTGGCAGGAAGCTGAGTTGACCATCGAAAGCCATTATTAGGTTGGCTCCTGTGTCCTGTGCTGTACTATGTCCTTACCTCTTCATAATTTTTAATCTGCTTGATGACTAGAGTTTGACAGTGCTGTAATTTAAGTATTTGGTTTTTTTTTTTTAACATGTAACGTGTCCCTCAGATGTCCCTAAGTTTGTCCCCAAGTTTTATGATAATGGTACTAACAAAGTGGGAATATAATCTAATTATGCTGTTTGGAGGTAAGACCATTGAATTGGATTGGGTTGATAGGGTGGGGTTCCTGTGATTAAATCCTGCAGGCTTTATAAAAAACCACATAAACGCAGACATAGATACCTGTGTCCCCAGTTGTCGCATGCAACCTTGGGATTGTGCCAATAAGAAAGAATGTCCAGAGGTCAAACAGGTTAACCTCACTCAGTTGTGGATTGTAAATTTCCAAAATCATGAGCCAAAATAAACCTCCTTTCTTTTTAAAGTTAGTTGCTGCAGGTATTTCCTTTGTAGTAATGAAAAGGCTGAGCAATACAGAGAGTATGTTAAAAATCTTTAACGGTTGTTAGTTTATTATTTTTCCATAGAGTCTGTAGTTAATTGCTTCCTCTGCCTTGAAGCTTTACTAAATGTGAGGGAGGCCCTCAAAAAGTTCATTGAAAATAAGTGTTATGGGAAAATTATACCTGGTTTCTAAAATGTTCGCACGCAATTCAAATTTTAATTCCATTTTCCATGAATTTTGTGAAGAAATCTCATATATATGAGTGTGTGTATGTACGTGTATGTATGTGTATTTGTGTGTATAACTGTGTATATATAGACATGTTTATTTTGGCTACACTGACTTGTTCTATGTTTTTCCTTATGATGCCTTTTTAAACTTTAATTGTATTTTTTCATGTAATAGATATTCCATCTCAGTTTTTTTTTTGTAGCATTAGTCTTAAAAATCATTAGTGACATTCCATTTTCTTCAAATTACAATCCAAACTCCCTATCATGACTTATAAGGCCTTTCAGGATATAAGCCTAGTCAGATTTTCTAACCTTCCTTCAGACTTCTTTGGCACAGACATCCTTTAATCTCACTATTCATAGTGAATGCATCTTTTGTAGTATAGCAAACCCACTGTGGTCTTAGAGTTACACTCTTTGATGCCTTACCAGTTACGTTTTTCTTTTTTCCTCACCCTTTTCACACTGGTTATCTTTCCCCCCACTTTCTTGGCTGTTTTTTCATGAAAATTGAACAACATAATACTGAATGAAGAATGGGCTATAGACAAAAACAAAGAAGAAATTAAAAAATTTCTTGAAGCAAATGAAGGCATCAACACAACATGTCAAAATTTGTGGGGCACAGTCAAGGCAGTGCTAAGAGGAAAGTTCACTGTAATCAGCGCCCACATCAAGAAACTAGAAAGGCACCAGGTAAATGAGCTAACTATTACATCTTAAGGAGCTACAAAAACACCCCAGCAAAATAGCCACAAGATCAACAGGGAAAAAAGGAAAAACTCAAAATAAGGTAGAAAATGAACCAAATAGAGACCAAAAGAATAATACATAAGATCAATGAATCAAAGAGATGGTTCTTTGGAAAAATCAACAAAATATATATCTCACTAGCATAAGTAATTTAAAAAGGGAGAATACATGAATCAATATAATCAGAGACAGAAAATGAAATATAACAATGGATGTCTCAGAGACACATGGAATAATCAGGAATTATTACAAGCAACAACATGCGAACAAAACAGAAGACTGAGAAAAAATGAATAGATTTCTAGATATACACTGTTTACCAAAATTCATCATGAGACGAAAGTCTAAAAAGACCTTAATATGGAGAGGGAGTGAATCAACAATTAAATCACTCCCAACAAAAAAAGCACAGAACTGTATGGTTTCACTGCTGAATTCTAACAAAGGTTTCAAGAAGAAATTACACACAATTCATTAAAAAAATAGAAGGGAAGAGGAAAAACAGAAAGGAGTACAATTCTTCAAAATCTTTCTGTGAAACCAAATTCACCTTAATCCAAAAGCCAGATAGAGACATAATAGAGAAAGATAAGTACATACATATCCCTGATGAACATCGATGCAAAAATCCTCAACAAAATATTAACCAACAGAATTCAACAGTCCATCACACAGATCATTCACCCAAACCAGGTAGGATTCATCCCTGGCATACAAAGATGGTTTAATATATGCAAATCAATGAATGTTACACACACATTAACAAAATCAAAATAAAAACCATATGATCATTTCAATAGATGCAGAGAAGGCATTTGAAAAACACCACTTCATGCTACAAATCCTAATAAAGATAGCACAGAAGGAACATTCTGCAACACAATCAATGCAATATACAAAAATGCGATGCCAGCATAATACTGAATGAGCAAAGACTGGAAGCTTTCCCACCAAGATCTGGAACTAGACAAGGATATCTACTTTTATCACTGCTATTCAGAACAGTATAGGAAGTTCTAAATAGAGCTATTAGGCAGGAAAAATAAATCAAAGGAATTCAAATAGGATATGAGGAAGCAAATTATTCCTGTCTACAGATGTTATGATTCTACAAATAAGAGAACCAAAAGACTCAATGGCTGAAGAAGGATTTGCAAGAACAGTTCCTTTTAAATAGCACAGAAGAACCTTAAACACCTGGAATGAGCCTAACCAAGATGTGGAAGACCACTATGGTGAAAATTATGAAACATTAAGAAAAATAAATAAAAAGATTAAGAGATGATGAAATTAACTTGTTCATGGATTGGCAGGATCAAGTTCATCAAATTGTTCATATTACCAAAAGCAATATACAGATTCAATGAAATCCCAGTCAAAATTCCAACAACATTTTGTGCTCAGATACAAAAATGTATCTGGAAACACAACACAAATAGTTAAAGCTATTCTGAAGAATAAAAATAAAACTGAAAGAATCACAGTTCCAGATCTCAAGACATACTACAGGGCAGTGGTCATCCAAACAGTCTGTACTGGTACAGAAAGAAAGAATAAGATCAATGGGACAGAATAGAAACCCCAGCCAACGTACAGCCAACTAATCTTTGACATGAGAACTGAAAATAACCTAGGAAAGAAGCTTGGTCTCTTCAACAAATGTTGTTGGACAATTGGATATCCACTTGCAGAAGTAAGAAACTAGACTTTCACCTGTTACCTTATACAAAAATCATCTCTGAATGGATTAAAGATCCAAATCTACACTACAAAAACCATCAACCTATTAGAGGAAATCATAGGAAGCACTCTACAAGTTACATACATTGTTAAAAACTTCTTAGAAAAGTCACCAAAAGCACAGACAGTCATAGCCAAAATAAACAAATGGGACTAACATCGAACCAAGAAGCTTCTGTATAGCAAAAGAAATGATCAACAAAATAAAGAAGCAACCAAAAGAATGGGAGAAAATCTTTGCACTCTACACAACAGATAAAGAACTGATATCCAGGACTTAGAAAGAGCTTCAGAAACTCAATGACAGCAAAACAAACAACCCAGTTAAAATGGGCAAAGGTAATAAGCAAGCATTTTTCAAAAGAACAAGTTCAAATGGCTAACAGACAGATGAAAGAATTTCCAGGCTCTCTAGCTTTTAGGGAAATGCACATTGAGGTTCCCCCTAACTCCAGAGAGAAGGACCTACATTCAGAAATCTATGAACGACACCTGCTGGTGTGGATGTGGGAAGAAAGCTACCCTCCTCCACTGTTGTAGAACTATAGGCTAGTTCAGGCACTTTGGAAGTCTATATGGAAAGTACTCAGACAACTGGAAATTGATCTACCATATGATGCACCTATCTCACTTCTGGGAATATATCCAAAAGAAGTGATGAGAAAGCATATGAGAAGTATATGAGAAAGTGGTTTGCAACTGTTTATTCAAAACAGCACAATTCACAATAGTGAAGACATGGAGTCATTCTATATGTCTGTCCAAATTAGAATGGATAAAAACGTTGTGGTACATCTACTCCATGGAATACTACATGGTCATTGAAAATAATGAAATCATTTCAATGGTCCCATCTAGAGACCATTATGCTGTGTGAAATAGGCCAATCCCCAAAGAATAGATGTTGCATGTTCCTCTCTGATATAAGGCAACATTTATGTAAAATCCAAAACAAATTAATTTACAGGTGATCAAGTATATACATATATTCTTAGTTAAACTGCATATGTAGACTAGCATACCCACCCTCACTGGGCTTCCATTTCCTCACCTACAAAAATAAAATACTTCTATGCCTGTTTCTATACAAGACAAAAACATGCATCAACACAGAGACTAGTGGCAGAATTCTCCTAGAAGAATTATTCAAAGCAACTAAAAGGAATATAAACTGTAGATACCTCAAATGTCTGTCAGCTGAGAATGGAAAAAGAAAAAGATGCTGTATCCAAATAGTGGAAGAAATAAAACACTGATGGTTGCTACAATGTCAATGAACTTCACAAACACTGGACACAAACAAAGCATAGTACATGACTTCATTTTTATGAAATTCCCAGAAAAAAAAACAAACCTGCAAGGATTTGAACATATTGTTAGAAATTGTCTAGTACTGTGGTGAAAAGCAGGTGTTGCACAAATTGATATGGGGAACATTTTGGTGGTGTTGAAAATGTTCTAAAATTGATTTATGGTGATGATTACAGTATTCTGTAAATAGAGAAAAATAATTTGAATAAAAAATCATCTGAATAAAGAGAAGTTTATGTTTTGTAAATCATAATTCTGTAAAATTGTTTTTAAAGAGACTAATGAATAAACAAAGGAAAAACTGTTTATACCATTATCTTATTTAAAATTATAATATTGGTAAGTTGTCAAGATCTGATGGCAGATACAATTTTTCAAAAGCTACTTATGCCAGAAAATTCACATTTTATAATTATTATAATCAAACACAATTATTTTTATTCTTTTCCTTATTTGAGAGGCACGGGAAGAGAAGGCTGTCAATTGCTGCTTCACCCCTTAAATGGCCCAGAGCCTGTTGCTGGGAACTAGACCCAGGTCTCCCACAGATGGCAGGAACGCAATTGCTCAAACCATCACTGCCACATCCTAAAGATTGGATTGACACAAAGCTGGGTTCAGAAGTTCAAGCCAGGCATAGAATACAAGTGCTCCCATGTAGATGTCTTAGTCAAATAAGTAGGGGTGTTTTACTCATTTGACTGAACACCTACTCTCAACATTTTTTTAGGTGACAAACTTACTTTTGTTCTGCATAATAGTAACCATAGCCTGCCTGTACGTCAATTTTTTTTAGCTTTAAAAGATAAATTCAATGAAAACAAAATGTTTCTAGTCCACCTCATGCAAGTGTTTTTTCTCAAGACACCAATTACATTTTGCTACACAGAATTTTGCACAGACTTCCTGTTTTACCATGCAGAATATTTTTAAAAAGAAATTGACTCAAAGATTGAAATGTACTAAAATCAAAAACTTTTATTGTCTCATCAAAGACATGCTTAAATGAAACAGATTGCTTTTCCATATAAGTGTGCAGTGATAAATAATATAATGATTTTTGATACAATTTGGAGTCACTGCCTCAATTCATGCTGTGGTGGTGCCAGTTTCATACGTCAATGATGTCAAAATATCAGTGCAAATGTCAAAAACAGAAAAAGGTAACAAGCACCTTGATGTTATCATAGTGTTGACCTTAAGACATTTTGAATGCTACTTGGGAATGTTGTAGGGTTTTTGAACCCCGAATACTGCAGCAACCTCAAATTCTTGTCTCGCAGGAAAGAAGAATTTTCATGCGGACACAGTTTAGTTTTAAAGTAAGATTTATTAGAAATAGTTGAGAAAGTAGACTCCCATCCTAGTGATGGGAGGGGGCCTCGAGATCCTCTGCCATAGTGGCAGGGGGAAAGGCAAGAGAGAAAAACCCATATTAATGGTGGAGAAAGCATCTTTTAAAGGTTCCCCTCAAAGATGTTTCTCCATAAGCAAAGGAAATTCCTGGTTTCCATGGTACCTGGTCTTGGGACAAAAGGCCAGAAAGGTGTCACTGGCCAACTTCCTTGGTCCCTTTCTAATGATAAAGAGGCCAGTCTGAAGCCCTCCCCCTTGGCAATGGCTGGAGACAGAATTGGGTGGAGGCTTCAGGTGGGGAATAGATATGTTAATGTCACCCTTGTCTCCTGGGGGAAGCACTCCTGATAAAATATGCATTTGTCTTGGGAGAGATGTGTTCTGGTGAATCCAAGACATGGTGGGGAAAATACCCCTTTATATTTGGGAAGAAAAATGACTTGGGGACCCAGAATACCCTAACTGCCTACCACCCAGTCTAACTCCTCTCACATTCCGCCCCCCAGAAGAAGTGACCTTAACTGCTGTTAAGGGGGAACAGGGACGTCGTTCGTTCTTAACTGCTTCCCGCTGACAGAGGACGTAGTTCAAGGGCAGCAGTTAGGTACTCCTCTGGGGGCCGGTCTAAGGGTCCCCAGTAGAATGCAGAAGTCATCGGAGGTGCCTGGTGGGTTGTCTGGGCTCGAGTGTTTTTTCTTGTTGAAGTCTAGATGACAAAACAAAGACAATTATAATCTTTCTCAACCTAGTGTGTAATGGGATCAGTTGGAAACACTAATTTGAATGTTTGCATTGTAGAACTTAGATATGAGAAACATTTTGTTGAACATCGACTTGAGTAGTTTAGCTTAAGTTTATGGATTAGATTTTTTCAGTTTGAAAAAATTCCTTTTAAGCTCAAGTTTGGAAACAAACTCGGTGAACACAATAGAACACATGAAACTGAACTATATGAAATTGTTATCTAGGTCCATTAGAACATAGAGACAATGACAAGACTAACATGTGGCAATAGGACATGAACCCATGCAGGGCATGTAAACGTTAAGTCTCCATGGAGTTATAATTTCGTCTAGTAATGATAATTCTGAATTAAGATTTAAACTTACTTTGTTTTTGAGAATACTACAATTGCTTTATATAGAAGTGGTGGATTAAAAAAAAAAAACGAAAACAATTGTACTTTACCAGTTGCTGGAAACCCTAAGAGTATCAGTAGACATTGAGCCTAGAACATAAAGCATGACACTTAAAACATTTCATTACAAGACTTATCTGGATCATAGCATAGATGGCAAGAGATTAAGTTAGTTGTGAGTTATAATAACCCAGCAGTTGATGGCAATCTAGTAAGAATTCACAAAACTTCACACATTAGGGGGCAAAGGCAAGCAATGAACTAGTCCTATAGTTGCTACAAGCCATATGTTGACAATTGGAGAACGCAAGAGTTTTAAATAGATGGACAGAGAAATTCCCAATAATTTAGTAAATGAGGAAGACATGAACCCTGCCTCAGAATAGTGAAGGTGTCCTATCCAGTGAAGTCTAGCCAAAACTGAAGAGGGAGATGGCAAACATGCCGGTCGGGAGCCTGGTCAGTGCTGCAGACTGAGCAGTTACAGGCTGACTTTTCCCTAGAAAAGCTTCTTTTCTGAGCTTCAGTTAAGAATCTGTCACCTATTCTGTTCTACGTAGAATCTAATGCAATATACTGAAAGTCACTCCTCAAGCGTGTTAAGAAGCTTGGAGATCTCTGTGGCTCCTAATCTCAGAGATTTATTTAAATCAAAAGATTCAGCTTAGAAATTCTCATTTACGAACACTTTATGAGTCAATTGAAATAGACTACATAGCTTGTCACATAAACATGTACATGTATACCAGATAACATATATTATAAGACCAAATAGTTTTTGTAACAGCTTTTTGAAAAATCTCTTGTTTAAAGTTACCAGTTATTTAGAACTATATCTTATTATTAGTAACACTAGTTAGACTCTTTTAGTTGGAATTTGTAGCTTACTGTTTAGCTTTAGTACTATCTGTAATGGATGCAATAGCATCTGTTGGAACTAGAAGATGAAGCATTCATTGTACTGTACAGGGCACACTATGGAACCACCTGTAAGACTCACACACACACTTGTACTGTTTAGGCCTCTAGACCTTGTTCACCAGGATAACAGCTGTAAACAATAATGCAATAAGATTATTAGACTTTAGTGATGTTTTCTCATTTGTACCAATAGCAGTCTGTTAATATTTCATAATTATCCTGGAGCTAGCTAACAGATTTAGTCACCATTAAGATGAAAATAAGTTAAGAAAACATCGCTTTGACAAAGAGTCAGATTTCAATTCCATTGTATTAAAGATGAACATTTAGAATATGTTGTACACAATATGTTCAATCATATCATACATCCTTTAAGAACTTGCTGTCTTCCTGTAAGACAAAATCTCACAAATGATGCTTTTTGCAAGTTAGAATATAAATAATCGACAAAGTAGGAACACAAATAATCTCACAGCTTGGTACAGCTTCACAATTAAAAGACGAATTGACCAATAAACATAAGCACCAGTATATGCATTAGCAGCTTTTGAAACTTTAGTAAACACTGCTCTAGGTGTCAACATTGTAGGCCAGATCTGATCAGAGCTGGGATGGCACTATAAACTAGTAGATAGTTAAAACTTTAAGAAAAAGCAACAAAAGTAGCGGAAAACATTGTAAAACACTGAGAGCTCATCACTGAAGTTAGTTGCAAGAACACAGAAAAAAACCTTGATTTAGCACATGAACACAGCGTTAACAGTGAGATACATCATGAAACAAAAGGCGCATTGAATGAAATACTCCTAGTCTGGGGCAGAGGGAACTGCAAAGGGAAAGAATCTCAGGCTAGAATGAGTTAATGGATTCTAAGTTCTCTCCTGGGGTGCGGGAGTCTGGGGTCTGGCTCTTTGTTAACTAGCAAAATACCCATTCCTTTCTGATATCAGTGACCAAGGAGAGACAAAATGAACTTCTACCTCCTGTTAGATATCTTACAATAAAGGGTGCAGTCAGGAGACTTGACTAAGACTGAACTGGGAGGAGCCGAGGTAAAAACCACATCTGTGCTCCACGTGGTGATGGAGCCAGCACAGCAGCATAGTTATGCAAAAAGGCCCATCCAGACTAACTCTCTCCACTCTAAAGCTCAAAGTTGGCAGCCAGGCTGTGGCATCCCTGTATTTGCGGAGGCACCCCAAGGGGTATCTCCGTTCAGTCCTCCATTCCTGTGACCATGTTAGCTCTGGGACTCCTGCCAGTACAAGTTGCACCTAGACATACTCGTAAGACGTCTCTTAAGACTTCTATAGCTCACCCGTGGTGTCCAGGTGTGCGCTGCTGAAGACCACAGAAGAAGGGAGGAAGGTGGGAGTGAAGTCAGTACACTTGACTCACGTCGCTCGACCTTCCACGCCTTGTGGGATGTGTCTCGGTTAGAACAGCATGTGCCAGGAGTGAACAATCCGCTCCTGTTTCCTGCGCCATGCTAGACCTAGGCCTCTGCCTGGTGCATTCTGATGCCCTGGAGAACATATAAGTCAGAAACAGCATGTGCCAACCCCTGCGCCACGCTGCATCTGGGACTTCTGCCGGACAAATATGCTCTCCCTTTGAAATTTGTTCTAACCTCAAGTTGGCAAGCCTGACCTCAAACTTTGGCCTGATTCTATAAGCCTGTGTCCTTAAATAAGGCTAAAGAAGAATGTGTTGACTCTAGCTTTCTGCTCACATTAGCGACTACACTTGTTAAGAACTATCCTGGAGGAACTGTCTCTGCTGCCTGCCTCGCGAAGGGATTAAAGGTGTGATGCATTCCTCCCTCAAGTCTATCTCCACTGCTCATCTTCTTGATAGAGGGGCCTAGAAAGAAACCCTGCCTGGCTTTTCCCTTTTCCCTATCACAGTCCAATTGACCTTTAGCACATACTGACCAGTAAAGCAAAACCCAAAGCCTGAATCCATAAGAAGTGAGGAGACTTAGTGAGGAAAAGCTTTTGAGGAGATCCTAACAGAAAAGGAAGCGGCGGACTTGTCAGTGCCTGGGGCAGTTTGGGGATTAAGGCACGCAGCGCAGGGCTCGTGGCCTCGCCGTGGGTTGCGCCCATTCTTACTGACAACTGAGTCCCCGCGGAAGGAAGGAAAGAGTGCAGATTTCAGCCCGACACCCTGACGGGCTGTCGGAGTCCGGGGTACAGTCCAGAGGCCTTTCGAAAAACATCAGGGAGTGACCCTGACCAGAATTTCTGAGGCACCCTGAGACTTCCCCAGTCTCACGCGACGGGCTTAGTCCGCGGAAAGGAAACTGAGTTTGAACAAAACCGACATTCCTGGAGCTGAGGAGAGAGAAGAGAAAGGTAGAATCCCAGCTTCCTCAGACTGAGCGCCCAGGTACCTTTCCCATCAGGAAGCGCTTCACGGTCCTCTGCTCGCTAGAGGTCTAGGGTCAGGCAGACGGGCTTTAGGGGAACGCCAGGGAGTGCCCTGGCCAGATCTCCTATTCGTCCAAGCCTTCTCCCACATCACCAAGGGCCAACCCGCCAGGGTGGCATTTCATGGCGCCGTGCCCACTGGGCTTCTTGGGGACTGAGGTCAGCTGATGGGCTTTCAGGGGACGCCAGGGAGTGCCCTGGCCAGACCCCCTAGTCATCCAGGCCTACCCTCCCTGCGGCGCCGATCCACGGAAGCGAGAGGAGCCGTTTCCCAGCGCCTAGCCCACCGGGCATTTGTGGGGACCAGGGTTAGCCGATGAGCTTTTGGGGAACACCAGGGAGTGCCCTGGCCAGGACCCCTACTTGTCCAGGCTTTCCCTGTCCTTCCTGTGGCGCAGATCCACGGGAAGCGGGCAGCGAGAAAAGATCAGAAAAGTGTCCCAGCTCCAGGGGATCAATTTAGCCAAACTCAGCAAGCCTCGCCCCTGAGTCTTAAGACCGGCGGCCGCGCTAGACGCATTTAACTGGCCGTCAGGGACCCGGTATTTGTTTTTCCAAGAGTTACTAATTGTGGAGAACTAGTGTCTCCGAAACACAGGATAGAAAGTCCGCTTTGCTCACCGTCCGACGAGATGGATGTTTGCAGGCTGGCTGGAGAAATTTCGCTGGTAGGATCCGAGTCACGGCACCAAAACTGTTGTAGGGTTTTTGAACCCCGAATACTGCAGCAACCTCAAATTCTTGTCTCGCAGGAAAGAAGAATTTTCATGCGGACACAGTTTAGTTTTAAAGTAAGATTTATTAGAAATAGTTGAGAAAGTAGACTCCCATCCTAGTGATGGGAGGGGGCCTCGAGATCCTCTGCCATAGTGGCAGGGGGAAAGGCAAGAGAGAAAAACCCATATTAATGGTGGAGAAAGCATCTTTTAAAGGTTCCCCTCAAAGATGTTTCTCCATAAGCAAAGGAAATTCCTGGTTTCCATGGTACCTGGTCTTGGGACAAAAGGCCAGAAAGGTGTCACTGGCCAACTTCCTTGGTCCCTTTCTAATGATAAAGAGGCCAGTCTGAAGCCCTCCCCCTTGGCAATGGCTGGAGACAGAATTGGGTGGAGGCTTCAGGTGGGGAATAGATATGTTAATGTCACCCTTGTCTCCTGGGGGAAGCACTCCTGATAAAATATGCATTTGTCTTGGGAGAGATGTGTTCTGGTGAATCCAAGACATGGTGGGGAAAATACCCCTTTATATTTGGGAAGAAAAATGACTTGGGGACCCAGAATACCCTAACTGCCTACCACCCAGTCTAACTCCTCTCACAGGAAGTCCCAATAGTTCATGAAGAGCACTTTTAGAACAATCACTTTCACATGCACACCGCAATTTCACTGTTAAAATATTGAAATATAATTGATCAATTTAAAAAATCTGAAAACAATTGAAATGTCCAATAGAAGACTAGTAAGTTGAAATTTGTGTATTTATACATTAGAATACAGGGATAAAATTAACTACTGTTACATAATATTGAGTTTTTCAGTTATGATAAAGTAACATGGACCAGGCTGCATCCCATCACATATGAATAGAAAATTTAAGAAAATATGCAAAACAATGTTTTTCCAGACATTAGAGAACAGACAGCATGGAAATGTGAAATGTTTTGGGCCTATCTTTTTCATTTTTTTATTTATACAAAGTGAACAAATTCACATATTCCACAGATCTAGAATCTTTAAAATGAGATCAACCCTCAAACTGTCTTGGTATTCTGGACCTAACTTAGGAAGGATCAAGCATGGTAAGGAAGTCTGACTGATATGAGAGAGTTCAGGATGTTGAGGCAACTGGAAATTGTGGGTCAAAATTACAGAAAGAAATGAGTTCCAGAAACTTCTATAGGGATCCTTTCAAGTTTATATTGGATATTAACATGCACATGCAAAGAGAAATTTCTAGAGATGGCTGAAAGAAATTATTCCCAGAGATTACACTGTAAGAAATGATAAGAAAGTTCTTTGGGAGAAGGGGAACTTTTGGTTACTCCGTATCAGGAGTTCTGTACAATGGCACTATTAACAAATATATAAAATAAATTTGTTTCAGATAACAGTATCACAACCCCTGAAAATCATTCACTATGCAAGAAGAAGGCAGGAAACTATAATAATATGAGTACATATTATTTTAAAAAATGTTTCTATTTACATAAAAGCAACAAATTTTGTTTCATGTATTTTAAAAGCATAATGATATTTCCCACCCTATGCCCTACCCTCCTTTGTTCCCACTTTCCCTCCTCCTTTTGTCCTATTTTTCTTCTAATTTTGGAATGATTACTTTCAATTTATTTTATAACCAAAAGCTTAATCTATTAAATAAAGAATTCAATAAGTAGCAAGTAAGGAACTCATGTACTTCAGGGGGCTATAAGCAATAATCAAATCTGAGAAATGTGGATTTTGCTCATGCATATTACATTATTTGCACTCTATTTATCAATTACCATGAGTCAGGGAAATGTATGGTACATTATTGCTACTGGTCTGGAACCACATTTTGAGAATCACAACATTAGAGCAACAGTTAAAAAACAGAGGTATTGGCAGGAGTATCTAGCGGGTGTTCGGAAAAGGGCTTGAGTGAAGGGAGCCTTCAGCAGTGTGGCTGCTGAGGGTACCTGAGCTAGGTTGGACTCAATGTTTGGGTCTCTGGCCACGGTCACCGCTGCCATGCAGTGAGCAAGTCCTGGGCTTTGGGTGGCCAGCATGCTAAGTGGCACCAGGCTGTGCCTGCTGGTCACCTGGCGGCAAGCTCTAGGGTTTTTGGGGTATATAATTACTGCCTAGGGACATCTATGGATAAGACCGATGTGCGTGTAGGTGAGGAATGAATCCTGTGTGACTCCCAGCGACAGGGTCACTGAACTTGCAGGCAAGCATGGGGACTGAGACCTGGTGGTTTGGAGGGAAGAGTCCGTAAGATCTGTTTGGGTCAGACTGATTCACCAGCCCACATGGGAGTTCTCAGAGGGGCTGTTAGTGCATAACATCACTGACTGCCACAAGCCAGCCCACACTAAAGCTATGGCTGGAAGCCTGTCTGACAGGGCTAGATCCCAGTACCTGACTGAGTGTTGGAACAGGGGATGGGTTACATTAGGCAGGGTTATGACAATAACCGGCACGTGAGAGAATCAAGTCTGGGGGTAGATTCTGCAGGGCATAAGAGGACCCAACCCTGTGGAAATACAAGTCCCATTGGTTAGCTAAAGAGTTGGGGTGGTAATGAGCTGAACTAAGAGTGACCATGGAACCCACTGACACTCATGGGTGCTGGGGCTGGAAACAGACTGGGCAGGTCAAGCCAGCAGCACCCACATGTGCATTCTAAATCAGGGTGTAAGGTGGGTAGGGCAGCAACAACCTCCAGCTCATACAAAGGCCAAGATGGAGGGGTAGTCTATTCCGGGCAAGAGCCTAGCACCTGCTGGAGCATGTGAGCTAGGGGTCAGGGAGTGGACCAAGTGCAGGAATCCGAGGAACTCCCCTATTGGAGTCACAGCTCCTGCTGGTGAGCATGTGTTCCAAGCCTGGGTGTTGGGCAGCCTGAATAGGGTAACTGCAACTGTTGGCTAATGTGTGGGTTGGTTTGGAGGGGGGTGTACTGGGCAGGGCCGAACCAACCTTACCTCACAGGCAAGAGCAGAATCAAGGCTGGCGCACAAACCAAGCTCAGCAAGGCTGTCACACATGCCAGACTTCATGAGACCGGGATGGGAGCAGACAGAGCAGGGCCAGGTTCCAGCACCCACCAGAGAGTGGTGGGACTTGGGGTAGTCTGGCTACAGCATCCAAACGCAAAGATCATGGCCAGTGAGAAACTAGGCCAAACTGGGTTATAGCAACCACTTCCATGTCCAAGATCTATAGCTGAGAACAGACCTGGTTGGGGAGCTAAGGGGAGCCTGCACAGGACACTGGTACCACAACAGAGGATTGAGGACAGAAGAAATTGATCATCTATCCCAGCCATGTGTTGGCAGTGCGTATCTGGGCAAATGGAGAGTGTAGGGTAGACTATGTCAGCTAGTGGATTCTGGAGAGATTTTGTTGTGCTTGGAATGGTGATATTGGCAGCAATTCAGAACAGTTGTGCCGGAGTCCAGCTCCAGCCTGGGTTTCGGAACTCGGGAAGGGTGCGTGGACGAGGCGCAGAAAGAAAGAGACGGACCACTAGGATTCCATGATGATAGTGGACTATGCAATAAAGCCGTCCGCTTTATTTATACAGTCAGTCAAACTCTGGCTCAGACTTTTTACGTCATGATCAAATGGGTGTTGCTAAAGATAATTCTGCCGTTTGTCTCACCTAAGGAAAGCTCAACCAGTAACACATGCCTCTTGAATCAGCTAAGGGAGGAATGTGTCCGAAGGCAGGACCCAAAAGATCAAAGAGAGAAAGAATGGGTTTCCCCTATACCTGGGAAGTTAGCACCCTTGATTAACATATCGTCAATGGGAGAGGAAAGGCTGTAAACAAGTCCCCACCACCTGAGGACAGAACACCTTTGATTAACATAGCAATGGTGGCAGCCGTAGCAGCAGTAGGTAAAAACCTTTATGCTAAAGGCGAATATCAGTAACATCAACTTCCAAGCTCGCACAGATACCACACGTCAGTCAACTGTTAACTCTGCAGGGGCAGACAGTGCCTAGGCAGATTACTGAAAACTCAGTGGGGAAGTCCGGTGTCCGGCAATGGAAAGCGGGCTGCATTCAGGTGATCAAAACAACGTCCCACCGGAGCCCTGCTCGGCGGGGAGTTCCTTCGCGGCCCTGCCTGCAATGGAAGCAATGTTTCTCACACCTTCCTATTTGTCTACATCCATCACACGGACCCTGGCACAGTTGAACTATCAAAACCTTTTGAGCGGTGTCCTCAGAGCATGCCCCACTTTGAGGACTCTGGGATGGTTGGGAGGGTGGGTCTGGCTTCTCCCCTTCTCCCAGATACAGGAAGAAAAAAGAATATGTGGAAACAATGGTTTTATGCATTTTTCTGTAGCCCTTGAGCCTTTGAGCCCTAATCAACTATGTAAGCATCATAAAAATAAAAAAAATTTTTAAAAAACAGAGGTAAAAGTAGGGGAGGAAAAGAATGAACTCAACTGTAAATCAGAAGAAGAGAGAAAATAAAGATTAGTGTAGGAATGTAAATTTGAATAGAAAAAGATTAAAGAAAACCAATGAAATCAGAAAATCAACAAAATTGATAATTTTTTTAAGTACTAACAAAAGAGAATGGTTAAAATTAGTAGAATTAAAATCACAAAATTACTATTGCCCATTTTAAAAAGATTAATTTAATTATCATTTCCCTGATACCTAGTGATGTTTAGATTTTTTTCATGTGCTTTTTTGGTCATTTATGTGTGTCTTGTTGAAGAAATACTTATTCAACTCATTTGTCAATTTTAGATTACTTGTCTTTAGATTGCCTGTTCTCAGAATTGTAAGACTATTTTATGTATTTTTGGCTATCAAGTCCCTATCACACATGTCATTTGAAAATATTTGCTCCCATTCTGTAAGTTATTTTGTGTTTTCTTAATAATGTTCTTTGATGTACAGAAGCTTTACATTTGAAATGTTACTATTTTCTTTTGTTACTAGTACTTTTGCTGTCATATCTAATAACCACTGCCAACTGAAGGTCAAGAAGTTTTACCTTTCTATTTTCTTCCTAGGGATTGTGATAATTCATTTTATGTGTCAGCTTGGCTGGACTGTGGTGCTTAGATACAGCTATATTGTCCAACATTATTTTGGATGTTTTTATCAGAGTAGTTTTGGATGAGGCTAACATTTAAACAGTGAATTTTGAAGTATTTGGATTGCTGTCCAAAATGTGGATTGGTCTCAGCTCATTCTGGAGATTTTGACTTGCTAGCATTCATAATTAGTCCTATGAGCCAATTCCCCAAAATATAAGTGACAAATAGATAATAAATAGATGATAGATACAGACAGATAAAGACACATATCCTATTGGTTCTGTTTCTTTGAAGAATACTGACTAATACAGAGGAATAGCATTTTAACTAATATATCTGGGTCAATCCACTTTATGTCTGTCAGCTTTTGTAGGTATGAGTTAAAGATCCAACTTCGTTAATTTGGAAACCAAGTTATTCCAGCATTCATTTCTCTACTGATTGGCCCTGATGTCAAAGTCAATATTCAACTGGTCATGGATATGTGGGTTTATTTCTGAGATCTTGATTCTATTACATGGGTCTACAACTCCGTACTAATGCCAAGACCACATTGTCTTGATGACTGTAAATTTTAATAAGTTTTGAAATAATAAGTGTGAGTTTTCTAACTTTTTAATTTTTTGATACTGGCTTGGTTTTTTGCAGCCCCTGCAACTCCATATGAATTTGAGAACTGGTATTTATATTTCTGAAAAAAAATTTTTTTTTGAATTTTTAATAGGGATGACATTGAATCTGCAGATCATTTTAGGTAACAACATTAAGTCTTCCAGCCCATGAACACAGAGTGTCTTTCCATTTACATAGATCTTTTTAATTTTCTTTCAGAAATATGTTCACGATTTTCAGTTTACAAATCTTTTCCCTGCTTTATCACCAGGTATTTTACTATTCTGGATGCTGTTATAAATGGAATTACATTCTTACTTTTATTTTAGGATATTTCATATTTTTTAAGAATTATTTTTATTTGAAAGGCAAAGTTAAAGAGAGGAGAAGAAGAGGAGGAGGAACAAGAAGAGGAAGAAGCAGAAGAAGAGGAAGAAGAAGAAAGAGAGAGAGCAAGCAGAAGAGAGAGAATCTTTCATCCATTGGCTCACTTACCAACCACTGTGATAGCTGGAGCTGGGTTTGGTCTGATGCCAGAAGCCAGAATCCAGGAGCCTCCTCTGGGTCTCCCACTTGGGTGTAAGGGTCCAAGGACTTGAATCATCCTCTACTATGCCCCAGGATATTTTCAACACTTGTGTATGCAAATACATTCGATTTTTGTGTGTTGTTACTGAATCCTATAAATTCACCCATTTTGAAATTGTTACAGCTTTTTGCACATTCTTTAGGATTTTCTATGCAGAGGTGTAAGATCAAGATGTCTTTTCTTTCTGAGTTAATATTTTAATTAATTAATTTAATGATAACGTTCAGTAGGCCCTGGTATTTTCCCTCTTTTCCTCCTCAAACCTCCTCCTCCACCCCCACTGATTTTCTCTATATTGTTACAATAGTATAGTCTTTCAAAAACAGTCATAAGTCTATCATTCTGCTATTTAAGTGTATCCTGATATTGCAGGTATGGACAATGGCAGAGAGTCCAATATCCTATTGTCAAGACATGTTTAACAATTTTGTTGGAAGTTCATCTTTGATTTGGAAGTAGAGATGTATATTGCAATGTATCCTCATATATGGATATAATAGTCTGTGTTATACTGTTCCTCTAGATGACTATATGCCCATGAATGTTTACCTGTATATCTATTGATCTTGCATTTTGCACGAAGGTTGCCTTATATCAGAGAGAACATATGATATTTGTCCTTTTCGGATTGGCTTAATAGTTATGATTTCATTTCCCCCCAATTTGTGCGGTGCTATGTTACTTGCTTAATTATTCTTGCTCAGTCTTCAAGTACAAGTTGAAAGAATTGGTAAAATACCAGCAATGAATCCTTCATTTGCCGCAAGTGCCAGGATCCCATATGGGTGCTGGTTCATTTCCCAGCTACACCACTTCCCATCTAGCTCCTTACTTACGCACTGGGAAATCAGGGGAGGATAGCCCAAAGATTTGGGACCCTGCACATACATGGGAGACCCAGACAAAGCTCCTGGCCTCAGATCTGTTCAGTTCTGGACTTTGTGATTACTTGGGGTGTGAACCTGTGGATCGAGGATCTTTCTGTCTCTCCTTCCTTCTGCAAATTATGCTTTTCCAATAAAAATAAATAAATCTTCTAAAAAAGAAAAAAATATCAAAAATGGTCATCTAAACATTATTCCTGATGGAAAAACTTTTTTTTTTAATTTTGTATGCTGGATGTGATTTAGCTATGGATGTTTTTGTTTTTAAAAACATACATTTAATTTATTCAAAAGACAGAATTATTGAAAGAGGGAGAGACAGAGAGAAATGATTTTCCATCTGCTAGTTCACTCCCCAAATGACTGCAATGGCTGCGGCTGGGCCAGGCTGAAGCCAAGACCAGGATCTTCATCTGGGTTCCCCACATTGGGTGCAGGGACCCAAGCATTAGCAGGGAGCTGGAATGCATGTGGAGCAGCTGGGCCTTGATACTGTGCCCATGGTGGAGGCAGGCCTGTAAGTTGTGGTAACCTGTTGTTCTCCATTTGTTTGAGAAAGTTGGCTTCTGTTTTTAATTTGTTATGCATTTTTATTCTAAAAATTTGGTGGACATTATTAAGTGCCTCTTCTTCAACAATTGTTTGGACTTTCTTCCTTTTATTAATGTACTGTTATGATGATTGATGTTTGTATTTTAAAACACCCTGACATTCTGGGATAAATCTAACTTCATACTTAATTATATTTCACCATAGTTAATGTCTCACTTTTCATTTCTGATTTTATTTGCATCTCTCTTTTTGTAGCTAAATATTTGTTGAGTGTGTTTGTCTTTTCCAAAATGCACCAAATTTCATCAATATTTAATATTATTTTTCTGAACTCTGTGTGATAAAGCAGGGAAAAGATTTGTAAACTGAAAAATATCAAAAATATTTATTCTGGTTATTTATTGTAATGTCATTGAATTTTTTTTTTTAAGATTTGAAGTTTGCTGAGCTTCCTTAAAATAATTATTTTGAAGTCTTGGCCTGGCAGTTCATACATCCTTAGACTCAGGTATTGGGAGAGTTTTATCTACTTTTGGTGGTGTTTTGTCAGATTGTCTCCTATATTTTAAGGTTCTGCATTTTGGTGTGTATGTTTATAGTTTTTATATGTTCATAATTTATGACTGTTGCTTTTGACATCTTTTCAACAGGTCCATTTTTCTGGCAATACTGTAGCCTTGTTGAGTCTCATTTAGTTACTATTTGCATGGAATATCTTTTCTCATATTTTCAATTTGAACCTTTTTATGCCTTAACTTAAACCAGTCTCTTAATTTCTTACCATAAAAGGGCTATCAATGTGAGGGAATGGATATGTTAACTAGCTTGGTTGTGGTAATCATTTCACAATGTGTATGTTCAAGGCATGTTTCACACCTTAAGTATGTACAGCTTTTGTTTACCAGTTGCATCTCAACGAAGCTGAAAGAAGTTTTATTAAAGTGAGTCTCACCAGTAACAGTGAAATTTGATTTTTTAAAAAGTCTTTCTACCTCTGCATTTTCAGAAAAAATAAGTGATAAATGAAAAATATTTGGTTTTTTTGTCAGTTAACTCATTTCAATGTATAATTCATTAGTGATAATACACTCACACTAGTGTGAAATAGATCTACAGTATTTTTCATTCTGCATAATTGAATCTTTGTCCCATTAGGTAACTCTCATTTCCCTCTCCTCCAAATCTCTGATAATCACCATTCTACTTTCTGCTTTTATGAATTTCGTATTTTATATATGTATATTTAGTGAGCTCATAGAGTATTTGCAGTTTTGTAGCTAGATTTTAGTTTAGTGTACAAATATTTTTAAGACACTGTGTTCAATTTGGGGACATATAATCATTTACAAATTACACCTTTAGCAGAAGTTACATGTCAACTGTTACTGCTTGGGATGAAATACAGTTAACACAAATAATTACATCTCTGTATAATCTTCACACAACTTCACATTTGGTAACTTCCCCCAAATCTCTAACACCAAGCCAGAAAGCATTATATATAATGGGATAGGATGTTTCAGTCATCAAAGCATCAACTTTGCTGAGCCAACAGATTGTCCAATTACTGATTTAAAGTAATACCATGTTTACTGAACTCTATAAAAGCACTGAGGATATTACATGTCTCCAATTCATGTATGATGATGGAATCCACCAAAAATGGCAATATGAAAACATAGTAATTAGGTTAACAGACACTAATACCTAAGATAAATCCTATAGGTAGAAAACACCTGTGTATTACTGCGTAGTTGTTAACGAACAGCTTATAGCAAAGACGGCAATGGACTTTGTAATGGGCATCACACAAAATATGTGGAAACATAATAAGTTATTTTTTTCCCTACTGACATAAAAATAAAACTAGGCTCCTGGTTGTTATAACTCCAGTTTTTCTGGAAGCTGCAGTTTCAAATATTAGATATCATACTACAAGCAGTAATGAGCAAATCTGCATATTTACAAAAAACCAGAAAACAAAAAACACCATACTGATTCTGTGTAGCCTTTCCTAAGAAATGTCTCTATGGACTGTGAGCTATGATACAGCATGGAAGTAGTCATTCATCTGAGCAACAGTGACTCAGACATACATAAACTATTCATCCTTCATAATGAAATATGTATTCTTATATCAGTACTTTTGCAGCTTTATTTCTCACAGGGTTGCTCTGTGGAATCAATAGTTTATCTGTATAACTAATCAACATAGTGTCTGGCACACAACAAGCTCTCAATGCTCATTCATATTATTTCTGCTATGTGGACCAATCTGTACATTACAACACGAAAATTAGCCAGCATGCCAGGAGAATAATCAAAATAAGATAAACTTACATATGCAGTATGTTTGTCATTGCTATTATGCCTCCAAATCTGCATATACTAGTCTAATTCGCAAGATCACAATCTGTTGTTCAGATTATACTGCATTTAAATTTTTTCTCTAAATTTATGCTGTGGCCTACAGCCTAAAGCAATACAATCCCAATCGAACATGTGTATTATAAAACCACAGAAAAACAATGTACACTGAATTACAGTGTCCTTTTACTATAACTTCTTTAACAAAGAGTTGTCAGTGTAATTCAGGACAACCTACCTCATAAGCTTAGTTTCTTCTTTACATCCTGCAAAATTTTACTTGAAAAAACATTTTCCATTCTCACTGTCTTCTTTTCCATAGAAACATTAACAACTACTACAAAGTTCTTTCTCTAAGTAAAAAATCCATTAGAAAAAGGTACAGTAAGAGATATGTTCTTATAAGACTCAACATTCCTATAAACACAGACTTTCAAGTAAATTACAGATTCTAATCTATGTAAGGAATTTGGTATGAAGGTGCTTTGTCTTTAAGTCACTGTTTTTCTATCAGAAAAGATAAATGACTGAGAACATTTCAAGTCCATACTAAAACTAATAAAATGCTGAAGAAAAAAAGCTGTCTTTGTTAAGAAAAACTCTGATCACTTCTTTGATGATCAAATAAGGAAGAACATAAACTTTTCCTGTGAAAACATAAAAACATACCTGAATGTGAAAGCTACACGAATAGGGCCTGTGTTAAGCTGAAATTATTACTACCCAGAGTTCAAAACAAGATATACCCCTAATATACCCTTCAGACACACACACACACACACACACACACACACACACACACAACGGTCGAGTTTGTCCTGATTAAAAAGCAGAGTCTGGAAACAAAGCATGCAAACTTCTCCACTGTATTCGAACCAAGAACACATAAACTGAAGGCAGATTCCCTCTAAATGGAATAGTTACTCTAAAAGTTCCAGAGAAATCATTTCAAGAAAAATGAGCGGAACTTCCATGGGTCATGAGATCTCAGTGTCTATCTTATTTCAGGAGCCTGTTAGAATAGGCAGCAACCAGTGTCATTTTGAGTTTTGATATCTGATTCTTTCACGTTTTTCACGTTGTCTTTTGATTCGGGTTTGGCACTGTCATCCTTGGGTATTTTGGTGATGTCAAAGGCAGGCAGTGTCTCTGGTGTCCACTGAGTACTTGTAGGAGGAAAATCAAAGGTACAGGCTCTACAAGATCATAATTTGCTTCAAGTTCCAGTTGCGGAGCATTGGTTGGATTTTTTTAAAGTAAATAAATCCATTTTCTCTCTGACATTGAGTGTATTTTTCACAAGGTTTGCAAGCTCCAGGTTGTTTGG
This sequence comes from Ochotona princeps, assembly GCF_030435755.1. Taxonomy (NCBI): domain Eukaryota; kingdom Metazoa; phylum Chordata; class Mammalia; order Lagomorpha; family Ochotonidae; genus Ochotona; species Ochotona princeps. Next base: position 45,329,089 of record NC_080865.1, read on the forward strand.
TTTTTCCATATTCTTTGCCTAGTGCTTCTGCTTTGCATAAAATTTTTCTGCTTCTTGGATGGGAGCGATAGCCTAGTGGCTCAAGTTCTCACCTTGCACACACCAGGATCCCATATGGACGCTGGTTCGTGTCCCAGTGGCCCCACTGCCCATCCAGCTCCCTGCTTGTGGCCTGGGAAAGCAGTCAAGTACAGCTCAAAGCCTTAGGACCCTGCACACATGTGGGAGACCCTTAAAAGCTCCCGGGTCCTGGTTTCGGATTGGCTCAGCTCCAGTCATTGCAGCCACTTGGGAAGGGAATTAGCAGATGGAAGATTTTCCTCTCTGTCTCTCCTCCTCTCTGTATATCTGACTTTCCAACAAAATTAAATACATCTTTAAAATTTTTTTTTTCTGCTGCTTATAGAGACCCAATTGCTTCACCACATTTATCACTAGCTAACAAAGTCTGACCATGATAACAGTAAAAATAAGCTGTGTAGAAACACATTTTCAAGTGACAACATTTTCTCCATTTAGCAGAGTACGCAGGCTCCAAACTGGATAAAGTATGATCAGCTTTTTGATAGAAATTGGCTGTTTCATATGCCAAAGAAGCAATTAGTTCAGACGCATGTTTTAATTCAATTGCTCAAGCAATTGTTACTTCTTGAGCTTCAGCCTGACACTGGATAATATAAGCGTCTACGAGACGGGCCTCTAAATCCCTTCCCTTTTCTGCAGGTGTGATAAGTTTTAGCATGTAACTTTCCTTTAAGTGTTTAAAAATCCCAGCCTCAATCTTTAGGCTTTGGTGAACATCTTTTGCTTCTTCCTGTGTATGTCCTCTTTTCCAGCCAGTCTTGAAGCATATTTGGTATACCACAAAGCTACATTAAACCCCATGGTAATCAAAAAGAGCATTCTGCTGGGCACGGGGGGGGGGGGGGGGGGGGCTGTCGTTGTAATGTATCAGTCCACTTGAAATTTCGAATATAGCGTAATTTACTTTCTTCAGAAGATGAATTTACAAAAACTTGTAAAAGTGAGAAATACAAATCTGCTGCAATCTTTATCATTTCTAGATGACAATTTAAGTCAGTGAACCATTTAAGGAGTCTTGCCCTGAATGATCTCCAGTCATCGCAAATTTTTGAAGCAGGAGGGCCAGTGATTACACCATAATAGTTAAAAGACACAGGGGCAGCGGCTTTTAATGGGTTCCTATGAAACCAATGCGTCATTTTCTCCAGATGTTTTTGGAGTGTGTCTCAGAGTCTGTCAGCAGTGCTTCTGAGGAAAGAAAGGTTGTGCCATTGTCCGCAAGCAAGGAAAGGAGGGAGTCGGTGAACCGAGACTTACTGTACTAGACAGGAAGGAGGCCAGCAAAAGGGCCAGAGTTACGTGGCCCGGCCTCCATGACAGCTACCAAGGTAGCTGCACATAGGCCCAGGTTGGGGGTGGCCTCTCTCCTCAGTGCACTCTGTCCAACTGCCCCTTGGATTGGTTCCTTCCCTGTCGTCCCTCATGGGCCTGCAACCCCACGCTCTCAGAGCAAGGGCAGCGCTGGCTGGGCCTTCCAAGCTGAGGAAGGATGCTGCACTAGCAATGGCGGCCCCTGTGGGAAGTGGACGGCCTCCGTTAGTAGAGTTCTGAATGTAGGCCATTCTTTCTGGAGTTAGGTGGAACCTCCGTGTGATTTTCATTTGTATTTCCCTAATAGCTAGGGAGCCTAAGCATTTTTTCATGTGTGTAAGCCATTTGAATTTGTTATTTTGAAAAAATGTCTATTCATTGACTTCCTGAAGCTCTTTGTAAATCTTGGATATTAGTTCCCTATCTGTTGACTGTAAGGTGCTAAGATTTGCTCCCATCTGTTGGCTGTCTGTGCACTTAAGCTGATTGACTTTGTTGCACAAAAGCTATTCTCCTGCTTTTTTCCTATAACAAATAACTTTTTTGTACATTGAATGACCAATAACATCCATCTATAATTATTTTTGCATGCATTAATCTTTAAGACTATGTAGAAAGGGCTCGGCAGCGTGGCCTAGTGGCTAAGGTCCTCGCCTTGATCCCATATGGCCGCTGGTTCTAATCCTGGCAGCTCCACTTCCTCTCTATCTCTGCTCCTCTCAGTATATCTGACTTTGTAATAAAAATAAAATAAATCTTTAAAAAAAATTAAAAAAAGACTATGTAGAAAATATGCATTACAAATAATACAGTATTATGTAAGTAATACTTTTAGAATTACCTACGTAGCCAATTTCAATAAATCTTATTGTATGCCTTCAAGTTATTTTTCATTGTCCTTTCATTTCAGCTGGGATGATTTCCCTTAATACCTGTTACAGGGCAATACTTACTGAACAATTCTTTCAGGTTTTGTTTATTAAAAATGTTTTTGCTTTCATCTTCATTTTGTGAAAGATAATTTTCCTGGCTATAGAACCCTTGGCTGACAATTCTTTTTCTTTCAGTGCTGTAATTATTCCATCTCACTTCATTCTGGTTTCTAAAGCTTCTAGCGATAAAATGGCTGTTAATTTTATTGAGAGTACTTTGTGTATGATGAGTTGCTTCTCTTTGTGTTTTCAAAATGCAGTGTGCCATGTTGTAGATACCTGAACTTATACTTTTTAAGTTCACTGAGCTTTTTAGTATGCTAGATGAATGACTTTTCTTAAATTTATCTTAATTTTAATTCTGAAAATTATCTTTTTTTTTAAAGATTTATTCATTTTATTACAGCCAGATATACACAGAGGAGGAGAGACAGAGAGGAAGATCTTCCGTCCGATGATTCACTCCCCAAGTGAGCTGCTACGGCAAGTGCTGCGCTGATCCGAAGCCAGGAACCAGGAACCTCTTCCGGGTCTCCCATGCGGGTGCAGGGTCCCAATGCATTGGGCCGTCCTCGACTGCTTTCCCAGGCCACAAGCAGGGAGCTGGATGGGAAGTGGAGCTGCTGGGATTAGAACCGGCGCCCATATGGGATCCTGGGGCTTTCAAGGTGAGGACCTTAGCCGCTAGGCCACGCCGCTGGGCCCTGAAAATTATCTTAAAACATTCTCTTACCTTTGTCTCTCTTTTCTCCTGAGATTCTTACTCTGTGCTTGTTGGTACACTTAGTGGTGTCCCACAGATCTCTTTTACTCTCTTCACTTTTCCAGTTTTTTCTTTCTGCTCATCAGATTGGACAATTTTCAGTTGTCTTATCTTTCAGTTTTCTGTGTGTTTCTTCTGCCTGCTTAGGTCTGTGACTGACCCTAACATTTTTTTTCCATGCTAATTGTACATCTCACCTATGGAATTTGTTTGGTTTCTTATAATTTCTATGTCTTTATTGTTATTTTCTATTTATTGATACATCATTTTCTTGGCTTGTTTTAGCTCTTTGTGCATATTTAAGATGGGAGAGTTAATAATCTTTATCTAATAAATCCAATGTTTATGACTCATTTTAGTCAATTTTCCTATGAATAGATTATGTTTTTGTTTCCCTCATAATCTTCTCTTAAAAATGAATGTCTTGAATATCATAGTATATAGTAAGTTTGTAAATCAGTTATTTGCCTTTCCGTGGGAGTTTGCTTTTGTTGCTTATTTTGGGTTTTAGTTTGTTTGCTTAGTATCTTTTTTCTACACTACTTACTTCTGTTTATTTTTAATTTTAAATATTTTTTTGAAAGGCATAGTTATAGAAGGAGAGGAGGGGAAGACAGAGATCTTCCACCTGCTGATTCACTCTCCAAATGGCTGCAGCAGCTAGAGCTGAACTAAGCCAAATGCAAGAGCCTGGAACTCCAAGAACTTGGGCCTCTTTCCATTGCTTACCCAGGCATATTAGCAGGAAACTAGATTAGAAGTGGAGCAGGCAGGACTCAGACTTCACTCACATTGTAGCTTAACCCACTGTGCCACAATGCCAACCCCTCCAAACTGTCCTTTGTAACATCCGTATACTTTCTTGTACATGGTCTCTGAAGTGTTTTCCTATGAGTTTTGGTCAGATTTCCTCGAGTTCTCACAGTTAAAAGTGAAATAAGAAAACATTCTCAGATACTGCAGATTGGCTTTGTATTGAGGGAATCCTTCAACTGTTACCTAAGCCATTTACCACTTTGTCTTATCCTATACCTACTGCTCATGCTAGGTGTAGATATCAGCCATATATGAAAACTTGGAGTGTTCTTAGTGCTTTCCTGAGTTGTGTCCTGCCATGGATATATGTTTGTCTTTGTAAATTCCCACGTACATGTTTTTGAATGCCATAATTTCCCAAGGAAATGCTCTCCCTGGCTTTTCTTTCCATGTCTTTTAGCATCTCTATTGATAACATTGACAAGGTTTCTCTCCTGTAACCAAACTTAAGAGATGACTCCTTTGTGTCCTCTTTCTGACTAATTTCTAACCTTGGACTCTATCCTTCATCTAGTAGCTTTGCTTGCTTAGGGCACTTTCAGCAGAAATACTTTCAAGTCAGTTTAGTGAGAATCACCTCATTGGTAAAATTCTTTTAACACCCATCTTCAATATATTATCATCCAACCTGCCTTTAGTCACAATCCTGTCAAGTCTATTTAGTCAGAATCTTCATTATGTAAGTGCTTGTTCATAATAAGTTTAAACTTCTAACCACATTTCCATCCTGTTCCTTGGCTATACATTTTCACTCATTTTCAATGTATTTGGATTTGAACCCAATTTCTCTCATATATCATAAAATTTTATGTCATCATCTCTCTGGAGAGAGAGAGCGAGAGAGAGAGACAGAGAGAAGAGAGAAGAGAGAAGAGAGAGAAGAGAGAGAAGAGAGAGAGATCTTTCATCCAGTGGTTCACTTTCCAAATGGCTGCAACAGCCAGAGCTGGGTCAGGCCAAAGCCAGAAGTCATGAATTTCATCCAGGGCCCGTGGATTTGGGCCAGCCACCTTCCACTTTCCCCAACTATAAGCAGGGAGCTGGATCAGAAGTGGAGCAGCCAGGACTAGAACTGATACCCATATGGGATGTCAGCACAGCTACTTTCTGGCGCTGGCTACTAGACATGAATTTTTCATTAATGGGAGAGTTCTAAATTAATGATTCAATTGCATAATTAATTATTGCACTGTTCAGATTTTATGTTTCTTTGTGATTCACTCTTGGTAATGTCTGAGGTGATGGCTATGCCAATTATTCTGATCTGATCATGACTTGATGTATATGAGTATCAAAACATCATATTGTAACCTATAAATGTGTACAGTAGCTATGTATCAAGTAAAATTTTAAAAGAAACAGAAACAAAGAGCTTTTATCAGAGCTCATATGAATACAACATCAGTATCACTCTTTAAAAGCTTGGAAATAAAAATTTTAAGATAAAGATAAGATCTGATTTTTTTATTGATTTTAAGTGATATTTTATTTATTTATTTTAATATATTTTTATTTTGAATTTTGAATTATGTGGTACAATTTGGTATAGGTTGGGATTCCCCCCAAACTCCTACACCCATCAGATTTTTCCCATTTTGTTACAATAGTGTAGTCCTTCATAAAGAATCATAATTCTATCAGAATCTTATTTAAGTGTACTCCAACATTGTTGGTACAGACAATGTCAGATAGTCCATCATCCCATTGTCTACACATGTCTAACAGTTTCATTGGGAATCCATCTTTCGTCTGGAAGCAGGGATGCATGTTCCATTACACCCCCACGTCTGTATGATAGACCCCAGGACTCCATCACTATACATTACCATAAGTGAGAAGCCATGAAACAAGGTCACCAACTGGCATGAGATAGAACAACCACCACCACAACAGCAAAACAAATTACAGCACCATAAAAAAATGTGCTGATGAGTAACCAATACATGGGTGACAAAAAGGAAACACAGAAGTCTCTTCAGAAAAAATGATGCCATTGTATAATCCATGAGTCCATGATGAATTCAACAAGAGAAAATAAATTATTTGGAATAAACCAACTGAAATAAAAAACATCAGAACACATGGGATACAGCCAAAAAAGCAAACAAACAAAAAACAGTATGGATTGGATTATTGAAGTTACACTTTCCGTGTTGATTTCCTTATATAAGAGAGAACATATGGTATTTATTCTTTTGTGATTGACTCATTTCACTGAGCATAATAGTATCTAATTGGGACCACCTGGTTGTAAATAGAGTAATTTCATTCTTCTTAATAGCTGAATAATATTCCATGGAGTAGATGTACCACAGTTTCTTTAACCACTCTTCTTTGGATGCACATCTGGTTTGTTTCCATGTCTTTGCTGTTGTAGACTGTGCTGCTGCAAATATAGGATTGCATATCCATGTCTCCCATGCAGATTTCACTTCTATTGGGTATATTCCTAGGAGTGGGATAGCTGGGTCATATGGCAGATTTATTTGCAATTTTCCAAGCACTCTACATACTGATTTCCACAGTGATTGTACTAGCCTACACTCCCACCAGCAGTGAAGGAGGGTGCCTTTCTCCCCACATCCACGCCAGCAGGTGTTGTTAGTTGAGTTCTACATGTAGGACAGTCTCACTGGAGTTAGGTGGTACCTCAAGATGGTTTTCGTTTGTATCTCTCTTATGGCTAGGGAGCCTGAGCATCTTTTCATATGTCTGTTAGCCATTTGAATCTGTTCTTTTGAAAAATGGCTGTTCATTTCTTCATTTTCTTAGCCCATTTGGTTATAGCTTTTTTTTTTTTTTTTTGCTATTCCTGGGTTTATGAAGTTCTTTGTAAATCCTGAATATTAGTCCTCTATCATTTGCGTAGTGTGCAAAAATTTTCTCCCATTCTATTGATTGCTTCTTCACTTTGTTTCTTTGCTATACAGAAGCTTTTTAGTTTGATATAGTCCCATTTGTTCATTTTGGATTTGATTGCCTTTGCTTTTGGCATCTTTTTTAAGAAGTCTTTCCCTGTTCCTATATCTTGGAGTGTGTTTCCTATGTTTGTTTTAATAGTTTGATGGTTTCTGAGCATAGATTTAGGTCCTTGATCTATTTATAGTTAATTTTAGTATAATGTGACAGATGTGGGTCTGGTTCTTATTTCTGCATGCTGCTATCCAGTTGTTCCAACAGCATTTGTTGAAAAGATCAGGCTTCTTGCCTGGGTTCTTTTCAGTTTTCTTGTCAAAGATTAGTTGACTATACATGTATGGATTCCCTTCTGGTGCTTCTATTCTGTTCCACTGATCTTCTTCTCTGTTTCTGCACCAGTACCAGACTGTTTTGATAACCACTGCTTTGTAGGATGTCTTGAGGTCTGGAGTTGTGATTCCTCCAGTTTGATTTCTATTTTTCAGGATATCTTTGGCTATTTGTGGTCTTTTGTGATTCCAGATGAACTTTTGTATCATCTTTTCTATTTCTGAGAAGAATGTTGTTGGGATTTTGATTGGGATTGCGTTGAATCTATATATTACTTTCGGTAATATAGACATTTTGATTATGTTGATCCTGATGATCCAGGAACATTGCAAGTTTCTTCATTCTTCAAAGTCTTCTATTTCCTTTTTAAATGATTTATAGCTTTCATCATAGAGGTCTTTCGCATATTTAGTTAAATTCCTACGTATTTAAGATTCCTCTCCTCTATTTTAAAGGGAACTGTACTTACAATTTCTTTCTCATCCATGGAATTGTTTGTGTACACTAGTGCCATAGATTTGTGTTCATTAATTTTGTATCCTGCTACTCTGCTAAAGTCTCTTATGAGTTCCGATAGTCTCGTGACGGAGTCTTTTGGTTCTCCTATATAGAGAATCATGTCATCTGCAAATAGAGATAATTTCAATTCCTCATTTCCAATTTGAATTCCTTTAATTACTTTTTCTTGCCTAATAACTCTGGCAAGGACATCCAATACTATATTGAAGAGTAGTGGTGATAGTGGACATCCCTGTCTATTTCCAGATGTTAGTGGGAAGGCTTCCAATCTTTCTACAATTAATATGATGCTGGCATTGGGGTTTTCGTACATTGCTTTGATTGTGTTGTAGAATGTTCTTTCTATGCCTATCTTGCTTAGGGTTTTCAACATGAAGTGGTGTTGGATTTTATCAAATGCCTTCTCTGCATCTATTAAGAAGATCATATGGTTTTTATTTTTCAATTTGTTCATGTGATGTATCATGTTTATTTATTGTTTTGTGGATGTTGAACCATCCCTGCATGGCTGGGATGAATCCCACCTGGTCCGGGTGAATGATCTGCCTGATGTATTGTTGGATCCTGTTGGCTAGTATTTTATTGAGGATCTTTGCATCTATGTTCATCACGGATATCGGTCTGTAGTTCTCTTTTTCCATTGTTTCTCTCTCTGACTTTGGTATTAAGGTGGTATTAGCTTTATAGAAAGAGTTTGGAAGGATTGCCTCTCTTTCTATTGCTTGCAAAAGCTTGTGGAGGATTGGGGTAAGTTCCTCTTGAAACGTTTGGTAGAATTCAGCAGTGAAGCCTTTACTTGGTTTGAGGGCTTTGATTACTGACTCAATCTCAGTGCATGTTATTGGTCTATTTAGATTGTTAATTCCATCTTGATTCAATTTTGGTGGATTGTATGTGTCCAAAAATCTATCCATCTCTTCTAGGTCTTCTGATTTGTTCTCGTATAGTTGCTTGAAATAGTTCCTGATGATTCTTTGTATTTCTGAGGTATCTGTTGTTATATCTCCTTTCTTGTCTCTTATGCTATTGATGTGTACTTTATTCCTTCTTTTTTTGATTAGTTGTGTTAGTGGGGAATTTATTTTTTTAAAATTTTCTCAAAGAACCAGCTCTTTGATTCATTGATCTTATGTATAGTTCTTTTGGTTTCTGTTTTGTTTATTTCCTCCCTTATTTTGATGATTTTTTTCCTATCAATATTGGTATTGCTTCGTTGTTGCTTTCCTAGTTCCTTCAACTTTAAGGTTAGCTGATTTACTTGATGCTTTTCTAGTTTCTTGACATATGCACTGATTGAAATGAACTTTCCTCTTAGCACCGCCTTGATTGTGTCCTGTAAGTTTCGATAAGTTGTGTTGATGCCTTCATTTGTTTCAAGGATTTTTAAAATTTCCCCTTTGATTTCTCTTTAACCCATTGCTCATTTGGTAACATTTTATTCAGTCTCCATATGTTTGCAAGTCTTCCCGAGTGTTTTGACTTCTTGGTCTCTAGCTTCACTCCCTGATGATCTGAGAAGATGCATGGTACAATTTCAACTTTTTAAAATTTGCTGAGGTTTGTTTTGTGACCTATAACATGATCAATTCTGGAGAAGGTTCCATGTACTGATGAAAAAAAAGTGTATTCTCTGTCTGTAGGATGAAAGGTTCGATAGATGTCAACTAAGTCCATTTGCTCTAAATTTTGGGTGAGTTCTTTTTTTTTGTTTGTTTTATTATTTTTTTATTGTTGACAATCTTTACATAGTTAATGACGATAAAAAAAAAAAAGTTCAGGGGCTATGGGAAAGTAGGTAAGACTATTATATCCATATTGTTTCCTTCATGTATCTGAGGTAAAGGGGGATATTGAGGGAGAAGCCCCACCCAGTTTCCCACCCACCCCACGTCCTGGATGTGGGGCATGCTCTGAGATCCTTGCTCAAGTGGTTTTAATAATTCACCAGTTATGAATCCCTGCCAGTTTCGCCACTCCCAGCTCGATGAGGTCGTTGAAGAATCCACTGATTGACACAGTCCATCACAGAGTCTTCATTTGCCCAGTATATCGCTGCCAATATATAGCTGAGGTGGTTGATTGACTTGTTCTGTCCTCTGTCTTTTCTTGGTTAGGGTTCTGAGTCCAGCAGTTCATTTGTGGAGATCTCAGAAGAAACTCTGAGGTATTCCCAGACCAGATTCTTGTATGTTCCAGCAAGCACAGGGCCTGGCAGGTCCATCACCATGATCAGTTAGTGGTTGCAATTGCTGGGTTGGTTCTGGTTTCAGTCCCGACTTGCACTGGAACCAATGGATGTTGCAGTCCAGCCTGTTTCTGCCCAACACACACTCGACCCTCACATAAACCAGTGGGAGCTGCAGCCTAGTCAGAGTGACCCACAATAACCCCCACCAGGCCGCCCCCTACCCTGGTTTGCCAGTATGTGTAGCAGACTAGTCCAGTCTGTCCCACATCCCATTTGGCTCTTGTACTTGTCAATGGGTATTAAAGCTTAGTTCCATCTAACCAACTCAACTATTCAGCCCTCACGGATGTTGTTGAGTGCCTCTCTGTCTAGCCACCCCAGCCTCCATCCTAGTTTTCATGCCCTCCCGCAGGAGTAGTGACCCAAGAGGGGGGAACCCACTATTTCCCTCCCTGGTCTCTCTCAATCCCGGTTTATGCACTCTTTGGGTGGTTCTGTGATTTGACTTGACAGAATTAGCCCCAAGTGCCAGCTTCTGCCATCTGATGCTGTGGCTAATCGCAAACATCCCTCACCCACTCTAATTTATGCTTGCACCAGTAGGAATAATCGGCCCACCTGGCTTTTCCCTGATCTAGTCCACATGTGGCGCACAGGTGTTGTAGCCCTGCTTGGTCTGGTCTGTCCCCATCCCAGCCCACGCTCTCCAGTGGGAGTAGCTGTCTGCCGAGGCGACCAACCCCTTAATCCCCCAGCCAGCTCTGCCCCTCCCTTCCTGGTTCTCACATGTGCTGGTTGGGTGCTGCAGTCACATCTGGTACAGGCAACCTCACCCTGGCATTCCATATTGTGCACTGGTTTTGTCGCGACCAAACCGGGCCCGACCCAACCCACACTCTGTTCTGATGATCGGATTTGCCAGTGGATAACATGAACTGATTCAGCCTGGTCTGCCCCGACCCATGCCAAATGTATGCCATTGGGACACTTTCCATGGCCTATTCTGGGCTGTATCCTTTCATGCTTCTTGCGCTTACTTGCAGGGATTGTGTCCTGCCAGAGGAGTTGCCCAGGCTCCTCCATCAGAACCCCTCCCAATGCCAGATTTTGCGCATACCAGTGGGTCCATGAGCCAGCCCTACTCAGTTCACCTCCTGTCCTAGCAGGAACAGTGGCTTTTCCTGACTGGCCCTAAACCCATTCTGGTTCTTACTGCTGGATGTTTCAGCCCAGTCATGGCTCACATATGGCTCAGTAGGGGTTGAGACCTAGTCTAGTCCGTCCCACATCTACCCTGCTTTTCCAGGACACCAGACAGTGTTGGGGTCTGGGCTGGCCTGATGCATCCAGTCCCAGTCCACACTAGTGCCAAAGGAGACTGTGACTATTTCCTGGTTAGAACGCAGCCCCCATTCCAGCCCACAAGCCCCTTGGTGGGAACCTCAACCCAGTTAGGGTGTCCCCTTAGCTCACCAACCAGGCCTGTTCCCAGCTATGGATCACGCGCATGCCAGTGGTTGCTCTGACTCAGTTTGGCTCAGTCCCTCACCTGTCCCAGCCTCTGCCTTAGACACTGTAGATTAGCGTCCTTGACTCAGGTAGACCTGTAGGTGCAAGAGCTTAGCTCGGCATGACCTGTGCTCCATGCTGGTTTCTAGTTTTGCTTCTAGGCTAAGGTTTGCTCAGCCCTGCACAGTACATCCCGTTCCATTACCAATTTACACATTTTGGAGCTACTTTGCTCAATTTGTCCGACCCCCAGGTCTGGACCACATGTTCACCAGCGGGAGCTATGACTTGCCAGGGGAGTTTCCCAAGTTCCTCCACTTGATCCACTCCCAGACCCAGTTCTCATACATGCCAATGGGTTTTAGGCCAGTGCCCGGTGTAATCTGGCCTTCCATTTGGCCTTGTATGAGTTGGTGAATGTTGCAGCCCAGCCACCCCACACCCTATTCTGGATGCACATTCGGGTGCTGCCTTGACTAGTCCAGACTGTTGTCAGTTCCTTTACCTGTGATTGGTGGCAGGCTCCTTGGTCACACCTAGCTTAGTTCATCACCACCCAAACTCTTGAGTTAACCAGTGGGGCTAGAATTTCCATAGGGTTTTGCCCACACATCCCGCACAGACTCTACCCCCAGATATGGTTTTCGAATGCTAGTTAATGCTATGGCCCTGCCTAATGTGACCAATCTCCTGATCCATCATCATGTCAGGTAAAGGATATCCTACTGGACAAGCCCCAACCCTTAGCATTTGCATGAAAGGTGTTCAACGTTCAGTACTATTAAGTGATTACAATGTCTTCAAAGAAAGAGTTACTGCCATTGGGAATTTCAAAGGAAGAGTTACTGCCATTGGGAATCTTTAGGATTGACTCAGATCCCAGAAGCACAGTGGGATCAGCCTGGAGCTACCTAAGCAGCGATTCAGACAACCAATACGTCAGAGCTCCCTGGCCGGGCGGCCAGCAGACACAGCCTGGCGCCAAATGGCACACTGGCTGGCCCAGGCCCAGCTCACCATGAGCACATGGTGGCTGGGGTCGGGATCTGAGCAAGATGCCCCTTCCTGTGGCCCCCCCAGCAGCCTCCTGTCTGCCAGAAGTTTAAACTCTCAGGTCCAAGGTCACGCTCCTCCCCAATCCCGTTCACTGCCCAATGAGTGCGGTAGGTGGGCCCCGGACCTACCCAGTCACAGAGACTCCCCCCCTTGGTGTACTCACCCCGAAAGGAAGCAGCCCCTGATCCCAGGTAGGCCCGGGCCCAGCTCACCATGAGCACATGGTGGCTGGGGTCGGGATCTGAGCAAGACACCCCTTCCTGTGGCCCCCTAGAGGCCTCCGGGCTGCTAGAAGTTTAAACTCCCAGGTTCAAGGTTACGCTCCTCCCCAATCCCGTTCACCGCCCAATGAGTGCGGTAGGTGGGCCCCGGACCTACCCCGTCACAGAGACTTCCCCCCTCGGTGTACTCACCCCGAAAGGAAGCAGCCCCCAATCCCAGGTAGGCTCAGACGCAGCTCACCATGAGCACATGGTGGCTGCGGTTGGGATCCGAGCAAGACACCTCTTGCTGCGGCCCCCCAGCAGCCTCCGGGTGAGTTCTATTGTTTCTTTTCTGAGTTTCTGGTTTTTTGATCTATCCATTGATGCTAATAGGGTATTAATGTCTCGTACTATGATCGTATTGGAGTCTATTTCTCCCTTTAAGCCCGTTAATATTTGTTTCACGTAGCTAGATGCTTTGGCATTTGTAGCATAAACATTTATTATGCTGATCTCTTCTTACTGAAAGCATCCTTTGATCATTATGTGGTGTCCTTCTTCTTCTCTTTTGATACTCTTTACATCAAAGTCTATATCATATGATATAAGAATGGCTGCACCTGTTCATCTTTCCTTACCATTTGCTTGGAATATCTTTTCCCATCCTTTCACTTTTAATTTTCTCTGATCTTTGTTGGTGAGATGTGTCTCCTGTAAGCAGCAGATAGCTGGTTTTTTTTTTTTTTTTTTTTTGATCCAGTCCTCCAATCTATGGCATTTGACTGATGAGTTTAAGCCATTTACATTCAATGTTATTATGGATAAGGCGCAGTTTGGTCCTGTCATTTTAGTGATGTGTTGTTCTTTGACTGAGTCTTCTGTTAACCTTTTAGTGGGACGTTCTCCACATTCGCCTTTGTTTTGGTGGCTTCTATTTCTTTTTTCTTTCATGGGAACATCCTTGAGTATCATTTGTATGGCAGATTTAGATGAAACAAATTCTTGAAGATTTTCTTTATTGTCAAAAAATTTTATCTCATTTTCAAAGACAAAGGAGAGCTTTGCAGGATAAGTTGTTCTGGGCTGACAATTTTTTTCTTTTAGAATCTGGAATATGTCACTCCATTCTCTTCTGCCTTTCAGTGTTTACTCTGAGAGTTTAATTGTGGTTCTTCTATATGTCACTTGATTTTTTTCACGTGCACATTTAAGGATTTTTTTCCTTTTGTTCAACTGAAGAGAGCTTGATTATCATGTGTCATGGTGAAGTTCATTTTTATTCAACTCTGTTGTTAGTTCGGTAGCCCTGCTGTATATTATTTTCCAATTCTTTCCACGGATTAGGGATGTTTTCATTTATTATTTCCTTGGCTACACCTTTAATCCCAAGTACTCTTTCTGCACCTTCTGGAACTCCCATAACTCTTATGTTGGACGTTTTATCATATCTTTTAATTATTGGGATACTTTCTTTAGCTTGGCCCAGCTCTGCTTCCAGCTTTTTGTTTGTTTCTTCACGGTGACAGGAAATATCTTCTAATTCTGAAATTCTTTCTTCTGCCTCATTCATTCTATCATTGAGACTCTCCACTGTATTTTTAATTTACTCTACTGTGTTCCTAATTTCTAATATATCAGCCTTGATTTGATTTATTACTGTTCTTTCTTGCATAATATATTCTTTTCATATTTTGAACTGTTGTATGTGCTTCTCATTGTATGTGCTTCTCAGAAGCTTTTTGGGTTTTCTGAATTCTTTGTCCCCCATTTTATCGATGTCTTCCTCAGTTAACTCTGAGAGTGGGCAAAGCTTTTGCTCCTTTGCTGAAGAGTCTTCAGTAACATTCATAGAGCCTTTGTCTTTTATTTTACCTTTTGTGGCTGCCATTCTGGTTGATGTAATCTTCTCTAAGGTGTATTACCTATAGATCTGCAAATTGATTTTTTATGTTCAATCAGTGCCCTGGGTTTAGAAAGCACAGTTGTCCTGAATAATTGTTTTGTTGGTGGCACTGAGTTTGTAGGCAGCACTGATCTTGTCTCCCCCCCGTCCCCTTTGGCTGATAAGTTTGAGTACCTCCTGTAATTATTTTGGGTTGAGTTGGTGTCGTGCCTTTCAGGGGGCTGTTTTTTTCTGTGGAGCCTGTGCAATGCTCTCAAATGGTGGTGATTTTGTTCCCAGCTTAGCTTTCAGGCAGCTCAGCTGTCTTTCCCTCAGTCTAACAGTGCCTGTTCCCTTGACACTGATATCTGAACCCTGCTGATTAGTGCATTCGCTGTCTACCACTCCTCCTCTTGCAGTTTAGTTCAGAGCACTTGCCTCAGCGTCCAAGATGGCACCCATAGGGGCACCAACAAAGATCAGGGGGCTGTTGGCCATCAGCTTGAGGGACCACACAGACCATGCAGGTTGCAAGGCTGGCAGTGTGGGCTCAGTTCAGTGCAATTAGCTAGTAACAAGCCCACTCTGGACCTTCACTTGAAGTCCACACTTGCTGCCCTGCTACCCTAGATGGTGCCAGGCAGGATGCTAGTGGAGAATTGCAGCTGCTGGCTTTCAGCTCTGGGGACCACAGGGACCCTGCAGGGAGCAAAGCTGGTGCTATCTCCCCCCCCCCCCCCCCGGATCAATTCCATGTGATCAGCAAGAAACGAGCCTCTTCCGGGCCGCTCCATCAACTACGTGTTTTGCCTCTCCACACAAGACTGAGCCTTTATTCTCCTACTCTTTTTCTGCCTGTGGCTGGTCCCAGTCACCCAGCGTAATTGGCAGGTCCCAGAGTGCACTCGCCTCCCAAACTCCCCACATGGACTCAGGCTACTACCTGGCTGTCACAAGAGCTGTGTGGAGGCCACTGCTGGATGTCTAGCTGGCGCTGGAAATGGATCACCGGATCACTAGAGCCTGGATCGCCGGGGTCTGAGTTGCCACTCGCTGGCCGCTGGTGGGGTTTTCTGTCCACTGCAACACTGCTGTGCTGCCGCAGCATCCCTGTATCCAGGGGGTCTCCAGGTACCCCCTGCTTACTGCCATCTGACCCCTATTTTTTCCCTGTAATCTACTTCTTGTATTTCACTCTAAGGACTCTCTGTCTTATCAAATGTGTTTCTACCCTATGCCGCCATCTTGCCTCTCATCTGATTTTTTAGAAAAGCCATTTAGCAAGAAAATGTGGTGTTTCAATAGCTATATTGTCGTTAGAAAACACCATTCAGACAAAGGCTCAGTACTATTTGGACAAAGGAAGAAGATAAAATCAAAGACATAAAAGAGCTTCCAGGCATGATACCCTCCAGATTGTACAAGAAACAAACTTAAGTCTTCCACATAAAAATCTGCTATTCAGAGCTGGTATCATAATGCATCAGATTAAGCTGGTTGCAGTGCCAGCATCCCATTAACAGTGCCAGTTCATGTCCCAGCTGTTCTGCTTCTAATCTCGCTCACTGGTAATACACCTGGGAAGGCAACAGAAGAAGATGGCTCAGGTGCTTGTGTTTTGGCCTTTCACATGGGAGACCTGGATGCTGGGGCGTTAGTTCACAGACATTTAGGGAGTAAAACACTGGATGGAAAATTCTCTCTCGCGCTCTCTCTCTCTCTCTCTCTCTCTCTCTCTCTCTCTCTCTCTCTTTCTCTTTCTCTGTGTGTGTGTCTCACCATGTAGTTCAAACAAATGAATATTTTAAAATAATACTACAAATAGAGAACATCTCTTAAGGATGGTATGTAAGAAATATTCTGACACACAGTAGCTACCACGTACACGTGGGGAGCTGCTCCCAGATTTGCCGGAACCTCGATGGCTACCCCTTTTCTGGGTGAGTCCTGGGGGTCTGTGTAGCGAGTCTGGGCCTCCCCTACTGCTCGCCATGTGGCTTGAGCTGGGGGGAGGAGCCAGGAAGGGTGGGACTGGGGCCCAAGGACTTGAACCTCCGGCAGGCAGCTACCTCACTGCCTGCCGGGGGGGGGGGGGCTTGGGATGGCCACGCCTCAAGCCTGGGAACACACAGTAGCTACCACGTACATGTGGGGAGCTGCTCCAGGGCGGCCATTGTGCCATTTGGCGCCAGGCTCCGCCTGCTGGCCGCCCGGCCAGAGAGTTTTTGATTTTTGGTTCATTGACCTGCTGCCTGGGAGGCTCCCTCCTGAACCCACAGTGCTGGGGGCGTGAAGCACTGTGCTTGCTAGTAACCTGATCTCTGAACACCTCAAAGTCTCTTTGGGGATCCATTCAATAAAAATGGAGGAAACAGAATGCTGGCAATGAGGGAATCCCAAATGAACTTGAGGCTTGCACCTAATCGTCCTCAGAGCAACCACGTGCAGGTGCGTGATTTACGGCTAGGAACAGGCCCAAACTGGGAGGTAAGGGGACACCACAACTGGGATGAGGCTCCCACCAAGGAGTGTATGTGCTGGAATAGGAAACAGTTGCAGTCACCCGAGGCACTAGTGTGGGCTGGGATTGGATGCACCAGGCCAGTTCAGATCCCAACACCATCTGGTGTTATGGAGAACCAGGGTAGATGTGGGACTGACTAGGCTGGCTCTCACTCCCCTACTGAGCCATGTGTGAGCTGTATGTGGGTATGGACAAGCCATGGCCGGGCTGAAACATCCAACAACAGGAACCAGAATGGGGTGAAAGCCAGCCAGGAAAAACCACTGTTCCTGCTAGGACAGGAGG
Source organism: Ochotona princeps (assembly GCF_030435755.1). Lineage (NCBI taxonomy): Eukaryota > Metazoa > Chordata > Mammalia > Lagomorpha > Ochotonidae > Ochotona > Ochotona princeps. The sequence continues at coordinate 45,346,410 of NC_080865.1, forward strand.
TGAACTGAGTAGGGTTGGCTCAAGAACCCCCTGGCAAGCGCAAAATCTGGCATTGGGAGGGGTTCTGATGGAGGAGCCTGGGCAACTCCTCTGGCAGGACACAATCCCTGCAGGTAAGCGCAAGAAGCATGAAAGGATACAGCCCAGAATAGGCCATGGAAAGTTTCCCACTGGCACACATTCAGCATGGGTCAGGAGCAGATCAGGCTGAATCAGTTCATGTTATCCACTGGCAAATCCGATCGCCAGACCAGAGTGTGGGATGGGCCGGGTTTGGATGCGACAAAACCAGTACACATTATGGAATGCCAGGGCGTGGTTGCCTGTACTGGAAATGAATGCAGCACCCATCCAGCACACGTGAGATCCAGGAAGGAAGGGGCAGAGCTGGTGGGGGGATTAAGGGTCTGGTCCCCTCGCCGGTCAGCTACTCCCGCTGGAGAGTGTTGGCTGGGATAGAGACAGACCCGACTAAGCAAGGCTATAACACCTGTGCACTGCATGTGGACTAGATCAGGGCCACAGAATCAGCTGGCAGAAGCTGGCACTGGGGGCTAATTCTGTCGAGTCAAATCACAGGACCACCTAAAGAGTGCATAAACCGGGACAGAGAGACCTGGGAGGGAAAAGTGGGTTTCCCCTTCCTGGATCACTATTCCCGTGGGAGGGCATGAAAACTAGGACGGGGGCTGGGATGGCTAGATAGAGAGGCACTCAACAATATCTGTGAGGGCTGGATGGTTGAGTTGATTAGATGGAACTAAGCTTTAATACCCATTGACAAGTACCAGAGCCAAATGGGATGGGGGACACACTGGTCTTCTGCTACACATACTGGCAAACCAGGGTAGGGGGCGGCCTGGTGGGGGTTATTGTGGGTTGCCCCGACTAGGCTGCAGCTCCCACTGGTTGATGTAAGGGCCGAACCAGACTGGACTGCAACACCCATTGTTTCCAGTGCAACTCGGGACTGAAAACAGAACCAACCCAGCAGTTGCAACCACCAGCTGATCGGGGTGATGGACTGTGCCAGGCCCTGTGCTTGCTGGAACATACAAAAAACTAATCTGGGAATACCTCAAAGTATCTTTGGAGATCTCCCCAATCGAACTGCTGGACTCAGAACTCTAACCAAGAAAAGACAGAAGACAGAACGGGACAGTCATTCATCTCAGCTATATGTTGGCAGCAAATTATGGGGCAAACGGACACTTTATGATGGACCATATCAATCAGTGGACGACCTCATCGAGTGAAACTGGCAGCGATTGATAACTGGAGAACTATTAACACCACTTGGGCACATATCTCGGAGCATGCCCCACATCCGGGACTTGGGGTTGGCGGGAAACCGGGTGGGGCTTCTCCCTCAATGTCCCCCTTTACCTCAGATGCATGATGGAAACAATATGGACATAATGGCATTGCCCACTTTCCTATCCCCCTGAACCTTTTTTTTTCTTTTTTTCTTCTTTTTCCTTTAACTGTAATTAAATATGTAAAGATTGTCAACAACAATACAATAAAAAGAAAAAAATTAAAAAAAAAAGAAATATTCTACCTTTTAGCACAATTTAGAAATTTGCTACATTGTCACATCTATTTCCTTGATTTTTGCTATGACATTACCCTACACACATTTCCTTTTGATTTTGATTTCACACATTTAAATCTATTTCCCTTTTTTTACTTGAGATACTCTCCATTTAGTCCTGCAGCACACTCATGCTTCCTCTATTCTTGTTCTCTTCTCTCTGAACTAGGACATGTAGGAACCTCACAGAATCTTTCTCTATTTATTTTGCTGATTTATTGTTGGATAATTAACATCGATGAAAGTATGTAGAAATTATGCTTGGTATCCAGATAGTCTTGGGACTCTGAATTGTGAACAGTTCCTAGACAAGCTGTAAATATGGTGGCATGCCGACTGGTTGTTCGTCATGTGGGAGCTAATGGTGTGGTTGCTCTGGTCAGAAGCTCCTGAATGGTTCAAACGTTACCAGATGGTAGTCAGAAACCATTAACAATCTTCACATACCTGACAAATACAATCCTCCCAGGAAGTGTAGAATGAATAGGACTTTCATCTCAACACCTCTCACAGTAATCAAATCTCTAGGAGCATCAGCGTTTAATATCTTCTTAGGAAAGAAAAAAGTATATATGTATCCTATATATTTTTAGATTGCATTTTGTATGAGGAAGCCAATACATATGGATTTCCTAGTTTTATTTAAGTGATGGAGTTGGACTGTCATTGGGCTGTAGGCAGAAGGCCTATGAATGCAAATTGATTGGTACTAGTTCTCTCTGCCTGGTGATAGCTTGTAAATCACCCCACATTTAGTTGTTATCTTCCCATTGCACAGTGTATCAAGGCTTATAAATAATTCATGCTATAGAAGGGTGAGATTTTAAAACGGTGATCACAGTGGATAATAATTTAAAAGGTAAGAACCCTCAATTATGGTACATAGATGTGCAGTAGGAATGCCACATATCAGGTCTGAAAGAAAATGACAAATCCCAGCAGTACCTGAAAAGTAAACAGAGCAGAGAAATCGTGGAACTTGTAAGCAATGCACCTGAAACCAGTTCAGAGAAAGAGATGAAAATTTTCATGAAAGATTTTCCTGAACAAAGCAACCCTGGCCATTGAAATCTGGAAAATGAAAAAACTTTCTTCTAAACCTTGTTATCATAGTCAATATAAATATAAAACTCAAAAGTTTATAAATAAAGCACCTGTGGCATTTGAAGCCCAGAAATGGAACACTTTTGTAAAAAAAAAAAAAAAATTGCAATGACTGGTCATGAGTAGTCCAGACATAAAGGAAGAATTCTTTAACAAAGCAGCCAGGATTGATAAGGACAGGGCAGTGGTGACTAGCAATAGTCATTACCAATCTTGACAATGACAGATTGTTTTGAATTGAACATCTATATTAATCAAGGTTCTATGGAGAAATAGAATCAATAGGAAATGAATATAGATACATGAAGGGGAATTTTTAGGCAAATCGGCTGACCTGACTATGACAACTGAGAAGTCCCACCACAGGTTGTCTGCAGGCTAGAGATCTTGGAATGCCAGGAGCATGGCTCAGTCCCAATCTGAAGGCCTCAGAAGCAAGAAAACTGAAGATGTAACTCAGTTTGAGAATAAAAACCTGAGTAGCAGCAAGGAAGTTGATATTATGAATTCCAGAGTCTGAAGGTCAAAAAGTATGGAGTTTGGAAGCTCAAGATAGGAACTGAACAAGTGGAGCATGTTGCAGCTCTCCAAGAGAGGAATTTGGCATTTTATTTTACAATTTCTTTGTTTATTTCAGAGGTGGAGGTATGGGCAAGGGAGGGAGTGGAAGAGAGGGAACAAGGGGGAGAAATAGAGGCAACTTATTTATTGGTTCACTCCCCAAATATCCACAAAAGCCCAAGGACAGAAGCCAGAAGCCAGATAGTCAGTCCAGTTGGGTGGCAGGAACCCAATTACTTGAGCCATCACCACTGTCTTCCAGGGTCTGTGCTTTCAGCACGGCTGAATCAGGAGGCAGAGCCAGAGATCAAACTTGGATACTATGTATGGGACACAATTAACTACTAGGTCAACTGCCCATCTCCCACATTTTATGCTTTGTGTTTACACTCCCCAAATCCCCAGCTAAGTAATTGCTGCTGCCTGCCAAAACTGAAGGTGGACCTTCTCCTCATACTCTACTCAGATTCACATGTTAATATCGTCTTGGAAACATCCTCATAGATACACTCAAAGATAAGGCTCCCTTGGTTTCTAGGTATTAATCCAGACAAGTTGATGTCTCAATTCATCATCATAATGGCTATGCTCAAACTAGGCACGGAGAGGAAATTTTCAAAAATTCTTATCTCATAACTTTTCAACAACTGGTATTTATGCAAACTAAAGTTGAAATTTTTCAAATATTTAAATATTGATTGAAAATAATAAGACCATAAATAACATTTACTTAAAAATAAATTATTAAAGCAAAAATAGTGGAAAATTGTATTGCTTTATATTTTTGTACATCTGCTTAATGTCTGGCTTAGTATATTCTTATATTTACCTGTTCAACAGAGTGCAATATGCTGTTTTGATAAAAAAAATTTTTGGAAAAATATAACTTCACACAGATGTGGAGTTTAAAAAGAGAAGATTTTTGGGCTACATACAGGCTCTCAAAGACCCCCTACCCAGGTACTAATAGACCACACTTTGAGAACTACTGACACAGAGGATAATGAAAAATTATTTCATAAAATATGTATTTATGGGCCAGGAGTGGTGGCCTAGTAGCCAAGGTTCTCACTTGCACGTGCTGGGATCCCATATAGGCACTGGTTTGTGTCCTGGATACTCCACTTCCCATTCAGTTCCCTGCCTGTGTCCTGGGAAAGCAATCACAAATGGCTCAAAGCCTTGGGACTCTGCACCTGGAAGAAGCGCCTGGCTCCTGGCTTCAACTTGGCTCAGCTCTGGCTTTTGGGGCTATTTGGAGAATGAACAAGTGGACAGAAGATCTTTCTCTCTGTATCTCCTTTTCTCTGGGTATCTGCCTTTCTAATGAAAATAAACCTTACACACACACACATATATCTTTATAGACGAAGCAAAAAGAGAGGTGAAAAGTTTCCCTTTAAACCAACTTAAGTTGCCCAGCAGGGTAGCCTAGTAGCTAAAGTACTCGCTTGGCGCTGGCTCTAATCCCAGCAGCCCCGCTTCCCATCCAGTTCCCTGATTGTGGCCTGGGAAAGCAGTTGAGGACAGCTCAGAGCCTTGGGACCTTGCCCCCACATGGGAGACCCGGAAGAAGCTCCAGGGTCCTGGCTTCAGGTGGGCTCAGCTTCAGACGTTGCAGCCACTTGACGAGTGAATCAACAGAGATCTACCTCTCTGTATATCTGCCTTTCCAATAAAAATAAATAAATCTTTAAAAAAAAAAAACAACTTAACTACAAAAGAAAAATGGTTGGGGAAAATGAAAGTGGAAGACTTCTTAGAGAAAATAAGGCTGGAAAAGATACAGTTTTACAATATTTATTCCAGGGCCAAAGTAAGTACTATTGGAGAAGATGTGGCATTGGAGGATGCTTTTAGCATCTGTAATAGCTATGATAAGAAAGGGAGTGGAAGTAGAAGAGTACTTGCATTACTATAAAAACCTTAGTTAGAGAAGACAAATGAAGTGAAACAGTTTTTCATTGACCAAATATGGATGGAGAAGACAAGAATACTAAAAACTTGCATTACCATAAACCTGCCAGGGAAAACACATTTCTCCATGGCCAGAGTAGATATGCAAAGAAAGAGAAAATTCCCTCCGTGATCACAATTGGTATGACTGCAGCTAGACTTCTTTTATAACCAAAACAGTTAATGCTTAGGGAAGACAAAGAAGTGGAAAACTTTCTTTCGTTAGTAAAGAAATTTTGCAAAGAAAGAAAAATTAAGACATATTTCATTCATGATCAAAGCAAGGGTAACTGGAGAAATCATAGGTTTAAGTAAATTGTTGGGTTTCTTAAGGAGCTATGGGTGAGAAAACACATAGAATTGGAAGCTTAGTTTGTGACAAAAATAGGTATGGCTGTGCCGGCCGATCTTTAAAAGTCTTTAAATCCTAAATAGAAAGAATTATGGAAAGTCTGCTCTTAAGTGATCAAAGCAGGTATAACTTGAAGAGTCTTAACAGTGAAAAAAACATTCTGTGATTAAGATGGCTATAACAGGGAAGGATGAGAGGTTAGATATACATGTATGTATATATGTGAATATATACATATAGTATATACTTTAAAATTATGTATATACTATACATTAATTATATATCAACAATTATGTGGTTACATAATTATATACATTTTAAATATACATATACTTTAAAAATATTTTTATTTATTTACTATTATTATCATTTTATGATACAGTTAAAGAGGCTCCTGGGATTTCCATTGTCCCCTCCAATTTCCCCCCCCACCACTGAGATCCCCTATGTCATTACTAAAGTATAGTTCTTCATACTCAGTCATATGTCCATCATTGTGGGCATGGGCAATGGCAGAGAGTCCAGAATCCTATTGTCAAGATATAGTAAACAGTTTCATTGTAAGTCCATCTTTGTCTGGAAGTAGAGATGCATACCGCATTGTATCCTCACATCTGGATATGTTAGTCTCCATTTCACAGTTACTGTACATCCCCTTAAATGAAAAGTCACAGCACAGAATCAAAAATAGGAAGAAAAATAGAAATTTACAATGCTATGAAGTTAAATAACATGTTACTGGATATGATATTCTCCATTACACAGCTACTATACATTCCCTTAAATGAAAAGACACAAAACAAAATCAACAACTTTAAAAATTAACACATAATAATTATACATTTCATGGGTGCAGTATGATATCTCAATACATGTATACAAAGTGCTATGATCAGATCAGAATAATTCACAAAACCATCCACTCAAGACATATATCATTTCCTTGTGTGGGAACATTCAAAATCATGTCTATCAGCTGTGTTTTTTTTTGACACTTGAACTTAGCCAAAAAGCCGAGAAATGATACACTAGTTTTTTTTTTTAAAGATTTATTTCTTTTTTACAGAGTCTGATGTACAGAGAGAAGGAGAGACAGGAGGAAGATCTTCCATCTGCTGATTCGCTCATCAAATGGCCGCAATGTCTGGAGCTGTGCCAATCCGAAGCCAGGAGCCAGGAGCTTCTTCCAGGTCTCCCACGCGGGTGCAGGGCCCCAAGGTTTTGGGCCATCCTTGATTGTTTTCCCAGGCCACAAGCAGGGAACTGGATGGGAAGTGGGACTGCCGGGATTAGAACCAATGCCCATATGGAATTCTGCTAGGCTAGCTGCTAGGCTACCATGCCAGGCCCCAGCTGTTTTGAAATATTCAGTCAATTATTGGTAATGATATATATCCTGTAGTGCCACAGAACATTAGAAATTATTTTTCTGACCCAAAAACACTCTTCAGAAAATATTTTCCAAGTAAGGTGTTGTACAATATATGTAGACAAATACTAATTTTATAACATGAACACAGAGACTTTGAACTACATAAACATTTAATTATTTCTTTCATTTTCAAAGCAGATATACCTAGGAAAGTCATGGAGTACTTTGCGGAAGGCAGAATTTGTGAGTGATGATCTTGTGTATTTAACAGAGAAACATTCTGTAGTTATGACCTGTTTTCCCTTTACTGCTTTTATTAAAATGTAAAACATGAGAGATGAACTTAAGAATGGTTAAAAAAACAGAGTTTTGAGACTTGGAAAATCAAGGTCTGGGTAATCTGTCAATTGGCAAAGAGATTATGGAAGCACACCAACAGAAATAGTCAGTTTGAACTACAGGGAACAGAAACAGGATACAATGAGGAAAAGCTATCAGATTTCTTGGATTCTACAATATAAAACAATACAATTACGCATACGTGAATGTGCACTATCCTTCAAGAAAAGGGATGCATGTCTCTGAAGGCAATTCAGAGATCAGTAGAGCTAATACTCCACAGACCCAAGAGAGGGTCCAGGGTTCAAGGCTGTCCCATCCTCAGTTTCAAGTTGCCCCTACCCAAGGATGCAGAAGCAGAGCTGCCACCCAGTCACAGCCCCACTCTCCAAAATCAGGTGAGCAAGGTCTCTGCCAGAAACAAATGCACTGTTGCCACCCACACTCCCTATTCCTAGGTAGAGATAAAGCTAGAGATGAATTACTGTGAAGTCCTAAGATCTAATGGAAGCTGCCTTGCTAGTGTACATTACGATCTCTCCAGTTGAGCATGGAAATGTGTATATTTTTTGCACCACAGTATTTCTGAAGCACATAACTTGTGTTTTTTTAAACCTAGATCAACAGCTTGAGAGGTATTTTGCCTCAGTATAAATCACATTTCAATCTTACCTACATCTGATTTGTATAATATGTAGATAACACTTTGGACCTAGAGCTGATGCTGGAATGTTGTGGCGCTATTGGAGAGGGGTGGCTCTAATTTGCATGTGAAAAAGACATGAATCTGAGGGCATTAAAGGGTGGAGTATTGTGATCTGAGTTGGATTGATCTCCCCAAATTTGAATGTTGAAACCCTATCTCAATGTTACTGAGTCTATAGACAGGATCTTTTTACAGTAGTAATACAGATTAAGTGAGGTCATGAAAAGGAACTCCAATTCAATTGCATTAGCATCCTTATAGAGACAACAGGAGTATGCATTCACAGACAAAATGTCATAACCTCTAGCTGATAGAATTTGTAGTACATAAAATCAGTAATTCATTCCTTTCTAATTTCAGCAGAGAGCTTACATCACAATCCCCGAACAAAGTAGTGATACATTTTCAAAATAGATAATTACTTTCACCTGAGAGGCAGGCGAATGAGGAGACAAAGATCTTCCATCTACTGGTTCACTCCCCAAATTACTGCAACAGCTGAATGTGTGCCAATCTGAAGCCAGAAGCCAGAAGCTTCTTCCAGGTCTCCCATGTGGGTGCAGGGTGTTAAGGCTTTTAGGCCATCCTCCTCTGCTTCCCTAGCCAAAAACAGGGAGTTGAATGGGAAGTGAAGCAGACGGGACACAAACAAGGGCCCATGTGGGATGCTGGTGCTTAGAGGTGGAGGATTACACAGTTGGTTCAATGCACTGGCCCCAAATGATATTCACATTAAATTTTTAGAGGCACTGGAATATAACTGCCTAAATTCTTCTTAAGAGACCTATAATAGGTCTCTATTTAAAAGGGTCTTCCAAAGGTTACACTATCCATTTCTTACCTCCAAAGATGCACCTGATTTTGATGACTAATCAGAGTTGATAGTAATATGGTATCAAACAGTGTGTGTGTGTGTGAAACAGATTTTATTTACATGATAACTCAAAGAGACAAGTGCTTCTTTTTGAGATCAGGAAAGTAAATTATGGGGCTATTAAGTGTCCTGTCCATGGCCACAGAATTAGCAAGCAGCTGAGCCAAGATTTGAATTCAATCTGTTGTGAGAATCTACTCTTAGTCACTTTTCTCTACAACTTCTACATTCGTTTATAACTATTAAGCAATATTTCCAGGATGTATCTATTAAGTAAAGGTGAAATACAAGATGGAAAATGAAGGAAACTGAATAGGAGTCTAACCAACTTCTATATTTTGTTTAAGCTCAGAAAAACTTATCCATCCATTGGAAGAAAAAGCAAAAGGCACAATTTTTTTCATAAAAGATGAAGAGATTAAGCATAGACTTTTATAGAGTCTTTTACAAGGCAGTGCAAGTATTCTAAGGAGAGTTTCTGTGATAGTTTTCATTTTTTTCATTTTTTGTTCTCTTTAATATAGTTTCAACTAGACACAGAATGGAAAAAATGTAGTATTTCCACTGAGCTTTTGAGTTTCATGCTCCAAAAGTGTTACTCATCCTACCTCCACCCCCCACTCCCATTGCCACCCCCACAGTGAAATAATCCAAGAAGTAATACAATGTACCTTTTGGGAAAAGTGACTTTGCAATCACTTTAGATCGTAAGAACATACTCTGTTCTTGTGATTTCTCATCTAAATTTTCCAGCAAAAGTTTCCTAATGCCTAAACTGTCAGTAATATTTCTGCTAAGAAAAGTTGCTTCTCAATCCTGCCCTGTTTCAAAAGTATAGGCTCTCTGGAAACCTCAACAATTCAGCCAGAAAATAGGACAGAGGCAGACTACCTGCTCAATGACTTCTTTGATGAGTTTCTTATGAAAGAGCAATAGCACTTCAATTAGAAATGCCTTCAGTTATGGGGGAATAAATGAGGAAAAATGTGAATGTACGAGGGAATTGAAAGAAAGTACAGAGTGCACATACATAGAACATACAACTTTCTCAAGAAGGTAGAGTCAGGGAGTGGGCATTTAGTGTAGGGGTTAAGACATCTGCATCCCATATCAGAGATTCTGGCTTGGATGCCCACCTTCAGTTGCTTACTCCAGTTTCTTACTAATGCAGATCCTTAGAAGGCAGTAGGTAATGATTTCCCAGGAGTATCTAAATAGACATGCACCTGCCACCCATGTTGGAAATCTGGAATGCCTTCCCAGGTTTTTGCTGCATCTCTTACTCAACCGTGACTATTATGGGTATCTACAGGAATCAGTCAGTTAGATGGGAGCTCTTCCTCCACCTCTTGCCCTTTTCCCCATCACTTCTATTTTTTTTTTTTTAAGGAAGCGGGATAAAATGGAGGGCAACAATTTCTGCAAGTCTTCTACTATGTTCCAAATAATTTAGTGATAAGTTTCCAGAGAAGAACCTGTCTTATTTAATAGATTCCATCATACAAGTCCCAATTAAATATTAAACTGATCCATTTATCATCAAATTCTAAAGTGTTTATCTTCCCTCTTTCTGCCGTACAGCCGGAGAGCATTAGAATATGTATGCCATATGCACATAATGCTAGCCTATTATTAAAGACCTGAAAAAAAAAGTCTGGTCCTCCCTTATTCCACAGCCAAAAATTTCTTCCTGTGGTCAAATCCACATTGTTGTTGGTTGTGAACAAAGCCCAATTCTCTTCAGATGCTCTGTCTGTCTGGGCTTGGGTTTGGAGTTCATGAGTACTCAATCATGCTGTAGCATTCCCCCTGACTCATCCTTCTGATGACCCCCTGAGATGGGGCGTGTCTACTAAGTGCTCAATAGGGGGTGGATCCCAGATGCTTATCCCTACTGACCCCTTAGGTAATCCACCCACACCCTAGAGCCAAAGTTCCCATTAGTTTGGCCTTATCTGACATAGCTGCCTTTGTTGTTCTTGGCAAAGAGGGTAATAGCCAACTGTTTACAGTTTTGGACAACTCGTAGCATGGAAAAGACTCATGACATACAGGTGCAGAGAAACTAAGCATGAGGGATTTTAGCCACCACCTTTACAGCATAAACATAGTAAATCTGAAGACCAAAAGTGAGGAATTATAAGTGTCACCTTGGAAAAGAGATCAATGACTAATTAAGAAAAACTTCCTTATTGTTTCCATGTTGGAAAGACAACCCCAAGAATCTGCTTTACATCTCAGAGTTTGATTTTGGGGGTGAGCCTTGTGATACAGGGGGTTAAGCTGTTGCTTCAGATGCCCACACCCCCATGGCAGAGTACTTGGTGTAATCCTGGATACTCCACTTCCGATTCAACTTCCTGTTAATGTGCCGGGGAGACAAATGATAATGGGTCGAGGACTTGGGTTCCTGTAACCCTGTGTGAGATTTGGATGGAGTTCTTGGTTCCAGGATTCAGCCTGGCACAGCCCTTGTCACTGTGACCCTTTGGGGAGTGAGCCAAAGGGTCACTTTGGGGTAGTCTTCCTCAGAAAGGTAAAGATATTGTACAATATTACAACATAGCTCATCTGAACCCTAACTTGCATGACAACTAAAACTCAAAGAATTTCTACATTCCGCTTCATTCAGAGCTTTCCACAGTGTGTGAAATTGCTTCAGGTATTCAGAGCAGTGCAGACTGACTTCCAGTTATTCATCCAATCATCCAAAGGAATTATATGAACAATTAAGTTGAAACAGCATTTCCAATGACTGCAAATAAAATGTAGCTGCTCATCATACATTTCATAGAATTTTGTTAACAACCATCACACATCCTCAAGATCCATCCCATATTGCACTGATCCTCAACAAAAGTCAGTTTAACCATCTGATCACTATTTAAAATGGCATTTGTTGTACAATTAAAGTAAAGGAGGGATATACAGATAGGATTTCTTTTTTATTTCATTTTATGACACAGTTTTATAGGCTCTGGGATTTCCCCCAACCCCTGCAAAGAACCCTTCCCCCATATTGGATTCTTCCACATTGTTACAGTAGTACAGTTCATATCCAGTCATGAGTCCTTCATTGTGGGCATGGAATATGCATAGAGTCCAGCATCTTATTGTCCAGATAAATTCAACAGTTTCATTGGGAGACCATCCCTGGTCTGAAAGTAGAGCTGTCAGAATATCATCCCCTCCAATGAAAAGCCGCTACACAACTTCAACAACAACTTACAACATCATGAAGCTAATTGACATGGTATTGAGTGACCAATATGTTAGAAAATGCAAGTTTTTAACCACATGTGACTACTTCATTGACATTTCAATTATTAGTTTATATAAAACCGGGTTCTATACACCTTAAAATGGCTATAGATTACTATTCAGCTGTCTCATGTCTATTTTCTTTTTCCTTCTTTTTTTTTCATTGAAATGTCATTTTTATTCTTTGCCAGAGATTGATAAGGCCTGTTAGGGAAAGGGTTGCATTTGGTGATGACATGACATCTCATGTCTATTTTCATTGTTATATCTAGCAGCTTATAGTATTCGAGCATGATTTTTACTGAACTTTGTGAATTTTAGGATAGTCCAAACTGGATTCTAACTCTAGCAAGGCATATGCTAACAATTGAGGCACAGAACAGTTTTGGGAGTGGTGTGCAGAGAAATCTTCAATACTTTAGTGAGGAATAACTAATCTTTGTGTCCTACCAAGTAAGGTATATGAGAGTCCAAGCTGACTGTTTCCTGTCTGTTCTAAGCTTTCCTTATTGGTCTCTGTATATCTGATCTAATTTTTTCATGCTCCAGAGCGACCCTGATGGTCATTGCAAGAGAGGATGGGGATCCAAAGTTGGAACTAAGTAAGGACCAGAGAAAGCTCCTCTCCCTAGTCCCGAAGGAAGTTTACTGTTCTTCTGTTCCTGAGGACCACTCAGGGCTCCTGGCTGTTTTCCAATGACATTAGATCCTGTGAGGAAGGATCTGGGTTTCTTCCATCCCGTGTGGGAGATCCAATAGGGAGTGGATGACCTCAGAGTTCTAGGCCTACAAGGGCACTCCAATTCCCTATGATCTCCTTGGTAGTTGGGATATAGTCCTTAGTGCCCATACTATACATATAGGATTTCCTGTCTAGGCAAGATAACAGAAAGCAGAATGCTGAAAGGTGGAACTTCCTAGTAGCTCCCAAGATTACAGAAAAAATACAAAGGTAGGGAACCATACATCATGCCACTCAATAGAATAAAGCAAACCATGCCTGGAATCTCCTGACCTCAAACTTAACACTAGAACATGATGCAGGTGAATTCACTCATTCTGCAGACAACACAAAATAGTGCCTGCAACACCAGGCCAGTCCAGCACCACAATCAAAGAGTTTATTCTCTTTAATGACAAGAAATGATCGGGCAAATAAGCCAAAGATGATTACACTCCTTACTTAAAATCACTAGATGTCCCTGCCTGGGGAAGCCTCTTCTGCCCTTAAATAGCACCAGTTGAGGAGACCAGTGGGAGCTCCAGTAGCAGCCCCTGGCAGCCCCTGTGGCACAATGCAAATCAAATGGAATACTACTGGAAATGTTCTGAAAATCAGACTGTCATGAAAAGTACAACTCACAAAAATAGGCATGTAGAACCTGAGTGCTAAACCTAAGGAGAATGACTACCTCCTAGAATAAAAATTTTATTTGGGACCTAAAATCTACTAGCATAATAGACAAAATGTCCAAGAAAAAAATAAAGAATTATCTATCACACCAAGAAATTACAGTTTGAACGAGAAAAGGCAATAAGCTGATGTGAACACCAGAATGAATCAGATATTGAAATCACCTGACAATTTTTTAGTGATAAGGATTTTAAATCATAAAACATCTCAAAAAGCATTATCAATTCATTTGAAATACATAAAAACATAAAATCTCAGCAAGGAAATAGAAATCATAAAGAACTAAGTGAAAGTCATTATATTGAAAAAATAAAATGTCAGATTAAAAAAAAACTCACTGGATGGACTGAATACTCAATTGTAAATGTCAGAAGACAGACTCCATAAATTTGAGAAGATGTGAATTGGATTTGTCCAATTTGAAGAAATAAAACTGGGGCAAAAAAAAATAGTGTCTCAGAACGTTGTGGGACAGCAATAAACAATGGAACATACATATCATTAGTTTCCAGAAGAAGGCAAAGAGTAGCTTTGAAATCTCAATGAACTTGTTGAAAGACATAAACCTACAGATTTAATAAGCAGATGTGAATGTCAAGTAGGAAAATTCCAAGAAATTTTTAAAAATGACATTTTGTACACTTCTTGGTAATCAGCTCAGGTACCCATCAAACCGATGATTGGATTTAGAAAATATGATATATGTACACAGTATGGAATACTACTCAGCCATAAAAAGTGGGAAATCTTGTTGTTTGCAACAAAATGAATTCAACTGGGAGCTATAATGCTTAGTGAATTAAGCCTGTCCCTAAAAGACAAATATCACATTTTCTTTGATATGTATGAATTAATATAGAATACAAAGAATGTATAGAAACGAAGTGAATATCTGATAGTATGACTGTTGTTTTTAGCACTTGTTTATACCTTTATGAAAGTATGGCCTTTTTCTTTTTACTTGTTGAATATTATGATTAGATGCAAATTAAACCTGTGAATATAGAGAAGGTTGAAATTATGTTTTTGCAAAAATTAAGGGAAAAAAATTGAGGTGGCAGAAGCATGATTATCCTCTTACCTATAAAATACATGAAATCTCTTTATATAATTGGAAATTTTTATTCCAATGAAATATCTTAAAAACTAAAAAATTAAAATAAAAATAAATAAATCATCACTTCCAACTCCTATACTTCAAGGGCTAGAAAACATACAATCTGAATATAAGATCTATCAAAGTAAATTATCTCCTACTCACCTTTTATCTCCCACTTCAGTTTGCTTCCCATAACAACCAAAGCATTGGGAAACAAATATGCTTAGATTCCCTGAGGCCAGGAATTTTACCTTAGTAAATACCAATTCTATGTGGCCCTTAAAGATAGGAAAATATCAATAATTTTAGAATTTCAAAAGAAGACCTATCCTGTCACCTGAGCCAGAGAACTCTTCATATTGATTCTCAATACTATCTATCCCAAGCATTATGCTCTTTCTCATTTTCCAATTTCCAATGTTTCTGTAACTTTCACTGAAAAGACAATGCTATCACTCATTAGTTGTGTCTGTTAACACATATTCTGCCTTGCTAACATATGTTCTACCACCCCATATTAATTTCATATCACTAGTCTTTTTTCCCCCTTTATATAATTGTTCATATTACTGTTCTCAATTTCTTGTATTTGTGGGCTAGTGTAGTAATTTCTTTCCTTTGAGACCTTAGCTGGCAAGTGAGCCAATACCCCTATTCCTAACAGAAGCAAGAAATCTTTTTCTGTCAAGGGTCATTTGGGTACTTATCAACTCATTTGTGGGCCACACAAAATTATCAACTTAAAAATTTGGGCCCATCATGGTGGCCTAGTGGCTAAGGTCCTTGCCTTGAAAGTGCCGGAATCCCATATGGGTGCCGGTTCTAATCCTGGCAGCCCTGCTTCCCATTCAGCTTCCCATCCAACTCCCTGCTTGTGGCCTGGGAAAGCAGTTCAGGATGGTCCAAAGCCTTGGGATACTCCACCCTTGTGGGAGATGTGGAGGAAGTTCCTGGCTCCTGCTTTCAGATTGGCTCAGCACCGGCTGTTGCGATCACTTGGGAAGTGGAGCATTGGATAGAAGGTCTTCCTCTCTGTCTCTCCACCTCTCTGTATATCTGACTTTGCAATAAAAATAAATAAATCTTTTAAAAAAGAAATTAGCCTACTAGAGGCTGGCATGATGGCTCAATTCGTCAATTACCCACCTAAAAGTGCCAGCATCCCATATGGGTGCTGGTTCATATTCCGGATGCTCCACTTCCAATCCAACTTCCTGCTTGTGGCCTGGGATAGCAGTAGAAGACAACATAAGTTGTCTGCACCCATGTAGGAGACCGCAAGAAGCTCCTGGTTTTGGATCAACTCAGCTCTAGCCACTGTTACCTTTTGGGGAGTGACAAAGTGGATGGAAGACCTCTCTTTTTGTCTCTTCCTTCTCTCTGTAAATCGGCCTTTCCTATGTGTGTGAGAGAGAGTGTGTGTGTGTGTGTGTGTGTGTGTGTATATATATATATATATATATATACATATATATATATATATATATATATATATATATTCTATAGGTTTGCTGGATTTTTCCACCACCCTGTGGTTGCCTTGGCAGGACCAAACCAAATGATTTTGTGGGGTTTATATTGCCCACAAGCTAGACATCCCTCATTCCGGCCCTTGCACCTTCAAACTCTCCTCATCCATCAGGAAGCCCTCAACTTTGCTTGAGTGATTCCAGCTTCAGTTCAGTAACTGCCTTAGAATTCTCCAATTTGCTACCATCTGTTTACATGCAGGACATACCTGGGATCCTTCTTGAATACTTCCAGTACCAGCATACTACCAAAGTCAGTAGACTATTTTCATGACAGAATACTTCAGGAACTGATGGGAAAATGCTACATTTAAGCTTTAAAATTGTTCTAGTCTCCCCGTGCCTCCCTTCATCCCTTGATTTCTCAAGGTAAAATGATTCAGGATAAAAATTGGAAAGTTTGTCCAACATGTTTTCATTCTTATTTCATCCTTTACTTCCACATACTGCCGCTAATGTCTCCTCTTGAAGAAGAATTTGATTTAATAAATTAGTTTAACTTGAAGAGTTGAAGGCCTAAAACAATATCCTTTACAAGTTACTGTATTTTAAAAGAAACTGAAAGAAGGTCACAATAAACACAAAACAAGAGGATTTGACTAAGTTTATATTTCTGAGAATTTTGATTGGTTTGCCACAGATTTATTCTTAAAGGTCTTAACACAGTCCTTGTAACCTTGAACAAATTATTTCAACTTTCTGGGTTTTGGAGGACACTCTGACATAAAAGGGCTTGGGCCAGCTGATTTTAGGGTTTCTTTGAGTACTTAAATTGTGTTAAGTATTAGTAATGGAAACCAGCTCGAAGAGTTGAAATTATACCAGGAAGACTAGTTTGGGTGCTTATGAACAAAGCAGATTGTGAGTATGAATCTTTATCTACCTCAATTACTGCAGAGAACAAGCAATTGATTCTACTTGCAAGTATAGAGAACATTTTAGAAAGATAAAATGGGATTTTTTTTCAGGTAGCAAATGATAGATACAGAATAAAGCATGTGAAATGATAAACCAGTAAGTAAGAATGTGCTGTACTGAAGAAACATGGAGTGATTAATTGAGACTGGAGAATCAGATGTGGCAGGGGGTAAAGCTAAAGTAGATTGGCTATACACCGTGAGGGGCACTGAAGGATCTTCCAGGGTTACTAATCAATCTCATAGGCAAAGTGTAGCCACTGGAGATTTGTAAACTAGAGAACAATGACATGAACACATTTGTGTAGTAGGACAATACCTCTGGCTACAATGTAAAGGTTGGATTTGAGGAAAGCTGCATGGAAGCAAGGAAGTTTCTTAGGAAGTTCCTGTGGAATTCTAAACAGAAGGTGATAAGAACTGATTCTTTATAATAGAGAATGAGGAAGGGAAAGGTACAGAGAAAGATAAGTATACTTTTGGGGAAAAAAACAATGTTAAGTTAATCAAGTTGCTCTCCCATATGTCTTTCCAGGGTAAGAACAAAACCTTACTGCTCCTTCTTTCTCCCACAAAGTGCTGTTCTCCACTGGACAGCAAAAACCACAGGGCAAAAGTCCTTGGCTCTACTAAGCTTTCTTAGAAGGCCACACAAAACTGAGCAGGAGCATGGAGGAGTTCAAATGAATTAACAAGACTGATTTGGAATACTTTAACCCCTGTATTCTTGATAAAGGATTAACAACAAGGAAGTTCTAAGCTTCAGCGAAAGACTTAAAAGTATTCCAGGATATTTTAAAGCATCTTTGTATTAAAACCCTGTTTCTTGAATTGATACTTTTATCAAAAATAATACATTAAATTTTATTTTATTTAACTATTCCCCATTAAATTCTAATACAGAAATCTTTTCCATGACATCCCTGACAGTATTAGCCAGATGAGCATCGGTAAAAATGACACTGAAATACTAACTACTTCTCACAGCACCTAGATTTATTTCTTTTTTTTCCTTTTTTTTAAAAAGATTTTTGTTATTTTTATTACAAAGTCAGATATACAGAGAGGAGGAGAGACAGAGAGGAAGATCTTCTGTCCAATGATTCACTCCCCAAGTGACCGCAATGGCTGGTGCTGCGCTGATCCGATGCCGGGAACCAGGAACTTCTTTCCAGGTCTCCCACGCGGGTGCAGAGTCCCAAATCTTTGGGCCATCCTCAACTGCTTTCCCAGGCCACAAGCAGGGAGCTGGATGGGAAGTGGAGCTGCCGGGATTAGAACCAGCGCCCATATGGGATCCCGGCACATTCAAGGCGAGGACTTTAGCCACTAGGCCACGCCGCCGGGCCCTAGATTTATTTCTTAAGGGCAGAAAGATTTTAGGTATTTTATGAACATTTTCAACATGCAGAAATTTGTTTTTCAAACATTCATACATGCTACCTGCTAGTTCAATAGAATCTGTTTATATGTTAATGGAAATAGCAGATATATTTAATTTATTCATTTTTTAGCAATTCTCACTTACTCTTACTATGTATAAGACATGGCCATGGCAAGGTGGATGGAGGGAGTGCAGAAGGAGGAAAGAGGATAAAATCAAATACAGATATTACCCACAACGAGTTTAATGTCTAGTAGGATCAGACCGCTGGTGCTGAACATAGTGCAAACTGTTGGTGCCAAAGCTTATTTACCAACCAAGGTATGATTAAAAACATGACTTAGCCTCCTGAAATGAAGGAACAAAACCAACTTTTCCAATAAATCTAAATGTATCCAATGGCTTGCCACATGATGAAAAGTGTTTATCGCCATCTTCCAGTTTTTGTTGGCATCCAACCACCTACTCTGGCTGGCTTGCAGACTGTCAAAGTGAATTATGACCTCCAAATGCCACCCTCTCTTGGGTCTAGTAGTCATGAGTACTGTGCAGTACAGAAACTAGATTTGGAAATGCTTACCAATGGACTCCAGCATTTATTGATGATATTCAATTTAAAGAATATTTAAAACTATTACTCTTTCTGTGCTGGGACTTCAGAGCTCTCTAATTTCCCTGGAATGCCAAGAAATGCTATTAGCATTTGGCAAAAGTGACATCAGAATGCTATATCACCACGTTTCTGTTTCTGACCTTTCAAAGTTCAATAGACTTTATTTTGTGTCTTGCCATCTGGATTGTTACTCCTTCCACCCACACACACATACAAAAAACCCCCTGCTTCCTATGTTTGGAAATCATTTGTAACTTATAACATTCTAACTCAGTATGAAAAAACTCAAGATGTTGTGATGAGGCAAATTTGATTAGAAGTAATTTCTAACAGCCTTATTCTTAAGAACCACAAATTACATATGAATTGAGTAGATGGGATATAGTTTGTCTTAATCACTCAAGGTTAGCATAATCAGCATAAATCACTATATTATACTACGTTATTCTCAGATGAAGGACACAGGGTTAGGAAAAATTTTTATTTTTCAGGGTGCTGCTGCTTTCCAATCGTCTACCTAAATTTTTAGATTATGGATTCCAATTTTTTGTTTGGAAAATATGGTCACCACAAGTACAAGTTACACATGAAGAATACCATACCATACATAATTAGACTGGAGCAATTCAATGCAAGAAAAACAAATGAACTTAAAGAGCTGGAGGAGTTCAAAGATCAAGCAGACCAATGTGGTTTAAAGCAACCTTTACAGAGAAGGGATGGGCTGGAACTGGACCTTGAGAGATGGATCATCTGAATGTAGTGGAGATGGAAATGGGGGCAAGAATCACCACCTGAGCAGATTAAAAGGCTCATTTGTATTACCAACAACCATTCCTCAACAGCACCTTCGCATGCCAGCCAAATCTTTGACGCCTACACTAGATTCTAAGATCAATTGGCAGAAAGTGTTGCCCAACCTGCTCAGAGGTCTCGTTCTTGATTCCACATCCTGTCTTGCTAGCTTTTCCCCTGGCCACACTAGGTTACCTGGGATGGTTAAGTCGTATTAATCAATAGCAAATTGGAAATTGAGATCAGTTTAGTTCTCTGAGTAGTTTAGAAATATCTGACCTGAGAGGGTAAAGAATCCTAATTAGTAACTTAATCTGATGTTAACACTCAAAGACTAGATCAACTCACCTTTTTTTCTTTACTTTTAAACTGGTTTAGGGTAGTTAGATAGCTATAACTTACACCAGATAATGTTGACAATATTAACCAATATGTAGGTCATTTCAAATGGTAAATGAAAATAAGATAAATACACACACTAATTGAATATATAAACAGTTATGCAGTGAACCTGGACTCAGTGGGGAAAGGAAATAGTTTTCTGTTTTGACACAGTGAGGTTGGTAATAGTGGCCCGAGGAATCTCAAAAGAGTTAGAATATCAAACATTGCTTGGATAGGATGGGCTGGGGATAAGGGAAGGAAGTTTGGGCTAAAGTTTACAAACAGGAATAATGGGGCTTCAGAGAATCTGACAAACAAGATCCTCTTTATTCTTATATACCAGTTTCATTCCCAGTGTCTTTTAAAAGGAGCATGTCCAAAGCTCTGAATCACCAAAAAGACTGGTAAAAACTCAGAAATCCATGATAGCTATGAAAATGAAGTAGTACTATTTTTACAAGAATTATGGTTATAAATGTACAAACAGATACACAAGTACAATTGTTCAAACAGATGTTGCAATCCAAGGACTTCATAGTGATGGCCAGTGATCGTCTTGAAGGTTTCCTATATATTTCAGGCATGTTGCTAGTTGCATATATGTTACAGGCATTGTGAACAATTTCTAGGAATGACTTACAAACATTATACACATTGCCTAGGAATTGTTTACAATTCCTGATTTAACATTCTGCCTGTAACACAAATACCAGTTAAAATGCAAGGAATTTGCTCATACACTGGCATCAAATCAGAAGGCAGTATTTCTACAGACTTGTCATATAACCAAAGGTTTGACTGTCATATGAAAGATGTAACATAGCATAGGTAATGACCAAAGAATGCCATACTCTTGAAGATCCATGTGCAGAAGGCTATCACAAATTGACTGAAAGAATCTAAGTGCAACAAAAAATTTAATTCATTGTTTTAAAAGTAACCTAAATGTATATCCTTTTATTGAGTTGTACAATCATAAATCCAAACACATAACAAAGATTTAAAACCTAACTTTAAAAATATCTTTCACTCTTTTATAAATAAGTTAACTACTAACTTAATATTTATTTGAAAAACATTCCAGAACTTGTGCACAAATAATGTATACTGTACTTTTCTAACTATTCCCTTTAGAAAGATATATACTTGTTCTGATGATATTGCCATCACTAACAATACTTTTGAAATACTGCTTTTAAAACTGCCTTCAGAGCCAGTTTATGAACTACACAATAAAACACAACATTATTTTCTTATATTTCAAAAGGTAATTTATACAATACAATAATATGTTACATATGATATTATATAAGTTATATAAGCCAGATTAATCTTTAAAATTAAAATAATCATCCTATTAAAAATCCTTTACCAACCCACCCTCCAAGGCTTCTCTTAGATTGATATAAGGTCATCCCTTCTCTCTCCACCCAAGCCCCCTTCCTAGAAGACAGGTTCAGCTGAAAAATATTGACTGTCACTTCTTTTAAAAATCTGGACAAATTTTTCCCAGTAACAGTTCTTGGTTTACTGCATTTGGCAATACAAAGCATCTAGACTGTGAGCTTCATGACAGTACAGACTCTGTCTGGCTGACTCATTGTTCTATCTTCAGTGCTCAGAGTAGTGTTGCCATATTGTAGTTGCTTAGCAAATATCTGTTGGATGAATGGATGGATGGATGGATGGATGGATGGACAGATAGATGTGAACTTTCTTGAAGAGTTGTTACAGATCAACAAGCATAGGAAAATGTGAAGTACTGAGGTAATGGCTATATTGAATGTCTGAGCATGCATCCTTTTGGAAATGAGCCCAAACCTCATGACTTAGCAATAATTAACAGAGATCCTAGTGGTGGGCACAGTATATGTTTATATAAGGAACTGGTTAGCTTAGTGCATTTGAAGACTATTAGCACTCTCCTTGTGAATCAGTTTGGTCATACCAGGTGCCATTCATAGATGCAATGTCTGAAACAGTCTGTTTAACTTACAAAGTACCACATTATTTTATTTTCAGGGGTAGATATTGAAGCCCAGAGATCCAGAGTGGCTTGAGCTAGGTTGCAGAGCAAACTAATGAAGGGTGGAAAAGCTTAGGTCTGAGATGAAGAAATTAAAATACCAAATCTGAGCTGATTTACTATTTACCCTCTTCTAAGTTAGAATTGCAGTCCTGGAGTCGTCCTCCATGGTATTATAACCTTTTCATAGGTTAAAAAGTCATGACCATAAGGCCATCTTCAACTCTCCATTTAATTTGAGAATAGTCCTATTACCTGTACTAGTATTAGTAGTGAAAATAGTAGTAGTAGTAAAAATAATTTCAATAGTATTGTTAAAACATACACATTATATTACCTAGCACTTGCTAAGTACATAAGTCATGTTGTAGACTGTGAAAATCCTTTACATGGGATTCTTCTTTTAGTCCTCTTCACAGATTTGACAACTAAGCAATGTTATGAGCCCCATTTCACAAATAAAGAACCTAAGGCTCTGAGAATTTAAGTGAGCGAGCTACTCATGAATCTATGCCTAACATTGAAGCCCAGGAACTGAGTCCAGGAACAGTGTGCTGCCTCTTCAGCTTTATGCCTGCTGTTTGGCCCATCCTTTCCCTGGATTACAATAAAGGTGCAAGAAAAATCTGAAGAGCCACCCTATTTACAATCTTGAACTGATTTGGTCTCACTTATAGCACTCAATAATAATGGGTGGAAAGCAATACAATCTTAGAGACTGAACATCTGTTTTAGGACCTTGAGTATGTTTTTCTGGACTATCCTCTTAGAAATGTTTTTTGAACATTTGTTCAAACAAGTTGAGGTCTGGACACCATCTGATGCCTTTCTTGATTGGTTATGCGCCAAGTATGACATGATCTTTCAACATGTGGTTTGAGTTAGATGGAAGCATTGTACATGCCTGGGACACTGGGCAAGCCATTCAGAACTGCCCCTAGATCCAGCCAAGAAGGCCCATGAAGAGCTGGTAGCCCTGAGGTGATTGGGATGAGATGATCAGCTGAGTGGGTCAACCCATAAACCTCACTGAAGTGAAAGTCTTCACCTGAGAACAATTCCATTTCCTTTCTGCCCAGATAGGTTCTTGTCTTTGGGACAGGCTTCAGAAGCACCCAATGGCTTCATACATTTTGTGGCTTGAGAGTTTCAGGAGCTCTGAACCTAAATTACTAGTCCAGCATTACTGTGGCCTACTTTTGTACTATAAGCCACCTGAACTCTACCTGCCATGCTTTGGAATCATTAGGGAACTGATTAATGGCTTTGGAAGGTGCCTTCTAGTGCACATAACTGGAAGGGACTATAATCTCAGACAGTTTTACAGCTTTGGCAGGATGGAAGTATACTCTGTGGATAGATTGAATGTCACCTCTTGGCCTTGGTTTGTGGGAGAAGACTGCAGAGCCCATCAACAAAGCTGCCACGTGGCCAAGTCCATGTGAGTGATGGAAACATGACTGTGGGTAGAGGCCAAGACCGGTAATGAGGGAGGAGACACTCAAATCTAAGGGGAATCCCTGAATCCCCAACATCTGTAAGATATATCAAGTGAGGCTAGAGGATAAAAAGCAACAAAAAATTATTCAGCTGATAGAGGTGTATAAAGAAAGAAGTTTAGAAGATCAAATCTTATGCTGTGCCCATGGGAAAGGTACAGGTCTGTTTTAACATCCAAATGAGTAGATAAAATATACAATAAGAGTTCTCCACAGTTAGACACAAACCTAATTATAGGGAAATCTTTCCTTGAGCCATTATAAAGTCCTGGAATTTCCCCAAACTATTCCAGGAAGTTCTGCAAGCTGATGCTATTTGTGACTAATAATGCCATTCCTTCTTCACATCCCTCAATGGAAAATGCACTTACATCACTGAAAACTGAGAATATCATCTCACAAAATTTGCCTAACAATACTGGTGGGAAAAGAACAAAAAGTTGTTGTAGATTATTATTGATTGAGGCTGATAAAGAAATAGATCTGGTAAGGGTTATTGCAATATTTGGAATAAGATATCATGTAGGCCTAGATGAAGGTGGTGGCAGTAACTATGGAAAGAGATACTGATCATTAGACAGATTATGTAGGAGTATTTCTATGACTTAACAACTCACTGGATTAAGCAAGGCAATGGAAGAATTGAGAATATTGTCATTATTAGTCTTAGTGATTGAAAAGACAAAAAGAGCTATGCTAGTAACAGAAACAGTGCATTAGAAGAAAAAAAAAGTGTTGTGGGGATGATAAAGGAATGTGAAGCACAAGACTGCAAAAAAAGATCAACACTTTGAAATACTGGTCTGATGCTTAGGGAGAGAGGTTATGGCTAGAGATAAAAATGCAGACAGGCATCACTTGCCAGCTCCTGCAGCTAAGCCCAAGCCGGCTTGCTCCCAATTCTTACAAGTAAACACCACATACAAAGGATACTTGAAACTTTCTGCCACCTCCCTGCTTCTTCTGTTAACCTTCCCAAATTCTTCTACCAACTGACTATCTCCAGAACCTTAAATAAAGAAACCCAGTTGACCTTTTGGTGTATATACAAGCATCATACACAAATATGTACCCTTAATACGACTATATTCCCAAACACATGCCATTTGCAAGTATTAAGTGATCCAACCAGATTACATTCATCAAAGATTTGGAAGTTGTTTACATCAGTGAAAAAAGTCACATGTATAAAAAAAGTCTAGAAAGAAAAAACAAGGTGAGTGCTACACACTTAGTGACCATATTTTCTGAAGCAAAAATTGGCATCAGTTCTTGTTGGGAAAAATTAGCAGACTCCTTTCTGCTGGAATGAGGCAATTTAGGAGAAATAATTAAAATGACAATCTATTAAAATTTCCAGAATATTTAGATTATTTATAGAAATAGAAGGACTATTTACCTCCGGAAACTCAGAAACTATATAGAGCAGGATACTAACGATGTAATTTGTTATAATTTTTAAAGTTATTTTCTTTGATCACTTTTATATTCTACAACATCCAACCTATGATGTCTAACAGTCTTGGCTTTTGTTCCCTCTCTGTAGAATTTAAGGATTCTAAAAAACTAAAGATTAGAATGAGAATTGTCTTGGTAAGCAGGCCCAGAATAGATAAATAACTTGCCTGAGGTCATACAGTTAAGTCAGTTGTAGAACTGAGACTGGAGTGCAGGTATTTTGACCTTTTAAGCATATTTTCAAACACCAAACCTTGGGCTTTCTGCTTTTTTTTTCATATCTTATCCTTTCCATTTTCTTTATAAATTCCTGGGGAAATGGGACCACTACAAAGCAGGTGCAGTGCAAATTGAAGGAATTCGAATTGATGAGACTTAGGGATTCGGCACCTGCAAATTCCTTTAATGTTTGGAAGAAGCATATCCTCTCTTTATCTGGATATCATTTCCTCTTCTCAGCTGAAATATCCACATCTGTGTTATAGCATATGTTTTGCTGTCAAATGGAATAGAAAGGGGAAACACAGTTAAAATGGGTACCTTTTGTTTCTGGAATCACTTTCTCAAATGATTAAAGGTTCAGAACTTTACATACATACAGTCAGCTAGATGTCAGCACATTTTGTGCTTTCTAAGATTTCCCCCCAATTATTGGAAGGACCAAAACTGCTGCTCATGGACAAAGATTTACTGCTGGGAAAAATGTTTTGACAATCATACCTCATTACTTAAGGTCTTCCTATGTTTAAGCAGGAAAGTACATTTGTATATGTTGCAAGAAATGGCTTCCTCAAATCAACATTAGAGCTATGACCCAACACTTTCATTTTCCATAGAAGAGATTTGCTTCTTATTCCTTACTAGTTCCCAAGGCTGTAAAATCAGAGCTAGAAATGGAAAAGAAATGGCTCCTCCTCCCTCATATGATTTCCTTATGTGAAGCAAGCTCTTATGATTCCATTCAGCATGAATGATACATTAGATGCCTGCCCTCTGATCCTAAGAGTTGGTAAACTTCTTAAAGAGAAGCTAAATTGACCCAGCATGGTAGCCTAGTGACTAAAGTCCTAGCCTTGCATGCACCAGGATATGGGCACTGGGTCATGTCCCAGCTGCTCCACTTTCCTTTTAGCTCCATGGTTATGGCCTGGGAAAGCAGTAGAGGATGGTCCAAAGCCTTGGGACCCTGCACCCACATGGGAGACACGGAGGAAGCTCCTGGCTCCTGGCTTTGGATCAGCTCAGCTCCAGTACTTGTAGCCACTTAAAGAGTGAACCAGTGGATGGAAGATCTTTCTGTCTCTCTTTCTTTCTGTAAATCTGACTTTCCAGTAAAAATAAATAAATCTTTGGAAAAAAATAAAAAGAAAGGCTATTCACTAGATTACTCTGTCTTTTTCTAGGTCCTAGCCAGTACATTGCAACAGCTCAAACGTATATGGAACCAACTGAAAGAATGAATACAATAGGATGTTGAAATGGAAAGAAAGGTCAATATAAGATAAGAAGTAGAAGCATTGAAAACTATTCCCCATTTTAGTTCAGTTCTTATATAAAAATATTAATAATTTTTTTACATTATCTGAGGAACTCAAAGTTCCCAGGCACACACTCCAATTCATCTCAAGCAATTTCACTGAAGTCTTGCATATACCTTGGGCCCAAGACCAAAGGTGAGTAATTTCACTCCATCAGAAAAATCATTGAAGAGGTTTAAGGTAATGGAAATTGGTGCTCTGGATTACACCTGTTCTTTCCCCCTCTGTTGTTGATTCCTGCGTAGTGCCTTTGAAGGAAAAAAAACAGAGAGCAGATAACTAGAGTGCCTTGGAATTAATGAAGGAAGACAAAACAGAGAGGTATGTTCAAGCCCTTATATTGTGCCCCAACAGATAAAATATTTGATCCAGAGGTACCCCTCACAACAATACATCCCATTTACAGTCCCTCCACAAACTTGGAACATCTGTTATTCGGACTGAAGAAAGAGGACTGTTAAGATGGCCTGTCTTATCGTATATCTCTGACTTTCTGTTGTACATTATCATGATAATATCTGTCAGAATTGGGAATCACACACAAAAGCTAAAGGTAAATAAATTGAAGGCATGTAATATAGTTAGCCACTACAAATGTGTATGGCTTGGTTATTAAAAAAAAAGACTGTTAACAATATTAAACAGTTACATAGCATTTTACCATTTTTGAAGATATACTTGCATTATTCTTTTTGGATTAACAACAAAATATCATAGACTGGAGATTAAACCATAGACATTTATTATCTCACTGTTCTGGAGGCTAGAAATCCAAGATCATTGATGCCATGGTTGGTTTCTCATAAGGCCTCTTTTTTTGGATTTTAGATAGTCACTTTTTCACTGTGTCCACACATGGCCTTTCTTCTGTGCTGAGAAAGAAAGAGAGAGAGAGAACCTGATATCTTCTACTCTTCTTATGTAACTTCTTTAGGGTAACGGCCCCACTCTTACTACTTCACTTAACACTAACCACCTCTTAAACAGGCCTATCTCAAAATACAGACACACTGCAGTTAGGGCTTCAATATATGAGCTGGGGTGAAAGGAGACACAGTTTTAGTTCATAACAGGACTATTAGTGCTTTACTGTTGAAGGAACAGAAGCTCAAAGAGATTTAGTGATTTGTACATACTGGTATTTGAAGGCAAAACTAAAACTCAAAACTCAAACTCTAGTCTCGCAGTCTTTTTAATATTTCAAACTTCCTTACAGAATGAGCTAGGAAATATTCCTTCTGCTTGTATTTTCTGGAAGTGTTTGTAGAGACTTGGAATTCACCAAGTGAAAATCACCATTGAATCCATCTATGTATGGTACTTTCTGCTTGAGAAGATTATTAATTATTGATTCAAGTTATTTAACAAATGCTATCCTATTTAGACTACCTATTTGTTCTTGTGCGAATTTTAGTAGATTGTGTCTTTTGAAGAGTTAGTCTATTTCCTCTAGATTATTGAATTCCTGGTCATAAAGTTATTCTTTATATTTATTTTGTATCCTGTTGATATCCATGATGGTTTTCTTCATTTTAGTAACTAGTGGTTTGTGACTTCATTTTTTCCCAGCTCATCTGACTATACATTTAATTTCATTCATCTTTTCAGAGGAATATAATTTTTTAAATATTCATTTATTCATTTGAAATGCAAAGTTACAGACACAAAGGAGGGAGAGAGAGAGTAAGATAGAGAGGTCTTCCACTGCGTCCATTCTCCAAATGACCTCATTGGCTGAGAAGGGGCTGGGCCTGGGCTGAGCCAGACCAAAGCTAGGATTCATTTGCTTCTTCCAAGTATTTCACATGTGTGGCAGGGGTCTAAATACTTGGGTCACTTTCTGTTGCTTTCCCAGGCTCATTAGCAAGGAACTAATTCAAGCGTGAAGTAACTGGGAATCAAGATGGTGGAATAGGGTAAGGACATGTTTAAACAGATGGAGAAACATTAGCCATTGTGAAGCAGAGAAGGCAAATTCCAGGAAATAAAAGAGGACAGAACAACAGCAGAGGGGCACCTGGAGACTGACAGACACGGGACAGCTGCAGACACAACGATGTGGTGTTGCACTGACTGATATGCCAGTGGCATTCAGTGAGCTGCAATCTGAACTGCACTGGCAGCCGGAACTCCACCAGCAACAAGGTAGGAAAGGGAGTTCACCGGGAGCCAAGGAGGTGATAGTTTCTGCTGATCTTTGTTGGTGAAATGTGTCTCCTGTAGGCAACAAATAGATGGGTTTTGTGTTTTTAATCCAGTCTATTAATCTATAACATTTGATTGATGAGTTTAACACATATACATTCAGGGTTAATATAAGTGGGTGGTAATTTGGTCCTGTCATTTAAAGGTTGTTCACTTATTTAGTCTTCTGTTGTTATTTTACTGGGATGGCCTTCACATTTGCCTTTTGGTTTATTTATTTATTTATTTATTTATCTTAGTTTCATCTCTTCAAACACTTTGTTCTGATTAAATTCTTCAATGACTCATAGATCATACAGTAGCATCATTTTCTTCAAGAAGGTTGTTGATTTTCTTTTTCATTTCTTCAACGACACATTAGTCATTCAGTAGCATGTTATTTAACTTCATGGCATTTTTTTCTTCCTGTAGTTGATTTTGTTTTGTGGCTTTTCATTAAATGTACAGAGGATGTACAGTAACTGTGTAATGGAGACTATCATATCCAGATGTGAGGATACAATGCAGTATGCATCTCTACTTTCAGAACAAGGATGGACTCCCAATGAAACTGTTAACTACATCTTGACAATAGGATGCTGAACTCCCTGCCATTGTCCATGCCCACAATGATGGACATATGACTGTGTATGAAGAACTATACTATAGTATTAACATAGGGGAACTCAGTGAGGGGGGTGGATTTGGGGAGGGAGTATGGGAAATTCTAGGGCCTATGAAACTGTATTATAAAATGATAATAATAATTTAAAAAGAAGTAAAAGCAAAACAAACCAAAAAACCCCACAAAAAGAGGAGTAGCCGAGACTTGAGCTGGCATCACAGGAGACAGCTTAACTTGCTACACTACAACATGGTTCCCCTAGAGGAGTGTCATTTAGTTTTGTTGATTTTCTCTGTGGATTTTTCTCTTCTCAACTCCATTCAATCTGTGCTATTTTTTATCATTTCCTATACTTTATTGGATTTCATCTATTCTTTTTCTTTTTATTTATTTTTAATTTTTTATTTTTTCATTTTTAATTTTTTTAAAGTTTTCTTTTTTTTTTAATTATATTGTTGACAATCTTTACATAGTTAATTACAGTAAAAACGTTCAGGGGGTATAGGGAAGTGGGTAAGACTATTATGTCCATATTGTTTCCATCATGTATCAGAGGTAAAAGGGGATATTGAGGGAGAAGCCCCACCCGGTTTCCCGCCCACCCCAAGTCCGGGATGTGGAGCATGCTCTGAGATACTTGCTCAAGTGGTTTTAATAGTTGTCCAGTTATGAATTGCTGCCAGTTTCACCACTCTCAGCTCGATGAGGTCATTGCAGAATCCATTGATTGACACAGTCCATCATAGTGTCTTCATTTGCCCAGTATATCGCTGCCAGTATATAGCTGAGGTGGTTGATTGACTTGTTCTGTCCTCTGTCTTTTCTTGGCTAGGGTTTTTTTTCTAATTGTTAAATCTAGAAGTTTGTATTATTGATTTTAGATCTTTATTTCATAAAATATGCATTCAACACTATTAATTTCCCTTAAATATTGTTGTGTTTATATCTCACAAACCTTGATAAGTTATATTTTTATTTACATTAAATGCAAAATACTTGCAAAATGTCTCTTGAAACCTCTATTTTTTTGTTCTATGTGCTATTTAGAAATGTGTTCTTTAATCGCCAGGTACTTGGGGATTTGCCAACTATCATTTTGTTGTCTATTTCTGATTTGGTTCTATTATGGTGTGATAGAAGATGCTGTAAGATTTATACTTGTAAAATTGTATTATGTATCTTTTATGTTCTGAAATAGGAAAAATTTTGATGGTGTTCTAAGTGTTCTGGAGAAGGTATTCTGTTTTCTGAATCTGACAAAGTTGAAATCTTGAAATGCAAATTTTTTCTTGTGCTGCTTCATGTGTTTTGGTGCTTTGTTCTGCATATACAGATTAGGGATTGCCATGTATTCATGGTGGACTAACTCTTCATGCTACTTTATACAATTTCTTTCTTTGCTTCTGGTCATTTCCCTTGCTGTGAAGTCTGCTTTATCTGAGATTAATATAGTAACATCAGCTTTCTTTTGATTGGTTTGAGCACAGTACATTTTTCTCTATTATTTTATTTTCACCTACTTGTGTACTTATATTTGAAGGGTTTTTTTTTAAATAGATTTAATTTCTTTTTATTTGAAAGGCAGAGTTGCAGAGAGAGAAGGAGAGACAGATTTTTCACCTGTTGGTTTGCTCCCCAAATGGTAACAATGGCCAGAGCTGAGTGGGTCTGAAACTGGAACCGGTGTTTCTTCCAGGTCTCCAATGTAGTTGCAGGGATCCAGGGACATATGCCATTCTCAACTGCTTTCCTAGGCCATAAGCAGGGAGCTAGATAGGAAGTGAAGCAGCTGGAATAGTAATCAGCACACCTATTGGATGCTGGCATTGTAGGTGCCAGTCCCACGATTTCTTTGAAAAGATTAAAGTGAGTTTCTGGCAAAGTACACTTAGGTCTAGTTTCTTACCCACTTTGTCTTTTGTAATTGAGATATTTAAACCATTGTTATTCCACTGACTATTGATTTGGGTTAGATTAATATTCACTACATTTGTCACCATTCTTGTTTGTTTCCCTTGCCTTTTGTTTCTTTTTTTCTTCCACTCAACTTTGGCTCTCTTGGGTTTTAGTTGAGCATTGTAAACATACAGTTCCTCTCCGTATTTTTCCTAAGCATATGAGTTATATTTTTTAAACATTTTTAGTGGCTGCCCTAGAGTTTGCAATTTACATCTACACAAATCCAAGTCCAATTTTAATTAACTATGTAAAAATCCACTTTTAATTAACTATATACAGTTTGATAGGTAGCAAATATCTTACAACAGAGCATCTTGATTAAATTTCTCATTAACGAAATACTTTTGTCATTCATTATTCATAAGATATAACCATCAAAAATAATGTTTCTACTTAGCTGCAAGGTAAATTAAGAGTAAGAAAAATATTCCATTTTCTGTTACCTTCCTTTGTTTCTTTTCTGATTGTAGATACAAGTCTCTTACTTATACACTATTTTGCTTCTTTCTGAAGAATTTCTTTTAACATTTCTTGCAGAAAAGGTCCACTGTTGACAAGTTTCTTCCATTTTCACCTGTCTGAAAAAGTCTTCGTAATCATTCAAGCTTAATTTTGTTAGATACAGAAATCTATTCCCATGAATTTCTTCATCCAATATTTTAAATATTTCATTCCATTTTCTACCTATTTGCCTATAAGAATATTGCAAAGTGTTCTTTGAGAAACTGATTAAAGATGATTTTAATTTGATGCAAAGATTTGAAATTTATGCACAATTTTTTATAATACAGATTTTTCATTAACTTTTGAAAGATCTCTCACATGAATGGATTTCGAAACATTTTACAATGAAGTAAATTTATTTTTTAATTCCATTTTCCACCAACTTTTTAAAAAGTTATAGTTTCTGAAGAGAAAACCAACACATTTCTTGTCTTCATTCTTCTTAGATAAGGCGTTTTCTTCTTTTGGCTTCTTCCAACATTTTTGTCTTTGATTTCTTGCAGTTTGATTCTGATAAAACTAGAAATAGCTTTTTGGCATTTACCCTGTTTCATGTTCCATGCACTTTCTGGATTTTTATTTTTATGGATTTCAGTAATTTTGAAAATTTCTCAGTCATTATTACTTTGAATATTTCTTCTACCCTTGCTTCTTATATTCACATGAGGAACAGTTGCTTTTTTTTTTTAAAGATTTTTTTTCTTTATTGGAAAGTCAGATTTAAAGAGAAAAGGAGAGACAAAGAAAGATCTTCTGTCTACTGGTTCACTCCCCAAGTGGCGGCAACTACTGGAGCTGAGCCAATCCTAAGCCAGGAGCCAGGAGCTTGCTCTAGGTCTCCAGTGTAGGTGCAGAATCCCAAGGCTTTGGACCGTTCTCTTCTGCCCTCCCAGGCCACAAACCAGGAGCTTTATGGGAAGTGAAGCAGCTGGAACATGAACCAGTGCCCAAATGGAATCCCAACACATGCAAGGTAAAGAATTTAGCCACCAGGCTACCATGTCAAGCCAAGTAGTTTTTTTTTTTTTTTTTTTGTAATTACTCTACACTTATTATTCCATTCTTTTTAATTTCTATTTTTGTTTTTGCTTCACTTGCCAGAGTTTCTATTTCTTCAAGTTCACTTATTTTTTTCCTTTGGGTAGACCCACTCTACTGATAAATCTACCAAAAAGTATTCTTCATTTATGTTATAAGAGGTTTATTTCTGTCATTTTTATTTTGACTCTTTCCTAGAGTTTTCATTTCTCTCTTTGTGTTACCACATGTTTCTGTATACTGTTCAATTTTCCAACTGGGTCGCTTACCTTATTTATTATACTATTTATGTGAAACCCCAAATCTGATAATTTTAGAAAAACCTCTGTTGCAATTGGATATAGTTCGGATGCTGTATCTGTCTTTCAAACTATAATTTTTGTCTTTTAGTATGCCTTGTAGTTTTCTGTTGATAGCCAGACACAATTTACTGGGCAGCAGTAAAGAAGTAAATAGGGTTTTGTGTGAGATTCTGTGTTTATATGATTATGGGTTATATTCTTTAACTGTTTGCTTTGGTTATACAAATCAGAAGTTAAAATTTCTTCTGGTATCCTTGCTGTTTTCTCCCTATTATCTCTGTTTTTCCCTACATAGTTTTAAAATATGATCAAATATATTCAGTTCCTTCACATTGTTTGCTATTGTATAAAGGCCTTACTGATGTAGTGGGAAGCACTCTATAATGATGTAACTTGGCCTCAGTTTTTCAGTGTATGTGTCCCTGGTCTGTAACCTGCATAAGTGCTTCTCAGTTTTGTCCCTTAGGTGAAGCAGGAAGGCAAGATGGATATGAAGTTAAGTATTTCCCTTCTACCTTGTCAATTAGGTGCCATAACACTTTAGTTGTGTGGGTTCTGGCAGAACACTTTCCCTGGAGTGCAAGAACCTGTTAAGAAGAGCAAAATGCTCTCTGGATATACTATACAATGTATATTTTTCCCATTGTCTTTCTTAAAGTACGAATACATGTTTCTCAAATATTCACCGCTGAACCTTAAGGGGAAAATTCAGCCCCCTGAAACTGATTTTTAAATTTTCAACTTTATCCACATTGACACAATGGGCTAGCATTGGTAACTTAAAGCTTTAAAAACATTAACATATCACAGAGTTAATGAATGATTGGTACATGTAGAGAGCATACCCAGATTGGAACATATCTAGTAAATCAACATGAAGCAGTAAACAAAGTCTTACCACAAAGTACTTAATGATTTATCATTATTTCTCTGAATGAAATTATAAGATCCATATGCTTTTGTGAGCCCAGGTGGAGGAATTTGGGTGGGAGAATTTATTAATTTATGTTCAAAGTGATAAAGCAATGATCTGAATAAGATCCAGTAAAGTGAAGAGCCAGGAGTCAAACACACAACTGCCTAATTTTAAAAGACCTTGCTATCTGAACAACAGCGTTTTCCCTAGACAATAGAAGTTCAAATTAGAAAACGGCCTGGGTGGCCAACACTGCATAGAAAGTTAAGCTTCTGCCTCAGCATTGACATCCTATAGGGGTCTCATTTGACAACTGGCTGCTCCACTTTTGATCCAGCTCCCTGATAAATTCACCTGGGAAAGCAACAGATTCATGGCCCAAGTTCTTGGGCTCTCGCCCCCATGTAGGAGACCAGAAGGAAGCTGCTGACTCCTAGATTCGACTTGGTCCAGCCCCAACCACTGGGGCCATTTGGGTAATGAAACAGGAGATGAAAAACATCGGCTCTCTCTCTCTTTCAGTAGTTCTACCTTTCAAATTAAGGTAAAGTAAACCTTTTTAAAAATGCCTGAGATACCTTGTAAAGAAATTACTTCCTTAGAGCTTTGTTTGGAGCACCAGCATGCCATATAGGTACTAGTTCATGTCCTGGCTGTTCCACTTCCAATCCAGTTCCTTGCTTATGGCCTGATAGAGCAGTGGAGGATGGCTCAAGTCCTTGGCCCCCTGCAACTATGTGGATGACCTGGAAGAGGCTTCTGGCTACTGGTTTAGGATTGGCTCAACTCTGGCCACTGTGACCATTTCGGGGGTGAACTAGTGGATGGAAGATTTCTTTCCCTCTCTTTGTTGACTTTTAAGTAAAATAAATCACTTTTTTAAAAAATGAAAGTACTTCCTTGAACTCCATATGTACATGCATACAAGGATCACTATTGAGAAATGATTTTTACAACCATGAAGTTAAGGAAGGCAGTAGGCTCAGTACGTGACTATTACAGATCTTTTCCAAGTTCAGAAATGTGTGATTCAACGTAAACGCCTTGATGACATGTTTTTACTGTTATACTTTTGGAGGAGACACACACATTTACTCAGACACACAAAGCAAAATTTATTCCATTAATCCTTTCTTCTAACTTACATCTCAGCTGCCCAATTTTCGAAATTGTTAGCATCTCAGGTTTTCTGACTAGCAAATGTTAGTTCTTACAAGGCTTCTGTTCTGAAATCCATCACTGGGCTCTAGTCTCAGGAATGCTGATCTTGTGAAGAACTCCAGACAACATTCAGGTTGTCATGGCTACTCCAAAGTAAAATTGTTGTCTGGTGAATACCCTGAAAGTGTGCAAAATGGCTGAAACAGCACTGCAATTATTTAAAAACATCATGATGAAAACTGGTCTCCATTCAAATAAGAAACATCCAGGGTGTCACCACACCAGTTGAAAAGCTACTAAAATTATATATTGCTGTTACCTTTACTTAATACTATAATGCTTTCCACTAATATTGTCAAGAAAAGAACGAACATTTAGAACACCTAGTAAATGGTGTGCTGCAACTTTAAAAGCACAAAGAAATATCACTGGTGGCAGAACCTCTGAGTTCCCTTGTGAGTCCTCACCCTGGCTCTAGGACAGACTTCCACTTCATAGCTATGGTGATCAAACAAAGTCTAATAAAATGGGTCTTCTGCTTTGGACAACTAAACAGAGATGAAGACAGCTTGAATCAGGCCTGAACTGATGTCAAGA
The DNA here is from genome assembly GCF_030435755.1 of Ochotona princeps. Taxonomy (NCBI): domain Eukaryota; kingdom Metazoa; phylum Chordata; class Mammalia; order Lagomorpha; family Ochotonidae; genus Ochotona; species Ochotona princeps. The sequence continues at coordinate 45,382,471 of NC_080865.1, forward strand.
AAAACATCTTGCTTCATCTCTCTTTCCTCCCACCCTCTGGGTTTAGGGTCAGTCACCTGGAATTGGGATAACTATCAGAAACAAATCTTAATTCAGACAGCAAGAGGGGAATTTGGAACAGTTTTTGAAATGACACCAGGATTTTGTTGTTTGCTTAGCATAACTTAATTATATTACTCCTCTCAGATTTTCTTCAAAATTTCTTCTTTTCTCTTTTCTATTTTTTTCTTTTGATTGAATTGTGTGGAATTTTCTCAACCCCCACCTCTGTCAATTCCCTACTTAAAATTATGATGGTAACACTACTCAGATCAGCCAAGGAAACTTCCTTTTGTAATTGTATGAGAGTAGGAAACTACCTGTCCACTACTTGAACATAACTTAAATCAGATAAGACCAACCATTATTCGACCATTTCAGGATCCCTGGCTAATAATGGACTTAAAATAATAACTGTTAATAAAACAGCAAACTTGGACTTTGCCATGGGTGTTCACCTTCACTGCATTTTTACCAGCTCCATCCTTTTGCAAGAAAACCTGGGGTATGACCAATCCTCATATATAAAGGTTTGAAAGAAAAACCACCTGGGCTCAATAACTAACATTTGGCCATAAATTAAAAACAAGCAGAGTCACAAGTTGCAGTCCTGTGGTAAACGCCTCTCAACCAGGGCAAAATGAAAGCAGTTGTCTGCAACCAACAGTCCTTTTTCCAGCACTGAACCTGACTGAAAAACTTCCAAAGCAGATTTTGAGCAAATTTCTTTGAGGAGTCTTCTAAACACTTCCCAAAGGGATATTACTAAGTTTGATACAATAAATTCAGTTCACTCAGAGTCCAGCTACAATTCCTCCACTGGGTATCATCTTGATATTAGACAAAGGAAAGTTTGATTCTTACAGCCCATTCTGCTGAACTTTGAGTTCTGAGTTTATAAAATCCTACTTAGCAAGCCTTGCAAAACCAAAAAGAATAAGGTCATGATTCTGGGCATCTAAACTAAGGTCTTATCCAACATATGACTGAATATTTCCAACTACTATGTATATTGTGTTAGGAAGGGAAGAATGAGCCAGAAAAGTAATTTTATCAATGATTTTAACATACTTCACTTTACCAAGAGGTGAAAAAGTCAACTGAGGTGGGAATAGAACAGGATCAATCCTGAACTCCAAGCTGCTACTATAGGGTTTATTGTCAGTAGAAATACTAGACACTAAATAACAAGGACAACAACATAAATATTACTAAGTTTTTACTATGTGTTTACAATATTACAATGAATATAGGAAACCCCACAATCTAGTGTGATAGACTCTTCCAAGACACTTCAGTTTATGTTTCTACATCATTGCAATTCCAGTAAACACACTCAACAACTTGTATTGTCACCTGTGTGTTTTAAATCAATGTCTCCTCAGCTGAGTTGTGAAGTGTTTGAGGGTCGTTCTTTTCATTTGTGTATCTAGTACATCTAGCAAGTATTCTGGACACTCATTGTCCAAGAAGCTGATAAAAGGAGACAGGTATGAACTACACACAACAAAATAAGGAATAGGGGGCTGGTATTGTGCCATAGCAGGCAAAGCTGTTGTCTGTTCTTGCCATCATCCTATATGAGTGCTGATTCATGTTCCAACTGCTCCACTTCCAATCCAACTCCCTGTTAAAGGCATAGGAGAACAATGGAAGATGGCTCAAGTGTTTGGATCCCTGCATCAATGTAGAAGATCTGGATCGAGTTTCTAGCTCTTGTCTTTGGCCTGGGCCAGCCCAGGCTATTACAACCATCTGGAGAGTGAACCAACAGATAGAAGGTGAGTTTCTGTCTCTTTGTGTGTGTACATGTGTGTTTCACTTTCAAGTAGATCAATCTTCTTAAAATTCAGGACTAGGTCAAAGTTGAAAGCTTCTAATTTCATATTCTTTTGATCTATGCTCTATAATACTCTTAGAATGAAAATTTCTACTAAGTTGTTGAAGCTATACAGTAGTTCAAGGGTGGAGAACATTTGGTCTGTGGGCCATATAAACCAAGTAAAATCATTTGGTCTGTGCCTGCCAAGGCACCTGCAGGTGGGATTTAAATTCAATAAGTCTATAGCAGGCTAATTTTTAGGTTAACAGCTTTGTATGGCCCATGAATAAGGTTATAAATATTCAAATGGCCCTTCATAGAAGAAGGTCCTCCACTTCTGCCCAAGTCAAATGCTTCTGTATTTCCTTGAGGATATTATTTTTTTCCTAAATAAAACATTTTATATATTTTTTCTAAATAAAGATCTGTGTATTTGAACGGCAGAGTTATAGAGTAGAATGAGAGAAAGAGAACGATCCTCTATCTGCTGGTTCACTTGCAAAATGGTCACAACAGTCAGAACTGGGCAAGGACAAAGCTAAGTACAGAAATACTAGGCACTAAATAGAGCCTGGAACCCCGTCTGTATCTCACACATGGATGGAATTTTGCTGCTGTCCTATGTGCATTAGCAAGGAGTTGGATCAGAAGTGGAGCAGTTGGAACTCAAACAGGTACCCATAAGGAATGCCAGTGTTACAGGTGGTGGTTCAACTAGCTGTGCCACAAAACCAATGCCAAAACTGGGTTTTTTTAAGCATACACACAAGCTCACCCATGATTTGCCTTCTGCCTACCTTATCTCTCACTACAGTGTGGATCATTTCACTTTTATTTTGCCATGATTGGCTCTCCAACTAGGCTATAAGCTTCTTGACTATAAAGATCTTATCTAATTATTTGTATGCTATCTGTGCCAGAAACAGTGTATTAATAACCTTCTAAATATTTGTATGTATCAGTACCCTGCAATGGTATGAGGATTTACTCATATTTAATTATTCTCAGGTTCTCTTTCACTTTAACTATACCTCACAGCCCTTATAAAATTTTTTCAACTAACAATAATTCTATATACCTCTACGAATCAGTGGACTGAGTTTATAGACCTGACTGTTCTGCTACTTACCTGAATTCATTTATGCTATTGCATCACTTATAAAAGGAAAATAATATTACCTATACTTTATACTTTACATGATATTCTAAGCCCATATACTTTTTAGGACAAAGTAGGACATGATACTCACATGCACACATATTGCAATAAGCAAATAATTATGATTCTATAAATGTAGCAAGTAAAATAATTCATATAAACTGAGTCTGAAACTGGTTTGCCTGGATTTAAATGCTGGCCTATTCATCTATAATATTTATGACTGGGGGTACTTTTTCCACCATTGTATAGTCTTTATTTTCAGGTTTTTTTAATTTGAGAGGAAGAAGAAAAGGGAAAGAGAGAGAGATTATCTTCCATCTGTGGATTTACTCCCCCAAATACTCACAACATCCTTTAGTTGGGACGAAAACCAAGGGCTAGGAACTCAGTCCAGGTCTTTTACATGGGTGGCAGGATCCCAATTATTTGAACCATTACTACTTCTGAGGGTATGCATTTGTAGGAATCTGGAGTCATGAATCTGAACTCCATAAGAAATCCAGCATTTTGATGTGTGATGCAGGCATCTTACCTACTAGCCTAATCACTAGGCTAAATATGTATTGATACTTTTTTCGTCTTTAAGATTTAGATAAATAATTGTACTTGTTTCTTTGGGTTGAATATTAAATGAATAAATTTTTGTAAAATGTTTGCACATAGTAACTACTCAAGAAGGGTCATTTTTTTCTCAGTTATTCATGACCTGCGAATAATAGTTCATTCTCAGGTTATTCAACAAATAAGAACATCAGCTATACACACCTGATAACATTCCAATCCCTAATTTTAGTATGTTCAAAGATTTAGAGAATTGTCTCTAAATTCTATTTTCAATCCCAAATGTAATATATGTGGCCAACTCTTGAGAACTTTCTAACACTTTAAGGTATGCCATCTGGTATTCAACATTGAGTACATTTTCATTTATTTGGAAACTTTGTGAGTTTGCCCCAGTAACTAGGGATAGTTCCAAGTTTACATATTTCCAATGTAAAAGCCAACTCCCCCAAAGTAGGTGTGATAAGGGGTTCCCCCAAACCTGTTTCTCAATAAATCCCTACTGGACTTCACCAGTCCTACCACTTTCCAACCTAACAAGAAAGGCGATCATCAGAATCCTCTTGAGTTCCCAAGAGCTTCAGAGAATGAAAGAAAGGTTATGGAGAGATTTCAAGTACTTTTTATGTTTATCACCCCCTTAGGGTTGTGAATAGATTACTCATCTCCCTTGAGTCAGTTCAGCTAGAATTGTATCTTACGACAGTTTCCCAAGTCCTGCTCAGTGAATATTATGGAGAATTTGATTCAGAAGGGAAGGTCAACAAAGAGAAGGTGTTCAAAGAAAGTAAACGTATCTGATTTTATGATCTGGATTTTCAGTGTAGATGGAATCAACAGTCCTTATTGATCCTGAAGACATAGACTCCCAGAAATGGAAGGATTTTTGCTACACCTCAAGGTAAAAGGCAATTTTACAGGAGGATAGGAGCTAAAAGTGATTTTGCAAGGATTAAAAAATTAGAGTCCTATTTAAAATGCCAGAAAAATGAACCTAGAAAGAGAGAGGAACAGATGAAATCAAATGGCTTCCTCTGAAAAAAAAAAAAAAAAACTGATGCAAAGAAGAGATTCGAAGATGAGAAGTCACTCTATTGGCCTAACTCTGATTGCCTTATCTCCATCCTAACAGCTCATCTTCCAGCAGACAGGGTAGCATTGTTTTCATTTCCAGAAGTCTCTTAAGGCTAAAGTTATGATGGTTGCCAAGAATTCTGAGTATATTTTTAGGATGTGTGTTTTTCTCTACCCTCTTCTGGCACACTGATTCTGATGTTACTTTTGAAATGAGCTATTTCAGTTGCTTCTGCAGATCACACACAATTCCCAATAACTAATTTTAGTTTTTCATCTGGTTCCAGGAACGAACTGGTGCCCAACAGATGTCGCGCTTGGAAAACTGCACTCTCCCAAAAGAAAAGTGTAGCCTGAGTCTCCACGTCATCAGACCACTGGGCTGCTCCAGGTAGAGTTGAAAGGTCTAGATAGAAGATGAGATATCTTGCAAGCCCAAAATTTCTGACCTGGTTTTTCAATTCAGAGTCATTCCTTTTGAATTCTACACACCAAAGAAACAAAAATGTTCAATCATGGAACTTTTCAAATATTCTTATGATGGCTGGCTATCAGATGAACCATTTTAACAGATTAGCTGTCTCTAGCAGAGTTGATTCAGTCACACGGTCAAGACCATGTTTCAAATCAATCTTAAAAGCAATGAATTTTGTCAGAAAAGCATTCTGACAATTCATACAATTACTTTAATCAAACAGACAATTCAGCCAAACAAAAGTTTAATTCTACCTTACAAAAATAATCCAGTACAACCACTTGTCAGTTATGTCAATTAATTCACTCAGTCTATCAAAAGAAAGTGGTAACATTCTATTCACTTTAGCGAATGAACTGACCAGAGCAGATAGAAGTATTTGATGAGATGGAGTGAAGAGTTCCTGACCGATTAGCACATCGAAAGTCAGAGGTTGGTCTCTTTTTGGTATGTATCAAATGTGGCAAGCCAATTTAAACTAATGGAAACCTTAAATTAGGGAATAATTTATAGTAAAATAAATTTGTAAGTAAATAGGTTACTGTAAACATTATATATTCAAGACAGATCATGGAAACATTTTACATGTATCATTCATAGCTTGAAATCTTGATTTACGTTTTTCAGTTCTACACATGAAACATTTTATCAATTCTCATTCTTAATATATTATTCTATAAATTACTGTGAACATCATCAGTAGCATAAAAAAACATTGAGTGGGCCCAACGTGGTAGCCTTGTGGCTAAAGTTCTCACCTTGCATGCACCTGGATCCCATATGGGAACCAATTCATGTCCTGGCTGCTCCAATTCCTTTCCAGCTCCCTGCTTATGGCTTGGGAATGCAGTAGAGGATGGCCCAAAACCTTGGGATCCTGCACCCATGCAGGAGACCCAGAAGAAGTTCATGGCTCCTGGCTTCAGATTGGCTCAACTCCAGTGGTTGCTTCCACTTGGGAATGAACCAGTAGATGGAAGATCTTTCTGTCTATCCTTCTCTCTGTAAGTCTGACTTTCCAATACAAATAAATACATCTTTTTAAAAAAAGCATTGAGTAAAAAAATTACCATACAACGATACTGAATCAAATTTACACCTGCTCATTGGTAATGTACAGTCTAAACTGAGCCAAGTATATACTAATAGGAAATGTCCAACTAAGTCAAGACATGAAACTCAGGATGTGAACAAGTATTAAGATATATGCATACATGCTAAGGGTAAATATACTCTAGGAGTAAGATAGGGTTGCTAGGACACAGGCATTAGGAATACTAGGACTTCTCTGTGCAATTATCTTTGCCTTTCCTGTTCTACATGCAAATAATAGAACACAATGGGGAAAACATAATAGTTCAACCCTTTTAAGCCCCTGCCACACCAAAGACTAAGATCTTCAGTGGCAACAGCCACATATTTTCATCTTTTCTTTGAGGAAGAAAGTACTCTGATCCAGTGGTCCACTCCCATATGCCAGCAACAGTTGGGACTGGGCAAGACACAGAGCCAAGAGCTAGGACCCAGGTCTCCCATGAGGGTAGCAAGAACCCAATTACTGCTGCTTCCTAGGGTCAGGAAGCAGGAAGCTGGAGTCAGGAGTCGGAGCCAGGAATCAAAACTAGGCGCTGCAATGTGGGATGCAGTCTCCTCAACTGCTGGACTAAGTGTCCACTCCTTATATTTTTATAAGGTCCACAACACCAGAGTGTATGGTATATAATACATATTTAACATATATTTGAAAATCATGCTCTTGCAATGTTAATGAGAAAAATCAGTTTTACTGAACTTTGAAATAAGTACAATAACAGTACAAATAGGAACAGTAGTTAATATTAACTGGAGTTATCTTGTAAAGCCTCCTGAAAGAGGCAACACATTAGCTAAGAATCATAGTGATTCTTAAACAGCCATTTTTGACACCAGGGCATTTTTGACCTATTTTAAACCAGTCATCTTAATGCAGCCAAAAAAAAATTTATGCTTTCAGCTGCTTTATAAATTACCAAAGTGATATTTAAAACAGATGACCTTACCCATTACTGAGACTTCTCCTAATACTAGCCTCTATAAGAAGATGAGGTTCAAAGCTTGAGTGGGAATTTACATAGGTATAGTTTCTACTCACCAAGGTTGGTGAATGGGTCACCCTTGATCATCTCAAAAAGGACCAATAATCATACTCAGTGAACCATCCTCTCACTCTCCAAGAAGTTACTTGTATCATAACAGACATACTCAGAATATCCTAATCTTTCCCTAAAAGTCAAAGATGTTTGACAAGATGATGTTTGGCCCTCGTTAAATTTTGTGTTCTTACATCCAGATCTTCAAATGAATGTCTAACACTAATGTCAGGCACTTCATAATGTATGAGAGTACTTGAAAAGTTTATTGAGATGTGAATTATGAAAAAATCTACATATGGATTTCAAATATTTTTGTACCAAGATAAACTTTTCTTTTCAGTCTATTTCCATGAAGTTTTGAAATATCCTTTTACATATACCAAACATCATAACACTCCTTTACTTTTCAAAAGAAGTTAACCTGACTGGCTCATCACATCAATATTTTTTTCAATTTTCTTTTTTTTTTTTTTTGAAATATAATGTTGCACTCATCAATTTTTTTAAATAGATAAATAAAAGAAAAATTAAAAGACACTGCTAACTGGGATTAGAGTTATGTAGGTACATGTTACACACAGCAACTGACAAGTTGAAAATAATAACTGACAGGTTGAAAATAATAACTGACAGGTTGAAAATAATAACTGTTTCTAAATGGAACAATTCCAGACAAAGGACAAGAACAAAATGTCCTCCATATTGGTATGTTTGTTCAAAGTGGATTTATTTTTAATTGCCAAATAACATTTACGTATATTTTGGAGATGCAATATGATACCTTAATCTATGTAAACATTATAGGGAGATTTGACAAACCCAGAACCTCACGAAATGAAATAGATGGGGGACAAGAATAAGATATTGATTAGTTACAGTACAATACAAACATTGTCAGAGGATGGGAAACTGTCATTAACTAAAATTCCAATAATGTTAAGTGAAGTAGAAAGAAGCATTTTGACACAAGTATTTCAAAGGAAATGAATGGCAAGTTAAAGCAATGAAAGCATAGCTAAATCAAATAGTGACTTAAGATTACACTACACTGTTTTGGGCCCGGTTGAAGTCCTCACCACGCTGGGATCTCATATGAGTGCTGGTTCATGTCCCAACTGCCCCACTTACCATCAGCTCCCTGTTTATGGCCTGCAAAAGCAGCCGAGGACTGTCCAAAGACTTGGGACCCTGCACTTGTGAGGGAGACCTGGAAAAAGGTCCTGGCTTCAGATCGGCTCAGCTCTGGCTGTTGTGGCCACTTGGGGAGTGAATCAGCAGATGGAAGATCTTTCTCTCTCTCTCTCCTTCTCTATGTAAATCTGGCTTTCCAAGAAAAATAAAATAAATCTTTTTAAAAAAGATTACACTATAATATTTTAATAAGATAGCAGAAAACAGTAAGGGGTCGGGAAATGGGGAGGGTGAAAGAGGAAGTCCCTGAGCCCATGGAACTTTATCATGCAAAACAAAAATTCTAAAAATTGAGAAGCGTTTTAGTTCACAAATATGTTTTTATTTCTTTAAATTTTATGAACTATGACATATCGCACAAAAAAGTTAGCATTTACGCTTTTATTTTCCCCAAAGAACAATATGTAAATGATCTCCACACTCAACAATCCTGAACTATAGCATGTCTAGCTAATGAGGCTACATGGCAAATATATAAGATTCCACCATTCCCCTGACATTCAATATCCAAATACCAGGAAAAACTAAGCAGGGGCCAAGCCTGTAAATCTGAATCTGTGTAGCAGTAGTTCATAACTTTTGGTGGGTTTCAGAGCCTTAGAGAATCTGATCAAAGTGTACAGATACAAGGTACCTTGAAATGCTCCTGGAAAATGGAATTAAAAGATAAGTTTATTTTGGTACAAATGCTATTGAAATCTAGCAAGCATAGCTCATGAATCACACATACTCCTGTGAGCTTTTGTAAGATCTTCCACACTTGTCGATGCAGAGTGTTAATATAACTTTGGGGGTTACTCAAACTCGAACTTGAGAGCTCCTGTCTTGTTTTCTTTTGGCTCTGAGCACAGTGCTTACTTTTCTGACTAAAGACAGAGCAATCATAGCTGGATACTAACAGAGTCACCTTCCAAAGACATGTACCTTGTTCTCTTCCTGTCCCAGATACTATGCTGATGAAATGTGGACTGTGGCATAGCTCAACTTCTCTTGGGCTCCTTGGGAAATTGGCATGTTGCCACAACTTCCAACCCTGTCTTGAAGGCTAATGTGCCAGCTCATGCATAACATAACAATAACATAGTAAAAACAACAGAACAGGAACTCCCTAAACCTTTTTTTTTTAAACCTAGCACGCTGACAGGCTTGCAGAACATGACTAGAGGTGTAATTATTTTTTGCCTTCTTTCTACATTAATTTTTCTTCCTGATTTCAATTAGCTAAACTTGAATGGAGACATTACAGACAGTTCGACCCCACCTTAGAGCTGCACAGACAGCTCGTGCTGCCAAGCTGTCTATCACCAAGACAACTAGGCCAATGTGCTTTGCTCTGGGTAAATACCTCATCATGGCCAGTCACAGAAGGAGCCTCCTTGCCATGACCTCCCATCGATCAAAATCCTTGCTCTGAGCAATCCACACAATTTTTGAAAATAAATGGGGGTATGACAGACAATCATCAATATTTAAAGCAGTTCTTTCTGCTGATTGAAGGGGATTCATTTGTAGGGATAGATGTCCATTGCAAGCAAGTTGATTCAAGGGATCTAGAAAAGCTCCATCCTTCCCAGTCAGTCTGAAGTGCCTTGATTTCTGAGTCACTATTATTTTTATTCCTTTGCGTTAATCATAACTTTCTTCCAACACCTTCTTCTAAACCACAAATTCCCCTGAGGTGATCATTGGTAATACAGCAATCTTTCTGTCTCTCTTTTCATCTCTTTAAGACATTTTGAGGAAGAGACAACAAAGGGCGTGACAGTTGGCATTCTTGCCTCAAAGGACAAATGGAAGAGATGGCTTAACTCTGGCATTTAATAAAGTTGAATTTTTGGTAATTTCAGTACCTGCAAATGAGTCAGAAATAGAAAAACTCTACTTCCAAATAGATTCAAAAAGAAAGCTTTTTTTTTTTTCCTTAAATCTCAGCAAAAAAAAAAAGTGCTGAGGTTTCAGATCCTTTGGGATTTATTTAACAGAAGTGGCAAATCACTGTACTCCTCCCGTACAGGCTCTGTTAATGCTGATCCACCCTCAGGAGTTTTCTGAGCAGCCCCTTACAAGTTTTATTGTTTGTTGGTCTCCTTGGCGGCAGGTGTCTGCTAATCAAAGGCTTAAGAAGGTGTGGGGTTTAGGAGTCGGCCCTGACTGGAAGGAAAACTTTCCATTTAGCCTTGGGCAACAATATTGGAGCTTTTTTGAATGTTGCAATCAACTCTGTGCCAAGTGGGGCCCAAGCTCCCCCTACACAGCCCCAGGAATCCAAAGAAAAAAGTGTTTTCAATTCTCTTTAGAATGACTGATCTCCCACGCTGCAGACCAAATAAAAACAGTCTGGGCCAATTGTGCCTCCTCCTACCCCCATCTATTGTGGAATCAGCCTGGGAAGAAACTCAGGAAACTTGGCCTCAGGCCAGCACTGGCCTTCTGTGAAGGCAGAAAAACTCCCTCACCTTCCCTCCATGGATTGCCTTGGATAATGAAGAATGAACTTCCACCTTAGATATGCAACGGGGGAGGGAGCTGTGGAGGACCCAGCAGGGCCTACAATGATGTATCTTAGGTATCGAGACCTAAAAAATACCTGAGTTGGTATTTTTCATGTGCTTACTACTTTGATAGTTCTCTTTATCAAGTAAATTTAAGAAGAGTGGAAAGAGTTGTTTGGGAGTTGAACTGGTCATAAATTGAATCAAGGTACTCTTGCTTCCTCAGTGCAACATACGATGAATTATTCCACAGATCAAGACTCTCATCTAGTTCTCCCACTGGGTTGCTATGTGTGTGACGTTGACTAAATTTCCTACTCTGACCCTTGGTTTCCCCATTATCAAAATTAAGAGATTGCACTAGAAGATCTCTAAAAGACTCATCAAATCTAGTAGCCAAATTACTTCTGGGATATTGAATTTGGACAACACACGAGTGAGATTAGTTACTTGGAATTTTTCAACTCCATCCCCAACATCCACCAACCTCAACAGGCTTTTGTTGATAGCTCCACTAAGGCATTTTTCATGGGGGCACCTTTGCTTTGCAAAGAAGGAGCAGGGGTAGCCCACATAAGGATAGGACCTCAGCAAAAGTCAGTTGGTTGGTCATGTTCAAAGCAGGAACAGCTGAAAATCGCAGGTATCCAGCACAACACTAGTTCATAGCTGTTACAGCAAAGTGATAGCAGTTTTTCCCTAAGAATTTTGTCAACCAAATCTTGCTAAGGTGAGCAAGAGCTATCTTAGAGAATACAGCTCAAGACTACCACAGTCTGGGCCCAGAACTCAATTGCTGCATCCTGAGCTTTTTTAGGGAACAGCAAATAAATCAATGGCAGAAGGTCAGGGAACATGAGGCTGAGAATGTTCTTTAGGACAGAAATGTAGAAGAAAACTCCTCTGAAAACCCAGCAGGAGAACATAAGGACAGCAAGCACTTTCACACTGCAAGGGTTATCAACTATGAGTCAGAAGAGAGGATGCCAAATGCCTAAACAAACCACAGACAAATATTGGAATGAGGACTCTTGGAAACCAACACTTGAAGGACCTAAATGAACAAAAGGTTAAAAGGCTAAGTGTAAAATTTTAGGTACTGTCATATTTTGATAAGAAAAACAAATAGGATAGCAAAATGGGATAACAATGTCGTGAAGAACCCCTAGAGCTCTTTATTTGCCTCTTGTCCACAAGATAGCATCATCACCCCTGAGAGATGTTAGGGGGTAGGACTATGAGGGAGAATACAGTGAAACTGTAAGATATATAAACATAATACATTAGATGTACAGGCTATTTCCACTCTGAATTTATTAAAATAAAACTAAGACTAACTCTTAAAAAAAAAAAGAACAAGGGTAAATTCAAACTTACGTTTTTGTGTTCATGACACTAAAGAAACAGATTTTAGTGAGTTCTCCCTTTTTAACTAGTTGGTTGGTGCTGTATAGATGCAGCCAGCATCTAATATGCTTTCAATTGTGTCCTCAGCCCTCAAGACCCTGGGGGTCTGAAATCTCAGCCAACTTTGCAATTTAATCCAAAACCCAAAGCAGTTCAGATTCCAAGTAACCTGTTACCCTCTGCTAGCAAAACATCACTAGTGGTTTGAAAAATACCATTTTTAATAACCCCTTTTCAGTTTCCTGGCAGGCCCCCAGCTTCACTTCAAAGTTGATTTTTCCCAGTGAGAGTACAGCTGGAAGAACCCAGAAGTGCACTGTGCCACGCTCCCACTACCCCAGGCTGTGAAGGCCCAGCTCTAGGACAAGAAAGGCTAGGGTGGGAAGGCAGGCAGGGGGATGGGCAGGCTGTGGCTCACAGGACAATGGCCTCAGCTCAGACCTTCCCAGAGACAAAGCAATGCATCACCCCACAGCGAACAACTGGAGGAACTGAATCCAAATTGAATTCAGGATTGTATCGTTTTTGGCTTATTTTTAAATAAATGCGATTAAAAAAAAAAGAAACCACTGTAATTTGGCCTGCCTTTTGAGTGCCGTGTCTTTTTCAGTGACCTGCTCTTCAGATGTCACATAGATGCCAGGAAAACAATCTATGAAGAGAGGCACTGGTGACAAGGATAGAGGCAAGTATCAGAATTTCATCTTCGGAGAACCAGGTTCTCTTAAGGAAAGTGCAGACTGAACTCTCCTTAAACTCCGAGACAGTAGCCTTGAAGTCCTGAATGTGCTCTTGTATTTCTTGTCCAGGACTAGTGAAGCTGGGGTTGCCAAAAAAATGACCACTTTGCTCAAAATGTCTCATTTAAACTCCAAGTCTTCTTAAAACAGCAGAGTAGGATTTTGGCCAGAAAGTGCTTTCTAGTACAAACACTAGTGCACTTTTACAAGGCAGGTAAAGCCCAAAATTATGTTGCTAATTAATTTTATATTTCCTCCAGCTACCTAGAACCAACTGCAGCCCAACATTCCTCAATTGAGATTTTGCCAAGAATTCAGATAATGCCATTTATGGACGATGCCAACAGCTGAGGTCATGCTTTCTTGTCTAAAGCGGAATAAGAACAAAAAATAAACAGGGAAGGATTCATGGTAAGTACATATTAGAAGACTGGGTCAGAATGGAAGGGAAAGAGACAAGAGGAAAACTCTTTTTATAGCAACCATGTCCAAATAGACACATATACCAGAGGAAGGCCTTGGAGGCTTTGAGTTTGGATGATTGGGGATAAAGTGAACCAATACAGGAGAAATCAAGGGTTATATGGAATGATAGAGAAACAACAATTTGATCTCAAAAAAGTAACACCCACCCCAAAAAGAAACTATGAAAAATATAAGACAGGAAATGATTGGTATCTTGCCTCATGGTTAGTGCAAATGTTCTCTATTATGTGCATACCCAGGAAAGCAAATTTTCTGCTGCTTGATTTGGAGCTCAGTAATGATAAGTAAGGTCACCTTTCCAACCCAAATTAAGTTGCTGAAAATTAGAAAGAACTACTAGAAGTTGTAGTATCCTAAATATTACAACTGGGAAAAACATGTATTTCAGCTCATCTAATTATCCCCATTCTAGAGGTGAGAAAACTGAAGGCCCAGAATGGGGAAGACATGTGGGAAATGCCACACAGTATACAGTCAAGATTAGAGCCCATGTGTAGTGGGAGAGTTTTCCAAATAACAGTTCATACTGACATTGTCATTGCTCCAAAGGAAAATGAGAAAAAAGACTTCTTTCATTAAGTTAAAATGTTAAAAATTACTTTTAATTTTTTAGATTGCATCATTTCCATTTGATTGTTTAACACCTCTTGTCTTATAAAATCACAATAATTAATGAGGAATAGCTATTGTTGCATAATGTTCTTGATTAGGAAAATAATACATTTGCGGCAGCATATTACAACAATTCTTACAGAAAACATTTAATGTGTGGAAATCCAAGTCTTGGACCAGTAGTCCAGTCCATCTCTTGCCATCAGACAGGATAACAGCACCCAGCCCAAGGTATCTTCTGACCCTAAGAGCCCTTGTACCAAACTGACTATGTCACTGAATAGCTATATAGTGGAACAACATAGTAAAATGAGACTGATTTGGTAGGGATATGGAATGGATGACAAACTAGGAAAAGAAAGAGGTGCATGGTAGACCATGGCACAACATACTGGCTTGTAATCAATACCTCATCCTGTTTTCTGTATGTAGCTTCACATTACCGCATTGCCCTGATTGAACAGGCCTTCATTCCTTCCCAATATTGTGGCTCTAGTCAAAGTTTCATCATAAAGAAAAAACTCACAGTTTCTGTGAGGTACACAAATTGTCTGGAAGAAACTTAGAGATGTTAAATGATTTGTTTAAAATCCTTTGTTTCTTGCGGGATGGAGCCAGGAATAAATTTTACAAGTTCATTGTAGACTTCACAACCCTTCTTGGAGTTCACATCTTTGTGTTGAGTGCACTTTAACTCAGTTCCCCTTTCTGTAGGCAGGAATTACACATTGTTTAAGACAGATGACAAAGCCAGCCTTCTGGTTCCTGGTTAGATAGGTGGCTAGCAACTTCTAGCACCCTAATTCAGCAGGATACTGTAGGCAACTACCTATGACTGAGTCAGAAGCTGCTTTCATTCATAGAAAGGAACCTTTGAAAAGGAAGCTAGTATCTTTATTGAGATAGCCCAATACAGATCTCAGACCTAGCCCATCAATAAATGTTCATCTCTCAGACTCTGGTCAAATAAAACAGGGCTCAGGGGCTTTGTGTGAAACAGTTGGCTTCCCAGACTCACATGGGAAAAAAGTTAATATGGTGGTAATGAGCCACTTAAATGCCTGTCTGCCTATGTTACAATAACATGCCCTTTTCATTCCTTCCAACAGTTCCCAAAGGGCACTGTGGACAGCCACATATTGTGGGCACTTCTCTTTCACGCCACACACCTACCCAAAGAAAGCAAATCACCTCTTACTGCTCCCAAACTTGTGCTTTAACTTTATCAGGGCTTTCCCTTTCTTTCTTTTTTTTTCTTTTTCCTTTTTGCTTTGTTTTTCTATCGTGCATGTTTTATTTATTCGATTTTGTTTTCCTTTTATCCTTTTGGGTTTTTAGGGTTTTTTTCTTGTTGTTGTTGCTGATGGGTTTTTTTTCCTTTCCTTTTTTTTCTCTAGTATTTTTTTTTTTTTTTTACTGTGTTTTCAGCAGTGTTTCCTTTGCTGTTTAAAGAAAAAAAAATTTTTTTTTTTTGGATTGGAGAGTTTTGTCTCCTGGTTCATCTTTGTATGATGTGCTATTTTGTACTTTGTGAGGACATTTATGTTTCTTTCTTCATTTGCTTGGAGTTTTTAATCTATCTATATCTATTTATCTATATCTATCTATCGAAGCAGGCAGACGCAGAGAGATCTCCTACTCACTGATTCCAAGTACCTGCTTGAGCTGAGGCTAAACCCAGGAACCAAGGATTCAGTTCAGGTCTCCTACCTGGGTGGCTGGAATCCAAATCCTTGAGCTGTCACTACCACCTGGCATGATTTGCAGCAGCAGAAGTTGGAGTCAGAGACAAGTATCAGCTATAAAACTGAGACACTCAGCTATAGGACTGAAGCGGCTGAACTGCTATAGGATCAATGCCTGCCTCAGAGACTTCACTGCATTTTATCCTCCTCAGTTTTTCTTTTTTAGAATTTATTTGCTTATTTTTCCTTTTGCATATTTTTCATTTCCATGATTTTCTATTTCTTCGGATTTTATTTATGTTCTTATTTTTTGAAGGAGTTTTTTTCATTTTTTTAGAATTTAAGGCTTTTTAAAGTTTTGCCTTTTTCTATATTTTGAATTTTAAAAAAATATTTTTCCTCTCTCATACTTAAATGAATCTTTTCTATATTTTGAATTTTGTCTTCTTTTAACTTTCTAAACAATATTTTTAAAATAGTTTTGAGATTTATACAAAGTTGCAAAGGTAGTAGAGAGAGGTCTCACATAGTCATAACTCAGCTTTCCCTAGTATTAACATGGTACACAGTTGTTACAATTAACAAACAGATTTTAAAAATGTAAAACATTTTCATTTAAAACATGGAGAACAATTTTATTTTCAAAAATTTTATTTCCATTTTTAACTGACACATGAACATTGTCAGTTAAAAACATCTTGCCAGTTCATGGGGCTGGTGCAGTGGCATAGCAAGCTAATCCTCCGCCTGTAGTGCTGGCATTCCATGTGGGCACCAGTTCTAGACCAAGCTGCTCCACTTGCATTCCAACTCCCTATTTATGGCCTGGAAAAGCAGCAGAGAATGACCCGGGTCCTTGAACCCCTGCACCAACTTAGGAAATGGGCAAGAAATTCCTGCCTCCCAGCTTCAGATCAGCTCAGCTCTGGCTGGTGCCGCCAGTTGTTGAGTGAAGCAGCAAATGGAAGATCGCTCATTCTGTTTCTCTCCTGTCTCTGAAAAAAATATGCCTTTCAAATAAAAATAAATCTTTTAAAAAAAACTATGGAGTTCTTTGGTATGTTGTGTGATGTTCAATTAGGGTAAACATATCTGTACTATTCATTTTTTAAAGTGTTACATAATTTTCATACTCTTCTGTTATTCATGTTTTTAAACTGAAGTAAAATTGATTTAGATTTTGTTAATTCTTGTCTAATAGCCTTTATTTACTCCAAGATCCCTTCTAGGATGCCACAATATATTTGTTATGTTTCCACAGACTCTAAAAGGGCACAGTTTCTCAGACTTTTCTCATTTTTGGTGCCTTTGGCACTTTTGAAGAGTGAATGTTAGGGTTTTTTTTTTTTTTGTCAAATGCCCCTCTGTTCATTTTCCAATGACTTTCTCATGATTACAATAAGGTAACATGTTTTGGACAGGAAAATCACAAAGATGGGGTGTTCTTCTCATCATATCAAGACAACCAACGTGATGGGTTACCCTTGATCACCTAACCAACGTGATTCTGCCATCTCCCCCTAGCCCAACTGTGCTCTTTGTAATCGAGTCATTAAGTCCAAAGCACATTTGGGATGTGAAAAATTAGGCTCCACCTCCTTAGGACAGTATCCAAACGATTCAGAATTCACTTATTTACCTGGTTGCTCCCATTGTTCCATCTATGGCCGTTGTGTGTTCTTTCGAGTCGATTCCCACATGCCCCTGCCATGCCTCCTTCCTTGCATTTTTTCACTTTCCTCTTGATCATTATTTCCTTTTATTTTACTTTTCCATGTGTTTGTCTTCTCTTTCAATTTCAATTTTTCTTCTTCCTTCTCTGTATTCTTTTCCTTTTTACCAGTTACTTTTACATTTAGTTTTACAAATAACTTCCTTCTTTTCCAGCATTCTTTTATCTTTTGCTCTTTTTACATGACATTTTCTTTCCACCTAATATATTCTACAGAACTAGTAAAACAAGGTGAAGGTTTTAAAATGCACCTGCATTTACACCCATTCTGCCTCTCTGGTAACATGACTGAACATCTATTGGATTTCATCGCACTCCCAACAGAGCTCTGTCTTCCTTCTGGGACTGAATCACTGAGGACCCTGTGTCATAATTCCTAAGAACCTGCTACCTTCCTTGATAGCTCTGCTCCACAGCAGTTATTAAACTGAAAATTGACAGGAATGTCACAGAAGTGATTGGACATTTGGTGTCTTTTCGATATTTAAATAACCTGGCTGGGTATGACTGAAGGAGATGTGCACTGCATGACCTTTTAGCTTCTGGCATTAAGAAAAGTGTATGTTGGGGCCTGGCGGCGTGGCCTAGCGGCTAAAGTCCTCGCCTTGAAAGCCCCGGGATCCCATATGGGCGCCGGTTCTAATCCCGGCAGCTCCACTTCCCATCCAGCTCCGGGCTTGTGGCCTGGGAAGGCAGGAGAGGACGGCCCAAAGCTTTGGGACCCTGCACCCGCGTGGGAGACCCGGAGGAGGTTCCTGGTCCTGGCATCGGACTGGCGCGTACCGGCCCGTTGCAGCTCACTTTGGGAGTGAAACATCGGATAGAAGAGCTTCCAATAATAATAAAATCTTAAAAAAAAAAAAAAAAGAAAAGAAAAGTGTATGTTTCCCCAAGCATTTTACCCCTATGCTCAGGAAGCTACTGGGAGCCGGAAGGAGAAAGTATAGGAGAGCTTATGGATCTTAGGGAGGAAGACCTTGTCAGAATGAAATATGCAGGATAGAAGGCACCAGTAAGACACCAAGAAGCTTGCCAACTCAGGTGGCCCATTTGAAGACCCATTCTCTCCTCACTCTCTCATCTTAATTATTTCTTCTCTGTCCAGGTATGCTTTTCAGGAAGCTGATGTTGCAAGAGTCAACCCATTTGTACAAGATGACAAATGAAGCCAAGTCGCCAGTTCCTTTGCTCTTTTGTACTCCAGTTTCCCTGGGTAGAAATAGAAATAATAATCCCAGAGCCTTTCCTGACAAGTCCTAACAAGTTTTGCGGTTAAGAGCCTGTTTCAGGTATAATCCTGCATTGGAGCTAGAGCTGATGCAAAGAATGGAGTGAATTATGTGGCCCTAGAACCTGCTTCTGCTGGCCCAATTCAGTCAGCTGAGAGTTTTTCCTATTGCTGATAATTATGACTAAAACCAAGAGCCAAGCTACAAAAAGAATGCTTTGGGGCCTGGCACGATAGCCTAGCAGCTAAAGTCCTGGCCTTGAACACTCCAGGATCCCATATGGGCGCCAGTTCTAGTCCCGGAGGCCCTGCTTCACATCCAGCTCCCTGCTTGTGGCCTGGGGAGGCAGTCAAGGATGGCCCAAAGCCTTGGGACCCTAGACCTGCGTGGGAGACCTGGAGAAAGTTCCTGGCTCCTGGCTTCTGATCAGCTCAACACTGGCCATTGTGGTCACTTGCGGAGTGAATCAGCAGATGGAAGATCTTCCTCTCTGTCTCTCCTCCTCTCTGTATATCCGCCTTTCCAATAAAAATAAATAAATCTTTTTTTAAAAAGAGAATGATTTCGGGCCCGGCAGCCTGGTCTAGCGGCTAAAAGTCCTCACCTTGAAAGCCCCGGGATCCCATATGGGCGCCGGTTCTAATCCCGGCAGCTCCACTTCCCATCCAGCTCCGGGCTTGTGGCCTGGGAAGGCAGGAGAGGACGGCCCAAAGCTTTGGGACCCTGCACCCGCGTGGGAGACCCGGAAGAGGTTCCTGGTCCCGGCATCGGATTGGCGCGTACCGGCCCATTGCGGCTCACTTGGGGAGTGAAACATCGGATGGAAGATCTTCCTCTCTGTCTCTCCTCCTCTCTGTATATCCGGCTTTCCAATAATAATAAAATCTTAAAAAAAAAAAGAGAGAATGATTTCTAGATTCTACCAGAGCCTTCTACTAATTCCTTTCATTGTCATGTCATACATTTAGAGGTCAGAGACAACAGAGAGAAAGAGATAGAGAGAGAGAGAGAGAGAGAGAGAGAGAGAGAGTGTCCCATGCATTGCAGAAACACATCTCTTCTAGCCCAGCATGAGTGGAATGTGTTTCAGATACAGAACGCTGGTGGAGAGCCACTCCACAGTGTCAGAGAGCTTCTCTTCCCATCTTTTGCTTTTGACTATATGTCATACAAGGTCTGACATTAGCACTGGACTAGGAGCCATGTGACTTTATCTTCCTTAACATGGTATTAATTTTCATCAGAAAAAAATAAAAGTAGTTACTGGAAACCAGGCA
Organism: Ochotona princeps; assembly: GCF_030435755.1. Taxonomy (NCBI): domain Eukaryota; kingdom Metazoa; phylum Chordata; class Mammalia; order Lagomorpha; family Ochotonidae; genus Ochotona; species Ochotona princeps. The sequence continues at coordinate 45,402,587 of NC_080865.1, forward strand.
TTTAAAGTAATAAGACGAATAGAGTTTTGTCTTAGGGCAAAGCATAAGGGTTTGGTTTTCCCAGAATTCTCAATCTGATTTTGAGATCATCAGCAACTAGTTTGGGGACAGTACAAATACATAAGGTGAAACCCTTCAAACCAGGACCTGGAACCAGAAGAACCTACTAGTTTAAAAGCACAGTGGCTTGAAATGGTCCAGATGTGAAGATCGTTTCAACAATGTACCTGTAATCTACATAGTAACCAGATTAAGGAGGCCTGTTGTAGGAGATAAGCTCAAAAGGCAAATGTATAATTGGGTATAAAGGGATTCCAAGGGAGGCTCACAAGAATGGTGAGATTTCTGTCTTGTTTGTCCACCTCTTCCCTAGAAGAGGGGAAGAATAACTGTTTATAAGGGTGGGCAAGTGAGAAAAACATTAGGAAGACCTCCAAACATCAGCCTTTTTTAGACTAGACATTTCACTGTCAATGTTAATGATCCATTTCTTTGGTTTATGCATTGTGATTATTTTTTTGGGGGGGGGGATGCTCCTGGGAAAAAAGAAGTATTTTCTATCCCTGACATCATAAATGTTAAGGTGGAGGAGGAAGGGCAAAGTATGGAGGGAGATCTGTCTTTTGGAATGTGAAATACTTGTTTCAATTGAACCAAAGGCTTGAGAGCAAAATGTGACCTTAGATATCTTATAATTCACTTTAAAACATAACCATAGTAAACAGTTCTTTCATTGCAATAACTAGAAAGGGAAGGGAGTATTTGAGCAGGGAATAGAGAGGTTCTAAGGCTGTATAGGAATGTTGAACTAGGAAAAGATTTTCATTTTTAGGGGTGCTGCTATGCGACATAGAAGGAAAGAAGCAAGATGGAATTGGGAAAGATGAGAAGCACCAGTGAAACTAGGCTGCTATATGCAGCAAGAGAGTGTGGAGGTCTAACATTAAAACAGAATGCACAATGAATTCCTAGGGGACAGAAAACTCCCAACACAACCCCCAGGGTTAATAGAGCATTTCCATTAAAGTAAACACTCCAAGAATTCAAACTTAGTTATAACCCCTGTTCAAATAAAAGTACGGGTAGGAACAATGATAAATGTTCATGTTTCTCTCTGTTTGGAATAGAGAATAGAGAATGTACACTTAGGAGGGCATTTGAAATGTTAAAAGACGCTATATACTCGCTCTGAAACCATAGCAAAATGGCAGCAGCAACTTCTTCCTGTTAAATTTCCTCTCTGAAGTCCTGCCCCAAGCATAGGACTATCACAACATTATTGAAGAGAAAATGCGAGATGCAGAAGTGGAACTTTCAAAAGAGTTTTTGGAAAGTTGCTCCATTCTCCTGTTTTGTTTTTTTAGGCGGGGGCGGGGAGTTGCTTTGCTTTTTATTTTGAAAGGGTAATGCATGCACACAGTAGATAATTTTAACATATTCAAAAGGACATACACAATTTTGAAGTCAATTAACTTTGCTAGAGGAAACATTGTTAGAAATTCCTTGTGTTATTTTCCACCAACACTCTGTTTACAAGCATATATATGTGTACATATACACATAATTATAATTTTAAATCTTAAAAATAACATTGTAAATGCTTCTCTATATCAGATTTGCTTCAGAGCAAGATTTGATTCCCACAGCACTATCTAAAAACTATGTGGCCAAAATAATCTCTAATGATTCAGCTAGGCGTAAGTCACAGACTCTGTGCTACATACTCAGGACCCAAGCCCCCACAATAGAACTAAAACAAGAATCAAGTCTGTGAATTGTTAACAATGGGTCATGCTCAGGAAAGTGAAGGTTTTAGTCCTACCTCACAGGATTTCTTTAAATACTGAAAGAATTACTATGCATAAATATACATGAAGTGCTTAAAGCAGGGTGTGGCATAGAATAAATGCCATGTAATTCTAACTGCTGTCATCATCATTATTTGTCATTGCTACTGGGAAAGAGAACGTCTTGGGACTTCTTGAAACTATTCTCCATTTATTACAATTTTTCTTTATTGGTACCTCCAAATTGAGAGTCGCCTTCTGTCACAACTCCTCCTCCGGAATCCACCAGAATCAGAACTCTAGAGCCATTGGTAACCCAAACTGTGCCTCAAAAGTTCTCCCAGACACAGGGAAAACTTGGCCTCAGAGCATCAGTGAGATAAACTGTTTCATATGTTATTACTCACTACTGTTCTTGTAAAGACCGTGGAAATACATGGACTGGCAGCTCATCACACTTTCTGGGGAATTACTCAGCCTAGAACATGCTGTTTCCATCTCCTCTGTGTGATTCAGTTCCTCCTCATCCCCGATCTTCTCTCTCACAGCTTCTGAGGAGTTGCATGTTACTGGCTAGCCAGAGATGCAACCGGGCCTTAGCCTGCTGGCTGGGCTTTTTTTAGCTGGTACCACTAGGACACGCTGGAGTTCATAGTCACAAATCAAGTATCATATGAGACTGACTTTACCGTTTTAGTCCTGTAGAAGCCTGTTGAGAAGGGGAAGTCAAGTTCACAGATATGCAGCACATCTTCCCTCACTTACCTCTTTGTGTAAGGACAAATCAAGACATTTGCACTTCCCTGCCAATAAGTCTCATCAGTGACGTCTGCTTTACTTCTTGGTTTCTTCTGAATATACAGTGATTGTCTGGCTCCTGATGAGACTCCCTGTGTGATTAGGAAGGGACTATGGGGAATCAACCATCCAATCTCACTTCCTTGAATCAACTCCAGTGACCCTTTTCCTGCACTCAGTTGCCCAAACTTAAGGTCTCTTTTTTTCTTCCTCACAATACGTTTTGAGAAAACAGCCTACATTCACTGCATTAATTCTTCTCACCAAGCTTACTCCTTTGACATACTGCATTCTGACTATTTCTGGGGTAGTTCCTCTCCTATCCCTGTTTGCATAGCCATCATAAAATCATCACTCCACCCCAGTAACCACCAGAACTCAGAAAGCAACTCAGAAAGTAGGACCTTGTTTAAATTAACTATGTGGTCCCAGAGCCTAGCACAGTGCTTGATTGATAGGAGGTGCTCAATAAACGAATTATGTCACAAACACTTACTGAACACCTACTAGGAACCAAGCACTGTATCGGCTCTGTCAGAATCCACAACCCTTGCACCCTAATGCATCACAACACCTATATTCAAGCACCATTACACACACAGAAGCTTCCCCCTACTTGTGAATTTCATGTCAGGTTGCTTAATTAAGCCACATAGCCCAGCCTATTACTGTGCTTTACTCACAATAAACATTCAACCAATGTTGGATGCCTGAGAGCAGCAGACCCAAAATGAGTAATTGTAAAGAGTTGCAACTGGAGATGGCCACACAAAGGATCCTGCTCTGTGATCTAGTTCCTTGAAGAGTGTTATCCAGAACCATTTCTGAATAGTTCTCTAGAAACACATTCATATTCAATTCTATCTCAACATTCCTGATAGCTTTCATGACCCTGTTAATGACTTCTCCCCTTCCTTTACTGGCAACTTCTCTCCCCTCTCTCCAGTCTTACCCCTTCCAACTATAAACAGGTGCAAGAATTTTTTTTATAGTCACAATGTAAAAAACATTTATAAACATAAATATCTAAATTATAAAGTCTCTCTTGACCCCAGATTCCACTTTACCTAATATCATTCATTTTCCCACTAGGTTTTTTTTTTTTTTTCAAAAGTAGTCAACATTTTCTTGCTCCATTTTCTTTTTTCCATTGGTCAAAAGTGTACAATACAAGTTAGGAAGGTCATGGAACAAGTAAAATCACAGGACACAGAAAATGGAAAAGCATTGGGGGTAGGTATGAGGTTTTTTATTTTGTTTTATTACGCTTTATACTTTTCCTGTGTTAAGGAACATAAGGAACACATGTGTATGTATGAATGTATGTATGTATGATCCAAAGTTCAAAAAGTACAAAGAGGGGCCCTGTGTGATAACCTAGTGACTAATGCCTCTCCTTGTATGCGCTGGGATCCCATATGTTTGCTGGTTTGTGTCCCAGCTGCTCTACCTTCCATTCAGCTCCCTGCTTGTGGCCTGGGTAACCAATAGAGCATGGCCCAATTCCTTGGGACCCTGCACCCAAGTGAGAGACCCAGAGGAGGCTCCTGGCTCCTGGCTTTGGATCGACTCAGCTCTAGTTATTCTTTCTTTCTGTATATCCTTCTCTCTGTAAATCTGCTATTCTAATAAAAATAAATAAATCTTTAAAAAACAGTCCTTTAAAAAAGTACAAAGAGAAAACAAATGTTCTTGCTATTTCTACCCAGTTATCCCCTCTGGGGGTGCTCACTGTTCAAAGTTTCTTGTATATCCTTCTCCAAAACCATAGTAAACAAAAGCAAAAAGAGAGCAATTGGATTATATTAAATTTAAAGGATTCTGCATAGCAAAAGAATCAACAAAAATGAAGAGACAACTTCCAAAATAGTAGAAAATATCACCAACCTATATATTTGACAAGGGATTAATAATCAGAATCTATAAAGAATTCAAATAATAGCAAAAATCCATATAATTCAATGTTTCAGTTGCCAACGCATCTTTTTCATAAATTTCTATTTAATTGTTATTTTGTTATTTTTTATGTTTCATGATATGGCACAATAGGTATTGGGATTCACCCTTCTACCACCCCCTCATCCCCTATTACTTTCCCCATATTATTACAAAAGTATAGTTCTTCAACAATAGTCACAAGTCCAACATTCTGCTAAGTGTATCATGACATTGTAGGTATAGACAATGGTAGCAAGTCTGCAATCCTACTGTCAAGATATATTTAACAGTTTCATTGGGAGCCCTCCTTTTATTTGCGAATAGAGATGCATACTGCAACATTTCTACATTTTGGTATGTTAGTCTCCATTAGATAGTGCATCTATTAGAATATATGAATATACTTGTTTATTTATATCTATATATCTATATCTATATGTTTAACTTGCATTTTGCATGAAGATTGCTTTATATAAGAGAGAATACATACTTGTCCTTTTGGGATTGGTGTATTTCACTGAGCATAATGGTCTCCAGGTTGGGCCATCTGCACTCTGACGCTTATTGTAGCACAATTCACAATAGTTGAGAGATGGAAATAGCCCAATTGTCCATCCACTGGTACATATACACAATGGAATATCAGTTGGCTGTAAAAAGGATGATATGGAGGTGATTATATTAAGTGAAATAAGCCAAGCACAGCAAGACAAATGTCATGTGCTCTGACTCATATGGAGTCTAAAAACACTGATCTTATATAAGCTGAGAATATAATAGTGGTTACCTGAGACTGTGGAATATAGAAAGGAGGAAGTATAGGGTAAAGTTGATTCATTATTATTACATTATAGATAGATGGAAAAAAATTATGATGGTATATTGAAAAGAATTCTTATAGATAATGATGATTTACTGTATATTCTTTTCTATATCTGGAAGAAAGTATTTTGAATGTCTTTGCCATAAAGACATGATAAATGGTTGCAGTGATGGAAATATTTACACTGATTATAACATTATAGAAGTGTATGTAAATACATAGCACAGCATCACACAATATCTCCATAGTATGTACAATTTCTATGTATCAGGAAACATTTAAAGACTTGAAACATTTCAGGAGCAATGGCCCATGCATTTAGAAGCACATACATGGAGTGTATACTATGATAGAAGATAGTAAGTCATGCCATGAACAGGGCAAACTGACAGGAACCAGAGAGGGAAGGGTTGTGGAACATCATCTTCCCTCCAATATTTGCTTCCTCTTCACACCATACTTCCACTAATAGTCTTTCTGCCTTCCTAAATCACCTGAGAGGCTCCGAGAATTTCTCATTGATACATCTGTACACGTTCTTGCAATTTACTATTGTGGCTCTTACTTCCTCTCACTTTTACACAACCCTGTGAAATTAGCAGTCCCAGGAGTTATGTGTATATTACAGTTAATTATTTAACTGATGAATTATCCCCCATGTCTGCCACTGACTGCTGCTTTATATTTTCTTTCCAAAATATCACTACCTCCACTACCAAACCCTTCTTTGGCCCCCATGACTTCTCATTTGCAAAACTGGATAAACTTCCTACTTCACAGACTGTTAAGTACACTTAGTAAAAGCAAATCAAAGCTGTAACAATTAGCATGCACTCATCAAATTATTATTCTTTTCTCCTTCTATCCTTAGTATATCCCCAGCACACAAGCACTCTTAATCCATTCTCTATATAACATACCTGATTCAGTCAAACAATGTAGACTTCTTATACTTTCTACTTATTTTTTACTGATCCCAAGACCAGAGCCTCAGAATATGACAAGTTAATCTGAACTCAGAGAAAAAGCACTAGAAAATTCCAGGTACGTCTATCCCAAAGTAAATCCACTTCCAGTGTCTCTCAAAAACTTTACCTTCACAGTATAGGGTAGTATTATCAATGTTTAGAAGTTATGAAAGTTAGGATCTAATCTGCATTTTCTACCCAGAAAAATCCTATATATCTTTCATGATTCAGTTCAGGTGTCATCTTTTACTTTATTTGAGAGAGACAGGGAGAAGAGAGAGAGAGTTTCCACCTGTTAGTTCACTCCCCAAATGCCCACAAGAGCTGGAGCTGGACCATGGTGAAGCCAGGAACCAGGAGTCAGGAACTCAACCTGGATCTCTCCACATAGTGGCAGTGAATCAAGTACTCATGCATCCCAAGAAGCACATTGGCAGAAAAATGGACCAGAAGCTTTCCAGATATCATCAGTATTTTAATTTTGTTCATATTTCAAGATTTATGGAGGTTTTGTTATTATTATTTATTCATATATATGAACAAATGTGAAAAAGAGTATATATATGCTTTTCCATATATATGTACACTTTTCCTTTATGATCTATTACTTCAGTTTGTACAAAAAAAGAAATGAGGTTTTCACTTACTCTTTCCTCTATTTTTAAACTCTTCATTATTCCATGAGAAAATTCTCTTTAATGGATCTGAACTTTAGTGCACAATATGCCAAATCTTTTTAAGAGGTAATAAGCCACCAGTCAGCCTTTAATACCTCTCCTTTTGACACTATATCATTCTGGCTCCCAGTGAAGTTCCCTTCTATATTCAGATAGAACAGTTTCAGAGTATCTAAAAGCAATGGAAAAGCAGGGGGAAAGATCTTACCTTTTCCATTAAATACAGGTGTTGGATATCAGGAAATGAGATGGTGAGATCTTAAAAGCCACCTCATGGCTACATTCTGTACTGAAGCAGAGCTGCATGGAGCTGGAGGCTAAGTCAATGCCAAGGGCAAAGATGGATAGGAAGCTGTTCTCTGCTTGCCATCAGATTTATATCTGTATGCATGCAGTTAAGGACAATCGACATAAGAACTCCTTGAAGTACTTGCTAAAACAAAGATTCGTGGGCCCCATTGTGGACCTACTGAATTAGAATATTAACAACTGGGTGCCTAGAGTCTATATTTTGTCAGGCTTCTAAGACATACACTGAAGTTGGAGGCTCACTGCCACATATAATCAATATTTAATAACAATTGAGAATACATAGCATGCCTTGTGTAGTACCTCCTAAAAAGTCTTAGGAGATACAGTCATCAATATACATGTTATGAACTAGTGGTGAAACTTACAGATTGAAAATAAATGCATCTTAGGCTACATCAGAAAAGTAAAGCTTTTAGAATGAAGAAGGTGATGATCTTGCTCTTACTCCACATCATACCTTGAATACTGTGTTTGGCTGTAGAGCAACATGCCTCAAGATTGACAATATCAAAATGTGGTGTGTCCTTAAACATACAGGTCAGCTAATCAAAAGTTGGAGTCCAAGACAAATTCAGAATGATCAAAGATGTTAAACATAGACCCTTGAATAATCTGGGGAATATGATTATCTATGAACGACTGTCATATGGAAGAGTTCCTCTGCCAAGCCAGTGCCATTCATGCTCTTACATGGTTTAAGGGAGGATGCTATAAACCTTCCCTTTTGGCTACTGATTCATTTTGACTTACACATATCCAGATGGGGTCACTGTTCTGAGCTTCAACCCTCCCTAGATCTTTCCACCTGGATTTCCCATGGGCATCTCAAACTCCACATGGCTAAAAGCTATTATTTTCATTTTCACAAAGAATCTGAGGCTCAAATGGGTTAAAAATTTCCCTTAGGTTAAAGTAAAGAAATTAAACTAACTCTTGCTCTCAAATTTATAATCTTTCCATTTTTATGACACTGGCTTCCATGTTATCAGAGGAGAGGGAGACACCAGAACATTGTGTATCTATCTAGCTCTGAAATGGAATAGCAGGTTTCACAGGAGAGTTGGTCCTTCTGAATCAATAAACCTTCTCTAATAAATGCTAATCCTATATTTCCATGCAATTATATTAAAAGAAATAAATTCCTGGCACTATCAGAGGGAAAATTATTCAGTGGAAGAAGCTATAAAAGTCTCTTCCCCTCTCTGGACCACAATTTCTGATCTTTAAAAAAGATCTTTGAGATTCTATAGAAGACAATGTTCCATATAAGGTACAGACATTATGAATAAACAGTCATGCCATTTAGCCTGTGTAATAGCTCAGCTGTGTTCCAACACCATCTTCCAGGACCTGCTGGACTACAGGCTGATCATATATCTTCATGATATTCTCATCTACTCCGGGCACCCAGCCCAGCATGACGCACTTGTCCACACAATCCTAACTCGCCTTTGGCAATACCAGCTCTTTACTCGGCTGGAGAAGTGATCAGGTAAAAGTAGAAATTCTGGGACAGATTTCCATAAGGAAGGCTCTCATGTGTTCTCCCAAGGCCACATTACTAGCTGCATGACCTTGGGCAAGTCACTTAATCTCTCTGAGCCTAAATTTTCTCATCATTAAAAAGTAAAAGCACTAGACATACACCAAATGCTTAGAAAATACTTCCTTTCTTCAGTGACACCCTTGGCTCTACCACACTAGTTAGTCCCTGCATTTCTGAGGATCCATTGATCCTTATCAAAGTTTGCCCTATACCTCTCCTATCTGATCCTTCCGTCAATCAGATAAAAGAATACTCAATAAATGCCCATGATGATTCTCAATCTGTTACACTGTAGCAATTAAGGGTACTTATGACCTTAGAGCAAATTTAACTACCAGCCAGCTTCTGCTTAAAGGCTTCCTATGGTAAAGAATGTATTCCCTTCTAACGCTAACTGCCACCCAATAGTCCTAATCCTGCTACTATGGGTAAAACCATTCAAATAAAAACCCTCTTTCTTGTGACCTCTCTACAGCTAGTGGAAGATAGCATTCATACCCTACTTTAACCTCTAGGTCTTCTATTTTATATTCATGCCTCTTTAAAAGATAACAGCTATAACTGAGTACAATTCTTAAAGTGAGATTTTACCAACTCAGAAAAAAGTGGAATAATCATATCCCTCATTCTAGACGATAATAATTTTTCCAAATTTTTTTCTTGCTTAATGGCAGTGTGGTATCATATTTAGTCTTATCAAATTTATTTTGCTGTCATCATATCTTCTTTATTGTCTAGTAAATTCTTCTAGGATTCCTTATTCTGCCATTCAGCATATATATTTTCTATCCCATTCCAGTTCTCCCTTAACACTTGTTCCTTTATTTTTATGTAATTCATTAATTAAAAGGTTGAAACTAAGACAGATCTAGGTACAGAGGCCTGCAGCCTACCATGAAGGAGCTCTCTTTGCTACAGGGAAGCCATCTTTGTCATGCCTCAGTACACCTGAGAGTCTTTCCGCTACTACTGAGTTTCATTAATCACAGTCATTAAAAAAAAAAAATAGAGGTATCCAAAGAAATACAGTCCTCCTAATGGGAAACTAAGATAGCAGAAAATGCCTGTGCTATTTTGGAAAAACAAAACAAAACTAATCCTTATCCAAGTGATTCTGGAAAAAAAAATCTTTCAGGGAACATGTTTTCCTTTCTCATCCACTTCTAGAGAACAGCTGTGCCAGGGAAACATATTCTGTAATTGGCAGCCTTTGTAGGTAGTTTCTTCATTTGTGTGATAGAATGACTAATGCACAGCTCATAGGTATCATATCATACGGTATCGGTAAATGATAGAGGCATATAAATTACCTAGCACAATGTCTGAGAGGAAATAAGTAGCATTTCTTAAAATGAAAAAACAAAATCAGAATCCAACTAAAGAAATAGTGTTCCAAATTGTGTTTCCTCCATCTTGTTCAACAACAATAAAAATCTTTGTCATATATCTTGCTATAATACAGATTCACTATACCCATCACTTGAGTGACCTGATAGTCACTCAAGTGCCTATCAAGAAGCATCAAATTTCTCAGCCACAAATCTAAGTACAGAACACAGTTCCCTGATGATATATTATAGTCACAGATATTTTGAAATTTTTTTTCAAAGTTGAAACTATAGCCCGGTTTGGTTCCCATCCCCCTTATCTGCGAGGAGGAATCAGGACCTCCATGTCTTTGGAAGCCACATCACTGCCATTCTTGATGCTCTTTCACATTGTCCTGCTGTTTAGAGGAGGGTGGCAAAATCCAGGTCAGGTAATTTTGATTTTTTTTTTTTTTTTGCACAGGATCATTTATCCTAACATGCATATGCCTACAGTACTAGCTGTGACACCCCACCTTGTTCTCATGTATATATTAGACATGACCCCTTCTCCCACATCACCCCTTGCCTCAGGTCACTGTAGTTTATGATGCTGCATACCACATTCACGACTTCTGGTAACCACAGGTCCAGGGTGACGTAATGCAACAACTGAATCTGGAATCAGAGACATCTGTGAGTCTGCAATACCGGAAGACATTTTATGCCATGGCTTTTCTTAGAGACACTCTCATGCTAATCAACATATTTCAAAGATAGCAGTTACTTACATCTATATTGTGCTTTGTGGTTTATAAAATACTTCAATGACAATTTCTCCTTTGCTCCTCAAAACAGTTCAGTAACTTCCTTTGGGGGTAACATTGCTGAAAATTTTAAAAATAAATTATCTGTATTAGTTTAATTATGCATGATTCCTACATGCATATGCAAAAATAATCCCTGCCACACAATCTAGTTTCATCAGACAACAATATGGGATATGACTAGTTTTCTCCCAAAGGCATTAAACTCTTTTATCTCTTTCAGAATGGACTATATTAACCTTATTTTACAAATAGCAAAACGAGTTTCAAGGAGATTTAATAATTTGTTCAAGGTCTATATAGAAAATAGCAGAGCTAGGACTCAAAATCTGAGTTGTCTGACTTCAAATCTGATTTTTTTTCCTACCTCAACATGTGGAAGTACTATTCAATTGCCTTGTTAAAATGGCTGCCATTCTCCCTGTCAGGAAATAGGCAATAGCTAACTGAAATCACCTTGTATAAAACATATATTTCAACTTACAGGCTCCTAAACCAACTTCTCTCACTAACAGGTTTGGTTTCTTCCCAGGTAACCAAGTTCTTATGCCATTCCAGGAAATCTTCTCTACAGGTAAACTGCCACAGAACCTCATCCATCTGCAGAAAAGATGTTGAGAACATACTGCACCAGTGCTCGAACCCCACCCTCAATCCTGCAGCAGTAAGTCACTCGTCATCAAAGCAGCTGGCCTGCCCACTGTCCCACTGCAGATGTCTTGCACAGACTAGAAATGCTGCAGTCTGAATTTTTTCATTTGTCATCCTCCATGTTTTCCAGCCTCTATACCTTTCACACTGCAGTCCCCACAAAGGACAAAAACAATCACTAGGGTGAAATTCAGACAACACAGCCAATTTTGACTTCAGCGCACAAACAACAGGGAGATCAATAATCAGATTTTCATATGAGAGATTATATCTATTGATCTTCAGCACATCTCTAAAAAGCTGCAAGTTATACTGCTCTGCTCAATGCTAGCAAATGTGCTCATTCATTCATGTCTCACTACAGTTCTACAATTAGCACTTTCTCTACGATTTATCAGTCTCTCCTCCTAACCTAAACAGCAGCCCTGAAGAGCTAAACTGCACCATGACTCTTCATGGTTAAAGAGACAGGATGATTGTCCTTCACAGGACTATATTGATTTCAACCAGAGGTGTAGGCAGACACAAAGTCTGGCTTGCACAGCCAGGAATCACATAAAATGGAATCACATAAAATCCAGTATTAGATCAAGCTAGACAAGGCTACTGGCTGGTATTGACTCTCAAACTGCTTTTTGGACAAACCAAGGCAGATTCCCAAATCTGGCATTATTTCCCCCAAAATGGCCTCTCATCTACCCCCTCTCCACCCCCCAAATAAGCTCCACCATCTTTGGATAACCTCTTTTGACTCTTCCCTCCAACAACTCTGGATTCTGTATTTTCTTATCTCCTGATTCGATCTGTCTTCTTTCCTACTTTCAGCTCCATTTTAATTTCTATAAGTACCTGGTTCCTTGCTTTGGCTCCAGTCTGCGTGATCTTCGGCCATCTTCCTGGGCTTAGCCACCTCAGGCACCTGCTCTGCAGAATTAGTTTAAACTGGACAAAATAGATTTGAATTGATCAGAACTGATTTCTCCTGGTAAGAAAAGAGCTGAATCTGACCATTTAAAACCCATTTAGACCAGTTGCACATTGCTTATGCAAGAGCAAGCACTGAGGGCATCAGGATGGATCAAGAATGAGATGAGTCTGCTTCAATCTGCTTGGAAGACCAATGGCAGGCTGGGCGGGGGAGAGAGGATGATGCAAAAAGGACCTGATGCTAAGGACCATACCATTTGTGGTGGTGATGCTAGAGGTGGGAGGGGTGGGGATCAGAAAGAACCTAGTAGTCAGTGAGGCAGGATCAAACCACTGTGGACCCCGGAGGAGGGGCTAAAAGAAACTGATGCTCAGTGACGCAGGATCAAATCACTAGCGTGAGACAGGAGAGGAAAAGATGCTGATGCTCTGCAGATAGGATCAAACCACTGAGATAGGTAGGGCGCTAAATAGGGATGCTTTTCTCTAAGGTGCCATCAAGCCTCTCAAACATAAGAATGGGCAAGTACAGGGGGGAATTAAAACTCAAAGGACCTAGCAGTCTATGAGACAGGGTCAGTTCACTGTGGAGGATTGGCAGAAAGGGGATGCTGTTCTAAGAAGCAGGACTAAACCACTGTGGAAGGAGGGGAGCAAAAAGAAACTGAAGTATCTTAAAGCAAATTTAAATTCCTTCTAAGGAAGTAAAAGAGGACATTATAATATGTAAGGCAACATCAAACTCTGCTTTTATAATTAACAAAGACCATACCACATATTACCTCATTTGCTCTTTACTATACTTTGATGGTTGGGTCAGACCATCTTACCACAAAGGCCTCTACAGTCATTCTCAGCTGCCCCTAGTGGTTGCTAGGCAGCCAGCCATCCAGCAGCTGCTGATGAACCTTGCCCCTTTGACATTAACCCCCAGGTTTCTGGAAGGGAAATAAAGTGTATATAGGAAAGCCCAGGAAGTAAATTGAGACAATATCATCAAATGCTGAGTGGGAGAACTGGGAGACAAACACAGATCTTCAAAAATAAAAGGAAAACAGCAAGAAATTGGGAAATGAAAAACACAGGTCTACAGATTTATAAAGCATCAAGCCCAATTCCCCATAAGAACCTTGAGTTCTCTTGTGACATTCCTAGACCGGGATCTTGAATATCTTTAGTGAAAATGCTGTAGTTCTAACTCCTGGACAACCCACTTTGTTTTCCTAAAATTCTGATATTTTAAGAATTTGAGCCCAAATTTCTTCCCCATAGTTTCCACCCAGTAGTTTGAGCTCTGTCTTTTAGAGCAGAGGTTGGCAAACTAGGGCTTGCAAGGCATATTCAATAGCTGCCTATTTTTGCACAGAGTATGAACTAACATTCTTTAAATGGCTTTTAAAAATCAAAAGAAGAATAATATTTTATGACATATGAAAAATCACATGAAATTCAAATTTCTATCCATGAATAAAGTTTTGTTAGACCACAATCAGACTCATTCATTTGCATTCCTATCTGTGGCTGCTTTCTTATCACCACAGCAGATCCAGTAGCTGCATCAAAGGCATGATGACTCTTAAAGCCTAAATTATTTCCTATTTGTCCTTTAAGAGAGTAAGTTGTATGACTCCTGATCTAGAGAAATAAAGAATCAAATTTCAACCAAACTCCATTGTAGATAGGAAAGAAAATAAAGAAACCTCAAAAAGAATTCCAAAGTCTCAAAGCAAGGGATAAGACTTAACGTCAAAATTCTCTAAGCCCACAGACAACTTCACATCATTTCCCATGGGCTCCAGGAGCTGGTATGGAATATGGAGTCTCTAAGAATAAAAGAACAGCTGGAAAGAAAGGTTGGGGTCAAACTGTGAAAGATCCTGACACCAAGTAAAGCTGCCTAGCTATCCTGAAAGCAAGCAAAGAGCCACTGCTGGGTTTCAGGTTGGGATAGGGGTGAATGACAGGGTAAAGGCAAAACTTGGTCAAGATGATTCATGCTTCCAGACATCACTTTGGTTCAATCCCAGCTCTAGGGAAGGTGTTCTTGTCTGACAAGCTCAAGTCATTCTCGTCATTCAGATTCAGAATGTTCTAAACACAGGTACCCTGGCTCAAACACAACTTGGTTAGAGGTGAATAAGCCAAATTACATTTCAGAACGATTTCAAAAGACATTTGCTTTTGGAGCAAAAGAAAATTCTTACCACATCTTTATCTGAGTCCTGTTTACTTTTCAATACCCAAATCAACCCATCCCTCCCCATGGGCTCTAGCCCTCCTCTGAGTGCCCTTTTTTCCCCTGCCACTCACATCACCCTATCTATACATACCATGTTGGTACTGAAAGTATCTCTGTGGACATGGTCTGCTTCCTCAAATCAACTTTGAATTCCCAAAAGCATCATACATGAGACTTGTTTGTTTCCCATAGCACTTGAGTCATTAGAAGGATACTCATTCAATAACTTAGTGGCCCTTCAGGATGAGCAGATCCCCACTTAGGAGACTTCAGCAACTTTGGGAGTGATGTCAGCCACACATTGATTCTTCTCATCTGAATAGCCTGGCAGTGGGTTGAGGCCTAGTGACAATCTCCAGCCAGGTATGAGCTACAATGACCACTAAAAGAGCCGTAACTTTTTCTGGCCCTGATGTCACAAGGTTCCCAGTTTCCTGTTGTTCTTGCCTTCATGGGCTCAAGGTTGAACACCTTGGTCAGGAAGATAAAGCCCAGAGTTTGAACTGCCAGGCATCCAGTCCCATTTTCCACGGCCTCTGTTGATCCTGGACAAAAACTTTAGGCTGGACTCAACACATTCAGGACGAAAATAGGCCCTTGGCTGGGAAGGCTGGCTTTCCACAAAGTGCTCTTTTCCCCAACGGCCAAAGCAAACGCCGCCGGCTGGGGCAAAAAGCCAGCCAGCCGCTCCCGACCTCTGCCGGCCAGCACCAAGGAGGCCCAGAGTCAACAGTGCATGGACAGGTCTGCTATTTTGCGCCTTCTCATTTCTCAAACATCATCCCTTCTGTGAATCTAAACAACCAAACAGAATTAAGTCAGCCTTAGCCCCTAGAAGAAAATCAAAACTTTCCCATGGGCCACAATTGCTGAGAGTCAGACAGCAGGCTCCTCCAACCCCTCCCTTCAGCTTCTCAAGGATGTGCAAGGCCAAGCCACCTTCTGCGCTGTTTAATTTGTTTTCCTATGTCCACGTTGGTGAGAGGAATGAGGTACCCAGGGATGAGCTATCAACACCCCTTGTTCTTGTTGCCTCACAGGTCGTGATAAGACTCAAAACAGAATCCTGTCAATCATTCCTCCTGAATGACAAAGCCAGTCATCCCTTATAATGGGGGCAGGGTCCTGGTTCCAAATACCAGCTAAGAGGGACCTGGAGAGAAGAAGAAAGAAAAAAAAAAAAAAGAGAAAGAGACTGAGGAAATCCAGGCAGAAACAAAGCAAAGTATTTCCGCTCTGACATACAGAAGTCTCTTCTGAAATATTGTCTTTTGGTCAATGAGTGAGCATAGGGGTGTGGAAAAAATCTTATAGTGGCAAAACTAAAAAATGGCACTACTTTGGTAATGAGGTTCTTTTGTCTGTACCCACAGAAACCACACTCCTGTCCCAGAGCTGGGTGACCTAGTGCTGATGTACAAGACACCAGAGACTACAAAGGATTATTATGAAAAGGAGAAACATCCCTTTTCAGGGATAGTCAATATCTGGGTCAAACTACAAACTACCTCTGTATTATCCAGGTAATAGCATGAGTAATTAGTAATAGTAATAGTATTACTATTCTAGAAGTCCCAAATGTACTAGTCACTAAATCAACACATAAAAGGCATAAGAAAAGGGGATGCCATTTAAAAGTAAGAATTCAACAAATATATAACATAAGCTAAAATTTGAGTTCTCTTCCACTTACAGTTACTGTTTAACTGTGTTTGAGATGCTTGTTTACAGATTTCTCATGCTTGCTGTAATCTTACCCTAAGTTTTAGTTATACAGAACTCAGGTTTTGTGTTACAATGTGAGGAACAATGTCTTCTACCTCACTAAACAGGAAAGAGGAAGTATCAACCTCAGTTGCCACTGATTTCCCTCTCATAGCCTTAAAAAAAAAAAAAAAAAAAAAAAAAAACCAGCTTCTGGATAAGGCCCACACAGACAGGGTCAAGACAATCACAGAGGAAAGGAGCCTGAGTCATGCCTGAGCCCTGGATGAAGACTTTGTGAACTCTAGACTTTCCTGTAGCAGAAGCCAACAAGTCCTCTGCTTTGTTTCGGCTCATTTCAACTGGGCTTTTTATTGTAATTTGAAACAAAAAGCATCCTAAGAGTTAATTTCCTAAAGTTCATGCGTAAGTGCACAGTTCCAATATTGGACCCCATGAAAGATCACTCTGAACCTTGCAACACAATATGTTTCTCCATCCTTTGTGTACTCATAGTTCATTGCAGACAACTTTACTCTGTAGTGTGTCACTTCTTCAGATATTGTCTTGCCCTATAAAGTGAATCCGTGTGACTCATAAAATGCCTAGCACACAAGAGACCTTCCACAGATGTGTGTTACTCTAAAATGAAATAAAATATTAAACATACAGTCTAAGTTAGTTTAACTCTCCTTATGGTAAGCAGAATGATGTCCGGGAAGTCCTATTCTTACCAGAAACACATCTCATAGACCTGGCCCACTTCATTCCCAAGAACACACAGAACAGGTACAAATGGCAATCTCTGGTTGGCTAACCTAGTATCCAACACCTAGCACTATACCCAAAATTATTCCATAAACGAGTTGCCAGGACAAGTCAGAGGTCCCAATTGAGCCAACCCACACACTAGCTATATAATGATGATCAGTACAAATGCAGCTAATGGTTTCTCCAATCAAAGCAGCACAAGGCTTTCTTTCTGTTTTCTTCAGGAAGGTCCCTTAAACATACTCATTCAATTATCTCCTCTGCAAGTCAGCGACAATGCAACTGGCTTTTCCTTGTGTTTATGCAGAATTTGGGCCTTTAGGAAATTCCAGTTTCTCTCTGCACAGTAGTTCCCTTTTCTGAACTCCCACAGTGCTTTGCATAGCCTTTAATTAGGTCTTCTGCCATTGGTTTCTGATTATTTGTGTGTCTGTCTGTCTTTCCCACTAGACTGTGAGATATTGAGGGCAACATTTGTGTTTTCTCAGTCTTTGCATTTCACAAAGCTAGCATAGTACCTGAAACAGAGAAGATACTCAGAAGGTATTTGGTGAAATGAACCATCATTGATGCCTTTTTTTTTAAAAAAAAAAAGGGGAGGGGGGAGATAGCTTTTATGGTAATTACTAGATGATATTTCCTTGTGCAGTGCTAAAGTGTTTATGATCTGGACATAGTAGTAGAAGTCTCAGATTTGAGTCTGTCTTGGCCAGTTACTATCATGATGTCTTTGATCAACTCCTGTAAACTCTAAACCAATCTTCAACCTAACAATTAGGACAATCAAAACATATCTTACAAGGTTGTTGTAAGAAGAAAACAAAGTCGGGACTTTGTGAATGTAATGTCTTGTAAAAAGTGGGGTTGATTTATAATGTAATTCAGTTTTAGGTTGAGTTTATTTCTTTCAACTCTTCTTGCTTAGGAATAGGTGGGGATTTGCTCAGAGCTCCTCAGAGATTGCCAGTGTACATGCTGGGTGTTCCCTGAGGAGTTTTGTTTTGTTTTGTTTTGTTTTGTTTTGTTTTGTTTTGTTTTGTTTTGTTTTGTTTTGTGGCTGAAGGCCTTTTCTCCTTTCTCCATTAGCTAAGAAGAAATTTTCATCCTCTCTTAACCCTCCTCCCTCAGCACTGTTCAATGAGGTTGGCAAATGGTGGTAGGAACAACCCAGAACCACACAGAAACCAAAAGACTCCAAGAGTAGTGTTGTTGC
The DNA here is from genome assembly GCF_030435755.1 of Ochotona princeps. Taxonomy (NCBI): domain Eukaryota; kingdom Metazoa; phylum Chordata; class Mammalia; order Lagomorpha; family Ochotonidae; genus Ochotona; species Ochotona princeps. Next base: position 45,421,075 of record NC_080865.1, read on the forward strand.
AGATGAGAAGCCTTCCTCATTCAGCCACACTTCACTTAGTATTAACACCAATTTATGTTTCCTGAGCACCTGCAGGCTGGATGGTGAGAGAAGCCATCTAGGAACAGGGATGGTGAAGGGAAAAAAGTCACCTCTGAATGCCAAACTAAACCCTGCCAAACTGAACTGCTCACTGTTCTTCATGCATATCCTGTGATTTTTTTTCTACCTTTTGATCTTTGCTCTTGCTGGTCCAGAGGTCAGAAATTACCTCCTCCCATTCCATTCTTGATGGCAAGTGCTAACTATTCTTCAAGCCCTGGCTTAAGTTCTATTTATATAAATCTTTCTCATACACCAACCTCCCCCTTTCACCTAGAGGTTTTTCTCCCTCTTTTTCATTCCCTCAAAGCACCTGGCTTCTGGTACTTACTGTTTTTAAATCATCTGTCTCTTTGCTTTATCCTCTCTCTCCTAGGCACTTACCAGCTCCTGCCTGAAATACTACAATTATATACAAGGCAGTCTCTTGGTCACCCGTCATTCCTTCCTCTAGTCTCTACTCCATGCTGTTCCCACAGACAGCTTTCCAAAATAAAAATCACTAACATGGTTTAAAATATATGATGGTAGGAGAAAAAGTTAAATTCAGTAACACGATATACCATACTATCAAGTACAAGTCCATGAACTAACTGAATCATGGGCAGAAGGGGGAGTAGTTATTTAAAAACATAGATTCCACTTACTGAAAATCTGTAACTTTAAAAAAATACCTGATGGGGCCCGGCAACGTGGCCTAGTGGCTAAAGTCCTCGCCTTGAATGCGCCGGGATCCCATATGGGTGCCGGTTCTAATCCCAGGAGCCCTGCTTCCCATCCGGCTCCCTGCTTGTGGCCTGGGAAAGCAGTCAAGGATGGCCCAGTGCTTTGGGACCCTGCACCCATGCGGGAGACCTGCAGGAAGTTCCTGCCTCCGAGCTGCGGATCAGGCGCAGCACCGGCTGTTGCAGTCACTTGGGGAGTGAATCATCAGACAGAAGATCTTCCTCTCTGTCTCTCCTCCTCTCTGTATATCTGACTTTGTAATAAGAATAAATAAATCTTTTTTAAAGAAAGAATGCCTGAGCCTGAGGAAAAATGAAAACAAAAATTAAATAAGAATTTCAAATCAGCTAAGCATAGCAGATATGATGCACCTTATGAATCAATTCAAATTGTCAGTAAGTAGCCACTTGGAGTCCATATTTAAGACTCCACGACACGTCCAGTCTTACGGGGAAAGAATATTTTGTCTAATGAACAACCTCTGCCATGGGCATGGGAAGATCATGCCAGGAACTTAAGCATATTTATTTTCAATATATAGAACAATTAGCTAGTTCTAGACAAGCCAGGTACTTGCACCTTTGTGGGTCGTAGTATTTGCCTAGAATGCTTTCCTAGTCACATCTTCCATATTCTGAGTCCCGAAGAAACTTCTAGCCATCCTCAAAGTTGGACTGAAATATCTAGTTTGGAAAGCTTTTGGCTGATCCTTCACATCATTTCTTCTCTCATCAGACTTCTCATAAGTATCACATGCTCATAAGCATAGGGGGCTACATTTGCCATTTCAATTCTATTTTATATAAAAGAAGTTATTAAAAAAAACTTACTTCTTAAAAAAAACATGAACTTTGTTGTAAACTTACGTCTCTGCTTTGTCACAATCTGACTACAGCAGTTGTGCCATACTCAAGTCTTTTATTTCAAACCCCAGCCTCAGTGTCTGGTACCCAAGGAGTGCTCAGGGAACATGTATCACACTTGAGCAGATCCCATTTAGGGAGAACTGAAGGGGAAGCAAAAGCTGGTAACTACATTAATTTTCCCTGGAAAACTAGAGATAGGGTCACATTCAGGAAAGGAACTGAGCATGTCTAAATGACAGAAGACAGCAACCACAGAAAGGCAACCTGGCATGGGTGCAGAGATGTCTCCATGATACCTTTGGGGACTACTTTAGTCCTCAATGGTATCCTCCTATTCTCAACAACACTCTTTGTCAGCCTCTCCCAGCTTGGTATCTGCTTACTTCAAGGTTAGACCTCTCCTAAAGCGCAGGAACCAAGGTTGAACATCTTCAGAGATATCTAAGAGGCTAGCATAGTTCTGTGTACATGTTAGATGCTCAAAATGGCTTGTTGGTTAATATATTAAGTGACACTACAGTTTGCTAGGTTCGAGGGGGTTTGTAATACTTGGTCAGGTTGTTATTACCCTCGTCAACCAGAGAGAAAAATACTCAGGGAAACTCCTGCTCATAAAAAGCCAAATTCTGCTTTCCAGTTGTCCCAAAAGCATTTGTTGAAAAGACCAGATTTTTCCCTGGATTATTTTCAGTTCTCTTTGTGAAGATAAATTGGCTATACATGTGTGGCCTCCCTTTTGATGTTTCTATTCTGTTCTATTGATATTCTTTTCTGTTTCTGTACCAGTACCAGACTGTTTTGATGACCACTGCCCTGTAGTATGTCTTGAGATCTAGAATTGTGATTCCTCCAGCTTGAATTTTATTCTTTTTTAAAAGATTTATTTGTTTTTATTGCAAAGTCAGATATGTAGAGAGGAGATAGAGAAAGGAGGATCTTCCATCCATTGATTCCCCAAGTGTTGCAAGCCAGAACTGAGCTGATCCAAAGCCAGGAGCCTGGAGTCTCTTCCAGGTCTCCCACACAGGTGCAGGGTCCCAAGGCTTTGGGTCATCCTTGATTACTTTCCCAGGCCACAAGCAAGGAGCTGGATGGGAAGCAGGGCCATTGGGACATGAACTGGCACCCACATGGGATTCTTTAGCTGCTAGGTTTACCATGGTGGGCCCTGATTTTTATTCCTCAGGATAACTTTGACTATTCATGGTCTTTTGTGTTCCCAGATGAACTTTTGTATCATCTCTTCTATTTCTGAGAAGAATGTTATAGGGATTTTGATTGGAATTGCATTGAATCTAAATATTGCTTTTGGTAATATGAACATTTTTTTGTTAAAGCTGATCCTACTGACCCAGGAGCATGGTAGATTTCTCCCTCTTTTAATGTCTTCTTACATTTCTTTCTTTTCTTTTTTTTTTTTTTAGTGTTTTGAAATTTTTTTTTTTTTGCGGGTATGGACCATGCGGGGAGTCCAGCATCTTATTGTCCAAATAAATTCAACAGTTTCGTTGGGAGACCATCCTTGTTCTGAAAGTAGAGCTGGCAGAATATCATCCCCTCCAATCAGATGTCACTACACAACTTCAACAACAGGAAGAATGGTTTGTAATTTTCATTATAGAGGTCTTCCACATCTTTGGTTAGGTGAATTACAAGTTATTTGAGATTTCTCTTTGCTATTTTAAAGGGGACTATACTTACAATTTGTTTCTCAGCCATAGTGTTATTTGTGTATACCAGTGTCATTGATTTATGGTCATTAATTTTGTATCTTGCCAAATTCTTTCATGAGTTCTGATAGCCTCTTGATTCAATCTTTTGGTTCTCCTATGTATAGAATCATGTCATTTGCAATGTTCCGATTTAAATTCCTTTGATTTGTTTTTCTGGTCTAACAAGGACTGCCAATATTATACTTTAAAAAATTATTTATTTTGGGGCCCAGCAGCGTGGCCTAACTGCTAAAGTCCTCGCCTTGAATGCGCCGGGATCCCATATGGACGCTGGTTCTAATCCCGGCAGCTCCACTTCCCATCCAGCTCCCTGCTTGTGGCCTGGGAAAGCAGTCGAGGATGGCCCAAAGCTTTGGGACCCTGCACCCAAGGTGGGAGACCTGGAAGAGGTTCCAGGTTACCGGCTTCAGATCGGCGCAGCACTGGCCGTTGCAGTCACTTGGGGAGTGAATCATCGGACGGAGGACCTTCCTCTCTGTCTCTCCTCCTCTCTGTATATCTGACTTTGTAATAAAAATAATAAATCTTTTTTAAAAATTATTTATTTTATTGTTCCATGATACAGTTCCATATGATCTAGGATTTCCCTTCCCCCATCCCAAGTCCCTGTCCCTCCCACTAATTTCCCTTATGTCATTACAATAGTATATTCCTTCACAATCAGTCGTAAGTTCATCATTCTGCTATTTAAGTGTATCCTGACATTGTAGAAATGGACAATGGCAGAGTCCAGCATCCTATTGGGAGTCCATCTTTGATTTGGAAATAAAGATGCACACTGCACTGTATCTTCACATTTGTACATGATAGTCTCTGATACACAGTTACTATGGATCCCCTTAAATGAAAAGCCATAAAAAATCAACAACAGACAGAAAAATAGAAATTTGGCCTGAACCAGTCATGGCTGTTGTGGGCATTTAGGGAGTGAATCAGTATGTGGAAGATCCCTCAGTACCTCTTGTTCAATCACTTGCTCTCTGCCTTTCAAATAAAAAAAATGAAAATAAATAAATAAATAAAATTTTAAAGACACATAATCTCAGTCACAGTAGTACATAAAGGATGTAGACTATAAAGACTATAAAGTCTCTAAAGGCCCTTTCTACTTTAAGTTTCATTGTTTGGATAAGGCGAGTGTATTTAACATGAGGATCCTGAATGATGGAGTTGAACAGAGCCTATCTTTCAGGCTTTTATGGCATTGTTTATTTACTCACTCAGCAAAATATTTTGAATGTCTACTGTGTGTCAAACATCATTCTGGAGACTGGGAATGTAGCATCGACTAGAACAAAGTACTTGTTCTCAATCAACTCATATTCTAATCATGAAAGATAGACTATAATCAAATAAACAAGCAAAGCCATAGTATGTCATTGAGTGCAGTGTATGTTAACAACGCAGAGCAAGAAGAAAATGGAGTGCTAAGATGTAGTGTAATAAAGAAAGGTCTCCTTTATAAAGTGACAGGAGACATGAGGGAAGTAAGAAAACCAGCCATATAACTTTGGCAGGCAGGGGCTTTTTTTTAAAATTTTTTTATTAATTATTATGCATTATGTGACAGTTTCATAGGCTCTCGGAATCCCCCCACCCCTCTCCCTCCCCCTCCCCTTCCCCTCGCCCCTGGTGGATTCCTCCACCTTGGTGCAGTATTACAGTTCAAATTCAATCAAGATTCTTTCCTTGCAAACGTATACCAAACATAGAGTCCAGCTACTTATTGTCCAGATGGGTTGAACAGTTTCTTGGGGAGACCATTTCTGGTCCAAAGTTAGAGCTGGTAGAATATCATCCCAGTCAATTAAGAGTCCCAATATAACATTAACAGCAATTTGTAACATTGTGGAATTGACATGGTTTTGCGTAACCAGGATGTTAAAAAAAAACAAAAAACAAAAAACAAGTTCTTAACCACAACCTATGATTAGCTCATTGACATTTCAATTTTAGTTTGTACACAGGACCGACTGCTATATACCTTAAAATGGCTATAAGGTACCATTCAGCTGTCTCGTGTCTATTTCATTTTAGTATTTAGCCATTTGTTGTGTTGAAGTATAATTTTACTGATCTTGGCAGATTTTAGGATAATCTAGACTGGCTTGTAACTCTAACAAGACATTTGTCAACAATTAAGGTGCAGAACATTTTTTTGGGGGGGGGTGTGCAGGAAAGTCCCCAACACCACGGTGAAGAGTGACTAATCTTCGTGTCCCACCCAGCGAGGCATGAGCAAATCCATGCCAGCTCTTTCCTGTCAGATTCCAAGTTCTACTTTTTGTTGTTTGTCTATTTATTTTAGGTTTTTTTAGTTTGTATGATTGTTTGTTTGCTATGAGGGGTTTTCGGAGTGATCCTGATGGTCATTGCAAGGGAGGGTGGGGGTCCAGAGGTGGAGCCAGGCTCGGACCAGAGAAAGCTCTCCTCCCTGGTCCCGAAGGACGCTGAGAGGTGGGGATAAATCCAGGCAGAGGAAACAAAAAACAGAGGAGTCCTAACAGAGAATTTACTTGAGATGTTCAATGAATAGCAAGGAAACTAATATGACTGGACTGGAGTGAGCAAATAGAAAAATGAGAGAAAGAGAAATTGACAGGCAAGGTGAAGAGCACAGAGAGGCCTTATAGGCCATTGTTAAGGTGTCAGATTGTATGAGGAATCATTGCAAAATTTTCATCACAGGAAGTGACGTGATATGGCCTGTATCTTGAAGAGAACACACTTGTTTCTTTCTAAAAAATCTTTATTTTAAATGATGCTTACACAGTTGATCAGGGTGGGAAGGACTGAGGATTAGGGAAAAGTGGGTGTGATCATTGTTTCCAGGTTTTCTGTTTTTTTCCCTGTATCTGGAAGAGGGGGAGGCAAGGGGAAAACCACACTTAGCTTCCCACCCACCATAGCACCCAGGGATGGGGAACAGTCACCCAATATTGACCCAGGGTCCTGTTGTGGCTACGCTCCAAGGATTCTGTCCAGGTAAATTTCGATAGTTCTGAAATGTTGATCTCGCCAATCCAAAGATGAGGGAACACTTTCAATGTCTATTGGCAGACATAGTCTACCTTAGAGTCTACGTTCACCCAGGTATTTGTTTTGTTAAGCCGAGGTAGTTGTCCAATTTCTTCTGTTCTCCTTCCACTGCTATGGTATCTTCTACAGGCCCCCCTGGGCTGCAAGGTTCTCTGTGTGGATATGGGTCAGCTGTCCACTACTCTGTCTTTTCTACTGAGGAGGACTAACTCTCACAAGTAGGCCCAAGGGACAGGCCAGGTGACCCAGACCCCACAAGACCCTCCCCTTCCCCCCCCCCCCCGAGCTCATGAACCTGGCACCTACCGCACAGTTGGGCCAAAGGACCAGGGCAAGGGAGACTCAGACCTCATTGACCCTCCTGCTCCCAGCGCTCAAGGACCCGGCACCCACCTCGCAGGCAGGCCCAAAACCCGGGCCAGGCAACCCTGTCCTGCTGGATTCCCCACCCCCGGGGTTTAAGAACCTTGCATCCACTGCTCAGGTGGGCCCAAGGACCTGGTCAAGGTGACACAGACCCCACGGATCCCTCACCCTTAGGGCTCATGGACCTGGCACCTACCTTGTAGGCAGGCCCAAGGACCCAGGCCAGGCGACGCAGGCCCTGATGATCCCCTACCCCCAGGATTCACAGTCCCTGCTCCATTGCCCCCTGACTGGCATGGTTCATCTCTTTTTTTTTTTAAACATATTTTTATTGCATTTCATTTTTTTAATTAATTACATTGCATTATGTGATACATTTTTTATGCACTGGGATTCCCCCCGCCCCTCCCCACACCCTCCCCCCACGGTGGATTGCTCCACCTTGTTGCATTTCCATAGTTCAAATTCAGTTGACATTCTTTCATTGGAGGTATTTACCAAGCATAAAGTCCAGCATCTTATTGTCCTGGTAAGTTCAATGGTTTCTTGGTGAGACCATCTCTGGTCTGAAGGTAGAGCCGGCAGAGTATCATCCCAATCAATTAAAAGCCCCAACATAATATTTCCAACCATTTACAACATTGTGGCATTAATTGACATGGTATTGATTAACCAATATGTTAATAGGAAAATGCAGGTTCTCAACCACAACCTGTGACTTCTTCATAGACATTTCAATTTTGGTTTATATTCAACCGTGTTCTATACACCTTAAAATAGCTTAGATTGCTATTCAGCTGTCTCATGCCTATTTTAATTTTAGTATTTAGCAGTTTATAGCATTGAAGCATGATTTCGCTGAACCTGGCTGTTTTTCAGGTGGTCTAACTCTATAATTCTAACAGGATATATGTCAACAGTTAAGGTGAGCATGTTTAGGAGGGGTGTGCAGAGAAATCTTCCATACTCCAATGAGGAGCAATGAGGAGTAACTAATCTTTGTGTCCCACCCAGTGAGTTATAAGTGCATCCCCGCTGACCGTTTCCTGTCTGTTTCTAAGCTTTCCTTGTTGTTCTCTGTCTATCTATTCTAGTTTTGTTTGTTTGTCTGTTTTGAGGGGTTTCTGGAGTGCTCCTGATGGTTATTACGAGAGGGGGTGGGGACCCAAAATTGGAAGCAGGCAAGGACCAGAGAAAGCTCCTCTCCCTAGTCCTGAAGGAAGTTTACTGCTCTTCTGTTTCTGCGGACCGCTCAGGGATCCTGGTTGTTGTTCCAATGACCTTGGATCCTGCAAGGCAGGATTTGGGCTTCTTTCATCCCATGTGGTAGATCCAATTGGGTGTGGGTGACCTCAGAGTTCTTGGCCTCCAAAGGCACTCCATTTCCCCCTGGTCTCCTTGGCAGTTGGGATGTAGTCCTTGGTGCTCATACTGATAGTCCTTGGTGAGGAACTGGGAGTCTTCAGGTTTGGGATACAAGCCTCCTCCTGCCTGCTCCACTCTGGGGACCCCTCCCTGCTCTATGCGCATGACCTCCTGTTAAGAGGTTGTTAGGATTACTCCTGATTCCCCCATTTGCCTTTGTAGTTTTGCTATTGTCTAATGCTAATTCGAGTCTGTTGTCTATGAGTTACCAGTTATGATCCGATAGGTTATATTTCCCGTCTTCCTCACACCTTCTAGGGTGATGTAAGATTTCTCTGCTCTCCCTCCCCATTTCCAAGTATCATGGGGTCTTACAAGTATATTAGGTTTTACAATTCTTTGATGTAGATCATAAGCAATCTGCCTCACATCATTGGTTACTTCACAATATCTTATTGCAGCATGGTTCATCTCACCTTGGCATGGTTCACCTCACCTTGGCATTGACCAGCAGGTGCTTCAGCCTGGCTCAGTCTAGTCTGCTCCCAGTTTCAGTTCTTGCTGGTTGGTGCTGCAACTTATCCTGGCTCCGCCAGTCCCCTATTCCAGCCTCAGTGTGAACTGGTTGGCTGCGTCCTGACCCAGCCCCTCCTGCAACCCATTCTTGTCCTTAGATCTGCCAGTGGATGGTTTGAATTGGCACAGCCTGACCCACCCCCAGACCTGACCCACATGCATGCTGGCCAGTACTGAAGCCTGGCCTAGCTTGGGCTGCTGCCATCCTTGGTTCTTGCACTTTCCTGCAGGGACTGTGTTCTGACAAAGGAATTTCCCAAGCTCCTTTATCAAGTACCTCCCTATGGCAGACCTTCTGCACACTGATGGGTCCTTGGCCCAGGTTGATTTTGTCCACCTCTTCTGGAAAGAACATTGTACTTGACTAACTGACCCAAACCCAATCCAGTTCTTACGGATGGGTGTTGCAGCCCAGCTTCCCGTGCCTCTGTCTTCAGATAAGCTCCAGGGAGAAAAGTGAAGAGCTGAAACAGGGAAGGCCAGTTAGCAGGCTTTGCTAGGGGTGATAATGGATTATTGAGGGAACATACTACACGTGAAATAATTAGAGACTCAAACAAGAATAACAAAGTGATCCTGCATGTAACTTAGAGTAGTTAGCACTACCATTGGTGGGCAGTGGCGAGATATAACATGTAAGTGGAGTTGTCATGGAGGATTTGATACTGGACCTTGAAATTAAAGGGTGAAGGAAGTAAAATCTATCAAATGAGAATAAGACTCATAGCCAAACAAACTCCACATGCTTTAGGTGAAACCCAACTGCAAGACTAGATGGAAGAGCATAGTGTCAAACACAAGGCAGCATACAGAGGTAAGAAATTACTTCCCTTGGTCTTGACCTATCATTTCAGATAGCCTATCATACTGAAATCATACTAAAGAATTGATCATCAATTCAAAAGTTCTTTCCATGTGATAGACTGCATGAATTGTGCTATTCCCATGAATAGGGCACTCCTGACTGGCTAATTAAAGCCCAAAACTTATACAGCAAGGCTGTGAGCCAAGGCTAAGCAAGTGGAAGACATTATCAACATCTGATATAACACCTGGACCTAGCTGGGGTTGAAACCATAAGCCAGGAGTACAGGCTAAGTCTCCAGTGTGGCTGGAAGGACCTCAACTACTGTGTCTGCAATGGCAAGAAGCTGGGAATAAAAGGCGGAGCTGGGCACAGTGCCCTGCTGCTTTGTACAGGACATGAAGGAGTCTGTGAGCCAAGGCTAAGCAAGTGGAAGACATTATCAACATCTGATCTTGGTGAAACTAAAGAAATCCCACTGTTTGATAGCCAGTGCCTTGGAAACTGCTCCAACTCCCAAGCATGAGATATGGGAGCATGACATCACTGGGAGAAAATTGATAATGCTTCAAATGGGAGCTGTCTTCCTTTAATCCTTCTTCTCAGAATACCCATGTCACTCAAGAGGCTTCCATATAACCTTGAATGGGCTATATGGAAGAGTAAGCAAGTTTCCCAGTGTTGTTTCCAGCAAACAGAGGTGTAGAGGATCTAAGCCAGCAGGCACTTGGCTATTGCTTAGCCCAGTGACTGACTCTGATAAAGCTGGGGGAGAGGAAGACCAATAGCCTTTTCTGTTTTTCCTCTCTTGCATATCTATCTCACAGGTTCTGACAGGGCTCTGTCTCTTGGTTCAGCTGCTTTTCAAATAAATAACATAGGGACGAGCACATTAGCTCAACTGGCTAATCCTCCACCTCCAAGTACTGACATGCTATATGGGTGCCGGTTCATGTCTGGGTGCTCCATTTGTCACCCAGCTCCTTGCTTATGAACTGGGAAACCATCAGAGAATTGTGCAGTGCCTTGTGACGCTACACCTGTGGGGGAGACCCAAAAGAAGCTCCTGGCTTCAGATTGGTTTAGCTCTGGCCACTGAGGTCATTTGGGGAGTGAAGCAGCAGATAGACCTCTCTGTCTTTCCTCCTCCCTGTAAATCCGCCTTTCCAATAACAATAAATAAATCTTAAAAAAATAAATAAATGACATAAAGATCAGGCAGTACAGAGAAATCTCTCATTCTGGAAATCCATCAGCCCCTATAAAGCTCCTTAACGAGCCATTTATAAAATTTATCATTCCAAAGGGTTGGTCTGCCTTTGTGTACACCCTAGTGTGGGAAATAGAGAAGCAGGTTCTCAAGTAACCATGGTATGAGTCAGTGCAACATACTATGTATGCTTTAGAGTCATAAAAGCTTAAGTTGCAATCCCAGCTCTGATGCTCAATTGCTGTGTGGTCTTGGGCAAGATGCTTAGTCTCTCTGATCTTCTGTTTCTTAATTGGTAAAATAAGTTTAATGATAGTTTCCTCTGGCCTAGAGTAGGTGCTCAAAATATAAGTATAACTGATGAAGAAATGAGTGCATTATGTATGTAGATACAATGTACTGCAGATGACAGGTCCCTCCCTTCATAATTAAAGTCCTATGAGTAATAAATGTGTCTTAAATATCCACTGAGAATAATAATTTGAAAACTAAATGACTATGTTTGTATTCAAGTATGTAACTTTCAAGTAGAAAGAACACTGGTTTTCAGGGTGGGTGACCTGGATTACAACATTTGTTCTTCCATTCATTTATGCAGTCATTAACTAAGCAATATCTGTAAACTCTCATTATGTACGATGCCCTGACTTAGTGCTAGGGACATGGTAGAGAACTGAAATTGCTTTTGACTTTGTGACACCCATAATTTATTGGTAAATACAAGTAAACAGGTGATTGTAACACAGCATAATAACAGTTACATTAGCAAGCAAGTCCTGGGTGCCATGAAAATTCAGTTGAAGTAGCATATAACCCAGCCCGAGTAATAAAGGACAGGGGCTGGTTCCTTAAGAAGGCAATGCTGGAGTTAGGGCTGGAGGGACAAATGAAGTTTTCCAAATGAAAAGGAATGGGGAATGGGAGTATGGGGAGCAAAAGAACTAGCATATTCACAATCTGGGGTCAGAAGAAAGCCAATAAGCTTCAAGGTCCTGGAAATGTTCAGTTATTGGAGAGGCGAGTGAAAGGATGGGGTGGGAAAAGATGGAAGCAGGTAGTCAAATGAATCAACCCCTGTGGGAGGTTGTGTGGGTCACATTCACAGGCTTGTTCTTTATGAGCCGTTGCAAGGATTTTTAAAAAGGAGAGTGTTATATCAGCTTTCCAGGTTAGAAAGACCACTTTCTTCTGGGGAAGACAGTCTGGAGGGTTGGGGGTGTCTGGCAATGATGATGAAGATGACAACAATGATGATGATGGAAAGAAGTAGACTGAGAGAGAATAAAGGAGAATCACTCCAACTTGATAGCTGACTGCAAATAGAAAGGAGTCAAGGATGTGCCCAGTTTTCTCCATTCCCAGCCCAATGCTCCTATTTAACAACTAGGGCCCTAGCCCTTCACTTTACTTTGTTGACCTTCAATTGTTTTGTGTACCAAATGCACATGCTAACTCCTATTACTACTTCCCCTCACAATATTAAGGAGCGGTGTAAGCAAAAGAGTGGAGGTCTGAGGCCTGACGTTTAAGCTCACTCCAAAGCCAGTGTGTAACTACAGGATGATACAAAGCCTAGTTCAACCACTACTTTCCCAGGTTTGCTTTCCCTTCCTTTTTCTTTTTCTTCTTTTAAATGTTCCATAAAAGCGTCCTTATAAAGAATTAATGCTGGATTCTCAACTTGGAAAGTCATGCATTCTGAGGTCTCACGGAGAATGCTAGTCTTCCCCCAAGACATCCTCGTGTTATCATTCTCCTTGGCAACACAGGGCAACGCATATGGAACAGACTACTTCTGGATCTCAGGAGATCAGTAAGTCAGAAACAAGAGCACAAATAATACTGAAGTGATTTCTTTTTTTAAGAAAGAGTTATTTTTTTATTGGAAAGTCAGATATACAGAGAGGCAGAGAGACAGAAAGATATTCAGTCTGCTGATTCATTCTCCAATGGCCCCAAATGCCAGATCTGAGCCTATCCGAAGCCAGAAGCCCGAAGCTTCTTCCAGGTCTCCCACATGGATACAGAGTCCTAAGGCCAGACCACAAGCAGGGAGCTGAATGGGAAGCAGGGAGCTGAGTGGGAAGCAGGGCCCCGAGAAATGAACCAGCGCCCATATGGGATCCTGGTACATGCAAGGTGAGGACTTTAACCACTAGGCTACCGTGCAAGGACCTGCAGTGGTTTCTGATCCCAGATCTCCACTATTTGGCACCACTTCCAGGTATCCACAGCCCCCAAATTACCATGATACAAAGCAAGTCAGTGGCTTGGACAAATCAGAGGCAGGCCAAGGCAGCCTATGATGGCAATGTCTGGTGTAGGATTAGCACCAATCTAAGGCACAATGCTAAGATGCAATGAAATTTGTTCCTGGCACTTTCTGCTTTCCTGGCACCCCAAGCATCAACCCTGATCGCAAAATCTTATTGCCCATTATCATGAGTACTTTGCTTCCAGTTGGCTATCAGCATCATCTTGATAAGATTTTAAGATAACCTCACCTTCCTGTCAGAGTAATCTGTGCTTTTTCTACCATGTCCCCCTGCCCTTCTGGATTTCCAAATCACTGGAAATTTTCGCATACCTGGCCATTCTGTCAGGTTCAATGGGATGGTGGAAAAGGAAAAAAAAAAAAACCAGCAATAATTAGTTTAGCCCCTTGGGTCTGGATGAGATAAGAATAAATTCCAAGAATCCCTTCATTTACCCTAGCACATTCGTCAGTGTCCCCCACACCTAATTCTTTCACCACAGATGTGAGCAGCAGGTCCTAACAGCTCCACTTTAAATGGAAGAAGCGGAGGCAACAGAGAGGTGGCGGCTGACTAGCAAAAAAGCCACAGTGAAAGATGATAGCAGATCCAGGATATGAACCCAGCTCTCCTGCCCCTCAGCCAGTTAAAGCCTCTGCCCCAGGCGATATGCCTCTGTATCAGAAGATGACTTCTTTCTGTTGGCAGACAGCGAGTTAAAGAAAGGCAACCAGCTGCAAGCAGGGATCCACCCAGCAGGGGCCTGTTCTATGAACCCCTGTCTTCTGCCCCCTCCCCCGATTCCAGCAACCCAATTCCAGGCATAAAGAATGCAAGCACTGGCCAGGCCTGGGGTGGGGTAGGGGGCAGGCAGTACAAAATCTGGTCCCCTCCTCCTCTTCCCGCCAGATCCCTGGAGCTTGAGCCTTGGAAAAGCCACGCACTACAGGGAGGGGGCCGCCCCGTGACAGCTGCAGGCAGGTTCTTCCAGAGAATGTTGAGATGGCAGGAATATTTTCCAATTGAAATCAACCCAATTCCCTTTGCGTTTGAGTCTCGGGAACATTCATGATGAAAATCTAGACAGCATGACATTGTATGAACTCTGAGAGGCGGGCTGATGCTACTCTGGTTGGTGTTGCCCTTGGCTCACACATAGGGCCCAGTCAGAGCTCTGGAAAGAGCCAGCCAAAGCTGCCTCAGCCAAAGACCCTGTGCCATCCATATTTTCAAAGCTGCCTCTGTGTAGTGCTGACCTGGTCTCTGTGTCAACCATTGGCTCTGTGTACTTCTGCCCAACACGGAAGATCTGGGATTGTGAGATTCATTGCTAGAAGAAGCCTAGGAAGGAGAGCCCCTGGGCTGCAGTTTTACTCCAGCAACCCCGGGTGAGGGCAAAGGTGTGGTAAGAAGCAAACATGGCAAAATGTACGCAAAGGTGACACATCCTCACCCAGAATGCTACTTGCCTTGCACAGTGGGCAAACACCAGGCTGCGGACAGGTAGGGCCATGGGTTGTCCCACCAAAGTGGGGCAAGGCAGCTCGGTATGAAGAGGGGCCCTGGCCTGGAAAGGAAGGGAAATCTGGTCTGCTGACTATCTCTTTCCACACCCCCAGCCTGGGCTATGCCTGAAATTTGAGTGGATTTTCAGTGTGCTCATAAAAATGACCACCACAATCCCAACAGCACAAGTGGAAGCATGGAATATTGCCTGGCAGACAGAAGAAGCAGGCTGTGCCACTCACTGGCTGTGTGACAAGTTACTTCCCCCGCGTTGGTCTTCAGTTTCAGCCCATTAATTTGTGAGCTGAAGAAGCCCTGCCTACCTCACAAGGCTGTTGTGAGAACCAAATGAGATAATGGGTCTGAGTGGGCTTTAAAAACTGCAAACTCTGAAGCCCTTTGTTGTCACTTTTGGGTCTCTGGAACAGCCAGGGTGATGTAACTGGCACGGTGACGTGAGCCAACAGCCTCTCTGCACCTGGAGCTTTGTGAGAGGGTGAAAGGAGGAGCTGGGTACTCCCTAAACTCAGGGCCCTGGGTTCATTACACATTGCAAGTGAAGTGCAAGAACAAAGCAGAAAGCAACACTGAGCTTCAGCAAGAGTTCCTCTGGGTGGAGCCTTGGGAGGAGTTGTCCTGCATAGCATTATGCTCCAGGTCCAGGAAGGCTCTGATTCCCAAGTATCCTTGTCATTAGTGGCTGACATCCCAGAAAAAAAGATGGATTTTGCAGTTCAATAATTTCTTCTGTTAAAAATACCAATGTACTCACTGCACAGTGAGTGGGAGAAGGGAGCTGTGGCATGTCCCTCCTATAATAGGGTCTAATTACATGCTTTGCTTACTTCAAATAGTGGCCCACCCCAGTTCACCAGGTACTGCTGCACTACCCTGATAATCTCCCCAAATGCAGGAGGTGCCACATCTCATCAGCCTCAGAATCTTCATTAGCATCCTATTACTTGAACCAAAATCAGCTTCAACCTGGCATCCCAAATTCTTAGCCTCCTTCCAGCTGTACCTCAAATATATGCCTAGTAAGCCTGTATTTTAGATAAACTGCTCCATTCCAGCAACCTCAAAGCAAATATGGGAGGGGGTGGGGTCTTCAAAAAGTGAATGGAAACTGGGCCTGGTATGGTTGCCTAGTGGCTAAATCCTTGCCTTGCAGCCACTGGGATCTCTTATGGGTGCTGGCTCATGTCCTGGCTGCTCCATTTCCCATTCAGCTACCTGTTTGTGGCTTAGGAAAGCAGTACAGGATGACCCAAAGCCTTGGGATTCTGCAACCAGGTGAGAGACCTAGAGGAAGCTCCTGGCTCCTGGCTTCAGATTGACTCAGCTCTGACCATTGCAGCCATTTGGGAAGTGAACTAGAGGATGGATAATCTTTCTGTCTCTCATCCTCTTTCTATATCTGCCTTTCCAAAAAAAATAAACAAAAAAGAAGTAAATGGAAATTTCTTATTTATGAAAAATTATGTATGAATTTCAAAATATGAAAAGATAAATTTAGCTGTTAATTCTATTTTCTACTAACTTTTTAAGCTCTGTCCCTGTCATATATTACAAGGGGAACACATTGGACTAGAAGTTAGTACTTCAATCCTGCTCCAGCTTAGCCATTCACTTTCTTGGTAGCCTTATAAGACTCATTTACTTAACCCAAATATCTGACATATGCAGATTTATCAACAAGTGTGTCAAAAAGTTTGTTCCTAGATTAAAGTATAAATATTTTGAATGACTTAATTTTTATATTCAAAAACAGAGACCAAGTCCTCTATATAATGTCACTCACAGTTACTCTTTTTCCAATATATTTTCCAGATTGGGAAGGAAATGACTGGAGTTACTGCCAACACCCACAGATTTACCCAGAACCTTGAATAAATTCTCCTTCTAGTTTTAATGCTACAACAAGCCAAAGTCACATGTTCTTTTTCTGTCTTTTATGCCTGCCCTTCACATTCATTCTTCCTAATGTCCCCTCACCTTCCTGGAGAGTGTTTATTCCCCTCCACCCAACCTTCAAGACTCAAACAAAGGCCCTATCATGGCCACTAACACTAAGCTTTGTTTCCAACAGCTCAAACTTCCCCACAGCCAACAGTGAGTTTCTCCTCCCCCGAATCTCTAAGACTGGTTGTGCCTATTATATTCTGGCTTTTCAAGAGTCATCTTTTGATGTCTTCTCCGTTAAACCTCTGGAACAGTTAGCCTCCTCCAACTTACCCATTCACAGAATCTGGTAGCTCCTGGAGGGGTCTCTGTCTCACAGACCTTGAGAGAAACTCCATAGGAGCTTCAGGGCTTAGAGGATAAACTTGCCTGCTGAGCTGTAGCATGGAATCAACAGGAGCATCCTCTTATCATAAGCACCACCACCATCATCCTCCTTCAAATGGAAAAGTTTAAAACGGATTTTTACATGTATTATTTCACAAAGAGAATCAAAATGGGAAAGTTCTTAGACGATTCCAGCCTAGTGCCCAGAGAACTTGTAATACATACATTCCTGGGCCCCAGCTCCAGAGGATCAGATTCCCTAGGTCTGGGATGAAGCCTGAGAAATGACATTTCTCACACGTTCCCAGGGGTGCTGCTACCACTAGTCTGAGGATCATACTTCGAGAACCCCTGATCAAGTGCAACCCCACTACTTTACAAATAAATAGAATGGGGTCCAAAGAAAGGAAGAGATTTGTACAAGGTTACTCCACAAGTAAGTGACCACATTGGCTCCTTACTTCTAAGCCAGAGCTCTTTCTTCACCATCATAGCTAAACCTCCTCCCCGTCTTTCCTCCCTCCCAAGGGTACAGTGAGGATGAATTAAATGCTGTCTGGAAAAGTCCTTTGGGTTCTGCAAAGCTAAGATGCTCATAACCAGGTGGCAGTGTTATTGCTCTGAGAGACATCTGATCCCAATTAGCCCTCCTCTCCTCTCTGCCTAGACTCTGATGTTTGGATGATCCCTTTTGCCTGCACCCCCTTCCAGCTGTGTCTGCAACAAAGAGCCACCCTTGCTGGCCTTGATCCAGGTTAGGCCACCGTTACTAGCTGTGCCTTCCCTGAGGTTGTGTGCACATAGAATGTCCCAGCTCAGCCAAGGGGGTTGTGGGGGAGGGAAGGTTAGTTTGCTTTAAGCAGAGTCCCAGATGGGCCTGAGGCTCAGGTTCCACCTGTGACCTGCATGTACCCTCACTCCCAGGAGGCTCAGGCAGCAGTTTGGAACCTACAGGCTGTGCACAAGCTCTGTTGGGGACAGAAGATGGCCTGCACTGCACTCCTACTACTATGCACTCTGTTTGTGTGCAGAAAGCTCACTGCTAAAGCCATACCCCTAGGTCATCCAGACCTTGGAAACCCATGGTTCACAGGCTAGGTTGGATTTTGTTCATGGCCAAGCATTATACTACACATAAGCCAAGTATTATTTCTTACATTCAGTGAGATTTTAGAAGATTTTAGAAGTAATAGAAAGAAGTGGCAGTGAAAACAGAGATCATGGTGACTCAAAAAGCCTAATACTGGAAAGGCAGACTTCCAGAGAGAAGAAGAGACAGAGGGAAAGATTTTCCACCCACTGGTTCACTCTCCAAGTGGCCATAATGGCCAGAACTGAGCTGATCCAAAGCCAGAAACCAGGAGTCTCTTCCGGATCTCCCACATGGGTGCAGGGTCCCAAGGTTTTGGGCTGTCCTCTACTGCTATTCCAGGCCACAAAAAGGGAGAAGGATGGGAAGTGGAGCAACTGGTACCCAAAATGACACCCATATGGGATCCTGTCAGTTGCAAGGCAAAGATTTAGCCACTAGGTCACCACTCCAGGCCTGTAAAAGCTGCAGACTCTGGACTCAATACCAATGACAAGAGAACTTTCAAATTACAACATGTCAGAATTGAGTGCTTTTTTGAGGATCCAACTACTTTCTTTGGTACCCTAAGATTCCAGAAGTGGCTTGAGCAATGCCTCCGAGGCGCCTTGAACATTTTCCCATTCCCATCCACCCCATCTGCTTTCTCAATCAGATAAGTACACTGATTTTATTTTTGCAGCAATTTTCTCTGATCGAAAAAATACTGAAAATCACTACCAGATATCAAAACTGTTCATTTTATAGATGTGAAAACTGAGGACAGGGGTAAACATTGTGGTACAGCAATGAAGCCATTGCTTAGGGTACCCAGTTTCCATATCAACAGTGTCAGCTTGAGTTCAAGCTACTGGGCATTGACACAAGTTCCTACTAATGCATCTGGGAGATGGTACATGATGGTTCAAATACTTGTGTCCCTGCTACCCATGTGGGAAACCTAGGTGGAGTTCCTGTCTCCTGGTTTTGCTTTGGGCCAGCCCCAACCATTGTAGCCTAGAAAATGGAAGATCCCCACCCTCTCTGTGTGTCTGTGTGTCTTTACATCTCTCTTTCTTCCTCTTTCACTCTGCCTTTTAAATAAACAAATGCATTTTTAAAAGATTTATTTTTGTTTGAAAGCTAGATCTACAGAGGGAAAGACAGAGAGATCTTTTATCCACTGACTAACTCTAAATGGCCACAACAGCCTGAACTGAGCAAATCAGAAGCTAACAACCAGAAGATTCTTCTGGGTCTCCCACATGGCTGTAGCAGCCCAAGGCTTTGGGCCATTTTTTGCTGCTTTCCTAGGCCACAAGCAGGGAGCTGGATGGGTAGCAGACCAGCCAGGATACAAACTTGTGCCCATATGGGATGTTGGTGATGCATATGATGCATATTATGCCACAGTATCAGCGCATAAATTTTTCTTTTTTCTAAGATTTATTTCATTTTTATTGGAAAGTCAGATATACAGAGAGGAAGAGAAACAAAAAGATCTTCCGTACGTTGATTCGCTCCTCAAATGGCTGCAATGGCCAGAGCTTCACCAATCCAAAGCTAGGAACCTGGAGCCTTTTCCAGGTCTCCCACACGGGTGCAGGGTCCTGGTGGGCCGTCCTCCACCGCTTTTCCAGGCCACAAGCAGGGAGCTGGGTGGGAAGCAGGGCCACTGGGGTTAGAACCAGTGCCCATATGGGATCCTGGCACGTGCAAGGCGAACACTTTAGCCACTAGGCTCCTGCGCCGGGCTCTCTTTTTCATTTTATTTTTTGTTTGTTCATTTTAAGAGAAAACCGAAGAGCAGAGCAGGGAAGTTCATATTCGGTACCACAAAGTGACTCAGAGCTGGGTCTAGGAAGGAAGTTAGATAGACCAACTCTTAGAAATAAAGTGGAACATGAACATGACAATGGCAAGTTGTTGGTTTTTTTTTTTTTTTTTAAATAGCCCTCACATACTTGTCAATCTAAAAGCACAAAATACCAAGCTTTGGCAGTTCCATTAACAGAAATTCCATTCTAGAATACGTTATCCTATCCAATCTTCTCATTATAGTGGCAAGAAAGCTAAGCCACAGAGCATCTTGGTGACTTTGCCCAGATATTCATGTATTGAACCAATGATCCTGCTCTTTCCACTACACCACAACATAGAAATCAAATACCAGTCTGGGAATAGAAACAAAGCAGCTTCTCCCCAGGAGATGAGCCACTTTCCACTGCCTCCCAACTCCTTGAAAACCCAAGGCCTTTAAAGTGTCATGAACTGTCTTTTCTGTCTTCTCCTAATTCCTAATTTATCTCATTAACTCGAACGGCTTAAAATATTATCTCTTTGCTTACAACTCACAAGTGTATCTCCAGATGTAACTGTTTCTGAAATTCCAGGTTCCTATTTTCAATTGCCTATTGAACATCTAATTCAGAAATCAAATTTTTCCAATGCAACAGGCCCAAAGCTGAACTCCTGCTTTCCCTCATCTTCCAAGAAGAGCAACAGCTTCATCCGCAAGCAAGAAGCACCAATAGTTTGGAGGCTACCTGAAACAAGTACAGCATGAGTGAAGCATTGTCCATACGATATAGCCAAGTTCTGTTCCAGAAAGGAGGGAGCTGGCCTTTAATTCCCTTTGCCTCACCAGAGCATTCTGGGAGAGCACAAAATCAATTAATCTCAAACAGCATGAAATTAAAAGCAAATGCAAAAGTGGTCTGTGGGATGTTATGCTTCTTTTAAAATGACCATGAGGAGGTGGGGGAAAAATGTAGGTAAATCAACCCAGAAACTGATGATCTCTGTTTATGAGTAGAAGGGAGTAACCTAGGAATGGAAGCAAGAGAGATGAGATGGGAGAGAGTATGAACAGGAAGCAATCAGAAAGGAGGAAAGTTGAGATAAACAATTTTGGGGCTCAGGGCCAAAGAAATAAAAGCACCAAACTGGGATCTGAGGAGGCACCCAGGGCCAAAGAAATAAAAGCACCAAACTGGGATCTGAGGAGGCACCTGAACCCTCCCGCCGGCACAAAGCTCCAGACCCTTCCCTTTCATAATGGCCGTCTGCAAACACTCTGGCCCACATTGCAACTGAACACTATTTGTAACAGACTGCTGAGCTCTTAATCCTTTTGTAGCTGCCATGGTCAGGACACAATCAGTCCTATAAGGCAGTTTAGTCACATTAGAGTGTGTTGGGTGTGGAAGACGTGGGCTCCAGGGCCAGACCCTCACTTTCTGTGAGAACCGTCTCTACTCTCAACTTAGGCGTCAGTTTTACTACACTGCAACTAGAAAGACTACCCATGGATTATGTACGTTTCCAAGCAGACAGGACCTCTTTAAAATCTCAGTGCCAACTATGTATTTTTTGCGATTTTCTGCCAGCACCATTCAGATCCCTGCAACCCAGTCAGCAAATGTACTAAAAGGGTGAAGCTCAGAACTGGTGCTGTGGTGCAGCTAGTGAAGCTGCTGTTTGCGACAACAGTAGCTTATATAAGAGTGCATGATTGCTGTGCTTCCAATCTAGCTCCCTTCTAAAGTGCCTGAGAAACAGTACAGGTTGGCCCAAGTGCTTGGCCCCCTGCCACCTATATGGGAGCCTCAGATGGAGTTCTGGGTTCCTGGCATCAATCTGGCCCGGCCACAGGAATGGCTGCTATTTCAGTGAACCAGAAATAGACGACTCTAGTTCTTTCTCTCTCTCCTTGTCTCTCTGTAACTCCGTCTTTCAAATAAATATTTAATATGTGAAGTACCTGTATGCATTTCTCAATATGCCCTAGGCATAGAAAAGTATTTGCTAACTCTCACCGATTTTTGCATAGGAAGCCCAAGAACCAAAACCCAAAGGAGAATCATAATTTTCAAAAATCTACACAGGGAGATTGGGCGGTGAACGGGATTGGGGAGGGGCGTGATCTTGGGCCTGGGGATTTAAACTTCTAGCAGCCTCCTGGCTGCTGGTGGGCCGCAGGATGGAGTGTCTTGCTCGGATCCCGACCCCAGCCACCATGTGCTCTTGGTGAGCTGGGCCTGGGCAGCCAGTGTGCCATTTTGCGCCAGGTTCTGCTTGCTGGCCGCCCAGCCAGGGAGCTTTGGGGTATTGGTTGTTCGATTCGCTGCTTAGGTAGCTCCAGGTTGATCTCACTGTGCTTCTGGGATCTGAGTCAATCCTAAAGATTTCCAATGGCAATAACTCTACTACTGAAGAACTTGTAATCACTTAACAATGCTGAGCACTGAACACCAGTCCAGGCAAAAGCTAAGGGTCGGGGCTTGTCCAGCAGGATATCCTATTCCTTGACATGATGATGGATGAGGAGACTGGTCACATTAGGCAGGGCCATAACATTAACTAGCATGCCAGAGAACCATATCTGGGGGTAGATTCTGTGCAGGATGTGTGGACCACACCCTGTGGAAATTCTAGCCCCATTGGTAAGCCCAAAAGTTTGGGTGGTTATGGACTAAGCTAGGTGTGACCAAGGAGCCTGCCATCAATCACAGGTAAAGGGACCCGCAACATTCTGGACTGGTCAAGGCAGCAGCACCCGAATGTGCATCCTGAATAGGGTGTGGAGTGGGCCGGGCTGCAACGTTCATCAGCTCATTAAAAGGCCAAATGGAAGGTCAGACTATGCCTGACACTGGCCTAAAACCCATTGGCATGTATGAGAACTGGGTCTGGGAGTGGATCAAGTGGAGGAACTTGGGAAACTCTCCTGGGGAGTCACAGTTCCCGCTGGTGAACATGTGGTCCAGACCTGGGGAATAGACAAATTGGGCAAAGTAGCTTCAAAATGTATAAATTGGTAATGGAACAGGATGTACTGTGCAGGACTGAGCAAACCTTACCCTACAAGCAAAACTAGAAACCAGCATGGAGCACAGGTCATGCCGAGCTAGGCTCTTGCACCTACTGGTCTATTTGAGTCAAGGACACTAAGCCACAGTGTCTAAGGCAGAGGCAGGGACAGGTGAGGGGCTGAGCCAAGCTGAGTCAGAGCAACCACTGGCATGAGCATGATCTATAGCTAGGAACAGGCCCAGTTGGGGAGGTAAGGGGACACCCTAACTGGGTTGAGGTTCCCACCAAGTGTGCGTGTGCTGGAATGGGGGCTGCGTTCTATCTACAAAACAGTTGTAGTCTCCCAAGGCCCTAGTGTGGGCCGGAACTGGATGCACCAGGCCAGGCCAGACCCCAACACTGTCTGGTCTGGTGTCTTGGAGAACCAGGGTGGGTGTGGGATGGACTAGGCTAGGTCTCAACCCCCTACAGAGCCATGTGTGAGCCGGATGTGGGTATGGACGAGCCATGGCTGGGCTGAAAACATCCAACAACAAGAATCAGAATGGGGTGAAAGCCAGGCAGGAAAAGCCACTGTTCCTGCCAGGACAAGAGGTGAACTGAGTAGAGCTGGCTCAAGGACCCACTGGTATGTGCAAAATCTGGCATTGGGAGGGGTTCTAATGAAGGAGCCTGGGCAACTCCTCTGGCAGGACACAGTCCCTGCAGGTTAGCGCAAGAAGCATGATAGGAAACAGCCCAGAATAGGCCATGGAAAGTTTCCAACTGGTATACATTTGGCATGGGCCGGGGGCAGACCAGGCTGAATCAGTGCATGTTATCCACTGGCAAATCCAAACACCAGAACAGAGTGAGGGTGGAGCAGAATTTGGTTGCAACAAAACCACTCCACAATATGGAATGCTAGGGTGAGGTTGCCTGTGTCAGATGTGACTGCAGCACCCAACCAGCACACGTGAGAACCAGGAAGGGATTAAGGGGCTGGTCCCCTCGCCAGACAGCTACTCCCACTGGAGAGCTTGGACTGGGATGGGGACAGACCAGACTAAGTAAGGCTGCAACACCTGTGCGCCTCATGTGGACTAGATCAGTTAAAAGCCAGGCTGGGCAGATTATTCTTACTGGTGCAAGCATAAATTAGAGTGGGTGAGGGTTGTTTGGGCTTAGCCACAGCATCAGATGGCAGAAGCTGGCACTGGGGGCTAATTCTGTCAAGTCAAACCACAGAACCACCTAAAGAGTGCATCAGCTGGAACTGAGAGAGACCTGAGAGGGAAATAGTGGACTCCTCCCTCTTGGGTCACTACTCCCACGGGAGGGCATGAAAACTAGGACAGGGACTGGGGTGGCTAGACAGGAAGGCACTCAACAACATCTGTGAGGGCTGGATAGTTGAGTTGGTTAGATGGAACTAAGCTTTAATACCCATTGACATGTATGAGAGCCAAATGGGATGTGGGACAGACTGGACTAGTCTGCTATACATACTGGCAAACCAGGGTGGGGGGCCGGCCTGGTGGGGGTTATTGTGGGTCGCCCCAACTAGGCTGTAGCTCCCACTGGTTTATGTGAGGGCCGAGTATGTGCTGGGCAAAACCAGACTGGACTACAACACTCATTGGTTCCAGTGGAAGTCGGGACTGAAAACAGAACCAACCCAGCAATTGAAACCACCAGCTGATCGTGGTGATGGACTGTGCTGGGCCCTGTGCTTGCTAGAACATACAAGAATCTGGTCTGGGAATACCTCAAAGTTTCTTTGGAGATCTCCCCAATTGAAATGCCGGACTCAGAACCCTAGCGAAGAAAAGGCAGAGAAAGAGCAAGTCAATCAACCACCTCAGCTATATATTGGCAGCGAAATACTGGGAAAATGAAGACCCTATGATGGACTGTGTCAATCAGTGGACGACCTCATCGAGCGAAACTGGCAGCGATTCATAACTGGAGAACTATTAAAACCACTTGAGCAAGGATCTCACAGCATGCCCCACATCTGGGACTTGGGGTGAGTGGGGCTTCTCCCTCAACATCCCCCTTTACCTCAGATACATGATGGAAACAATATGGAAATAATAGTCTTACCCACTTCCCTATACCCCCTGAACCTTTTTTTTATCGTAATTAACTATGTAAAGATTGTCAACAAGAATACAATAAAAAAAAGAGAGAGAAAAAAAAAAGAAATTGAGGAATAAGTATATGATAGTGAAATAAACAGTATGTTAAGCACCTTGTTAATAATAAAAAAAAATCTACACGTGGAGCCAGTGGCATTGAATATTGCTGCCAAGATTTAAAAGGGCCTCAGCACGAGTACTCTGAGATCGAGAGGATTTTCCATAGGAGGTGCTCAAAGGCGCAGCTGGGACACAGTACAGCCCCAAAGCAATCTAGTGTGAAGAATATTTGAATAAAATTCCCAGAGTTCCTCCACCTCTGGTTCTGCCTCAGTCATCAATTAACATCACTGTCTTGAGCAGTTACTCTCAGTTTTTATGGTTTTGGGTACCTCATCTGTAAAAGAAATAAATTGATCTGGATCTTGTCCAAGAACATGTCTACTAGTAACGACGTTCTGTGAGAGGTGAATCTGAGCTGCTCTCCTTTCTCCGAGATCATGCTCCTGACATCAGCATCAAGAAAGCTAGAGGCAGAATTCAAAGATGATAGTGCTATAAGCTCTGTGGTTGGGGGTGCCTGGTGCAATCGATCATTGGCTAAATCCTCGCCTTGAATGTGCTAGGATCCCATGTGAATTCTGGTTCAAGTCCTAGCTGCTCCACTTCCTTGCCACCTTCCTGTTTGTGTCATGAGAAAGCATTAGAGGAGTATCCAAGGCCTTGAGACTCTGCGCTCATGTGGGAGACCAAAAGGAGCTCCTAGTCTCACACAGGCTCAGTTCTGGTTACTGGGGACATTTGGGAAGAGAACCAGCAGACAGAAAATCTTTCTGTCTCTCCTTTTTTTTTTTTTATAGATTACATTGCATTATGTGACACAGTTTCATAGGAACTGGGATTCCCCCCACCCCTCCCCAAACCCCCCCCCAAGGTGGATTCCTCCACCTTGTTGCATTACCACAGTTCAAATTCAGTTGAGATTCTTTCATTGCAAGCATCTATCAAGCATAAAGTCCAGCATCTTATTGTCCAGATAAATTCAACGGTTTCTTGGGCAGACCATCTCTGGTCTGAAGGTAGAGCCGGCAGAGTATCATCCCAATCAATGTTGTTAGAACATACAACATATGTTGTTAGAACATACAAGAATCTGGTCTGGGAATACCTCAAAGTTTCTTTGGAGATCTCCCCAATCGAACTGCTGGACTCAGAACTCTAACCAAGAAAAGAAAAAAGATAGAACAGGTCAATCATTCATCTCAGCTGTATGTTGTTGACAGCGAAATATGGGGCGAACGGAGACTTTATGATGGACCATATCAATCAGTGGATGACCTCATCGAGCGAAACTGGCAGCGATTCATAACTGATGAACTATTAAAACCACTTGAGCAAGGATCTCAGAGCATGCCCCACATCCGGGACTTGGGGTGGGCGGGAAACCGGGTGGGGCTTCTCCCTCAATATTCCCCTTTACCTCGGATACATGATGGAAACAATATGGACATAATAGTATTACCCACTTCCCTATACCCCCTGAACCTTTTTTTAAATTTTAACCGTAATTAACTATGTAAACATTGTCAACAACAATACAATAAAATAAATTTTAAAAAAAAAGAGGAAAAAAAAGGGAAAAAAAGAATAGAAGTTCTGAATCACATCCTGTGACTACTTCATTGACATTTCAATTATTAGTTTATATACAGCCGGGTTCTATACACCTTAAAATGGCTATAGATTACTATTCAGCTGTCTCATGTCTATTTTAATCTTAGTATTTAGCAGTTCATAGCGTTGAAGCATGATTTTGCTGAACCTGGCTGTTTTTCGGGTAGTCTAACTCTATAACTCTCACAAGACATATGTCAACAGTTTAGGTGAACAGTTTAGGAGGGCTGTGCAGAGAAATCTTCAATACCCCAGTGAGGAGTAACTAATCTTTCTGACCCACCCAGTGAGTTATAAGTGCATCCCCACTGACGGTTTCCTGTCTGGTTCTAAACTTTCCTTGTTGTTCTCTATCTATTCTAGTTTTTTTGTTTGTTTGTTTGTTTTGACGGGTTTCTGGAGCGATCCTGATTGTCATGACGAGAGAGGGTGGGGACCCAAAGTCGGAACCAAGCAAGGACCAGAGAAAGCTCCTCTCCCTAGTCCCGAAGGAAGTTTACTGTTCTTCTGTTTCTGTGGACCGCTCAGGGATCCTGGTTGTTGTTCCAATGACCTTGGATCCTGCAAGGCAGGATTTGGGCTTCTTCCATCCCATGTGGTAGATCCAATTGGGGGTGGATGGCCTCAGAGTTCTTGGCCTCCAAAGGCACTCCATTTCCCCCTGGTCTCCTTGGCAGTTGGGATGTAGTCCTTGGTGCTCATACTGATAGTCCTTGGTGAGGAACTGGGAGTCTTCAGGGTTGGGATACAAGCCTCCTCCTGCCTGCTCCACTCTGGGCCCCCCCCCCCCTACTCTGTGCATATGACCTCTTGTTAAGAGGTTGTTAGTATCGCTCCTGATTCCCCCATTTACCTTTGTAGTTTTGCTATTGTCTAATTCGAGCTGATTCAAGTCTGTTGTCTATGAGTTACCAGTTATGATTCTGATAGGTTATAGTTTCCATCTTCCTCACACCTTCTAGGGTGATGTAAGATTTCTCTGCTCTCCCTCCCCATTTCCGAGTAGCATAGGGCCTTACAAGTATATTAGGTTTTACAATTCTTTGATGTAGATCATAAGCAGTCTGACTCATATCGATTGTTGGTTCATTGGTTACTACACAATATCTTATTGCATGAGATACAGGCTGTTTGGGCTTGAAATAATATTACTGTTTTTTGGATTGACATCATTTAATAACAGCCACATCAACAACAAGAACAACAACATCAACAACAAATTATATCACCATGAAAAAATAACGCGCCACTGAGTAACCCACACGTGTGTGACAAAAAGGAAACACAGAAGTCTCTTGGGAAAAATGATGCCATCGTATACTTCATGAGCACGTGATGAATTCTACTAGAGAAAAGAGATTATTTGGAAGCAACCAAACTGAAATAAAAACATCAAAACACATGGGATACAGCCAAAAAAAGCAAACAGACAATCAAAAAAACAGTATAGATTGGACTGTTGGAGTTACACTTTCCATGTTGGCTTCCTTATATGAGAGAGAACATATGGTATTTCACCTAGCGCCAGTAAGAGTGGCCCACATGAAAAACACCAACAACACTTGCTGGCGAGGTTGAGGGGAAAAAGGAACCCTACTCCACTGCTGGTGGGGCTACAGATTGGTACAGCCTCTATGGAAATCAGTATGGAGAATATTCAAACAACTCAAAATTGACATACCGTATGACCCAGCTATAGCACTCCTAGGAATATATCCAAAAAAACTTGTTTTAGGAGAAACCAACATGCACTCCTATGTTCATAGCAGCGCAATCAGTAATTGCAAAAACATGGAAACAACCAAAATGCCCATCAGCAGAGGATTGGATAAGAAAGCTATGGTTCATCTACTCCATGGAATACTACTCAGCTATTAAAAAAAAAAATGCAGTTCTTTTTGGCCAAATGGGCCAAACTGGAAACCATAATGCTAAGGGAAATGAACCAATCCCAAAAGGTTAGATACCACATGTTTGCCTTAATTTAAGATGATATGATGTTAAGCATAACATGTTATGTTATGGATATTATGTCATATGTAATATATAAACTAAAATTGAACTGTGAATGGGGGGTCACAGAAAGTGGTTAAGAAATTGCAATTATTTTTAACATGTTGACTGCTCAATATCATGTCAATTAATTCCATAACGATGTTAATTGTTGCAGATGGTATATTAGTGCTTTTATTTGACCGGGATGATACTCTGCTGTCTCTGCCCTCAGACCAGAGAGGGTCTACCCAAAAAGTAGTTGGACTTGACTGGACTATAAGATGTTGGACTCTATGCTTGGCATATACTTGCAAAGAGGGAATTTCAACTGAACTTGAACTATGGTTATGCAACAAGGTGGAGGAACCCACCATGGGGGGAGTTTGGGAGGAGAATCCCAGATTCTATGTAATTATAACACAATGTAATTAATGAATAAATTTAATAAAAAAAAAAGAATATATGGTATTTGTTCTTTTGTGATTGACTCATTTCACTGAGCAAAATGGTTTCTAGTTGGGACTACCTGGTTGTAAATAGAGTAATTTCATTCTTCTTAATAGCTGAATAATATTCCATACAGTAGATGTACCACTGCTTCTTTAACCACTCTTCCTTGGATGCACATCTGGTTTGTTTCCATGTCTGTACTATTGTAGATTGTGCTGCTGTAAATATAGGATTACAGATCCCCTTCTCACAAGCAGATTTCACTCCTTTTGGGTATATTCCTTGAAGTGGGATAGCTGGGTCATATTCCAGGTTTATTTGCAATTTTCCAAGCATTCTCCATACTGACTTCCACAGTGGTTGTACTAGCCTACACTCCCACCTGCAGTGAAGGAGGGTGCCTTTCTCCTCACATCCACCCCAGCAGATGTTGTTAGTAGAGTTGGAATATAGGCCAGTCTCACTGGAGTTAGGTGGTACCGCAAGGTGGTTTTCACTTGTATCTCTCTTATGGCTAGGGAGCCTGAGCATCTTTTCATATATCTGTTAGCCATTTGAACCTGTTCTTTTGAGAAATGTCTGTTCATTTCTTTTGCCCATTTTGCTACAGGGGTTTGTTTGTTTGTTTGTTTGTTTGTTTTTGTTTATTTGATTTTTTGCTGTTCCTGGGTTTCTGAAGCTCTTTGTAGATCCTGGATATTAGTCCCCTATCACTTGTGTAGTGTGCAAAAATTTTCTCCCATTCTGTTGATTGCTTCTTCACTTTGTTAATTGTTTCTTTGCTGTACAGAAGCTTTTTAGTTTGATGTAGTCCCATTTGTTCATTTTGGATTTGATTGCCTTTGCTTTTGGCATCTTTTCTAAGAAGTCTTTCCCTATTCCTATATCTTGGAGTGTGTTTCCTATGTTTTCCTTTAGTTGTTTAATGATTTCTGGGTGTAGATTCAGGTCCTTGAGCCAGTTAGAGCAGATTTTTGTATAATGCGACAGGTGCGGGTCTTGCTTCTTTATTCTGCAAGCTGCTATCCAGTTGTCCAAACAGCATTTGTTGAATAGACCAGGTTTTTTACCTGGATTGTTTTCTGTTTTCTTGTCAAAGATTAGTTGACTATACATGTGTGGATTCTCTTCTGATGCTTCTATTCTGTTCCACTGATCTTCTCTGTTTCTGTACCAGTACCAGACTGTTTTGATAACCACTGCTCTGCAGTATGTCTTGAGGTCTGGAATTGTGATTCCTCCAGTTTGATTTCTGTTTTTCAGGATAGCGTTGGCTATTTGTGGCATTTTGTGATTCCAGATGAACCTTTGTATCATCTTTTCTATTTCTGAGAAGAATGTTGTTGGGATTTTGATTGGGATTGTGTTGAATCTGTATATTGCTTTTGGTAATATGGTCATTTTGATAATGTTGATCCTGTTGATCCAGGAACATTGCAGGTTTCTTCATTTTTCAAGGTCTTCTTCTATTTCCTTTTTAAATGATTTATAGTTTTCATCACAGAGGTCTTTCACATATTTAGTTAGCTTAATTCCTAGGTATTTAAAATTCCTCTCCACTATTTTAAAGGGAACTGTACTTACAATTTCTTTCTCAGCCATGGAATTATTTGCATACACTAGTGCCATAGATTTGTGTTTATTAATCTTGTATCCTGCTACTCTGACAAAATCTCTTATGAGTTCCAATAGTCTCTCTTTTTTTTAAAAGATTTATTCATTTTATTACAGCCAGATAAACACAGAGGAGGAGAGACAGAGAGGAAGATCTTCCGTCCAATAATTAACTCCCCAAGTGAGTTGCAACCGGCCAGTGTGCGCCGATCCGAAGCCAGGAACAAGGAACCTCTTCCGGGTCTCCCACGCGGGTGCAGGGTCCCAACGTATTGGGCCGTCCTCAACTGCTCTCCCAGGCCACAAGCAGGGAGCTGGATGGGAAGTGAAGCTGCTGAGATTAGAACCGGCGCCCATATGGGATCCCGGGACATTCAAGGCAAGGACTTTAGCCGCTAGGCCACGCCGCCGGGCCCTCCAATAGTCTCTTGACTGAGTCTTTCGGTTCTCCTATGTAGAGAATCATGTCATCTGCGAATAGTGATAATTTCTTTTTTTAATAATCATTTTTTATTATATTTTTTACAATCTTTACATAGTTAATTATGGTAAAAAGGTTCAAGGGCAATAGGAAAGTGGGTAAGACTATTATTTCCATATTGTTTCCTTCATGTATCTGAGATAAAGGGGGATGTTGAGGGAGAAGCCCCACCGAGTTTCCCACCCTCCACAAGCCCCTGATGTGGGGCATGCTCTGAGATCCTTGCTCAAGTGGTTTTTTTTTTTTTTTTTTTTTTTTAAAGATTTATGTTATTTTCATTACAAAGTCAGATATACTGAGAGGAGGAGAGACAGAGAGGAAGTGGAGCTGCCGGGATTAGAACCAGCGGCCATATGGGATCAAGGCGAGGACCTTAGCCACTAGGCCACGCTGCCGAGCCCGCTCAAGTGGTTTTGATAGTTCACCAGTTATGAATCGCTGCCATCTCACCACTCCACGCACAATGAGGTTGTTGAAGAATCCATTGATTGTCATAGTCCATGATAGAGTCTCCATTTGCCCAGTATTTCGCTGCCAACATATAGCTGAGGTGGTTGATTGACTTGATCTTTCTCTGTCTTTTCTTGGTTAGGGCTCTGAGTCCGGCATTTCAATTGGGGAGATCTCCAAAGAAACTTTGAGGTATTCCCAGACCAGATTCTTGTATGTTCTAGCAAGCACAGGGCCCAGCACAGTCCATCACCACGATCAGCTGGTGGTTGCAATTGCTGGGTTGGTTCTGTTTTCAGTCCCGACTTCCACTGGAACCAATGAGTGTTGTAGTCCAGTCTGGTTCTGCCCAGCACATACTTGGCCCTCACATAAACCAGTGGGAGCTACAGCCTAGTTGGGGCGACCCACAATAACCCCCACCAGGCCCGCCCCCTACCCTGGTTTGCCAGTATGTATAGCAGACTAGTCCAGTCTGTCCCACATCCCGCTTGGCTCTCATACATGTCAATGGGTATTAATGCGTAGTTCCACCTAACCAGCTCAACTATCCAGCCCTCACAGATGTTGTTGAGTACCTGTCTGTCTAGCCACCCCAGTCCCTGTCCTAGTTTTCATGCCCTCCCGTGGGAGTAGTAACCCAAGAGGGAGGAGTCCACTATATCCCTCTCAGGTCTCTCTCAATCCTGGTTTATGCATTCTTCGGGTGGTTCTGTGGTTTGACTTGACAGAATTAGCCCCCAGTGCCAGCTTCTGCCATCTGATGCTGTGGCTAAGCCCAAACAACCCTCACCCACTCTAATTTATGCTTGCACCAGTAAGAATAATCTGCCCAGCCTGGCTTTTCCCTAATCTAGTCCACATGAGGCACACAGGTGTTGTAGCCCTGCATAGTCTGGTCTGCTCCCATCCCAGCCCACGCTCTCCAGTGGGAGTGGCTGTTCGGCGAAGGGATCCCCTTCAATCCCCCTGCCAGCTCTGCCCCCTCCCTTCCTGGTTCTCATGCATGCTGGTTGCGTGCTGCAGACACATCTGGTACAGGCAACCTCACCCTAGCATTCCATATTGTGCACTGGTTTTTGTTGCAACCAAACCTGGCTCAACCCACACTCTGTTCTGGTGTTTGGATTTGCCAGTGGATAACATGCACTGATTCAGCCTGGTCTGCCCCCGACCCATGCCAAATGTATACCAGTGGGAAACTTTCCATGGCCTATTCTGGGCTGTTTCCTTTCATTTTTTATTTATTTATTATTTTTAATTCATTAATTACATTGTATTATGTGACACAGTTTCATAGGTACTTGGATTCTCCCCACCCCTCCCCAAACCCTCCCACCATGTGGGCTGTTTCTTTTCATGCTTCTTGCGCTTGCCTGCAGGGACTGTGTCCTGTCAGAGGAGTTGCCCAGGCTCCTCCATCAGAACCCCTCCGAATGCCAGATTTTGCACATACCAGGGGTTCCTTGAGCCAGCCCTACTCAGTTCACCTCTTGTCCTGGCAGGAACAGTGGCTTTTCCTGCCTGGCTTTCACCCCATTCTGGTTATTGCTGTTGGATGTTTTCAGCCCAGCCATGGCTCATCCATACCCACATGCAGCTCACATATGGCTCAGTTGGGGTTGAGACCTAGCCTAGTCCGTCCCACACCCACCCTGGTTCTCCAGGACACCAGACCAGACAGTGTTGGGGTCTGTCCTGGCCTGGTGCATCCAGTCCCAGTCTATACTAGTGCCATGGGAGACTACAACTGTTTTCTGGTTAGAACACAGCCCCCATTCCAGCACACGCATGCTTGGTGGGAACCTCAACCCAGTTAGGGTGTCACCTTACCTCCCCAACCGGGCCTGTTCCTAGCTATAGATCACGCGCATGCCAGCGGTTGCTTTAACTCAGCTTGGCTCAGCCCCTCACTTGTCCCTGCCTCTGCCTTAGACACTGTGGCTTAGTGTCCTTGACTCAAATAGACCAGTAAGTGCAAGAGCCTAGCTCGGCATGACCTGTGCTCCATGCTGGTTTCTAGTTTTGCTTGTAGGGTAAGGTTTGCTCAGTCCTGCACAGTACATCCTGTTCCATTACCAATTTACACATTAGCCAATTGTTGGAGCAATTTTGCCCAATTTGTCTATTCCCCAGGTCTGGACCACATGTTCACCAGCGGGAGCTATGACCCACCAGGGGAGTTTCCCAAGTTCCTCCACTTGATCCACTCCCAGACCCAGTTCTCATACATGCCAATGGGTTTTAGGCAGGTGCCCGGCGCAGTCTGGCCTTCCATTTGGCCTTGTATGAGCTGGTGAATGTGGCATCCCAGGCCCATCCCACACCCTATTCAGGATGCACATTCGGGTGCTGCTGCCTTGACCAGTCCAGACTGTTGTGAATTCCTTTACCTGTGATTGATGGCAGGCTCCTTGGTCACACCTAGCTTAGTTCATCACCACCCAAACACTTGAGTTAACCAGTGGGGCTGGAATTTCCACAGGGTGTGGCCCACACATCCTGCACAGAATCTACCCCAGATATGGTTCTCTGGCATGCTAGTTAATGTTATGGCCCTGCCTAATGTGACCAGTCTCCTCATCCATCATCATGTCAAGGAATAGGATATCCTGCTGGACAAGCCCCGACCCTTAGCTTTTGCCTGGACTGGTGTTCAGTGCTCAGCATTGTTAAGTGATTACAAGTTCTTCAGAGGATGAGTTACTGTCATTGGGAGTCTTCAGGATTGACTCAGATCCCAGAAGCACAGTGAGATCAACCTGGAGCTACCTAAGCAGCGATTCAAATAACCAAAACCCCAAAGCTCCCTGGCTGGGCGGCCAGCAAGCAGAGCCTGGTGCAAAATGGCACACTGGCTGCCCGGGGACGGCTCACCATGTGCACATGGTGGCTGGGGTCGGGATCCGAGCAAGACACTCCATCCTGCGGCCCACCAGCAGCCAGGAGGCTGCTAGAAGTTTAAATCCCCAAGCCCAAGATCGCGCCCCTCCCCAATCCCATTCACCGCCCAATAAGGGTGATATGTGGGCCCCGGACCTACCCAGCCATGGAGACTTCCCCCATCGGTGTACTCACCCCCAAGGAAGCAGCCCCCAAACCCACGCAGGCCTGGGGACAGCTCACCATGTGCACATGGTCCCTGGAGTCAGGATCCGAGCAAGATGCCCCTTCCTGAGGCCCACACCTAGTGATAATTTCAATTCCTCATTTCCAATTTGGATTCCTTGAATTGCTTTTTCTTGCCTAATAACTCTGGCAAGGACTTCCAAAACTATATTGAAGAGTAGTGGTGATAGTGGACATCCCTGTCTAGTTCCAGATGTTAGTGGGAAGGCTTCCAATCTTTCTACAATTAATATGATGCTGGCATTGGGGTTTTCGTACATTGCTTTGATTGTGTTGCAGAATGTTCTTTCTATGCCTATCTTGTTTAGGGTTTTTAACATGAAGTGGTATTGGATTTTATCAAATGCCTTCTCTGCATCTATTAAGAAGATCATATGGTTTTTATTTTTCAATTTGTTGATGTGATGTATCATGTTTATTTATTGTTTTGTGGATGTTGAACCATCCCTGCATGGCTGGGACAATCCCACCTGGTCCGGGTGAATGATCTGCCTGATGTATTGTTGGATCCTGTTGGTTAGTATTTTATTGAAGATCTTTGCATCTATGTTCATCAAGGATATCGGTCTGTAGTTCTCTTTTTCTATTGTTTCTCTCTCTGGCTTTGGTATTAAGGTGGTATTAGCTTTATAGAAAGAGTTTGGAAGGATTGCCTCTCTTTCTATTGCTTGCAAAAGCTTGTGGAGGATTGGGGTAAGTTCCTCTTGAAACGTTTGGTAGAATTCAGCAGTGAAGCCATCTGGTCCAGGCCTTTTCTTGGTTTGAGGGCTTTAATTACTGATTCAATATCAGTGCATGTTATTGGTCTATGTAGATTGTTAATTGCTTCTTGATTCAATCTTAGTGGATTGTATGTGTCCAAAAATATATCCATCTCCTCTAGGTTTTCTGATTTGTTCGCATATAGTTGCTTGAAATAGTTCCTGATGATTCTTTATATTTCTGAGGTATCTGCTGTTATATCTCCTTTCTTGTCTGATACTATTGATGTGTATTTTCTCTCTCCTTTTTTTGATTAGTCGAGCTAGTGGGGTCTATTTTGTTGATTTTCTCAAAGAACCAGCTCTTTGATTGATTGATCTTGTGTATAGTCCTCTTGGTCTCTATTTGGTTTATTTCCTCCATTATTTTGCTGATTTCTTTTTCCCTACTAATCTTGGAATTGCTTTGTTGTTGTGTTTCTAGTTCTTTCAGCTGTAAGTTTAGCTGATTTACTTGGTGCTTTTCTAGTTTCTTGACATAAGCACTGATTGAAATGAACTTTCCTCTCAGCACCGCCTTGATAGTGTCCCATAAGTTTTGATAAATTATGTTGATGCCTTCATTTGTTTCAAGCACTTTTTAAATTCCCCCTTTGATTTCCTCTCTAACCCACTGCTCATTTGGTAACATTTTATTCAGTCTCCATGTGTTTGTAAGTCTTCCTTGGTGTTTTGACTTCTTGGTCTCAAGCTTCACTCCTTGGTGGTCTGAGAAGATGCATGGTATGATTTCCACTTTTTTAAAAATTTGCTGAGGCTTATTTTATGGCCTATAACATGATCAATTCTGGAGAAAGTTCCATGTACTGATGAAAAAAATGTATTCTCTGTCTGTAGGATGAAAGGTTCGATAGATGTCAACTAAGTCCATTTGCTCTAGAGTTTGGGTGAGTTCTATTGTTTCTTTGCTGAGTTTCTGGCTTTTTGATCTGTCCATTTGTGTTAATGGGGTATTAATGTCTCCTACTATGATCGTATTGGAGTCTATTTCTCCCTTTAAGCCCGTTAATATTTGTTTCACGTAGCTAGATGCTTTGGCATTTGGAGCATAAACATTTATTATGCTGATCTCTTCTTACTGAAGGCATCCTTTGATCATTATGTGGTGTCCTTCTTCATCTCTTTTGATACTCTTTACATCAAAGTCTATGTCATCTGATATAAGAATGGCTGCTCTTGCATGTCTTTCCTTACCATTTGCTTGGAGTATCTTTTCCCATCCTTTCACTTTCAATTTTTCTGATCTTTGTTGGTGAGATGTGTCTCCTGTATGCAGCAAATAGTTGGGTTTTGTTTTTTGATCCAGTCCTCCAATCTATGGCATTTGACTGATGAGTTTAAGCTGTTTACATTCAGCGTTATTATGGATAAGGCGCAGTTTGGTCCTGTCATTTTAGTGATGTGTTGTTCTTTGACTGAGTCTTCTGTTAGCCTTTTAGCGGGATGTTCTCCACATTTGCCTTTGTTTCTGGTGGTTGCTATTTCTTTTTTCTTTCATGGCAACATCCTTGAGTATCATTTGTATGGCAGGTTTAGATGAGACAAAATCTTGAAGTTTTTCTTTATTGTGGAAGAATTGTATTTCATTTTCAAAGACAAAGGAGAGCTTTGCAGGATAAGTTGTCCTGGGCTGGCAATTTTTTTCTTTTAGAATCTGGACTATGTCACTCCAGTCTCTTCTGGCCTGTAGTGTTTCCTCTGAAAGGTCAGCTGTGAATTTGATTGGGGTTCCCCTATGTGACACTTGCTTTTTTTCACTTGCACGTTTAAGGATTTTTTCTTTTTATTCAACTGAAGAGAGCTTAATTATCATGTGTCATGGTAAAGTTCATTTTTATTCAACTCTGTTGGAAGTTCTGTAGCCCTCCTGTATATTATTTCCAATTATTTCCACAGATTAGGCAAGTTTTCCTTTATTATTTCACTGAATACACCTCTAATACCAAGTTCTCTTTCTGCACCTTCTGGAACTCCCATAGCTCTTATGTTGGGCCTTTTAATCATATCTTTTAATTCTTGGATACTTTTTTTAGCTTGACCTAGCTCTGCTTCCAGCTTTTTGCTTGTTTCTTCATGGTGACAGGAAATATCTTCTAATTCTGAAATTCTTTCTTCTGCCTCATTTATTCTGTTGTTGAGACTCTCCACTGTATTTTTAATTTGCTCTACTGTGTTCTTCATTTCTGAT
This sequence comes from Ochotona princeps, assembly GCF_030435755.1. NCBI lineage: Eukaryota > Metazoa > Chordata > Mammalia > Lagomorpha > Ochotonidae > Ochotona > Ochotona princeps. The sequence continues at coordinate 45,458,638 of NC_080865.1, forward strand.
ATATCAGCCTTAATTTGATGTATTACTGCTATTTCTTCTTTGAACTCTTGTTTGTACTTCTCATTGTTGACCAGCAGCCTTGCAATGAGTTTTCTGAGTTCTTTGTCCCCCATTTTCTCAATGTCTTCCTCAGTTAACTCTGAGAGTGGGCGAAGCTTGTGCTCCTTTGTTGGAGAGTCTTCAGTAACATTCATCGTGCTTTTGTCTTGTCTTTTACCTTTTGTAGTTGCCAATCTGTTTGATGAAATCATCTCTATGGTGTATTACCTACAGGTGTATAAGTTGATTTTTATGTTCAATCAGTGCCCTGGGTTTGGGAAACAGCTGTCATGAATAATCGCTTTGTCGGTGACACTGATATTGTAGGCAGCACTGAGCTTGTTGCCCCCTGCTGGCCGATAAGTCTGAGTACCTGCTGGGGTTATTTTGGGTGGAGTTGGTGCAGTGCCTTGTCAGGGCTGTTTTTTCTGTGAAACCTGTGCAATGCTCTAAGATGGTAGTATTTTTGTCCCCAGGTCATTTGTTGGGCGACTCAGCTGTCCTCCCTTCATTGTAACAGTGTCTGGTCCGGTGACACTGTTATCTGAGAGCTGCTGAATTAGCGCATGCGCAATTTACCACTCCTCCTCCTCTTGCATTTTTTTCACTGTTCAGAGCACTTGCCTCAGTGTCCAAAATGGTGCCTGTAGGGGCACCAACAAAGATCAGGGGGCTATCAGCCATCAGCTTCAGGGACCACACAGACTCTAGAGGCTGCAAAGCTGTTGCTGTGGGCTCAGCTCAGTGCAATTAGCTAGTAACATGCCCCTCCGGATCTTTGCTTGGGGACCACACTTGCTGCCCTGCTACCCGACATGGCGCCAGGCGGAGAATTGCGGCTGCTGGCTTTCAGCTCTGGTGACCACATGGACCCTGCAGGGAATGAAGCTGGAGCTCCCCTCCCCCCTTGTATCAGTTCCGTGTGAACAGCCAGAAAGGAGCCTCTGTCAATTCCACGTTCCGCCTCTCCACACAAGATGGCACCCTGAGTCCCCTACTCTCTCTGCCTGCAGCTGGTCCCAGTGACTCAGCTTGATTGTCCGTTCCCAGACTATACTCGCTTTCCTAGCTCCCCACGCAGACCCAGGCTCTCACCTGGCGGTCACAGCATCTGGGTGGAGGCCACTGCTGGATGTCTGGCTGGCGCTGGAAACGGATCACTGGAGACTGGATCACCAGAGTCTGAGTTGCTGCTCACCGACTGCTGGTGAGTTCTTTGGTCCACTACAACACTGCTGTCTTGTTTCCGCAGCTTCCCTGTGTGCAGGGGGGTTCCAGGTACCCCCTGCTTACTGCCCGAGCCCTATTTTTCCCTGTAATCTACTTATTGTACTTCTCCCTGCCTAAGGATTCTCCGTCTTATCAAACGTGTTTGTACCCTATGCCACCATCTTGCCTCCAAATCTGTTTCTCCTTCTCTCTGTAAATCTGCTTTTCCAATAAAAATAAATAAATCTTTTAAAAATTATGGTTACTTTCCACTAGGGAATGATCAGGACCCTACAGGTACCTGAAGCACTATCTCTCCATGATTTCCTGGTGGGCTCCTTCTGAGCTTTCAAGACAGTGTTAAGCACCATTTCATCTGTAAGGGTTTCTCGAATATCCCTAAACCAAACTGATCACATCTTCCTTTATGACATCCCTCTGCTTGGTATAAAAACCTCCATCAGAGCACTGATAGTTCTGAATTAGCCTTTCAGTTATGAAATCACTGAATAGTCATAAATAGGATGAAGAATGCATGTTGGAAGCAGTAAAACAAAAGTCTCAGAAGGTCTTACAAGCCAAACAAGGAGGCCTGAATAAGAGGAGGGTGCAATAGAGAGCCAGTTATGAGTTGTTTTTTTTTTTTTTTTTGCAAGGCGTATAGCAAAACAGGTGTTCATTATGGTTAGAGTTGTGCAGGTGGGAATGATCCTGAATTTCATCTGCCTGTGTGTTGAGAGAGTTGGAGGAACTAGAGAGAAGCCACCCATGGCCTTCAACAGCCCAGACAGAAATGCCAGCCAATTTCATGATTCAGACACCTCTTTCTTTCAAGACCTGAAAGTCATAGCAACCCCATATTGGAAGATTTAGACCATGCTGTGAGGGAGGTGAGGGTGCAGGCAGGACTCTGTAGCCCATTTTGCTTTGGGATCATTTAGGATAACCATGGGAAGAACAGTGGGGTCTAAACCCCAGCCCACAGTGCACTGTGGCCTTCCCTCAGGAGTCAGATCAAGAACAGCCCTTACACACACACACACACACACACACACACACACACACTCCTACCCCTCACCTCCTCACTCCCACACACATCCCCGCCCTGGCAGCCCTTAGTACTTTTACACAGCAGGGGAAAACCAACGTTCCCAGCAGCCTGCGCAAAGGCCAAGCTGCTGAGAGGCTCCTGAAGAGACGCTTTAGAGGGGTTAAGAGGATGCAGGGCATGGCTGGATACAGTGACCAGCAAAGATTTTACACTCCTGATTCAGGATGGGCTTAGCCTGGTACTGCCAAACAAGGGCGAAAAAGGTCCACTCTGGTTTTGGCCTGACTTCAGAGGGGGCAATAAGCGCCCACAAACAGCCAGCTATGAAAAAATATCTGCTCTCTCTGGAAAATCATGGCCTTTAGCACATTCCCCAGAATGACATCAACCAGGGAACAGTGCCAAAAATGTGACTTTCACGTTTCTGCAGCAACAGACGATTTCCTCTCCCCACTTGGTTTTTTGACTTATATGTATAAATTAAGGAGCCAGTCAATCGTTCAAAAAATATGAACATCTTAAGCACTTCCAGGCTTTGCAAGTAGTAATTATTAATAGAAGCAAGTGACATGCCTCTTAGAAATGTTATTTTACATATCCCTTTTCTGATTCCTTAAAGGAGATTTATATATGTGACCATGCTGAACTGAAATAATAAGAGTTGACACAATGACTGCACCAAAATGAATTTTCCCCACTTGATTTATATCACCAACCTTACATATGAATATTCCATTTGGTCTGCCCAAAAGCTCTTAAGCTTGGGGACAAGGACCAGAAGTCATGTAGCCCATAGTGAGGAGAGAGAGAGAAACATAAATATCAACAAAGCACAGCTGCACAACTGGTCCAGTGTCACTGGACTTACCCAGAAGTTACTGTAAAACTTTGAAGGAAAAACAATATTCACAATTTAGTTTTTTCAGCTTCTTCCCCTTCACCCTTCCATGCTCATCTAATCTGCCTTTCTTTCAGAACCTCAAGCATTTCTCTGAACTCTGTAAATAATCTGTCTTTTACTTTTACTACCTGGACCTCTCTCTTTCCTCTCCATCAACCATTTGCCCCATTAACCCTCCCAATGTGACGGGACCTTTGAGACTACCCAACTACATAGCTCAAGCCTACTTACATCATAAGGCAATAGTCCCTAAAAGTGAGTTACAGCTATGGCTGGAATAGGAACTAAGATCCAAAAATAAAAGTTTGCATGTGTTTAGTTGAGGGGGATTTAAAAATTCACCTAAAACTGAATGGATTACTTACTGGCACGTATCTTCTGTGAATAGTCTGCTCTACTGCTAAAAAGGATTTTGCTCTCCAGCTGCTAATTATCTAGCTAGCTAGCTAAATCAGGACTGCACCATTCCAGAAGGAGGCAATAACAATACCAAAATGGAGCTCTCTGTGGTATAAGAATGGAATGATTTTCTTTTAGGAAAACATGGGCCTGCAATCAGATGCCAAATTACCAATACATTGTCACCTTAGTGTTTGTATCAAGGATTGAAAAAACAAACACCAAAAGGTCAAATAAATCTGGGTCCAGTTCTTCAGCTTCCTGGACTTTAGGCTAGACAACTAAAAAAACCAGTTTTCTACAACACTTCAATGAGGTTGTTACTCATGTTGAAGTAAAAGGTAGTCATTCCGAAAGCGTATGATAATACAAAGAAATATAAAATCCTGTGGATCTTATAGCACATATTGACTTTGTTGGGATCCCATCAAGATAACCCAGGAGGTAGTAGTATATACCAAAACTGAAATGATAGCCTGATGAAATTCGTATTTTACAAATTTTCTTAAGGTATGTAACTACCATGAGTGTCCTCGAAGATAAAGCAAATTGATGTCATAGTCAAACAGATCTGGGGATAAACGTCCTTGAGTAGCTATGTTTCCTAATTAATAAAGTTGTAATAATGTTAGTGTCAACTTACTGCTTTTTTGTAGGGACTAAATAAAAGTTATATACACACAAATCATTTAGTGTAGTGCACGGCACATGGTAAGCATCCAACAAACGATAAGCATTAATATTACCACCAAAACGCCCTTTTTTTCTTAAATTACAAACAAATAAAACTTACATTACACATGCAAATGCAGAATATTATAGAATCCAGAGGCTGGCACTGTGGCAGAGTCAATCAAGCTTCCACCTGCAGTCTGGTATCCTATACGGATGCCAGTTTGATTCCTGGCTGCTCCACATCCAATCTGTCTCCCTACTAGTATACCTGAAAAAGTAGTGAGGAATGGCCCAATTCCTTGAGTTCCTTCACTCACATGGGAAATTCATAAAAACCTCCTGGCTCCTGGCTTTGGCCTGAACTAGCCCTACCTATTATGGTCATTGGAGAAGTGAGTCAGCAGATGAAAATATCTTGATCTCTTTCTCTTTCTCTCTGTCTCCATCTCTCCTTCTCTCCATAACTCTGTCTTTCAAATAAATGATAAACTCTTTAAAAAAACCTAGAGTCCAGATGTTATGAATCAATATCCGCAGTGCCTGCATCTAGTTTATAATGTTATCTGATACATTGACAAAGTTAATGAATAACCCTGATAACCCCAAAGGGACCATTTTGTGAAAATTGGTACTAGTAATCAAAGACAGTGGTTATATTCCAAGTCTAGTAGTCATTATAGGACACGGTTTCCTTGTCTCTTTAACACATTTTTAATTGTTTTTGAAATCTTATATTAATGTGTAATGTTTGTATATTTTTATTGCATAGCATGCAATATTTCAACAGATACATAACAATGTAGACTGATCAAATCATTCAATTTGACTTCTCATATATTTTTCTTTATTTTATGTAGGGGGACTCCAGCTCCTTTCTTACAGTTCTTTACATAGTATACAATGTATTTTTTTAATCTATTGCTGCTCTGCTATGCTGTAGCACACTAGAACTTGTTACTTCCGACTGTGGTTTTGGTACCTATTACCCAACCTCTTTCTATGGTCTGTTTGTCACCTCTATCTATGGTCTGTTTGTCACCTCTATCTATGGTCTGTTTGTCACCTCTTCACCCTTCCTAGTCACTAGGAACCACTATTCTAACCACTATTTTGTTTCATATACGAGGTAGAATGTTGTATTTGTATTTTCCTGTGTCTGGCTTATTCCATTTAACATAATGACCTCTAGTTTCATCCATTTTGCTGCAAATGTAAGGGTGTAATTCTTTTTTATGACACAATATTTCCTCTATTAAAAAGAAAATAATCCTCTAGATTTTACTCATTCTCTGTCATCATGTGTCTGCTAGTTAGAGACACAGGTTCTACCCTCTCTCTAGTGACTTTAAGTAGGCTTCACATTCAGCTATTACAATATGAGATACCTGTAACTTCCTTATGCCAGCCTTAAAAACTAACATTGATCATTTCAGAAGAATAGGTCTGTGTTTTCTGTAGAAATACTGATACTTATACCATGTACTCAATACTACAGAGGATACCACTGCTATGATCCTTCTTTTGAATATGTCAACCATATGACTCTCCTTCTGGGTAAAAATGAATGATTAGACAGAAAGATTTATCCTGATCTCCTTCCATGAGGCAGCACATTTTAAGAATTTTATATGAAGAATTTAACTCATTTACAAAGAAAGACCTCATGTGCTGAAATTGGGGATTTCTCAACTAAACTGCTCAAAATAGATTGTTTTATTGTGAAGCACACAGAGTTCAATCTTAATATGCCTGTGCAAAGCTTCCAATAACCTTTTTAATGTTACACTCTTAAATATATTCAGAAATACATACATTAGGAGTGGGTGTCTAACCTAGCAGTTAAGATATTCACATCCTGTATCAGAGTGTATGAGTTTGATTCCTGGCTCTGTCTCCTGACTTCAGCTTCCCACCCCCGAAGACTCTGGGAGGCTGCAGTAACAGCTCAAGTAATTAGGTTCCCACAACCCATGTAAGAGACATGAATTAAAATCTTGGTTGACTATCCTGAATCTTTGCTCCAACCCTGCCTCAGCCCCAGACATTTCGGGCATTCTCAGAATGATTGTGGATGGGAATGCTCTCTTTTTCTCTCTCTTCCTCTCATGTGGGGAGGGAACCAACAAAGAGAAGATCTTTCTCTCTCTCCTCTCTGTAAAGTTGCCATTCTGAAAAAATAAATAAATATTTTCTTAAAAAGTTCAGGGATATGGAGACACAATTTTTAAAAACTGTAATACTATAATAACCATGTTCAAAAGAATTGAGGAAAGTTTTTCAGTACAGCAAATAAGGCCAGACTGTTATAAAAAAAAAAGTGAACCCTAAGAAACTGTAAACATAGGCAAAAAAAATTTTAAATTTCATTAGAACAGATAAATTACAAAACTGAGGAAATCATCCCGACTGCAGAATAAAAAGAGAGAGAGAAAGAGAGGGATCAGAGGAGGAGAGAAGGAGAGATGGAGAAAGAGGAGGAGGAAGGGAGAGAAGCATGGAGGAAGAGAGAGAAAGAAATGATTTGACAACTCCTCACAGTCAACAGTACATTTTTAAAGGCAAAGGAAAGCTTCACTATGTAAGTTATTCTGGGCTGACAATTTTTTCCTTTTAGAATCTGGAATATGTATTCCATTCTCTTCTGGCCTGTATAATTTCCTGTGAGAGCTCAGCAGTGAGTCTAACTGGCATTCCGTTACATGGCAATTGATTTTTTTCACATGCATACTTTTTCGTTTTTTAATTATTAATATGATTTTTTGATACAGTTCCATAGGCCTTGGGATTTCCCTTACCCCCTCCCCAATTTGTTTCCCCCCTAGCAGATTTCCCCTATATAACTACAATAGTATAGTTCTTCATGAACAGTCATAAGTCCATCATTGTAGGCATGGACATTGATAACAGTCCCATATCCCACTGCCAAGATATATTCAACAGTTTCATTGAGAGTCCATCTTTGATCTAAAAGTAGAAATGCACACTGCATTATATCTTCACATCTGAATATGATAGTCTCCATTACACATCTCCCTAAATGAAAAGCCACAAAACAAAATCAGCAACAGGAAGAAAAAAAGAAATTTGCAATGCCATGAAATTAAATAACATGCTACTGAATGATGTGTCACTGAAGAAATGAAAAAGAAAATCAAGAGCCTTCTTGAAGAAAATGATGCCATTGTATGGCATATGAGTCAGTGAAGAACTTAATATGAGAAAAAAAAACTTATTGAAGAAATGAAAATAAAAACAAAAACATCAAAATCCATGAGATATAGTTTCCACTGATCTTTGTTGGTGAGATGTGTCTCTTGTAGGCCACAAATAGATGAGTTTTGTGGTTTTAATCCAGTCAACCAATCTATGATGTTCAATTGATGAATTTAAGCCATTTATATTCAGGGTTAATATAAATAGGTGGCAATTTAGCTCTGTCATTTTAGCAATGAATAGCTCCTCTGCCTTCAGTCTGACCTCTCTTATTTCCTGCAATGTACCCTCTCTGCTTCACCCTGGCTAAGGTTTTTTCGTCTGTTTAAACGTATCCTTACCTTATTCCACCATCTTGAGTCTGGATCTATTTTGAGTGGAACCTGTAGGAAATCAAGTCAGTATTGTTTTCCCCGTGGTACCAGTGCAAGGCATTGAGCCAAACATGGGTTCTCTCCCAGCTTAGCTCATGTACAGCTCACTGCTGTTCCTCCAATCCCACCCCCAAGCCTTTTCCTCAGTACACAAAATGACATCTAATGTGGCACTGCTGGAGGTCTGGGCCTGCTGGTCGTTATGACTGGGGGCCACCTGGACCTATCTTTGGCGAATCCTGTAGGATGCCAAGTCAGTACTGTTTTCCCTGTGGAACCAGTGCAGTGCATCAAGCCAGAAATGAGCTTGCTCCCAGCTTAGCACATGCACAGCTCACTTTTGTTCCTCCTGTCCCACAGTCTTTTTCCTCAGTACACAAAATCCGCCCCATATGACACTGGTGGGAGCATGGGAAATGAAATCTACCCTATTCCCACACCTGACTTCCTGAGTTCTGCCACTCTGCTTCTGTTCGTGGTCGGATTAAACAAGTCAGCAACACTCATAGTTCTATGGCTGGGTTCACTTCCTGAGTTTGCTGTGAACTCCCCTTCCATTGCCAACTGCCGCTGGGGTTTCTGGTCACTACAACACTACTCTACTGTCTCTGCTGCCTCTTAATGTCCATGGATCTTCAAGTGACTCCTTGTTGTCAGCTTGTCCCCTCCTATTCTCCAGGATCATGGTCTCTCTGCTTCACCCTGGCTAACAATTCACTATCTGTTTAAATGTGTCCTTGCCCTATTCCACTATCTTATTTCTTCTACACAGTCAGCAGCACAAAGATAATTACTTCCAAAAGTTTGCAGAGAGACCAGCATTGTGGTGTAGTGGGTAAATCTGCCACCTATGATGCTGCAACCCATTCAGGGATGCCAGTTTGTGTCCTGGCTGCTCCATTTCTGGTCCAGCTCCCTATCAATGATCTTAAAAAACAGCCACGAGTGCTTGGCTCCCTGTACTCATGTGGGAGACCCAGATGAAGCTTTTAGCTTCAGGTTTTGGCCTGGCACAGCCTTGGATATAGGGGTCAATTTGGAGTGTGAATCTGCAGTGAATGGAACGACTCCTTTCTCTCTCTTTCTCTTTCTCTTCCTCTCTCTCTCTAAACTTCAAATAAAGAAATAAATCTTTATTAAAGTTTTAGAATATGAATTAGAAGATACGTTTAGTTTCATACAAGCTCTTTTTAAATTTTATTTTTGATGAAAGTTGATTAGGGTGGGAAGGGTCGAAGAATAGGGGAAAGTGGATGAGACCACTGATTCCAAATTTTCTTTTTCTTCTTCCTGTACGTGGAGATAAGGGGAGAGAAGGGGAGGAGACACATCCAGCCTTTCAATACCTCAGCACCCAGGGATGGAAAACAGCAACCCAATCTCACCCCAGGATTCCCAGTGTGAGGCATGCTCTGAGGGTTCTGCTTAGGTGGTTTCAACAGCTCTGAAATGCTGTCAATCTCATCACTCCAAGGATGAAGGAATCATTCCAAGGTCCATTGGATGGCACAGTTCACCTTAAAGTCACCATTCACCCAGATGTTCACTGATAACACTTGGCTGGGGTAGTTGAACAAAATCGTCTCTGACCTCCTGCCCCTGCCATGGTAACAGATGTCATCTACAGTCCCCAATGGACTTCCATATCCTCCATATGCATCTGGATATGCTGTTGATCACTCCATCGTAGGCACTAAGAAGGACCAGCTCTGACACAGGCACTCCACAGTCAGACCACAGAACCTGTGATTCTCTCCATGGTTGGAGCTGTGAGTTCAGCAATTCACTTGCTGTAATCCCCAAAGAATCCTCATTAGAAGTGATCTCTGGGGCCTAGCGGCTAAAGTCCTTGTCTTGAACGCCCCGGGATCCCATATGGGCGCCGGTTCTAATCCCGGCAGCTCCACTTCCCATCCAGCTCCCTGCTTGTGGCCTGGGAAAGCAGTCGAGGATGGCCCAAAGCATTGGGACCCTGCACCCGCGTGGGAGACCCGGAGGAGGTTCCTGGTTCCCGGCTTCGGATTGGCACGCACTGGCCGGTTGCGGCTCACTTGGGGAGTGAATCATAGGATGGAAGATCTTCCTCTCTGTCTCTCCTCCTCTCTGTATATCCGGCTTTCCAATAATCATAAAATCTTTAAAAAAAAAAAAAAAGAAGTGCTCTCATACCTTTCTTTCATTGTGCTTGCCAGTACAGGGTCTAGCTCTGTCCATCACCAACATCAGCCTACACACACACTGGTAGTTGCAATTCCTAGGTCAGTTCTGTCTCCAGCCCCATCTCTTATGCAAGCCAATGGGTGCTGCAACCCAGTTAAACCCTGCTCACCACACGCTTGGACCTCACAATCACTAACAGGAACAACAGTCTAGTCAGAGCAGTCCCCAATAACCACCACTTGGTCTGCATCCTGTCCCGGTTCCTGTGTTTCACAGTATGTGCAGCACATTTGTACAGTCTGTCCCACATCCCATTCAATGGGCATTGAAGCTTAACTCAGCCCAATGGCCCCAATATCTAGCCCACACTCATGCTGAAGGGTGCCACCACCTGTCTAGTTAGTCCCTCCCCAAGCCCTGGTTCTCATGCTCACCAGTGGGAGTTACACACCATCAGAGAGATACTCACAGTTTCCCTACTGGCCTCACTTCCAAAACCAGATCTGGCACTTTTCAGGTGGTTCTGCAGTCTAGCTTAAAATAATTTGCCCCAGTCCCAGCACTTACCAGCTGATACTACAGCAAAGCCCAACCAGCCTGCATCCACTCTGGCTCACACATGCACCAGTGGGTACAATCAGTTAGCCCAGCCTAACTCTCCCACAACCCAGCTCACATGCAGGCAAAAAGGTGTTGTAGCCATAACTGGCCTTGTCTGCCCCAATCCCAGCTTTCAGGTTCACCAGTGGGGTAGTGGCCCAGCAAGGGAGCCCTAGCACTTTCCCTACCAGGTTTGTACACTCTCCCCTCCAGGTCTCATAGTATGCTGGTGGGTGTTGCAGTACAGTCTGGAGTGGCCTGCCACACCTAGGAATTTGCCAGTATGTCCTGTAGCCCAGCCTGGCTAAGCCTACCCATAATTCCCACCCATGCCAGTGGGTGCTACAGCTCAGCCTAGCCCAGCCAGCCTCTAGTTCCAGCACTAATGTGAACTGGCTGGTGTTATAGCCTGATCCAACCTAACATGCACCCCCGTCCTGGTTCTTGGATCTGTCAGGGGGTGCTATAGACTGGCCCAGCCTGGCCTGCCCTCAGACCTGACCCACACATATACTGGCAGGTACTGTAACCTGGCCTTGTCTGTGCTGCTCCCAGCCCTGGTTCCTTACGCTCATCTGCAGGGACTGCATCCTGGCAAAGGAGTTCCCCAGGGTCTTCTATCATGTCTCTTCGCCGTGGCAGGGCTTGTGTACAGACTGGCCCAGACTGACTTAATCCACCTACTGCCCTGGCAGAAACACTGACTGGCCTTTCCCAATCAACCCACACCCATTCTGATTCTTATTGTTGGGTGCTACACCACAGCCACATCTGGTCCATGCTCAGATACAGCTCTTGTATAGTTCAGCGGGGAGAGACCTAACCCAGCTCATCCTACACCCACCCTGGCTCTCACAAGCACCAGTGAGTGCCAGTGTCTAGTCCAGTCTTGCACATCCCAAACCCAGTCCACATCCATGCTGACAAACACTGCAGTCATGTCCAGCCCAGATGGCTGCCCCCATTCTGACTCTCAGTGCTCTCCACTGGGAACCACAACCCAGCTGTGATGTCCAACAATTTTTTAAATTTATTTTATTTAAAACATATAATGACAGGGGCTGGCACTGTAGCAGAGCAGGTTCAGCCTCCAACTGTGATACCAGCATCCCATATTGGCTCCAGTTTGAGTCCCAGTTGCTCCACTTATAATCCAGCTCCTTTCTAAATCCATCTGGAAAAGCAGCAGAAGATGCCCCAAGTGGTTGGGACCCTGCAATCACATTGGAAATCTGGATAAGCTCCTGGCTACTGGCTTCAATTTGGCCCAGCCCTGACTATTTTAGCCATTTGGGAAGTGAAGCAGCAAATGGAAGACTTTTTCTCTCTTCTTCTGACAGTCTTCTTTCAAATAAAATAAATGAAGGGAAGAGAGAGAGAGAAAGAGAGAGAGAAAGAAGAAAGAAAGAAAGAAGGAAAAGAAAGAAAGAAAGAAAGAAAGAAAGAAAGAAAGAAAGAAAGAAAGAAAGAAAGAAAGAAAGAAAGAAAAGAAAAGAAAAGAAAAGAAAAGAAAGAAAGAAAGAAAGGAATCGTCCATGCTGTGGTTCACTCCGCAACTCCCCAAATGACTACAACAGCTAGGGTTGAGCCAGGTTGAAACCAAGAGCCTGAAACTTCATCTGGATCTCCCACATGTGTGTCAGGGGCTAAGCACTTCAGATGCTTTCAAAGTGCATTAACAGGAAGTCAGATTGGAAGTGGAGCAGCTGAGACTCAACCAGTGCTCATTAGGGATGGTGGTGTTGCAAGTGGCAACTTAACTTGCTGCAAAACAGCAGTGCAGATAACTATCTTGATAGACTGCAATGTAGTGGAGTAAAGACAGTTTAAGTCTCAAGACCAAAAGAACAAGTAAGTGGTTAAAAACCTACTACTTTCTGTGATAAACAATCCATTGCTGTGTAAACACATCAGTAAATATAAGTAAAAGTTAACATTTGTTTAAGGTTTAGCATGTACCAAGTACATACTAAGGTATTTCATTTGCATTAATGTATTTTACTTTCCTAAGTATGAAATGAGTGCTATCATTAGCCCCATCTTACATATGAGGTAACTGAATTTAAAGGCTAACATAATAAAGTTGCTTGGAGTTATCCACAAAAAAAAGAGAGGAAAAAGATGATGCAAAGTTAAACGCGTCCCACTTTCTGGTTTCAAATGATGTTACAAACATTTAGGAAGCAAGACAGTATAGTAGTGGCATAAAAGCACACATACCAATAAACAGAATACTGACTCCAGAGGTAAATCCACTCACACACAGTCAAATAATTTTTATGTCAGAAGCAATATGTGGTCTTATAATAAATGTGTTCTGTCCCTCCCCCATCCACCCAGGGGAAATAATAGGAAAATGGTAAGTTCCTTAGGACAAAATGGTAAGTTTCTTTTCATGCTTGGGATGTGGTTCTGTGCATAGTAGGTACTCAGCAAATGTTCCTAAAGCATTGGTTCCTCAACAGTTAAATTACTGAGTACCTGCTGCAAGATAAACACTCCATCAGATCCTTTGGATGGAAAGGTAACTCAAAACATGTAAATGAATTACTGCAGTACTGTGAGATAAGTACAATTAAGAAGCTAGCTATAAAGTATAGGGGTAAATAGAGAAGTGATTATGTCTTGAAAAAAGTTGGGAAGTCTTGTCTTCTAGAGATCATTTTTAAGCTGATTTTTGGAAGAATTAGGGACTTGCCAGATGGAAAAGTCCAGGCAGAAAGTAACACAAAGTGAAAAGGCCAAAATCTAGGAATGACAGAGTGTGTTCCTAATTTGTTTGTTTGATTGTACTGCCTTTGTTTCAGGAAGAATTTAAGGTAATTTATGTTCCAGTCTTTTCATACTGGAGTGGTTAGAGATGAGACTCAAAGATGGCAGGAAGTATATTATCTAGAGTTTTATAATTGATGCTTGAATATGAATTTTATATAATGGAAAACGAACCCAAGAGGACTGATAATCAGATTTATTGTGAATTTTCTGTATATTGAATGAATGAAGATAGAAATTGAAGATTAATATGTACATTTACATGATTTCATTTTTGTAAAAGGCAAAAGTGCATTTATGTGCATTTATATATACTTGTATATACAAAGGAAAATGTTTCAAAGGATATACTTTAACTTGTTCACAGCGATAACCTCTGGGGAATGGGATTAGAGGGAAGGGGATTTATGTGGCTGTCTGTATACTGGGTGGGAGATTGTGCTTTTATTTCTGTATTTGAATTTTTAATAAATATGTATTATAATTAAAAAAAGAATGTCACAAAGAAAATACAATAGTGAAAGTATGTCTTCATAAATTGGGCTGGGGAAATTGTATCCATATGCCAAACAGTATAATTGGAACCTCATCTTATACCACACACGCAAAAAGTTAAGTCAAAGAGATTAGACATATAATTTTAGTGGTTGGTAGTGTGGCATAGTGAATTAAACTGCTACTTGCAATTCTAGCATCCCATGTCAGGCCATGTTCAAGTTCCACCTCTGAGCGAGTTCCCTGCTATTGTGCCTGGAAAAGCAGGAGAATATGGCTCAAGTGCTTAGACTGCTGCTACCCACATGTGAAACAGGGATAGAATTCTAGACTGCTGACTTGGGCCTGACCCAGTCCTGGACATTGAGGACATTTGGTATTGAATTAGCAGATGGAATATCAATCATTCTCACCCATCTCTGCAATTCTGCCTTTCAAATTAATTAATTAGTTAATTAATTAAATTTTAAGAGATCTACTTGTGTACCTGGTGTGGTAGCATAGTGGCTAAAGTCCTTGCCTTGCATATGGCCAAAACGGCTGGAGCTGTGCCAATCCGAAGCCAGGAGCCAGGAACCTCTTCTTCCAGGTCTCCCAGGTGGGTGCAGGGTACCAAGACTTTGGGCCATCCTCGACTGCTTTCCCAGGCCACAAGCAGGGAGCTGGATGGGAAGTGGGGCTGCTGGGATTAGAACCAGTGTCCATTATGGGATCCTGGCACGTTCAAGTTGAGGACTTTAGCCACTAGGCTACTGTGCCAGGCCCCAACAATTTTTTAAATCATGCTCAACAACACTAACTCTGAAAGAAACATAAGCCACCTTTGAAAAGCCTAACTGAAGCAGAAAGATATCAGGTCTGGAGTGGGCAGCTTATAGAGAGGTGTTCTTTCATGTTTCAGTCCATGCCTCACGCTGGTTAAGTACAGGGAGGAACAAGAATAGCGTATGATCTAGAGAGAAGATCGATGAGACATCTCCCTTCCCTTCCCTAATAGTTGGGCAGATGACTCCCGATGGTGATTTCTCAAGCCAACAGAATCAGCTTCATTTGGCAACATTAGCAATGCAAATCCTCAGCTACACCGGAACTTCTGAGTTAGAAACTCCAGAGATGGCACCCAAAAATCTGTTTGAAGAAGTGTTCAAGGTGAATCTGATGTATGTTCCAATTTGAAAACTAGTGACCCCTGTAAACCATCTTTAAACCTGAAACATGGGTCACCTTAGCTCACCAGAGTAGGAAAATGCATTGTAATCTATAAAGTCAGGTCATTCATTACTACTAAAATACACATTCACCTGCAGTGTTTCCCCTTGCATATACTTCTTAAGATCCTGCAGCATGGTTTTCAATGTTTGAGTCACCTCAATCCTCACCAGTTTGATGAACAGGATTGCTGAACAGTGCCATAAGTCCCACTGAAATGTGAATTTCCTAGAGTGCTAATACGCAGGCTTGCATGATTCCTCCAGTAGCACACACCTCTCATTCCGAAGATTTACATTGGTCACTCATAGACAAGTAAACAGTTTAGGCCCTAAATGGCAATCTACTGATGCTCCCAGTGCAAAGGTCTGCACTCTGTACATCTTGCATAGGAAAATATTTTCCCTAGCCCACTGCTGTAATCAGAATATTGGTATTTTCCCCCACCCCAGAACTCATATGTCGAAACCTAATCATCAATGTAACTTCAATCCCATGAATGCCTTTGTGAAAGGGGCAGCAGTAAGCTCCCCTGACCTGCTTTTCTTCCATGTGAGAACGCAGCAAGCAACAAGGTGTTATCTTAGAAGCAGAGAGAAAGTTCTAAAATGATACTGAATCTCTGATCAGTATCATTTGATTTTAAAGAGTGCTTTGATTTTAAAGAGTTTCTGGTCTCCAGAAGTAAAAACCATGAATTCCTGCTGTATATAAACTACATAGTCTAAGTTATTTTGCTATAGCAGCCCAAACAGACTAAGATACATACCCACACCAAGCATTGTCATATATGCTATTTAGGTAAAGGATAACAGTTGCACAGAGAAACAAAGCAGGATCCTTGGAGTTAAAACAAATAACCAGTTACGTGTACAGAACCTAGTTTTGCAACTGAATATACATGTATGACTAAAGAATCAAAGACAAAGTGTTTTCAACCTGTAGCCTCATTAGAAGGAATAGATCCTAAGCAACCTTAGGTAGATGAAGCCAAGCTCTCCATTTGTCAAGAAGGCAAAAGTGGTGCTTTGGAAAACATCCACCAATGTTTTGTTTGTAGCCAGAAATGTGAATTGTTCTCAGCCAGATCTTGTTCTCACCAAGAACCAACATCAATGGCTTGACATTTCAGTTCATATTGAATCATTTCCTTCTCCTCAGAGCCACCCCTTTCCCCTAACACTAACTCCAAAAGCCATTCCGTTTGGGGTGGGCTATTTTGATGCCCCCCCCTTTTTTTGTCTTGCTCTCATGAAGGAACTCCACTCCCAATTCTATGACTCAACGAGGAAGCCCTGCTCTCACAAACTCTGGTTTCTAGGCTGGATGCCTAAGAATTATATGGTAGGCTTGTTAATTTCCATATTCTAAGTCCCACTCCCAGTGATTCCAATTCAATATGCTTGAAAGGCTCTCTGAATTTTTGATGATGATCACTGGAAATCACTGCACTTGAAATCATTGTTTCCTCAGATATCCCTTTCAGATTTTCTCAGATTAAAGACCTCAGTTCTGCCACAGCTTCTTCTTAACCTTCTAATGAAAATAATCACTTATACTTTGTATACAGGACTAGAAAGCAAGCACACTTTCTGTCTTTGATATCTCTGCAAGCCCCATTACATATGAGCCTTATGCACATGTTGGGTGCATAGTATAAGGGGATTTCAATAAGTTTGTTGAATAATGGAAACAAAAGACAAGTATATTTCAGATCCTAAAATTTGAAATCCGTGAATATGAGGGAATCTTGAAAAGGTTCATGTACATTTGCATTATGAAGAGATTATGTATAGATTAACTCAATAAACATCTAGTACCTTGAGTCATATGTCACAGAAGATCTAATGTCTGCTATATTTATAAAGGAAAATCAAAAGCAGTAAAGAAAGTTTGAGATGAATAGGCAGTAAAGTCATTTATAAGTGTGTGTGCCCATGAAGAGGGCATGGCCAGTTTGGAAGACAAAGAAGACTTCTGTAATCATTAGGCTCCCATGTAAATGTTAATATTAATAAGCTGCAACTTACTGAGCAGTGACTATACCAGAATAACATTCCTGTAACATAGTACTATTGTATATATTTTATTGATGAGTGCATTGATCTCAGAGAAGGCGATTTACTTTCCTAAGGTCACATAGCTATTATATGGTATACAATGAAGCCAATCTTCTGACAAACTCTGTCTCATTCGAAAAGTCAGGCCATATTACATCTACAACAAAGGGAATCCTTTAGAAATAAAGATAATTTCCATTATCTTTTAATTGGCATATTATAAGCATTCTTCTTTCGTACAGAAAAAGGTATATTTTGCAGACACCATTCCTACAACGGATAACAGGAGTTTTGCCTGAGAAATAGTACCCTGGGTAAAGACAGACCATCAGAAACTCCACACATAAGTAAAATGTTATGAATATGTATCCCTGCACAGATTAATCTAGATGAGTGGTCCTTTTTTGCTAGCAAGAGTTTGAACTACTGAACTAAATAATGCCATTTTAACCGATTTCAGAAAGCCATGTGTGTTTGCTTGTGTGTATGTACACGTTTGTGTTTTGGGTAAGGGAGTAGGGAGGAGAATAAGAACACAAGCCTTTTGAGTATCAGCAATTCATCTTGTCAAATAAATAAGGCATTTCTCATCATTCACTTCTCAACATCAATCTTATTTTCCTCACATTTACATAATCTATTTCAGCTTCCAAGGTTACATGATCGAAGAGAGAGTAATGATGAGTAAAGACAATAGTCACAAAACAGTGCTTTTGGAGGATTATACATGGAGCAAACTGCAAAGAAAACCAGGCAGCATTTTGTATCGCTGTTCACAGGACAGTGAACCTATGATTCACTAGTATGACACAGCAGTAATCTAAATGATATTCATTTCACTAGACTCTTGATAGAGAATGTCCACGCCATAAAAGTGCAATACAAGGTTAATCTTCAGCACTTCTACCCTAAAGAATACAAGAGGCACAACACTATGGAAATGACCTCTATATTTGTGAAAAGAAATAAGACCAAATGATTACACTCCCATGCTTCATAGCAGGGAGTAAGGAAGTGTCTTCTTAATCAATAAATACAACTAGCAAGGATTCTAATGATACAGGTGTTCTTACATTAAAAACAGAACATTATTTTTTTTAGTTTGTTTATTTGTTATTTGAAAGGCAGATTTACAGAGATGAGAGACATCTTTTTTTTGTTTGTTTTCTGAGGATTATGTTTTTATTTTTTTAATTGTATTTTTGCCAATCTTTACATAGTTAATTACGGTAAAAAGGTTCAAGGGCTATAGGGAAGTGGGTAAGACTATTATTTCCATATTGTTTCCTTCACGTATCTGAGGTAAAGAGGGATATTGAGGGAGAAGCCCCACCCAGTCTCCCACCCACCCCAAGTCCCGGATGTGGGGCATGCTCTGAGATCCTTGCTCAAGTGGTTTTGATAGCTCACCAGTTATGAATCGCTGCCATTTTTGCCACTCCAAGCACGATGAGGTTGTTGAAGAATCCACTGATTGTCATAGTCCATCATAGAGTCTCCATTTGCCCAGTATTTCACTGCCAACATATAGCTGAGGTGGTTGTTTGGCCTGTTCTGTTCTCTTTTGATGGTTAGGGTTCTGAGTCTGGAAGCTCGATTGGGGAGATCCCCAAAGAAACTTTGAGGTATTCCCAGACCAGATTCTTGTATGTTCTAGCAAGCACAGGGCCTGGCACAGTCCATTACCATGATCAGCTGGTGGTTGCAATTGCTGGGTTGGTTCTGTTTTCAGTCCCAACTTCTGCTGGAACCAATGGGTGTTTGCAGTCCAGCCTGGTTCTGCCCAGCACATACTCGGCCCTCACATAAACCAGTGGGAGCTGCAGCCCAGTCAGAATGACCCACAATAACCCCCACCAGACCCGCCCCCCACCCTGGTCTGCCAGTATGTATAGCAGGCTAGTCCAGTCTGTCCCACATCCCATTTGGCTCTCATACATGTCAGTGGGTATTAAAGCTTAGTTCCATCTAACCAGCTCAACTATCCAGCCCTCAAGGATGTTGTTGAGTGCCTGTCTGTCTAGCCACCCCTGCCCCTGTCCTAGTTTTCATGCCCTCCCACGTGGGAGTAGTAACCCAAGAGGGAGGAGCCCACTATTTCCCTCCCAGGTCTCTCTCAATCCTGGTTTATGCATTCTTCGGGTGGTTCTGTGGTTTGACTTGACAGAATTAGCTCCCAGTGCCAGCTTGAGAGACATCTTCATCCTTTAGTTCACTCAACAAAAGGCCACAATCACCAGAGCAAAGGCGATCCGAAGCAAGGGGTTTCTTCCAGGTCTCCCATGTGGGTGTAGGTACCCAAGGATTTGGGCCATCCTCTGTTGCTTTCTTAGGCCTAAGTAGGAAGCTAGATGAGAAGCAGAGCAGCCAGGATACAAACCAGTGCCCATATGGGATGCCAGCACAGCAGGCAGATACTTAGCCTACTATACTACAGTCCTGGTCCAGAATACTTGTTTTGCTTTGTTTTGTTTTGTTAGTCTTCTTTAAAAACTCATGCTGGTTTTCCTTTTACTTCTTCTGCTTCAAAAAATGAATAAATAAAATGAGATGTCTTTGACTTGGCAAATGCTAATGTTATATTTTCATTCCCATGACATGTTTATTAAATGGAATCCCAAACTTTGAATAGTGAACGAGTTATATGGTTTAGATTTTTATTTTGTTCTTACAAATAAAAACTAAGTTGATTTTTCCCCAATTCGATTTTTTTATTGACTTTTTTTTATCTGTGTCTGTGTTTTTTCCATGTCAACAGCTCTTGACAGAAAAACGTTTCTCCACCTCAGCTCTAAATGCACCAAGGCCCACACAGTGAGTTTGCTTACAACCTGTCATAAGCACAAATGAAGTGGGAGAAAAATGTCTGGAGGAAAAAATGAGCATGCATTTCATTTTGGTATCCAGTGAAGAATATATTGGAGGCAGCACTGTACAGTAGAAAGGGTATGGTACAAAGATGGCATGGGTTCTAGTCCCAGTTGTGCCAAAAACTGACTATATCATATAATACAGTATACTTCCTTTCCTCCTATGAGACCTATTTTCCTCACCTGTAAAATGGGGATGGGGATGGGCCAAAGGAGCAGAAAGGAAGGGAAAATGTAATAAGACAAAGCAAAGGGAGATGAGATTAGATGAACCCAAAGGCCAAGGTATAAAATTCCTTAGGGTTTCAGAAGTTAAGATCAAGCAGAAAGGGAGAAATAAAACTAAACTCCAACCTGGCAGGAATACTCTGAGAAAAAAAAAAGCATTCCTAGTCCAAGCTTGGTGTCTTTGTACATCCCAAGTAGTATCTCACAATTATATTGCTACTTATTTCTTAAAAGTTTTCAAACTTCAAAATACCACCCAACCCAGTATGGCTAGGCCAAGGAAGATCTGATACTAACAGTTTCCAAGCCCTGCTACCTGTGTCTTTTCTACTGAATAATTCACTGCCAAATCCAACTGGAATGGCCTCCAATATAACAATGTGGGCTGGCCTGGCTCAAAGGGAATTAGCACATTATCTCCTTTGCAGTCAGTCTGCCAAGATTCCTCTCTCAGCTGTGTAGTTCAGTCATTCCTGTGTCTGTCCCTGCCCAGAACTGGGTGGCCTATGTGCCAATCAACATGACTTCTTTCCTGGTCTTGCCCTCCTTCTCCATCAGAGATCATAAATCTTTTAAATTCCTGGATAAAGAGATCAGTATGAACTTCAAACGGAAGTGGTTTCACCCTTTGTTACCATGGAAACAGGTAAGTAGAGAAAGTTTTCATGTATAAACATTAGTTAGGGGTTGAGAGACAAGCAGTGTTGAGGTCAAGGAAAGGACATAGATTCTTCCATTCCTGGGCTAACTCTCTCTCTGGCTGGCCCACAGTCTCATACACTACAGGCATTCTAAAAGTGCGGTCTCCATAGTCATGCTTCTGAGATGCATGTACACATATAAATTATGGTACATGCATCACAGGAATGGACAAACAATTAGGACTTGCTTGCAGGAAAAAAAAATCTGTCCCAACTCTCAAGAAAAAAAAATTTTCTTAACCAAACCAAGACAGACTAGCTTCTCTAGGCAGACAAAAACAAACAGGTTCTACCCTACATGGATCACAACAAGTTAAGAAAAATAATGGCTCAAGAAAGGACTATAAGAGAAAGACCAGGGGTCTAGAATGAACATACTTGACAAGCAATAAATTGTAAGACTATATAACAGAGAAGAAAATCACACTTACCAGACAATGTCAGACATATAGCTATGGAGAAGATAAATTAGTAGGTGTACTTTCTATATTCTACCCACCAATTACAAGTAAAGCACTGGGCATTACATATAAAATAAGCATAAAATGACCCTGAAGAAGATCCTCAAAATAGCTAAAAATAAAATTACAATGTTGTCCACCAATCCTACTGCTAGGTATATAGCCAAGGAAAATGAAATCAGTCTTTTGAAGAGACATGTACTTCCACGTTCACTGCAGCGCTATTCAAAAGCCAAGAAGCAGAAGCAATCTAAGCATCCATCAACTGATGAATGGTTAAAGATATGAGTACACATACATAACACAATGCTACTCATTCACCGAAGGATGGAATCTTGCCTTTCAAAAACTGTCTGTATCATCTAATATGGATGGAACTGGAGGCCCTTATCTTAAGAGAAATAAGCCAAGCAAAAAAAAGACAAGTTATCTCATGATCTCACTAACATATGGAATCCACAAAAGTTAGCCTCATAGATGATAAGTATATAATGATGGTTACCAGAGGCTGGACAGTCTATGGAGGCAGGGGGAGAGATGGAAATAAAGGATTATTGAGTACTAAATTAGAGCTATAGAGAAGTTTAAAACAAAAGCCAGGGTTCTATTGCCCCATAGGAGTGGTTATAAGTACTGATAATATACTGTCTATTTCTCCATTAAAAAATTAGAAGACATGGACTGCAACACCCTTGGTTCCAGTGCAAGCCGGGACTGAGAACGGAGCCAGCCCAGCGATTGCAACCACCAACTGATTGTGGCGATGGACTGTGCTGGAACCGGTGCTAGCTGGAACATGCGGGAATCTGATCTGGGAATACCTCTAAGTCTCTTTGGTGATCTCCCCAATCGAACTGCTGGACTCAGAGCCCTGGCTAGGAGAGGACGGAGGATGGAACAGGTCAATCAACCACCTCAGCTAAACGTTGGGCAGCGAAATACTGGGCAAACGAAGACTCCATGATGGACTGTGACAATCAGTGGCTTCTTCAATGACCTAATCGAGCTGGGAGGGATATGACTGGCAGCGATCCATAACTGGAAGACTATAAAGACCACTTGAGCAAGTATCTCAGCATGCCCCACATCTGGGACCTTGGGCGGGTGGGAGACTGGGTGGGGATTCTCCCTCAATATTCCCCTTCACCTCAGATATATAAATAATCTAATAAAATATATATTTAAAAAAAAAAAAATTAGAAGACATGATTTTGGAAGTTTTCACCATAAAGAAGTGTTTGAGGAGATGTATATACTTAACACAATTTTATAGTACATAATGTTTACATATCATGTGCTACCCTTTTATATGTCTATTAACATTTTTAATTAAAATACTAAAATATTTTAATTAAAAAGACTCTGAGAGGTGAAAAGAAGAAGGTAGACTAGAAAACTTTGACCTTGGGAATAATACAATCATGGGTTTCATGGATTCTTTAATGTCTTTTAAGTCCTAGATTGGGTACTAGAGTAGCTAGAAACATAAATGTCAATGGATGCAAATAAAACAACTCTCAAAGAGCCTGATTTTCCATTCAAAGGACAAAAACTGGGTGACACACCAATACAGCTACAGAAAAATTTAGAAATGGTTGATCTGCTCCTGGAAGCCACCACATAAACATTAGTCCAAATGCCTCCCCAGTTAGCAAGTAATTTGTAGGAAACCTAGATTTTTATTTTTGCACCACCTTAACAAGGCACCCATCTCTCCCAACAGATGTCGGCAGAAAAGAGCAAGTATGGACCTAGGAATTACATCCCTAACTTGTAGTAACAAATACCTCTCAACAACGTCAAAAGAGGCCACATGATAGCAATAGCAAGATGCCATGTATCCACAGTGCTATCACCAGCAGTTCAATGGAGATCTTGAACATTTATCCTTAAATAATGTTGAGGAACATGCTTCATTTCATTGAGTTTCTTTGAGACTGGGTAAATAATACAGACATACACTTTCAATTATGAAACAGTAGTTTCCCCTTCTGCCAGCAGTCCTGTTTAAAAAAAAAAAAAAAAAAAAAAAAAGATGATTTAAGTAAGGTCCGAAGTTCATGATACAATGTGTGGAATATCATACAACATGCTACTAAATTATTATTCATAATAATAGCCAGAAAATGACAACTCAAAAAAGAAAAGACAATCAACAAGCACCAACACAATAAGAACACAAATGTTAACACCTGCCGTATTACAAATACTTCGTTGAGAAATTAGAAACATGCTTGAAACAAATGAAAAAAAAAGCAGTCTAAACTGAGAAACAGAAAATCTCAAAAAAGTTTCAGAAGATCCAAGAGGAAGCAAATAGACATTTCAGAACAGAAAATTACTTTATAACTAACATTTATAAAACAGTAATAAATGAACTCCAACAGAACCAAAAGAATAGGAGAGACAAAAAAAGAGCCAATAAGCTAGAAGCACTACAGTGTAAATTACTCAGTCTGGATAACAGAGAGAAATAGACTGAAAAAGATGAGTGAAGTCCTGTAGGACTATTACTTTGCATAAGACCAAAATAGTAATAACAATATTAATAACCAAATATCAGCATTGTTGGAGTTTCTGAAGGAAAGAATATATAAGCCAAGGAATTGACTCAGGAATTGACTGCTTGGGCAGACATTATTGCACAGCCAGTGAACCCACTGCTTGAGATGCCTGCATGCTATATAGAAGTCCCTAGAATGGATTTTAATCGCTGCTTCCAATCCAGCTTTCTGCTAAAGTGTACTCCAGGAGGAAGCAAAAGATGGCTCAAATACTTAGATCCCTGTCATCCATGTGGGGGATCCAGATGGAGTTCTTACTTCCTGACTTTCACCTGTCCAAGACATGGCTGTTGTGGGCATTTGAGGAGTGAGTCAACAGATGGAAGATGTATCTTTCTGTAATCTCTTTTTCTGTCACTCTGCCTTTCAAATAAAAAATAAGCACACTTTCAAAAATCAACTGATTTTTGAAAACTTTTTTAAAGATTTATTTATTTGAAAGGCAGATTTACAGAGACAGGGAGATAAAGATGGAGAAAGAGAGATCTTCCATCCATTGATTCACTCCCAAAATGGCTGCAAAGCCAGGAGGTTGGAACTCTTTCTAGGTCTCCCATGTGGGTGCAGGGGCTGAAGGACTTGGGCAATCTTTTGCTGCTTTCCCAGCAACATTAGCATTGAGCTGGATCTGAATTGGAGCTGCCAGCACAGCAGCATCATATTGGATAGGATGCTGGTGTTCCAGGCTGCAGCTTAACCCACTGTAGCACAACCTGCCCCATGAAAATTCTTTAATTGTAGAGAAAGGTCTAAACTTACAGATTCCCAGGATCTGGGGGAAAAAATAACTGTTACCAATGAATGCAATTACTACAGAAAAATTGGCGAGGTTGTAGCTGTAACACTCAGATCAATCCATTCAGCAACAGAATAAGTATTTCTTTCATGTGCCCCTAGAAAACACACCAAGATAGATCATTTCCCAAATGAAAAGAAGTGTCAACAAAGTTAAAAGAAATTGAATAACGGAATATGTCCTGTGGTCATGATGAAATAAAACTAGTAATCCATAACAGAAAAACAGGAGCAGTCTCCAAATATCAAAGAGAGAGAGGGAGAGAGAGAGAGAGAGAAAGAAAGAAAAGAAGGAAAGTCTCCAAAGTGTTGGAAACTACACACACTTTGAGTAATCAGTAGTTCAACAAATAAGTGTCAAAGGACATCAAGAAGAAATACAGAAATAGGTAGGCATGTTGCATAACCATTGAAACACCCCTGGGTTGGACCAAGTGCTGTATCAAGTGCCTAAGTTCATTTCGCTCTGCTTCTAATTCCAACTTCCTGCTAAGGTGTGTCTTGAAAAGCAGCAGTTATGGGCCCGGCAGTGTGGCCTAGCAGCTAAAGTCCTCATCTTGAGCGCCCAGGGATCCCAAATGGGTGCAGGTTGTAATCCCGGCAGCTCCACTTCCCATCCAGCTCCCTGCTTGTGGCCTGGGAAAGCAGCTGAGGACGGCCCAATGCATTGGGACACTGCACCCACATGGGAGACCTGGAAGAGGTTCCAGGTTCCGGGCTTCGGATCAGCGCGCATCGGCCCATTGCGGCTCACTTGGGGAGTGAATCATCGGATGGATCTTCCTCTCTGTCTCTCCTCCTCTCTTTATATCTGACTTTGTAATAAAAATAAATCTTAAAAGAAAAGCATCAGCTAGAGCTCATGTAGTTGGATCCCTAACACCCATCAGTGACATCCAACTAAGTTTGTGGCTCCTAGCTTTGGCCTGGCCCAGTCTTAAATGATGCAGACATTGGGAGAGGGGGAAGGGAAGAGGGAGGAGAAATGTACCAACAAATAGAAGACCTCTCTCTCTCTCCCCCTTCCCTCTCTCTTTCAAATCAATAAAATAGTTTTAAATTGAAATGAAAACACAACATAATAATTTATGAAAAAAATTTATGAAACACAGCTACTAATGCTGAGACCAATGTGAAACACTACACTTAAGCCAGAAAAGATGGGATTCAATAAAATACGTTGACATTTCAGGAAATTAGAAAAATAAGGACAAAATAAGCTTAAAACAAGATGAATGAAGGAAAGAAACAAGGATAGGAACAGAAATAAATAAAACTAAAAATAGAAAAACATGCCCTCCCACGGGAATATGAAAACTAGGATGGGGGCTGGGATGGCTAGATAGAGAGGCACTCAACAACATCCGTAAGAGCTGGATGGTTGAGTTGATTAGATAGAACTAAGCTTTAATACCCATTGACAAGTACCAGAGCCAAATGGGATGGGGGACAGATTGGTCTTCTGCTACACATACTGGCAAACCAGGGTAGGGGGCGGCCTGGTGGGGGTTATTGTGGGTCGCCCCGGCTAGGCTGTAGCTCCCACTGGTTGATGTAAGGGCCGAACCAGACTGGACTGCAACACCCATTGGTTCCAGTGCAACTCGGGACTGAAAACAGAACCAACCCAGCAGTTGCAACCACCAGCTGATCGGGTGATGGACTGTGCCGGGCCCTGTGCTTGCTAGAACATGTAAGAATCTAGTCTGGGAATACCTCAAAGTATCTTTGGAGATCTCCCCAATCGAATTGCTGGACTCAGAACTCTAACCAAGAAAAGACAAAAGACAGAACGGGACAGTCATTCATCTCAGCTATATGTTGGCAGCAAATTATGGGGCAAACGGACACTTTATGATGGACCATGTCAATCAGTGGACGACCTCATCGAGCGAAACTGGCAGCGATTCATAACTGGAGAACTATTAACACCACTTGGGCACATATCTCGGAGCATGCCCCACATCCGGGACTTGGGGTTGGCGGGAAACCGGGTGGGGCTTCTCCCTCAATGTCCCCCTTTACCTCAGATGCATGATGGAAACAATATGGACATAATGGCATTGCCCACTTTCCTATCCCCCTGAACCTTTTTTTTTCTTTTTTTCTTTTTTTTTTTCTTCTTTTTCCTTTAACTGTAATTAACTATGTAAAGATTGTCAACAACAATACAATAAAAAGAAAAAAATTTAAAAAAAAAAAAGAAAAACAGTAGAGAAAATCAGTGAAATAAAAAGTAAAAAATTGAAAATGTTGAGGCCTGTATTGTGGCATAGCTAGTCAAGCTTCCACCTGCAATGCTATCATCCTAAAGGACACTGATTCATGTCACAGATTCTGTACTTATGATCCAGCTCCCTTCTCATGAGCCTGGGGTGGCCACAACAGCCAGACCAGGGCCAGGCCAAACCCAGCATTCAGGAGTTTCTTTCAGGTCCCCCACATGGATGATGGGAACCCAAGAATTTCCCTAGGATGTTAGCAGGGAACTGGAACAGAAGTGGGACTTGAACATAAATGGGATGCCAGCATTGCAGCCTGTGGCTTCACTGGATATACCACAACACATACCCTTTATTCCAAATTTTTAAATATTAATGAACACTAGTTACATAACATATTTCCCAGGAAAATAGGATTGAAGGGAATACTTCCCAAATCATTTTATGATACTAATATTATCCTGATGCCAAAGAGAGGAAAACTGTATACCAATATGTTTTGTTAACGTACATGAAAATCCTCGCCAAAGCATTAGTAAACAGAATGATAAAATAATGTTTATTCCAAGTATGAAAAGCTGGTCAGTACGATAGCTCAATAGACTAATCCTCTACCTACACTGCTGGCATCCCATATGGCCTTTGGTTCCAGTTCTAGCTGCTCCACTTCTGCTCTGGTTCTCTGCTTATAGATTGGAAAAGTAGTAGAGGATGGCCCAAGCCCTTGGGACCCTGCACCAACATAGGATCCTGAAGATACTCCTGTTTCCAGCTTCAGAGTAGCCCAGTTCTTGCCATTTCGATCATTTGAGGACTGAACCAGTGGATATAAGACCTTCTCTCTGCATCTCTGCTTCTCTCTGTAACTCTACTTTCCAAATAAAAATAAATGTATCATTTTTAAAACTTGGCTCAATAGTTGAAAAACAATAAGTTAATGAAATTAATAAGTTAACCTATAAAAAGCAAACATACTTGCTCTTTGATGCACAAGAATTTGACCAAATTCAACACAAGTTCATAACATAAATGTTTAAAAATCTAGGCATAGGAGGTAACTAACTCAATTTGATTTTTACATAAAATATATAGCTGTCATGATACTTAATGAAAAAAGATGAGATGTTTCAACTTAATATTGGAAGTAGGACAGGAATGTTTGCATCATCTCTATTTCACATATTACCAGAAGCTCATGCAAGCACTGTAAGATGAAAAAAAGGAAAAGAAAATGCACCCAAATCAAACAATAGAAAAATCATAACTTTCACTTTCTGCAGATGATTTAATTATCTACATGGGAAATCCTGGGGCTGGCACGATGGCTCAACTGGCTAAACCTTCATCTGCAAGCATTGGCATTCCATATGGGCACCTGTTTAAGTACCATCTGCACTGCTTTCCATCTAGCTTCCCGCTTATGGCCTACAAAAGCAGCAGAGGATGGCTCAAGTCCTTAAGATCTTCCACCTATGTGGGAGATATGAAAGAAGTTCCTGACTCCTGGCTTTGGATCAGCTCAACTCCAGCCATTTCAGCCATTTCAGCCATTTGGGGAGTGAACCAGCAGATGTAAGATCCTTCTCGGTTTCTCCATCTCTCTGTAAAATCTGACTTTCCAATAAAAATAAATCTTAAAAAATAAAAGGAAATACTAAGGGATCTTCAACTAACAAATAAGTTTAGCAGTTTTATTTTTAGTTATGTATGTAGTAGCAATGAACACATGGAAAACAAAATTTAAAACACAATGTAATTTAAAAGCATTTGGATCACAACAGGTTAAGATAGCATGTATGGTGCCTGAAACTCCCAGCTGCTCCACTTCTAATCTAGATACCCAATAACATTCCCCATCTAGGAAAGTATTTGAGCAACTGTCATCCATATAAAAGACCAAGTGAAATTCTAGTCTCCTGGCTTTAGCTTGGCCCAGCCCCCAAAATTGTGGCCATTTGGCAGTCAACCTCAGATGAAAGATCTCTCTGTGTCCATTCTTCTTTCTGTAACTCTGCTTGACAAACAAATTAATCTTTTAAAAAAAAAATAGTGAAAATACACATGCATAAATATAACAAACCATGCATGGACTCATATGCTGAAAAGTGTAAAACTCCAAGGAAAAAAAAACAAAAGAACAGCTAAATAAATGATGAAATGAAGAGGTATACCATGTTCATGGATTGGAATACTCTACAGGATTAAAAAAGATCATTTCTCTCGAAAATGATTAAAAAAATCCCAGTAAAATATTTCATAGATAAAAGCAAGTCTATTCCAAAATTAAAGTGAATAGGGAAAGGAACTAGAACAACCAAGTTTACATAACTATAACAATCAATAATGTGTGCCTTACAGGAAGAATAGATCCATAGATCAATGGAATACAATGGAGAACTCAGAAATACATCAGCACAAATTAATCATTTTATTTTCGCACATGCAGTAAAGCATTTCAGGGAAGGTAATAGTCTTTTTTTAAGATTTATTTTTTTTTATCAGAAAGTCATATATACAGAGAGGAGGAGAGACAGGAAGGTCTTCCATCCATGGATTCACTCTCCATGAGGCCACAATGACCGGAGCTGCGCCAATCTGAAGCCAGGAGCCTGGAGCCTCTTCCAGGATTCCCACGCAGGTGCAGGGTTCCAAGGCTTTGTGTGAGTTTCTCCTGCTGTCCCAGGCCACAAGCAGGAAGCTGGATGGGAAGTGGAGCTGTTGGGACTGAAGCCGGTGCCCATATGGGATCCCGGAGAATGCAAGCCAAGGACTTTAGCCACTAGGCTACTGTGCTGGGCATAGAAAATAAACCTTTTAACAGACTGGAACAAAGCAATTCCACATATATAGTCAAAATTGTTCCTGACTTGAATCCCTTACCTTATATAAAAATTGACTCGAAATACATTATGTAAAATGCTGGAACTCACAGAAGAAAACATAACAGAAAATATACCTAGAGTTTGGTAAAGAGTTCTTGCACATAAAATGAAAACCACAGTCAGTCCATTAAAAAATAATACTTTAGATTTAACAAAATTGAAACCTTTTGTTTTGGGAAAAGACCTGGTGAATGGGAAAAGACAAACCACAGACTAGTGGAAAATATTTTCAAACCATATATCTGACCGAGAGTTCAAATCTGTTTAAAAATACTCTAAAGTCAACATTAAAGAAAAAAATCAATTTTTAAAATAAGCCTAGGACATACTAAGGTATTTCAGAGAAAATGATATAAGAATGGCAAATAAACACATGAAATGATGCTTAGTGTAACTAGCCCTTAGGGAATTGGAACTAAAAGCTTGCTAGAGGGTGAATATGGTCTGAGTGTGTTGAAATTTAATCCCTGCGGTGATGCATTAAGAGAGTGGAAACTTCATCTGAATGTGGTGTTTAGAAATGAAGCCATTCAGAAGTGATTAGGAAAATGCCAGTAGGACACAGTTCCCATGAGTGAATCCCAGTGAGTTTATAAACAAAGAGTGAAAGACATACATATGTGCATACTTCCTATCTCTTGGTATGTGTTATCATGGTGCTACTCTGGGATTCTGCCAGAAAAAAAGGCCATCCCCAGATGAGGGCCATAAGACCTGGCCTTGCAGAACCATGAGCCAAAATAAAACTCTTTTTTATATAGATCAGCCTGCCTTGGGTACTTCTTTATACTTACTTAAATTGGATTAATATAGATCACAATGAGAAATGAGTACATAGCGATCAGGTTAATAAAGTAAAATGCAGTGACCAACTTAATACTGACAAACATATAGAGAAACTGCTGGCGGGAATAAACAACTGAGTTATATCTGAACAAAGCCAAAAAGACCATACAGGAAATGAAAGACAACCTAAAAAGTCGAATATCAGAATTATAGGGCTTCCTGAAGGAGTAGAAAGAGAAACAGGTATGCAACTGGTGTCCAATGAAATTATACAAAACTTCCAAAACACTGGGAACATAAATCCTGCCCAACTACAGGAAGGACAGAAAATCCCCAACAGATTTGACCCAAGAGATCCTCACTCAGACGTGTTGTGCTCAAGCTCCCCTCCAAAGAATGCAAGAATTCTGAGACAAGTACAAAGAAAAGACAAGATTATATTTAGAGGAAACCAATCAGAATCACTGCTGACTTCTCAGACGAAATCCTCCAAGCAAGAAGAGAATGGAGTAAAATCTTTCAAATCCTGAAACAAAACAACTGTCAACCAAAATAATGCACCTAGCGAAGATCTTGTTTGTATTTGAGAATGAAATTAAATACTTCCGTAGCAAAGAGAAACTGGAAGAATATGCCAGCACGAAACCAGCTCTAGCAGATCTCCTTACAAATCTGCTAAACCCAGAAAGAAAAGATGCAAACCACAATCAAAGATGGCAAATGGAAAGATCTAGTCACTAAAGTCCACAAAAAGAAAGACAGAGATACCAACACATGCAAATACACACACGTGCACACACACAGACACTAATGGCAGGTCAAAATCACAACCTCTCAATATTACCTCTTAACACAAATGGCCTAAAATCATGAATGAAAAGACATAGATTAACATAATGGATCAACAAACAGGACCCAATTATCTGTTGCCTACAAGAGACACATCTAACCAAAAAGATACTAAGAAACTGAAAGTGAAGTGATGGGAAAAGATTTCAAGCCAATGGAGGACAAAAAAAGGCTAGCGTAGCTGTTGTAATTTCAGATGATATGGAGTTCAACGTGACAAAAATCAAAAGGAACAGGTAGGGGCACTTCGTAATGTTGAAGAGAACCATTCATCAAGAAGTGATTACCATTATAAACGTCTATGTGCCAAACACAAGTACATCCAGCTACATGAAACAATTGCTGACGAACTTAAGGGAAGATAAAGATGCATATACAAGCATCCAAGGAGACGTCAACACCCAATTAACACCAACAGATCAACAAGACAGAAACTCAAGACAGAAGCAATAGAACTCACACAGACAATAGGACAAATGGACTTAGTAGACATTTACAGAACCTTCCATCTGACAGAAACAAAATATACATTTTTCTCAGCAGTGAATGGTACCATCTCTAAGATCAAACATGCAAGAGGACACAAAGTAAGTCCCACTAACTTACAAAAAATCAAAATCATACCATGCACCTTCTCAGACCACCAAAGAGTGAAACTGAAAATCAACAAATCAAAATGACCCAGAAACCATGTGAACCCTTGGAGGTTGAACAATATGTTATTAAATGAACAATGGGTCAGAAAACAAACTAAGGAGAAGATTAAACAATTTATGCAAACCAATAAAAACTCTCATACAACACTCCAAAACATGTGGGACAGCGGCAAAGCAGTGATACGTGGTAAGTTCTTTGCAATTGGTGCTTATATCAAGGCCCAAGAAAGATACCAAATAAAAGAATTAAACATAAACCTCCACAAGCTGGAAAAGCACCAGAAAAACGACCCAACAAGCAATAGAAAACAAGAAATCATCAAAATAATGGAAGACATAAAGCAAATAGTAACCAAAAAAAAAAAAATACACAAAATCAACAAATCAAAAAGTTGATTTCTTGGAGAATCATGATGTTGGAATAGGGTAAGGACACATTTAAACGGACTGAGAAACATTTAATCAGGTTGAAGCAGAGAGGACATATTCCAAGAAATAGGAAAGAACAGAAAAACAGCAGAGGGGTACCTGGAGACTGACAGACACAGGAAAGCAGCAGACACAACGGTGTGGTGTTACAGTGACTGATACTCCAGCAGCATTCAACTAACAGCAATCTGAACTCCACCAGCAGCCAGAACTCCACCAGCAACCAGGTGGGAAGGAACTTTCATTGGGAGCTTGGGAGGTGAGCCCAGACAAAGAACTGTCCGTCCTGTTAGTCCGTTTCATTTGACCAGGAGCAGAGACAGAGCAGCAGATCCCAGATGGACAGTGCAAAAACAGGGTGGATTTCATACTCAGTCACTCCCCTAGAGCCGAATTGGGAGCCATTTTGCATAAGGTTGCAAAGGCAAGGGAAAGGACTGAGCATACGCTGAGCTGGAAGTGAACTCAGTTCTGACTCAGTGAATTGCAGCACCATGGCATTCTACAGGTTCCACCCAAGACAGGTCTGGGTAGCCCTCAGACCTGATGGCCAGCAGATGAAGAATTGAAGTAGTGGTATGTCAGGTGCCATTTTGTACACTGTGGCAATAGCTTTAAGACTTCAAGGGACAACAGTGAACTGCGCATGTGCTGAGCTCGCGAAAACTCAGTTCAGTGAATTGCACTGGTCCTGCAGGAAAACAATACCGACTGTGGCATCGTACGATCCAAACTAGGTCCGCTTGGAACCCAGACCTAATGTCCAACAGGTTCCAACAAGATCAGCACCATCAACAACCTAACTATGTAGGACACCTGGTGTCTCTCTAATCATAGGACCTGCTCCAACCGGAAGTGGGAGAAAGGTTGCAGAGACAATGGTGCAGCCTCACCACGGTATCACAGGAGGAGGAGAGTGGTGAGCCAGGAGCTGGGGCTGTGGAGACCACGGTGGAAATCTAACATAAGAACCCAGACCTGGAACTCGCTGGAGGTTGTGGCACAAGTGGCTGCAAGCCAAGAGTTGTGTATCAACGGCAATAAGTAAAATCCCATTGTAGGCCTGTGGGTAAAACAGCTTAGAAATTTGCCCCAAGGAGAAGACTCTGCTTACCAGAAGTGCTATGACCAAGAGCAAAAGAAGAGACAAAAGCAGAATGAGTATTAGCCAAAACTCCCCTGCAAAGGAGCAAAACCCTATGCCAAGTTCAGAGTTAACTGAGGAAGACATCGAGAAAATGGGGGATACAGAATTCATAAAACTTATTTTAAAGTTTCTGATCAACAATGAGAAGCACATACAAGAGTTCAAAGAAGTGAAGGAAGCAACAAAGCAAATCAAGGCTGATATATCAGAAATGAAGAACACAGTAGAGCAAATTAAAAGTACAATGGACAGTCTCCAAGATAGAATGAAGCAAGCAGAAGAAAGAATCTCAGAATTGGAAGATATTTCCTGTCACCAGGCAGAAGCAAACAAAAAGCTGGAAGCAGAGCTGGAGCAGGCCAAAAAAAAGTATTCAAGAATTGAAAGACACTATTAAGAGGCCAAATAGAAGAGTTATGGGAGTCCCAGAAGGTGCAGAAAGAGAAGCTGAGTTTGCAAATGTATTTAATGAAATAATAAAGGAAAATTTCCCTAATCTGGAGAAAGAATTGGGAAACAAGATCCAGGAGGGGCACAGAACTCCCAAAAGGCTTGATCAAAAGCGATCTTCACCATGACACATGATCTTCAAGTTCTCTTCAATTGAACATAAGGAAAAGATCCTTAAATGTGCACGTGAAAAAAATCAATTGACATATAAAGGAATGCCAATTCAACTCACAGGAGATCTCTCACAGGAAACTCTACAGGCAAGAAGAGAATGGAGTGACATATTCCAGATTCTAAAAGCAAAAAATTGGCAGCCTAGGATAACATATCCAGCAAAGCTTTCTTTCATCTTTGAAAATGAAATAAAATTCTTCCACAGTCAAGAAAAGTTAAAAGAATATGCCTCTTCCAAACCTGCCCTACAAATGATACTTCAAGATATTCTCTTGACGGAGAAGAGGAATAGCACCTACCAAAACCAAAGGCAAATGGGAAGAACAGCCCAGTAAAAAGACAACAGAAGACTAAACCAATGAACAACCCACTCCTAAAATGACAGGACCAAAGTACCACCCATACATATTAACCCTGAATGTAAATGGCTTAAGATCAATCAAACGTCCTAGATTAGTAGACTGGATTGAAAAACAAAACCCATCTGTTTATTGTCTGGAGGAGACACACTTCAGCAAAGATCAGCAGAAACTATATCACTTGGGTTTTATTGTTTTCTATTAGTTTCATCTCTTCAAAACACTTCCTTCTGATTAAATCATTCAATGACTCCTAGATCGTGCAGTGGCATCATTTTCTTCAAGAAGGTTCTTGATTTTCATTTCTTCAGCTACACGTTAGTCATTTAGTAGCATGTTATTTAACTTCTTGGTGTTGTTAATTTCTTTTTTCTCCCTGATGTTGATTTTGTTTTGTGGTTTTTCATTTAAGGGGATGTATAGTAGCTGTGTAATGGAGACTGTCATATCTAGTAACATGTCATTTAACTTCATGGTGTTGTAAATTTCCATTTTTCTTTCTATTGTTGATTTTGTATTATGACTTTTCATTTGAGGGGATTTACAGTAGCTGTGAAATGGAGAGTTAGCTCCAGATGTGAGGATACAATGTAGTATGCATTTCTATTTCCAGACAAAGATGGACTTACAATGAAACTGTTCATTATATCTCGACAACTGGATGCTGGACTCTCTGCCATTGTCCATGCCTGCAATGATGGACATATGACTGTGTATGAAGAACTACATATTAGTAATGATATAGAGGAACTAGGTGGGGGCGGAAGGAATTGGGGAAGGAGTAAGGGAAATGCCAGGAGCCTATGGAATTGTATCGTAAAATGATAATAATAATAATAATAATAAAATGTTTTTAAAAAGTTGATTTCTTGAGAATATAAACAAAATAGACACCCCACTGGCCTGACAAAGAAAAAAAAAAACAAAAGAAAACGAGAATTAATAGCATCAAAGATGAAAACGGCATCATAACGACAGACACTGCAACCATTAAGAAAATAATTAGAAATTACTACAAACAACTGTACTCCAACAAATCAGAAGACCACCAGGAAACGGAAAGGTTCTTGGATTCCCACCACCTACCAAAACTTAGCCCAGACGCAACAGAATACCTGAACAAACATATAACCAGGACAGAAATTGATTCAGTGATTAAAGATCTCCAAACAAAGGAAAGCACAGGTCCAGACGGTTTCACTGCAGAATTCTACAAAACATTCCAAGCAGAACTAACCCCAATTCTCTACAGAATCCTCAAAACAATAGAAAAGGAAGCAACCCTTCCAAACTCATTCTATGAAAACAAAATTACATTAATCCCAAAACCAGATAGAGAATTAGCAGAGAAGGAAAACTATAGACCGATCTCCCTGATGAAGATTGTAAGAGCCTCAACAAAATCCTAGCCAATACAATTTAAAAAAAAAAATCAGATCATTCATCCGGATCAAGTAGGATTCATCCCAGGAACACAGGGATGGTTCAACGTTCATGTATCTATAAATGTAATACACCACATCCAAAAACTGAAGAACAGAAGTCATATAATAGTCTCAATGAATGCAGGAAAGGCTTTCAACAAAATCCAACACCACTTCATGCTAAAAATGCTAAACAAGGTAGGCATAGCAGGAACAATCCACAACATAAGCAATATATTAATATATATTAATATGTTAATATGTAATATATATAATATCAATATATTATTAGTAATTATTAATAGTTATTAAAACAACCTGGTACTGTCACAAAGACAGAGAGGAGGATCAATGAAGTAGAATAGAAGCAACTGATGGGAACCCACACAGATACAGCCAACTAATCTTTCACAAAAAAACAAATGACAATCCAGGGAAATTGGAAAGTCTCTTCAATAAATACTTCTGGAACAATTGGCTGATAGCCTACAGAAACAAGAAGTCAGACCCACATCTTTCACAATACACTAAGATCAAATCTGAAAGGATAAAAGACTTAAACCTACATCCAGAAACCTTCAAGCTTTTGGAAGCAAATGTTGGAAACACCCTGCAAGATTTCGGTGTAGGAACTGAATTCCTAAAAGAAATCACCAAAAGCTATAGCAATCAAGACCAAAATAAACAAATGGGATTACATCAAACTAAGAAGCTTTTGTACAGCAAAAGGAACAATCAACAAAGTAGAAAAGAAACCCACAGAATGGGAAAAGATTTTGCACACTGCATAAGAGATAAGGGACTAATCTCCAGAATATACAAAGATCTCCAGAACAAGCAAAACAACAAAACAAACAAACCACTCAAGAAATGGACACAGGAAATGGGCAGACACTTTACAAAGGAGCAAACCCAAATGGCAAACAAACGTGAAAAAATGCTCAAGCTCTCTGGCAATAAGGGGAATCCAAATTAAGACATCAATGAGGTACCACCTAACGCCAGTAAGGATGGCTCACATACAAAAAACCACCAACAACACTCACTGGCGAGGATGTGGGGAAAAGGGAACCCTACTCCACTGCTGGTGGGACTGCGGGCTTGTACAGCCTCTATGGAAATCAGTATGGAGAACACTCAAACAACTGAAAATCTGCATACCATATGATCCAGCAATAGCACTTCTAGGGAATATATTGAAAACACCTGTTACACAAGAAACCAACATGCACCCCTATGTTCACAGCAGCACAATAATAATTGCAAAAACTTGG
Source organism: Ochotona princeps (assembly GCF_030435755.1). Lineage (NCBI taxonomy): Eukaryota > Metazoa > Chordata > Mammalia > Lagomorpha > Ochotonidae > Ochotona > Ochotona princeps. Next base: position 45,496,066 of record NC_080865.1, read on the forward strand.
AAGCAGCCAAAATGCCCATCAACAGAAGACTGGATAAGAAAGTTATGGTTCATCTACTGCTTGGAATACTACTCAGCTATTTAAAAAAAAATGAAATGCATTTCTTCGTGGCCAAATGGGCCCAATTGGAAACCATTAGGCTAAGGGAAAGGAGTCAATCCCAAAAGGTTAGATACCACGTGTTTGCCTTAATTTAAGATGAAATGATGCCAATCCTAAAAATATTACCTGTAAATTGCAACATTATTACAACATCAAACAGCTTGTATCTCACATAATAAGATATTGTGATGTAACCAATGAACCAATAATGAATGAGAGACAGACTGCCTATGAACTACATCAAAGAACTGAAAAGCCTGATATGCTTTTAACACCCCATGTTATTCCACAGTGGGTCAGAAGAGCAGAGAAATCTTCCACCTTCTTGGAGTAAGTGAGGAAGATGTTAAGTAGAATCTATCAAGAGTATAACTGGTAACTTACAGACAGCAGACTCGAATCTGCATTAGACAATAGCAAAAACTATAATGACATACAGTGGGATCCAAGAGCAATCCTGACAGCCTCTTAACAGAAGGTCACATGCACAGAGCAGGAGGTCATATGCACAGAGCAGCAGGGGGACCTCAGAGTGGAACAGGAGGAAAGGAGCAGGCTTGTATCCCAACCCCGGAGACTCCCGGATCCTCACAAAAGATTATCAATATGGGCACCAAGGACTACATCCCATCTGCCAAGGAGATCACAGGCAATTGGAGGGCCTTCGGAGGCCGAGAACTCTGAAGTCAACCATTCCCTATTGGATCTCCCACACGGATGGGAGAAGCCCAGATCCTTCCTCACAGGATCTAATGTCATTGGAACAACAGCCAGGAGCCCTGAGCGGTCCTCAGAAACAGAAGAACAGTAAACTTCCTTTGGGATTCAGGAGAGGAGCTTTCTCTGGTCCTTACATAGTTCCAACTTTGGATCCCCACCGTCTCTTGCAATGACCATCAGGGTCACTCGGGAGCCCCCCAAATTAGATCAGATAGACAGAAAGCAATAAGGAAAACTTAGAACAGACAAGAAACAGTCAGCTTGGACTACCATATACCTTACTAGGTAGTACACAAAGATTAGTTACTCCTCACTAAGGTATCAAAGATGAAGTTTTCTCTCTGTTTTCTTTGAGTGTTTTTACAACTTTTGGAGTTATATTTAAGTTCTTTTTAAAAAATATTTTGAATAATGCAGACTTGCTTCCAAATCAAGGATGGGCTCCCAATGTTTTACTTTTCTTTTTTTTTTTTTTAAGATTTATTTATTTTTATTGGAAAGGTGGATAGAGAGGAGGAGAGAGAGAGAGAAAGATCTTCCGGGTCTCCCACGCGGGTGCAGGGTCCCAAGGCTCTGGGCTGTCCTCGACTGCTTTCCCAGGTCACGAGCGGGGAGATGGATGAGAAGCAGGGCCGCTGGGATTAGAACCGGTGACCATATGGGATCCCGGCGTGTTCAAGGAGAGGACCTTAACCACTACACAATCGCGCCAGGCCTGACTTCCAATGTTATTCAGTGAATATTTGAAAGCAGAGTTACAGAGGGAGGAGAGACCGAGAGAGATGTTCCAATCACTGGTTCACTCTCCAAATGGCCAGAATGGCCAGGGCTGGGCTAAGAGCCAGGAGTTTCTTCCGGGTCTCCCATGTGAGTGCAGGAACACAAGCACTTAAGCCATATTTCTCTGCTGTCTCAGAGTAGCAGAGAGCTGGAAGTGGATTAGCCGGGACTTAAACTGGTGCCCATTTGGGAAACTGACACTGCAGGTAGGGGCTTAAGCCACTATACCATGACATTGGTCCAAATCATTTAAAAATAAAAATAAAGATTAAAATGAATAGAGAAGTAACTTGCTCAGAATCTTAAGAAAGCAGCAGATTTAAAGTTTGTAGAATCTCCTATTCCCAGATAAATCCTTTCTCACCATTTTAAAACTCTATCATGTAATGCAACCAATGAATCAATAATCAATCAGAGACAGACTGCTTATGATCTACATCAAAGAACTGAAAAACCTCATATGCTTTTAATACTCTATGTTGTTCCACAGTGGGTCAGAAGAGCAGAGAAATCTTCCACCTTCTTAGAGTGAGTGAGGAAGATGTTAATTATAACCTATCAAGATTATAACAGGTAACTTACAGACAGCAGACTCGAATCTGTATTAGACATTAGTAAAAACTATAGACATATAGTGAGATCCAAGAGTGTCTTAACAGGAGGTCATATGCACAGAGCAGCGGGGACCCCCAAAGTGGAACAGGAGGACAGGAGGAGGCTTGTATCCCAACCCTGGAGATTCCCAGATCCTCACCAAGGACTATCATTATGGGCACCAAGGACTACATCCCATCTGCCAAGGAGATCACAGGCAATTGGAGGGCCTTCGGAGGCCGAGAACTCTGAAGTCAACCATTCCCTATTGGAGAAACCCAGATCCTTCCTCACAGGATCTAATGTCATTGGAACAACAGCCAGGAGGAGCCCTGAGCGGTCCTCAGGAACAGAACAGTAAACTTCCTTTGGGATTCAGGAGAGGAGCTTTCTCTGGTCCTTACATAGTTCCAACTTTGGATCCCCACCGTCTCTTGCAATGACCATCAGGGTCGCTCCGGAACCCCACCCCCCCAAATTAGATCAGATAGACAGACCAATAAGAAAAGCTTAGAACAGACAGGAAGCAGTCAGCTTTGACTCACATATGCCTTACTAGGAAGGATACAAAGATTAGTTACTCCTCACTAAGGTATTGAAGATTTCTCTGCACACCCCTCCTAAAAATTTTTCTGCTCCTCAATCAAAAAAAAAATGGCTTGTTAGAGTTATAAGCCTGTTTGGACTATCCTAAAATTCGCCAACTTCAGTAAAAATCATGCTTTAATTCTATAAGCTGTACTACTTTAACAATATGGAGGAATTCAATATGGGGGGAGGGCTTTTTGGAGGGGTTGGAGGAACCCCTGAGCCTATGAAACTGTGTCATAAAATGAAATAAAAAACAAACAAACAGACAAACAAAAACCCTCAGTGTCATCACAGCACTTTTATTCATAGTAGCCAAAACTGGAAACAAGCAGAATCTCCTTTAATGGGTGAATAGCTAAACCAAACTGTATTATAATCTATACATTGAAATGCGACTCAGCAATAAAAAGAAAATAGATGTGGCTATGTGGATTTGGATGGATCTTGTTATCCTATGAATATTCGTGCTCTCCAAAATTGCTATGTTGAAGCATAATCGCAAATGTGGTAGTATCATAGAAAATTAACTGATCATGCTGGAAATCATAAGTAGACAAGTAGATCCTGAGAGTTCTGACAGCGATTAGATCATGAGTGTTGCACTTTCATGAATGGAATTAATGCCTTAATGAACGTGATGTGAAAATATTGTTTGCCCTTTCAACTATCCAGGGACACAACAAGAAATTGCCATTCAGGCAGCAGGAAGTAAGCCCTCACCACTGGAATTTGCTAGACTATTGTTCTCACATTTATTAACTTCCAGAACTCTGAGCAATCAATTTCTGGGATATTTATAAAATTACCTAATCTGAGAATCTTTGCTGTAGCAGCTCAAACAGACTAAAAGTAATCTTAAGGGGACTGTGCTAAGTTAAAGGAGACATCTAAAATTTTTTATTAATCAGGGGTGGTACTGTAGCGTCATAGGTTAGGCCTCTGTCTGGGGTGCTGGTATTCCATATGGGTGTAGGTATAAGTCCCAGCTGTTTCACTTCTGATCCAGGTCTGGTGGCAACAGGAAATCAAATATGATAAAATGACATTAGAACCATACGTAAAAATTTTTTTAATTATAAGGAAAAAGCAAGCATTTGGCAGAATGGTTAAGTCACCACTTGGAAGGTCTACATCCTATATAAGAGTGCATGTTTTGAGTCCCAATTCCTTCACTTCTGACCCAGTTTCCCGCAAATCTATACTGTGGGAGGGAGCAGGTGATGATTCAAGTATTTAATCGTTGTCATGCACGTGGGAGATCCACATTGAGTTCCAGACTCCTGGCTTCAGGCTGGCCCAGCCCTAGCTATTGTGGGAACTTGGGGAGTAAACCAGTAAATGCAAGTTTTCTCTATCTCTCTATCCCTCTCTATGTGTCTCCCTGCCTTTAAAAAGAAATTAAGAAATAAATAAATTTATATTTTAAAAAGTGGTATATGTCTATTGTAGCAGCCATATTATCCGTTTTAATACTGTACCATAATTATTTTTTAAATAACAGTACAAACTGGGTTGAAGGTACACAATACCTCTCGATACCACATTTGCAACTTTCTATGAATCTATAAATTCAGGGTAAAAATTTGGGAAATAGTATTGAGAGAACCAAGGAACCCTTAAACTCTTTTTTTTTTTTTTTTTGGAACCCTTAAACTCTTCAACACTGTTCTACATCCTGGCCATGCCAGCAGATCTTAGACTCAGTCATTAACCTAAATATTATGAAAAATTTTCCTGTGGAATAAACACATCTATTCTTTGAAGTACAGAGCACAGAAATAGGGACAATAGCTAGAAACTTCACAGTGAGAAATTTTGGCACAGTAGAATGAAGAGTATTCTAACCTTTGTACCTGAGCATGAAGGCAGCTGAACAAAGCTACTGCCTTCATGAACTATTTGCAAGCCCTCCTTAGCTTTAATAACAGTGGCTTTGAGACACTCCCCACCCCCCGCCCACTTCCTTTTCTCCATTCCATTGCCATTGTTCCATGGGAAAACTTTACCCTCTTTTTTCTATTGCAACAGTCTCCAAAACAGGCCAAATGCCCCTAGTTGCCTTCCCCACCCCGTAATGAGTCACCTGTTCACATTGCTACCACAATTATTTTACTGAAACAGAAATCGAATTCTTTCTCCTCTTCTACTTACAACTTTTAAATAGTTCCCTATAGTCTAAAAAGCAAAGTTCAAACACCTTAAACTCACATGATCAAAATGTTTATTAACCTACCACACCCACATTTTTCAGACTCCATCCGCCACATCACTGTCAGTTGTAAACTGCTATCCAGTCTCAAGAATTCAAAGTCATTTCTCATTCTCCTAGTACATGCCAACAGCCATGTTTTAGATTCTTGTTTTATTATCTGAAATTCTTTCTCTTGTTCCCCATTCCAACTTCCTCTTTCCTTCATCTTTTAAACTCCCACTCTGTTGACAATGCTGATTTCGAATACTGCTTCTTCTTGGAGCTAAGTTGATGTTCTTCATTAATACCTCCCTCACTCAGGGATAATTAGTCTTTCTTCCACACTATGTTGGCCATGTTCCCAAGGTCTCAGTTTCAACTCCACTCTTCTTTTTTTTCTCCTTCTTAAAAAAAATGTTCAGATGTTAACACAGTTGAGAAGGATTTATGCCCATGTGAACTATGATAAGGACGGGAAGGATCGAAGAATAGGAGAAAGTGTATGAGACCATTATTTTCAATTTTTTTTTCTTCTTCCTGTATCTGTGGAAAGGGAGGAGATGAGGGAAGAAGCCACACCCAGTATCCTAGCTAAATCAGTACCTCCCTATCTGTTATCCCCTTGCTGTTTTCCCCATCCATCCACAATCCTTGTGCCCAGGAATGCATAGTCTTCATCCCAGCCTTCAGAAGCCCAGTGGGTGGTGTGCTGACCCACAGCTCTGTCCATGCCCGCCCAGCAGAGTCCCAAGCTCCTGGCACATGTGCTGGCATGGTGCCTTAACTCTCCACACACCCAAGATCCAGGCCCATTGCAGTTCTCCAGGCCTAATCCACCAGGCCTGATCACCAGGGCAGTGTGCTGAGCTGGGGCTCTCCCCTCCCCTCACCTCACCTAGGACCATTCCACCTGCCTAGAAGTGAACTCCCAGGTCCCTCCATGCCCACCAGTGTTATTTCCCTAGCCTTCCCCCAACCCAAGCCTGCATACTCAGGCCTCCATGGGCCACCTGCCACACCCTGACTGCCTCAGCGGCATGGGATACTTCTACTTTCAGTAATGGATAAAGCAACACAGATATTCAGTATGGGAAAAAAAAAGTCTTCCAAAATAATATGAACCAAAAAATCAAAAAATCTAATAAAATGATCCAACAAAACATTCCACTTAAAATAACAAAATAGACATCTTCAAATGAACGTGAAGCAGGGTGGGACCCATGGTTCAACAGGCTAATCCTCCACCCTGTGCACCAACATCTCCCATGGGCACTAGTTTGTGTCCCAGCCACTGCTTCACTTTTCAAAAAGCTCCATGCTTGTGAACTGGGAAAGAAGAAGAGGAGGCCCAAGTCTTCAGGACCCTGAAGAAATTCTTAGCTCCCAGCTTTGGATTAGCTTAGCTCTGGACATTGCAGCCATTTTGGAGGTGAACCAGAACAGGGGAAACTTTCTATTTTCCTTCTCTCTGTAAATCTGCCTTTCCAATCAAAATAAATAAATCATTTTAAAAATACAGATGAAGCATTCTCCTGGATAAATTACATATTAAGTCACATAATAAGCTTGAAAATAATTTTTAAAGATTTAAATAATCCAAAGTACCTCCTTTTACCACAATAGAATGAAACTAGTAATCAGTAGCACATAGAAAGCTGAAAAATTCAAAAATGTTTGGAAATCAGACAATACACACTTTAAAGGGTAAAAGAAACCACAAGAGAACTCAAAACACAAATCACAAATATCAAAATTTATGGAATGCAGCAAAATCAGTGTTTCAATGGAAATTAATGCCTACAAATGCCTCCATTTAAAAGGAAGAAAGATAACAAATTAATAAACAAAATTTACATCTTGAGGAATTTGAAAAGGAATGGCAATCTAAATAAAAACACTACATAGCTACATAGATAACTTGAGAGGAGCTTTAAACTTAGAAAATAAGAAAAATAGTGAAAATAAGTGAAAACAAAAGTCAGTTCTTTAAAATGACTAACAAAATTGACAAACATTAGAGAGGTTAACTAAAAAGAAAAAATCACTTACATACTAAAATCAAAAAATGGAAATGGGAACATTAATACCAAACACACAGAAATAAAAAGGACTGTTTAAAATGTTTAGCTGTTTTTCTCCCTGACTGCATGAAGGCTGAACAATCATCATAAATGACACAAGATCTGGCATTGAGAGAGGTTCTGATGGAGGAGACTGGGAAATTCCTCTGTCTGGATGCAATTCCTGAAGGTGAACGCAAAAACCATGATAGGGAGCAGCCCAGACCAGGCCAGGTCTGGGTAAGGTAATGGGACCCAGCAGCATATATTTGGTGCAAGTCAGGTACAAACCATGCAGGACAAGTTCACATCACCCACTGGCGAATCCAAGCACCAGAAAGGAGTGTGGGTTGGGCTGGGTTCAACTGCAACATACACCAGTCCACATGAAGGCTGGGACTGGGTGCCTACTGGACTGGGCACCTCCTTCTTGGGTTGCCACTCCCACTGGTGGGAGTAGACAGAGGGTTGCACCAGTGTAGACTGAATAGTGAGATTGGCTGGGTTGAACTAGGCTTCAAGGCCCATTGACATGTACGAGAGCTGAATGGGATGTGGGACAGACAGGCCCAGTCTGCTGTACATACTGGCAAGCACAGGAGCCAGGGCAGGGGACAGGCCTGGTGGGGGGTATTGCAAGTTGCTCCAACTAGGCTGCAGCTCCCACTGGTTTGCATGAGGGCCTAGTGTGTGGTAGGCAGGATGAGGCTGGGCTGCAACACCCACTGGTTTGCATATAGAAGACAGAGCTGGAGGCAGAATTGATCCAGCAATTGCAACCACCAGCATATGCATAAGCTGACTGAGGCGATGGTTTGTGCCAGACTCTGTATTGGCAAGCACACACAAGAATCAGGTTTGGGATCACCTCAGATGGAGTTTCTTTGGGGATCCCCCCAATCGAATGGCCAGACTCAGAACCCCAATCATGGAGAGAATTGCAGGTTCCATGGTCTGGCATGTACGTGGAAGGCATGTATCAGAGCTGGGCCTCCTCAGTGGCTTAGACCAAGCAGTACCCAGCATATCCAGACACACATGGAGAGTATGACAGTATATTGAAATCAAATGATGTCACAATAAATCAAAATTATTTTCATTCTTTTTTTTTACATCACTTTCACTATATGTCCGTTTTACTGTTATTCTTACAGCCTCATGGAACCCTCATATGTATGTGAAAAAGGGACTAAGAGTAGGTTTCTTTCTCATCAGGATTGTGAAACAACAGCAAAATATTCTACAGAAGCTTTCCAAAAAAACTTGGGTTTACATTTATTTGGACAGAACTTCAGCATATAATGACCTTCAGTAAATGGTTTTATTTGAAAAAGCATTTATTTATTTTCAACTACTTGAAAGGGTGAGACAGTTGAAGTGGAAGGAGGGGGGGGGGGGAGTGAGGGAGAGAGAGAGAGAATCTTCGATTTGCTGATCCACTCCACCAATGCTCACAACAGCCAGGCCTATTTGAGGCTGAAGTCAGGAGATGAAACTCCATCCAAGAATGACCACTTTTTGTTGCAAGGAAGTTTGGGAAGGTGAAGATTGGTAAAGGCAAATATGGATACTTTCAATGGTATAAACTATCATATTTTGTTTCTTGAAGCTGGAGTATGGTGCCATTCCAAACAAAAATGAAGTACTATTAGTAAGGAGAGAGAGAATAGCAGCTCCAGATAGGAAATAAAGTTCTCATCATCCTTCTACCTCTTATTTTTTCTCATGTGATTCCTGAATGATAGGATCCATGCATTGTTTTTCTTCATAAACCCAGCACATAATACTTGGCTTAGAGTATGTGCTCCCTGGTTGCTAAGTTCATAAAAACCAACCTGATTTTGGTTTATGAGTTTTCTAAATGAACAACTGGTCAAAAGTATTGTTCTTAGAAAAACTAGTATGAAAAATAAGATCATATAACAATTTTGCAGTTTTAGGCTCTCAAGAAATGTTCCAGGATATTGACTCATGGGCAGGGAAGTAAACTGCCTATCTATGCTAGGCTGACTATCTTCTGTATGATTTTAAAAGCTTGCTTAGATTTAGTAAAAGATCCTTGTTTTAGTCTCAATCAGCAGTATTTGTATAAACATGGTACCCTTGGTTGTTCTAAACGATTTATTGATTTATTTGTTGGGGTTTGATCTCCTGGGTTTTGATGAGGTCAGAATTCCACTGAATAGCTCCAAATGTTGGTTACACAACTCAAGCATCAGATGTAGGAGAAGCAGGAGACATGACCTGTTTACTCATTGGGAAAGGGAACTCATGTATCACAATGCTGTAAGGAAATGGTACCCTTGAAACAGAAATGGTCAGAAGGAGACAAAAATGGCTTTTCTATTTGTTTTCTATTCTTTTTCAGGTATTAAAAATATTTTTTGTCAACTTGAAAATTTAGTTAAATATCTGCATGGATAATTGAGAAGACATGATTTTTAGTCAGATGAGCTTTTTATTATCCCCTATCTCGTAAAACCTTAACATCATCTAAAAGCATCTACTGTATTGCTACAACCTTTGTAACTGTTTTTTTCAGTGACTTCATAACAGTTCATTGAACAGCTCTATAGTAATTAGTACTCTAATACCTTCAAAGAGTATCTATTTCAATTAAAAGGTAGAGCCGAATATATTTTCTAAGTTGTACTGTCTTCATATTTTGTTAGTAAGGTCACAGTTTGGTATCCATTCTTGTTTCTGGGGAAGCATTAGCTTTTACATCCAGAGCTCCTGGCCTTAGATTCAAAGTTCTCAAAATTTGGTTCATAGACAAGCAACATCAGCATCTTCTGGTAGCTTGTTAAAAAGGTAAAATAACAGGCCGAGCACAATGACTGAGGCTAAATACTCTCATTGTAAGCATTGCGGTCTCATAAGGGCACCAGTTCATGACTTGGCTTCTCCATTTCCCAGTCAGCAACTTGCTTATGGCCTCAGAGAGCAGTCAAGGACAGCCCAAAGGCTTGGGAACCTGCACCCATGTAGGAAACCCGGAAGAAACTCCTGGCTCCTGGCTTTGGATCAGCTCAGCTTTGGATATGGTGGTCACTTGGGGAGTGAACCAGCAGGTGGAAGACCTTTCTCTCTGTCTCTCCTTTTCTTTGTAAATCTGCCTTTTCATAAAAATAAATAGATCTTTTAAAAGGGGAAATGTAAATTTCAGGCACCTCATTGACCTCCCACAAAATCAATAATTTGGGGAGTGATACACAGAAATCTGTGCAGGAAGATATTAAAATCTTTCTCCTGAGTCTATTACACAGCCAAATTTGGAGGAAAGTGGACTAATTAGAGGTTTATATACAATGTCAAATATACTCAAAGCATATTACATGATTAGCTTAAGGCCTTTGGAGTAAGAGGAATCAATATTTTAATTTAAACTTTATCCTTTTAATTTAAACTTCATCAGATATCAGCTGAGAAGTCATCATTACATCTCTATGATTTTCTGCTGCCTCATCTGTTACAAGGGGCTAATGACAAAACCTATACATAGGGTTATTGTGATCATTAAATGAGATAATGGGTATGAAAGCTCTTTGCAGACTGCAATGGGCTACACATATACTTTTTACTTACTGTTCTCAACTTTAGACCTAGTGTCTTTATGAAGCTTCTCCACAATACAGAGTGACCTTGCTCTTATATAATAGTAATGGCCCATGCCACATCTTATGGCTTCTAACACTCAGAAATCAGATGGCTGTAAAAGTAAGAGACAAAGACTGGTGTTAGCTGTGGCCATTTGAGGCTAAACCATAATTATCTATGGCTAGGCTTCTTGATCTACTGCTGAATTGGGCCTTCAGGAAATTTGTTTCATTCTTTGCTCTTTAGTAAAATAGAAGAAGAAAATAGGTTTGTGTTGGCATCTTGGGATAGGGAGAGAACCAGTTAGCCTTGTGGACTATAACAAAGGTAGGCAGGGCAAGTTAACTAATGGGATCTGTGAGACTAGGACACAAGTAGAAGTGTTTTAGTACAATGAGGAGAGAAGCTCCCATCATATTGATGTGCAACAAAGCGTGATTTTGGTGCCCTAAGCAATTCAGGGAACTGAAGAATGCTTCAGGAATAGAGTTTGAAGCTTTTGGGCATCTGTAAGCTGTCCACTTACTCACGGAGGTACTGGCAACAGTGGCAGTAAATAGTTGCTGACAAGAGTTTAAAGAGCAATGGACATTGTTCATGGGTAGGGTCATATGCAAATTATCATAGGGTCTAAGTTTTAGGAGGCCCCAGCTATCATCATATCAAACATAATGAAATGCACCCACATATACATGAAACAGCATTTTCTTTCTGTAAAAAATTAGAAAGGATCTTTAAAACATTGCTTTTGAAATTACTTGGCTATAACTAACTCCTTAATTTGCAATTGGCTATGATTTCTAAGTAACCATCATGTATACTTAGGAATTCTTGTGAAGTGAGAAAATATATTCCACAAATTGTTTTCAAATGTAATGCAACTTTTTTTTTCCATTTTTTAGAATTTATTTATTATTTTTAATTCATTAATTACATTGTATTATGTGACACAGTTTCATAGGTACTTGGATTCTCCCCACCCTTCCCCAAACCCTCCCACCATGGTGGATTCCTCCACCTTGTTGCATAACCACAGTTCAAGTTCAGTTGAGATTCCCCCATTGCAAGCATATACCAAACATAGAGTCCAGCATCTTATTGTCCAGTCAAGTTCAACGCCTTCTTAGGTATACCCTCTCTGGTCTGAAGACAGAGCCAGCAGAGTATCATCCCGATCAATTAAACGCTCCAACATACCATCAGCAAAAATTTACATCATTATGGAATTAATTGACATAGTAATGAGTAACCAATATGGTAAAAGTAAACGCGAGTTCTTAACCACCTTCTGTGACCATCTCATTGACATTTCAATTTTAGTTTATACACAACATATAACATTCATAACATAACATGTTATACATAACATCATATCCTCTTAAATTAAGGCAAACATGTGGTATTTAACCTTTTGGGATTGGCTCATTTCCCTTAGCATTATGATTTCCAGTTTGGCCCATTTGGCCACAAGGAACTGCATTTTGTTTTTTTTAATAGCTGAGTAGTATTCCATGGAGTAGATAAACCATAGCTTTCTTATCCAATCCTCTGCTGATGGGCATTTTGGCTGCTTCCATGTTTTTGCAATTACTGATTGTGCTGCTATGAATATAGGAGTGCATGTTGGTTTCTCATAAAACAAGTGTTCTGGATATATTCCTAAGAGTGCTATTGCCGGATCATACGGTATGTTGAATTTGAGTTGTTTTGAATGTTCTCCATACTGATTTCCATAGAGGCTGTACCAGCCTGCAGCCCCACCAGCAGTGGAGTAGGGTTCCCTTTTCCCCGCAACCTTGCCAGCAAGTGTTGTTGGTGCTTTTATTCATGTGGGCCAGTCTTACTGGCGTTAGGTCTTTGCGCACTACGTAGGTGATAGAGGGCTAATCTCCAGAATATACAAAGAACTACGAAACAGCCAAAACACCAAAACAAACAAGCCACTCAAGAAATGGGCACGGGAAATGGGCAGACACTTCACAAAGGAACAATCCCAAATGGCAAATAAATATATGAAAAAATGCTCAAGTTCCCTGGCAATAAGGGAAATCCAAATGTAATGCAACTTTTTATGAATATTAGAAGTAACAATGAAGTTTGCATACATTAAACATTCATTTCCACGTTGAAGTTTTTCTTTTATATTTCAGAGCCAACAAGGATAAAATGACCCTAATTATGGAATTTGATACCTACACTGTGTGAGCACTGGCGGCAAACACATGTGAGATATGCCAGCACTCCTAGAAATACTGAAGAGAAGTTTCGGGAGCCGAGTTCTTGCATCATGCAGGTAGGGACAAGAGTTCATGTAACTGACCTTATTGCCATCTGGTGATCCCAATAGGCAGGTGAGGGAGAGAAATTTACATTCTAGTCCTCGGGGAAGCGACAATGGAGAGGCCTAGGAGTACGCAGTTACCCATCAGCTCAAAGGAAATTCAGATGGTGAAAAAACAAACTGACAGCAAAATCCAGGTTTGGGCCTTGTCCTGAGGATTACGTTTCATTCATGTTCTTTATCTCAGGTTCAGGGAGGATTCTGTGCTGATGTTTGTTAAACCAAAGACATGACTTATCTTTGACTCCTTCACCTGCCCTTAAACCTTATGTCTGATACCTCATTATGCAGTCTGAATTTTAGCTCTAAAACATCCTGACTTTGTTAATTTTTTCTAACTGTCCTATCAATACTCTCAGGATAGCATTATTTCTCTCCTGGACTATAGCAACAGCTTCCTAAATTATTATCACTGCTTCTACATTTGTATATTTAATTATGCATGTAGGAATGCATATTCATTGTATCTACTGTCCATCTTTCATATAACATTCACAGTTATCTTTTAGAAAAATGAAAACAAGGCCATGTGATTTTTTTCTTAGCTCTCTTCCAATGGCTTCCTATTTCACTTGGAGTAAAATCCCCAAAGCCTCTATATAATGTGGCCTTAGCCTGTCTCATTGGCTTCAAGCTTTACCACTCCACATAATGGAGCCATTATGCTCCAGCTACACTAGCCTTTCCTTAAAACATCAAGCTACTTCCTCCACAATGCGTTTGCATATGAGATTCCCTCTGCCTGAACTAGTCAACAACAATACCTCATTTATTTCACTGATTTTTTTATTGTTTATGAATATTTATTCTTGTTTTTGATTACTCTTATTTTTAGATTATTCACCTGAAGTAGGCTCTATGACAGCAGAGACAATGAATTTCTTCACAACTCCCATTCAGATAGTAGGTGCTCAATAAATTCTTGCTGAGTGAATTAATAGAAACATTTTAGGTTAAGCTTATTTATTAGTTGTTTTCATGTCTAACTTCTTTTGTTTAATTTATTTTTTTTTTTTACAATCTTGACATAATTAGGGTAAAAAAGATTCAAGTGCTACAGGAAGATGGGCAAGACAATTAGTTCCGTGTTGTTTCCTTCATATATCTGAGGTAAAGGGGATTTTAAGGGAGAGGCCCAACCCAATCTCCCACCCACCCCAGGTCCCGGATGTGGGGCATGCTCAGAGGTTTTTGCTCAAGTGGTTTTGATAGTTCAACAGTTATGAATCGCTGCCATTCTCACCACTCCAAGCACGATTAGTTCGTTGAAGAATCCACTGATGGACATAGTCCATCATGGAGTCTCCATTTGCCCAGTTTTCACTGCCAACATATAGCTGAGGTGGTTGATTGACTTGTTCTGTCCTCTGTCTTTTCTTGGCTGGGGTTCTGAGTCCAGCATTTCAACTGGGGGCATCCCCAAAGAAACTTTGTGTGAGGTATTCCCAGACCAGATTCTTGTATGTAGTAGCAAGCACAGGGCCTGGCACAGTCCATCACCACGATCAGCTGGTGGTTGCAATTGCTGGGTTGGTGCTGTTTCCATCCTTGTCTTCCACTGGAACCAATGGGTGCCACAGTCCAGCCTGGTTCTGCCCAGCACATACTCGGCCCTCACACAAACCAGTGTGGGCTGCAGCCTAGTCAGAGCAATCCACAATAACCCCACCAGACCTGCCCCCTGCCCTGGTTTGCCAGTATGTGTAGCAGACTAGTCCAGACTGTCCCACATCCCATTTGGCTCTTATACATGTCAATGGGTATTAAAACCTTGTTCCATCCTCAAGTGCTCCTGCACCCATGTGGGAGACCAGATGAAGTGCCAAGCTCCTGGCTTTAGCTCCTGGAGCTCCCGGTTGCTGTAGCCATCTGGAGTAGGAACTGGTGGATGATCCATGATGTCTCTCCCCGACCCATGGCGCAGGAGGAGAGTAGGTTTATCCCAAGTACTGAGGCCACCTCCCTGGGGAAATACTCTCAACAACAGGGCCTAGGCTCAAGAGCTGCAGGCATCACCACGTAAGGACTGTTAGGTTTGGTTTTTAAGATATTCTGGGTCGGGCCCGGCGGCGTGGCCTAGCGGCTAAAGTCCTTGCCTTGAACGCGCTGGGATCCCATATGGGCGCTGGTTCTAATCCCGGCAGCTCCACTTCCCATCCAGCTCCCTGCTTGTGGCCTGGGAAAGCAGTCGAGGAAAGCCTTGGGACCCTGCACCCATGTGGGAGACCCGGAAAGAAGTTTCTGGTTCTCGGCTTTGGATCGGCGCAGCACTGGCCGTTGCTGTCACTTGGGGAGTGAATCATCGAATGAAGATCTTCCTCTCTGTCTCTCCTCCTCTCTGTATATCTGACTTTGTAATAAAAATAAATAAATCTTAAAAAAAAAGATATTCTGGGTCAAAAAAACAAAAACAAAAATAAAAAGCACTGTCCCAAGGCAAAGGAGGCAATCCACCACCACCCAGAATCCTCCACATGCCCCTTCCAGCTCCAGCTCAGCTCACCCAGATCTGCACCATGGCCTGACTCCCAGTGATTTTGACAGAAAGAATCTATTGGTTCTTGTGCAAGACTCGGATGCAGGTCCCAGACCCTCAGATAACAGCGGCTTGTAGAAGTTTCTTTCTCCCCATGTAAATCCCAGTGCTTTCCAACGACCCTGGAAACAGCACTTCCTCCAGGAAGCTTTCCCTGTTGCTACCTGGACAAGCTGAGGCGTTCTGCACTCAGGTATTCTGAGCACCTCGCACCTGCCCTACTCTCACAGCTGGTGTCTCAGGTCAGAATCAGCAACACTGCCGCAGGGACCATGTGGGTGTCGTCCTTCCCCCACCAGGGGACAGCCCTCCCACCGGGAGTCCAGGGACAGTACTGTAGCAAGTCCTGAAGGGCAGCGTCAATGGGTGCCCATGCAAATGGCTGCTGCTCTGAATGCTACCAGACACCCCAGAATGATGAGGGGGACAGCAACCACTGATGCAACTGACCCCGTGGAGGGACGTCAGAGCAGCTACCCAAAGATGCCAGCTCTTGGGTGAGAACTCAGCAAAGTTTTTCAAGGGATGAACAGCATACATCTGGGGCCATCACTCCCTGAGCTGGATGGTTCAATCTGCCCTGCAGGTGCCAAGGAGTGGCAGACCACATGAAAACTGAAAAACTTTGTTTGTGGACACTGAGATGCAAATATTATATTGTTTGTCAAAACAAAAACAAAAACAAAAAAAAACCTTGATCCATCTAACCAGCCCAACTATCCAGCTCACAGATATTGCTGAGTGCCTCTTAAGCCACCCCAGCCCCCGTCCTAGTTTTCATGCCCTTCCATGGGGGGGGGGGTGGTAACATAAGAGGGAGGAGCCCACTATTTCCCTCGCAGGCCACTCTCACACCTGGATTATGCACTCTCCAGGTGGTTCTGTGGTTTGACTTGACAAATTCTGCCCCCAGTGCCAGCTTCTGCCAGCTGTTGCTGTGGCTAAGCCCAAACAACCCTCACCCACTAATTCTGTTTGCACCAGTAGGAACAGTCAGCCCAGCCTAGCTTTTCCCTGATCTAGTCCACATGAGGCGCACAGGTGTTGTAGCTCTGCTTAGTCTGGTCTGCCCCATCCCAGCTCACGCTCTCCAGTGGAAGTAGCTGTCCAGCAAAGGAACCACCCCTTATTCCCCTGCCGGCTCTGCCCCCTCCCTTCCTGGTTCTCACACGTGCTGAATGGGTGCTGCAGTCACATCTGGTACAGGCAACCTCTCCTTGGCATTCAGTAATGTGCACTGGTTTTTGTTGCAACCAAACCTGGCTCGACCCACACTCTGTTCCGGTGTTTGGATTTGCCAGTGGATGACATGAACTGATTCAGCCTGGTCTGCCCTGACCCATGCCAAATGTATGCCAGTGGGAAACTTTCCCATGGCCTATTCTGGGCTGTTTCCTATCATGCTTCTTGTGCTTACCTTCAGGGTCTGTGTCCTGCCAGAGGAGTTGCCCAGGCTCCTCCATCAGAACCCCTCCCAAATGCCAGATTTTGCGCTTGCCAGGGGGTCCATGAGCCAGCCCTACTCAGTTCACCTCCTGTCCTAGCAGGAACAGTGGCTTTTCCTGACTGGCCTTCAACCCATTCTGGTTCTTGTTGTTGGATGTTTCAGCTCAGCCACGGCTCGTCCATACCCACATACGGCTCACATATGGCTCAGTTGGGGTTGAGACCTAGCCTAGTCCATCCCACATCTACCCTGGTCCTCCAGAACACTAGAAGGTGTTGCAGTCTGGCCTGGCCTGGTGCCTCTAGTCCGAGTCCACACTTGTGCCAAGGGAGACTACAACTGTTTCCTGATCAGAACGCAGCCCCAATTCCAGCTCATGTGCCCCTTGGTGGGAACCTCCACCCAGTTAGGGTGTCCCCTTAGCTCCCCAACCAGGCCTGTTCCCAGCCATAGATCACGTGCCTGCCAGTGGTTGCTCTGCCTCAGCTTGATTCAGCCCCTCACCTGTCGTGACTCCTACCTTAGACACTGTGGCTCAGCGTCCGTGGCTCACTCAGACCAGTTGGCGCAAGAGCCTAGCTGGGCATGTCCTGTGCTCCATGCTGGTTTCTAGTTTTGCTTGTAGGCTAAGGTTTGCTCAGTCCTGCCCGGTGCGTCCATTCCATCGCCTTTTCATACATTGACAAGCAGTTGGAGCTACTTTGCCCAGCTTGTCTGACCCCCAGGTCTGGACAACTTGTTTACCAGTGGGAGCTATGACTCACCAGGGGAGTTTCCCAAGTGCCTCCACTTGATCCACTCCCTGACCCCATTCTCATAATGCCGTTGGCTTTTAGGCCAGTGCCCAGTGTAGTCTGGCCTTCCTTTGGCCTTGCATGAGCGAGTGAATGTTGCATCCTGGGCCCACCCCACACCCTATTCAGGATGCACATTCGGGTGCTGCTGCTTTTACCAGTCCAGACTGTTGTCGGTTCTTTAATCTGTGAGTGATGGCAGGCTCCTTGGTCACGCCTAGTTTAGTACATCACCACTCCATCTCTAGAAGTAACCTGTGGGGCTAGAATTTCCATAGGGTTTTGCCCACACATCCCCTTTCATGTCTAACTTTTGCCACATACCTTACAAATAGCAAATACAGAGCCAGTCAGTGTATAAAGTAGTTAAGCAGAAAAGGGCCACTTTTCAGGAAACTAGTTGCCTTGCAAATAGAGTGGATAACTATGGTGCAGCAGCAACCAACACTGTGGGTGGTTGGACCCCACACTGGCTGGCACACACAGGAGTCAATCAGGTTTAGGGTCACCCCAGATGAGGTTTCTTTGGTGACCCCCCCCCCAACTGAATTACTGGACTCAGAACTCCAATCATGGGAAAATCACAGGAGTTGTGGTTTGACTGCATAGTGCGTATGTCAGAACTGGGCCTTCTAAGTTGCTGAAGATGGTGCAGTGGACAGCATGCCCAGATACACATGAGGAACATGACAACCAACTCATTGAGACCTGCGGAGAACATCTAGTACCATGGATGACAGAATAAATTGGACAACTCTGCCAGCCAAGGGTTGAAAGCAAGTATCTAGGCAAATGGAGACTTAAGGTGGACTATGTCAGCCAATGGTCCTTGGAAGATTTCTTCAATCTTTGAGCAATGAAATCAGCAGCATTTCAGAATTAATGAAGCCACTTAAGTAGTACGCTTAGAGCATGCTCCACATTGGGGGACCCAGGGGTGACATCCTGTGGCCATCTCCCATCCCCAGGTACTTATGCAGTTAGGATGCTAGAGGCAGCTTCTCCCCTTCTCTCCCCACTTTCACCAGATACAGGAATAAGAAAAAGAAAATTAAAACATTCGTCTCATCCACTTTCCCCTAATCCTCAACTCTTTCCACCCTAATCAGTTGTCCATATGGGGATGCATCCTTCTCAACTATGTAAACATCATCAAAATAAGATTTTTTTAATGGACATAGTCTCCAAAGTCATCTACACATCCATGTCTTATATTTAATTGGCTTATTGGCTTTTGACAATAATGTAAGACATCCCAAATGAGAAAGAACACTCTCTTCAACAAGTGGCAAGGGGCAATTGGACAGTAACTTACAGAAGAATAATTTTGGATCCTTACCTTCCATCATGTACAGAAATTAATAAAGAATAATCACAATATGAAATATATGAACTGAACATATGGGTGAGTGCTATGACCCTCTGTGTAGTAGGATAAGCTTCCACCTGCAGCACTGGCATCCATATGGCCACCATTTCAAGTTCCAGCTGTTCTAGCTTCTCATTCAGCTCCCTGCTTATGGTCTGGGGAAGCATTAGAACGGCTCAAGAACTTGGGCCTCTGCACCCACATGGGAAAGCTGGAAGCTGGAAGAGGTTCCTGGCTCCCAGTTTCAGTTCAGCCCCTCTCTGGCTTTTGCAGCCATTTGGGGAGTGAGCCACCAACACGTAGAAGAACTCTCTCTTTCTCTCTCTCTCTCTCTTTCTCTCTCTCTCTCTCTCTCTCTCTCTCCTCTTTTCTCTGTAATTTCGATTTTCCAATAATAAATAAGTATTTTAAAATAATTAAAAATAAGTTCTTAGAAAAAAACATAGGTGTATGCTACACAGTAAAGGGAAAACTCAACAAAATGAAAACATCCCTGTAGTACAAGAGAAAATATTTACAAATTATATATTTGATGGAGGTCTAATATCCAAAATGTAGAAGTAGCTTACACAATTTGCTATGCTTTTTATATGGTTTGAGTATGTCCTCTAAACCTACATGTATTAGCTTGGTTCTTTTTTTTTTTTTTTTAAGATTTTATTATTATTGGAAAGCCAGACATACAGAGAGGAGGAGAGACAGAGAGGCAGATCTTCCATCCGATGTTTCACTCCCCAGGTGAGCTGCAACGGGCCGGTGCTGTGCCAATCCGAAGCCGGGAACCAGGAACCTCTTCCGAGTCTCCCACACGTGTACAGGGTCCCAATGCATTGGGCCGTCCTCAACTGCTTTCCCAGGCCACAAGCAGGGAGCTGGATGGGAAGTGGAGCTGCCGGGATTAGAACCGGCGCCCATATGGGATCCCGGCACGTTCAAGACTAGCTTGGTTCTTAATGTTATAATTAAGGAGTGGTGGGGTCCTTAAGAGATCAAGCTTAGTGAGAAGCAATCAGGTCATTGAAGACATTATCCTTGCAAGGAATTGGTATGGTCCACATGGATTGGTGTTTAATTCTCATGTGAGGACTCTTATAAAAGGTGAGCCTAATCTCTGATCCTCTTTCTGGCTTACAGTCCTATTGTATGCACCAGTGAGCAGAGGCTGCTGGCCCTCATTCCAGAGCTTTTGTGTGTTCAGCTCCTCCATTTGACTTGTATGGCAGACCCAGAAGTGAGCCGCCACGTTGGCTCAAGGCCATCTCTGGTGGGGTTACTGGTCTCAGAGGCAGAGCCCTCCTTTTCCCTGGGCTTTTGCCAAGCTGTCTTCTGCTAATCCCCTTGTGTGTTGTTTGGTCTGCCCCTCACTGCTCCTCCAGCTGTCCCTTCACTTGGCCCTCTTGGGTCCTCTCCGTCAGCCAGGGCCATTCCTGGGTCACAGATAGCATAATGCACTGGGCACTGCTTCTCTGGCCCCAAACCATGCAGGTTCTGCCAGGCTTGTGTGGGCAGGGCTGAGGCTACCTGGCCGGGTGGTTGACACTGCAGCTGCCAGCAGCTGGACTTGCCACCCCAGGAAACATCTCATGAGTCCCCCTGGAGTGGATGCTCTGGCTTTAGCATGACTGATGCTGGCAGAAAAACAAACAAAAAAAACTCCTGCAATGATATCCACTATGTGACACAGTCCTCACCAGTTACTGTGTGCACTCTTGCTCTGCACAAACTCCTGCAATGATATCCACTATGTGACACAGTCCTCACCAGAACTGAGCTGATGCCAGTGCCATTTCCTTATTCCTGTAGAACTGCAAGTTAAATGAACATCTTTACATTTTAAACTACCGATCTTCTAGTATTTCATCATACTAACAGAAAATGGACTGATATGCAACAGAAAAAATGGACTAACACATAACAGAAAAATCATAATTTAATTTTAAAATGTAGAAATAAGCCGAATAGATATTTTCCCAAAGATAGCAAATGGCAAGTATATGCAAATGTTGTCAATGTCATTGATATCAGGGAAATCAAATCAAAATCACAAAAAATATCATTTACTGAGATGGGCATAGTGGCATATCAGGTCAATCTTCTGCTTGTGGCATTGGCATCCATATGCTCGCTACTTCAAGTTCCAGCTGCTCCACTTCTCATCCAGCTCCTTGCTTATAGCCTGGGAATACAGAAGATGGCCTAATTCCTTCAACCCTACACCCACATGGTATAAGGAGATCTGGAAGAGCCTCCTCGTTCCCAGCTTCAAACCAGCCCTGTTCTGGCTGTTGCAGCCATTTAGCAGGTGAACCGGAAAATGGAAGATCTTTTTCTCGGTGTTGCTCCTTCTCCATCTGCAACTCTATTTTAAATAAAGCTGAAACAAATTTTATTTTAAAAAATGCAAGATAGGGTCCAGTGTGATGGCCTTGTTGCTAAATCCTTGCCTTGTATCAGTCGAGATCCTATATCGGTGCCAGTTCGTGTCCCGGTTGCTCCACTTCCCATCCATCTCCCTGTTTGGGCTGGGGAAGGCAATGAATTGTGGCCCAGGACCTTAAGACCCTGTGTCCGTGTGGGAAACTTGGAGGAAGCTCCTGATTCCTGGCTTCAGATTGACTCAGCTCTGACAGTTGCAGCCACTCAAATCCCATCATCAGTCCTCATTGTTGCATATATACCCACAGCTGGCCCCTGCAACTGCACGTTTGCTTGCCACCAGCCCAGGCTCCCTGAACTTTTGTGTATACACAAATGACCCTACCTTCTATAACTTCCCAAACTAACGTACTTGTTCCTAGAGCAGGTTTCTGAAGCTGCACTCAAATGTCACAAACTTGGGCTCAGTAAGTGTGCAATCACCTGATTTTTCACCAGCCTGCTGATGAACATTGCAACTATGAATTTGCATGTCACACGCCCAGACTATTACAGCTATTGTATATGCATATCACTAATTCTGACTGCCTTACACATGCAACCATAATAAGCCCTGACTCATACCACTGGGTATAGCCCATGTCACTCTGCCTATGCCTACAGCCACCCTCTACTACAACACACATACCTGAAGCCAGCTTCAGTAGGAAACGCCACATACACAACTGCTCTCAAATCCCACCTCTACCTGCACTGGTTCCTTGTTGCTGAATGCAGAATTACCACTGAGGACACCAATAGCCCTTCATAGCCAACATGGATCTTAACAGTTCTTGCCACAAAAGATTACAAACTTGCCAACATCATGAACACAAGTTCCCATTCAGGATGAGACAATGAACTGTACAGACATGGAGCAACAAACCCCATCTGCAGGAGGAAAAAAAAAAAGAGGAAAGTCCACAGGAATCATCAGAGAGACAACGCTAGGCTTAGAGTAGTCACAGAAGGATAACAAAGAGAGAAAGCAACAAAAGGTTTATTTATCATGGGTTGGGAACCTTTCTTTGCTAAGGGCCATTTGGTATCTATAATAACGTTTGTGAGCCATACAAAACTATTAAATTAAAAATTAGCTGTTATACATTTATTTAATGTCTAGTCCCACTTGTGATTGCCTTGGTAGTGTCACACTAAATTATTTCATAGGCTTTATACAGCCTATAAGTCATATGTTTTTCACTCTGAATTTAAAAGAATAAGAATTTAAAACTTCTCAAATCTGAGTAAA
This sequence comes from Ochotona princeps, assembly GCF_030435755.1. Taxonomy (NCBI): domain Eukaryota; kingdom Metazoa; phylum Chordata; class Mammalia; order Lagomorpha; family Ochotonidae; genus Ochotona; species Ochotona princeps. The sequence goes on from NC_080865.1 coordinate 45,518,858, forward strand.
CATATTAATATCGAAGCACATTAAGGTCAAATGTCTCCAAAAGGATCCAGCACAAAGAAGAGATCATCAAATCTACAATGTAATATTCTCAAAAATCAAAGATATCACTTTGCAAACAGCACAAGAAGAGATTTATCATGCATAAGAGAACGTTTATAAGACTGTTAATAAATATATAATCAGAAATCTTCCATACTATAAAGTGAAATGTTACAAAGTACTAGAAGAAAAAACTGACAACAAAGAATACTTTACCTGACAAATCTGTCCTTCAGAGAAATAAAATATTCACAAGCTACTATGCCAAAGGAAGTTCTTTGATATGAGAGACATTACCATAGTTTATAACATAAAAATTGGAAACTATATGATTTACTGATAATTGAAAACTATAATACCATTAATACAATGTGCAAACCACTTATAAATCTACCAGAAAGATTAAAAGGCAAAAGCATCAAATATCTATATCTACAATAACCTGGCTATGTAATCATAATTGTAAATACATGTTATCAAAAATGAAAAATGAGAGTAGTGAAAGTGCAGAGCTTTTGTATGTAATCAAAATTTTCATCAGCTCAAATCAAATTGATATAATCACACATGCTTTCAGAAAGCCCATAATTATCACAAAGAAAAGTCTATAGGAGATACACAAACTGTAAAGAGAAAGAAATCAAAGTATGCACCAAAGAAAATCACTAAATAACCAAGGCATACAACAAGAAAAGAAGAAACAATTTACAAAGCAACTGGAAAGCAAAAAAGTGACGATAGTTAAGCTTCAGTTATCAATAACTACTTTAAGTGTAAGGAGTATACATGGACCTAGAAAAGACACAAAGTGATTTAATTTGTTTTTAAAAGATCCCATCTATATGCTGTTGGCATGAGACTCATTTAATCCTTAAAGGCATACACAGATTGAAAATAAAGATAAAAATTATATTCTATGCAAAGGATAATCAGAAAAGAACAAAGATAACTATATTTATGTCAGACAAAATAGGCCATAGTTTAAAGGCTGTCACAAGAGAAAAATGTCATCCTATAATGACAAAAGAGTCAGTGCATCAAGTGGATATAAAAATTGTAAATACAGGGGCCAGCATTACAGTATAGCAGAGTGGTAGTTTCAGTGTTGGCTGCTCCACTTTCAATCCAGCTTCCTGTAAATGCACCTAAGAAAGTAGTGGAAGATGGCCCAAAGTATTCAGGCCCATGCTGTTCATATGGGAGTCCAGGATGGAGTTGGTGGCTCTAGACTTCAGCCTGGCCCAAACTGTAACCACTGGGGAGTGAAACAGCAAATTCTCTCTCTCTCTCTCTCTTTCTCTCTGTCTCTTTCCCCCCCTCTCTCTCAAATGAATAAAAATAAAATTTTTTAATTATAAAATCATATGTTTCAAAAATCAGAATGTCTAATTATACAAAGCAAAATTTAACAGATCTGAGGACAGAAATAGATAGCAATAAAATGAGAATAGGGCACATCATTACTCCATTTCAATCATGAATAGATCACCCAGACAGAAAATCAATAAAGACATAGCAAATGAACTTAACAAATATATTCAGAGTATCTTATTGTATAGCAGAATACGAATTATTCTGAAGAATACATAGACTATTCTCTAGCATAGAATACATGCTAGAGAGAAAACTAGTAATAATGCATTCAAATATTCAAATTATACCAATTATGTTTTTCAATCACAATACTACTATGAGACTAGAAATCAGGAATAGGAGGAAAACTGAAAAATTCACAAATACATGGAAATTATACAATAACATCTTAAACTGTCAATGTAAGTGAGCAAATAAAAAAGGAAATGATAAGAACATCTTGATAAAAATAAGACTGAGATACAAGGTACCAAAACTTATGGGATGCAGCAAAAGTAACTTTGAGAGAAGTTTGTAGTGGAAAATGCCTACATGAAGAAAGGAATTAGGAGGGCATTTGGTGACATGCCTAAAGTATTTCTTGGCAATGGCCAGTGATAAAGACTCTGTCTGCCACATCAACATCCCATATAGGTGCTGGTTTGAGTCATGGCTACCCCACTTCCAAAAAAGCTCCCTGATAATGTGCCTGAGAAAGCAGAAGAACTTATGTTCTTGAGTTGCTTCCGAAAGCAGAAGAACACAATCTGCATTCTTGAGCTTCTTCCACCCACGTGGGAGACCCAGGTAAAATTACTTACTCCTGATTTTTGCCTGGCCAAGTCGTAGCCATTGCAGCCATTTGGGGAGTGAATCAGAAAATGGAAGAGCTCGTGTGCTCTCTCTCTTTCTCTGTCTCTCATTCTACCCTCTCTCTGTAAATCTTTTAAATAAAATAAATCATCTGGGATGCCTTCAACCCTTACTAGAATATCTGGATTAGAAATCCTGGCTCTGGTTCAAATCGAAGCTTTCTGCAAACTGAACATCCTGGGGAACAATAGGGGATAGCTAAAACACTTGGATACATACCACTCATGTAGAAGACCAAGATTAAGTTTCAGGATGCTGGATTTGGCCTGTATCAGCCATGGTTATTGCAAGCATTTGAGGAGTGAACCAGCACATAGAATATTCATTCTCTTGAACTGGTGCATGTGTACGCTCTCACTCCCTCTACCTTTCAAGTAACTTAAAAGAAAGTTTATAAAAGTTTTAAAGAAGAAACTTAAATAAATAGCCTACAATTGTATCACAAGAAACTAGATTTTTAAAAAAACTAAATCCATGCATAGTAGAAAGAAAGAAAACTCACAACATAACAAAATAGGCAACAGAAAGTCAATAGGAAAAAATGAAACAAACATTTTTAATATAAATAAGCAAAACAAATAAAAACAAAATTTTTTAATAAAATTTGTATTTAGTTAGGTTAAGAAAAATAGGAAAAAAGAAAGAAGATCCAAATAAACAAAATAAAAATGAAAATACATTAAAACTGATAGCACAGCAATACATAGGGACATCAACATATCCATGGAAAGCAAGTTAAAAGATAAGCTTATTTGCACACAAAAATATAAAAATCCATGCATAATACTTACATGATGTATATTTTTCATGAACTTTGAAGATTCCCTCATAGAAAGGATCATAAAGGATTGCAATGAACAATTATTTACTACTAATGGCATAATCTAGAGGAATGAATAAATTGCTCAAAACATACAAGCTGCCAAGATTGTCATGAAGAGACAAAAAGAGACTGAATCAGTAATATCATATATCTTTTTTTTTACATATATTTTTATTGCATTTTCTTTTTGTTAAAACTAATTACATTGCATTATTATTTATTATTTAACTTCATTAATTACATTGTATTATGTGACACAGTTACATAGATACTTGGGTTCTCCCCACCCCTCCCCAAACCCTCCCACCATGGTGGATTCCTCCACCTTGTTGCATAACCACAGTTCAAGTTCAGTTGAGATTCCCCCATTGCAAGCATATACCAAACATAAAGTCCAGCATCTTATTGTCCAGTCAAGTTCAACGGCTTCTTAGGTATACCCTCTCTGGTCTGAAGACAGAGCCAGCCCATTTGGCCACAAAGAACTGCATTTTGTTTTTTTTAATAGCTGAGTAATATTCCATGGAGTAGATGAACCATAGCTTTCTTATCCAATCCTCTGTTGATGGGCATTTTGGCTGCTTCCATGTTTTTGCAATTACTGATTGTGCTGCTATGAGCATAGGAGTGCATGTTGGTTTCTCATAAAACAATTGTTCTGGATATATTCCTAGAAGTGCTATTGCTGGATCATATGGTATGTTGAATTTGAGTTGTTTGAATATTCTCCATACTGATTTCCATAGAGGCTGTACCAGCCTGCAGCCCCACCAGCAGTGGAGTAGGGATCCCTTTTCCCCGCAACCTCGCCAACAAGTGTTGGTGGTGCTTTTATTCATGTGGGCCAGTCTTACTGGCGTTAGGTGGTACCTCATTGATGTTTTAATTTGGATTTCCCTTATTGCCAGGGAACTTGAGCATTTTTTCATATGTTTATTTGCCATTTGGGTTTGTTCCTTTGTGAAGTGTTTGCCCATTTCTTGAGTGGCTTGTTTGTTTTGACATTTTGGTTGTTTTGTAGCTCTTTGTATATTCTGGAGATCAGCCCTCTATCACCTATGTCATGTGCAAAGATCTTCTCCCATTCTGTGGGTTGCCTTTTTACTTTGTTGATTGTTTCTCTAGCTGTACAGAGGCTTCTTAGTTTGATGAGGTCCCAATTGTTTATTTTGGTCTTGATTTCTACTGCATTTGGAGTCTTTTTTAGGAAGTGAGGGCCTACCCCTAAGTGTTCCAGTGTGTTTCCAACATTTTCTTCCAAAAGTTTGAAGGTTTCTGGATGTAGGTTTAGCTCTGTTATCCATTTAGATCTGATCTTAGTGTATGGTGAGAGATGTGGATCTATCTTTTTGTTTCTGCAGGCTATTAACCAGTTGTCCCAACAGCATTTATTGAACAGACCTTCCCATTTGCCTGGATTGTAGTTTGTCTTTTTGTCAAAGATTATTTGGCTGTATCTGTGTGGGTTTCCTTCTGGTGTTTCTATTCTGCTCCATTGATCTTCCTCTCTATCTTTGTGCCAGTACCACGCTGTTTTGATAACCACTGCCCTATAGTATGTCCAGAGGTCCGGAACTGTGATTCCCCCTGCTAACTTCCTGTTCTTCAGGATGGTTCTAGCTATCCGTGGTTTTTTGTGCTTCCAGATGAACCTTTGGATCATTGTTTCCAGTTCCATGAAGAATGTTTTGGGCAATTTGATTGGGATTGCGTTGAATGTATATATTGCTTTTGGCAGTATAGACATTTTAATGATATTGATTTTACCTATCCAGGAGCATGGGATGTTACTCCATCTTTTGAGGTCTTGTTCAATTTCTTTTTTAAGTAGTTTGTAGTTTTCTTCAAATAAGTCTCCTACATTTTTGGTTAGATTTATTCCCAGATATTTCATACTTTTCTCTGTTATTTTGAATGGTATCTTGCTGGTTAAGTCTTTTTCCATCTTGGGGCTGTTCGCATACACTATGGCTGTTGATTTTTGTTCATTAATTTTGTACCCTGCCACTCTACCAAACTCTCGTACAAGTTCTAGCAGTCTCTGTATTGAGTCTCTTGGCTCTTCTACATAATCATATCATCTGCATATAGTGAGAGTTTGACTTCTTCGTTTCCCATTTGGATTCCTTTGATTTCTTTTTCTTGTCTTATGGCCTCAGCGAGTACCTCTAGGACTATGTTGAATAGTAGTGGAGAAAGTGGACATCCCTGTCTTGTTCCAGATCTCAGTGGGAAGGGTTCCAGCTTTTCTCCATTCAGTATGATGCTGGCGTTGGGTTTTTCATATATGGCTTTAATTATGTTGTGGATTTTTCCATCTATGCCTACCTTGGTTAGGGTTTTTAGTAGGAAGTGGTGTTGGATTTTGTCGAAAGCTTATTCTGCATCTATTGATACTATCATGTGATTCTTGTTTTTCAGTTTTTGGATCCTGTTTTGACCTGCTCCAGCACTGGTTGTTGTGGCCATTTGGGGAGCAAATTAATGTGTGGAAGAACTGTCTCTCTCTCTCACTCTCTCTCTCTCTCCTCTCATATCTGTGTGTGTGTGTGTGTGTATTTCAATCTCTCCTGTGTGAAATGGAGAAGCCTTTCGAATAAACAAATAAATAAATAAATCCTTTTTAAAATCCTGAACAAAAATACTAGCAGATCAACTTCAATAGAACTGTAAAAGGATCATGCACCATGATCAAGAAGGATTTATCCATGATGCAAGAATGATTCAAGACTTGCAAATCAATAGACATGATATACCACATTAACAGAATAATATAAGAAAATCATTTTATTTTCTCAATAGATGCAGAAAAAAAAACATGTTTAATGTTGACAGTGCTTCATGATTACCAAAAAAAAAAAACACCTCTCAAATTAGAAATGAAAACAATATATCTTCATTCAACAAAAGCTCACAACATTGCACTCAACGATGAAAGGTTGAAAGCTTTTGCTCCGACAATTAAGCACAAGACAAGAATGCTCATTACTGTTGTTTCTACTCAATGCAAGTTCTAGCCCGAGGAATTAGTTTTAAAAAAAAATGAAACAGAAGACATTCAAGTCAGATTAAGAAGTAAAATACTCTTTGCAGAAAGGTTGATATTAAATACAGAAAACCCTTAAAAACCACCAAAACCTATTAATGTTAACTGATAACTTCATTATAATTATAGAATATAAAGAGAATGTGCACAATTCAGTGGTAATTCCATACACTAACAACAACATACCGAAAAAAAAAAAAAGAAAAACAATCTCATCTACACCAGAAAGAGTAAAATAAATTTAATGAAGGATGGAAGAGTAGAATAATTTTAATGAAGGAAGCAAAATATCAGTGCACTGAAAACTGTGAAACTTCAGTGAGAAATTGTAAGACACCCATTAATGGAAGGACATCTTGTGTTCAAGGACTAAAAATCATGATTGTTTAAATTAAGTACTGCTAGAAGTGATCTACAAATTCAATAAAATCTCTATCAAAATTCCAGTGGCATTTTTCATAGAGCTAGAAATAACAACCTGAAATTCATATGAAAACACATTATAACTGAAATATCTAAAGCAATCCCAAGCAGAAAAAGTCTGGAGGCATCACTTTCTGATTTCATGACATATCATAGAAGTATGGTAATCACAACAGTATGTTAGTGGCTAAAAGCAGACATGTAGGCCAATGGAATGGAACGGGGAGCTCAGAAACAAATCCATACATATACAGTCAACTAATCCTTGAGAAAGGTGTCAAGTGGTAGGAATAGGAAGGAGCTCAAGAGGAGACACATCTCAAACTCAACAGCCAGAACAGGTTTAAGAGACAAACCTGAATGGGCAGCTGTGTTATAGTAGTTTAAGCCCCTGCTTAAGCACTAGCATTGCAAATGATCCCTGGGTTGAGTCCAGGCTGCTCCACTTCTGATCCAACTACCTGTTAATATGCCTCAGAAAGCAGTAGAAGATGTTCCAAGGCCTTGGGCCCTTAAAACCATGTAGGAGACCCAGAGGAAGCTCCTGGCTCCCAACTTCAGACCAGTCCAGCTCTGGTCATTGCAGCCATTTGGACAGTGAACCAGTGAACCAGTCTCACTTTCTCTGTGTGTAACTCTGACTTAGGAATAAAAATTGGATATATCGTAAGAAAGAAAGAAAGAAAAAGACAAAACTGAGAGGGACCTACTACTGGTTAGAGTAGAGAGCTCTGTTCTCATACAAACTGGAGGTTTATATAAAGGTGAATGAGGGCTATGGGCAGGCATTAGGCAAGGCTGAGCTGACTTGCACACTGCATAGGCTAACAGCTGCAGTGAAGTTGATTGTATTGAGAAACGTTAACAGCTAAGGAAGATTGATGCAAGCTGAGCAAGATTGCGTGGGTGGAAGAGGCTCTGCTCTCAGTCATAAGGCAAGGAACTGAACAGTGATGGATTTAAATCTGCTTTTGTTCTCACTCCATCACCAAGAATATATAATGGGGGGGAAAGGAGCCTCCAAATGGTGCCAATAAAACTTGATATTCACATGCAAAATAATGAAATTGGACTCTTACCTTATGCCACACACTAAAATCATTTCAAAATAGATTAAAGGCTTAAAGATAACATCTAAAATTATAAAACTCCTCGAAGAAAACATAGGGGGAAAGGTCTTTGACATTTACCTCTACAATATTTTGAATTTGACACTAAAAGCAACTAAAGCAAAATACACAAGTGGGAATTCATCAAGCTAAGAATTCTATACAGAACAAAGAAACAGCAGAATGAAAGAGCAGCCTAGAGACTGAGAGAAAACATTTGTAAACCATATATCCAAAAAAGGGTTAATAGGTTAATACCTAAATAGGTAAGGTAATAAAAACTTAGTGATAAAAAAACAAACAATCTGATTAAAACAGGAAAAATACATAAGTAGACATTCCTCAAAAAATGACATAAAAATCGTCAATGGTATATGAAGATTCTCAACATCACTAATATAAACATAAAAATTAAAATTAAAACCACAATGAGTATCACTTTACAATGACTACAATGACTATTACAAAAACTTAAAGATAGCATATATTGGTGAAAATGAGAAGAAAATTTTATTGGAATGTAAAACCAGAAAGAGTAAGTATGTGAGGTGATGAATAGGTTAATTAGTTTGATTGGAAGAATCATTGTTCAATGTACAAAACATAACACTTTAGCCCTTAAATATTTATATAAGGTTTATAAATAATACCTCAATTTAAAAATAAGGGTAGGGAGTCCAGGTAAGTCTGGGTAGAGGCATGGGTGTCTGGATCTCCCAGCCACGTGGCTGTGGCTGAGAGTATCCAAGCTGGTCCAGGCTTCCTATTGACAGTTCTACTCCCCGTCCACCGCTGGCATGCGGTGAGCAAATCCTGAGCTTGCCCACGCTTGAGGTCTGAGAATTTCCTCCATCTACAGATATCATACTGTGGGCAGATCTTGGGCAGATCTTGGACAGCTCTGAGCATGCTCAGGGACCATGGCTCCACCCACCGATGCAATGTTGGTGGGAGGAGTACAGGTAAGTCAGGGCAGAGACATGAGTGTCTGGAGCTTTCAGCCACGTGGCTATGTGGCTGGGAGATCTTGCCACAGCCTGCCTCCAGGCCTGGACCATGTGTTCACCAGCAGAAGCTATGACCTACTAGCAGAGGTATAATCTGAGCCAGCACAGGCTTCTTGCAGGGGATCCTAGCTCTATGTCCACCGCTGGCACACGGTGGACAAATCCTGAGCTTGTGGATGGACAGAGCAATAACAGAGCTGGGCTTTGCCCACTGGCCTCCCAACGTCGAACTCTGGGGTCTTGGGGGTGGGGCATTACTGCCTAGGGACATCGACAGATAAGGCCACTGTACATAAGGATAAGGAATGAATCCTGAGAAGCACCTAAGGACAGGATCACTGTACTTGCAGGTAAGTGAGAGGACTGAGACCTTGTGGTATGGAGAGAAGAGACTGGAAGATCTGTACAGGTCGGATTAATGCACCAGTCCACATGAGAGCCCTGAGTTGGGCTTGTTAGCATGGAACATTTCTGACCACCACACGCCAGTCCACACAAAAGCAGAGCTAGGGGCCTGTCTAGCAGGGTTGGATCCTAGTACCTGACTGAATGTCAGAAAAGGGGATGGGTCACATAAGGCAAGGCCATGACACTAGCCAGCACACAAGAGAACCAAGTCCGGAGGTAGGTTCTGTGAGGGATATGTAGATCAAACTCTGCAGAAATACAAGCCATACTGGTCAGCTCAAGAGTTGGGGTGGTGATGGGCTGAGCTAGGAGTGACTATGGAACCTGCCATCACTCATGAGTACAGGAACCAAAAATAGTCTGGGCAGTTCCAGGCTGCAGCACCCACATGTGTACCCTAAAAAAAGGCTGTGGAGCAGGCCTGGCTGCAACATTCACCAGCTCATACAAGGCTAAGATGGAGGGGCAGACTATGATGGGTAAGGCCCTAGCACCTGCTGGCATTCATGAGATCTGGGTCTGGGAGTGGGTCAAGTGAAGGAACTTGAGAACTCCCCTGCTGGGTCATAGCTCCCGTTGGTGAGCCTATGGTCCAGGCCTGGAGGCTGGGCAGACTGGGCAAGGTAGCTTCAACACTTGGAAAATGTGTGGGGTGGTTTTGGAAGGGAGCATATCTGGCAGGGCTGAGCAAACATTTCAGTGGCAAGTGCAGAAACCAGGTTGGAGTGCCGGTCATGCCAGGCAAGGTTATCACACCTACCAGTTTACATGAGCCTGGATGGGAGCAGACTGAGCAGGGCCAAGATACAGCATTTGCCAGTTAGAGTTGGGACAGGGGTCAGCCAGGTCAGGAGAGGCTACAACATCCAAAAGCAAAGGCCAAGACAGATGAGGGGCTATGTCAAGCTGGGTCAGGGCCAATACTGGCACACTTAAGATCTATGGCTAGGAACAGGCTTGGCTGGGGAGCAAAGGGGATGCCCTGACTGTGTTGTGGTTCCCATTGGTGAGTGCGAGGGCCAGAGTGAGAACAACTGTCTGAATTGGAAATTGTTTCAGTGTCCCAGGGCACAATTCCTGCATGCATTAGACTGGACTAGACTCCAGCACCCACTGGTGCTCATGAGAACCAGAGTAGGTGTAGGACAGGCTGGGCTCGATCTCTGCCTCTGTTGAGCCATGTCTGAGCTGTGTCTGGGTGTGGACCAGGCTTGGCTGGGCTGTAACACCAAAGTAAATACCAGAATGGGTGAAAGCCAGTCAGGAGAGACCAGGAGAGGAGGTGGACTAAGTAGGTCGGGCCCATGGACCCACTCGTGTACATGAGATCTGGCATTGGGAGACATCATGATGGAGGAGCTTTGGAAACTCCTCCGTCAGGACACAGTCCCTACAGGTGAGAGCAAGAACCATGATAGAGAGCAGCCCAGACCAGGCCAGGTAATGGCACCCAACGACATACATTTGGTGCAGGTCAAAGGCAGGCCACGCTGGAGCGAACCAGGCTGAGCCAGTTCATATCACCCAGTGGCAAATCCAAGCATCAGAATGGACAGAATGGAGTGTAGGTCAGGCCGGGGTGGGTTGCAACACAGACCAGTTCACATTAGGGCCAGGACTGGGGGCTTGGTCGGCTGGCTAGGTTATAGCCTCCACCAGCATGATTTGGAATTGAGGGTGTGCCAGGCCAGGCCCAGCTATATCACCCACTGGCAAATGTCAAGGTGAGACAAGCCATACCAGACAAGGCTGCAGCACCCACCCAGCACACATGAGACCTAGGGTGGAGAGGGGAGGGGAACAAAGCCAGTAGGGGGCTGCAGGACACCCCTCTGCTAGATCACTACTCCCACTGGTGAGTGTGAGAGCTGGGAATAGGGGTCAGACCAGGCCAGGCAGGGCTACAACACCTGGTGGCCTGCATGTGAGCTGGATCAGGGAAAGCCAAGCTGGGTTTACTATTCCTACTGGTGCATTCACAAGTCAGAGTAGGTGTGGGTGGATTGGGCTTCGCCGCATCAGCTTGCAGATGCTGTCACAGGGGGCAAATTCTGTCAAGTTATACTGCAGAACAACCTGGAGAGTGCAAGATCCAGGAGTGGGAGTGAGCCCATTAGGGAAACAGTGGGCTCCCCCTTCTTGGGTTGCCACTCCCACTGGTAAGCATGAGAACCAAGACTGGGGCAGTTTGGTTAGACAAAGAGTGGCACCTGCTGGAACGTGTGTGGCTGGATAGTGGGGCTGGTTGGGTTGAACTAGGGACAGACAGGCCCAGTCTGCTGTACATACTGGCAAGCACAGCAGCCAGGGCAGGGGACAGGCCTGGTGGGGGATATTGCAAGTTGCTCCAACTAGGCTGCAGCTCCCACTGGTTTGCATGAGGGCCTAGTGTGTGGTAGGCAGGATGAGGCTGAGCTGCAACACCCGCTGGTTTGCATATAGAAGACAGAGCTGGAGGCAGAATTGATCCAGCAATTGCAACCACCAGCATGCGGATAAGCTGATTGAGGTGACAGATTGTGCTGGACCCTGTATTGGCAAGCACACACAAGAATCAGGTTTGGGATCGCCTCAGATGAAGTTTCTTTGGGGATCCCCCCAATTGAATGGCCGGACTCAGAACCCCAATCATGGAGAGAATTGCAGGTTCCATGGTCTAACCGTGGAAGGCATTTATCAGAGCTGGGCCTCCTCAGTGGCTTAGACCAAGCAGTACCCAGCATATCCAGACACACATAGAGAGTATGACAGCATATTGGAACCTGCAAAGGACACCTGGTACCATAACGGAGGAAGGAGGACAGAACAAATGGATCAACTATCCCATCCACTGCCTTCAGTGAATATCTAGGCATTAGAGACTGTAAGTTGGACTGTGTGAACCAGTGGATTCTGGAGGGATTTCATTGTGCTTGGAGTGATGAGATCAGAAGTAATTCAGAACTGCTGAACTATCAAAACCACTTGAGCAAGACCCTTGCAGCATGCCTCGCATCAGGGACCCTGGCATGGGGTCAAGTGGCAGTCTTCCATCCCATGGTACAGAGGTGTATAGGAGGCTGGGTGTGGCTTCTCTCCTTTTCTTCTCTCTTCCCTCAGATACAGGAAGGAAAATAAAGAATGTGGAAACAATGGTCTTACCCACCTTCCAGTAGCCCTTGACCCTTACCACTCTAACCAACTATGTAAAAAAATCATCAAAAAATAAATATAATTATAAAAAATAAAAACAAATTTAAAAAATTAAAAAGGGTAAATCTTCTCAATCTTGGATTAGGTAATGAATTCTTAGTTATGCCAACAAAAGTCCCAGCAAGAAAGGAAAAGTAGAAATAAATTGAATATCTTCAAATTTTTTAATTGTTCATAAAAGGAAGTTAATACACTGAATGGAATAAAATGTTTGCACACATTGTATTTAATAAAAGCCTAATTTCCAGATTGTTTAAAGAATGTTTATAGCTCAGTAACAATAAAACAAGTTATTGGGAAGAATGAACAACATAATTATATAGACATTTATTTAAGGGGGATATACAAATAGTGAATAAGTACATGTTCAGATTTATTATCCTCAGGGAAATAAAACCAAAACTACATGGAAAAGTGAATGCATTAGGTACAACAGCTTAAGTCTCCACTTGGGATGTCCACATCCCATATCAGAGTGCCCAGTTTGAGTCCTGCCTTCTCTGCTTCCAAATCAGTGTTCTGCTATAATATGCATGGTGGAAGAGAGCAGATGATGGCTCAAGCACCTAGGTTCTTACTACACGTGAAGGAGACCAAGCTGGAGTTCTGGGCTTTTACATTTGGCCTGGTACAGTCCTGGGTATTGTAGATATCTAGAGACTGGACTAGTAGGTAGAAGAACTTCTCTCTTTCTTTCTCTGTCTTTCTCTCTCTTATCCTTTCCATGTCTCTTTCTCTCCCTGATCCTTTCCATGTCTCTTTCTCTCCCTTTTAAATAAAAAGAAAATAAATAGATCTTTAAAAAGTAAAACTACATCGGGATAACAAGAATTTGAAAAAATTAGAACCATCATATTATATCGACTCCGTGTATTGGAATCTAAAATGATGCTGCTGCCATGGAAAATGGTTTTGCATTTTCTCAAAAAGTTAAACATAAAATTGCCATGTGACCCAACAATTCTTATTAAATACGTAACTGAAAACAGATATTTGAGCAAGTGCTTGTAATAAGGATGTTCATCCCAGCACTATTCACAGTAGTCCAAAGTTAGGAATATCTGAAATGTTCTGATCTATGATGAACAAATGATGAACAAAATGTGTTACATCCCTACATTAAATATTATTCTGCTATCATAAGGAATGAAATACTGATAAATGACATAATAAGGATATACCATAAAAATATCTTGCTAAATAACAGAAGTCATACATAAAAGATAAAATACTGTCATCCTATTTATCATAATTCCCCAAAACTAAGTACACTCACAGAGGCAGAAAACAAATTAATGCTTATAAAGGACTACAAAGAGAGGAGGAATGGGGAGTGAACTATTAATTTGTATAGAAATTCATTTGGAGGTGATGAAAATGTTTCAGGACTAGAGGGAAGTAATGGCTGCAGAACATCGAAAACATACTTAATGTTCACTTCTCAGCCTTTTAGATAAGATCAAGTGCAAAAATGCACTAAATGTCATTGAAGTATACATTTTAAGTGGTTCATTTTGTGTTGTGTAAGTTTCACATCAAACAGGCCAAAAACAGCATAAACCCAGTTAACCTGAGGACCCTCTCTCTATGGCATAGCCAAATATTTCAAGATAATTATTTGGAAACAGTGGAAAGCAGAAGATTCTTGGAACGAAAACCTACAAATCATGATTTATGCTCCACTATTAATCACTAGCACTAGCTGAGGCAAGCTGTGTAGTATCTCTAGATATCAGTTTTTGCATTCACAAAACAGCAAATCTCAAATCTGCTGCCTTTACATTAACAAATTTCAGCAGAATAACAAGAAGAGAGATATAAGAGAAGCTTATAAACAACCTCGTATACTCAGTGGGAGAGGAAATGAGTAGATGAGTGAAAAAGCACTTAATGCAAATGGAGTAGCTGAGTTAATAATAACCAAATCTATGCCAGCCTCTTTAATTCACTCAGAAGCAATTATTGAGCTCTTATTATGTGTCAAAATTTCCTAGGTACTAAGGACACAGAAATAATGATCTCATCAAGATCCAAATAATCTAATGGATGAGGTGAAGAGAACAAGTTTGATCAAGAGATATGATATGGAGTGCAATCTAATGCGATGGGATTACACAGGTGTACTACATCAGCCTTGAATGATTTCTAGAATGAAGTAATAAAAAGTTACTGAGGCAAAATGATGAGTAAGGAACACCTATTAAAAATGAGACAGCATAGAGTTAAATGATTTAAAACAGCAACTGTATGGAACTTCAGGAAGTTCAGTGTTACTGGAGAGTAAAGAATAAGACAGGAAGTGGCAGAAAATCAAGTTTTGTAAAATAAATAAGGGCAGGATCATGAAGAGCCTGAAGGGCCCTGAAAGCTGGTTAGATTTTTATCTTAAAGGAAATGGGTAGCTGGTTTTAAGTACTTGGAGTGCCACAGTCAATTTGATATTTTATTTTTTTTAAAGATTTATTTATTTTATTACAAAGTCAGATATACAGAGAGGAGGAGAGACAGAGAGGTAGATCTTCCACCCGATGTTTCACTCCCCAAGTGAGCTGCAATGGGCCGGTGCTGTGCAGATCCAAAGCCGGGAACCAGGAACCTCTTCCGGGTCTCCCACGCGGGTGCAGGGTCCCAATGCATTGGGCCGTCCTCGACTGCTTTCCCAGGCCACAAGCAGGGAGCTGGATGGGAAGTGGAGCTGCCAGGATTAGAACCGGCGCCCATATGGGATCCCGGTGCATTCAAGGTGAGAACTTTAGTCGCTAGGCCACGCTGCCGGGCCCCAATTTGATATTTTAAATAAAATAACCAGCTGCCGCCTGCGACACAATTATCCAGTTCAAGTGGCAGTTCAAGTTTCAGCTACTGTACTTTTGATCCAGCTTCCTGCCAATAATCCTGGGAAGGCAGCAGAAGATGGTGCAGTTACCTGGTCCCCTGCCAACAAAGTAGAAGACACAAAGGTCCTGGTTCTTAGCTTCAGCCTGGCCCAGACCTGGCTATTGCAGCCAAAGTAGACCAGTAGATGAAAGATTCATTTTCTTTCTCTTCTCTTTCTCCTTCCCTCCCATCCTCCCTTCCTCCTCACTATATCTTTCAAATAAACAAATATTTTTTAAATGCTATTTTGGCAGTGTGGAGGATAAAGGGGAGGGGACCCAGACTGGAGGCAAGGACATTAGGATGGAAATTCTCATGATCTTAGACCTGGAGCCAAATGAAGAGCTGGAAGATAACCCCAACCAAGCAACCTGATTGGGTAGGCAACCAAAATGCCTTATGGATTGATCCATGTCTGTCACATACTCAGCTGTGGCACTCAAATGTTAAAAAAAAAAAAAAAAAAAAAAGTACCAGCAGGGATACCGTAGCCACTGCCTTCATTTATTATTTTTTTATTTTTTTTTTTGTCATTTGTATATATTTTCATGACAGTATATTTATTAATGTGATGTCAAAATAGCCATGGTGGCAGTATTTACACAACAACCCACAAATACTACACTTAAAGCCATAAAATTAGGATGGATTGTTATAGTTCTTACCGAATATCAAAATTAATTCTTTTCTGAATGCCTAGCAGAATAACATAACAAAGCACATCATGCTGTGTTTGTTTCTAATTAATTTCAAAATATATATTAACTGCATCTACAAATAATTTTTGATTTTTTGGCTCTGTGGATTTTGCACATGGTGATACTTCTGCTTGTAGTAGTTCTGTGGCATGGTTGCTTCTCATCAAACACTACTCATAAAACTCAGTTCTAGTGTCCACAGAAGAGCCCTTTTGGATGTCTGACCAAATACACCTCTGCCACAACAAATTGAATTCTCCATCTTGTCATCACACTGTAGTGTCTAATTACTTTTTTTATTAATATTTTGCATTATGTGACAGTTTCATAGGCTCTGGGAATCCCCCCACCCCTCTCCCTCCCCCTCCCCTTCCCCTCGCCCCTGGTGGATTCCTCCACCTTGATGCAGTATTACAGTTCAAATTCAATCAAGATTCTTTCCTTGCAAACGTATACCAAGCATAGAGTCCAGCTACTTATTGTCCAGATGGGTTAAACAGTTTCTTGGGGAGACCATTTCTGGTCCGAAGTTAGAGCTGGTAGAATATCATCCCAGTCAATTAAGAGTCCCAATGTAACATCAAAAAATATGGAACGCTTCACGAATTTGCGTGTCATCCTTGCGCAGGGGCCATGCTAATCTTCTCTGTATCGTTCCAATTTTAGTATATGTGATGCCGAAGCGAGCACCACTGCCTTCATTTATACAGTAGGAACCAGACAATGCTTCCTCGGACATGATTTGAGGTCAAGGCAAACTTCTAAAGCCCCCAAACACACAGACATGCACACACCCAAGTCATCAAGGCACAAACATTATGAACAGGGCCTACTTTGGCACTGTTTTGCCTTACTTGTTCTCAGTGGTGCATCCTGATGACCAGTGAAATGGCCTACCATCCACTTTGCGCCCAGGGTCTAGGGTTTCAACATCTACCTGATAACCTCCCAGCTGTAGCTCCAAGCTACTAGCAAATCTAAGGGCCCAGTCAAGACAATGTACTGATTCCGCACCCTACCTGTCAGTCTTTGAAACCTTCATTTCATTGCTGCCTTTCTTTTAGGAACCCTCTATGGCTTTTTACATTGAATTAAGCGAATCATTATGGTGGGGAGAATATGAAATAAAATACAAAAAAAGGAAAATAAAAGAAAAGAGGTGATAAAGGCACACACACACCAGCACACCAAGCTTGAGATCTTTGAGTAGGGTCAATAAGCTATTGGCACAAATGTGCAAAGCTCCAACCAGGCCATCTAGATCTTGGTGTTACTCCAGGCAAGACTATCCCTACCACTGGCTTGGCAAGTTGGCACCAGATGCTGCTACTAGAGGCTCATATCTGGGATTGCCAGTGCAGTGGCTTGAGAACTATGTTTTCAAGGTCATGCATGCAGTTTCTCTGCTCTGCCTCCAAATGGAGGAAATCCACTTGGCTGATTTTCTGAAACCCTCTCTAGGAGGAATGTGAAGCAGGTTTCTAATGTTGCCCTGCTTAGACATAAATTAAGATCTTGTTTGTTCAGAATGACTACTGCCCCCTCCTGCCAGAAACTCCACTGTGCTCTCTGGGGTGTACAACCTCCTTTTTATTAGGTTATATTTTTGGCCAATGGTTCACACTATGCTTTGTTCTCACGACTCTGCCACTCCCATGGACTGGTTGCCGAGCAAACCAGACAGTGACCCCTGATTGACTTTTCCATCAGTTCTATTCATATCGCTGTGTTGTCCTTGGATGATATGTATGATATGAGCAAGCACCTCAAAGCAGATGCTATGAGACTGTGCACAATGCCAGAGCGACAACCTCCTCCCAGGCCCCAGACACACATAGGAAATACAGGTGCATGACCTCTCTTGGCCCAACCCAGCAATGGCAATACAGTTGGGGACACAGAGCTCTGAAACTCTGGCTCTACTAGTCTACTTTGAGCATCACTACAGCTGGCTCTGTCCGACGGCAAAATAGAGACAACTACTGCAAAGGCAGTTTTGAGGCAAACCAGGGGCCTCTTTATTTAAAAACTTCTCCGCTCATCTGCATTCCAATATGCCTGGAGTCATCTCTTTTGCTTAAGGAACTGTGTCCCCAAAATTGAACTAGAGACTGATAGGGACACAGCCCAGAGCTAGGTATCAAATGACCCAGCTTCTGGCCTCAACTCTGCTGTATGATCTTGCACAATGCTCTTCCCTTTTGTAGGCCTCAGTTTCCTCAATATACTCTACAGACAAAGAATTATGAGAGGCCTTGTGCCTCAGTGTTAAGCTACCAATTGCAATGCTGGTGTCCCATATCAGAGCTCCAGTTGAACTTACGGCTGTTTTGCTTCCAATCCACTTTTCTTCTTTTTTTTTTTTTTAATTTTTAAAATTATATTGTTGGGGCCCGGCGGCGTGGCCTAGCGACTAAAGTCCTCGCCTTGAAAGCCCCGGGATCCCATATGGGCGCCGGTTCTAATCCCGGCAGCTCCACTTCCCATCCAGCTCCCTGCTTGTGGCCTGGGAAAGCAGGAGAGGACGGCCCAAAGCTTTGGGACCCTGCACCCGCGTGGGAGACCCGGAAGAGGTTCTTGGTCCCGGCATCGGAATGACGCATACCGGCCCATTGCAGCTCACTTGGGGAGTGAAACATCGGATGGAAGATCTTCCTCTCTGTCTCTCCTCCTCTCTGTATATCCGGCTTTCCAATAACAATAAAAAAAATCTTTTAAAAAAAATATATTGTTGACAATCTTTACATAGTTAATTATGGTTAAAGGTGCAGGGGCTATAGGGAGGTGGGTAAGACTATTATGTCCATATTGTTTCCTTCTTGTATCTGAGGTAAAGGGGGATATTGAGGGAGAAGCCCCACCCAGTGTCCCACCCACCCCAAGTCCCGGATGTGGGGCATGCTCTGAGATCCTTGCTCAAGTGGTTTTAATAGTTCTCCAGTTATGAATCGCTGCCATTTTCGCCACTCCAAGCACGATGAGGTTGTTGAAGAATCCACTGATTGACATAGTCCATCACAGAGTCTCTGTTTGCCCAGTATTTCGCTGCCAACATATAGCTGAGGTGGTTGATTGACTTGTTCTTTCTTCTGTCTTTTCTTGGCTAGGGTTCTGAGTCCAGCATTTCAATTGGGGAGATCCCCAAAGAAACTTTGTGGTATTCCCAGACCAGAGTCTTGTATGTTCTAGCAAGCACAGGGCCTGGCACAGTCCATCACCACGATCAGCTGGTGGTTGCAATTGCTGGGTTGGTTCTGGTTTCAGTCCCAACTTCCACTGGAACCAATGGGTGTTGCAGCCCAGCCTGGTTCTGCCCAGCATATACTCGGCCCTCACACAAACCAGTGTGGGCTGCAGCCTAGTTGGAGCGACTCACAATAACCCCCACCAGGCCCGCCCCCCACCCTGGTTTGCCAGTATGTATAGCAGACTAGTCCAGTCTGTCTCACATCCCATTTGGCTCTTGTACTTGTCAATGGGTATTAAAGCTTAGTTCCATCTAACCAGCTCAACTATCTAGCCCTCATGGATGTGGTTGAGTGCCTCTCTGTCTAACCAGCCCAGCCCCCATCCTAGTTTTCATGCCCTCCTGCGGGAGTGGTAACCCAAGAGGGGGGAACCCACTATTTCCCTCCCGGGTCTCTCTCAATCCCAGTTTAAGCACTCTTCGGGTGGTTCTGTGGTTTGACTTGACAGAATTAGCCCCCAGTGCCAGCTTCTGCCAGCTGATGTTGTGGCTAAGCCCAAACAACCCTCACCCACTCTAATTTATGCTTGCACCAGTAGGAATAATCCACCCAGCCTGGCTTTTCCCTGATCTAGTCCACATGTGGCGCACAGGTGTTGTAGCCCTGCTTGGTCTGGTCTGTCCCCATCCCAGCCCACGCTCTCCAGTGGGAGTAGCTGTCTGGCGAGGGGACCAGCCCCTTAATCCCCCTGCTGGCTCTGACCCCTCCCTTCCTGGTTCTCACACGTGCTGGTCGGGGGGTGCTGCAGTCACATCCAGTACAGGCAACCTCACCCTGTCATTCCATATTGTGCACTGGGTTTTGTCGCGACCAAACCCGGCTCGACCCACACTCTGTTCTGGTGTTCAGATTTGCCAGTGGATGACATGAACTGATTCAGCCTGGTCTGCCCCCAACCCATGCCAAATGTATGCCAGTGGCCTACTCTGGACTGTTTTCTATCATGCTTCTTGCTCTTACCTGCAGGGATTGTGTCCTGCTAATCCACTTATCTTCTAATGAAACTTGGAAGGCAGCAGAAGATGGTCAAATTACTTAGGCCCCTGCCACCTGCAAAGAACGTAATGGAGTTTTTGACTCCTAGTTCCTGGCTGCTGGCTCCTGACTTTGACCTGACTTAGCCCTGGCTGTTGTGATCATTTGTTCGGTAGATCAGCATGTAGAATGAAGAATCAATCTCTCTCTCTCTTTCTCTCTTTCTCTCCCTCTCTCCCTTCTTCTTTTCCTCCTTCCATTCCTCTCTCCCTCTCTCTCTCTGCATAATTCTGCCTTTCAAGTAAACAAATAAATATTTTTAAATAATAAAGCCCCTCCTGAATATATTTTATATTATTATGGCTCAGTTTTCATTTTTTCCTTTGCAAAGCCTACCATTTAACTCCTCATTGTTTATTCACTCATTGTTTGAATTAACCAGATATAGTATCTGAAAAAGAGAAAGCCATCAGCACAGATTGGCAAAACTCATGGACATCCTAAAGGTGCAGAAAGCCTTCAGGTAATGAAAGACTGGTAGGACCATGAGAGATGAGGGCAGTCTCACCCTCCTTTTCACTCCGATTGTCTCACATTGACTCCACTCCCTCTGGTTATTCCACTACTGAACATGTCAGCTAGGAATAGGTAAAAGTTACAGAGTAGAGGAAGCACATTTGGGAAGATTGCCAGCATTTCTAGATTTAGTTGAGTATGAGTAAATCCTAGATGAACTGTTTTCCTCTTTTTTATTTGCATAACACAGACATATTTCTCCTATATGATATAATAGATTTAGGATCTTAGTAATACTCCCACCCTACCCTCCCTCCTATCCATATTCCCCACCCAACCTTCTTCATCCTTAATTCTTTTTTTTTTAAGATTTATTTGTTTTTATTGCAAAGTCAGATGTATAGAGATGAAGATCTTCCATGCGATGATTCACTCCCCAAGTGACCACAATGGCCAATGCTGTGCCGATCCGGAGCCAGGAGTCAGGGCCCTCCTCCAGGTCTCCCACATGGGTACAGGGTTCTCGACTGCTTTCCCAGGCCACAAGCATGGAGTTGGATGGGGAGTGGAGCTGCGGGGATTAGAACCGACGCCCATATGGGATCCTGGGGCTTTCAAGGCGAGGACTTTAGCCACTGCACCGGGCCCCAGCCTTAATTCTTGTTTTCTTCTAGTTATTACAACAGAATGCTTTCCTTTCAGTTCTTAATTACAGGTTTAACATTTCATTAGTAAAGATATTAGCACATAGTAAATAGAAAATAATAACAATAATAATCATAAACAAAAAACCTGCTATTCCTCAGGAGTATGAGCAAAGCCTGGGTCATATAGTATCTACCTTCAGATAGCTGAGGAATCTCCATACTGTCTTCCATAATAGTTACATTAGTTTACATTCCCACCAGCAGTGTATTAGTGAACCTTTTCCCTCACATCCTCACCAACATTTAGTGTTTTTTGATTATTTGGGTGATAGTCATTCTAACTGGGGTGAGGTAAAATCACATTCTGGTTTATATCTGCATTTCCCTGATGGCTAGTAAACTTGAGCATTTCTTCACGGTGGCTATTTGAATTTCATCATTTGAGAAATGCCTGTTCATACCTTTTGCCTAGTCCTTAACTAGATGGTTTGTTTTGTAGTTACTGAGTTTCTTGAATTCTTTGTAAACTGGATATTAATCAATTGTACCATTTGCAAATATTTTCTCCCATTCTGTTAGCTTCCTCTTTGTTGACAGTTTCTTTTGCTGTGCAAAGCCTCTAAGTGATGTAATCCCATTTGTTTTTTTGTTTGTTTTGATTGCCTGGGCTTCTGGGGTCTTTTCCAAGAAGTCATGTGTATGCTTATGTCTAGCAGAGTGTCATTGACATTTTCCCATAGTAATTTGACAATATCAGGTTATAGATCTAGATCTTTGACCCATTTGGAGCTGATTTGTAGAAGATACAGGTCTTGTTTCATACTTCTGCACACACAGATCCAGTTTTCCCAGCACCATTTGTTGGAGAGACTATCCATTCTCCCTAATTGGTTTAGGTTCATTTTTCAAAAATTAACTGGCTGTAAACTGGCATAAAACAGACCTGAAAATGGATGAAGTATTTTCTAAGGATGTCTAGATTAAAAATTCAGATTCAGCATCCCCAAAGTACCATATAGTGGGGCATGAAATGGTGGTCTTCTCCAAAGGAAAGTGAAGTTCATGTCCAGCAGCCTAGAAGGCAACCTCTAGGGTATCTTATTTATTCTTAGGAAAGAAGGAAATGCTGGAATTTAGAATCTTAGATACTCTACCTGGCTTCCTCAGGATAGCCCGAGAAGGGACCCTGGAATAAAAATGATAGCTAACATTTATTAACACTTGCTATGTGACTGCAATATTCTAAACATTGCAAATGAATTAATCTTTTTTAAAATTATCAGAGAAGTACTATAATAATCCCTAATTCACAAAGATAGTAAAACACAGAATTTAGATAAATTGATGCAAACCACATTCAGAAAAATATGGGTCCAGGAGAAAGCCAGAATCTGGCTCTAGACCTTATTCTTAGCTCAACTGAAAGAGGGTGCCTTTTCAAATGACACAGAACAGAGCAGAGAATATCTTTAGACAGTCAAAGGCCATCTGAGACTCAGAGAGTAAAGAATGTGCTCAGTGCCACACAGTGAATAAGTCAGAGAATAACAGAACCAGCACCAAAGCCCTGGTCTGCTGATGCCCAACCCAGTACTCTTTCCACAACTGCTTCTAATATTTTGTTGGGTCTTTTCCTTAAATTGCCTTTCCTATCGCCTTATCCTGCTGGCATTGCCAACTTGATCAATCCCACACCCTGTCCAAAAATAATTGTAGGTGGGCCGCCATCTCTGTAGTACAAGTTATTATTTTCTCTTTCCAAAATATAAATGAGACTAGAGCTAGTTCCTATCAAGCATTTTCCAAATGATTAGATCCTTAAATTCCAATATTACCTCTATGGGGGTTGCTGATGGAACACAAAATCAACATTCTCCATCCATAAAGATATCAACACCCAACCATGCCAAGACCCTGACCTGAGAAGATGAGTGTTCAATGATGTATGAGACCTGCTTTCTGTTCAGACAGATCCATTAATTCAAATGTGAACTTTTTAGGGATCATCCAGGGAAACTAATACCCCACCCAGCTGGAAAAATTCCACATGATTCATGATTCACTGAGGTAAGGAATAGAACTTGTGAAAGTGGAAAATGGAGCTCTGGAGAGAGTGGGGCTAGCATGGTTTATAAAGTCACCAATATGTGCTGAACAGTAGCAAAAGGTAGACAACATAGGTTTCCTCAAGCTAGTATTGACAGCTCACTCCATCAAGATGATGTATTTCAGAAAGACATTCTCTCTCTTCCACATCCCTCTCTACCCACCCAGTGGGTGTGGGAAACAAAAGGCTCTGGTTTGGATGGGAATTTCTAAAGCCCCTAGTGTGATGAAGTTTTCTGATAAGACTCTCTCCAATACCCAATTTCTTTGTTCCCCTAGGCTGGGTACATACCATTGAGCCTGCAAAGGCAGAGCATGGCTATCTCCCCCTGAGTATAAGACAGATGTTCAAGGATCCCAGAAAAAGAGGCTAGCAGGGGGAAATAGTTACCTTTTCTACAAAGGGCAACCCTTTCTACAAAGTCTGAGAGCTGAACGGGACGTGGGACAGATCAGAACAGTCCACTACACATGCTGCAGGCACAGGAACCAGAGCTGGGGGCAGGTCCAGTTAGGGGGGGAGGGGGCATGATTGGGGGTCACTCTCAGGGCTGCAGCTCCCCCTAGTGTACATGAGGTCCAAGCGTGTGGTGGGCAGGGATGGGCTGGGCCATACAACCTATTGGTTTGCAGAGGAAGGAGGGCAGAACAAATTGATCAACTACCCCACCCCAGTTAAAATTGACAGCAAACTTCTGGGTAAATGGAAACTCTGAGGTGGACTATGTCAGCCAATTGACCTTGGAAAGATTTCAAGGATTTCAATAGCACCTCAGAACCATCAAAACAACTTGAGTAAAACCCTCAGAACATGCTTTACAACAGGGACCCTGGGATGACATCGGGTGCTGGGGAGCTGTGGTCGCTCTCACTGTATCCTCCTCTTATCCAGACACAGGGAAAAAGAAAATGAAAATGAGTAAACAATGGTCTTGCCCACTTTTCCCTGATCCTTGACCTTTTCTACCCTGATCAACTATGTAAATATCATCAATTTTTTTTTTTTAATTTTAAAGGTGCTGTAATTCTTCTATGCATTCATGTACTCTCATGTTTCCTTCCTCTCTATTTCACCATGGTATTTTCTATTTGCTGTTTAGTGCTTTTCTAAATAGAAATAACTTGAAATTCAAATGCATAGCAGGAATTTTGCTGTTCTATTTCACAGTGTGCAATGTCAGCTTTAAATGTAAATCAGAATATTTAATTCACATGCTGAATCATCAGAATGGTACAGCTCACACATGTTTGTTCTTAATCAAATTGAAGGAATACTGCACAAGATTAACTCAATTGTTTGCTATTTAATTTTTTGATACATATGCATTCTGCCTTCTCTACCTTTGACTCCGATGATTAAGGAAAGACTGAAAGGAAAAACAACTATGCCATCGTATTATCCCTTCTTTTTTTCAGGATATATTTATTTTCACTTGAAAGACAGATTTTTGCAGTGAGAGGAGAGGAAATACAGAGTGAGAGATCTTCCTTTCACTCCCCAGTTGACCACAAGGGCCAGAGCTGAGAAGATCCAAAGCCAGGAGCCAGGAGCTTCTTCCAGACCTCCTAGAAGGGTACAGGATCCCAAGGACTTGAGTCGTCCTCCACTGCTTTCTCAGGTCATAAGCAGAGAGCTGCTTTGGAAGTTGAGCAGTTGGATTCAAAACAGCGCCCACATGGGATATCAGCACTGCAGGTGGAGAATGAGGCTGTTATGTCACTATGCCAGGACTTCCCTTTATTTTTATACCATCAGGTAAATGATATTGATTGACCAACACAAAGAAATAGTATGACTCAGAAAAAGATTAATACGATGTCTTGGTCATCATGTTCCTTAAATTGTCATTGCCTTCTTTCTTGCATGCAAAGCAAGTTCTAGTTTAAGTGGAAACTGAAGTGTCTTAGAATTGTCAGTGTCCCTATTTACTCATACACACAGTTCATTTCACTTGTCCTCTATTTGAGTTTTGCTGAATTTCCACACTTTAATGTGTCCACTTGAATTCTATGTTCATGCAACATCACAAAAACTGTACACACACAAGGAGTGGTGAGGAATAATAAACACGTGAGTATGCTGCTCATGTGCATAAACCATTATCCTGTTGGACACTGAACACAAGTTCACATGTAAAATTGTTAAGAATTCCACATGAGTGACAGTAGATGATTGAACCAACCACTCATCTCTTCATACATCGGGCCATATATGCCCACACAAATATGCCAACTCACCTGTGAAGTGGACTCTGCAGAATTGCATTTTCCATGAACTTTATGAAGTCCCCATTTACACTAACATAGAATTTCAAAATTAAATACTTGGGTCTGGTGCTATGGCTTAGTGGCTAAATCCTCACTTTTCAAATGCCAGGACACTATATGGGCACTGGTTTGTCTCAGCTGCTACACTTCCAATTCAGCTCCCTGCTTATGGCCTGGGAAAGCAGTAAAGGATGGTCCAAAGTCTTGGAAACCAACACCCGCATAGGAGACCCAGAAGAAGTTCTGGGCTCCTGGTTTCAGATCATCTCAGCTCCAGCCATTACAGCCACTTTGGGAGTGAACCAGCAGATGGAACATATCTCTCTCTGTATCTCCTTCTCTCTGTAAATTTGTCTTCCCAATAAAAATAAATAAATCTTTTTAAAAAATGAACAGTCGTATACCAAACACATAGATTCTACAACAATCGCTCTAAGACATAGTTATCCATCTAGCAACCCCTCTATCCACTGATGAAACTATCTTATTTTTGTTACATTTTAAAGTATGTAGCAGACATCAGTACACTTCAACACACTTCAAAATAATTTAATAGGGGAATCAAGATGGAGGAATAGGGTAAGGACACGTTTAAACAGACAGAGAAACATTTAATCAGGATGAAGCAGAGAGGACATATTTCAGGAAATAGGAGAGGACAGAACAACAACAGAGGGGTACCTAGAGACTGACAGTCACAGGAAAGCAGCGGACACAATGGTGTGGTGTTGCAGTGACTGATACTCCAGCAGCATTCAGCTAACAGCAATCTGAACTCCACCAGTAGCCAGAACTCCACCAGCAACCAGGTGCGAAGGGACTTTCACTGGGAGCTTGGAAGGTAAAGCCCAGACAAAGAACTGTCCGTCCTGTTGGTCCGTTTCATTTGACCAGGAGCAGAGACAGAGCAGAAGATCACAGACGGGCAGTGCGAGAACAGGGTGGATTTCATACTCAGTCACTCCCCTAGAGCCGAATTGGGAGCCATTTTGCATAAGGTGGCAAAGACGGGAAAGGACTGAGCATACACTGAGCTGGAAGTGAACTCATTTCTGACTCAGTGAATTGCAGCACCATGGCATTCTACAGGTTCCACCCAAGACAGGTCTGGGTAGCCCTCAGACCTGACCCCATCAGATCAAGAACTGAAGTAGTGGTATGTCAGGCACCATTTTGTACACTGTGGCAATAGCTTTAGGACTTCAGGGGACAACAGTGAATTGCACATGTGCTGAGCCCATGAGAACTCACTGAGGTCCATGGATTACACTGGTCCTGCAGGAATACAATACCGACTGTGGCATC
Organism: Ochotona princeps; assembly: GCF_030435755.1. Classification (NCBI taxonomy): domain Eukaryota; kingdom Metazoa; phylum Chordata; class Mammalia; order Lagomorpha; family Ochotonidae; genus Ochotona; species Ochotona princeps. The sequence goes on from NC_080865.1 coordinate 45,545,771, forward strand.
GTACCATCGAAAATAGGTCCGTGTGACACCCAGACCTAACGTCCAACAGGTTTCGACAAGATCAGCACCATGAACAACCTAATTATATAGGATGCCTGGTGTCTCTCTAATCCTAGGACCTGCTCCAACCGGAAGTGGGAGAAAAGTTGCAGAGACAACAGTGCAGCCTCACTATGGTATCACAGGAGGTGGAGAGTGGTGAGCCAGGAGCTGGGGCTGTGGAGACCATGGTGGAAATCTAACATAAGAACCCAGACCTGGAACCCGCTGGAGGTTGTGGCACAAGTGGCTGCAAGCCAAGAGTTGTGTACCAACTGCAAGACCTGTGGATGACACAGCTTAGAAACCTGCCCCAAGGAGAAGACTCTGCTAACCAGAAGTGCTATGACCAAGAGCAAAAGAAGAGACAAAGGCACAATGAATATTACCCAAAACTCCCCTGCAAAGGAGCAAAACCCTTGCCAACCTCATAATTCACTGAGGAAGACATCGAGAAAATGGGGGACACAGAATCCATAAGACTCATTTTAAAGATTCTGTTCAAAAATGAGAAGCACATACAAGAGTTCAAAGAAGTGAAGGAAGCAATAAAGCAAATCAAGGCTGGTATATCAGAAATGAAGAACACAGTAGAGCAAATTAAAAGTACAGTGGAGAGTCTCCAAGGTAGAATGAAGCAAGCAGAAGAAAGAATCTCAGAATTGGAAGATATTTCCTGTCACCAGGCAGAAGCAAACAAAAAGCTGGAAGCAGAGCTGGATCAGGCCAAAAAAAAGTATTCAAGACTTGAAAGACACTATTAAGAGGCCAAATAGAAGAGTTATGGGAGTCCCAGAAGGTGCAGAAAGAGAAGCTGAGTTTGCAAATGTATTTAATGAAATAATAAAGGAAAATTTCCCTAATCTGGAGAAAGAATTGGGAAACAAGATCCAGGAGGGGCACAGAACTCCCAACAGGCTTGATCAAAAGCAATCTTCACCAAGACACATGATCTTCAAGTTCTCTTCAATTGAACATAAGGAAAAGATCCTTAAAGGTGCACATGAAAAAAATCAATTGACATATAAAGGAATGCCAATTCAACTCACAGGAGATCTCTCACAGGAAACTCTACAGGCAAGAAGAGAATGGAGTGACATATTCCAGATTCTAAAAGCAAAAAATTGTCAGCCTAGGATAGCATATCCAGCAAAGCTTTCTTTCATCTTTGAAAATGAAATAAAATTCTTCCACAGTCAAGAAAAGTTAAAAGAATTTGCCTCTTCCAAGCCTGCCCTACAAATGATACTTCAAGATATTCTCTTGACGGAGAAGAGGAATAGCACCTACCAAAACCAAAGGCAAATGGGAAGAGCAGCCCAGTAAAAAGACAACAGAAGACTAAACCAATGAACAACCCACTCCTAAAATGACAGGACCAAAGTACCACCCATACATGTTAAATTCGGAATGTAAATGACTTAAGCTCAATCAAATGTCACAGATTAGTAGACTGGATTAAAAAACAAAACCCATCTGTTTATTGTCTGGAGGAGACACACTTCAGCAAAGATCAGCAGAAACTATATCACATGGGTTTTATTTGTTTTCTATTAGTTTCATCTCTTCAAAACACTTCCTTCTGATTAAATCATTCAGTGACTCCTAGATCGTGCAGTGGCATCATTTTCTTCAAGAAGGTTCTTGATTTTCATTTCTTCAGCTACACGTTAGTCATTTAGTAGCATGTTATTTAACTTCTTGGTGTTGTTAATTTCTTTTTTCTCCCTGATGTTGATTTTGTTTTGTGGTTTTTCATTTAAGGGGATGTATAGTAGCTGTGTAATGGAGACTGTCATATCTAGTATCATGTCATTTAACTTCTCGGCATTGTAAATTTTGATTTTCTGTTTCCATTGTTGATTTTGTATTATGACGTTTCATTTGAGGGCATGTACAGTAGCTGTGAAATGGAGAGTTAGCTCCAGATGTGAGGATACAATGTAGTATACATTTCTATTTCCAGACAAAGATGGAATTACAATGAAACTGTTCATTATATCTCGACAACTGGATGCTGGACTCTCTGCCATTGTCCATGCCTGCAATGATGGACATATGACTGTGTATGAAGAACTACATGTTAGTAATGATATAGAGGAACTAGGTGGGGGGAGGGAGTTGGGGAGGGGATAAGGGAATATGGAACTGTATCATAAAATGACAATAAAATGTTAAAAAAAAAGAATAAGTAAGCAAACTCTAGTACATTTATTCTATGGAATACTACTTAGCAGTAAAAAAGAATCAAATTATTAGCACACATAATAACTTGGTTGGATATCAAAAATATACTGAGTAGAGGAACAAACTTAAGCTCAAAATGTCACATGTTTGTGTCTGAATAAAATTCTTAGGATGACAAAGTTACACTGACAGAAAACAGATGGGTAGTGTCAGGAATTAAAGATGGGAAGAGCTTGACTATTAAGTTATAGCAAAAGAGAATTTCTTCATGCTATTGAAACAGTTTAACGTAATTTAGTGTTGGTTAGCAAATATGTACATATGATAAGATGTCACAGAGATTCTTATGGACTGAACTGTGTCCCCAAGATCCATATATGAAGCCTATGTTGAAGCCCAACAGTACCTCAGAATACAGCTATTTGGGGAGATAAACCATTAAAGAAATGCAGAGGTTAAAATGACACCGCAAGAACAGTTCCTAATCAAATCTGAATGGTGTTCTTATAAGGGGAGATTACAACACACTAAGAGACATCAGAAGTACACATACAAGGAAGACCACATCAAGAGGCAGCAAGAAGACTGCCATCTGCAACCCAAAGAGAGAGGGTTTCAAATAAAATCAAACCAGGAGTCACGTTAAGTCACCACTTACAATGCCATCATCCCGCGTCTGAGCATTGCTCTGCGTCTTAGCTGCTCTGCTTCTGATCCAGCTCTCTACTAATGAACATGGGAAAGTGGCAGAAGATGGCCTAATTCCTTGGGTATCTGCACCCATGTGGAAGACCTCAAGAAAGCTTTAGGCTCCTGGCTTCAGATTGGCCCAGACCTAGTTATTGTAATCATTTGGAGAACGAATGAGGAGATGGATGAAGAATATTTGTTTCTTTCTTTCTTTCTTTCTTCCTTCCTTCCTTCCTTCCTTCCTTCCTTCCTTCCTTCCTTCCTTTTCTTTCTCTTTCTTTCCTTGTTTCTTGCTTGCTTGCTTTCTTTCCTTTCTTTGGTCCCTCTTTCCTTCCTTCCTTCCTTTCTCTCTCCCTCCCTCCTTCTTTCAAAAAAGTAAATAACTAACAGTCTTATAAAAATAAAAATGAAATGAAATCAATAATACTACTGACACTTGGATTTTGGACAATTAGCTCCAAGAATTGTGAAAAATAAATTTCTGTTGTTTAGGCAATGAAGTTCATGATATTTTGCTTATAGCAACAACCAAAAAAAACTTTATTAAAAATATAGGACTTTATAATTTAAAAATAAATTTGTGCATAATAAAAAGTGGTAAAATGGTCATCAACATGAACCAATGGATAGGAAATTCTCGCTGTGTGTCTTTGTAACTCTGCTTTCAAATAAATAAATCTTTTTTTTTTTAATCTGGTTAAATAACATAAGATTGCATTAGTCTGCTCAAGCTGCTGTCACAAAATACCACAGATGGGTAGTTTTTCCCTCACAGTTCTAGGGGCTGGAAGGCAAATTCTAGATGCCTATGTTGGTTTCTGGTAAGAGTCCTGGCCTGTAGATAGCCACCTTCTCACTGTGTCTTCTTATGCCATTTCTACTGTGTTCATGAGAACAGAGAGAGATCAAGATCACATATCTCTTGCTCTTATGAGGACACCAGCCCATCAAATGAAGGCTCTATACTTACAACCTCATTTAACCTTAATTACATCTCTAAAGGGCTTAATCTCCAAATATAGTCACATTATGGGTTAGAGACTCCACGCGTAAATTTAGGGGAGGATACAATTCAGACCACAACAAAAGTATATCACTAAGTTAGTAGTGTTATGCCAAAGTCATTTTCCTGCTTTGAAAGTGTTCCATGGCTTGGGCCCGGCGGCGTGGCCTAGCGGCTAAAGTCCTCGCCTTGAAAGCCCCGGGATCCCATATGGGTGCCGGTTCTAATCCCGGCAGCGCCACTTCCCATCCAGCTCCCTGCTTGTGGCCTGGGAAAGCAGTGGAGGATGGCCCATTGCTTTGGGACCCTGCACCCGCATGGGAGACCCGGAAGAGGTTCCTGGTTCCCGGTTTCGGATCGGTGCACACCGGCTGTTGCAGCTCACTTGGGGAGTGAATCATCGGAAGGAAGATCTTCCTCTGTGTCTCTCCTCCTCTGTGTATATCTGGCTGTAATAAAATGAATAAATCTTAAAAAAAAAAAAAAAAGAAAGAAAGAAAGTGTTCCATGGCTGTGTAAGATATCATTGAGAAGAGCTGGGCAAAGTGTGCATAGAACGTATTGTATCAGTGTTGCAACTAGTAAGCCTAAAATGCTTCAAAATGAAAAATTATAACCAAACACAAGAAAGCAAATCCACACTCTCAAAAGTTTTACCATATAAAATGTTTTATGTTATGACTCTTTTCATACCACAGAGCAGCCAAGACAGGTTAGAATCTGGCTTCCCAATTTACAGGCTCTTCAACCCTATCAACTCACTTAAGCTTTCTGAACCCAAGTGCCTATGTCCTCAAAATCATGGCAGGCAGGGAAGAGACCTACTTAAACCTTTACCCTATATTGTTTCTCTCGTTAACTACGTATTTTTGACATATTACTTCATTCCCCTTAGTAAAATGGGAGTGATCTGTAACCTGTGTCCCCTCACTAACCTGTAGTAAGGATGTAAAAGGCATTTGGCTCATTGACATCCTCCTCTTCCTTTTAGCATTTTCCTCCCCACAAGTAGCAAAAGAAAAAAATAGGAGACAATAGAAAAAAAAAACACTGGGGTGGTGGGGTGGAATTAGGCAACATGTAAAAAGGAAGAAGGGGAAAAAAAGCTGCATGCCAGATGTTTTTTGAGAAATGAAGAAAGTGTGAGGTGAAGTAAGCATTTGACAAGAATGTTCAGGAAGAAGATTAATCACCATTTCAGTGTTCCATGTCCAAAGTGATTGTGTCTTTGCTTGTTTGTCTGGATCTGATTTCAAAATTAAAGAAGCCAGCTTTCTCATTAAGGCAGTATGGTGCATGAAGGGGGTAGGGTGGGCACACCAGGGCTCCTTTAAGGTTGGCCACTAATAGAGGACAGATGGAAATGACTGGAATGCCCTTAAATAAAGCAGAAAGCAGCTGAGAAAAAAACTGTTAAAAGAAAGTACATAAACAGTTTGACCACAAACTACCAGGTTCTGACTTGCTGATAGGGGTATAAAACTAACTTGTCAGCTTGCTTTTAAGTGCCAAACAGTGAGTGCTGAAGTGGCAAGGAAGACCAGTCAACAGGCACAGGCACTCCCACAGTTCAGAATCTTTCCACAGTTTCTCACTGCCTACCAGAAGAAGTCCAAATTCCTTTAAGTTGAATGTGAGGTCCTCTGGGAGCAGGCACAAATCTTGCTTCCAGCCTTCTCCCCAGCTGGGTCCTAGATCCATGAAATCAGAGGGATGCACAGACATCCCCCCTTCAAAATCAAATTGACCTAAAGATCAAAGAGATCAGGCTCCAAGTTCCCCCTGCAAATTCCCCGCCCACACCTTTCCATAAACCAGCTACATAACATTGAGAGAAAAATCATTTAACCTCTCTGAGACCTGTTTTCTCCCTGTCAGATGAGGTTAATAATCACCACCTTGATTATATCACAGGCTCTTTATGATGAACACAGCAGATACAAACTCACTTAAAGGTCCCAGTGGGTTCTGAACACCAAGACTCTATCATGGCTGAAGCTTCCTTATTCTTGAAAATTATCAGTTCTTTAAAAATAGAAAGCCATCTGTCCTAAATTTCTCCTACTGTAGAAAAAAAATTCATTTTGGGTCAATGATTTCATCATCTTGGCACCTCTATTTACCAAAGATATTCTGAGAGAATCTATTCACACCTCTTCTGCTTCACTGCCCAAAGGTAATCGCTATCATTTCTATCTTACACAGAATGGTATGGTTTCTACTAACTACATTGTATTTCAATAATCTATTCATGAACCTGATTTCTCCCAATGGAGGCTGGGGTACAGAATAGCAGATTGTGTCTGACTGAATTTAATATGTCCAACATTTAGTGTGTAGAAGAATTTATAGAATTGTAGAAGTGGATCTCTTCAAAATGTTATGACAATATTTAAACCTACATGGAGTTATAAAGATTTATCAGTATAATGTTGATAACCCTTAAACCAATTTATTCCAACAAAGATTGACTTTGAATAAACTGTACATAAGGCAACCAACTAGGCACTGTATCTATTTGTAAATCAGATAGAATGTGGCATGATGCTAGTTCCCAATCTTGGCTAAACATTGAAATCACCTGGATAAGCACTGGAAAAGAAACTGATGTCTCGTTACTCACTCTGGAAATTGCAATTTCTGATGCTTCATGCAGCCAAGCATCAAGCATCAGAATTTTTTAAATTTTCAACCTATGCTGAGAATTCCTATTCTTATGGTGAAAACAGGCTTGAAACAGGTAATTATGGGCATAATGAGTGTTTTGAAAGAGGAAGAATGTTATGAAAGTTACTTTCTATTTTAAGGGAGTGTTGAATCCTATATCCAGGAAATGAGTGGAAATGAAGACATCCTCAAACAAAGGAAAACCAACAACTTGTCAACAGCAGATCTAAACAAGAAGAATAGCTGTGAGAGTTCTCTAAACAGAAAAGAATTCCTGAAAAAATGAATTTTGGCGCTCCAGGAAAGAAAAGAACAATCAAGAAAGTAAAAACACTCTCTTAAAATGTTCCTAACTTATGTTTGCTTGTTGAAACATAATCACATCGCTGTCTAATGTGTTTTCAGTGTATATACAGGAACATTTAAAACAATTATAAACAAGGGAGAATAACTCTTTGACATTTATCCCAGAGAAATGGAAACTTATATTTATATGAATACTTAAACATAATTATTCATCATAAGACACCAAAACAAGGAAAATCAAAATGGAATGCTACACAGTAATAAAAAGATCAAACTATTGACAAAGGCGACAACATGGATGAATTTCAAGAGCACAGTGCTGAGTCATGTCAACACCATGGTAAAAGTGTGTGGATATGGAACAAAGTGTATAGATATGGAGGGGTAAGGCACCACGCCAGCACATGTGCCAGGAACTTGGGACTCTGGTGGATTGAGAAAGCTTTGGATCAGCACCATCACCCACTGGGCTTCTGAAGGTTGGGCTGAAGAGCCCATGCACTCCTGGACACAAGGATTGTGGATTGAATGAGGAAAGCAGCAAGGGGATAAGGGGTAGGGAGGATCACCATGGGAGTATCTTGTAAGTGGAAAGAATCCTGAGGGACTCCCAATGACAAGGTCACTGTACTTGCAGGTAAGCAAGAGGAATCAGACCTGGTGTTTTGGAGGGAAGAGATCGGAAAACCTTTACAGGTCAGACCAATGGACCAACCCACATGTGAGACCTTAGCTGGGCTTGTTAGCATGGATCATTGTGACCACCACACATCAGTCCACACAAAAGCTAGGGCTGGGAATCTGTCTGGTAAGGCCAGATCCCAGCACCTGACAGTGAATGTCAGAACAGGGACAGGAAGGCTGGACCATGACACTAACCAGCCCACATGAGAAGCAGGTCTGGGGATAGATTCTGTGAGGGATATGTGGACTCACCCTTGTGGAATTACAACTCCTGCTGGTTAGCTTAAGAGTTTGGGGTGGTGATGGACTGGACTAGGCATGACCATGGAACCTGCCAACACTCACAGGTACAGGGATTGTGAACAGGCTGGGCAGATCCATGCTGCAGCACCCATATGCACACCTCAGACAGGGTGTGGGGCAGGCCAGGCTGCAACATCCACAAGCCCATACAAAGGCCGGGATGGAGGAGCCAGGCTATGCCAGGTAAGGATCCAACACCTGCTGGTATGCATGAGATCTGGGCCTGAGAGTGGGCCTAATGGATGAACTTGGAAAACTCCCCTGCTGGGTCATAGCTCACATTAGTGAGCACGTGGTCCAGGCCTGGGTATTGAGCAGGCTGGGCAAGGTACCTCCATGTGCTGGCAAGTGTGGGAGTTGGTTTTGGAAGGGGGCAGACCTCTCAAGGCTGAGACAACCTTAGCCCATTACCAAGTGCAGAAAGCAGGCTGGAGCGCAGGTCATGCTGGGCAAGGCTATCACACCTTCCAGTTTACATGAGCCAGGAATGGGAGCAGACTGAGAAAGGTCAAGTTATAGCACCCACCAAAAAGAGCTGGGACTGGGAGCCAGCCAAATATGGCCAGGCTACAATATCCAAAGGCAAAGTCCAAGACAGATAAAGGGCTATGCCAAGCCAGACCAGAGCAACCACTGGCATGTGTGAGATCTGTGGCTGGAAACAGGCATGATGGGGGAGCAAAGGGGACAACCTGCCTGGGTTGTGATTCCCACTAGTTAGTGTGAAGGTCGGAGTGGGGGGGGGGCTTTATTCTGGTATGGGCATGGCTGCAGTGTCCCTTGGCACAAGTGTGGACTGAGTCTGTTATGCGCCAGACTGGGATAGACACCAGCACCCACTGATGCTCATGAGAACCATAGTGTAGGACGGGCTGGGTTTGGTCTCACCTCCTGCGAGTCCACGCATGAGCTGTGTCTGGGTGTGGACCACGCTTGGCTGTAGCACATGCAATAACAAAGAGAATGGGTAAGGACTAGGCAGGAAAGGCAACTATTCTTGCTTAGACAGGAGGTGGACTAAGTAGGGCTGGCCCATGGACCCACTCGTGCGCACAAGATCTGGCATTGGGAAATTTCCTGATGGAGGAGCTTGGGGACCTCATCTATTGGGACATAGTCCCTAAAGGTGAGTGCAAGAACCAAGACAGGGAGCATGTCAGACCAGGCCAGGTAATGGTACCCAATGGCATACATTTGACCCAGGTCTGTGGCATGCCGTGCTAGGCCTCTTTGTATCACCCACTGGCAAATCTGAGAACCAGAATGGAGAGTGAGTTAGGCGGGTTGGGCCACAATAACACACAAGTACACGTTAGGGCCAGAACTGGGGCCTGGGTTAGCTGGCTAGGTTATATCCCCCACCAGCATGAGCTGGAACTGGGGGTGGGCCGGGCCAGGCCCAGCTATATCACCCACTGGCAAATGTCAAGGTGAGACAGGCCATACCAGACAAGGCTGCAGCACCCACCCAGCACACATGAGACCTGGGGTGGAGCGGGGAGGGGAGCAAAGCCAGTAGGGGGCTGCATGACACCCCTCTGCTAGATCACTACTCCCACTGGTGAGCGTGAGAACTGGAATAGGGGTCAGACCAGACCAGGCAGGGCTACAACACCTGGTGGCCTGCATGTGAGCTGGATCAGGGAAAGCCAAGCTGGGTTGACATGAAGTGAATGGTTTAAAAAAAAAAAAAAACTAAATAATGAGCACAGTACATCTTAGTGCCTCATCTTTCTTGCCTAGGATATCATATGAGCACAAGTTTCTGTCCTGTCTGCTCCACTTCCTACCCAGTTCCCTGCTTGTGTCCTAGGAAAGCAGTCGAGGATGGCCCAAAGTCATGGGACTCTGCACCCACGTGGGAGACCCAGAAGAAGCTCCAGGCTTCGGATTGGCTCATCTCCAGCTGTTGCGGACACTTGGGGAGTGAACCAGGAGATTGAAGATCTTTCTCTGTATTTACTTGTCTCTGTAACTTCACTTTTCCAATAAAAAATAAATAAATCAAAAAAATGAAATATCACAGATCATTCTATACACACCTACAAGAGACTCACTTCTGCTTTAATAACACACAGACTGAAGGTATAGAAAAAGGTTTTCCATTAAAATAATAAGCAAAATACAGCAGAGGTGGCTCTACTTACATCAGGCAGTATTAGTTTAAGTCAGAAGACTGTACCAAGTAACAAAGGCAGTCATCATATACTAATAAAGGAGTCAATTCATCAAGAAGGTAAAACAATTGTAAACATTTATACAATCAACATGGGAACATGTAAATATATACAATAGAAACTAACAGAACTAAAAAGAGAAATAAACATCAGTACAGTGGTAATATTTCCCTCTCAACAATAGATATAACATCTGAATAGAACATCAATAAGAAAAACAATGTATTTAACAACACTATGACTGTGCAGACATACACAGAACACTCCATCCAACAACAGCAGAATACACACTCTTCTGAGATACACTCAGAATAGAACATATGTTAGACAACAAAACAAGGCTTAACAAATTCAAAACAACTTAAACCATACCAAGTTTTTTTTTTTACTACAATGGTATGAAGCTAAAAATCAATAACAGGAGGAAAGCTGGAAAGTTCACAAATGCATAGGATTAAAAAAAATTCCAAAACCCCAATTGGTAAAAGAGAAACAAAAATGAAAGTTTTTGAAAGTCTTCATACAAATGAAAATGTAAATATAGCATATCAAAACATATCGGATGCAACAAAATCAATTAAAAGGTGGAAGTTCATAATAGTAAACTCTACATGTAGAAGTCTCAAACATCCTACCTTATATATACCTCAAAGAACTAGAAAAACAGAAAGAAATCAAGCCTACAAGTAGCAGAAGGAAGACAATAATAAAGTTGGAGGAATAAAAAAATTATACACACAATATAAAAGACTGTACATACAGTATAAAAGATTAACAAAACTAAAAGTTATTTTCTTAAATATCAACAAAATTGGCAAATTACTGGTTAGACTAAGAAAAAAGATTTGAATAAACTTGAATTCAGAATTGAAATAGGAGATATTATAACTAACACAACATGAGAGAACTTCTATGTTTGGTATACGCTTGCAATGGGGGAATCTCAACTGAACTTGAGCTGTGGTTATGCAACAAGGTGGAGGAATCCACCATGGTGGGAGGGTTTGGGGAGGGGTGGGGAGAACCCAAGTACCTATGTAACTGTGTCACATAATACAATGTAATTAATGAAGTAAAAATAATAAATAATTTATAAAAAAAAGAAAAAAAGTTTATTGTAATTTTTCATTAAAGGATTAGTTTATTTTGGTGGAAAAACGTTTAGAATCTATACATATTTTTATCATGCACATTTCTCACAAACTGTTTTTAAAGGTTTATTTTTTTTTTTTCACTTCAAAGGCAGAGTTACAGAAAGAAAAGCAAACACAGGGAGAGAGAGATCTTCCATCCAGTGACCACAGTGGCTGACACGGGCCCTGGATGAAGCCAGGAGCCAGGAGCTTCATCTGAGACTCCCACATGGGTGTAGAGAACCAAGCCACTTGGGCAATATTTCACTGCTTTCCCAGGCACATTAGCAGGTACCTATATCAGAAATAGATTAGCTGGGACTCAAACCAGTGCCCAGATGCCAACACTGAGGGTGGAGGCTTAGCCTACTGGCACAGTGCTAGGCCCTTCTACAAACTTTTTGAATTTGTACCCTAGAAATACAAAAGGTCATGAGAAAGCACTATGACTAGATGTACTAAGTAGATAATCTAGAATGGCTAAATTGCTAGAAACAATATACCAAGATTGAATCATGAGCAAGCCAGGTAGGAGAACTTCAGGAACTCCCTTACTAGGGTCTAGCTCCCACTGGTGAGCATGAGTGCTGGGGTTGAAGGCAGGCCATGCCAAGTGCAGCACCCAATGAAATATATCTGGGCTGGGGTTGTGGGCAGACCAAATTGGCCCAGTCTTCAACACCCACTGGCATGTGTGAGAGCCAGAATGAGATGCAAGAAAGGCTGGGCTGAGCCACAACACCCTCCAGGTCACATGAGGACCACACTGGGGTCTAGATGGCTGGGCTAGGCTGTAGCATCTGCTGGCAAATTCTAAAACTGGGAACAGGCCATGCCGGGCTGGGTTGCAGCATCCACCAGCATGCACAAGATCTGGGGCTGGGAGTCATTTCAGTAGGAAAACACTGGGGACTCTCCTGCTAAGTTGTTGCTTCCACAGTTGAGTGGAATAGAGATTGGGTGCAAGCCAGTCTGGGCAGGACTATAGCACCCATCAGCACGCATGTGGACCAGCTGTAAGGATAAGCTAAGCTGCAGCACCATGGGTGTGCATGCCAGCCAGATAGGATGCAGGACATGATAGGCTAGGTTGTAGCACATGCCAGAATGGGCAAAAATCAGGGCTGGGGATGGGCCTGGTAAGGGTTTTGGGGTGCCACCCCAACTAAACCAAAGCATCAGCTGGTGAGCATGGTGGTTAGGCATGTAGCAGCCTGAGCTAGACTAGGCCACGGTACCTGCAGGTTTGCATAAGAGATGGGGCTAGAGGCAGAACTGATTAGGTAGCTGCATCATTAGTATGTGCATTGCTCACTAGTGCAAGTGACAGACAGAACCTGACCCTTCAATAGCTGGCACACATAAGATTCAAGTCTGAGGACACCCCAGGCAAGTTTGCTTGAAGGATATCACAACTGGACCACTAGAGTCAAACCCCAGCCTCAGGGAAAATTCACAGGGTATGTAGTCAGATCTTGAAGTATATATACTATCATACTTGGCTGCTTCAGATGCTGACATCCATGTAATAGAGAAAATATCCAGATGCACATGAAAGGCATGACAGATCTACAGACAATGTGGAATGACTCATCAAAAGATGGAAAGTCGAACAGGTTAAACAACTCTCCTGGCCAGCTTTGCAGCAAATGTCTAGGTCTGTAGATACTCCATAGTAGACCTGATCAGACAATAGACCCTAGAATGATTTCTTCAATCCTGGTGCAATGATGCCCACAATATCAGAACTATCAAGCAGCTCCCTGGGAACATTTCTAAAGTGAATCAAGTGATCGACTCCACCCTTGGGCACTGATATAATTTGACAGCAAGGAGTGGAATCCCCTTCCTTCACTTGCTCTCCCATGAACACAGGAGGAAGGAAAAGAAAAAGAACAGAAACAGTTATCTCACACACTTTCCTCCATACCTCAACCCTCCTCACCCTAATCCTAGGCCCCCATTGATGTGCATTCCTCCCTACTACTTAAACAATTTAAAATTTTTTAAAGTTGAAAGATTGACTCATGCAAAAATACAAAATATAAACAGAACAGTAACAAGGGAGCTGGATCAACAACCAAAAATCTATCCATAAAGAAAAATCAAGGATCTAAAGTTTCACAGCTAGATTTTGTCAAATACATAAAGAACTAGCATCAAGACATGCAGATTCCTTCAAAAAACTTAAGAGGAGTAGATACTTCCAAAATGATTTTACAAGACCAACATCTCTCTGATACCAAAACCACATGGAAAAATTACAAGAAAACTGCAGGCTAATATCTCTGATAAACACAGATGTGAAAATCCTCAAAAACACTATTAAAGGATCAATGGAACACTAAAAGCATCATACACCATGGCCAGTACAACATATCCCTGGAAAGCAAGGATAGTTCAACGCATTCAAGTCAGTAAATACATCACATTAAAATAACAATGGGAGATAATATTATCGATCTAAATGGCTGTTAGAAAAATAATTGGACAAAATTAGTCATTTCATGATTTTTTCCTTTTTTTTACATTTTATTATTATTATTATCATCTTATGATACAATTCCATACGCTCCTGGAATTTCCCTTATCCCCTCCCCAATTCCCTCCCCCCACCTAGTTCCTCTATATCATTACTAACATATAGTTCTTTATACTCAATCATATGTCCATCATTGCAGGCATGGACAATGGCAGAGAGTCCAGAATCCTATTGTCAAACTACAGTAAACAGTTTCATTGTAAGTCCATCTTTGTCTGCAAGCATAAATGCGTACTATAGAATCCTCACATCTGGGTGTTAGTCTCCATTTCACAGCTACTGTACATCCCCTCAAATGAAAAGTCATAATACAAAATCAACAATAGAAATAGAAAATCAAAATTTACAATGCCGAGAAGTTAAATGACATGATACTAGATATGACAGTCTCCATTACACAGCTACTATACATCCCCTTAAATGAAAAACCACAAAACAAAATCAACATCAGGGAGAAAAAAGAAATTAACAACACCAAGAAGTTAAATAACATGCTACTAAATGACTAACGTGTAGCTGAAGAAATGAAAATCAAGAACCTTCTTGAAGAAAATGATGCCACTGCACGATCTAGGAGTCACTGAATGATTTAATCAGAAGGAAGTGTTTTGAAGAGATGAAACTAATAGAAAACAATAAAACCCATGTGATGTAGTTTCTGCTGATCTTTGCTGAAGTGTGTCTCCTCCAGACAATAAACAGATGGGTTTTGTTTTTTAATCCAGTCTACTAATCTGTGACATTTGATTGAGCTTAAGTCATTTACATTCCGAATTTAACATGTATGGGTGGTACTTTGGTCCTGTCATTTTAGGAGTGGGTTGTTCATTGGTTTAGTCTTCTGTTGTCTTTTTACTGGGCTGCTCTTCCCATTTGCCTTTGGTTTTGGTAGGTGCTATTCCTCTTCTCCGTCAAGAGAACATCTTGAAGTATCATTTGTAGGGCAGGCTTGGAAGAGGCAAATTCTTTTAACTTTTCTTGACTGTGGAAGAATTTTATTTCATTTTCAAAGATGAAAGAAAGCTTTGCTGGATATGTTATCCTAGGCTGACAATTTTTTGCTTTTAGAATCTGGAATATGTCACTCCATTCTCTTCTTGCCTGTAGAGTTTCCTGTGAGAGATCTCCTGTGAGTTGAATTGGCATTCCTTTATATGTCAATTGATTTTTTTCATGTGCACCTTTAAGGATCTTTTCCTTATGTTCAATTGAAGAGAACTTGAAGATCATGTGTCTTGATGAAGATTGCTTTTGATCAAGCCTGTTGGGAGTTCTGTGCCCCTCCTGGATCTTGTTTCCCAATTCTTTCTCCAGATTAGGGAAATTTTCCTTTATTATTTCATTAAATACATTTGCAAACTCAGCTTCTCTTTCTGCACCTTCTGGGACTCCCATAACTCTTCTATTTGGCCTCTTAATAGTGTCTTTCAAGTCTTGAATACTTTTTTTTGGCTTGATCCAGCTCTGCTTCCAGCTTTTTGTTTGCTTCTGCCTGGTGACAGGAAATATCTTCCAATTCTGAGATTCTTTCTTCTGCTTGCTTCATTCTACCTTGGAGACTCTCCACTGTACTTTTAATTTGCTCTACTGTGTTCTTCATTTCTGATATACCAGCCTTGATTTGCTTTATTGCTTCCTTCACTTCTTTGAACTCTTGTATGTGCTTCTCATTTTTGAACAGAATCTTTAAAATGAGTCTTATGGATTCTGTGTCCCCCATTTTCTCGATGTCTTCCTCAGTGAATTATGAGGTTGGCAAGGGTTTTGCTCCTTTGCAGGGGAGTTTTGGGTAACATTCATTGTGCCTTTGTCTCTTCTTTTGCTCTTGGTCATTGCATTTCTGGTTAGCAGAGTCTTCTCCTTGGGGCAGGTTTCTAAGCTGTGTCACCCACAGGTCTACAATGCCATTTTACTTATTGCAGTTGGTACACAACTCTTGGCTTGCAGCCACTTGTGCCACAACCTCCAGCGAGTTCCAGGTCTGGGTTCTTATGTTAGATTTCCACCGTGGTCTCCACAGCCCCAGCTCCTGGCTCACCACTCTCCACCACCTGTGATACCGTGGTGAGGCTGCACTGTTGTCTCTACAACTTTTCTCCCACTTCCGGTTGGAGCAGGTCCTAGGATTAGAGAGACACCAGGCATCCTATATAATTAGGTTGTTCGTGGTGCTGATCTTGTCAGAACCTGTTGGACGTTGGGTCTGGGTGTCACACGGACCTATTTTCGATGGTACGATGCCACAGTCGGTATTATTTTCCTATGGGACCAGTGCGATCCATGGACCTCAGTGAGTTCTCATGGGCTCAGCACATGCGCAATTCACTGTTGTCCCCTGAAGTCCTAAAGCTATTGCCACAATGTACAAAATGGCGCCTGACGTACCACTACTTCAGTTCTTGATCTGCTGGCCGTCAGGTCTGAGGGCTACCCAGACCTGTCTTGGGTGGAACCTGTAGAATGCCATGGTGCTGCAATTCACTGAGTCAGAAATGAGTTCACTTCCAGCTCAGTGTATGCTCAGTCCTTTCCCTTGTCTTTGCCACCTTATGCAAAATGGCTCCCAATTCGGCTCTAGGGGAGTGACTGAGTATGAAATCCACCCTGTTCTCGCACTGTCCATCTGGGATCTTCTGCTCTGTCTCTGCTCCTGGTCAAATGAAACGGACCAGCAGGTTGGACAGTTCTTTGTCTGGGCTCACCTCCCAAGCTCCCAGTGAAAGTCCCTTTGCACCTGGTTGCTGGTGGAGTTCTGGCTACTGGTGGAGTTCAGATTGCTGTTAGCTGAATGCTGCTGGAGTATCAGTCACTGCAACACCACACCGTTGTGTCCACTGCTTTCCTGTGTCTGACAGTCTCCAGGTACCCCTCTACTGTTGTTCTGTCCTCTTCTATTTCCTGAAATATGTCCTCTCTGCTTCATCCTGATTAAATGTTTCTCTGTCTGTTTAAACGTGTCCTTACCCTGTTCCACCATCTTGATTCTCTCCATTTCATGATTTTTAAAAAAGCTCTGAACAGAATCACTATATAAGGTATGTACTTCATATAATGAAGACCATATGTGCCAAGCTCACAGCTAGCATTATATATAATGATACAAAGCTAAGAATTTTATCTCTAAGATGAGAAGAAAAAGATTGACCATTTTCATTCAACTTAGTACTTCCAATTCTTAATTTGGAAAGAAAAAGAAATATAATCACCCAAATAGCAAAGGAAGATGTGAAATAATCTCTGTAGATGTCATGATCCTACCTAAAAATTCCATCAACTAAAAAAAAAGAACAAATGGGATTAGTAAAGTTAAAGGATAAATTTTTCAAATGAACATATAAAAATCAATGGCATTTCTACTGATGAAAATTAACTACCAGAAAAAGAGATAAAATAACAGTCTCATTTTCAATAGTTCGCAAATCCAATAAAATACTGAGGAACACATTTAAGCAAGGAAACAAATGACTTGTACACCAAAAATTTGGAGACATTAGTGAAAGAAATTGAAGGCATAAATGAATTAAGAAAACATCTGTTATCAAGAATTGGAAGAAGGGCCCAGCGGTGTGGGCTAGCGGCTAAAGTCCTCGCCTTGAAGGCCCCAGGATCCCATATGGGCACCGGTTCTAATCCCGGCAGCTCCACTTCCCATCCAGCTCCCTGCTTGTGGCCTGGGAAAGCAGGAGAGGATGGCCCAATGCATTGGGACCCTGCACCCGCGTGGGAGACCTGGAGGAGGTTCCTTGTTCCCAGCTTTGGATCGGCGCCGCACCAGCTGTTGCGGCTCACTTGGGGAGTGAATCATCGGGTGGAAGATCTTCCTCTCTGTCTCTCCTCCTCTATATATATCTGACTTTGTAATAAAATAAATCTTAAAAAAAAAAAGAATTGGAAGAAATAGGGCTAGTTGTGTGACATAGCAGTAAAGCCACCACCTGCAACACTGGTCTCTCATATGGATGCCAGTTCCAGTCCCGTTTGCTGCACTTTTGATCCAGCTCCCTGTGAATTTACCTGGAAATACAGGAGAAGATTGCCTAAGTTGTTGGGCCCCTGCGTCACCATTGGAGACATAGAAGCTCCTGGCTCCTGGCCTTGGATGACCCAGCTCTTGCCACTACAGCCATTTGGGAAGTGAACAAATGGATGAAGATTTCTTTCTGTTTCTCCCTCTTTTTGTGTTCTGCCTTTTAATAAATAAGTAAATATTTTAAAAAGAAAAAGAAAATCATAATTAAGGTTGTTAACATGCCATACAATTCAAAGTCACTATATATGCAATAAAATTCCCAAATTCTTCTATTTTCCACAGAAATAGAAGAAGCAACTCTAAAATTCATATAGCAACACACACACACACAAACACACACTACCCTAAATATCTAAAAAATCTTTAGCAAGAACATCACACTTCCTGATCTCAACTCACATTACAGAGTTGCGGGAGTAGCATTTGGTGTGTTGGTTACAATACTATTTGGGATGCCCACATCCTATCATTTGAAGTTTTGGCTTTGTTTCCATTCTAGGTTTCTGCTAATGTGTACCCTAGGAGGCAGCAGGTGATAGTTTAAGTAGCTGGGTCCCACTGACCTAGGAGATCAAGTTTAAGTTCCCAACTGCTAGATAATGTAGGCACATGGGGAATGAACTAGCAAAGAGAATCATGAAATTTGTTTCTCCCTCTCTCTCTCTTTTTCTCTTGCTTTTTCCCTCCATCCCTCCAAAGCATTAAAAACAGAACTACTTCACAAGATCTTATTACAAAAGGCACGAATAACTAGGAAATACAATAAGGTAAAAATGACACGTAAAGTCCTTAGATTTAACATCATATTACCTTATATTAGGGCAAACATATGATATTTGACCTTTTGGGAATGGCTGATTTCCCTTAGCATAATGGTATCCAGCTTAGTGCATTTGGCCACGAACAATTGCATTTCATTTTTTTTAAATAGCTGAGTAGTGTTCCATAGAGTAGATGAACCACAGTTACTTTATCCAGTCCTCTGTTCATGGGCATTTAGGTTGCTTCCATGTTTTTGTGATTATTAATTGTGCTGCAATGAACATAGGGGTGCAGGTCACTTTCTCCTGTATCATCATGTCTTTTGGATATATTCCTAGAAGTGGAATTGCTGGGTCGTATGGTAGGTGGATTTTCAGTTGCTTAAGTATTCTCCATACGGACTTTCATAGTGGTTGTACCAGCCTGCAATTCCACCAGCAGTTGAGTAGGGTTCCTTTTACCCCGCAACCTCACCAGCAGGTGTTGTTGGTAGTTTTCTATATGTGGGCCATTTTTACTAATCAATCATGCATAAGACACTGATTGTAATCACCCAAGATTGTCAATGTCCTTTTATTACTGTTATTGCTATTGCTCATAAGTAACGATGATCTAGTCCTTATTGTGCTTTCATTAGTGCCACATGGGATACACTGGCACTTACTCCTACAGGAAGATGTTAGACACTCGTTTTCACCACCCTAGCATCACATTGACACCTTTGTTACATGTTCGTCAACTTCATGGGGATGAAGGTTCACCATTTATTTTCCCTGTGGTGGACTGTATCTAAAGGGATGCATAATGGAAATGTAGCGAAAATTAATATGTTCATAGGTGGAAGCAGAGAGAAGTATGCCCCCATGCATGCACTACAAGGATGTACTCAGAGCAAAATGGCTGATAATCTCCTACGTTGTTGGAAGACACCTCAGAGGCAGCACGGTGGATTTATTAAAATTCATGAAAGACACCCATTCACCAACACTGGAGGGGAGAACTGTGGGGAAGGGAGGGAATTTAGGGTGGGGGAAGGGAGGCCCCAGTGCTTATTAAACTATGTCATAAAATAATTAAAAATACTTTAAAAAAGAAAAAACAAAACTACTATATAACCCACAATCCCACTTCCATGCATATATTCAAAGGAGTCAATTTAAGTATCTCAAATAGATACATGCACTCCATTGTAGTATTATCTACAATAGGCAAGACATGACAAAGAAGGAAATCCTGTCATTTGTAACAACAGGAATGAACTTGGAGGGGATTATATTAAGTGAAATAAGTCAGATAGAGAAAGCCTATATTGTATAATCTCATTCATGCTATGTGCAAGCTATAAAAGTTTAACTCATAAAAACAGAGTAAAATGCTAGTTGCCATAGTTTGAGAGATTATAAAAAATAAGAAGTTGGGCAAAGAATATTCAGTGTCAGCTCTGAGCATCTAATGAGCACAGTTAATATTTGTGTATTATATACTTGAAGTTTGAAGTCAGATATCTAAGGTTCTTAACACACACATGCCAAAAAGATAACTATAGGTGGCAATAGATATACTAACTAACCTGATCTTGATAATAATTTCATGTATATACATATATCAAAGTATCACACCATATGCTCTAAATGTATGTGCAATTTTGCTTGTCAATGTTCTCTCAATAAAGCAGGGTGTGGTTAATCAATAAGCCATCACCTGAGCTAAAATTTTGACTACAGTCTCATCAGAAACTCTGAGATAGAATCATTCAACTAAATTACTCCTGAAATTCTTGAAACTGTGTAAGGCAATGTGTATTTTTTACGGCCATCAAGCATTAGGGTAATGTGTTGTGCAGATACAGGTATCTACTAATCTAGTCAATGTGCCAATATTTTTCAATTTTGAAAATTCAAAAGAAATTGATCAAGAAGATCTTTTTTTTTTATGATATCTTGGTTGGGTTTTGTTACTAAGATTATGTTAGCCTCGCAAGATGAACTGGAAAGCGGTTCCTCTTTTTATACTGTCTGAGTTTCTAAGTGACTGATGCTATTCCTTCCTCATATATGTGGAGAAATACACCAGAGGTGCTATCTTTGGCTTCAGAGGCAAATTTTTTAATTTAAAAGCATTGGCTATGTTGTTATTCCTCTATTTATTTTATTTTATTTCATTGTTTAAGATTTATATAAAATGAGTACATTTATGCTATGGCAATAATTTGGCAATTTTTAATAAATGAGTCAATTTTATTAATGGTTTACCATTTGTTTTTCTCTTTGCTTCTTGCACTGCCCTTCTTTACCTTTGAAAAAGGTCAGATGATGAGGAAACCATACTTGTACCCTCCTAATGTGCTACCAATGAGAGGTTCACTTTAGTAGTCTTCCTCTTTTAGTTATTCTCTGCCCATTCAGCAAAACCTGCTCTATGCAGCAATGAATGTTATTGTGACTCTCTTTTTGGAGACTCCAAATAATAAATTGCCAAAGACCACGATGCACATCACTTAATTCATTTTCCTAGGATTAGTAATCACGTTATATCACTGTCAGATCTATCACTACTGCTGAACAAACATTCTAAAATGCAGATATCCAGCCAAGATTTCAACATAAAATATGCTTCAGACCAGAGAGGGTATACCTAAGAAGCGGTTGAACTTGACTGGACAATAAGATGCTGGACTCTATGTTTGGTATATTCTTGCAACGGGGGAATCTCAACTGAACTTGAACTGTGGTTATGCAACAAGGTGGAGGAATCCACCATGGTGGGAGGGTTTGGGAGGGGTGGGGAGAATCCAAGTACCTATGAAACTGTGTCACATAATATAATGTAATTAACGAATAAAAAAATAAAAAGGAAAAAAAATATGGACTCCTGGGGCATGTCAGACCTTAGAATCACCTATCAATTTGGTCACTTATCTATCACCTTTTACCTGGGATAACTGAGTCTTTTCTCTAGCTTGTATCTGTTGTCAGTCACTATCTCATTCATGAAGAAAACAGGGACTCTAATGAAAAAATTAAGCTCTAAAAAGGGAAGCCATGTCAAGGGAAAGAAAAGGAAGTTTTAACTTCACAAGGCATCACAAGCAAAAACAAATCCCCACAGGTACTCAGTTCTCTAAATGTGGGCATTAAAATGAGGAGAATCAAAGCACCAAGAGGCACCTGGGACTTCCAGAGAAAGCAAACTCAGGATTTCTCAAGGTATCGTGTTGCTTCTCTGACCACTTTGCTTCTAACAACTACAAAGATCAATTCCACTTCTCTCCCAAATGAAGAAACACAAACTTCAGACATTTCTATTCTGTCCCGATCATAACAAAAAGTATCCATCTTCCCAGCTGCTAGTATCAATCTCCACCAATTAGTGAATCTGGGCACTGGAGTAGGTGCACTATGTGGCAGACTCCTTTGGGACTGCAGTCCTGACTTCCAACAGACCAGAGGAAGCTTTGAAAAAGTGCCTTAGAGACCTCCTTCGGAGCCTTCTCTATACAGTTCAACTGGTCTGGTCCTGCTGAAGGCTCAGTGGAAAAGAGAACCAGCCAAACAAAGCCAGTGAGTTCTTACCTGTCGCCTGAGCTAATTAGAGACCCCAGGTCCTGGCTTGACATGTGAAAAGGGATTAGGAAGAAATGGGAGGGAGGATGAGAAGATGAAAGTAGCTGTGGAGGAAGACAGCTCAATCCCATAAAGTGGTGAGGGAAAGCACTTGATAACAGGGAAAGGGGTTTTTTCAGAAGACCTCTCTCCCCTCCTCCATCCCCAACATCTGCCCAGGTTTTTACCTTTATTTTTTAAATTTTTTTTTGAGTCATCCTTACTGTGCAGGAAAAGCAGCTACAAAAGAATAAGGAGGCCTCTTGTCTTGCAACTTTCACCAAGCTCCTCCCACCCAGCTTCAAAGACTGGGAAATGCAGCTGACTTTCAGAGAAAAAGAAATCCACATAGGCTCTCTCACTACTCATTTATCTGCACAGCATTTGAAACCAACTTTGTTTCTGGATCCAAAGACCTCATGTAAATTAAGGGCCCAGAGTGTTTTTGAAAGCTCTAGTTCCATATCCAGATCTGCTACCTTAAGATTAAGGTGAACAGAGAAATGAAGAACCTGCCCCACTCTACACTCCCCTACCACATTATCACTACTACCCGTGCTCCTGTGCTTTCCTCACCTTTAAATAAACTTGACCGATAGGGAGTGGATGACCTCAGAGTTCTTGGCCTCCGAAGCCGTTCCAATTCCCCGTGGTCTCCTTGGCAGTTGGGATATAGTCCTTGGTGCCCATACTGATATTCCTTGGAGAGGTTCCAGGAGTCTCCAGGGTTGGGATACAAGCCTCCTCTTGTCCTCCTGCTGCACTTTGGGGTCCCCCCTGCTCTGTGCATATGACCTCCTGTTAAGAAGTTGTCAGGATCACTCTTGATTCCCATTGTATGTCATTATAGCTTTGCTAATGTCTAATACCGATTCGAGTCTGTTGCCTATAAGTTACCTGTCATATTCTTGATAGGTCATACTTAACATCTCCCACACGGGATGGAAGAAGCCCAGATCCTTCCTCACTGGATCTAATGTCATTGGAACAATAGCCTGGAGCCCTGAGTGGTCCTCAGAAACAGAAGCACAACAAATTTCCTTCAGGACTCAGGAGGGGAGGTTTCTCTGGCCCTTAGTTCCAACTTTGGCTCCCCACTCTCTCTTGCAATGACCATCAGGGTCGCTCCAGAGCACGAAAAAATTAGATCAGATAGACAGAGACCAATAAGGAAAGCTTAGAACAGAGAGGAAACAGTCAGTTCGGACTCACATGTACCTTACGAGGTAGGACACAAAGATTAATTACTCCTCACTAAGGTATTGCAGATTTTTCTGCACAGCCCTTCTAAATAAAACTATTCTGCACCTCAGTTGTTAACATGCGTCTTTAAGTTTTAAGCTGGTTTGACTATCCTAAAATCCACCAAGTTCAGCAAAAATTATGCTTCAATACTATAAACTGCTAAATATAAAAATGAAAATAGACACAAGACAGCTGAATAGTACCCTATAACCATTTTAAGGTGTATAGCAGCCAGTTGTGTACAAACTAAAATTCAAGTCAATGAGGTAGTCGTGGGACATAGTTAGAACTTGCATTTTTTTAATATATTGGTCACTCAATACCATGTCAATTAACTCCATAATGTTGTAAACGGTTGTTGATGTTATGTTGTGGCTTTTCATTGGAAAGGATGATATTCTGCTGGCTCTACTTTCATACCAGAGATGGTCTGCCCCAAGAAACTGTTGAATTTATCTGGACAATAAGAAACTGGACTCTATGCATGGTACATGCTCGCAATGAAGGAATCATGACTGGATTTGAACTATACTACTGCAACAATGTGAAGGAATCCAATATGAGGGGAGGGTAAGAGGAGGGGTTGGGGGAAACCCAGAGCTTATTAAGCTGTGTGATAAAATGAAATGTAATAAAAAATAGAGTGGCACAGAGGAAAAACTGATGGATGTCAATCTGGGGAATCTTTTTTGGTTATCATATCAAACAAAAGAAACAAGTGATGCTTCACAAAACTAAAAACTTTCCACACACTGAAAGAAACAACAAAATAATAAGCTAGCTAATAAAACAAAAGAAAAAACCTTTAAGCTATATATATATATAGATAATTTTAAAAATATTTATCCTGATTTTTTTATTTTAAAGACAGAGTTACAGAGAGAGAAGATTAGAGACAGAGAAAGAGGTCTTGCATTCGCTGGTTCACTCCCCAAATGGCCACAACAGCTGGAGCTAGCCCATCAGAAGCCAGAAGCCAGAATCCAGGACTTGAGCCAGCCTCACTGTTTTCCCAGGCCATTATCAGGGAGCTGGATCAGAAGTGGATCAGTCAGGACACAAGCTGGCATACATATGGGATGCCAGTACCACAGGAAGAGGTTTAGCCTGTTATGTCACTCCAAAATATATAAGAAGTTCACACAACTCCGTAGAAAGAAAAAAGGAAGAGAGAGAGAGGAAAAGAAAGAAAGAAAGGAAAGGAAAGGAAAGGAAAGGAAAGGAAAGGAAAGGAAAGGAAAGGAAGAAAGAAAGAAAGAAAGAAAGAAAGAAAGAAAGAAAGAAAGAAAGAAAGAAAGAAAAACTAAGAATAGGAAATGTACCTGAATCAACATTTTTCTGCAGAAGACATAAAGATGGCCAAAATGTATAGGAAAAGATGTTCAACATCACTAATCATTGGAGAAAAAAAATTAAAAGCTACAATGAGATATTACCTTTTACCTGTTAGAGTGGATATTACCAAGAAGACAAGATATAGAAAGTGTTAATAAGGATGTAAAGAAAAAGGAACCCTTGTTGACTATTGATGGAAATGTAAATTGGTACAGTATGAAGGAAAACAGTGTGAAGGATCCCTGAATCACTGACACAGCCTCCTAACAGATCTCACTGCATTCACTCTTGCCTGTCTTCAAACTATTCTCCATAGAACAGCCAGAGAAATTTGCAACATATAAGTAAGTCTTGCTCACCATATGCATGCTCAAAGTCCTCTAAAAGCTCTCTACTGGGACCAATGCTTGAGGTATAGTGTGTAAAACCACTGCCTGCATCACCAACATTGCTTGTGGGCACTGGTTTGAGTCCTCTTCCTGCCCCATTCCCTGGTAATGTTCCTAGGAAAGCAACTGAGGACAACCCAAGTGCTTAAACCCCTGTACCCATGTGGAAGACCAGGGAGAAGCTCCTGGCTTCAAATCAATCTAGCTCAGTCCAGTTCCAGTTGCTGTGGCCATTTACAGAGTGAGCCAGTGGAAGGAAGATTTGCCTTCCAAATAATAAACCAAAATTTTGGGGTTATTTTTGTTTATTTAAGAAAAGCTCTTAGAGGCGAGCCGAGGGCTGCGGGAGAGGACGTCTAGCTTGGATCCCGAACCCAGTCCGCCATGTGCCCATGGCTCATGGCGGGCTGGGCCCGGACATGCCTGGGTGCGGCCTGCTTCCTTCTGGGGTGAGTACGCCGAGGGGGGAGGCCTCCGTGACTGGGCATGTCCGGGACCCACCCAACACCCTCATTGGGTGGTGGGTGAACGGGATTGGGGAGGGGCGCAACCTCGGGCCTGCAGGATTTAACCTCCGGCTGCCAGAGGCGAGCCGAGGGCTGGGGGAGAGGACGTCTAGCTTGGATCCCGAACCCAGTCCGCCATGTGCCCATGGCTCATGGCGGGCTGGGCCCGGACATGCCTGGGTGCGGCCTGCTTCCTTCTGGGGTGAGTACGCCGAGGGGGGAGGCCTCCGTGACTGGGCATGTCCGGGACCCACCCAACACCCTCATTGGGTGGTGGGTGAACGGGATTGGGGAGGGGCGCAACCTCGGGCCTGCAGGATTTAACCTCCGGCTGCCAGAGGCGAGCCGAGGGCTGCGGGAGAGGACGTCTAGCTTGGATCCCGAACCCAGTCCGCCATGTGCCCATGGCTCATGGCGGGCTGGGCCAGGGTGGCCAGTGCGCCATTTGGCGCCAGGCTGTGTCTGCTGGCCCCCCGGCCGGGGAGCTCTGGGGTATTGGACATCTGAATCGCTGCTGAGATAGCTCTAGAGTGACCCCACTGTTTCTGGGATCTGAGTCAATCCTAAAGATTCCCAATGCCAGTAACTCTTCCTTTGAAGAACTTCCAATCCCTTAATAATGCTGAGCTTTGAACACCTATCAAGTAAAAGATAAGCTCCGGCTTGTGTAGCAGGCTGGCACCTAATGGTCCTCGGAGCAACCACGTGCAGGTGCGTGATTTACAGCTAGGAACAGTCCCAATCTGGGATGCCACAGCTGGGATGAGGTTCCCACCAAGGGGTGTATGTGCTGGAATGGGGGCTGCGTTCTATCTAGGAAACAGTTGCAGTCACCCGAGGCACTAGTGTGGGCTGGGATTGGATGCACCAGGCCAGTTCAGATCCCAGCACCATCTGGTGTTATGGAGAAACAGGGTAGATGTGGGACTGACTAGGCTGGGTCTCAATCCCCTTCTGAGCCATGTGTGAGCTGTATGTGGGTATGGACGAGCCATGGCTGGGCTGAAACATCCAACAACAAGAGTCAGAATGGGGTGAAAGCCAGCCAGGAAAAGCCACTGTTCCTGCTAGGACAGGAGGTGAACTGAGTAGGGTTGGCTCAAGAACCCCCTGGCAAGCGCAAAATCTGGCATTGGGGAGGGTTCTGATGGAGGAGCCTGGGCAACTCCTCTGGCAGGACACAGTCCCTGCAGGTAAGCGCGAGAAGCATGATTGGAAACAGCCCAGAATAGGCCATGGAAAGTTTCCCACTGGCATGCATTCGGCATGGGTCAGGAGCAGGCCAGGCTGAATCAGTTCATGTCATCCTCTGGCAAATCCGATCACCAGAACAGAGTGTGGAATGGGCCGGGTTTGGTTGCGACAAAACCAGTACACATTCTGGAACGCCAGGGCGTGGTTGCCTGTACTGGATATGAATGCAGCACCCATCCAGCACACGTGAGATCCAGGAAGGGAGGGGCAGAGCTGTCGGGGGGGTTAAGGGGCTGGTCCCCTCGCTGGACAACCACTCCCACTGGAGAGTGTTGGCTGGGATAGAGACAGACACGACTAAGCAAGGCTACAACACCTGTGCGCTGCATGTGGACAAGATCAGGGCCACAGCATCAGCTGGCAGAAGCTGGCACTGGGGACTAATTCTGTCGAGTCAAATCACAGGACCACCTAAAGAGTGCATAAACCGGGACAGAGAGACCTGGGAGGGAAAAAGTGGGTTCCCCCTTCTTGGGTCACTATTCCCGTGGGAGGGCATGAAAACTAGGACGGGGGCTGGGATGGCTAGACAGAGGCACTCAACAACATCTGTGAGGGCTGGATGGTTGAGTCGATTAGATAGAACTAAGCTTTAATACCCATTGACAAGTACCAGAGCCAAATGGGATGGGGGACAGACTGGTCTTCTGCTACACAAATTGGCAAACCAGGGTAGGGGGCAGGCTTGGTGGGGGTTATTGTGGGTCGCCCCGACTAGGCTGCAGCTACCACTGGTTGATGTAAGGGCCGAACCAGACTGGACTGCAACACCCATTGGTTCCAGTGCAACTCGGGACTGAAAACAGAACCAACACAGCAATTGCAACCACCAGCTGATCAGGGTGATGGACTGTGCCGGGCCCTGTGCTTGCTAGAACATACAAGAATCTGGTCTGGGAATACCTCAAAGTATCTTTGGAGATCTCCCCACTTGAACTGCTGGACTCAGAATTCTAACCAAGAAAAGACAGAAGACAGAATAGGACAATCATTCATCTCAGCTACATGTTGGCAGCGAAATATGGGACAAATGGAGACTTCATGATGGACCATATCAATCAGTGGACCACCTCATCGAGCGAAACTGGCAGTGACTCATAACTGGAGAACTATTAACTCCACTTGAGCACATATCTCAGAGCATGCCCCACATTCGGGACTTGGGGTGGGCGGGAAACCGGGTGGGGCTTCTCCCTCAATATCCCCTTTTACCTCAGATACATGATGGAAACAATATGGACATAATAGCATTGCCCACCTCCCTATCCCCCTGAACCTTTTTTTTTTCTTTTTTTCTTCTCTTTCTTGATTTTCCTTCAACTATAGTTAACTATGTAAAGATTGTCAACAACAATACAATAAAATGGATTATAAAAAAAAAAAAAACAAACAAAAAAAAAAAAAAAAAAAAAAAAAAAGAAAAGCTCTTTATTGCTCAAAGGTAAAATTAAAACTTTCTGAAACAGCTACAAACCCTGGCATTCTCCAGACCTTGTGTTCCTATAAAATACATCCACCACTCTAACCACACCAAAAGACTCATCAGTTCCAAACATACCAAGCACTCTTACCATCAACCCCATGCCCTTACATATCTTCCAGTTTCTTGAAATTTCTGCTTGCCTTTCTTGATGAGTCTATTCTTCATAACTCAGCTCAATTGTTACCTCCAAGTGAGTACTATTATGTAACAAAGTACACTTGCTAAATCACTCTTTACACATAAGAATCATCAGAGTACAAATCCTGACTACAATTTCCTGTGTGTGACCTTGAACAAGTCATTAAATCACCATCAACCATTTACCTCTTTAAAATGGGGATAGCGATATGTTCCTCATTGAGTTGTTATGAGATGCAAAATAAATAAAACACTTAAGGTGGTTAGCACAGTCCCTGACACTTGTATCTTTCACAAAATAGTTGACACAACCAGAAAAGAAGTCCTCAGCAACACATTATATTCAAACTTCCTAAGTTAAAACAGAATCATGAAATTTGAGAGAGGCTCCTGTTCATTTTTTAAAGAAACTCCCACCAAACTTATGGCAGACTTCTCAACAAAAGCCCTACAACTCAGGAGACAATGGTTAGATATAAGTCATAAAAGGAAAAAGAAGCATGGCAATCCAGAATACTTCACATGCAAAGTTCTCATTCACAAATGAAGGTGAAAGAAAGATCTTCCAGGACAAGCAAAAATTAAAATAATTCATCACCACTCAGCGACATGCAAAGAGAAAGTCAATCAACATCATGAAAGAAAGTAAACATACTCCAGCTATAAGCACCTGTCTGGATTGCCATGTATCTATTCAAGTGATACACTGCTGGGAGAAAAGCAACCAGTGGCTGGGGAGGGGTGCATTTTGGGCCTAGTTAATGTCAAATTTGTATTAACTATATAAGTATGTCAGCATGGTTGATTTTTTAAAAGATAAGTGAAAAGGACTATGAATTCTGAGCTGGGACATACCATCCCAGCCCCCAGGTAGGGGGCTGCAAATTGCTTGGGGACATATTGGAGTGGGAGCAGCTAAGTGCATATTTGAAAAGGAAGGAATGACTTCTATGGTCTTCCACAGATGGAGCCATTGCACTCACAGGTAGATGAGGGAGCTGAGATGGAACGGTTTAAGGTGGAAACCAGAGGGCCAGGCCAGGCAGGACTGCAACATCTGTCAATTCACCTGGAGGCTGGGTGTGGGCCAGGTTGGACTAGGTTGCTGCACCCACTGATGAGAGCTGGGACTGGGCACAGGCCGGGCTGAGCCAGGCTGTAACACCTCCTGGAAAATGCTGAAACTGGGTTGGGCCCTGTCAGACTGAACTGCAGCACCGGTTGGCACATACAAGAGCCAGGGCTGAGAGTGGTCCTGGAAAGGAAACTTCAAAGATTCCCTTGTTGGGCCACTGCTTCCAGTGAGAAACATGAGAACTGGGACTGGGGATAGTCTGAGGGCAGGCTAGACTGCCACACTCACTGACATGCACGAGAGCAAGAATAGGTGAAGGTCAGCTGACTTATACTACAGTACCAGCTGGTAAGTGCCAAGACTGGGTGTGAGTCATGTCAAGCTGGACTGCAGTACCCCCTGGCAGGTATAAGATCCAGAGCTGGGAGCATGCCTGGCAGGGGAACTGTGGAAACTCCCCTGCTAAGCTATACCTATAGCTGGTAAGCATGAAAACCAGGGCTTGGGGCAGGTCAGGCCAGACAAGTTGGCAGCACGTGTTGGTATACATGAGTGCCAGGTCTGGGGATGGGTCCGGTTGAGCTAGGCCACAGTACTCATGAGTGTGCCCAAGAGCTGGATGGGATGCAGGCTGGGCTGGACTAGACTGAAACAGATGCTGGCATGCACAAAAACTGGGACTGGGTTCAGGCCTGGTAGGGTTTATTGAGACTTGCCACAATTAGGCCACAGAAATCACTGGTATGCATGAGGGCTGGGTCTGAGGCAGGCTGGGCTGGGCTACCTGCAGCACCCATCAGTTTATGTAAGCTACAGGGTTGGGGCAGAACTGTCCAGCCAGCTACATCCACCTGTAGGTGCATCGAATGGTGCAGGTGACAGAACAAACCTGACTGCATTAGCTTATGCACATAAGAAGCCAGTCTGTGGTCATCTCAGGTGAGGTTTTTGGGGGGGACTCCCCAACTAGACTGCTGTACCCAGACCCCAGACACAGGGAAATGACAGAATATATGGTCAAACCTTGGAGTACATGTGTTGGGGCTGGGTCTACTCAGGTGCTGATGCTGGTGCAGAGGACAACATGCCCAGAAGCACACAGGAACATGACAGTCAGCTCATCTAGGCCAGCAGGTGCCTGCCTCATCAGAGGATGGAAAGCAGAACAGATTGGACCATTCTCCTGGCCAAGCTTTGCAACATGTAACTGGGTCTGTGGATGCACTAAGGTGGATTTTCTAACCAAGAGATCTTAAAAATTTTTTCTCAACCCTGATGCAACGAAGCTGACAATATCTCAAAATTATCAAAACCACCCATTGACACCCTTGGAACAGTTTCCCATCAGGGTCTCTAGGGTACCAACAAATGACCCTCCCCATCCTTGGGTGTTGATATGGTTTGACAGCAAGGAGTGGCCCCCCTCCCCTCCTCTCCTGCAGACACAGGAAGAAAAAACCAAAACATTTATCCCAGCCACCTTCCTCCCCACTTGACCCTGCCCACTCTAAACAGAGGCTCATATGGTCATACCTCCCTCTCAACTATTTAAACAATGTTAAAAATAAATTTATTTATTTATTTATTTATGATACAGTTCCACAGACACTGGGATTTTCCCTTCCACTCCCTAAAATTCTTCCCCGAACCAACTGATTTCACCTATATTACAATAGTATAGTCCTTTATAAACCGTCATAAGTCTATTATTTTGCTATTTAAGTGTATCCTGACATTGTAGGTATGGACAATGGCAAAGAGCCCAGCATCTTATTTTTTAAATATATGTAACAGTTTCATGAGCCCTGGCGCAGTGGCCTAATGGTTAAAGCCCTCACCTTGCATGTGCCAGGATCTCATATGGTTGTTGGTTCATATCCCAGCAGCTCCTCTTCCCTTCCAGTGAAGTTGTGGCTTGGGAAAACAGGAGAGGATGGCCCAAGACCTTGGGACACTGCATCTGCCTGGGAGACCCAGAGGAGGTTCCTGACTCCTGGCTTCAGATAGGCTCAACTCCAGCCATTGCAGCCACTTGGGGAGTGAATCAACAGATAGAAGATCACACTGTCTCTCCTTCTCTGTATAAATCTGACTTTCCAATTAAAATACATGTTTTTTTAAAAGATAAATTTAACAATATCATTGGGAGTCCATCTTTGATTTGTAACTAAAGATGCATACTGTATTGTGCCTTCACAGCTGAATATGGTAGTCTCTATTAAACAGTTCCTATACATCCCTGTAAATGAAAGACTATAAAACAAAATCAACAGGAAGAAAAATAGAAAATGTACAACATGAAGTTAAACAGCATGCTACTGAATGACCAATGTGTCACTAAAGAAATGAAAAAGAAAATCAAAATCCTTCTTGAAGAAAATGATGCTACACCTATGTGTCACTGAATAAATTAATAAGAAAAAACTTTTTCAGAAAATGACAAGAAAAACAAAACATAAAAACCCATGAGATGCAGCAAAAACAGTATTGAAAGTGACATTTATAACAACAGGTGCTTACACAAACTTTAAATATCTCAAATGATCTGATAATACATCTCAAGGATTTATTAAAAACAAAAATGAACAGGAAGCAACTAATAATAATCACAGCAAGAATAAATAGAATTGAAGGTAAAAAACTACAAATCTCAGCAAAAAAGGGCCATTTTTAAGAAGACGAGCAAAACAAACTTTTAGCCAGACTAGCAAAGAAAAGCAAGAGAGAAAAACCAAGTAAAATTAGAGATTTAAAAAAAATCACAAGAAACTAGTAAGGTGATCCATTCTTTCTGAATGGATCCTTTGATCATTGCATGGTGTCCTTCTTCATCTCTTGCTATTTTTCACATCAAAGTTTATATTGTCTGGTATAAGAATGACTGCACCAGCTTGTTTTTCTTTTCCATTAGCCTAAACTAGCTTTTTCCATTCTTTCACTTTTAGTTTCCATATATCATTGTTGGTCAGATGTGTTTAATCTAGGCAACAGATAGAAGAGTTTTGCTTTTTGATCCAGTCTGCTAATCTATGTACACAGAAAACCTAGCAAGAGAACAAAGGAGATTTAAAACAAACAACAGGAATTCTCATGGGAAAATTCCAGGCTCAAGTTATTACTTTTCTTTTTTTAATCATTTATTTATTTACTTGAAAAAGTTTACAGAAAGCAGAGGGGAAACAGAGATGTTCCACCCACTGGTTCATTCCACAAATGATTACAATGGTTGGAAATGGGCTAATCAAAGTCAGAAGCTAGGAGATTCTTTTGCATCTCCCATGTGGGTGACAGAGGTCAAGGACTTGGGCCATCTTCTGCTCTTTCCCACACACACTAACAGGATGCTGGATTGGAATTCGAGCAGCCAGAACTTGAACTGATATGCATATGGAATGTCAGCATTACAGGCAGCAGCTTTATCCACTACACCACAATGCTGGTCTCAAGCTTTACTTTTCTTTTTTTTTTTTTTTTTTATTATTTAACTTCATTAATTACATTGTATTATGTGACACAGTTACATAGATACTTGGGTTCTCCCCACCCCTCCCCAAACCCTCCCACCATGGTGGATTCCTCCACCTTGTTGCATAACCACAGCTCAAGTTCAGTTGAGATTCCCCCATTGCAAGCATACACCAAACATAGAGTCCAGCATCTTATTGTCCAGTCAAGTTCAACGTCTTCTTAGGTATACCCTCTCTGGTCTGAAGACAGAGCTAGCAGAGTATTATCCCAGTCAATTGAAAGCTCCATCATACCATCAGCAAAAATTTACATCATTATGGAATTAATTGACATAGTAATGAGTAACCAACATGTTGAAAGTAAATACGAGTTCCCAGCCACCTTCTGTGACCACCTCACCTATACTTCAATTTAGTTTATACACAACATATAACATTCAAAGCATAACATGTTATACATAACATCATATCATCTTAAATTAAGGCAAACATGTGGTATTTAACCTTTTGTGATTGGCTCATTTCCCTTACCATTATGGTTTCCAGTTTGGCCCATTTGGCCACAAAGAACTGCATTTTGTTTTTTTTAATAGCTGAGTAGTATTCCATGGAGTAGATGAACCATAGCTTTCTTATCCAATCCTCTGTTGATGGGCATTTTGGCTGCTTCCATGTTTTTGCAATTACTGATTGTGCTGCTATGAGCATAGGAGTGCATGTTGGTTTCTCATAAAACAATTGTTCTGGATATATTCCTAGGAGTGCTATTGCTGGATCATATGGTATGTTGAATTTGAGTTGTTTGAATATTCTCCATACTGATTTCCATAGAGGCTGTACCAGCCTGCAGCCCCACCAGCAGTGGAGTAGGGATCCCTTTTCCCCGCAACCTCGCCAACAAGCGTTGTTGGTGCTTTTATTCATGTGGGCCAGTCTTACTGGCGTTAGGTGGTACCTCATTGATGTTTTAATTTGGATTTCCCTTATTGCCAGGGAACTTGAGCATTTTTTCATATGTTTATTTGCCATTTGGGTTTGTTCCTTTGTGAAGTGTTTGCCCATTTCCCGTGCCCATTTCTTGAGTGGCTTGTTTGTTTTGACATTTTGGTTGTTTTGTAGCTCTTTGTATATTCTGGAGATCAGCCCTCTATCACCTATGTCGTGTGCAAAGATCTTCTCCCATTCTGTGGGTTGCCTTTTTACTTTGTTGATTGTTTCTCTAGCTGTACAGAAGCTTCTTAGTTTGATGAGGTCCCAATTGTTTATTTTGGTCTTGATTTCTACTGCATTTGGGGTCTTTTTTAGGAAGTGAGGGCCTACCCCTAAGTGTTCCAGTGTGTTTCCAACATTTTCTTCCAAAAGTTTGAAGGTTTCTGGATGTAGGTTTAGATCTGTTATCCATTTAGATCTGATCTTAGTGTATGGTGAGAGATGTGGATCTATTTTTTTGTTTCTGCAGGCTATTAACCAGTTGTCCCAACAGCATTTATTGAACAGACCTTCCCATTTGCCTGGATTGTCGTTTGTCTTTTTGTCAAAGATTATTTGGCTGTATCTGTGTGGGTTTCCTTCTGGTGTTTCTATTCTGCTCCATTGATCTTCCTCTCTATCTTTGTGCCAGTACCAGGCTGTTTTGATAACCACTGCCCTATAGTATGTCCAGAGGTCCGGAACTGTGATTCCCCCTGCTAACTTCCTGTTCTTCAGGATGGTTCTAGCTATCCGTGGTTTTTTGTGCTTCCAGATGAACCTTTGGATCATTGTTTCCAGTTCCATGAAGAATGTTTTGGGCAATTTGATTGGGATTGCGTTGAATGTATATATTGCTTTTGGCAGTATAGACATTTTAATGATATTGATTTTACCTATCCAGGAGCATGGGATGTTACTCCATCTTTTGAGGTCTTGTTCAATTTCTTTTTTAAGTGGTTTGTAGTTTTCTTCAAATAAGTCTCCTACATTTTTGGTTAGATTTATTCCCAGATATTTCATACTTTTCTCTGTTATTTTGAATGGTATCTTGCTGGTTAAGTCTTTTTCCATCTTGGGGCAGCTCGCATACACTATGGCTGTTGATTTTTGTTCATTAATTTTGTACCCTGCCACTCTACCAAACTCTCGTACAAGTTCTAGCAGTCTCTGTATTGAGTCTCTTGGCTCTTCTACATAAAGAATCATATCATCTGCATATAGTGAGAGTTTGACTTCTTCATTTCCCATTTGGATTCCTCTGATTTCTTTTTCTTGTCTTATGGCCTCAGCAAGTACCTCTAGGACTATGTTGAATAGTAGTGGAGAAAGTGGACATCCCTGTCTTGTTCCAGATCTCAGTGGGAAGGGTTCCAGCTTTTCTCCATTCAGTATGATGCTGGCGTTGGGTTTTTCATATATGGCTTTAATTATGTTGTGGATTTTTCCATCTATGCCTACCTTGGTTAGGGTTTTTAGTAGGAAGTGGTGTTGGATTTTGTCGAAAGCTTTTTCTGCATCTATTGATACTATCATGTGATTCTTGTTTTTCAGTTTTTGGATGTGGTGTATCACATTTATGGATTTGCGAATGTTGAACCATCCCTGCATTCCAGGGATGAATCCTACTTGATCTGGATGAACGATCTGTCTGATGTGTTTTTGAATTCTGTTGGCTAGGATTTTGTTGAGAATCTTAGCATCAATGTTCATCAAAGAGATAGGTCTGTAGTTTTCCTTCTCTGTTAGTTCTCTGTCTGGTTTTGGGATTAAGGTAATGTTGGCTTCATAGAATGAGTTGGGAAGGGTTGCCTCTTTTTCTATTGTTTTGAAGAGTTTGTAGAGGATTGGGGTCAGTTCTGTTCGGAATGTTTTGTAGAATTCTGGAGTGAAGCCGTCTGGGCCTGGGCTTTTCTTTGTTGGGAGGTCTTTAATCACTGATTCAATCTCTACTTCAGTTATGGGTTTGTTCAGGTCGTTTGTTGCCTCTGGGCTAAGTTTTGGCAGGTGGTAGAAGTCTAAGAACTTTTCCATTTCTTGGTGATCTTCTGATTTGTTGGAGTACAGTGCTTTGTAGTAATTTCTAATTATGGCCTTAATGGATGCGGTGTCTGTTGTTATGTTGCCTTTTTCATCTTTGATGCTGTTAATTCTTGCCTTCTCTTGTTTTTTCTTTGTCAGTCGGGCCAGTGGGGTGTCTATCTTGTTTATCTTCTCAAAAAACCAGCTTTTTGATTCATTGATTTTGTGTATGGTTTTTTTTATTTCTATCTGGTTGATTTCCTCCCTTGTTTTGATGATTTCTTGTTTCCTATTGTGTGTGGGGCACTTTTGCTGTTGTTTTTCCAATTCCTGGAGGTGTGTGTTTAGTTCTTGTATTTGGCGCCTCTCTTGGGCCTTGACATGAGCTCCAATTGCGATGAGTTTACCCCGTAGCACTGCTTTGGCAGTGTCCCACAAATTTTGGAATGTTGTGTCAGAGTTTTCATTGGTTTCCATAAATTTTTTGATCTCATCTTTAATTTCTTCTCTGATCCATTGTTCGTTTAATAGCATATTGTTCAGCCTCCAAGAGTTTCTGTATTTCCTGGGGCATTTTGAATTGCTGATTTCCAGCTTCATTCCATGGTGGTCTGAGAGGGTACATGGTATGATTCCTATCTTTTTGAAGTTATTTAGGTTTGCTTTGTGTCCTATCATGTGGTCGATCCTGGAGAAGGTGCCATGCACTGCTGAAAAAAATGTATAATCTGTGGCCTTAGGGTAAAAAATTCTATAAATGTCAACCAAGTCCAGTTGTTCTATTGTTTGTATGAGCTCTGTTGTTTCTTTGTTGAGTTTTTGTTTTGTTGATCTGTCTATTGTTGTTAGTGGGGTGTTAAGATCACCCACTATTATTGTGTGCATATCTATGTCTCCCCTTAAGTCCGTGAGTAATTGCTTCACGTAGCTAGGTGCGTTTGAATTTGGTGCATATATGTTCACAATGGTAATTACTTCCTGATGGATCAGTCCCTTCACCAATATATAATGTCCTTCCCTGTCCTTTTTGATGTGTGTCAGATTGAAGTCCACATCATCTGAAATTAAGACAGCTACCCCGGCCTTTTTTTCTCGTCCATTGGCATGAAATATCTGTTTCCAACCTTTCACTTTCAGCTTCTTCGAATCTCTTCTGGTTAGATGTGTCTCTTGTAGGCAACAGATAGTTGGGTCCTCTTTGATAATCCATTCTGTTAATCTATGTCTTTTGATTGGTGAGTTCAGGCCATTTGTGTTAAGAGTTAAAATTGAGAGGTTGTGATTTTGCCCTGCCATACTTGTTTTTGTGGGTGTTGATATCTGTGTAATTGCCCTTCCTTGTGTGGACTTTAGTGGGGAGATCTTCCTGTTTGCCATCTTTGCTTATGATTCACCTCCTTTTTTTCTGGATTTAGTGCATTTCTAAGGAGATTTTGTAGAGCTGGTTTTGTGCTGGCATATTCTTCTAATTTCTCTTTGCTGTGAAAGTATTTGATTTCGTTCTCAAATACGAATGAGATCTTTGCTGGGTACAATACTCTTGGTTGACAGTTGTTCTGATTCAGGATTTGGAAGATCTTTGTCCATTCTCTTCTTGCTTGTAAAGTCTCTTCAGAGAAGTCAGCAGTGACCCGGATTGGTTTTCCCCTGTATGTGATCTTTTCTCTGCTTCGTACTTGTCTCAGGATTCTTTCTTTGTCTTCATTGGAGTGGAACTTGAGCACCATATGTCTGGGTGAAGATCGCTTTGGGTCATATCTGCTGGGAGTCCTCTGACCGTCCTGGATTTGGGCTGGGTTCATGTTCCAAGTGTTTTGGAAGTTTTCCTGTATAATTTCGTCGAGCACCATTTGCATTCCTGACTCTTTTTCCGCTCCTTCAGGAAGGCCAATAATCCTAATATTCGATTTTCTGAGGTTGTCTTTCATTTCTTGTATGGTCTTATTGGCTTTGTTCAGACTTGTCTCCAGCTGTTTAATGAACTGTTAATGTTCGTTTTGTGTGTCTTCCGTTTCAGAGATCCTCTCTTCTGCTGTATTTGTTCTGTTGGTTAGGCTCTCAATTTTGTGCTCTAAGTCAAGGATTTTACTTTTCATTTGTTGTATTTCTGAGGTTATGTGGTTCTTGAATTCCTTGAAGTCCTCCCAGTTCTTCTCATTGTCTCTGACATATTTTAACATTATTTTTTTGAATTCCTTGTCTGGTAGATCTTCTATGTCTTCATCTCGCATCTCCGAAATAGACATTGGCTTTGATTCTTTATTGGTAGGGTGTTGGCACTCTCATCTGGATCATTACCTTTTCTGGTATTTCTTCCCATTGTGTTAGTGTTTCTTTTTTGAGAGACCTAGGCACCAGTGTGCTGAGGGGTCTCCAAGCACTATCCTGTAGAGATCGGAGTCTGCAGGCGTGGAGTAGCAGGGTGTGGGAATTTTCAAGGCACTTTTGGTGCGTCTCCAGAACACTGGACCTCAGGGCGCCACTTCCAGGGCCCAGCGGATTCAAAGCGCACTCTCAGCTCGTCCCCTACAGGTATGCTACCACAGGGCGTGGGGGAGTGAAGGCACTCTCTGTGTGCGCCCCCTGTGCGCAGGATCACAAGGCTCAGAGCACGGGACTATAGGGCGTGGGGTATTCCAGGTGCTCTCTGGAGGCGCCTCCTGCGCAGGCCCGCCCACCCCAGTGCTTGCAGGGGACTGACCGCCCCAGCGCTAGCACGGGACTGCCCAGCCCAGAGGAGTGCTTGGGTTCCTGTGGGATAGCACCGCCCAGCTGAGTGCCACACCGCAAAGGCACAGGGGAGTATTCAGTGTGCCTTTTGCCTTTCTCCCAGACACAGCTTTGGCAGTTTCAAGGCACTCTCCCGGTGTCTCTAGACGCTGGAGTCTCGGGGGGGGAGGGGCAGGGAGACGAGCACCAATTGTGTTCAGGCTCTGTGCATGCCCCTGGGGGGCCAACTCCCGAAGCCTCCAACCCACCACTGTCCCCACCCAACTCACTCAAACCTCAGGTTCTTGCAGTCTGCCTCTTCCTCTGGTGCGTCTCTCAGCTACTGCGTCTGTTGCTGGTCTCAGCGGGTGTAGGCGGGTGGAACCTGGAGGCTGTGGCGGTCCCGGCGGGGCTTGGCGACCAGGGTGGGCGGATGCCAGCGGGTCCCGGTGACTCAGGGTCCTGGTGTATGCAGCGGGGGGAGTCCTGGCGGGTCCTGGTGACCAGGATGAGCAGATGCCAGCAGGTCCCGATCACCGCCGGTCCTCACGGCCACAGCGTGTGCTGGTCGGTTGGCGGCTTTCAGCGTCTGCATTCAAAGGTGACTCAGCAGGTCAGGAGCGGAAAGTCGTCTTCCCTGCCCTTCGTTTTGTTTTTCCCTGGTTGCTCTTCCGAGTTATGTGGATTTTTTTGGTTCCACACTGTCCAGGGAACTTCACGTTCTTCTCCGTGTAGTTCTATGCTGCTCCACTTACGCTTTTGTCACGTTCTAGCCCTCTCTGTCTGTGAGCTCTCTCACAGTCTTCCTCCTATGTCGGCCATCTTGCGAGTCTCCTCCAAGCTTTACTTTTCAATAATAGCATTGAATGTAAATAAATTGAATTTGCAAATTGAAAGATACAGCCTGGTTTTAATGGATTGGGGTGAGGAAGACCCGAACTATATTCTGCTTAAAAGAAATACATTTCAGCAATAAAGATACAGATGGATTAAAAGTGAAAGAATTTTAAAGGATATTACGTTCAAATGTAAATCAAAAGCAACAGCAGTAGCTATATGCTTATCAGACAATAGACTTTAAGACAAAAACTGTTAAAGAAACAAAAAAGATCACCATGTAATCATTAAGAGATCAATTGAACAAAAAGAATGTGACTACTGTAAATGTACATGCACCCAATATTAAGGCTATGGCATCAGATTTTACATAACAGATGTTAATGAAATTAAAGTAAGATATGAACTCCAATATAATAACATTGGGGTACTTCAACACCCCACTTACATCAATGAACAGATCAACCAGACCAAAAAAAATGATCAAAGAAACAACAGAACTAAAACGTATACATCAAATGGATCTAATAGACATCTACAAAACATTCCAATCCATGGCTGTGGAATTTGTTTCATCAGTGCATAGAAAATACTCTAAAACAGACTGGATACTAGACCATAAAACAAGTCTCAGTAACTACAAACAAAAGGGAAATATCATGGATCTTTCCTATCCACAATGAAATGAAGTGAAATTAACAAGAAAAGTAACTACAGAAATTATGTAGAAACGTGAAGATTGAATAATATTCTCCTTAGTGAACAGTGTGTCATAGAAGAAAGCAAAAGGAAATTAAAATTTGCTTGGAGAACCCAAGTATCTATGTAACTGTGTCACATAATACAATGTAATTACTGAAGTTAAATAATAAATAATTAAAAAAAAAAGACACTAAAAAAAAAACTAATGTAAATGAAAACACAGCATATAAAAATTTATGAAATGCAGCAAAAGCAATGTTAAGAGGAAAGTTTATAGCAATAAGCGACTGTATCAAATAAATAACAATGCTTCTCAAGGATTTGCATAAACAAGAGCAAGACAAACAATATCTAGCAGAAAAGGAAGAAGTAATGAAATTAGAGATAAAAGTGAAATTTAAAACTACACAGCATATCAGTGAAATGAAGAACTGTTTTCTGAAAAAATATACAAAATTCATAAAATATTGGTTCAGCCAACCAAGAAAAAGGGAGAAGACCCAAGTTAATAAAACCAGAGTTGAAAAAGGAGGCATTAGAGCTGATACCATATGAATACAAAGAATCATTAGGAAGTATTATGAGGAACTATATGAAAAATTTGAAAGACCTTGACAGAATACATTTGGGGCGGGGGGGGGGGGGGGAGATAATATAAACTTTCCAAATCTGAGGCAATAAGACATAGAAAACCCGAATAAGCCAATAACCAAATCAGATTGAATCAGTAGCAAAGAGTCTCTCAAAAAGAAAAGCACCAGACTGAATAGCTTCTCTGTTGAATTCTACCAATCTTTTAAGGGAGAAATAAGACCAACTCTTTGTAAACTATACAAAACAATTTCTAAGAGAGAGGGGATCTTCCAACTCATTCTATTTTTCTAAGGCCAGCATTATCTTAACCCCAAAACCAAAGGTACAATAAAAATAGAGGATTTTGGATCAATTTAACAGGTGAACATAGGCGTAAAACTCCTAAAAATAGGAGTTTGTTTGTTTTTTTAGAACACATCCAAGAACACACTAAAAAGATCATCCACCCAAAACTAAGTGAGATTTGTCCTAATGCTGGACATCCCAATCTATGCAAATCAATAAATGTGATCACATCAACAAAAGTAAGGATAAATATCATAGAATTATCTCAATGGATATAAAGATAGCAATATATGAATATAAAACACAATATCCTTTCATAATACAACTATAGAAAAATAGGTACAAAAGGAACATACCTCACCATAATAAAGGCAACATATGACAAACCCACAATCAGCATACTATTGAATGGCAAAAAACTAGAAGCATTTCCACTAAAATCCAGAATCAAACAAAGATGCCCACTCTCATCATTACTATTCAATATAGTTCCAGACTTGACCCAGAGCCAACAGGGAAAAAAAAATCAATTGTATACAAACTGGAAAAGAGGAAGTCAAATTATCCCTGTTTAAAAGTGGCATGATCCTTTATATAGAGGAACCAAGACTCCACTAGGATATATGATAAGAAATTCATCAAAATATATTGGATAAAATAAAAACATACAAAAATTAATAGCATTTTTATACACCAACAATGTTGTGACTGAGAAAGAATTTACAACTTTAGTCTTTAGTCTCATTCATAATAGCTACCAGAAAAAACCTTAAATAACTTGGGACAAATTGAAGCAGGGATATGAAAATTCTCCACAATAAAAATTACAAAATATTAATAAAACAAATAGAGGAAGATACCAAAAAAAGATAAGTCTTCCATGTTCATGGGTTGGAATTACTATTATGAAAATATCCATACCACCCAAAGCAGTTAACAGATTAAATGCAACCTCCATCAAAAAATCAAGAATATTCTCACAAAACTTGAAAAAGTAACTCTAAAATTCATATGAAAACACAAATAGCCAAAGAAATTTTACACAATAAAAATAATGCCAGAGGCATCACAACACTAGATTTCAAGACATACTAGAGGGCTGTTATAATCAAAACAGCATGGTGGTTGCATAAAAAATAGAAGTGTAGACCAATGAAAGAGAGAAGAAATGCCAGAAATAAACTCATTCTTATATGACTAACTAACCTCTTACCCGTGAGCTGAAATCATTCCCTGGAGAAATGGTATTCTTCAGCAACTTGCATGTGGAAACACTGGATTACCACATGCAAAAATTTGAAACAAGACCTCCACACTTACACAAAATGCGATTCAAAATTGATCAAGGATCTAAGATTAAGACCTGAAACTTTCAACCTACCAGAGGATAACATAAAGAAAATGCTACAGAGCACTAGCCTAGGCAAAGATATCTTGAGTAAGACTACAAACGCAGAATCAAGATGGTGGAATAGGGTGAAGACATGCTTAAACACATGGAGAAACATTAGCCAAGGTGAAGCAGAGAGGGCACATTCCAGGAAATACGAGAGGACAGACACACAGCAGAGGGGCACCTGGAGACACAGGAAAGCAGCAGACACAACAAGGTTGTGTTGCAGTGGCCAGACATGTCAGCAGCATGCAACCAGTGGCAATCTGAACTGCGTACTGGTGGACCAAAATCCACCAGCAATCAGGTGGAAAGTGGAGTTCACTTGGAACTCAGGAGGTGAACACAAAGAACCACCCATCCTGCTGGTTTGTTTGATTTGGCCAGCAACAGAGACTGAGGAGCAGATCCCAAACAGGCAGTGTGGGAACAGAGTGGATTTCACAGCTCACTCTACCCCCTAGAGCCAAATCGGGTAACATTTTGTGTAAGGAGGCAAAGACTATGGGACAGGACTGTGTATGCACTAAACTGGGAGCCAACTCATTTCGGGCTCAGTGAATTATAACAACACGATATCTTACAGGCTCCACCTAAAACAGTTCCAAGTAGGCCCCTGACCCAACAGCCAGCAGATCAAGAATTCCAGCAGCAGCACATCAGGCACAATTTTGTACTGTGGCAAAGGCTTTGAGACTATAGGGACAAAAGTGAGCTGCACAAGGGCTAAATGGGGAGTGAACTCACTGAGCTCAGTGCCTTGCACTGGTCCCACAGGGAAAATAATACCAAATTTGGCATCCTAAGGTTCAAAATAGATATATATGGCCCTCAGACCTAATGGCTGGTAGGTTCCAGCAAGATCAGCACCACCAACAACGTACCTATTTAGACCCCTGGCATCTCCCTAATCCTGGGACCTGCTCCAACCGGAAGTGGGAGAAAGGTTGTAAAGACAGCAGTGCAGCCTCAATATGGTATCACGGGAGGTACAGAGTGGTGAGTCAGGAGCTGGGGTTATGAGACCATGGTGGAAGTCTAACAAAAGAGCTCAGATCTGACACTCACTGGAGGGAGTGGCACAAGTGATTGCAAACAAAGAGTGGTGTACCAATCACAATATGTAAAACTGAATTGCAGACCTGTGGGTGACACAGCTTGGAAACCTGCCCCAAAGAGAAGAATATATTAACCAGAAGTAGAATGATCAAGAGCAAAAGAAGAGACAAAGGCACGATGAATATTATTGAAGACTTGCCTGCAAAGGAGCAAAAACCTTTGCCAACCTCAGAGTTAACTAAGGAACACATAGAGAAAATGGGGGCTACAGAATTCACAATACTTGTTATAACGCTTCTTATCAACAATGAGAAGCACATGCAGGGCTTTAAGGAGTGTGTCACACAGGTAATAGCAACAGTGAAACAAAACCAAGCAGAATTATTGGAATGAAGGATGCAATAGAGCAAATTAAAAATTCAATGGAAAGTCTCAATAGCAGAATGAAGGAGGCAGAAGAAAGAATGTCAGAATTAGAATATATTTCTTGTCACCAGGGGGAAACAACCACAAAGCTGGAAGCAGAGCTTGTTCAAACTGAAAAAAGAAAAAGTACTGAAGAACTGAATGACACTATTAAAAGGCCAAATGTGAGAGTATTGGAGTTCCAGAAGGTGCAGAAACAGAAGCTGGGTACAAAATGTTTTTAATGAAATAACAAAGGAAAATTTCCTTGATCTTTTAGAAAGAATTGGTAAGCAACAACCAGGAAGGGCACAGAACTCCCAACAGGGTTGATCAAAAGCAGTCTACACCACACAACGCATGATAATCAAGCTATCTTCAATTGAACATAAGGAAAATATCCTTAAATGTGCTCATGAAAAAAATCAAAATATATATACAGGAAAGGCAATTAAATTCACAGCTGGTCTCTCATGGAAAACTTTACAGGCCTGAAAAGAAAGGAGCAACATATTCCAGATTATAAAAGAAAAAAATTGTCATCCCAGGATATTGCTCCCAGCACAGCATTCTTTTGTCTTTGAAAATGAAATAACATTCTTTCAG
Source organism: Ochotona princeps (assembly GCF_030435755.1). Classification (NCBI taxonomy): domain Eukaryota; kingdom Metazoa; phylum Chordata; class Mammalia; order Lagomorpha; family Ochotonidae; genus Ochotona; species Ochotona princeps. Next base: position 45,590,369 of record NC_080865.1, read on the forward strand.
AGTAAAAAAAGGTTAAAAGAATATGCCTCTTCTGCGATCCTGACAGCCTCTTAACAGGGGGTCATATACACAGAGCAGGAGGGGACCCCAAAGTGGAATAGGAGGACAGGAGAAGGTTTGTATCCTAATCCCAGAGACCCCCCAGTGACCTCCCAATTGTTTTCGTCACAGAAGCAGTGGATACCTCATCAAGGAGTGTCAGCATGGGCACCAAGGACCATACCCCAACTGCCAAGGAGATCAAAGAGAATTTGAGTGCCCTCGTAGGCTGAGAACTCTGAGGTCAACCATTTCCTATCAGATCTCCCACATGGGATAGAAGAAGCTCAGAACCCTCCTCACAGGGTCTAATGACATCGGAATAACAGCCAGGAGCCCACGACAGTCTTCAGAGACAGAATAGTAAACTTCCTTCCGGACTCAAGAGAGCTTTCTCTGGTCCTTACTTAGTTTCAACTTTAGCTCCCCATCCTCTCTGGCACTGACCATCAGGTTCACTCCAGAGCCCCAAAATCGATCAGATAGAGAGACCAATAAGGAAAGCTTAGAACAGACAAGAAAAAGTCAGCTTGGACTCTCATATACTTCACTAGGAAGGACGCAAAGATCAGTTACTCCTCACTACAGCATTGAAGATTTCTCTGCGGACCCCTCCTAAAACTGTTCTGCTCCTCAATCGTTAATATATGGCTTGTTTGAATTATAAGCCTGTTTGGAATATCCTCAAATTCATGAAGTTCAGTAAAATCTCGCTTGAATATTATAAAACAGCTACATATAAATATGGGGGGCAAAAGATACAATACATAGTACCCTACAACCATTTTACGGTTTATAGCAGTTGGTTATACATAAGCTAAAATTGAGATATCAATGAAGTAGTTACAGAATTTGGTTAGGAACTTGCATTTTCTAGCACATTGGTCATTCAGTAGTATGTTAGTTAACCTCATAATGTTGTAAATTTCCATTTTTCTTTCTGTTGTTGATTTTGTATTGTGGCTTTTCATTTGAAGGGATGATATTCTGCCATCTCTACTTTCAGATCAAAGGTAGATTCCCAATGAAACTGTTAAATTTATCCTGACAATAAGATGCTGGACTCTGCATGGACCGTGCCTGCAATGATGGAATTATGACTGTTTATGACCTATACTATCATAATAATATAGAGGAAATCATTATGGGGAGAGGGCTTGGGAAGGGGTTAAGGGAAATCCCAGAGGCTATGGAACTGTGTCATAAAATAAAATAAAATAAAATAAAATAAAATAAAATAAAATAAAATAAAATAAAATAAAATGCCTCTTCCAAATCCGCCCTACAAACGATACTTAAAGATGTTCTCTTGACACAGAAAAGCCATAGCACCCACCAAAACCAAGCACAAATATGAAGAACATCCCAGTAAAATAACAACAAAAGACTAAATCAATGAACAATCTATTGCTAAATGACAGGAACAAATTACCTCCTATTTATATTAACCCTGAATGTAAAATGGCTTGAACTCATCAATCAAGCATCATAGATTAGTAGAGAGGATTAAAAACACAAAATCCAACTATTTGGGTTTTTTTAATTATTATTATTTTATGTTGATGATCTTTAAATAGTTGATTGGGATGCAAAGGATCAGGGGCTACAGGAAGGTGGGTAAGACCATTGTTTCTACATTCTCTTTTTTTCTGTATCTAGGGGAAGGAAAGAGATAAAGAGAGAAGTTCCACCCACCCTCCCAACCATCCCAGGGTCCTGATGTGTGGCATTCTCTGAGGGCACTGCTCAAGTGGTTTTGATAATTCAACTGTTCTGAATTCCTGCCAATCTCACCACTCCCAGCACGATGAAATCTCTCCAGAATCCACTGGCTGACATAACCCATCTTAGAGTCTCCGTTTGCCCAGATTTTCACCGCCAACACGTGGCTAGAGCAGTTGATCAATTTGTTCTATCCTCCGTCCTCTTTTGTGGTACCAGGTATCCTTTGAAGGCTCCAATGGACTGCCATATCCTCCACAAGCACCTGTGCATGCTCTTTCTGAGCCACTGAGGAGGCTCAGCTTTTGACACATGCACTCCCTGGTCAGAATGGAACCTGCACTTCTCTCCATGATTGGGGTTCAGAATTCAGCAGTTGGGGGACTCTCCAAAGAAACTTCATCTGAGGTGATTCCAATGTGTGCTTGGCAATACAGGGCCCAGCACATTCCATCGCCCCAATCAGCTTATTCATATGCTGGTGGTTGCACTTGCTGGGTCAGTTCTGCCTCCAGCCCTATCTTCTTTATACAAACCAGTAGGTATTGCAGTCCATCCCGATCCTGTCCACCATGCACTTGACCCTCAGGCAAACCAGTGGGAGCTGCAGCCTAGTCGGAAGGACCCACAATAATCCCCCCATCCTCTGCCTCCTACCCTGGTTCCAGTGCTTGCCAGTATGCACAGCAGTCTGGTCCAGTCTGCCCCACATCCCATTCAGCTCTCATACATGGCAATGGGCATTGAAGCTTAGTTCAACCCAACCAGCTCCACATTCAGTCTACACTGGTGCCATTGAGTGCTACCATCTGTCTAGCAAGCCTGCCCCAGTCCTGGTTCTCATGCTTACCAGTGGGAGTGGCAACCCAAGAAGGAGGTGCCCACTATTTCCCTAATGGACCCACTCTCACTTCTGAATCTTGCACTCTCCAGGTGGTTCTGCAGTTTAACTTGACAGAATTTGTCCCCTGTGACAGCATCTGCCAGCTGATGCTGCGGCAGAGCCCAACCAACTTACAGCCGTTTTAAATTATGCTTGCACCACAGGAACAGTCAACCCAATCTTTCTTTTCCCTGATACAGCTCACATGAGGCCAACAGGTGTTATAGCCCTGCCCAGTCTGGTCTACCCCCATCCCAGCTCTCACACTCACTAGTGGGAGTTGTGGTCCAGCAGGAGGTGATGTCGTGCAGCGCCCTACTGACTTTGCTCCCCCTCCCCCAGTTTCACGTATGCTGGTTGGGTGCTACAGCCCAGTCTGGCATGGCCTGCCTCACCTCGACATTTGCCAGTGGGTGCTGTAGCTTGGCCAGGCCCAGCCTGCCCCCAATTCCAGATCATGCTGAGGGGGGCTACAGCCTAGCCCAGCCCAGCCAGAACCCAGTCCTGGCCCTAATGAGTACTGGTTTGTGTTGCAACCGAGCCTGGCCCAACCTACACTCCATTCTGGTGTTCAGATTCACCAGAGGGTGATATGAACTGGTTCAGCAGGGTCAGCCCCCTACCTGTGTCAAATGTATGCCATTGGGTACCATTACCTGGCCTGGTCTGGGCTGCTTGCTATCGTGGTTCTTGCTCTCACCTGTAGGGACTGTGTCCTGACAGAGGAGTTTTCAAAGCTTCTCCATCATGATGTCTCCCAATGCCAGATCTCGCACACATGAGTGGGTCCATGAGCCAGACCTACTTAGTCCACCTCCTGTCCTGGCAGGAACAGTGGCCTCTCCTGACTGGCCTTCACCCATTCCTGGTTTTACTTCAGTGTTACAGCCCAGCCAAGCCTGGTCCACACCCAGACACAGCTCAGACATGGATCAACAGAGGCAGAGATTGAGCCCAGCCTGTCCTACACCCACCCTGGTTCTCATGAGCACCAGTGGGTGCTGGAGTCTAACCCAGTCTAATGCATCCGGGAGCCAGTCCACACTGGGACATTGAAGCAATGTCCAATTCAGACAGCTGTTCTCACTCTGGCTCTCGCACTCACTAGTGGGAACCACAACACAGTCAGGGCATCCCCTTTGCACCCCAGTCAGGCCTGTTCCCAACCGTAGATCCCATGCATGCCAAAGGTTGCTCTGACCCAGCTTGGCATAATCCCTCACCTGTCATGACCTTTGCCTTTGGATGCTGTCGCCTGGCCTGACCTGGCCTGCCTGTAGTCCCAACTGTCACTGGCAGATGCTGGAACTTGGCCCTGCTCAGTCTGCTCCCATCCTTGGCTCATGCAAACCAGTAGATGTAACAGCCTAGTTCAGCATGACCTGTGCTCCAGCCTTGTTTCTGCTCTTGCTGGTGAGCTAAGGTTTGCTCAGCCCTGCCTGGTCCACCCTCTTCCAAAACTAACCCACACATAGCCAACAGTTGGAGATACTTTGCCCAGCTTGCCCTACCCCCAGGCCTGGACCATATGATCACCAGTGAAAGCCCATCTATTTGTTGCCTATAGGAGATACATAACAACAAGGATCAGCAGAAACTGTATCTCATGGATTTTGATATTTTTGTTTTTAGTTTCATTTCTTCCAAACACTTTTTTCTTATTAAATTCTTCAATGACTCATAGTTCATACAGCAGCATCATTTTCTTCAAGATTCTTGATTTTCTTTTTCATTTCTTCAGTGACACATTACTCACTCAATAACATGTTTTTTATCTTCGTGGCGTTGTAATTTTTTTCTCCCTGATGTTGATTTTGCTTCGTGGCTTTTCATTTAAGGGGATGTATAATAACTGTGAACGTAGACTCTTACATCTAGTGACAGGTTGTTTTAACTTCATGGCATGGTAAATTTCTGTTTCTTTCTCTTGTTGATTTTGTTGTGGCTTTTCACTTGGGGAGATTTGTAGTGACAGTGTTTAGTGGAAACTGACATGTCCAGACACGAGGAAATGGTGCACTTTGCATCTTTACTTCTGAATCGATGATGGATCCCCAGTGAAACTGTTGGATGTTTCTTGACAATAGGATGCTGAACTCTCTGACATTGTCCACGCCTACAATGATGGACTCATGACTGTTTAGGGAGTGTGTGGAGGGAGTGGGGGAAATCCTATCGCCTATGAAACTGTATCATAAAATGTAATAATAAAAAGTGAAAAAAAGAAGAAAAAGATTGCAAAAGCACAGGCAATAAAATAAAAATAGACAAATGAAAAGATATCACACTCAGAAGCTTCTATACAGCAAAGGGAACAATTAGCGAAGTGAAAAAACAACTAGCAGAATGGGCACAAATATTTGTTATCTGTGCATCTGATAGAAGATTATTATCCAGAATATATGAGGAGCTCAAGAAACTAAAACACAACAAAACAAACAATCCCACTATAAAATGGGTCAGATACGAATACTGGTCAAAGGAAAAAATACAAGTGGCCGTGGTACACATGAAAAAATTGCTCAGAATCACTAGTCATTAGGGAACAAACGCATACACACACACACACACACACGCACAATGAGATTTTACCTCATTCCAATTAGAGTGGCTATTACCCAAAATTTAAAAAAAAAAAAAAAAAAAAAAAAAAGCAAATGCTGTCAAGGTTGTAAAGCAAAGAGTACCCTTATAAATATACTGTTAGTGAGAATGCACATTGGTGCAGCCATTAAGGAAAATCACAAGGATTTTACTCAGGAAACTAAAAATGAATCTGCCATATGACTCAGCTATTCCACTTCGGGGAATGAAATCAAAATGTTGGAAAGATACCTGTATTCCTCCCTTTATAGCAGCCAAACCAAACTAAATGTCCACCAGATGATTAGATAAACAAAATGTGATGTATATATGCAATGGTACATTATTCAAGCATAAAAATGACTGCAGTTCTAACCTTTGTAACACAATGGTTGGAAGTGGAGACCACCACGTTAAGTGAAATAAACCAGGCACAGAAAGACAAATATCACATGCTTTCATATACTTGTGGCAGTTAATATTTAGAGAGTATAAAAATTGTGAGGGTGTCATCTCTTTTTTTTTGTCTTTGGATATTCTATTTCATTGACAGATAATAATTGTATCATTTTGTAAGATATAATTTAATGTTTTAGTACATTCATAAATTATGAATTAATCAACTCAAGACACTTAGGTTCTCCATCATATCAAATCTTCAGACACTTCTTTTTTTATTATTTTGATAAAATTCCATAGGCTCTGGGATTTCCGTTACCCCCTCCCAAAGTTCCCTCCCCTCCCCCACTGATTTTTCCTATAATATTACAATAGCATAGTCCTTCATAAGCAGTCAGAAGTTCATCAGTCTGCTGTTTGAGTGTATCCTGACATTGCAGGTATGTACAATGGCAGAGTCCAGCATCCTATTGGTTAGACATTTCTTTTTTTTTTAATTTATTTATTATTTTTAATTCATTAATTACATTGTATTATGTGACACAGTTTCATAGGTACTTGGATTCTTTTTTAAGATTTATTTTATTTTATTTTATTTTATTGGAAAGTCAGATATACAGATAGGAGCAGAGACAGAGATAAAGATCTTCTGTCCGCTGGTCCACTCCCCAAGTGGCCACAACAGCCAGCCCAAGCTGAGCTGATCCGAAGCCATAAGACAGGAGCCTCTTCCAGGTCTCCCAGGCGGGCGCAGGGTCCCAAGGCTTTGGGCCATTCTCAACTGCTTTCCCAGGCCACAAGCAGGGAGCTGGATCTGCCAGGATTAGAACTGGTGCCCATATGGAATCCTGGCGCATGCGAGGTGAAGACTTTAGCCACTAGGCTACCGCACTGGGCCTGGTCAGACACTTCTTAATTTCTTGTTTCTATGCTACATATCCAAATACTTTCTCTTCTTTGTATATGATATTTATATTTAGATGTAGGCATCCCAGGAAGTGATGTCCCTTGACCACCTCCTTTAAAAAAAAAAAGTTTTCTAAAAGGAAGAGTGAACCAGCCGGTTGAAGATCTCTGTTTCTCCATCTCTCTCTCTCTGTGTCACTCTGCTACTTAAAATAAAAATTAAATATTTAAAAGTGGTCAGAGACAAAGTAGAGTTCTAGAATCAAAAGCTGGAGTGGAGCAAAACAGTTGATAACCTTCTTGTCCAGAGGTTCCATGGTTCTATGAAAGAGAAGGAATAGAGAGGATGACAATGGGAGAAACCACTGACAGGTTGTAAGAATGCCCAAGAACGAAGTAAAGTGATGAAATGTGCAACAATGTACAATAAAGATGCCTCTCAGAGATGTAAGTTGAGAATTGATAGTGTGGGCTCAGCATGATGCCTAGTGAATAAATCCTCACCTTGCACGCACCAGGATCCCATATGGCAATAGTTCATGTCCTGGCTGTTCCACTTAGGAAAGCAGTTGAGGACGAACCAATGCCTTGGGACCCTGCACCCATGCGGGAGACCCAGAAGAAGCTCCTGGCTCCTAGTTTTGGATCAGTTCAGCTCTGGATGTTGTGGCCACTTGGGGAGTGAACCAGTGGGTGCAAGACATTTCTCCCTGTATCTCCTTTTCTGTAAAAATCTGCCTTTCCAATAAAGAGAAATCTTTAAAAAGAAAAAAAAAAACAGAATTGATAGCATGAGAGCTTCCTAAGTCTCACTCATGTTCTGATTTATCCTTTAAGTCTCTCTTTTCTCCAAATTCTCCAAATACCTCAACTTAATAGCCCTGCTTCTTTCCAGGTCTATTGGCAGTTGCCACAGCCACTACTAGGTATCAGATATCTAGAGCTCCAGTTTTATTTTCTGTGTAGTCCAACACATCAGTGAGCAGCATTTTCCAGGAGAAAGGACATTGTCATTAATAAAACTAAAGGTCTACAAATCGTATTGCTCTCTCCTCCCTGCTTTCATCCCTGGTAGGTAAAATTCCCTGGCCCACAAATATAAAGAATCTGAAAAAACACAAGCTAATTTTTAGACCAATTTTATTCATCCCGTAGGCCATAATCATGAAGCAAAGAACCCTCTTACAGTCCCAAGAAGAGCAGAAAGAATGGATGTGTCTTTTCGATATTCCATATTTGGAGTAAGATGTACACAGCTTAGCTTAGACTGTCAAACCAATTCTGTAGACTCTACATTACATCTCCTAGTTCTTACCCCAACTAGAGTGATGTTTCTAAAAAATACAATGATGCCATCATTCCCCGACTGTGACAGTTCCCTGAGAGTCCATCACTCACAGAAACAAGTTTAAACTTTCTAGTATGGCCTGTAAGGATTCATCTTTTGTTCTTCACACTCAGTGTTTCGACTGTACTACAATCTTTATTAAAGATTGAAGGTGCCATGGTCTCTCTCACTACTGGGCTTCACATATAGTACTCACTCTGCAAAGAAATCTTTCTCTCAGGTCCACTTCCCTCCATTCTGTCTGTCAGCATCTTGCTCCTGTCCAAGAGACTAACAGAATTGCTTCCTAAATAGTGACCCTCTCACTAGCCATCCAATCACTTCTATGCATTTCTCACAAAATACTCAGAGTAATCTTAAAACCTAAATCCCATTATGTCACTCATTTTTAAAGACCTTGCAGTAACTCTTCTTCTATATCAAAATCCATGCTCTTTCACAAAAACGAAGAAGGCCCTTTGTGATCTCTTACTTATTTCTTCAGTCCCCTGTTCACAATACACTGCACCTCTTTCTCACACTGTATTCCATATATCAGACCAATTTGGTCTCTGTTACCTCAGAACTTCATTCCTGCTCTTCAACTGCTGATAATGTTCTCTGACTTTACTATATAATAAGCTTCTGTTCACTTGTATTTTCATCCATTTCAAAAACATTTGTTGTGAAACTATATACCAAAGCACTAATCTACCCATTAGAAATAAAAACCATACTCTATCTCCATTTCCCTTTCTGTCTTCCTCTTCCTCTCTGATATCACGCTGACTTTCAGATAAATAGTTTTTGAAGGAAATATAAACAAAGAGCTAAAGAAATCATAAATGTATATATACACAAAAGGAGAATATCAACAAAGATAAAGTATACAGAGGAACCAAACACTGAAAGGAAAATCTCACTACAGGAATTCTATAGCAAATTTAAGCAGGAAAAGGAAAGTATCAGGGATCTTTCAATCATGTATCCGTCAATCAATCAATAACCTATATAACCAAATTCTAGCTTTCCTTTGGTTACTATAAGGAACATGTTTTCCATATTTTCACTTTCAACCTGTATGTGTCCTTGGATCTAAGGCAGCTCTCTTGCAGTCAGCATACAGTTTGATCATTTTTTAAAATTACCTTGCAGCTAATCTCTGCAACTTTGATTTGAGACTTTAAGCCATGTATGTTGAAACTAACTGCTGCCGAAGAAGGATTACTTATGTCATCTTGCTGTTTGTTTTATATATCTTGCATTTTCCTTTTCGTTTCCACCATTGGGACTTTTTCGCATTTGATTGATGTTTTTTACAGTAAACTACTTTGAATTTCTGCTAATTTACTTTTCTGTACATTTTTAAAAGGTATTTTCTTTGTGGTAATTGTAGAGATTATATCAGATTATATTAAACACACTAAATTTATGGTGATATAGGTCAAGTTGATATGTGATGAATGTAACTTCAGTAGCATGCATAAAGTTTGTTGTTGTACATATTTGTCTTTGTCTCCCTTTATTTTGCTGTCAGAAATCAAATTTTTGTATATTGCATCCATAGTAATATATATAATTATATTATACATTTGTCTTTTACATGCCATAGGGAATTAAAAAATGAAGTTTCAAGCCAAAAAGATAATAATATTGACTTGAAAATTTACCATTTATTAACTTTTGTCAGATAATTTTTTCAGACATTGCTACATGATTTTCTTTGCACAAGGGGTACGCTAATCTTTTCTGTATCATTCCAGTTTTAGTATATGTGCTGCCAAAGCAACCATGCTACATGATTTTCTTCAGCATATCTTATAGGACAAGTCTTGTGATAATGAACACGCTTGTTTGTCTTTGTCTTAATTCTTACTCATTTTCAAAGAAATACATATATAATTTATATATTAAGAATTACATATTATATATAGACCAAGAATTATATATATACAAAATTCATATATGTATGAATATATGCCATGGCTAGAGTTGGACCCATCTGAACTTGGGAGCCAGGAGCTTGTTTTATGCTGCAAAAAATATTAATATCAATATCAATATCTAGCTTGCTACTAGCTAGCTAGCTAATTTTTAAATGACTTTCCTTTCACTATTTTAAATATAGCACCTACCATCTTTCGGTTTCCATGGTTTCTGATGAGAGGTTGAACATTAATCCCTCTTCTATCACGTGTTTCTCTCTTACTTTGTTCTCCCAAGTTTTTGTTTTTGTTTTCATCTTTTAACACTCTGGTTATAATCTGCTTCATTGTGGGTCTCTGAGTTTATTTCATTTGAAGTTTTGGTCTTCTTCAATATGTAGATTGATGTATTTCATAAATTTTTGGAAGGTTTTGGCCATCAGTTCATCAAAAACTTTCTTTTCCTTTCTTTTTCTTTCTTCTCCATAATGCATCTGCATGGGTCCTTTAGATTATCTTCATTTTTTAAACGACTTCCTATTTTTGCTCAGGCACTTGATAATTTCATTTTCCTTGTATTCATGTGATAAATGATAGATAAGGCAATGAGGAGGAGGATGAAGATGCATAAACAGATAGATGATAGACAATAGGTATATAAGAGGAATTTATTATGAGAATTAGCTCATATGGTGATGGAGGTCAAGAAAACCCACAGTAAAATGTGGAGAACCAAGAAAGTCAATAGTGTAATTCACTCTAAACCCAAAGGTCTCAGAATCAGGGGTGCCAATGGTATAAGTCTCAGAGTTTGATAACTGAATAAATAAAATGTCATATATACTACAATAGGACAACATTCAGCCAAACAAAAAGGAATGAATTTCTGATACGTGTTGATGAACAAGTCTGGAAAAGATTACACTAAGTGAAATTAACCAGACAAAAAAGGAAAATACATTTAGATGAAATGTCTAACATAGGCAAATGTGTAGAATTTAAAATTACACTAAAATTTACCAAGCCATAGAGCTGGCACGATGGCATAGCACGCTAATCGACCTGCAATGCCACAATTCCTTATGGGCACCAGTTCTAATTCTAGCCACTCCACTTCCAGTCCAGCTCTCTGTAAATGACTTGAGAAAGCAGTGGAGAATGGCCCAAGTGCTTGGACCCCTGAAAAGACAAAGGTAGCACAAAACAACCTCCTGGCTCCCAGCTTCAGATGGGTCCAGCTCTAGCTATTGCAGCCATTTGAGGCGTGAACCAGTGAATAGAAGCTCTCTCTCTCTTTCTAACTCTCCTTTCTGTAACTCTTCCTTTCAAGTAAAATAAATAAATCTTTTTTTTTAAGATAAAATTTACCAAGCCTAGAGCAGGAGAGAATTAGAAGCAACATGCTTCTTAATTGTTTCAAAGTTTCTATTTGAGATAATAAAAATGTCCTCAAAATGTGTAGTGGTGGGCCCAGACCAGTGGCCTAGGGCTAAAAGCCTCACCTTGAATGTGCCATAATCCCATATGAGCACCGGTTCTAATCTCAAGGCCCCGCTTCCCATCCAGCTCCCTGCTTGTGGCCTGGAAAATCAGTCAAGGAGGGCCCAAACCCTTGGGACCCTGCACATGTATGGGAGATCTAGAAGAAGCACCTGGCTCCTGGCTTCAGATCAGCTCAGTTCCGGCCATTGCAGCAACTTCAGGAGTGAATCAGTTGATGGAAGATCTTTCTCTCTGGATCTCCTACTCTCTGTATATTTGACCTTTCAATAAAAATAAATAATCTTTGAAAAATGTGTAGTGCTGATTATTCTATAACTTTCTGAATGTGATTAATGCTGCTAAATTTTACATTTAACTTACACATTTTATATATTACACACTTTATAATATTTGTATACATTTCAATATATGCATATAAATATATATTTGTATACATTTACATATTGAATGTCAGTTTATTATTAAATTATACATATAAATATTGTTAACATGTTAAATTTAGACTATAGATATATAACATTTTTACAACAATAAAATTTCATAAAGAAAATGAAAACACCTATCAACAGATTAGGGATGACTTCTTCCTTACACAAAGTAGGTGATACTTAAGATTCTTGAGAGGAATCAAGATGGCAGAATAGGGTAAGGACACGTTTAAACAGAGAAATATTAGCCAGTATGAAGCAGAGAGAGAACATTCCAGGAAATAGGAGAGGACAGAACAACAGCAGAGGGATACCTGGAGACTGACAGACACAGGAAAGCAGTGGACGGACACGACGGTGTGGTGTTGCAGTGACTGATACTCCAGCATCATGAAGCAAGTGGCCATCTGAATTGCACCAGCAGCAGAAACTACATCAACGATCAGGTGGGAAGGGACATCTGGAAGCTCCAGGGGTGAATCCAGACAAAGAACTGCTCATCTGTTTGATTTGACCAGGAGCAGGGACAGAGCAGCAGATCCCAGGTGGGCAGTGTGGGAACAGGGTGGATTTCACAATGCAGTCCGCCCCCTAGAGCCGAGACAGGTACCATTTTTGTTTAAGGAGGCAAGGGCTATGGGGCAGGACTGCACATGCACTGAACTGGGAGTGAACTCATTTCCGGCTCAGTGAATTGCAAGAACGTAGCATCCCACAGATTTCGCACAAGACAGGTCCAGGTAGCCCTCAGACCTGACAGCCAGAAAATCTACAACTCTAGTAGTGGCACATCAGGTGCCATTTCATACAGTGTGGCAAAGCCCAGGGACAACAGTGAGCTGCACATGCACTGAGCTCAGCGAGAACTCACTGAGCTCAGTGCATTGCACTGGTCCCACAGAAAAATAATACTGACTACGGCTTCACATGGGTCAAAATAGGTCTGTGTGGCCCTCAGACTTAACAGCCAACTGGTTCCTGCAAGATCACCACCAACAACAACCTAGCTATATAGGATACCCGGTATCTCCCTAATCCTGAGACCTGCTCCAGCAAGAAGTGGGAGAAAATTTGTACAGACAATGGTGCAGCCTCAGCACAGTATCACAGGAGGTGGAGACTGGTGAGTCAGGAGTTGAGGCTACAGAGATCATGGTGGAAATCTAACATAAGAACCCAGACCTGGAACACGCTGGAGGGAGTGGCACAATTGACTGCAAACAAAGAACCAAGTACCAACTACAATAAGTAAAACTGAACTTTAGACCTGTGGATGACACAGCTTAGTAACCTGCCCCAAGGAGAAGAATCTGATAATCAGAAGCACAATAACCAAGAGCAAAAGAAGAGACAGAGGCACAGTGAATATTACTGAAGACTCCCCTGCAAAGGAACAAACCTTTTCCCAATCTCATAGTTCACTGAGGAGGACATCGAGAAAATGAGCGATACAGAATTCAAAACACTTGTTATGAAACTTATCAACAATGAGAAGCACATAAAGCAAGCATTCAAAGAATTCAAAGAATATGTCACACTAGAAATGAAACAAATCAAAGCTGATATACCAGAAATGAAGAATGCAGTGCAGCCAACTAAAACTACAGTGGAGAGTCTCCAAAATAGAATGAAGGAGGCTGAAGAAAGAATCTCAGAATTGGAAGATACTTCCTGTCACTAGGGGGAAACAAACAAAAAGCTGGAAGCAGAGCTGGATCAGGCTAAAAAAAGGATTCAAGAATTGAAAGACACTATTAAAAGGTCAAATATAAGAGTTATGGGAGTCCCAGAAGGTGCAGAAAGAGAAGCTGGGTTTACAAATGTATTTAATCTGTTCAAAACACTTTCTTCTGATTAAATTATTCAGTGACTCATAGATCATGCAGAAGCTTCATTTTCTTCAAGAAGGTTCTTGATTTTCTTTTTCATTTCTTCAGCGACACATTAGTCATGCAGTAGTAGCATGTTATTTTACTTCAGGGTATTGTTAATTTCTTTTTGTTCTTTCTGTTGTTGATTTTGTTTTGTGGCTTTTCATTTAAAGGGATGTATAGTAACTAAGTAATGGAGACTACCATATCCAAATGTGATGATACAATGCAGTATGCATCTCTACTTCCAGACAAAGATGGACTTACAATGAAACTGTTTACTATATCTTGACAATAGGATGCTGGACTCTCTGCCATTGTCCATGCCTGTAGTAAAGGACATAGATCTGTGTATAAAGAACTGTACTATATCGCTTCTCGGCCTTTTGGCTAAGATCAAGTGAAGAACTATACTATAGTAATGATATAGGGAACTTAGCAAGGGGGGAGGGAACTGGAGAGGGGGTAAGGGAAATATGGAACTGTATCATAAAATGATAATAATAAAAAGAAGTAAGTTAAAATTTTTAAATGTGGTAAACACACACACACACACACACACACACACATATATATATATATATATTTTTTTTTTTTTTAAAAGTAATCTTATATCTGCTGGTTCAGTCTCCAAATGACCACACAGTCAAACTAGGCCAGTCCAAACACCGGAGTTTCCTCTGGGTCTTCCACCTGAATGCAGGGGCCCAAGTAGTTGGCCCATTTTCTACTACTTTCCCAGGCCATAAGTAGGGAGCTGGATTGGATATGGAACAGCTGGGACTAGAACCAGTGCCCATATGGGATGCCAGCGCTGCAAGTGAAGGATTAGCCTATTAAGTCACCATGTCAGCCGTCTACAATAAGTTTTTAAAAAAGCAGGAAGCGGCCAGCCGGGATGCACTTATAACTCACTGGGTGGGACACAAAGATCAGTTACTCCTCTCTGGGGTGTTGAGGATTTCTCTGCACACACCTCCCAAAAACGTTCACCTGAACTGTTGACATTGGTCTTGTTAAAGTTATAGAGTTAGACTACCCGAAAAACAACCAGGTTTAGCAAAATCATGCTTCAATGCTATAAAATGCTAAATACTAACATTGAAATAGACAGGAGACAGCTGAATAGCAATCTATAGCCATTTTAAGGTATATGGAACATGGTTGAATATAAACCAAAATTGAAATGTCTATGAAGAAGTCACAAGTTTCGGTCGAGAACCTGCATTTCCCTAGTAACATATTGGTTAATCAATACCATGTCAATTAATGCCATAATGTTGTAAATGGTTGTAAATATTATGTTGGGTTTTTTTTACTTGATTGGGATGATACTCTGCTGGTTCTACCTTCAGACCAGAGATGGTCTCACCAAGAAGCCATGGAATTTACCAGGACAATAAGATGCTGGACTTTATGATTGGTCAAAACCTCCAATGAAAGAATCTCAACTGAATTTGAACTATGGAAATGCAACAAAGTGGAGCAATCCGCCGTGGTGGGGGAGGGTTTGGGGAGGGGTGGGGGGAATTCCAGTGCATAAAAAAAAAATGTATCACATAATGCAATGAAATTAATAAATAAATAAATTTTTTAAAATAAAAATAAATAAATTAAATTAAATTAAAAGGTAATTGACAAATAAAAATTGAGGAAATTTGTCACCTGTAGACCTGCTTTGCTAAGAATTTCCTCAGAGCTTCCAGCTTTCTGCAAATGCACACCCTAGACAGCAGCTTGTGATGGCTGGAGTACTTGGGTTCCTGTCACTCAGCTGGAAGACACAGATTGAGTTCTGGGTTCCTGCTTTTGGCTAGGGCTATAGCAGTAATTTGGTGGAAATAAGTAGAGGGAGGAAATAAAAATTAATAAATAAACATAATAGAATAAAATGAAATGCATAAGTAAAATTATCTTAACAAGAAAAACTTCTTCAGAGCAAATGAAAAATATATGAACAGAAAGATCCACATAAAAAAAAGGAGAATCAGGCATTATAGCTACTTGAGTCACCACTTGGAGAACCCACATCCTGTATCAGGTCCCAGCTCCTTCAATTCTGATCGAGATCCCTGCTGATGGAGGGAGCAGATGATGGGTCCAGTTCTACACCAGGTGTAGTTCTTGGCTCCTGCAGTGACCCTTTCTGTTGCAGAGTTTAGAGGAGTCTCTCTCTGTCTCTCTCTTTTTCTGTATGTGCATGTGTGTGTGTGTGTGTGTGTGTGTCTTTCCAACAATAAAACAAATCTTTAAAAAAGATCAGATTTTGAAAAGCTGTCAGATCATTTTATCCAAACTGTTTATTGTGGCAGATGAGGTAAACTAGAGTCAGAGAGGGCCAGAGACTTTTCCAAGGTTCATTGAAAGTTAATGGCAGAGCTCAAACTAAAATTCATGACTTTTAATACTGTCGTATGCTCTTTTTCATTTTGTGGTACCTGGCTAACTTTTCACATATTTTAAAAACAATATATTGTTGGGCAACTCAAAAAAGAATAAAGAAAACACGAACATCTTTAAGTATGAAATTTTGACATTTGTGGCAGCAACAAATTCACAAACTCTTTGATATTAACTCGTGAAGAAGTAGAATCTAGGGGCTGATGTCGTGATACAGTGGCTTAAGTTGCCACCTACAACATCTACATTCTGGATCAGAACACCAATTTGTGTCCCAGACATTCCATCACCAATAAAGCTTTCTACTAACACCCCCAGGAAAGCAGATTACCCGAGTCCTTGGGTCCCTGCCACCTATATAGGAAATCTGGATGGATTTCTTAGCTCCTGGCTTCAGCTGGCCTGGTACTAGCCATTGCAACCCCTTGGAGATTGAACCAGCAGATTAAAGATCTCTTTTTCTCTCCGTCTCTACCTCTCTTGCTGTCATTCTGCCTTTCAAATAAATAAAAATAGATCTTAGAAAAAATATAAAGGAAATGGAGTCTAATTCTCCTCACTAAAATATAGGCTAGCCTTAGTGAGTTACCTCAACAAACAGAATGTAGTAAAAGTGATGTTGCATGACTCCTAACACTAAAATCATAAGAACAACACTGCTTCCACCTGGCATCCTCTCTGGGGACACGTAATTCTTGGAACCCAGCCGCCATATGATGAAAAACCCAGACCACATGGAGATGCCATATGTAAGCATTCCAGCTGAAAGCTCCAGCTGAAATCCTCCTCACAAGCAACCAGAATCAACTGCCAGAATTGTGAATGAGGAAGTCTTCAGGATTTCTCCAGCCCCAGCCATTGTCTGACTGCAACTAGATGGGTAGCTTCTGAGCAAGAACCATGTAACTAATTCCATCAACTTGCACAGCCTTGAGAGAGAATAAGAGATAACTGCTGTCATTTTATGTCACTAAGATTTTCTATGGCTTGTTATCAACATTATATAATATAGCACATTTTCTTCCAGGCTTTTATATTTTAATTACAATGTGAGAATCACAATATATGCACTATTTGTATTCTTATTTTCTTTGCATTATGTAGAATTGTTTTCTCATATTTTTAAAATTTATTTTAAAATATCCATATAATGGGCATGATATTTTGTCATATAGACTTTTCACAGCTTGTCTAACCAGCCTTTATTTGTTAGGCATTTACATTCTTTTCTACCTTCTCAGTATCATAAATAGTGTATGAATATTCTTGCATACAGTTTTCTTAAATACATCAATTTTGTCATTTGAATGACAAAATCAACAAGTTAAAGAATGAATCTGTTTTCTTTATGTTAATGAAAATGTTTAAATTCATAGTATTTCCTTCCATACTTTCTCCTTCACACATGCACACATGTAAATATACAGTGTGAGTTTATATTCTTTCACAAAAAGGTATATTTTTTTTTCACTCTAGCTGCCTCTTTGATAGACATCCTTCCAAATTAATGTGCCTGATTCCTTTTAATTACTGGAAAATCCTATAGTACAGATATAACATGATTTTTATAACTATTTCCTTAGCATAAGATCTATTGTTGCTACTGCAATCGTATTTCAGTAGGTACTGTTGTGCCCTTTACCAATATACGCTGTTATTTTCATATTCTCATCAGTGAGATATGCAGGAAAAGGGGTATGTGAATATTTCACTTTAATAAGTGCAACTGGAGATAGATGCTGCCACAATTGAGAGGCCACTTGAGACACCAGTGGTATATGTCAGAGCGCCTGGCTCAAGTCCTTGCTGCTCTGTTACTGATCCATCTTTCCAACAACGCGGAGGTAGCACGTCATGACTCAAGTCCCTGTCACCCACATAAGAGACAAATGTTGAACTAAAGACTCCTAGCTTTGACCTGACCCAGCCTTGATTGTTTCAGCCATTTGGGGGGCCAACACCGTTGCATAGCATGTAAAGTTCTTGCATGTGGTGCCATTGTCTCCATATGGGCGCCAGTTCACGTTTCAGCTGTTCCACTTCTGATCTAGATCCCTGGTAATATTCCTGGAGAAGTAGCAGAAGATGGTCCAAGTACTTCATGTGGAAGACCCAGAGGAAGTTTTGGCTCCCAACTTCAGACTGTCCCAGCTTCAACCACTGCAGTCATTTTGGGAGTGAACTAGCAGATGAAAGACCTCTCTCTCTCTCTCTCTCGCTCTCTCGCTCTCTCTCACTCTCTCACTCTCTCTCTCTGTAAGTCTGCCATTCAGGCAAATAAATAAATGGTTAAAAGTAATATATGTTTGTCCCTTCTAAAACTTTATTAAAATGACAATAAAGGAATTTTAAGTGGTATAAATCCAAAAGGACAAATAGAAAAGAAATGAAGGCAACAACAGAAAAAAAATTCCAATACATTTTTTGAATATAGAAAGCAGATGGAGTTTGGCAGAACTGAAAGAGTTGAAGAACAAGTGTCTGAGGAGGGAGAATGTGAAATGAGAAGCAAGACAATTCATGCTGCAAAAGGCCCAGGTAGCTCAGGAATTACACTCTTTAACCTATCACTAATCGCTAATGACTAGGCGGCTCAGAGAAGACAGTGAGTGGCTCAGACAGCTTAGTTGCATGTGTGTGCAAGATGCAGTTGGACCACTTCAGGGTCTGTTTATCCTGCTCAACAGGGAAAATATATATTTCCCCTACTGTAGCAGAAGACTGGAAGCTTAGGAAAAGAAAAGGAAAAGGAAAAGAAAAGAAAAGAAAACAGCTGAGAGGCTCCAGACCCAAATGCCCCTAGATGAAAGGAAAGGATATCCTATTTTTTTTTATTCATTGATTACATTGTATTATGTGACACAGTTTCATAGGTACTTGGATTCTCCCCACCCCTCCCCACACCCCCCCCCATGGTGGATTACTCCACCTTGTTGCATAACCACAGCTCAAGTTCAGTTGAGATTCCCTCTTTGAAAGCATAAACTAAACATAGAGTCCAACATCTTATAGTCCAGTCAAGTTCCTCAGCTTCAGGATACCATATTGAGAACAATGGCCTTAGTGGCAGATCTCTGGCGCAGCAGTTAGGACACCAGATGGGATGCCAACATCCCAAGTTGGAGTGCCTGGGTTTGAGTTCTGACACTATCTCCTGATTTCAGCTTCTTGTTAATTCAGACCATAAGAAGCAGGGGTAATGATTCAAGTGTTTGGGTCCCTGCCACCTACATGGGAGAGCAGACATGCATTCCCGGCTCCCAGTTTCAGCCTGGCCTAATTCTGGCTATTGTGGGCATGTGGATATTGAACTAGTGGACTATATGTGCACTCTCACACACTCTCTCACTCTCTCATTTTCAATTTCTTTTTTACAAAGGGAATCAGGGTCTTTAAATGAAAATCTACAATAAGATTTCTATCCCTCTCTCCTAAAGAGCATAGTTGTGAGAATACAAGCAGTCAGGTCGCTATTTTCCAGACACAAAAATCAATGGTTCATCTCAAAATTACTGAACTTCTCCCAGAGACAAGACCTATAGATATTGTCATTTTGGGGTTCCCAGTGAGCCAGCCAAGTTACATTTCAGTCAGTCATCTGACAGTGAATCTCACTCATTGACAAGCTCTGCCCTTATAGGAAAGGTTATTATATGAGAAGGAAAATGAAACAGAACATCAGACCAAACAGTGAAATAAAGGAAAGAGCAAAAGAAAACCTTTTGCTTAATCAGCCTCAGAAACCCAAGCTATTAACGACATTGAAATAAAAACAGGTTGCAGTAAGGAATAAACTTTCAGAAAAACCAAATAGAAGTTACATGAATATATTTCCTGACAATAATTATAATTTGATTTTCCATATGTATATCTTGAATTCTGTAGAATCTGTACATGGAGCAGGTTGAGAATATAAATTTCAAACTGTCCATACAGTTAGCTATCCCATATTATTTACTGAATGATTCATGTATAAAGGTCTTTGTTCACATCCTTGGTAGTCCCTTTAGGATAAAATTCTGCTGGATGGGATTGTTTTGTTAGATGGAAACAACCTTAAAGCTTTGTGAATTGTCAGATTTACCTACAGAAAAATTTTACCAACTTCCATTCCCACAATCAGAGGTATTTCCTACATCCTCACCAACAGTGACCACTGTCATCTCCAACTTCATAAGTTAGTACTGTTATTTTTATTTTATTTAACTTTTTGCCTAATTACTTTTAGCTGTGGCAGCTCCTTATAGTTTCAACAGTTCCCTATGACTTCTTTCCTGGCCTTATGTCTTCTTACCTTTGTCCTAATTTTGCCCACATTCTTACATATTCCTGAATACTGATTTATATATGTAGGCCTTACAGTTCTGGCCTTGACCTTACAACTAGATAAATTGTGACATAAGAAATCATTGTTTTAAAAACCTTCAGACTAGTTATGAAGTGGAACTTGGGAATCTATTTAGATTTGGAATACACATAACCTTTGATACAGTAATTTCCATTTGAAGACCTAATATGACCTAATGAAAAGATAATAAACTATGCAACAGTATTGTTTGGAAAAGCTAAAATTTAGAAAGATTAGGATCCTTCAGAAAGTTTATGGAAAATGGAGTCAAAAGATTGAATATAAAAAAAGGGGGGCCGGCGGTGTGGCCTAGCGGCTAAAGTCCTCACCTTGAATGCACCGGGATCCCATATAGGCGCCGGTTCTAATCCTGGCAGCTCCACTTCCCATCCAGCTCCCTGCTTGTGGCCTGGGAAAGCAGTGGAGGATGGCCCAAAGCCTTGGGATCCTGCACCCGTGTGGGAGACCTGGAAGAGGTTCCTGGTTCCTGGCTTCGGATCAGCATAGCACCGGCCATTGCGGTCACTTCGGGAGTGAATCATCGGATGGAAGATTTTCCTCTCTGTCTCTCCTCCTCTCTGTACATCTGACTTTGTAATAAAAAATAAATAAATCTTTTTAAAAAGATTGAATTTATTTTGGCATAAAATTTTTTGAAACCTGCACATAACTTTTTCATAATGCACATTTTCCAAGAAGTTCTGAAGATACTTCTAAAATTGTCATCAATAGAAAATTGGTTGCATGAAATATTCTGTATTGAATCAAATTAAATACAGGTAATTTTTATATATTGTGTCAACATAGTATATATTAATATATATTTTCTCTTTTTTTAATAATCTTAATTGCTAAGGGTACAAAGGGTCAAGGGTTACAGGAAAGTGAGTAATGCCATTGTTTCCACACTAATATCATCACTTTTTTCCTTGTATCTGGGATCAGGGGAGAAACAAAGGGAGAAGCCCCACCCAGCCTCCCACCCATCCCAGGTCCCCAATGTGAGGCTCACTCCGAGGGTCTTGCTCAAGCAGTTTTAATAGTTAAACAGTTCTGGATTGCTGCCAATCTCGCTGTTCCATTCACGATGGAATCAGAATCTACTGGCTGACATAGTCCCTTCATGGCTGGGGTTCTGAGATCAGCAGTTCAGTTGGAGGGATCTCCAAAGAAACTTCTCTGAGGTGATCCCAGACCTGATTCTTCTGTGAGTTTGCCAGTACAAGGTCCAGCAGAGACTGTCACCCAAATCAACTTGTGCATATGCTGTTGGTTCCAATTGCTGGATCAGTTCTGTTTCCAGCCCTGTCTTCCACATGAACCAATGGGTGTTGCAGTCAAGCCTGATTCTGCCCACCTCACACTCGGCCCTCACACAAACCAGTGGGAGCTGCAGCCTAGTTGGGGCGACTTCCCATAACCCCCACCAGGCCTGCCCACTACCCTGGTTCCCATGCTTGCCAGTATGTACCGCAGACTTGTTCAGTCTGTCCCACATCCCATTTAGCTCTCGTACATGTCAATGGGCATTGAAGCCTAGTTCAACCCAACCAACCCTACTATCCATTCTACACACATGCTGGTGGGAACCTTTCTGTCTAGCCACCCCTGCCCCTGTCCTGGTTTTCATGCTCTCCAGTAGGAGTGGTAACCCAAGAGGGAGGTGCCCACTATTTCCCTACTAGGCTACTCCGACTCCTGGATTATGCACTCTCCAGGTGGTTCTGCAGTGTAACTTGACAGATTAAGCCCCTAGTGCCAGCCTCTGCCAACTGATGCTGCAGCAAAGCCCAATCAATCCTCACACATTCTAATTTTTGCTTGCACCAGTCAGAATAGTCAGCCCAACCTGGCCCTTCCCTGATCTAGCTCATATGAGGCCCACAGGTGTTGTAGCCCTGCCTAGTCTGGTCTGCCTCCATCCCAACACACGCTATCCAGTGGGAGTGGTTTTCCAGCAGCGGAGCCCACATTCCCCTTGCCAGCTTTGCCCCTTCCCTCCCTGGTTCTCATGTGTGCTGTTTGGGTGCTGCAACCACATCTGGTACGGGTCACCCTACCTTGGCATTCCATAATGTGCACTGGTTTGTGTTGCGACCGAACCTGACCCGACCCACACTCTATTCTGGTGCTCAGATTTGCTAGCGGGTGATGTGAATGGGTTTAGCCTGGTCTGCCCCCTACCTATGCCATATGTATGCTGGTGGGTCTATTTCTCTGGCCTGGTCTGGGTTGCTCCCTATCATGGTTCTTGCGCTCACCTGTAGGGACTGTGTCCTGACAGAGGAGTTTCTCAAGCTCCTCCATCAGAACCTCTCCCTATGCCAGATCTTGCGCGTACTGGTGGTTCCATGGGCCAGCCTTCCTTGCTGGCCTTCAATTCATTCCAGTTCTTACTGTTGGATGTTTCAGCCCAGTCAAGGCTTGTCCATACCCAGACACTGCTCACACATGGCTCAGTAGGGGCAGAGACCTAGCCTAGTCCGTTCTACATCTATCCAGGTTCTCCAGAGCCCCAGATGGCGCTGGTATCTAGCTTGGCTCGGTGCGCCCAGCCCAGTCCACACTTGTGCCAAGGGAAATTGTAGCCATATCCAGACCAGAATGCAGCCCCCACTACGGCCCCCACACTCTCCCATAGGAACCCCAACCCAGCAAGGGTGTACTCTCACAGCTCCCTAATCGAGTCTGTTCCCAGCCCTAGATTACGCGCGTGTCAGTGGTTGCTCTGACCCACTTGGCTTAGCCCCTCACCTGTCTCAGCCTTTGCCTTCAATGCTGTGGCCTAGTATCCCTGCCTTTTGCAGACCAGTCAGTGTAAAAGCCTAGTTCGGCATGACTTATCCTCCATCCTGATTTCTGTCCTTTCTTGTGAGTTTGCTTGGCCCTGCCCAGTTTGCTTGGCCCTGCCCAGTCCGCCCCCTTCCAGTTGCAGCTCAGCCCACCCCACATCCTATTTTAGCATGCACCTTCGGGTACTGCTGCCTTGACCTGCCCAGACTGCTACAGGTTCCTTTACCCATAAGTGATGGCAGGTGCCATGGTCACACCTAGCTCAGCCCATCGCCACCCCAGCTCATGAGCTAACCTACGGGACTTGCATTTCCACAGGGTTGGGTCCACACTTCCCCCAGAGAGTATAGCCCTAGACCAAGTCCTCTCACATGCTGGTTAGTGTCTTGCCCCTGCCAAGTGTGACCAGTCCACCATATATTGACAAATCATTGTTAGGCATTTTAAATACATTTCCACTATGTGCTGAGCATTGTGGTAAGAATTGGGAAGAAAACAGAAAATAAGAACATGAGCTTACACTAATACTAATATTATATATAGTAAAATTTCATTTATATAAAATTTTGAATGGCCTATATTTAAAAATGTGCAACACATTTTTATGTGTGTTTGTATTTGTATAAAGAGAGAGGTGTCAGGAGCCGCAGGCGGCTTCAGGGTCTGGCTGGGGTCTTCTTGCCCCCATCTAGCTGGCGGCACCAGGGGTGGCTCTGGGCTGGCCAGCCTGGAGTCACCATGATTTTGTATGTTCCTCAGGAGCCACGGGTGTCTTCAGGGACTGGGTAGGGTCTTTTGCCCCTGCCAAGCTGGCAGCAGCAGGGGTGTCTCTGGGCTGGGCCAGCGACATGCTCTAATGGACTTGGGCGTGTAGACTTAAACATGGGGTATGGGCTATGGGCACAACTGAGGCTGAGCGGGACCTCAGGGTTCATGTCCAGGAAAGCAATGACTACTGTGGAACATCAATGGACAAGGCAACTGTACTTTCAGGTAAGCGAGGGTACTCAGTGCAGGCAGTTGGAGGGGGAAATGGGAAGGTATTTAAAGTTCAGTCTGAAGCACCAGCACATGTAGGAGACCTGAGCTGTGGTAGTTAGCATCAATCATCACTGAGTACCACTAACTGGCACATACTAAAGTCAAGGTTGGGGCCTACCAGACAGTGCAAGATCACAGTAACCATCAGTGAGAGTCGGAACAGGGGAAGGGTGAAGTTAGGATGGGCCAAGATAATAACTAGCACATGAGAGAATCAGGTCTTCTAGCAGAATCTGTGTGGGATAAGTGGGCTCACTTCTGTGGAACTGCAGTCTCCATCGGCATACCCAAGAACTGTGGCTGGGAACATGCCTAGTTGGGGAGCTAAGGGGATGCTCCAGCAGGCCTGGGAATCCTATTGATGACCACCAGAGACAGACTGAGGGCAGCAGGCTGGGCTGGCCATGGCTACAGCCTCCCTCAGCACTGGTGTGGACTAAGATTTGGGAGCAACAGACTGGGCCACACTCCAGTACCCGCTGGTACTCGTCAGCAGCAGAGTGGGTGTAGAATGGGCTGGGCTAGGTCTTGACCCCTGCTGAGCCATGTGAAAGCTGTATCTGAGCACAGACCAGGTGTGGTTAGGCTGCAACACCCAACAGTGAGAACCAGGATGGGTGTGGGCCGGTTGAGCAAGGCCACAGTTCCTGCTAGGACAAGAATGGACAAAACCAACCTGGGCCAAGGATCTATTAGTGTGCACAACATCGGCCACTGGGAGGATACCTGACAGAGGAGCCTGGGAAACTCCTTTGTAGGGACACAGCCCATTACAGGTGAGCGCAAGAACCAAGTCAAGAAGCAGCTCTGACCATGTGACTCAGGTCTGGGGACAGACCAGGTTGGACCAGTTCACAACATTCACTGGCAGATCTGAAAACCAGGTTAGGGTGTGGGAGAGGCTGAGTCAGGCCGCAACACCGACCAACTCACACTGGGGATGCTAAGGTGAGGCAAGCCATACCAGCCTGGGGTCTGTGGGAGCCACGTTTGTGAGCAGCAGGGGCAGGTGATCTGGTGAGACTCAGGTCGCATGGCCTGGGTCCTGGGACCCGCCTGCACGGTGGATGCCAAGTTCATAAGCCCCCGGGGTTGGGGATCCAACGGGGCTTGAGTCGCCTGGCCTGGGTCTTATGGCCCGCCTGCTCAGTGGGTACTGGATTCATGAGCCCCAGGCGTTGGGAATCTAGTGGGACTTGGGTCACCTGGCCCAGATCCTAAGGCCCACAGACTGAGTGCCAGCTTAGTGAACCCCAGCGGCTGGGGGATCTGGTGGAGCTCAGGTCAGCTGGCCTGGGCCTTGGGGCCCTGGGGCCCACCTGCTTTGGTAGGTGCTGCTGGTGAGCCCCCGGTGGTAGGGGATCCAGTGAGACTTGGGTCACCTTTCCCAGGTCCTGGCAAGGTGGGTGCCAGTTTTGTGATCCCCAGGGATGGGAGATCTGGTGGGGTTCGGGTTGCCTGGCCCTGATCCCTTCACCCGACTGCTTGGTGGTTGCTGGTTTTGTGAATCCTGGGGGTGGGGAATCTAGCGGAGCTTGGGTTGCCTGGCCTTGGACCTGCCTGCAAGTGAAAACGGCAGAGCACTGGGAATAGACCCTGATGCACATGGAGAATATGACAGCTCATTTAGTGTCGCAGCAGAGGAAGGAGAACAGAGAAAATTGGAAAACTACCCCAGCAAACAAGGACAGCAAAAATCTGGGTGAATGGAGACTTGAGGGCAACTAGGTCAGGCAACAGACATTGGGAGGGCTTCCTAACCCCTGGATCGGCAAAATTGACAGCATTTCAGAACTATCCAAACTGCTTAGTCAGAACCCTCAGAACATGCACTACACCGGGACCCTGGGTTGATATTGGGTGGCAGTTCCCCATCTTTGGGTACTGGGACATTTGGGAGGCTGGGTGTGTCTTCCCCCTTTAACTCTCCCCTTCCCCCAGAGACAAGACAAAATAGAGAATTTGGAAACAATGATTTCACTCACTTTTCTTTAACCCTCAATCCTTCCCACCCTGGTCAACCATATAATCATCATTAAAAATAAAAGCAAAAAAAGACATTTAAAAAAAGAGAGAGAGGTGTCTGAAAGAAAATCTACTGTAAAGCTTATGATCATTTTTTCTGGGTGGTAAAATTTTAGCTAATGTTTACTTCATTGAAGATGCTTCCCATCAGAAGAAATAACAAAATTATATCCACTTGCAGGGAAAATTTCCAGTCACCATCCTTGACCCTTTACTCTCGGTCATTGTCCTTGGGAAAAAAAAAAATGTCAAGTCTCCCAACAAGAACAACTGAGCTATTGTTGGCTATTAAAAGCTCATCAGGAATTTCTCTGTTTCCTTTGAGGGAGTAGTTAGTAAAGGAGAACATCTCTAGGGTTAAAGTAGAGTGCTTGGGGGTGTGGAGATGATCCCCGAAATGGAACTGTTGATCACACAGTTTTCTGAAGAGAAGTTATAAGAGCCAATACCAAAGAGGTTGCAGACTTCCACACCCTTCTTGGCTCCAAAGCCTCACCTTCACAGTTTCCTAGGGGAGCTGTATTCTGTAACTTGCCAGAGGCCGTCTGAAAGCCAGAAAGGTCATAGGGGAAGGAAAATTCTCATCTGTATAAATAAATGTCCTTCCCCTTCTTTTATCCTCCCTAGTCTTTTGGCATCCCCCAGAAAGTGGGAGCCAGCCCCTTACTGCTGAAAATTCCCATTAGCCTGCTTTCATCACAGCCCTTTTATTGCATTGATCAAATTCCGTTCTCAGGAACATTCCCCAGCCCACCAGCTAAGCTACATATTGAAGAAGAGCATCTGGACAGTTGCCCTGCTTCTTATCCAGTAAGCCAGGACCCAGATATAGGGCAAGGCACAGGGCATTCGTTAATCGGGGCTTTCCTCCCATCTCCTTTAGCAGAAATCCATCATCAGTGTCATTGCCTTTAATTAGCAAACAGACATTTACTTAGAAGGAAAATATAAAAACTAAGCACTGAGGTTACTTACTGTCTAGGACTGGCAAACGTGTATATAACAAGCATAAATAGTAAGCAACAGTAATTAAAATTTAATTATTAATAATTTGAATTCTTAAACATTGACAATTAAATTTGAATTGCTAATTATTGGTAATTGTATGATTAGGTAACACGATAAGCAAAGAATTAAGGAGTAAAAAGTATCATTAGATGTGATTGGGAGATCATAGCCAACTTCACACAGGAAGTGTCAGGAACTAAAGCTTGAAGAATATGTTAGATTGCAACAGATAGAAATGACGAGAGGGATCAGTTCAGGCTGAGAGAACAACATAAGTAAGGTTATGAAGGCTGACTTAAGTGTCTTTCATATTGGAATGAAAAAGTACAGAGTCTTTTACTTCATAAAGAAAAGTAGTTCATTTAACTCACAATTTAGAGACTGAAAGCCCAGTATCAGGAAGCCGCATCTAGTGGTCTCTGGCAAAGGCCTTTTGGATGTACCACAACATAGCAGACAACATCATATGGTGGGGATGTAGGAGAGAGAGAGTGAAAGCCCAAAAGGAAACAGGAAGGAGCCAGCCTAGTACTTTAATAACAATCTGCTCTTATGCAAACAAATCCATTCAATGAGACCAGCATTATTCCATTCATGAAGTGGTCATGACCCAATCACTTCCCCCAGGCCCATCTCTTAAAGGGCCCCCATTTTGCATTTAATACCATCATATTGGGAGCTGACACCACGGCTCAACAAGCTAATACTCCACCTTAAAGTATCAACATCCCATATTAGCACCAGTTTATGTCCCAGTGGTCCCGTTTCCCATCCAGCTCCCTGCTTATGGCCTGGGAAATCAACGAATGATGTCCCCAAGTGCTTGGGACCCTGCATCCATATGGGAGACCTGGAAGAAGCTTCTGGATCCAGTCTTCAGGCCAGCCCAGCTTTGGCCATTACAACCATTTGGGAAGTAAACCAGCAGATGGAATACCTCTGTGTGTCTCTCCCTCTCTCTAACTCTGGATTTCAAGTAAAATAAATAAATCTTTTTTAAAAAAAAAACACTACATTGAGGAACATTTTTCCAGCATATGACATTTGGAGAAATAAACTGTCCTCAAACTATAGCAAAGTTAAGAAGTAAGTGAATTAGAGTAAGAAATCAACTGTGGCTGAAGATGAAAGCACCTGAATGCCAGGTTGAAGATCCGAGATTTAGTTAGGAATTATCAAGGAAGAAGAGTGACAAGATCTAGCCCCTGCCTTAAATACACCACTGGTAGCTACATGGAAGATGAAGTACAGGCACTGAGACTGAAGTAGAAGGAAGAAGAAAATTAAGAGTTTACTTCAGTGTCTAGCTGAAAGACAGCAAACGCTTGGACTAAATAAGAGGTATAAAGATTTGAGAGTCCCCATAATACACATGTCAACATCTACAGGAATAGATGAGTTCACCCTAGGACAAAATATAGATCAAAAAGAGAATATAATCAAAAGGGAGACCCTGGGGAAGACCAATAATCACAGCACAGATGAAGAGTTCCCAAATAGCTGGAGGACGAGTGGAGTCCCAAAGCCAAAAAAGAAGGTTGCAAGTCTCTCGGAGTCCAGAGTACCCTGCCTCTACCTCTCCTTTTATCTACAGACCCAAAAACCAGCATCTCACTAGTGGTGACTTGTTTTTAGCAGCCATGTCATAATGTTGGCTCCTACTGAGTTTGTTGTCAACTACAATTCTCAAGTTTTAGCTGCAAGAACTATAATCCTGTCAATTCTCCTTGTCCTATACTTTTACTGCTGCACAAGCAAGACCTATTTTGTTCCTATTGAATGACATTGTGTTTATTTTGACTTGTTATTTCCATCTGTCCAAGAATTTTTGACAGATTGATTTGGTCACCCAACATACTAGCTTTTTCTCCCAGCTTTCTGTCATCTGCAATTTGATCTACTCACTGCCTATGCTTTCATTCATACCATTGGTTAAAATACTGACTAGAAAAAAGATCAGGTTCAACGTGGCATGAGAGATCTTCAGGCTGATACAAAACATGAATCAGACTTTTTAAAAATATTTGTTTCTATTTATTTGAGAGGCAGAGTTACAAAGAAAGAAAGAGAGGCAAAGAGAGAAATTTTCAATATGCTGATTCACTCTCCAAATGGCTACAATGACCAGGGCTAGGTCAGGCCAAAACTAAGAGCCATGAAAGGCAGATTTACAGAGAGGAGAGAGAGCTTCTATCTGCTGGTTAACTAACCAAATGGCAGCAATGGTCAAAGCTGTACCAGTCCAAAGTTAGGAGCCAGGAACCCAAGGACCTGAGCCATCCTCTGCTGCTTTCCCAAGCCATAAGCAGGGAGCTGGGATCCAACTTGGAGCAGCCAGGACACAGCCCCATGTCCTTGTGGGATGCTGGTGCTGCATGTGGTGGCTTAGCCTATTACACCATGGAGCCAGCCTTGAATTAGACATTTTTGAGTTCAAATTACCAATCTTGTACTGGTTCATCATTCAACCTATATTTTCGCCTATAACCTGTAACGCAAACGTGTTATAAAGTTTACTGAAATCAATACCATGACTAAAGCATTCTCTTTGCTTGCAGTTTTCTTCGATAGGCCAACTCTTTTTTTTTCCTTTCTTTTCTTTTTATTGATTGCATTGCATTATGTGACACAGTTTTATAGGCACTGGGATTCCCCCCACCCCCTCCCCAACCCCCCCATGGTGGATTCCTCCATCTTGTTGCATTACCACAGTTCAAATTCAGTTGAGATTCTTTCATTGCAAGCATCTACCAGGCATAAAGTCCAGCATCTTATTGTCCAGATAAGTTCATCAGTTTCTTGGGGAGACCATCTCTGGTCTGAAAGTAGAGCTGGCAGGGTGGTTTTGATAGCTAAACAGATCTGAATTGCTGCCACTCTCACCACTCCAAGCATGATACGGTCGTTGGAGAATTCACTGATTGACATAGTCCATCACAGAGTCTCTGTTTGCCCAGTATTTTCATTGCCAACATATAGCTGAGGTGGTTGATTGACTTGTTCTGTCCTCTGTCATTTGATGGTTAGCGTTCTGAGTCTGAAAGCTCGATTGAGGCAATCCCCAAAGAAACTTTGCCTGAGGTGTTCTCAGACCAGATTCTTGTATGTACTAGCAAGAACCGGGCCCGGCACAGTCCATCGCCCTGATCAGCTGGTGGTTGCAGTTGCTGGGTTGGTTCTGTTTCCATCCCTGTCTTCCACTGGAACCAATGGGTGTTTGCAGTCCAGCCTGGTTCTGCCCAGCACGCACTCGGCCCTCGCATAAACCAGTGGGGGCTGCAGCGATAGGCCAACTCTTAGCGACCATTTCCTTTTCTATGTGTTCATAAGCCATCAGCTTACAAAACATATTTAAAATATCGCCAAACATTGGGCCCAGAGCAGTAGTCTGATGGCTAAAGTCCTTTTTGCATGTGCTGGGATCCCATATGCACACCGGTTTGTGTCCTGGCTATTCTACTTCCCATTCAGTTCCCTGCTTATGGCCTGGGAAAACAGTCAAAGATGGCCCAAAGCCTTGGGACACTGCAGTTGTGTCAGAGACCCAGAAGAAGCTCCTGGCTCCTGACTTCGAATCAGCTTAGTTCTGGGCTATTGTGGCCATTTGGGGAGTGAATCAGCACACAGAAGATCTTTCTCTCTCCTCCTATCTGTATATCTGCCTTTCCAATAAAAAAAATCTTTTAAAAATATATTTTTAAATATTGCTGAACGTTGATATTTAATGTTCCTCTATAACTTCTAGACTCCGGTCTTTTGGTATCTCTCCTCAACATTTGTGGGAGTGCAACAAATAGCATTTGCAGGTTCTTCTTAATTCCTTAGTACAGAATGTGGATGCTGTTATAAATACATGGAGATGCTATCAGTGGATTTGAATAGGAAAAGAGACAATATAATCTGATTTGCATGCTACCTAGAAGTGAGATTATCAATCTCAGGAAAGACTTCAGAGCTAAATGAAGCCATATAGGATTTTTTGAAAAATCTTGAACTTACCAATGGATCAAGTGCTGCTCATCAAGCAATACAACACGTTCCACCTCTGCTTAGACTCACTCTTCTATTCCCACCTGGGACATTTTTTTTCTTACTCCTACTACCTTCTCCCCATGAATAAGTACTGTATCTCTTTACATTCTAATTTGGATGCTATCTTCGCCAATAAGTTATCTGTGTTTCCTCAGTATCTGAATTCCCATATCCTTTCTCTGTGCCTTCCTCAGGCATCAAACACTTTCAACCTAAGATTTATCCTCTTTGGATTAAGGCCAGGACAAAAGGTACAGAAGTGGCATGTCTATCCCGAAAGCAGATACATGTTAATGATATCCCACTACCTGAGACTCCAAGACACCTCAAAAGAGATTTGGATCCCTAAAAACGCTGGTCAGCGACAAAGTCAGACAACTCCAAGAACATTCCCCACGTTTTATGTCTTAGGGTCCATATCTAAGATGCTATCAAAAATAAGCCTCTTTTCTCATTGGCTATCCTCCATTATTACTGATCCGATGCATTAGGAAGGCCTTGACTACACCTTTCATCTCTCACATTAAGTCTATTAGACCCACTGGAATTAAGATGATTGTGCAGGCCCAGCGCGGTAGCATAGCAGCTAAAATCCTCAACTTGAACCCGCCAGGATCCATATGGGGATCAGTTCTAATCCTGGCAGCCCCACTTCCCATCCTGCTCCCTGCTTGTGACCTGGGAAAACAGTGGAGGATGGCCCAAAGCCTTGGAACCCTGCACCCATGTGGGAGATCCAGAAGAGGTGCTACCAGGCTCCTGGTTTCGGATTAGCTCAGCTCCAGCCATTTCGGCCCCTTGAGGAGTGAATCAATGAACAGAAGATCTTCCTCTCTGTCTCTCCTCCTCTCTGTATATCTGACTTTGCAATAAAAATTTCAAAATAAATAAATATTTTTAAAAGATAATAGTGCAACAAATTTTCCACTATTGGCTGATCCGTTCAAGAATAGAGGTCTCAAGCATCAACTTCAGTGCTTTTGCTTTTTTTTTTAATATTCCTCCCTGTGGGATTGACAGTTAAAATATCATAGAATTGCTTTCAGCTATGGCTCAAATGAAACTATTCCACTCCCTCCTAAAGAGTAATTGCTACACTGTCATCAATCCCAGTGGAAAATTCTAGTAGAGCTGAAAAAAAATCTGAAATCCTACTGATTATGTGCAGCTACATGTAACAGAAACGCAAGTCCAGGACCTAAACAAGAAAGGAGTTTATTGTGTCACGAAACGAAAAGTGTGATCATGTGCTGCCTCAATGCTAGGCGTCACATGTAAATTACGGACAAGGAGAAGAAAATTCTGAATGAGGCAAATCAGCCAGATTTGTTCCTTTTGATCAGGAAAGCAATGTTTTTGATATCTCACCCAGGAGACTTCCATATACATTTCATTGGCCAGAACTGCATTACACTATTGCCCTCAGTTGACAAGGCACTAAAAAAAAAAAAAAAAAAAAAAAAAAAAAAAAAATGAACTGGACATAACTAATACAAACCTGTGAAAACTTAGGATAATTTTCAGTATATAAGAAATTAAGGAAAATACATCACATAAGTAATAGTGTCAATTATTAGATACACAAAGGGATCAAAAACTACAGAAATGCTGAATTAATCATTACAATGCATAGATTATCTCGTTTTTATTCTGCACCTTCCCAAACATCAAAGGTCCCATCTTCATCTCTCTATTCAGTTGGTAGAGAACATTCATTCTATATTTACTTACAGTGGCATTTTCAAAAAGTTTGTGGAAATGTCTATTGTGAAAAACTATTCATGAAATAACTCAATCTTTTAATTCTGTTTTTCCTTTCAAAGCCACCTTATAGCCACAAAACTTCATAGGTACCTTATATATACTACCTCATCTAAAATTTTCCCAACAACCCTAGAAGTTGGGTATCATTTCACTTTTTATTTTTTTGAGATTTATTTATTTTTATTGGAAATTCAGATTTACAGAGAGAAGGAGAGAGAGAAAGATCCACTGGTCCACTCCCTAAGTGGTCACAATAGCCAGAGTTGAGCTGATCTTTGTTAATGATTGTTATTTTATTAAAGATTTATTTTATTTTTATTGGAAAAGCAGATTTACAGAGAGAAGACAGGGAGAAAGATCTCCTATTTCCTGGTTCACTCCCCAAGTGGCTGCAATAGCCAGAACTGAGCCGATCTGAAGCCAGGAGCCTGGAGCTTCTTGTGGGTCTCCCATGCGCAAGCAGGTCCCAAAGCTTTGAGCTGTCCTCCACTGCTTTCCCAAGCCACAAGCAGGGAGCTGGAAGGGAAGTTAAGCAGCTGGGATATAAACCCCTATGGGATCCTGGCACAAGCAAGGTGAAGACTTTAGCCACTAGGTTACTGCTCCTAGCCCACTTGCTACTTCTCTTAAAGGAAATGTTTTTATTTTATTTTTATTTTTGTAGGTTTACTGATTTTTCACTGGACAGGCAAATCAGATTTATGGAGAGAAAGAGAGACAAGAAAAATATCTTTCATTTGCTGGTTCACTCCCCAAATGGCTGCAACAACTAGAACTGAGACCATCCAAAGCCAGGAGCCAGGAGCTTCTCCCAGGACTTCCGAGTGGGTGCAGGGTCCCAAGGTTTTGGGCCATCCTTGACTGTTTTCCCAGGCCATAAGCAGGGAGCTGGATGGGAATTAGAATAACCAGGACATGAACCGGTGACCACACAGGATCCTGGCACTTGCAAGATGAGGTTTTAGCCATGGAGTGATCACTCCGAGCCCTTCACTTTCTACTTGATAATTGATGATGCTGAGGCTTGGAGAGTTAGGATAATTCATCCAAGAGCATACATTTTGCAAGCGGGCTAGTTAGAATTTGATTCAGGACAGTCAAATATCCGATGTAATATAGTAATTTAAAAATAAATTAATAGCAGTGGTCACACCCTAATCCCCTTATGCCATTGTTGTCTACCTCAAAGGGTCACACACCTTCAAATTTGGGGGCATGGGGCCCGGCGGCCGTGGCCTAGCGGCTAAAGTCCTCGCCTTGAAAGCCCCGGGATCCCATATGGGCACCGGTTCTAATCCCGGCAGCTCCACTTCCCATCCATCTCCCTGCTTGTGGCCTGGGGAAGCAGTTGAGGACGGCCCAATGCATTGGG
The DNA here is from genome assembly GCF_030435755.1 of Ochotona princeps. NCBI lineage: Eukaryota > Metazoa > Chordata > Mammalia > Lagomorpha > Ochotonidae > Ochotona > Ochotona princeps. Next base: position 45,624,738 of record NC_080865.1, read on the forward strand.
ACACTGCACCTGCGTGTGGGAGACCCTTAAGAGGTTTCAGGTTCCCAGCTTCGGATCGGCGCGCATCGGCCTGTTGCGGCTCACTCGGGGAGTGAATCATCGGACGGAAGATCTTCCTCTCTGTCTCTCCTCCTCTGTGTATATCTGGCTGTAATAAAATGAATAAATCTTTAAAAAAAAATTGGGGGGCATTATTCACACGGCATCTTGCAGTCATATAAAAGCATGCACACTGCTCTCCAGACCACATTTCTGCGTCATCAGGAATTTCTCTCCACAGTAATAGAGGTTTTTACAGTTTAATGTGGGCCAGCTCTATGCTCCAATCCTTGTTATTGTAGTGAAAGATACTGAACCAAGGACCATGGATAAAAGCTAGCATTTGAAACAAAGTAAAGAGATAAATCTTACAGAGATATGGTCAAGGTTGAATATTTGGCTCCTAAGTAGTGTCCCAACAGCCTAATGCTAGGTGGGAGGAGGGAAAGGGATAGTGGAAGACTAGCAGTCAGGAGACACATCCAAGTTACATTATTGATGTTCTACATGATCTTGGACAAGTCGCTGCCCAGTTTTCAGTCTCATTTGTTAGCATTTCTAGAGCAAGGAACTTAGAAAAGTAAGGTTACAAGGTGAGATTTTATACCAGCAGGTTAGATTGACACTTTGGACACCTGCATCCCATATCAAACTTATCAGAGTCCCAGCTACTCTGCTTCCATTCCAGCTCTTTGATTTAAAAAAAAAAAAATCCTAGGAGGCATCAGGTGATAGCTAAAGTATTTGAGTTCCTGACACCTACATGGGAGACTTGGATGGAATTCCAGGTTTCTGGCTTCAGTCTGGCCTTGTCTTAGTTGCTGCAAGCACTTGGAAAATGAAGCAGGGATGGAAGCATTCTCTGTCTTTCCCTGTATCACTCTGCCTTTTGAATAAATAAATCTTTCTTTAAAGAAAAGTAAGGTTGCTTTGAGAGCTGAGCTGACTATAAATGTATGACCTGGAATTGAAAGGATACTGGGATACTGGTCAGTCACATGTATCAGCTGAGCAGAAAAACACAGACATGGAGAAAGAGAGAGAGAGAGAGAGAGACAGAGAGAGAGAGAGAGAGAGAGAGAGAGAGAGAGAGAGAAAGAGATTTAAACAAGCCCTATCACTTGTGTAAGTACCAGACATCTACAGAACACATTTTCATAAGGGCCAAATTTAGTGCTTTCTCTCTGCTTGCCAAGGCTAAGCCATGTGATCATTTTTCTTGTAATCTACATCCACTCACAAAAAGAATGTTGTTTTTCATGATGTCACCCAAATTATATTTGTTAAAGTGAGTGAGAGTGGAAGCTGGGCCTGAGGAGCCTGCTTAATTGCATTATTTCAGTATATTAAGTTATCTTGGATACTCAAGTCTGACTATGAAGAGAAGAAAATCTGCCAGTGTTTGGGTTTTATCCACTAGCACTGAGGGTGGTCTTAGAGTTTGCTGAGCAATGGAGTAGATTTTTAATGTTCACATTCTTCCTATGGGGTTTTTGAGCCTATTTTCCAATTGGCCTTGCTGCTAGCAAAGGCTCCAGGACTCACCTTGACTTGGGGCTTCCTAAGATGATATGCTTAATCAGGGAGGAGTCTACAGCTCCTCCAGGTTCCCCAGTTCTTCTAGAAATCTCCTCTGACTCCTCACCCTACAAAAGGCAAGTGAGAAAAAATATGTATGTTAGAACCATTCCTGGAATCTTGTCTGCCACTGAATTTCCTGTACTTTACACATGGAGAAGAGCAGCATGCAGAACAGGGAGGGCAATCCCCTCTCTATCCTTGTAACTCTCTCAAATAAATAAATATTTTTAAAAGTTAATGAAAGGGCAGGTGCTTGATGTAATGATTAAGATGTCCATATCCAATATTGGACAGCTTCAGTTCAGATTCTGGCTCAACTTCTGATTCCAGCTTCCTTCTAATGCTCACCCTAAGAAACTGCAGGTGATGATGATTCATCTGCCTGGATCCCTGCTACCCATGTCGGAGATACAAAGTTCTTGGCTCCTGGCTTCTGCCTGGTATGGTCGTAACTGTATGCATTTGGGGAGTAAATTGATGGATGAAATGTTTTTTCTCTCTCTCTCTCTTCTCTCTCCCTTTCAAAAAAATTAAAATAGTAAATAATATTAAAAGTGACAGTTTTAAGTTCATAGAAATGGGATTCAAAGATAATATGCACTTTCATGAGCATTTTGAAGATCCTTAGCATGTCTTGAGCTAAGCAGGCGGATTGAAAGACTATTTCCCCACTAACACCTAGTACAGAAGCCCTCTGCTGCAAAACTTGAAATGTCCTCTTTACTACAAAGGCATCAATTTTTAGGCACTTCTCCTGGCCTCATTTCAGTATCTTAGGGCTCCTTGTGGAGGTGCATCTCTGTCCACAGGAATGAGAGCCTGCATCATGTAAAAGCAACAGAGAGGCTCAATGTGGTCAAATATAGAGCATCTGAAGGGAGCATCTTGGCCTGAACAAAATCAGCAGAACTTTTTGCTCCCTGACCAGCATCTTGAGCAACACAAAACACCCAAGTGCCTAGGGAAAAATGAAGTCACAAAAAGGTCAAATTGGGATGCCTGAAGTGGAAGATTTCATGAATTCCCTTGGGCCAAACCAAGGAAACACCGCCTGTACCTATCCAGGTTATGTATAAGAAGGTCATGAGGCATTTCTCACAGTGTCCTAGGCAGGTCGAGGCTGTACTTCTGAGAGGTTATACTCCTCTCAAAGTGTCACCTAGGGGAGATGTTATACTCCTCTCAATGGAATGAGCTAAAGGAGCTCTACCCCTTCCAGAAGACCAAAAGTAGTTACAGCAGGCCAGGATCCAGGTGTACATCTACATCCATTCACAACAGGCTCTAGAGAGCTAGAACTCCACGACATGCTCAGTGCATTTGGACTCTGACACTGCTGACTGGACTAGCTTCCTTTGACAGCCATTTTTTAACCCTTGAATATTTTCCCTTGATGTATTCAGTTTCCCAATGTATGGAAATGGAACACATTCATAGATGTCAAACTGTTCTGTGGAATCCTAGGGCCCAGGGTCAAGCGTAAGACTTCAGTAGGTGCTTAAGCTCTACCTCAGGGACAGTATGAGCCAGGAGAAGTCAAGTGTGCAGAGATGCAACCCTCCAACACATACTTCAGCAGAGCAGATAAGACCTTATCTGTTTGATATATCAAGTTTACATGAAATATTTCATTTGAAAATTAGTATTTTAAAATATGTTTTAATGCTAAAAATAATTGGAGAGATACTGAGTTGTATGTTTGTTAAGTGTCCTATAAGCATTATCATGTCCTGTGTGTCTATGAGGAAAAAGTCAGAAATTGAGAATTTTTCTTGAAAGACTGGTACCTCTTCTAGGAAGAAAACACCATTGAAATTCCCAGAAAAAAAGCAACAACCACCTTTCAGTAGGTGACAGAGAGAGATCTGTGGCTGATCTTTGTCTCCTGATTGGGGCATGATGTGGAAAAACCTTCTGTGCTTTAAGTTACTCTCCCATCAGTGAGATTCCAGTGGGAAGAAGATTGATTCAGCTTTAATTGAGCCTGCAGGTATGATTGGAAGAGATTCCTGGGTTGCAGGCGGAGCTCTGATCAAGGAAGCTGAATGGTCACAGTGCTCCCCTCATTTGAACATGTCATAGTTAGTGCATTATCGTATCTGCATGTATCTAGTTTATCACTTTTAAAGAAAATTTAAAGAGAGAGAAACTGTACATTTTAGCACCATCTGCTGGTACTAAATTGGCTCTGGAAACCAAACACCAACTACCTACCTGATTTGCAAGCTGGGCATCTTCTGGATCAGATACTAAGGTAGACTTACCTACTTCAGTCATACAGGCACTGATGCCTATCTGATCACTTGTAAAGAATGATACACTTGTAAGAGAGTTGTCATTAGAGGGCAGTTCCATAGGAGCCCAGAAGAACTGACCTCCCAAAAAGGTTGGCAGGGAAAGTGACAGCCTACCTTGCGGAATTTGACAAATACAATACAGGTATTTCCTTGTTTTTAATTTTGCCACTGCTAACCAATTCTCTCACCTCTATTTGCATTAGTATCTCTAAGCTCCATGTGCAAATGCAGTTCATTCTGGGAAAAGACAAATGTTAATGTAAGTTTGCAGCTTCTACTTGATGAGGACAATATATTGATAGTCACCTATCATAGCACTATGACAAGGATTTGCTCTGGACAGTAGTAGTGTCTACCAGTTGTGTCAGCATGATTATAAATAGGGCCCCTCATTAACTTTCCAATATGTCTCACTTTGAGAGATAAATTATATGATTACCTTAGTCATGCTGTTCACCAACACATTATATTTTCACTGGGCACCAAAAACAAACTTACCTGTTAATTTCATTTTCTACCAACTTTTAAAAATACTTTTGTACAAGTTTTCATATGCTGGACAGACAGGAACCTGTACCAGCCTTTAGGGAGTCGGACTTAATTGAACCATCTTGTTCCCTTCCAGGTCAAATAAATTGCTACACAGTGCCGTATTATACAGAGGCTGGGATAGTGGCAGAAGAGCAGTTGATCTGGACACAAGGAAAGGAGGAGAGATGACCAAGAAGTTTAATTATGAGGAAAACTCCAACATGGAAATTTGAGAGCCTCCTGATACATCCTCTAGCGGTTACCTGAATTCATTTAGCCACATCAGCCTCCTTTGCCAGGCTGAAGGTGAACTCCTTGACTGCAATGGATTCCTTCCTCCTTTCTAGTTAATAACTTCTTCAAGGCTGAGCTCGAGCTTTAGTTTTTCTAGAAAAGCTGCCCTGCTTCCTTTATCTCATGGGCTTCTCCCTTCTCTGAATTTGTACAGCACTTACTGTCCCTGGCAGTTAGCATACATTGTCCTGTAATATATCCTGCACTTTCATCTTTGTCAGTTATTGAGTTTATCCTGGAATCTTCTTAAGAGAATAGATGATAGGTAGTAATTTTCCATTTTCTCCACAACAGGCCACAGCAAACAGTCTGGAAGGAAAACACAGTCCCTGACTAACTGAACAAAGGCCTTGGCAAAGGAACAACACATCAGGTGGCCATGCTCCCTTAGAAAAGCTGCTTTTGTTCCCCTGACAGAGGATTCTGTCCATGCTATGGTCTTCATAAGGACTATCTAATTCTAAAATGTCCATTTCAGCAAAGCTTTGCCTAAAAGCAAGCTGCCTTTCAGGCTCTGAGACATGGTCCCTTTTATGTAACAACAACTGCTACTATTGGTGGGATATACGTGTGAGGCACTATCAAAAGTGCTGTGTGCATCACATGGTTTTAATCTTCTCCAGCTTATGAGCTAGTTTATTATTGCTAATTTTAGGAAACTGAAGCATGATGAGGTTAAATAGTTTCTCCAAGGTCACACTCAGTTAGTAGCAGAACTTCAATAAAAATTCATGAAGTCAGACACCAGGGTATACTCTTTTAAACTACTATGCTGTACTCCTGTGCTCAGTTGCGAACAAAACAAAAAAAAAGATGATTGTTATTAGACCTTTAGTGGCCATATGTGAAGAATATAGATTTTAACTCACAACTTTGTCATAGACATGAAGTCAGCACCATACAAGCGAGTGTGTACCTGATACTTCCATCTCTGAGAAAACCATTTTGACACTAACAGAAAATAGTACTATCACTAGGAGCCTAGGAAACACATTTTCAACAGGGGAGTTACTGCAAATTGGAGAGAAGCAAGGGAATTCAATCAAGTGGCTAATAAGCTGCAAAACAAATGAAGAAAACGCTTTCAGAGTTCAAAAACCGGGATGTATTTTTTTAGGATTTATTTATTCATTTGAAAAGCAGAGAGAAAGAAACAGAAGAGAACCTTCCATTGGCTGGTTCACTTTCCAAATGGCTGCAACAGCTGGGTCTGAGCCAGACCAAATCCAGCAGCCAGGGTCTCAAGCATTTGTGCTACCTTCTACTGCTTTCCCAGGCACATTAGCAAGGAGCTGGATCAGACCAAAAAAAAAAAAAAAAAACAAAAAAAAAAACAAAAAAAAAAACAGCTGGGATTCAAGCTGGTACTCTGATCACAAGTAGTATCTCAAACTTTTGTGCCACAACACAGGCCCCAAGACATTGTTAAAAAATGCTTCTCAGGGCTGGCACCGTGGTATAGTAGGCAAAACTTTCATGGGGTGCTGTTTTGAGTCTCAGCTGCTCCACTTTCAATCCAGCTCCCTGCTTGTGGCCTGGGAAAGCAACAGAGGATGGCGTAAAAGGGACCCTGCACCCATGATGGAGACCCATGAAGAGGCTCCTGGCTCCTGACTTCAGATTGGCTCATCTCTAGCCATTGTAGCCATTGCAGCCATTTGGGGGAATGAACCAGCAGATGAAAGATCTCTCTGTCTCTCCTTCTCTCTACACCTCTGCTTTTCAAATAAGAATAATAAATCTTTTTTTAAAAATTCTCAATTTCAAGTCTTTAGGACCCCCTCCTCCACCAATGTGTTTATTCTCTCTACTTGAACAGCTTATGTCAGCGTATTTAGGCCATAACAGGTAGCACTATTACGGTGATGACTTATTATTACATAACAACATACCTTATAACTTAGTAGCAGAAAATAACCATTTTGAGGATTGAGGATGCATATTTAGTGCAGTGGTTAAGACGCTGCTTGGGATACCTGCACTCCATACATAAATACCCGATTCTAGTCCCAGCTCCTCTGCTTCCAATCCAACTTCGCTAATGCACCTTGAGAAGCAGCAGGTGATAGCTCAAATACTTAGGCCTCTGTGCCCCACCTGAGAGACATGGATGCAGCTCCAGCCTCCTGGCTTTGGTTTGGCAAAACCCTTGTTATTGTGGACATTTGGGAGTAAACCAGTGGATAAATTTCTCTACTATCCCTGTATATGTATATGTGTCATTTTTCAGAAAGAAATGAAAATAAATTATAATAAGGACATTTTTTAAGAAAGATTGGAATTTGGGATAGCCTCTTCTGGGTCACTCAAGCACTCAAGTAGCTATTGCTATCCAGTGGCTCAGTTTGTACTGGGTGATCTAAGATGACCTCATTCCTCTGCATGGCGGTTGGCACAGCCCATCAGCTGGGCATCTCTCCCAGCATGCTCTCTCACCCTCAAGATGGCCAGCCTGGTCTTTGTCCTATATGGTAAGAGAATTCCCAGAAGCAACAGAGGACAATACCAAGGTACACGGGCTTTTCAAGCTCTGTTTGTGTTACATTTGCTATTGTTCCAATGGCCAAAGCAAGTCGCTTGGTGCAGTGTCAATGCGGAAGGCATAAAAGAACATAGATACTGGGAGGCATGATTCATTAATGACAATTACTTTAGCGATTCACCACAGCCGTTATTCAGAATTTAGCCAGACATATCCAGTGGCTGGCACAATTATCTGCCTATTTTCCCATTCTGTCAGAGTTCCTTCTGAAAACTATTCAAATGTCTTCCAAAAACAATGCCTGGAAGAAATTCCAAAAAGAAGAAAATCCTGAGGCTACAGTGAGGTAGCTAATCTGAAAAGACTATATATCGCATGGTTCTCACTATATGGCATTGTGGACAAAGCAAAGCTATGAAGATAGTGAAAACGCCATAGGTTGCCAGGGATCTTGGTACATGAGGGAAGGATGAAAAGTCAGAGTATACAAGGATCTTTAGGGCAGTGACACTACTCTCTATGACACTACAATGATGGGTATATGACATTATGCATTTGTCAAAATTCGGGACTGCACAATACAGAGTGAGCCCTAATGCCAACTATGGACTTCAATTAATAATAATATACCTGTATGGCAAAGGAAATGAACAGACATTTTCAAAAAGAACAAATCCAAATGGCTAACAGACATATGAAAAGATGTTCAGACTCTCTAACCATCATGGAGATACAAATGAAAACCACATTGATGGCCTGGCGCAGTAGCACAGTGGTTAAAGTCCTCACCTTGAACGCACCAGGATCCCATATGGGCACCAGTTCTAATCCCGGCAGCCCTGTTTCCCATCCAGCTCCTTGCTTGTGGCCTGAGAAAGCAGTAGAGGACAGCCCAAAGCTTTGGGACCCTGCACCCTTGCGGGAGACCCAGAAAAAGCTCCTGGCTCCTGGCTTCAGATCGGCTCAGCTCCAGGCATTGCAACAACTTGGGGAGTGAACCATCGGACGGAAGATCTTTCTCTCTGTCTCTCCTCCTCTCTGTATATCTGCCTTTCCAATAAAATTAATAAATCTTTAAAAAAAAAAAAAGAATGAAATTCTACCATTTGCAACTAGATGGTCCCAACTAGAGACCATTATACTCAATGAAATAAGTCAATCCCAAAAGGACAAATACCATATGTCCTCTCTAATATAAGGAAGCCATCATGCAAATTATAAGATCAATAACCCTTTCAATACTGTTTTTACTGCAAGTCATGGATTTCTATATTGTTTTTATTTTCAATTCTTAAAATAATTTCTTTTCTCTTATTAGATTCTTCACTGATGTGTAGATCACACTGTGACATCGTTTTCTCCAAGAAGCTTTTGTGTTTTCTTTTTCATTTCTTCATCAAAACGTTGGTTATTCAGTAGCATGTTGCTTGACTCCATGGTGCTGTAAATGTTTTGTCTTATCTTTATTCCTGTTGTTGACTTTGTTTCGTGGCTTCTCATTTAAGGGAATGTATGGCATAATAGAGACTATCAAATCCAGTTGTGAAGATACAATGCAGTATGCATCTCTACTTCCAAATCAAAGATGAACTCCCAATGAAACTGTTGGGTATATTTTGACAATAGAATGCTGGACTGTCTGCCATTGTCCACATCTACAATGGCAGGGCACACTTAGATAACAGAATGATGGACTTCTGATTGCTTATGAAGGATTATACTGTTGTAATAATATGGGGGAAATCAGTTGGGAAGGAGGGAATTTGAGGAGGGGATAGGGGAAATTCTAGACCCTATGGAATTTTTTTAAATTACTATAATTTTTTTTAATATATATTCATTTATTCATTAAGTACATTGTATTACATGACACAATTTCATAGGTACTGGGATTCCCCCACCCCCTTCACCCCAAACCCTTCCCCCATGGTGAATTCCTTCACCTTGATGCATAACCACAGCTCAAGTTCCGTTGAGATTTCCTAATTAAAAGTTCACACCATACAGAGTCCAGCATCCCACTTGTCCAGTTCAAGTTCAATGGCCTCTTAGGGAGGCCCTCTCAGGTTTGAAGGCAGAGACAGCAGAGCGTCACCTCGATCAATTAGAAGCTCCAACATATCATCAGCAACAGTCCAGGTATGATGAGGCTGGTGCAGAGTCCACTGATTGACATAGTCCATCTTAGAGTTTCCCCTTGTCCAGTTTTCCGCTGGAAGCATATAGCTGAGGTGGTTGATTGATCTACTCCATTTTCCATCTTTTCTTGGTTAATGTGTTGATTCCTCCATTTTGTTCAGGGGAATCCCCTAAAAAACTTTGAGGCATTCCCAGTCCAGGCTCCTACATGTACTACTAGTAAGCACAGTGCCCGCCACCGTCCATCACTCCGATCAGCTGGTGGTTTTACCCCCTGGGTTGGTTCTATTCTGAGCCCCGACCTCCATTGGAACCAATGAGTATTGCAGCTCTTCCCGGCTCTGCCCATCACACACTTGTCCCTCACCTAAACCAGTGGGAGGTGTGCTGGTCGGGTGTTGCATTCCCTACTGGCACAGGCCATTTCACCTTGGCATTTTGTGTTTTGTACTGTTTTTTTTTTGTTTTTTTTTTTGTTTTTTTGTTTTTTTAATCACGACCAAACCCGGCCAGGCCACACAGTTTCAGCGCTTGGGCTTGCCAGTGGATGACATGAACTGACTCAGCCTGGTCTGCCCCAACCCGAGCCAAGTGTATGTCAGTGGGTCACATTCCAAAGCCTCTTCTGGGTTGTTTACCTCCATGCTTCCAGGGTTTATTTGTAGGGTCAGTGTCCTGTCAGAGGAACTGTTCAGATTCCTCCATCCGACCCCTTCCTGGTGTCAGGCTTCACGCATACCAGCAGGTCCTTCAGCCAGCTCCACTCTTCAATCCATTCTGGTTCCTGCTATTGAGAGTTTCAGCCCAGCCACGGCTCGTCCATACCCACGTATATCTCATACAAGGCTCAGTTGGGGTTGAGGCCTAGCTGAGCCGTCCCACATCTATCCTGGTCCTCCGGAGCACCAAACTGTGTTGTGGTCTAATCCGGCATGGTGCATCAAGTCCGAATCAATATTTGTGCCAAGGGATTACAACTGTGACCCGACCAGAACTCAGCCCCCTTCCAGTTCCTGCGCCCCTTAGTGGTAGGCTCCACGCAGCCAAGGCCTCCCCCACGCTCTCCAACCAGGCCTGTTGCCAGCCAGTGTTAAGTATGCCAGAGGTTGCTCTGGGTCAGCCCAGCACGTCCCATAGACTGTCATGCCTCCTGCATAGACTCCACCGGCTCTTCTAAACTGTCCAATGGGGTCAGAGTTTCCAGGGGATTGGTCCACGCAGGCCTCACACATTATAGCCCCGAGTATGGTTCTCAAATGCCAGTCAATGTTATAGTCCTGCCTTCTGTGACCCCTCTGCTGATCCCTCATCCTATCAGGTAATGGGGTATCCTATAATTTTTTTTGAAGTACCAATATTGATTTATAAGTGTACCACCCCAGTGCAAGATGTTAATGATAGCAGAAACTAGGGAGGGGGAGAAAGGATTACATGGGAACTTTATACACTATTTGCTCAATTTTCTATAAATTTTAAATTGCAATTAATGTAGTCTATTGGCCTGAAAAAAAAAGACATATGTGAAAAGAGAAAGAAGGGGAATTGTGGTAGACTTATATTGGAGGCTCCCAATGACTCACTCCCGGCTTCATTTATGTCATTGTGAATTTCCCTTTCATGTTGACTCTGTGTTTGACCTTGTGATTTGTTTTGGCCAGTTGGAAATTAGTAAGGAGGATACTGGGGTTTTTCTCTTTGGAACACTTCCTCTGGAGCCACTTGCCATGACTCGAGAAAGCCTGGGCTATCTGTCTAGGGGAGGAAAGAAGCCATTTGCAAAGGTCCTGGAAGATGAAAGACCCTTTAGAGAAACAAAAGAAAATGCACATAGAATAACCAAGACATTAGTTCTCAGCCATTCATGAACTGCGGGCACAGCATGATCCCAACAAATGTCACTGAAGATCCACCTAGTCAACCCACAATATCAGGAGAAATTACTGTCATTTCAAGCCATAGGCTTTCTGGGCAGCAATAGATAACTGGAACAGAAAGTTTTTCATTAAAAAATATTTACTCCTCATAAAAAACAGCCTGTAATAGCACTTGCAAAATAGGAACTTGAATATCCCTGGTCCAAAATTACTAGGATCATAAATGTTTCAGATTTCAAACCTTTTCAGATGATATATCTTGGGTGTGGATGAGATCCCCTTCCAAATATTAAATTCACACATATTTCATATGTTCCTCATACATATAGCCTAGAAGAAATTTTATAAAATATTTTAGTATGCCCATGTTTTAATTGTAAGCCATCAATTGAGATCAAGTGTGGTTTAATCCACTTGTAGACATCATTATGACACTCAAAGCTTTTGTAGTTTGTAGCATTTTGGGTTTCGGATTCTCAGAGTGGGGATACTGAGTATGTAACCATGTGATGGAATATGAACATAGAACTAAGTCCTAGATTCTCCCCATGATACTAACTGTACATGAAAGAAAAAGAAGATTCTGTGGCTTCATTAGCAAGCAAAAGAAATTGAAAATCTCTTCTTTTGGGCCCGGCGGCGTGGCCTAGCGGCTAAAGTCCTCGCCTTGAAAGCCCCGGGATCCCATATGGGCTGCCGGATCTAGTCCCGGCAGCTCCACTTCCCATCCAGCTCCCTGCTTGTGGCCTGGGAAAGCAGTCAAGGATGGCCCAAAGCCTTGGGACCCTGCACCCGCGTGGGAGACCAGAAGGAGTTTCCGGGTTCCCGGCTTCGGATCGGTGCAGCACCGGCCATTGCGCTCACTTGGGAAGTGAATCAGTAGATGGAAGATCTTCCTCTCTGTCTCTCTCTGTATGTCTGACTTTGTAATAAAAATAAATAAATCTTTAAAAAAAGAAAATATCTTCTTTTTAATGATAATGTATTATATTTAGAAAAATTGTAGTAAACATGGTGATTTTTAAGTTCTAATGGTGAAATCTTAGAGGCTAGAATAAGAATTTGGAAGCTAACGCACATAAGACTAACTTATTTCTGAGCAAGAATAATATAATGAAAAAAATCCGGCAATCTTACATAGGATCATTTGTAGAAAAAAAAAAAAGATCTTGGATTTGTTGAAACAAGTCAACTTACAGGACAAAAAGAACATGATGATAAAAATCTGAAAGATGTGGCTAGAAAAATATCTACAAGATTTGCCAAGTGATTAGATATTGTGAAAAAGAAAAGTCAAAATTACCTTTGTCTTTAGTTTTCAATGTTTCCTCTTTTTAAAGATTTATTTTATTTATTTGAAAGGCAGAATGGCAGAATTGGAGAGCGAGAGAGATGACCACAATGACCAGAGCTGGGCCAGTACAAAGCCAGAAACAATAGCCAGAAGCTTCATTCAGATCTCTGATATAGGGGTAGGGACCAATCTTCTCTTTTTCCAGGCACATTAGCAGGGAGCTGGATAGAAAGTGAGGCATCTGGGACATGAACCAAGATTGCAGGTGGTGACTTAACCCACCATGCCACAACACCAGCCCTCTATTTCTTCTATAACAAATTACCACTTGAAATTATATAAAAATATTATCTTACCATTCTGCAGGTCAAAGGTCTGGAACAGGTCTTGTTGAAGTAAAATCAAGATACATGTAGGATTGTATGGCTTTCTGACGGCTCAAAGGAAGACTCTTTTCTTTTCTAGAGGTCACCTGTACCCCTTGGCTGTGGCCGCCTTCCTTTTTACAGCCAGTGACACTTCCTATGTAATCACATTTCCCTCTGATTTCTCTTCTCCCTCCCCTTCACTTTTTTTTTTTAAGATTTAGTTATTTTTATTGGAAAGGCAGATTTAGAGAGAGGAAGAAAGACCAAGGAAAGACCTTCCATCTGCTACTTCACTCCCCAAGTGGCTGCAATGGCTGGAGTTGAGTCTATCTGAAGCCAGGAACCAAGAGTTTCCTCCAAGTTTCCCACATGAGTGCAGGATCCGAAGGCTTTGAACCATCCTCAACTGCTTTCCCATGCTATGAGCAGAGAGCTGGATGGCAAGTGGAACAGACAAGACAGTAACTGGTGCCCATATGGAATTCCAGCATGTGTGAGGCAAGGATTTAGGCACTAGGCTATCATACCAGGCCCTCCCCATTCACCTTTAAGTGCCTTGATATTCCATTTGAAAATCCAACAAGATAATCTCCTTTTATTAAGGCAGTTATTGATCTTCATTCCATCAGCAACTTCAAGTCCCACATTCATAAGGATTAGGATGTGGGCATCTTTGCATGTTGGAGGAACTACTACGCCCACCATCAGCTTTAAAGGGTTAGAATGTGAGAGTTGTTGGTGTGAGTGGTGTTGCCACTGAAGATGATGGAGAAGATGAGAGAATTCCATCTGGAGGGAAAACAGCAAGGTTTTATCAAGTTCAGTGGAGGTCCAAATGACAATGTCCCCAGAGCTGCTGGACTTAAGGGTGTGGATCCCAGGAGACACGTCAACATTGAGGATATGGTATAGGGATTTTTTTCGTTTGGCACTCCGAGGGAATCAGTTTAGGAAGACAATGAACACAAGGATGAGAAGCTGAGAAGGAGGTGTCTTCATCAGCTCTTATCTAGGCTCCATCGGAGGCAACCATTCAGTCCTTGGAGAAATGAAAAGAACCAAGAAAGGGCCTAGAGGCAGCTGAAGATGGTGCAACAAAATTCCGAAGGGGACTATTTAGCTGGTCCCCTTAACCACATCTGTGGCCCAGATGTTCCCTGTAACCAGAGCACATGCCCACACCAAAAAGCCAGCATTATATGCTCCACAAGGTCTGTGGCCAATGTAAAAGTGTGGAGGAACCCGTCCACATGGCAAACCAAGTTTGTTATTTGTGTCACATCAAAGCTAGGGCCTCAACGAATTACTGCCCTCTGAGGTCATTTAATTATGATTAAGTGAACTAAGAACCAGTGTAAATGGCATTTTATACTCCAGTGAATTAAGGTATGAGATGTAGCTGAAGTGAATAAGATTTATGGCCCAAACTCATGCAACCTTACAGTAATTTCATGACACTTTTACTATGAGGCAAGCGATGCCAGTTCTTGAAATAATTAAAAGTACATACCAGCTCCAAGGCTGGGCTTCAGGCATTTATGGGAAGCCAATAGACAGAACAAGCAGCAGGTTTCTTTGTGACTAATTTACTCTGGACAGCAGCAGCTGTTTCTTTTACCTGCAAAAAACATCTCAGTCAGGGTCGGAAGATTGACCCTGAGCATGCAAGGCTGGCCCCAAAATGTCATCTCATACCACACACCTTCCAGGAGCCAGATTCTTCCCTACATGCAATAGTTCCTCACCCAAAGGTGGAATGCTTCATAGACAAGTAGCTTTACAAATCCCCAGGCTCACACATCAAGTGACCTCTGCAGATCCCTTGAGACCCTTGAGATTACGTGAGTCTAGCTTACTATCCCTGAAGGGCAAAGAATCACTGTCCCAAGATGTGCCATCTTTTGCCCGTTATCTTTTGATCTCTTCTTTATCAAACTGAAAACTTTGTTTCCTGAGTTATACTCCACTTCATTAATTCCATATGTATAAATTTTTGTTTGCTTTCTTTATCTAGCTATCTAAGAAACAGGTATAGCTCTCATCCACTGGTTCACTCCCCAATATCTGTAACAACCAGGTCTGGGTCAGGGATAAAGCCAGGAAACAATCCAAGCCCTGTATCTGGATGTCTAGGTGTCAGGAATCCAATTCACTTGAGCCATCACAGTTGCCTCCCACAGCCTGTATTGACAGGAAGCTGAAGTCAGGAGCTAGAGCCAGGAACCGGAACCAATCCCAGGTACTCTAATAAAGGATTTAGGCACTTTAACTGCTAAGCTAAGTGCACATTCCAACCTCCAAGATTCTAATTTTCCCTTTCTTGTGTATTCATTGATGTAGGCCTCAGGGGAAGATCCCATTACCTTTGCCTTCTCAGATTTCCAAATTAGAAAACTTCAGACTTGAAAATAAATCCTTGCCTTCATAATCAAATTCAAATACGGGATACAATTTTTTCCCTGCACCTTGTGACACTGATGGCATTGCCTAATTATATGAGACATAAAATAAGCAGAGGGCAGGGACAGTGTTATTAACTTTATGATTATTAAATAAGACAGTATGTTTTTTATTATCTGGCCAGATGATTTTATAAGTTGTTGAAGTCTTCTAACTAATCTCCCCATCTGAAAGCTTGCCTCCTGAAATCCAGTCTCCTTCTGAACAATTATTATGAAGTCTCCTTCATAATAATTGAACAATTATTATGAACAACATATTGGTTCACATCACTTTCTTTCCAAAACCTTTCATTACCAACCAGATAAAGTGTTTACTCCTTATAAAGGTCACTAACATAGATTCATAATGAATGTGCTCTAACTGGATTACAGATATACTGAGATGCTGATCCTTAGCCATGAAGATCAGAGCTTCAGAGACGTTTGCCTTAAGCAGGGCAGTCTTTCAACTTACGGAAAAGGTTGACAAGAGACCTTTCTCTCATGTTCTGTTTGGCTGCTAGTTTCATCACATGCGTGTGCACGTGCTCACACACACACATACACACACATGCTTTCACATTCTTGTTCCTTTTTAAAATAATTATTTTTCATTTGAAAGATAGAGTTTATGGAGAGAGAGTGGGACATAAAAGAGAGACAAGAGAGGAAAGAGAAAAAAAGAGGATCTTTCATTTGCTGCTTCACTTGGCAAATAGTCACAACAACCAAAGCTTGGCCAGTCTGAGACCAGAAACCAGGTGCCTCCTCCTGGTCTCCAACATAAGTATGGAGTCCCAAGGACTTGAGCCATCCTCCACTGCTTTCCTACGCCATAAGAAGAAAACTGGATCAGAAGTGGAGCAACCAGAAGATGAAGCAGCACCCATGGGATGCCAGAGCTACAAGCAGACAATAGCCTGGTATGTCATTGAATGTAGAGGGTGGCAGCCCCTACATTCTCATTCTTGATATATGAGTGTCAGTAGATCTCGAGCATTATAATGCATCAGTAATACATCAGAATCACTAGGGGAGTGAATTAAAAGGGAAACTCACAAACTCCATTACAGAGATTTGTAGGTCTGGGAATCTACATTTTTAAGAAGCAACTGTGTAACTACGTAACTCTGGTGTTGATGGTCTGTGGACCACATTCAGAGAATTTAAAGCTCACTGTAGCTATATTGGATCTTTTGGTAATTCACCAAATGCACAAGCTTCTTCCTTTGCCTTGGCTCTTGCTCCTACCCCTTCCCCCTCTCCCTTCTCCCTCCTACCCCATCTCTTCTACTCTCTAGTCCTTACTTATCTTCCGGACAGATCCTCAGACCATATTTTCTCCAACTACCAAGATCATTGTAAACGTCTCTATTTCTCAGCTTCTGATTACTACAACTGAATATCTTTTTTTATGTAAATTTTTAAATTATTTTTTAATAATCTTACTTAGTTGATTAGGGAACAAAGTGTCAAGGGCTACAGGGTGAAAGTGGGTAATACCATTGTTTCCACATCAATATCATTTTTCCCTGTATCTGGGGTCAGGGAAAAAAACAAAGGGAAAAGCCCCACCCAACCTCCCACCCATCCCAGATCCCCAACGGGAGGCGCGCTCTGAGGGTCCTGCTCATACAGTTTTGATAGTTCATCAGTTCTGGATTGCTGCCAATCTCTCGGTTCCAATCGCAATGAATCCTATTCAGAATCCACTGGCTGACAGTCTCTTCATGGTTGGGGTTCTAAGATCAGCAGTTCAGTTGGAGGGATCTCCAAAGAAACTTCATCTGAGATGATCCCAGGCCTGATTATTGCGCGAGTTTGCTAGTACAGAGTCCAACACCGTCCGTCACACCAATCAGCTTATGCTCATGCTGGTCGCTGGGATTGCTGGGTTCGTTCTGTTTCCAGTCCTGTCTTCCTCGTGAACCAACGGGTGTTGTAGTCCAAGGCCCGATCCTGCCCACTTCATACTCGGTCCTCACGCAAACCAGTTGAAGCTGCAGCCTAGTTGGGGCGACTCCCCATAACCCCCACCAGTTCTGCCCCCTACCCGGGTTCCCATGCTTGCCAGTATGCACCACAGGCTTGTCAAGTCTGTCTCACATCCTGTTTAGCTCTCGCACGTGTCGATGGGCATTGTAGCCCAGCTGAACCCAACCAACCTACTATCCAGCCCACACACCTACTGGCAGGTGCCCTTCTGTACAGCCACCCCTGCCCCTGTCCTGGTGTTCGTGCTGTCCAATGAGAGTGGTAACCCCGAGGGAGGTGCCCACTATTTCCCTTCTAGGCCACACTCACTCCCAGGTTATGCACTCTCCAGGTAGTTCTGGCATTTGACTTGACAGAATTAGCTCCAAGTGCCAGCCTCTGCCAGCTAGTACTGCGGCTAGCCCAACCAACCCTCACCCACTCTAGTTTTTGCTTGTACCAGTCGGAACAGTCAGCCCACCGTGGCCCTTCCCTTATCTAGCCCACATGAGGCCCGCAGGTGTTACAGCCCTGCCTGTTCTGATCTGCCCCCATCCTGACTCACGCTTTCCAATGGAAGTAGTTGTCCAGCAGGGGAGCCCACATTCCCCTGTCAGCTTTGCCTCCTCCCCCTGATTATCACATGTGCTGTTTGGGCACTACAACCACATCTGGTACGGCTCATCTCACCTTGGCATTCCTTATTGTGTACTGGTATGTGTCACAACCGAACCTGGCTTGACCCACACTCTGTTCTGGCGCTCGGACTCACCAGCGGGTGATGTGAACAGGTTCAGCCTGGTCTGCCCCCAATCCATGCCATGTGTATACCAGTGGGATAATTTCCATAGCCTGTTCTGGGCTGTTTCCTATTGTGCTTCTTGCACTTACCTGCAGGGACTGTGTCCTGCCAGAGGAGTTGCCCAGGCTCCTCCATCAGAAACTCTCCCAGTGCCAGGTTTCGTGCATACCAGTGGGTCCATGAGCCAGCCCTGTTCAGTTCACCTCCTGTCCTAGCAGGAACAGTGGTGTTTCCTGACTTACAACTGAATATCTGAGAGGAGCTACTTACAGAAGAGTGATTGTGGCTCCAGTTATGAAGTTTCAAAACCCTAAACTGGATGGCTCCACTGGTCTGGTATGTGAAGAGGGCATGCATGCATGGAGTCAGGGTGGAGGGAAGATCAGAGTGAGCCAGGAAGCAGAGAGACAAGGAAGATGCTTGCCAGCCAACCTCAGTGTGTGGTCTCTCCTTATAAAGGGCCTATGATTCAAGTCCCTCATCTCAGGAAAATCCTCAATCCTGAGCAGGTAAGTACTGATCAACATCCATCTGTACTTGCAACAATCATTGGTTCTCTCACACCAAAGAAAATGTGGGCCTCTCAGTAATGGAGCCTCCAGTCCAGATTCCAAAAAACTGCCCTGGAGTCACCATTGCCTCGCCATTACTGATGCTATTGATAGAATGTTTCTGGGACATGTTGCTTTTATTTCTAGGCTACCTCATACATACATACATATATACATACACACACACACACAAAGTCTTATCCACCTCTCACAATTCACAAAGCAAGCAACAGTGTTTCATTTACCTGCCCTGGGGAAAGTCTCACAGCTTCAGTACCAAGTTTCATTGCACACAGGACTTCTGGGCGGAAGTGTGAGGGTTTTTTTGGGGGGGGGTGGCAACTTTTTAAAGCTGAGATAAAATTTATCTTCTTAAAGCAGTTCTGGTGTCTTGCTTTTGTTTTAGTATACTCACAATGTTGTATAACCATTGGGATGCTCCAACTCCAGAACACTCCCACCATCCCAAAATAAAACCCTATCCATCAGCAGAGATCAAGATTCCCCTTCACTACTGGATAGCCTTGCTCTTCAAATATGATAAAAATGACGGATGATGCACTGATGCATTTGCAGTTGCTTACCTAATAAATGAAATTGTATGTACCAATCCAATATGCCTGCTCCTCTTTGTAACTAAAACTAATACATTTGAGAACAAAATGATGAATCTAGCAATTCCCTACATTGAAACTCATCATGTGTGGGTACACATTGGGCACACCAAGTAAGACAGTGCCTTGAACACCTGCATACTGTATCAGTGCCTGGGTTCAAGTTCTGCCTCTTTTCTCAACTTCAGCTTCTTGGTAATGCACACCCTAGGAGGCAGCAAGCAATAGCTCGAGCAGTTGAGTCCCCATATCAGAGACCTGGGTGGAGTTCTGGGCTCCAGCTTCAGTCTGGTATAGCTCTGGTTATTGTGGGCATTTGGGAAGTGAATCAGTGAAGGAGACCTCTGTCTGTCTCTCTCTCTCTCTCCCTCTCCCCTTCAAAGAAGTAAAATTTTAAACAATATATACATCACATAAATAATAACTGCTCCCATTTTTATGCTTACAGCTTAGAAAAGGTTTTCACATACTGTCTCATTTGATAACACACAAACACTTCTGAGACTCACACAAGGGCTCACTACTGATCCAGAGCAGAGCAGACCAGAACCACTGGCCTGACTCCTAACTGAGTGCTCTCCCCAGCTCTATATTGTCTCTGGAGCTGGACTGTTCTTTGGCTCTGCCAGTATATATGAAGTCAATCTTCAGTCTCATAGAAAGTCGGCTGGCCTTTGGTAGGGCTCAAACTCCTGAACTTAGTTTTATTTGCATGCTCAAATTCCAACCCAGCAGACAGGCATCTGAGGATCATGTCCAAAGAGGGAGCTGCGGCCAAAGCTGAAGGCTCAACTTGGCATCCCCAGCCTGAGGACAATGTGACCCTAGACCCAAGAGAACACAAATCATTGGACAAGCTCCAACTTCCACCAGCCATCCATTTCTCCTCAGAGAAGTCACCCAGACCAAAGCAGAATCATTTGGATCTCCCTTTGATCCTAAGACTCCCTTATTGTTTCTTAGAAGTGCTAGTAAGAAAAGCCAGAAGACCACATGGTAATAATAACCTTGGCTTCTTATATCTGCACCAGGGTTTATACTTTATAAAGTCTCTTTCCATGTCTTATGACTATTGAATCTTCACAGCAGCTCTGTGAAGCAGATTTGCATTTACCCACTTAACAGAAAAGGCAGTTGAGACCTAGAGGCCTGACCAAATGTGCATTTACTGTCTAGTAGGAAGAGGAGCCAAGAGTCAAATACAGATGCCTTTATAATACCAGGTAGTATATGATGTTCCCATGCAGCCAAGATTTGACTAGAGGACTCGTTTCCTGGGATACTGTCTGTCTGTGCTGTTGTAACAGAATGCCACAGACTGGGTAATTTATAACGAACAGAAATATCCTGGCTCACGGTTCTGGACACAGGCAAGTCCAAGGCTGAAGGGTTGACATCTGCCAAGTGCCTTCTTGCTGCATCATCCATGGCAGAAAGGCAAAGCGAGAGTGAATGTGTGAGGGCAAGAGGAGGCCAATCCACCACTGTGTTAATGGCACTCAGTCCTCTCCTGAGGGAGTCACCCTGCTGACCCAAACAACTCCCAAAGGTCCTGCCTCCCAACACCATCATGCTGAGTTCCAGAGGCAACAAAAAGTTAAGCCATAGCAACCATTCTTTGGATAGTTGGCTGTGGGCTATGCCCAGAACCCAGAAGTGGTGTTTCTTTAACCTCTTAGGTACCGAGTACCTCCTTGATATTACTTACCTAAGCAACACATCCATGTCTTCAAATTAGACCTCTCCCAACAAGGTTTCCATTGACATAATGGAAGCACAGAGTAATAATAAGAGGGGCATTTTAAAAGTTCGTGGAAAATGTGTCACATTAAAAAAAAACTACACATGGATTTCAAAAACTTTGCATCAAAAAAAAACTTGTCTTTTAAATTCATTTTTCATAGAGTTTTTTTGAGATCCCCTCATACACTCTAAACAGCAGTTTTAGCCTCCAATCCCACCTTTGGGAATAGCTGCCATGCCATCTGGGATCTTGACAGCCATCCTTCTAACCTGCTGTGGCTCATTGAGGGGGTGCTCCCCAAGTTCCAGAGTTTTTACAAAAGGAGGCCGTCAGACTTGAAATGGATAACTGGTTTTCTTGTTTAGTTTATGACCAGAGGCCTAACTCCAGCCCTGGCTCTTGGCTGGCCTCTGTGAGCAGAAAGAAGGAAACTCGTTTTTCATCCTCTGTTTCCAAAGTCCTATCTAACTGTCTGCATGCAAATTCCATGACGGAGTTAGGCGCTTCAGGCAGCAGCAGGTGGAAAGTGTTTTATTCCTGATGGGAATTCCTGGGCCCAAATCCCAAGCCCCTCCTTCCCTTCCCACAGCAGCTCACAGGCCCTCATGCTCTGATCACTCTGCCATCTCCTAAGCTAAGCAAACAAAATCCCAGCTCAGCCAGGCCCCAGCAGTGTCTCCCTTAAGTTCTGCCTGCTTACCTGCCTTAGGAACCAGGACCTCCCAGGAATTGATTCTTGGCTGAGCTATGTGAAGCAGTAGCCAATGTTCTGGGCTTATAAATGAGCAACCAAAGACATTAAGCTCACATCTACCTCAAATCATTTAGTCTGAAGCCCAAGTTTTCCCATCTAGAAAGCAAAAATAATGACTCCCTAGCCTGCTTTCATGGGCTTTTGCACAAAAAATGAAAAATGCTGTCTCTAAATAAATGATAGAAAATGTGAAATAAACTTGTTCAATCCACAATCTCCCAGCCCCGGCACAGAGCAATCCTTAGTGAACAGCCAAGGGCGCTCTTAGAAAGAGGATAGAGTGCCTAGGCCACACATTGTCTTACCCGGCCCCCCCTCCACTATGCTCTCTGAGTCTGAAGGTTATCTTAAATTGAGGCTGATGGGTGTGGCATGTGAAGAATGTGTGAAGGGTGGCTGCTTCTCCAGCAGACAAGAGAAAAGTCTGGGCATGGGTCCATATGTGCAAAAGTGAGCACTGGAATAGAGAGAATGAGAATGCCAAGCGCATAAGGGCTAACATATCTGAAGCATGTGAGTCACATGAGTGTACAAAACAGAACAGTGTGCACTGTCAGTAAGCCCCCTTTTATCTCTGCTGTTAACTTGCTCTCTAACAAGGCCAGCCTTTGCCAGGGCGTGTGCAAGGAGAGAAGCTCCTTTCATTGGGATCTCAGTTTAGCTCCACTTTGTAAGAAGCCCAGGCTCTGCCTTCTAAAAGCTTGTATCTGCAATGTGGAAAGAGATAACCACAGACTTGAAGAAGTGACTCCCAAGTCGAAGACATACTTAATTAGAGGTGTTTAAATGACATCTAGGTGGAAGTTCCACCAACTAACCCATATGTGGATCTAAGACTCAAGAAAAAAGCCACATCTGTAGGTAGAGATTTGAAGAGATCATTAAAGCCAAGGGAGTAAATAAGAGATGTAAGGAATACCCTCCAAAGCAAGCATTGGACAGGGAAAATAATGGACTCTTGAGTTCAATTTGAGAGGTGGAAGGAGGGAGTAGAATAAATTAACCAATGAAAGTAGCAGGTGAACCAGAACACCATCATGAAAACCCAGATGAAGAGAGAAAGAAGGTGAGCATAAAGAAATATGATCAATGAGATGAGCACAGAATAAATGCTATTTGGTTTGGTGACCTTAGAGAGGGTTGTTTCAATCAGGCCTTGAAGACAAAATCTAGCCAGTGAAGAGGTGAAGCCTAAAAAGAAAGCTAGCCAGAGCTGGTACCCAGGCTTGAAAGTGTTGCAGGACAAAGACAGGATAAAGAGTAGCCAAATTGTTACTGAACAGCAAGGTCAATCAGACCTTGCAACAACAGGAAGAGCTGAACTTTCTGTCCTCCCTGTCATGCTCTTGTGAGTACCTTCAGACTCATTTGTCTCCTTTTTATCTTCCATCCTGCTGACAGCCTTACCCTACCTGTTTCTAATATGCTAGAAAGAACTTGATGGGCAAATAGAGAACCACTGCAAATACTTGCCCTCTAACCCCAACTGGGATCTGCTTTTGCCCAACATACTTTCTAGTCATCTCATGTTCACTCCCCAAAGCAGTGGTTTCAATTCCTGTCCACCTTTCTTAATGTACTGGCCTCCACCCAGTCTTTCTTGGCAGATGATCCCCCCTCCTGCTATACCTATAATACACTCTTATCAGGTCCAGACTCACTGCACTCTTCCCCAAACATCTCAAAGTCTACACCCTTGCTCTCACTCCTGCTTCTCTCCAATTGTTGAGACTGCCAGTGCCCACCTTGAACTTCCTGTTCAGTTCCCAACAACCCTCCTGCATACATCCCATCCTCGTTCTGTCCCTTCTCACATGGATTCAGATGTTTGCAGCTTGTCATCCCAAGGAGACCAAGATCTTCTTTTTTATTATTATTATTAATTACATTGCATTATGTGACACAGTTTCATAGACTCTGGGATTACCCTCACCCATCCCCAAACCCTCTCCCATGGTGGATTCTCCTCCCCCATCTGAATCTACCACATGGGATGGAACCTTCCTTGCAGGACCAAGATCTTCTTACAGCAGAGGCTGTGTTACACTGCTCTACACCTTCTATCATTACCACAAAGTTTATGAAGAACAACCGACTTCAGAGAGCAATTTATTTCAAGAATTCAGTACACTGTGAGTTCTTGGAAACTGGTAACTTCTGAGAAACAATTTAGCATAGCAGTGAACAATACAAACTTTGGGCCCGACAGCGTGGCCTAGCGGCTGAAAGTCCTCGCCTTGAAAGCCGCGGGATCCCATTTGGGCACCGGTTCTAATCCCGGCAGCTCCACTTCCCATCCAGCTCCCTGCTTGTGGCCTGGGAAAGCAGTTGAGGACGGCCCAATGCATTGGGACCTTGCACCCGCGTGGGAGACCCGGAAGAGGTTCCTGGTTCCAGGTTCCTGGCATCGGATCGGCGCGCATCGGCCTGTTGCGGCTCACTTGGGGAGTGAATCATCTGATGGAAGATCTTCCTCTCTGTCTCTCCTCCTCTCTGTATATCTGGCTGTAATAAAATGAATAAATCTTTAAAAAAAAAAAAACAATACAAACTTTAGGGGCCAGTGTGGTGGTGTAGCAAGTTAAGCCACGGCCTACAACACTGGCATCCTATAAGGGCACACGTTCAAGTCCGAGCTGTTCCACTTTTCTCTCTTTTCTTCTCTCTCTCTCTCTCTCCCTTTCAAATAAATAAAAAAAAAATCTTTGGGGGAAAAAAAGAACAGAAACTTTAGAACCAGATTACCTTGACTAGAACACTGGCTCCAGGAATAGAACGTGTGCTGTAGGAGAATCAAAATGACAGAATACAGTAAGAACACTTTTAAAAAGACAGAGAAATATTAGCCAGTATGAACCAGAGAGGGCACATTTCAGGAAATAGGAGAGGACAGGACAACAGCAGAGGGTTACCTGGAGACTAACAGACACAGGGAATCAGCAAAAAAAAAAAAAAAAAAAAAAAAAGAAAGAAAGAAAAAGAAAAAAAAAGAAAAAAAGGTGTGCTGTTGCATTGACTGATACCCCAGTGGCATTCAACAAGTGGCGATCCAAATTGCACCGGCCCGAGGCCTTGGAACTCTGCACCCATATGGGAGACCTAAAGGAGGCTCCTGGCTCTTGGCTTCAGATTGGCACTGCTCTGGCCGTTGTGGTCACTTGAGGAGTGAATTCACAGACAGAAGATATTTCTCTCTGTCTCTCCTCCTCTCTGTATATCTCACTTTCCAATAAAAATAAATAAATCTTTAAAAAATAAATAAATAAGTAAATAAGAATAAAAAAAGAGCAATGCCTCTAGATGATTCCGATGCTCAACTAAATCGTGTACTCTGTGGACTGCAGCACTGTTGAAGTCTCAGCTTCACTCCTTGCTGTATTCACTGTCGTCTCGCTTTTTGAGCTGTCACTGATAAAACCAGTGGTCAGCAATAATGATGTTAAGAAGAAATGACATTTAATCCTCATACAAACTATGCTGTGGGAGTTTTATGAGAGATCTCCAAAAAGTTCATGCAGGTGTGGTTATTTGGCCTAGCAGTTAAGACAGTTCTTGGGATGTCTGCATCTCATATTGCAGTGTTTAGGTTCAAGCCCTGGCTCTACTTCTGATTTCAGTTCCCTGCTAATGCATTCCCTGGGAGGTAGCATGTGATGATTCAAGTACTCGAGTCCCTACCACTCTAATGAAAGACACAACTGGAACTCCTGGCTCCCAGCCCTCAACTCTTATCTTTAGTCTGGCCCAGTCCTGACTGTGGTAGGTATTTAGCGAATGAACCAGTGAATGAAAGAGATTATACAAACAGATCTGATCTCCCTTTCAAATAAGTAAAATAAGTTTTCAAAGAAAGTTCATGGAAAATGTGTACTGCGAGAAAACTATACATGGTTTTCAATATTTTGCACTGAAATAAACACACCTTTTAATTTTAACTTTCCATAAAATTTTTGAGGTTCCTTCATGTTGTCCTCATTTTATAGGTGAGGAAAGTGAAGGTTAACTAACTTGTTTGGGATCACACATCCTGAAGAGGGTGATTGCAAAATTGCATAGAAAATGAATTTAAAAATAACTAATTCTTTAGATGTTCATGTATTGAAATGATCTCCCAGGAATGGTAAGGAAGCATTCCTCCAGAGGCCTGCAGCAGCTAGGGCCGGTCCAGAATGAATTCAAGAGCTAGGAACCCAATCCTGTTCTCCCACATGGGTGGTAGGGACCAGTTCCTTGAATAATCACCGGTTGCCTCCCAGAGTGCACAGCAGTAGTACAATATTTTTTTAATCCTTGCATCTTACTGGAACTTCAAAAGGTCCATGCAAAATGTATATATTGAAAAAACTTGGTCTAGAATTCCCTTTACTCCATAATAATTGTTGTCAGCCAAGTCAATGGAGACTTCTTATGAGGCTGGGGAACATCAGTCAGGAATGAGGAACTAAGGCAGTAGGAATCCTGAGGGGTGGTTCTCAATCTGGGGCAGCTTTGTCCCCTTCGGTCATTAGAACATGTCTGAAAACCTTTTTTTTTTTTAAGTTGTCACAACTGGACAAAAAGCTGAGACTTGGTAAGGAGCCGCTTCTGGCATCTAGCAGACAGAGACCAGGGATGTTGCTCATCACATACACACACACGCACACACACACCTCTTGGTCCAGCTAAAATGTCCAAGAGCACCAAAAGTGATGGAAACTGAGTGACAATGAAGAAGTGTGCTTCTTTAGGCAACAGGGCACTACACTTCAGCAGGCAAGGAATCAAAAAGGGAATGCAGGACATTGAAGGGCATCTCCACCTGCATTTCAAATGTATCTGGGCTGGCCCTGAGGTGTCAAAACCACTCTCGTTGGTCAGTGGAGAGGGTAAGACCAAGGTTATGATTATACTTATATCTCTCCTTACCACCCAAATCTTTACCCAGAATTGCTCTGATATATAATCAACTCTCAGGGGAAAGAGACAGCCCTTTCAGGTAAAGTGGGAAGAGTGTCATGAAAGTTGAATGAGTTACTCCATTGACAGAACCAATCTAAACCAAGAGCAAAAAGATTGTGCTAGGAAATGCAAACTCAAGGATGTGGTCTTTGTCCTTCGGTAGAGGATAAACTCTTCCAGGAAACATGTCAGTAGAGCATAAAATAGTTAGATCACTGATACAGAGTACAGTAAAGAAGTTCTTGAGTTTGGGGCCAGCACAGTGATATAACAAGCTAATCATCCACCTGCAGTGCCAGAAACCCATACGGGCCCTAGTTCAGCTCCCAATTCAGCTCCCTGCATATGGTCTAGGAAGGCATTGGAGGATAGCCTAAGTCTTGGGGCCCATGCACTCATGTGGAAGGCCCAGAATAGGCTCCTGGCTCTTGGCCTCTGATCAGTTCAGCTCTGGCCATTGAAGCTATTTGGAGATTGACTCAGAAGATGGAAGCTCTTTCTGTGTGTTTCCTTCTCTCTGCCCTTCAAATAAAAATAAAATAAATCTTTATTTAAAAAAAAAAAAAGAAGTTCTAAGGTTCTCAGTGAACCTCCAAGAGTGTCCTGAGTGCTAATGTCCGGAGAGGTCCCCTCTTGAATAATAGGTGAGAGGTAGTGATAGTAACAGAAAAAGGTGCAAGTCTGTACGGGGGCATAGAACAACCGAGAGCATGGCTTGAGCACAACAAAATTTCATGAAGGAATAGAGATGGATGCCCCTCAAATGGAAAGTTGATGCCCCTTTTTGATGTCACTCAAATCACTCTACATGGGTGACCACAGAATAAGTTACTCAGCATCTCCGTCTACATGTAAACTCAGCTTTCAAAGCCTAAGTTGGTTAAAACCCTTTTCCCTCCCCTGGCCTGGCATTAAATTTTTTTCACTTCCTTTCTACAGTGCCCCAACTGGCTAGCTCATTAAGATAACTTTATGACAAGTGGATTTTGTTCCATCACCACCACCTGAGGTTACTAAATGAGTAAGTACCCATCTAGCCATACTACATCAGGATGCCTTGAAGGGGCTGGGTAATTTAATTTCAATAAACGTGACATTGAGATGTGATCCAGGCCTTCTGCCTGTGGGGTATTTTAACAGATATAAACCCCGAAACTTGTGGCCACATATGAGACCTAATTTGAACCCTTGAGAAGAAAGGAAGAAGAAAACCCAACACATCTTTTAAATCTGTCTGGGATTTGCAGCCACCAAGGTTGCAGGAGCTGGTTTTGATAGTTTTCACTTGTAGCACAACAGAAGGACATTAAACTAAAGAAAAATGGTATTTCTCTTTGTTGCCTGAGATATATCTTATTCTCAATGGAAAATCCTTCCTTTATACGATTGGCTAGAATCAACATTGTAGTATAAGGGATTTGATCATGGAACTGGGAAGCCAATCAATGGTCCCTCCTGCCTCAGCCTGCAGCCTCCTTCTGTAATGACCTGCCATGATCAGGAAGACCTCTCAGCCACACAGCTCTAGGCACTTTGTTTATTCATTCATTCAATTATCCATTTGACAATTGTTTATCAAGCACTAGCCATGGATCAGGTACTGTATCTGGTTCTGAGGAATCCAACCAAATTAAACAAGTATAGGCCCTGTCTTCCTAAAGCTTACAAATCTAAGTGGTAGAGACAGACATTTACAAATTGCATGAATAAACATACACTTTTCATTTGGGATTAAAGCTATCAAGAAAAAAACCAACAACTATTTCAATTATGTGCAACATTCATAATCAAACGATTTATAAAATATATTTTATATTTATTTGAAAGGCAGATTTACAGAGAGAAGGAGAGACGAGAAATAAAGATTTCCCATTCACCAGTTTATTCCCCAAATGGCCATGATGACTAAAGCTTGGCTGTTCCAAAGTCAGGAGTCAGGAGCCTCTTCCCAATCTCCCATGTTGATGCCAGGGCCCAAAGACTTGAGCCATCCTCTGCTTTCCCAGGTCATCAACAGAGAGCTGATCACAAGTGTGCAGCCAGGTTATGTACTGGCGCCCATGTGGTATTGCTGCCGCATATGTTATTGGTGCCACAGGGTGGAGGATTAGCCTGTTGAGACAGTGCTAGCTCCTATATTCAGATTTTCTAAAAATACTGAGTTAGCAAATCTCAAATCATTGTTCCTAAGGAAAGACAGAATCAAATTTCTATGAGCCTCTAGACACACAACTGAACAATATTTAACCTTATTTGGTTGTGTTTGTTTAAAGATACTATACATATGTCACAATATGTGTGTTTTATTGACTCATTAATGCTAAACTTGCAGCTTACAACATATATACGAATATATGCAATATATATGTACAACCATATATATATACACACACATATCTGTATATGTGTGTATATGTGCGTGTGTGAGTGTGTGTGTGTGTCACTGATTCCTATGTGGTAAGCTCTCAACCAGCAGCACTATAATTAATACCCAAACAAAGCTCATCTAATATATGAATTGTCTCCATAAGGCATACCACAGTATTCTTTTGTTTAGGAACACTAGGCAGCACTTCAAGACTACACCAGAGAAATCACCAACAAAAAACACATGAAAGATGCAAAACATATGGCATTAAATGGATGGTTAAAGGAACTCCTGTTTAAAATACAAGAAACAGCAAGAAGACTGAACATGGCCTTGTTCAGCCTCAGCTAGGATACATGCTTCAGACAACATAACATTTTCACTGCTATATGCCTGTCTGGGAAAGAGAACCAAAACATGCAAGTATTGATTTGCAGGTCACCAATTAATTTTAACAAGCAGGACAATTACAAATACAGAAGCCACAAATAATGCGGGTGAAGTGTGCTACTGTGGTACATGACAGAATAATGATTCAATAAGTTGGGAGGTTGAAGATCCTGATTTATCTGATGAACTCGCATTGGAGCTAAGCTCGATTGGGTGATGGGGATGAAAAGGAGCATTACAGTATAGGAAACAGCACATACACACGTTGTAAGAGAGTAGTTAGACCTATTGTAGGATCAGCATGGCATGAGTGTAATGAACAAGGGAGGGAATGTTAAATGGTCAAGCTAGAAAGAAAGGATCTATGAAGGACAAACAACTGAGAAAGTGTGCAGACTACTGTAACAGGTGAGAAGTTCATTAATATTTCACTTGAACTGAACACAATGAATCAAAGCAATACCTGCACCACCATGTTTATAGTGTCACTGTACACACTACACACACACACACACACACAAAATGGAGTATTAACCAGCTATAAAAGAGAATTAAATTATACCACTTGCAGCAAAATGAACTCAACTAGAGGACATCAAGCTGAGTGAAATAAACCAGACTGAGAAGAGAAATATCTCATGTTTGTCCCATATATATGGGACCTAAAATTTAAAAAACAAAAAGGAAAAAATGCCAATGTGCATCAATACTGGCACAAACACAGTTTTGTGAAACTTTATTTTATATTCTTGTCAACCAATGGTTAAATATGTTATATAGTTTTAATTATCTGTGATTATTTTATAGCTTACTATATATGAGTCATTTTTCCAGTGCTCCATTCAATTATTGTTTATGGCCCTTGCATATATATTATCACTAAACCAGGATCTGTTTGCTTTTTACTTGTTAAACTTCATATTTGTTGACGTATTAAGCATTTTCATTATAATATAAATTTAAAATATATTATTTGAAAGACTGAAAAGAGAGAAAGGGAAAAGAAAGCAGGGTGAAAATGAGGAAGGGAATATCATGCTCTTAGAATTGTGTCTATAAATCATATTGAATCTGTTAAAAAAAAAAAAAAGAACAATTAATTTCTTAAAAATTAGGAACACCTGAAAGAAAAGGGTGGAAACTCAAGCTTTGTATACAGCAGTGCAGTCATTGCGGAAGTGCACAGGTGAGTCTTACAAGGTAAAGGACTTTACCACTGCTGCTTTCCAAGAGCACAGGGCTTAGACAACACTCAACACTGGATTCAATTTTGAATGTTGAATTCAGTTCCCCCTTTGTCGCTGTTGTGCAGCAATGGACTTGGTGCGTGGAGCCAATAATAACACACGTGGACCCTGATTGATGGTCAAAAGCTGAAGTTTATTAGTAGCATCAGACTTTATACACTGAGGGTCATCTGGGATAAGGGAGGAAGTATTGAGCTTATCAACAAAACCATCAATGCTTTTGTTTGGAACTCCTTTTGTCTTGTATATTCCACCAGGTGTTCTCATATACATGCTGTCCATTCAACTGTTCTTACGCAAATGATATCCAATCAGGTATACAAAAGGTAGCCATTTGGTTGTTCTCATCCAAATATTATCCCACCAACTGTAATCCTGTGCTAACTGATCTTCTAGGGTCACAATGTCCTCCTACACCCCTTTGGTTCAAAATAGTTATTTGTGGCTGTGCAACTCAAAGGCAATCATAAATATCCTGACTAGGGTAAAGCAGAGTGTAAGAACTCATTTTTCAGAATGGATGCTCGGTGTGGCAGCTAACATGCCATGTGGGATGCCTGCACCCCTTCCTGGAGTGCTTGCATTTGAGTTCCAGCTCTGGATCCTAATTCCAGGTTCCTGCTACTGTGCACCCTGGGAGGCAGCTCAGGTACTTGAATCCCTGCCACCCACATGAGAGACGTGAATGGTAGTCGGGGCTGCTGGTTTCAATTTGGCCCAGCCCTGGATATTGTGCAGAGAAAAGATAATTCTGTGTCTGTCTGTCTCCTGTCTCTGTCTCTCAAATAAAAATGGAAATAAACAAATTAAAATTTAAAATGAAAGCCTCTCAAAGGCATACAAATCCAATGTACAAATCCAGTGTATCATCCACTGAGAAATTGTGACAAAGCTCAGTTGTTTTAAGGTCCCAGGACTTACACATCTTAAAAGGCATATGCAGTTGGACCAGCAAGGTGGTGCAGACACCTAAACCTCCGCTTTGTGCTGCTGGCATCCTATATGGAGGTTGGTTCATGTTCTGGCTGTGCCACTTTCAATCCAGCTCCCTGCTTATTATGGCATGGGACAATAGCAGAGGAAGGCTTATGTCCTTGGGACCCTGTGTCTACATGGCAGACCTACAGTAAGATCCTGATTCCTGGCTTTGTATCAGCTCAACTCTGGCCATTACGGTCATTTGGGTCTGCCAGCAGATGGAAGACTTCTTTCTATATATAAGATCTGACTGTAAAATAAAAAATAAATATTTTTAAAATGTGGAGTTCGGCATAAAAAGAAAAACATTAATATAAATGATTATATGAAAACAAAGAGAAGTGCAACTTATGGTACAGCAAGTTAAGTTGATGCTTAGACTGCAAATATCTCATATCAAAGCTCCATGCTTCTGATCCAGCCTCCTGTTGACATGCCTGGGAGGCATCAGCTGATGATCCAAGTAGTTGAATTTCTGCCACCCATGTGGGAGTCCCAGATAGAGTTCCTGGATCCTATCTTTAGCCTGGCCACGCCCAAGTTGTTGTATTTGAGAAATGAAAACAATAGATGGTAGATTATTCTCTCTGTTTCGTTATCTTGCTTTCTCACTCTCTTGCTCTGGATTTCTTACTCTGTCTTTAAAATAAATACATTTTAAAAGATAGATTTATTTATTTATTTATTTATTTATTGGAAAGTCAGATATAAAGACAAGGAGAGACAGAGAGGAAGATCTTCCATCTGCTGATTCACTCCCTAAGTGGCCGCAAAGGCTGGAGCTGAGCCAATCCAAAGCCAGGAGCCAGGAGCTTCTTCCGGGTCTCCCACATGGGTGCAGGGTCCCAAAACCTTGGGCCTTCCTGTGCTGCCTTCCCAAGTCACAAGCAGGGAGCTGAATGAACCAACACCTATATGGGATCCTGGCGAATGCAAGGAGAGGACTTTAGCCACTAGGCTATCATGCCGGGCCCAATTTATTTTAATTTTGATGATGTTTACATAGTTGAGAAGAATGTATGCCCACGTGGGCACGGAGGGTGGAGGTATGGGTAAAGTATATGAGAATAAGGCGAGAGGGCCACTCCCAGCAGCCTAACCAGATCAGGACCTGAGGATGGGGGGGACAGCCACTTGATGTCAGGATAGAAAATTTGGTCGAGCAACAGGACCCAGTCCAATCTGTAGATATGTATCAAGACTATTTTTTTCCAGAACTAGGGAGGAAATCACATATATTTCCACAAAACAAGAAGGCTTTGCCTTCTCTTCAGTTGTTCCTGATTCATAAAGAGATGTCAAAGAACTCAGACAATGAACAGGACCAAAATCTGGTAATCCAGAAAGATGCTCTATAGTTTCACATTGAAATACAAAATCCATCTTTGCCATCTCTTCCCTTTGCATGAAAAATAATCTCAAAGAGAAAATATTCTTGATCACATACATTTATATAATAAAAATCCATGATATAGTAAAATGAATCCCCAAATAAAAGCTGCTATTTTATAGAGATGAAAATATTAATTATACTGATTAATCATTATATGACACATACTTGTATTGAATTATCACACTATACCCCACTTATTTGTACAATTATTAAGTGTCATTTTAAAAGCTTTTGGCTCCTTTCTGATCTTATGGAGAACTAAGTGAAGCAAGGCATCTGCTAGTTTTAGAAAGTTGCAAAGACTATGTAATACGCGTAGCTTGTAATTCCTTATTAGTGTGAGTGTTTAGTGTGCTCTCCTAAATGCCTAGCATGTCACTGAAAATAAATTTTCTCATTAACCTCAAACATGCCAACTTGTCAAATTATGATGCACCAAGTAAGACTACCCAGAAAAAGGTGCCATCGTTGCACTTATATGGCTTTGCCAATTAGTCTATAAATAACACATTCTTGAACATACCTCAGAGTTTTGAAGACTAAACTACTTCTGGATGTTCTGAAATACAAATATAGTAAAAGCCATTATCCAAGAAAAGGAACGAAGAGAAACAATATGTAACTTTTATTACTGCAAATATCTTAAGTATAATTACTCACACATGAACACACCATTAATCTTAAATTATTAAATACTACCAGCATTATAAAATTCCAAAAAACCCACTAGAAATAATGATTGATCTGACAGTATTGTATCACAGAATGTATCTCAATATATTATTACATTAATGCTCAATGGAACAGTCCAGGCTCAAAATGGACCTTATCCCTTATCTTTTTAAATTCACAAAGTGGGTTTAATTATCAGTCTATGTTGCTCTGAAAGTGACTGATTACGATCATATCAGACAAATGTCATAAGTACTAATAAACATCTCTTGAAAAGAAAAAAAAGAAAAAAAAAAAAAGCTTTTGACTCCTAAAGCCTATAGGATGCTAGATTAAAATTAACAAAGTTGCAGCTAACAACATTTTTAGAAGTAACCGAAATTATGATTGATTACAATAATTTTCATTCTCAGCCAGAAAAAACATAAGTATTAGGAACTTGCCATTCAACATAGACATTCTGAAATGTTCGTATTAATAACATTTCCCTCTATGGTTTTAACTGGGGGAAGGCTGAGCATCTCCTCTGATTTAACAACTCGTCACACGCGGGCCCAGTGGTGTGGCCTAGCAGCTAAAGTCCTTGCCTTGAAAGCACCAGGATCCCATATGGGCACCGGTTCTAATCCCAGCAGCTCCACTTCCCATCCAGCTCCCTGCTTGTGGCCTGGGAAAGCAGTCGAAGACAGCCCAATGCATTGGAACACTGCACCTGCGTGGGAGACCTGGAAGAGGTTCCTGGTTCCCGGCATCGGATCGGCGCGCACCAGGCCTGTTGTGGCTCACTTGGTGAGTGAATCATCAGACGGAAGATCTTCCTCTCTGTCTCTCCTCCTCTGTGTATATCTGGCTGTAATAAAATGAATAAATCTTTAAAAAAAAAAAAGAAAAAAAAAAAACAACTCGTCACACGCAACTCACCAGTGGTGTCGGCAACGCCCGTGCCGCCGCATACCCCGAGCCAAGCGGAGGAACTAGGGTTGCAAAAAGACAACACAAACAAGACAACACGCAGTGGGTCATTCTTGTAAAGAGAATGCCATTTATTTGAGGTTAGCCTGCCTCTTTTATAGTCTGCCTGGTTCCTCCCAGTACTATCCCAATGCTCAAGCAACATCTAAGCTCCCCTGGGGGCATCTTAAAAAAGGGAAGCAGGGAAGAGGACCTTGCAGTCAAGCCAGGGGCTGAATGTATCAGGCCAAGATTGCCCATTCTGTTACCCCTTAGAAACAAGCTAAGCTGTGGAGTTAACCCTTGGGAGACCCGGGCCTACACAGTGGCAATATAGCAAACGCCACATTCGTCTCTGGCACCTCTATTTTACAAGGGGAAAGAACAAATCCTTTGTGATTTTTACAAGGTCCATCTGGGAAATCAAAACAAAAAAAAAATGTTTTAGTCTCAGAAGATATCATTTAGGATTAGATTAGGAGAAAAAAGAAATTAACAACATCAAGAAGTTAAATAACATGCTACTAAATGACTAATGTGTAGCTAAAGAAATGAAAATCAAGAACCTTCTTGAAGAAAATGATGCCACTTAATGAACTACTAGTCATTGAATGATTTAATCAGAAGGAAGTGTTTTGAAGAGATGAAAGCAACAGAAAACAACAAAACCCATCTTCATTTAAAGGGATGTATAGTAGCTGTCTAATGGAGACTGTCACATCTAGTAACATGTCATTTAACTACATGGCATTGTAAATTTCTTCTTTTCTTTCTATTGTTGATTTTGAATCATGACTTTTCTTTTTTATATACATTTTATTATTCTTATTATTATTTTATACTACAGTTTCATATTCCTTTATCCCCTCCCCAGTTGCCTCCCCACCCCCCCAGTTCCTCTATATCATTACTAACATATAGTTCTTCATACTCAGTCATATGTCCATCATTGCGGGCATGGACAGTGGCAGAGAGTCCAGAATCCTATTGTCAAGATATAGTAAACAGTTTCATTGTAAGTCCATCTTTGTCTGGAAGTAGAGATGCATACCACACTACATCCTCACATCTGAATGTTGGTCTCCATTTCACAGCTACTGTACATCCCCTTAAATGAAAAGTCATGTTTCAAAATCAACAATAGGATTCTGGACTCTCTGCCATTGTCCATGCCCGCAGTGATGGACATATGACTGAGTATGAAGAACTATATGTTAGTAATGATATAGAGGAACTGGGGGGGTGGGGAGGGAATTGGGGAGGGGATAAGGAAATATGGAGCTGTATCATAAAATAATAACAATAATAAAATGTATTTTAAAAGAAAGGATTAGATTAGGAGAAGTCAAAATGCCAAAAAGTCATCAGGAGACTTGAACACTTCATTAACAATACTTTGCTCCCTATTTGGCCAATTTGCCAATACAAGATTTGAACAGCAAACACATGAGGTAAATAATGGAAGCCTTTTCCCACATAAGACTTCATTTTCTGAAATAATTGAGGACCTAACAAATGTCAGCAGAAATCATCCAAAGTCACTCTGTCAAGACAAAATCTTTGTCTTCTAGGCAAATTACGTAGAACATGAAAGTATGTCATTGTAAAAATCAAAAGAAAAATAAGGAAGGAGAGATGGTAGAAGTGAGGGAGGGAGGGTAGGTTGGGAAACACCACTGCGTTCTTAACATGGTATATATGAAGTACATGAAATGTATTCCTTTTATTTAAATAAAACAAAGTTTTAAAAATCTGAAGTAACGTGTTTATAAAAAAGAAAGTAAAGAAATATCAGTTTAGAACTTCTTACTAAGAACAGGCAAAAATATAAGAAAAATTTACATTGTAACAGAAAAAAAATCAATTCTAGCTTTGGATTAGAGTAATATTTGACACTAAAACTTCTTGTAAAAATCTTATAAATAAGCCCAGTGCAGTAGCCTAGCAGCTAGAGTCTGTAGTGAGGTAGGCAGCTACTTCAGGGTCACAAGCTTGGAAGCCACTCCCCCACTCCACCTAGGTGTTCCCTCCTGCCCACCTGTGATGCTCACCTATCATCACCTAGAACCTGAGAGGCTACGGTACTGCATTGTAGTGTAACCACCCCCCTCACAAGCCCCATAAAGGCCCTTGAGAAAGAGGGGTCAGTCAAGTGCTTCTATCTTTCTAGCACTCTGACTCTTGGCCTCCCAAGTGCCTGCTTACTCTCTGGCTTCCTGCAGACAGACTCCGAGGGCAGGTAGCCCTTATGCCTGGCCCCTTTGTGTCTATATTCCTCACCTGATGTTCACTGCTTGGGCGGGACAGTGAAGATGTTAATGCTAAGATGCTTTGTATTTTAATTGTGTGTACTTTTGAGAGTTACAGGAGAGGTGAGGCCTAGCAGTAATGGAATGTGGGCAGAGAAGCCAGGAAAAAGTTGATGTCTGCAGCTTTGTAAGTGTGCCCAGGTAATTCATTGCATGTCTCTTAGGATAATTTATATTGCTGGGGAGACTGAGACATAGATCTTCAGCCTAATGAATGGACTTCAGGGTAATGCCCATTTGTTTCTCTTGGGGTTACAATTGACTGGATTGCCATATGGACTTCTGAATTGCTATTTACAGTGGGCCAGGTTATCATCAAGCTTGGTTAGTAAAGACTCCTTAATACGACTTAGACATGTCTGATGTGATCTTGCTCACACCTTGCAATAGATAAATCACTTTGCATGCACCGGGATACTATATGGGTGCCAGCTCTAATCCCAGTGGCCCCATATTCCATCCAGCTTACTGCTTATGATCAAGCAAAGCAGACGAGGACGGCCCAAAGTCTTGGGACCCTGAACGCACTTGGAGGACCCAGAAAGAGGCTCCAGACTCCAAGCTCCTGGCTTTGTATCAGTGCAGCTCCAGCCGTTACAACCATTTGAGGAGTGAATCAACGGATGGAAGAGTTTCCTCTCTGTCTCTCTTCCTCTCTGTATATCTGACTTTCCAATAAAAATAAATAAATCATTTAAAAAATCTGATACAAAGGAGAATCAAGATGGCAGAATAGGGTAATAACACTTTTAAACAGAGAAATATAAGCCAGTGTGAACCAGAGAGAGAACATTCCAGGAAATAGGAGAGGACAGAACAATAGAGAGGGGTACCCGGAGACTGACAGACACAGGAAAGCAGCGGACGGACACAACGGTGTGGTGTTGCAGTGACTGATACTCCAGCATCATGCAGCAAGTGGTGATCTGAACTAAACCTGCAGCTGGAACTCCACAAACAACAAGGTGGGAAGGGACATCTACCAGGAGCTCCAGAGATGAACCCAAACAAAGAACTGCTCGTCCTGCTGGTCTGCTTGATTTGACCAGGAGCAGAGACAGAGCAGCA
Organism: Ochotona princeps; assembly: GCF_030435755.1. NCBI lineage: Eukaryota > Metazoa > Chordata > Mammalia > Lagomorpha > Ochotonidae > Ochotona > Ochotona princeps. The sequence goes on from NC_080865.1 coordinate 45,662,831, forward strand.
GATCCCAGATGTGCAGTGTGGGAACAGGGTGGATTTCACAATGCAGTCCGCCCCCTAGAGCCGAGACAGGTACCATTTTGTTTAAAGATGCAAGGGCTATGGGGCAGGACTGCACATGCACTGAACTGGGAGTGAACTCATTTCCGGCTCAGTGAATTGCAAGAACGTGGCATCTTACAGGTTCCACACAAGACAGGTCCAGATAGCCCTCAGACCTGACAGCCAGCAGATCAACAACTCTAGTAGTGGCACATCAGGTGCCATTGCGTACAGAATTTAAGACTGCAGGGGACAACAGTGAGCTGCACATGCACTGAGCTCAGTGCATTGCACTGGTCCCACAGGAAAATAATACTGACTACGGCTTCACATGGGTCAAAATAGGTCTGTGTGGCCCTCAGACTTAACAGCCAACTGGTTCCTGCAAGATCACCACCAACAACAACCTAGCTATATAGGACACCTGGTGTCTCCCTAATCCTGAGATCTGCTCCAACAAGAAGTGGGAGAAAACTTGTACAGAAAATGGTGCAGCCTCAGCATGGTATCACAGGAGGTGGAGGCTGGTGAGCCAGGAGTTGAGATTATGGAGATCATGGTGGAAATATAACATAAGAACCCAGACCTGGAACACACTGGAGGGAGTGGCACAACTGACTGCAAACAAAGAACCAAGTACCAACTACAACAAGTAAAACTGAACTGTAGACCTGTAGATGACATAGCTTAGAAACCTGCTCCAAGGAGAAGAATCTGATAATTAGAAGCACAATAACCAAGAGCAAAAGAAGAGACAGAGGCACAGTGAATGTTACTGAAGACTTCCCTGCAAAGGAACAAAACCCTTTGCCAATATCATAGTTCACTGAGGAACACATTGAGAAAACAGGGGATACAGAATTCAAAGCACTTGTTATAAAACTTATCAACAATGAGAAGCACATAAAGCAAGCATTCAAAGAATTCAAAGAATATGTCACACTGGAAATGAATCAAATGAAAGCTGATATATCAGAAATGAAGAATGCAGTGCAGCCAACTAAAACTACAGTGGAGAGTCTCCAAAATAGAATGAAGGAGGCTGAAGAAAGAATCTCAGAATTGGAAGATATTTCCTGTCACCAGGCAGAAGCAAACAAAAAGCTGGAAGCAGAGCTGGATCAAACCAAAAAAGTATTCAAGAATTGAAAGGCACTATTAAAAGGTCAAATATAAGAGTTATGGGAGTCCCAGAAGGTGCAGAAAGAGAAGCCGGGTTTGCAAATGTATTTAAAGAAATAATAAAGGAAAATTTCCCTCATCTAGAGAAAGAATTGGGAAACAAGATCCATGAGGGGCACAGAACTCCCAAAAGGCTTGACCAAAAGCGATCTTCACCACGACATATGATCATCAAGCTCTCTTCAATCGAACAAAAGAAAAAGATCCTTAAATGTGCACGTGAAAAAAATCAATTGACATATAAAGGAATGCCAATTAAACTCACAGCAGATCTCTCACAGGAAACTGTACAGGCACGAAGAGAATGGAGTGACATATTCCAGATTCTAAAAGCAAAAAATTGTCGGCCCAGGATAACGTACCCAGCAAAACTTTCCTTTGTCTTTGAAAATGAAATAAAATTCTTCCACAGTCAAGAAAAGTTAAAAGAATATGCCTCTTCCAAACCTGCTCTATAAATGATACTTAAAGACGTTCTCTTGATAGAGAAAAGAATAGCTCCCACCAAAAGCAACGGCAAATGCAAAGAACATACCAGTAAAATAACAACAGAAGACTAAATCAAGGAACAACCCATTGCTAAAATGACAGAACCAAACTACCACCCATTCATATTAACCCTGCATGTAAATGACTTAAACTCATCAATCAAATATCATAGATTAATAGACTGGATTAAAAAACAAAACTCATCTATTTCTTGCCTACAGGAGACACATTTCACCAACAAAAATCAGCGGGAACTGTATCTCACAGATTTTGATTTTTGTTGTTGTTGTTAGTTTTACCTCTTCAAAACACTTTCTTCTGATTAAGTTCTTGAATGACTCATGGATCATACAGTAGCATCACTTTGTTCAAGAAGGTTCTTGATTTTCTTTTTCATTTCTTCAGCAACACATTAATCATTCAGTAGCATGTTATTTAACTTCATGGTGTTGCTAATTTCTTTTTTTCTTTCTGCTGCTGATTTTGTTTTGTGGTTTTTCACTTAATGGGATGTATAGTAACTGTGTAATGGAGACTATCACATCCAGTAGCATGTAATTTAACTTCATTGTGTTGTAAATTTCTATTTTTCTTCCTGTTGCTGATTTTCTATTGTGGCTTTTAATTTAAGGGATGTATAATAACTGTGTAATGGAGACTATCATATCCAGATGTGAGGATACAATGCAGTATGCAACTCTACTTCCAGACAAAGATGGATTCCCAATGAAACTGTTTACTATATCTTGACAATAGGATGCTGGACTCTCTGCCATTGTCCATGCCCGCAATGATGGACATATGACTGTGTATGAAGAAATATACTATAGTAATGACATAGGGGAACTCAGTGAGTGAGGAGGGAATTGGAGAGGGGATAAGGGAAATCTCAGGACCCATGGAACTGTATCATAAAATGATAATAATAAAAAGAAGTAAAAAAAAATAAAAAAACAAAAAAGTTTCATAAAATAGTGCATCAAATCTTAATGCACTTTGAACACGAACACAGAAATTAAAATTTCCTTTCCACTAAATTTCTAAATCTATACACATAACCCTCATAGTACAATTTATTTTCTTTTAAAAATATTTTGGGGCTCGGCAACGTGGCCTAGTGGCTAAGGTCCTTGCCTTGATCCCATATGGCTGCTGGTTCTAATCCCGGCAGCTCCACTTCCTCTCTATCTCTCCTCCTCTCAGTATATCTGACTTTGTAATAAAAATAAAATAAATCTTTATAAAAAAATATTTTGTTTTTCTATTTGAAAGTCAGAATTACAAAGAAAAAGGTAGAGGCATAGAAAGACATCTTTCATCTGCCTGTTCATTCCCAATGTGGCCATGAGGGCCAGGTTAGAGTCAGACTTATGCCTTAAACCAAGAACTTCATCCTGGTTGCCTACATGGGTGGCAGGGCTCCAATCATTTGGACTGTTTTCTACTACTTTTCCAAGCCATTACAAATAAAGTGGATGGGATGTAGAGCAGCCAGGACTTGAACCAGTGACCATATGGTCACTGTTATTGCATTTTACCCACTGTACCACATACAACACTGACTCTACCACTTTTCAAAATGGCAAAAGGAGCACATTTATTAATAGGCCCATGTATATATAGCAATATATAGCAATAACAGGATATAAACTTTAAATTATGGTTACTAATTAGTGCTTCATTGTTCTATCTTTAAAAAATTATCTAAGCTATCTAAGGAATATACCCACTTAAACTGAATCCGAAGTTTTAAGTGACCTAAATATTTTGGAGATTGCGTTTAAGTTGAACTACTACAAAAATTAATTACTCTTTTAATAGAATTTTTCAGAATAATGATTTATTTGGTGAAACACAAATTTGTATTTTTCATAATTTGAAACATTTAGTAGAAGTTAGACTAGCTTATTTGCTCGGTAAGTTTATGCAAATAAAGGAACGTACTCAGAATAAAAATGCATATTTATATTTAGCAATCAGAAAAATTAAAAATATTTATTAGACCAAAAATACTAAATCACTGCCAGCTGCCCAACTTAGAGAAATTACATGAATTTGAATTTTTGGAAGAACTGAGTTTTTACAATATTATTTTTAGTACACTGAAAGTATCCAATGCAATATAATTTCCTTAATTTCTGGGAATTTTAAGAATATCCCATTTATATAAGCTCTTACTTCTAAGCTAATCAAAATAAAGTTGCTTCAAGAGTTTTTGAATTTTATTTATTTATTTATTTAGTTAGGTAGGTAGGTAGGTAGTTGAAACAGAGTAACAGAGAGAGGTAGAGAGAAAGCAACAGGTCTTTTACCTGCTGATTCAAAAGGCTACAACCCCCAATTTTGGGCAAACCCAAAAGTAGCAGCCAGCAATTATACCCTGGCATCCCGTGTGCACGGCAAGAGTCCAAGCATTGTAACCATATTCTTTATTTTTTTAAAGATTTATTTTTTAATTTTTATTGCAAAGTCAGATATACAATTTTTCTATGCAAAGTCAGGAGAGACAGAGAGGAAGATCTTCCATCCGATGATTCACTCCCCAAGTGAGCCGCAAAGGGCTGGTGCGCGCCGATCCGAAGCCAGGAACCAGGAACCTCTTCCGGGTCTCCCACGTGGGTGCAGGGTCCCAAGGCATTGGGCCGTCCTCGACTGCTTTCCCAGGCCACAAGCAGGGAGCTGGATGGGAAGTGGAGCTGCTGGGATTAGAACCGGTGCCCATATGGGATCCCGGGGCATTCAAGGTGAGGACTTTTAGTCGCTAGGCCACGCCGCTGGGCCCATGTAACCATATTCTTGCCTTCCCAAGCAGAGGCAGAATAATTAGGACACAAACTGTCCCTCCAATAAAGGATGCAAGAATCACAAGCAGCAACTTAACCCACCGCATCACAAAGCCTGTCCGTTTTTAAGAGGTTTCATAATTTAATTTGATAATACTATCTTGAAATAGGAAAATTGGGAAAGCAAGTTTTAGTCTGAATTACACACAAACATAAAAACAAATAATGACAGCTTCTAGCTTTAACTCTAAAATTTCAACCACAACTCAAGTGTAAACACAGATTTACAAAAACACACTGGTCTGTATGAAAACAGCTGCTCTCTTCTTGGTGGGCAAAGAATACTTAGTTCACTTGCTTTCAAATAGACAAATAGAGTAACAATGCAGGCGCTGTCATCTTTAACCCACAAAGAGAGCTCTATCTATCTTTAATCTGCTTACAGAGATACTGAGAGATGAGACTATAAAATCAGAAAAGCCAGCACCAAAAGAAATCTAGCAGATGTTCTGCAAACACTCTCAAATTTTCTGCTCATTTGGAGGCTCTGCTACTCAACTGATCTTCCAGCTTCCACAGCAGAATCTTCCCCACGGGTCTACCCCATCACAGTGAATGCTGCAAGTCCAGGCATCGCAAAGTGGCCTGCAGGAGGCAGACATTCTCAATGAGGGAAACACACAGGTAAAATGCAACATGCAGCAGTGGCAGCCTGGAGAGCTCAGCTCCAGCCCAGAAGTGACCCTTCAGTCTCAGTGTAACTATTGCCAAATGAGCAACTTGCTCATTGCTGTCCTACCATTTTCAACTGGCTGCATTTTAAATTTCTATTATTTTCAAGATTTCTTTATTTGAGTTGTAGAATAACAGGGAGAAAGACAAAGAGCTCCTCGATTCACTTTATTCACTCCCCCCAAATACCTGCAATACCCAGGGCTGGACCTGGCTAAAGCCAGTCTCGTGGAATTCTATTGAGCTCTTCCATGTGGGTAGCAGGGACCCAAATCCTTTAGCAATAATCACCTGCTGCCTTCCAGGGTGCACATTAGCAGGAAGTTTGAATGGAGAATGGAGCTGACACTTGAATCCAAGCACTCTGCTATGGGATGGGAGCATCTCAGCCACACTGCCGAATGCTTGTCCCTCAAGATATTTTAAAGCAGAAGCATGTGTTATGGAACACTGGGTTAAGCTGCTACTTGGGACCGTCACATCCCTTATTGGAGTGCCTGAGATGAAACCCTACTTTCTGCTCCTGATCCAATTTCCTGCTAATATGCCTGGGAAGCAGTAAATGATGACTTAAATACTTGAATCTTTGCCACTGACCCACATGGGAGTTGTAGATGGCTTCAGCTTGGAGCAGCCCCAGCTGGTGCAGACATTCATACAATCCACCAATGGGTAGCAGATTTCTCTCTTTCTCCCCTCTCTCCCTCCTTCCCTCCCTCTCAAATAAATAAATTAGTAAACACTTTTAAATAATAAAGAATTTAAAATGTTTGGGGATAATATTCAAGTCTCACAGAATGTGAATGTTGAATTTACACTTCAGAGTCCCTCTTGGCAATGACCACTCTTATCTCCAGAAGAGACTCTGTCCCCTCATCAGCCTGCTCCCTAGCGCCCCAGCCAAAGGCAGTTGCCAGTGGTGCTCAGAGCCCAAATCCCGATGCCCTTGGGCAAGCAAGAAATCAACCTGCAGGAGCACTGCCCTGACAGCAAATCACGTATCAGTCCTTTCCATGTCAGTGAGCCCTACTAGAACCAATAGCTTCATGTTAAGTCAGCCCACTCCATACGTTTACATCATCCAAGTTTATTACAGAGAATTCTGACATGTGCTTGAGTGGAGACTTCATCAAGGCTTCTGGCAGGAACTGGAGTCCAGGGAAATTTGGCAACTGCCACTGGCCCTACAAAGGTTAGGAAAAACGTTTTTCAACTTGTCCTAACGCCCACATTGTCGCCGCATACCCCGAGCCGAGGGGAGGCACTAGGGTTACAAAAAAGACAACACAAAGTGGGTCATTCTTGTAAAGAGAATGCCATTTATTCAAAGTTAGCCTGCCTCTTTTATAGTCTTCCTAGTTCCTCCCAGTATTTTCCGAATGCTTAAGCAACTCCTAAGCTCCCCTGAGAGCATCTTAAGAGGAAGCAGGGAAGAAGGAACTTGCAGTCAAGCCAGGGGCTAAATGTATCAGGCCAAGATTACCCATCCTGTTACCCCTAGAGAAACAAGCTAAGCTGTGGAGTTAACCCTTGGGAGACCCGGGCCTACATCAACTGGAGGGAGGTGATATTTAATTCTTTACCTCAGACCCGGCGGTGTGGCCTAGCGGCTAAAGTCCTCGCCTTGAAAGCCCCGGGATCCCATATGGGCGCCGGTTCTAATCCCGGCAGCTCCACTTCCCATCCAGCTCCCTGCTTGTGGCCTGGGAAAGCAGTTGAGGACGGCCCAATACTTTGGGACCCTGCACCCACGTGGGAGACCAGGAGGAGGTTCCTGGTTCCCGGCTTTGGATCGGCACAGTACCAGTCGTTGCATTCACTTGGGGAGTGAATCATCTGATGGAAGATCTTCCTCTCTGTCTCTTCCCTCTGTATATCTGACTTTGTAATACAAATAAATAAATCTTTAAAAAAAATTCTTTACCTCTTCTCCTTTGATCTGGAAAGCTGCGCAAGAAAAGAGGAAGAGAATGGGAGAAAACCCTGTGAAAACCTCCCAGCCCCCAAGATCACCAGATTGGCAAGTTCAGGCCCTATAGTCCAACGTCTCAAGGTGACATTCCCAAAATGTATCCAAGGTGTCCGCACTCTGAATGGAGGACACTCACTCCCAGATTGCCAGCCTATCATTCACCATAGTTTTTCTAGCCTCCACACATTCAGGAACGGCGACACACACTCCTGAATCCAGGCATTCCAACAGTGGAAGTAGGCCTAGAGGTTAAGCCACCGCTTGGAATGCCTGCACCCCAGTTTGTAGTGCCTGGTTTCAGGTTCAGCAACTCCACTTTCGATCCACCCTCCTGTTAATGTGTACCCTGAGAGGAGCAAGTGATGGTTCAACTACTTTCGTTTCTGCCACCCACATGGGAGACCTAGACTGAGTTTCTTCTCATGGTTTTCAGTCTGCCCCAGCGCTGCAGATTTTGGGGAAGTGAATCGGTAGATGGAAGATTTCTTGCCTACTCTTTGTCTTTCTCCTTTTCAAATAAATAAAGCAACTGGCTAATCTTCTGCCTGTAAGCACCAGCATCCAGCATGGCTGTGAGTTCATGTCCCAGCTGCTCCACCTCTTCTTCTTCGTCGGTGTCGTCTTCGTCTTCTTTTTGTTTTATTTTGATGATGCTTACATGATTGAAAAGGATGTAGGCCCATGTGGACTACTAATTGGGGGAAGGGTAAAAGATTGAGGGAAAATGAATAAGACCATTGTTCCCAAGTTTCTTTTTCTTCTTCCTGTATCTGGGAGAAAGAGGGAGGAAAGAGGAGAAGCCATACTATAAGCTTCGGGAACAGACACCCGATATTGTCCGAGGTTCTCCAATGTGGAGCAAGCTGCTTCATTTCTCATCCAGTCCCTGTTTGTGGCCTAGAAAGCAGTGGAGGACGGCCCAAAGCCTTGGGACCCTGCACCCATGTGGGAGACCTGGAAGAAGCTCCTGGCTCCTTGCTTCGATCCAGCTCATTTGGGGGTGGACCAGCGGATGGAGAATCTTTTTCTCTGTCTCTCCTGTTCTCTGTGAATCTGCCTTTCCAATGAAAATAAATAAACCTACAAAAATTTTTTAAATAAATAACATTAAAAAAAACAAATAAAGCAACTAATTTAAAAATAAAGATGTTTAGGTGATGACTTTACTTATAAACAAGGAGTTCATGAAAAACGTGCATTATAAAAAACTATGCATAGCTTTCAAAATAATTTTTAATGCAAATGCTTATTTTTGTCTACTTGAAAGGCAGAGAGGGAGAAAAAATCTTTCATCCACTAGTTTACTCCCAAATGCCTGCAGCAGCCAGAGACAGGCAAGGTCTAAGTCAGGATCCTGGAACTCCATCAGGTTCTCCTACATAGGTGACAGGAATCCAAGTACTTGAAAAATCACCTCCTGTCCCTCTGATACACACTAGCAGGAAGCTGGATCCCAGGCAGACCACTAAGACGCAAGCTACAGATGCCCCAAACTTGATCTACTGTGCCACAACGCCTGTCACTGAAATACAATGCCTGCCCCTCAAACATCTTGCACCAAAACAAACATATTTTAATTCGATTTTCCATGAACTGTTTGAAGGCCTGAAGGTTAGATAATTTATTTCCATAGTCAGCTCCTGAACTAGAGACTTAGAAAAGAACTATAGGGCCTGAACTTGCCAATCTGGTGATCTTGGGGGCTGGGACAAATTGACAGGATGTGCATACAGGGCACATATGCTTTACCCATACTCTCATGCCCCAGTCTCATGTCTATACCACCACAAGCACCCATGCCCAGGTCCACTCCACACCTGCAAACTTAAACTAGCATCAGCCAGTAAACCCCTCATGTTCTCCTTCCCAAATATTTGGCATGGATATTTCAGGCACAAATCTCAACATTAATAGCACCAGAGGAACATTTAACAGGGAGTTACACCTTTTTCCAAAGAAGTTTAGCACTGGACCCCAGCAAAGCCCCCAGGCTACTCTGTGAGCATTTGAAAAGCCTTTGGAGCTGCTTAGGGGGATTAGCAGAAATAATCTTTCCAGACTAATGACTTTTCTTGGGCCCCAGGTCTGCTATCCAAGCCTGGAACAGAGCTCATCAGGTCTCCCTGTGACTCAAAACTCAGGGAGGAAGCAGATAAATTGCTATAGACCAATTCTCCCGAGCTCTCCAAGGCCTCAAAAAGACAGAATCCCCTAACATGCTCCTAAAGCCTCAGGCATTTCCTGAGTACAAATTCTACACTGTGTGTGCTGCCTGGCACTTCTGTACAAAAAGTAGGTGGCCCCCTACCAGGGCAGTATGAGAAAAGGTTTCAGCATCCCCCTAACAACAACAACAACAAACTCAACCATCCCCTTCCCAAACACCTGGAATCCACTATCACTCATTGCTCCTAAAGCTGGGAAAGCTCCCTGTTGAAATGTAAATATATCGTCCAATTAACACCCATTAACACATTAGCATGGATTCCTTTTCCAGATTTGGTGATAAAACAGTGGGGAGAACTGAAAGTGGAGTCCTTAAGGAATGGTAAATAGGTTTAGGTAAAGGTCAGGGAGGCTGGAGGAGGGGTTTGGAAGACGTGGCAGCAAAGAATCTCTTAGAGGTTACAAAGTGAGCGCCATAATTAAGGCCAGTGAGTCAACAGGGAAGTAGTTCTTGTTCTCCTTTTGCAGCACTTAGAGCGGTTAATTGTCTTGTCCAAAGCTAATCAATTGCAAGTGCCACAGTTAAACATTTCCTCATCTGAGTTAAGTTCTACAAATAACTGCCTGTGATCTGCTGCACTCAGGCAATATGCCCCACCATCCAGAAATGGTCAATTCTACCCATTCTCCAGTAGCTCAGTCTATTGGAGGTGATACACGGAGGGGAGTGACAATAAGAAGTAAATATCGTGGTAATGGAAATAGTAGGCACTGTGGAAACAGGGAATGACTTCAGTTTAGGTAGGGAGGCAAGAGAACCATGAAGTTAGGGAACTTAAGAAGTGAGAGCTAAGACTTGAACTGAAACAGTCTGCTGGCAAACCTCATACTTTTCCCATACCGTTGATGAGAAACTTCAGATACCTTCATACTGCTTTTGCCAGTTCACAGGCAAGTTACAGTGCACTCCAAGATACCAGCACACACATGGCCCCCAAGTCAGGTCCTTTCACCTTTAGCTGTTAGGTTAGGCAGGCTTCTAAACCCCACCCTCATGATCAGAGCCCCTATGGGCCAGTGGAAAAGGGGAACCCACAGGGAACCTGGGATACAGTTAAAGTTCAGGTTCTGACTCACTGAAAGCCAATCTGACTCATTGAAAGCCAATCATTTGGTCCTCATTGGGGTGACCTAATTAAAAATACTCGTAAAGGCAGTAAGTGTTTATTATGTGCCAGACATTGTGCTGAGCTTTTCGTAGACATTATCTCATTTCGTCCTCCAACAACCTGATGCACTAGGTACTGGTAACACCTCCGGTTTATGTATGAGGCAACAGAGAATCAGGGAAATTATGTGACTTAGCAGTGACTGAGATGCCAACCTAGGCCTGTGGAGTACAGTCCAGTGCACTACTGTCTGACTTGTTGAGAAAACCCTGCCCCCTGACTCCCAGCTCGTCATTGCATCCATTCACTTATCCAGTGTTTGTCTACTACATTTAAGGCAATATATTTGAGTAGGCTGTAGTTGAGAGTCTAAGATACGTAAGCTACAGACTATTAGCCAGGAGTTCACAGATCACAAGTTTGCCAATTTGTTTGTTTGTTTAAGATTTGTCTTTATTTTTATTGGAAAGGCAGAATCACAAAGAGAAGTATAGACAATGAGAGAGAGAGAGAAAGAGAGAGAGAGAGACAGATCTTCCAGCTGCTGGTTCACTCTCCAAATGGCCACAACAACCGGAGCTGAGCTGATCCAATCTGAAACCAGGAGCCGGGAGTGCAACCAGATTCATTTATATATTTTTATTCTGAGATGAAACAGTAGTTCTAGTTCTGCTCAAAAGTAGAAATGTATGGTGAACACAGCCAATCTGAAAAGACCAACATAAGGAAAAGATTGAAAAGGAATATAAGATACGAAGGTGGAGGGCAGGGGGTGGGGGAACCCACGTAACAAAGATAGCTGACACAGTAATAGTCAGAGAAGAAAAAGCTCTCTGCTGGCGAATGTGATTAGGGAGGAGGCCTCTCTGGCGACAGTATCATCTGAATCTGCCATTGGCAGAATGAAGAGAATTGGAAAGATGGGGAATAAATGTACATTCTGCGGAGGGTGGATGCTTTGGGTGAAGGAGACAAAGTGAAGATGTTCGAACTGTAGTCAGGAGACAGAGAAGAGGCCTGCTCAGTTCTGCTGGATTAAGATGGGGAAGGGGGACTAAAATGCAGTCAGCCTGCTTTGATGGTATATACATGGGGCACGGAGGTAGGAGAGACAATAACCAACCAATCAAACCACATGACAAATTTGAAGTGACAATATAAAGATAAGAGATACAAGGGCTTACCTAGTCAGGTAAGAGAAGAACAGACTCTAAATGGGCACTTTTTTTCCCACAACTCACAGGCTGGTAGATGTAGGAGATCTATGAAGAAGAGGATGGAAAAGATGGTGGTTGAGACCATAACCAGGGACTCTCCATCCTAGTTCATGTGCTACCCTCTAGGGAAGCAATGAGCCTGTTTTCTGATATGTTCAAGGTAGTGTTTGAATTCAGAAAAGAGTGCAATGCATCTCTGAATCACTGGGTAAGATTAGGTTGAGAGCCACCTGCCAGAGTGGATTACATCTAAAGGTGCACGTTGCTATAACATTCAGCTCTCTCACGGAGCCCATGCCCTCATAGACTCTCCCTCCCAGAAGTTCCTCAAGCTAATTAAGCATCTCTCAGCTCCGGGAACCACAAGCTGCATTGTCCAGGCCTAGGGCATAAAAACTGCCCAAGGCCCAAGGACTTCTGAAATGACCCCTTTGCATGAGCAGGCAGGCAGGCAGGCAGTTCTCTTCTGCTGAAGGCCAAAGTCTTGCTCTTGAGTCAAGGCCTGAGGCCCACAATGGAGAAATGGCTCACTGAACTTTGCGAAATTTGCTTTTCACTCTGCCTTTACTTGCCTTCCCTCCCAATCAGGAAGCCCCTACTGCCAGGGCCATGAACTGTACCTACAAGTGATGAGTGGAAAAGCTGTCAGGAGGGTGATTTGTCTCCTGTGCCCCGAAGCCCCCTATTCATGTCTGTCTCTTACCTGAGGGCACCCTCTCTCCCTGACCAGATGTCTAGGAACCTCAGGGTATCCCCTTTTGGCCCCATCTCCCCCTTTTCTCAGGAAACAATAAAAGCCCACTGACATTAAAGCTAAAAATCACTAATGAGGTTTCCGGAGCATAAAAAGCTTGCCAGGGTTAAATGGTAGGATATCATAAATATATAAGGAAAGGGTGGTTTTTTTTTTCATTCAGGTACTTGGTGTGCTTCTGTGAATTGGCATTAGAAAGACAGTTGCCTATTCTGGCAATATGAAGTTAAACTCCGATTCCCTAAGGCAGAAGCTAAAAGAAACACAATGCAGGCATAAGACAGAGCCAAGACACAGATTTGTCATAACTGCGGGATGAGTTTATTTGTTTTTAACCATAATAATGATTAATATTATGGCAACACCCTGCATTGCGGGTATAAAAACACAATCCTCTCCCAAAATATGACTCAGCCTCTGTGCTCCCAGATATCACTGAAATTCCTTGGAAGGCAGCTGCGGGCCTTTGCAAAGACTCCCACTTTTATTCTTTTCATAGTTGGACGAGACAAAGCAGACCCAGCAACTTTGTGCTAGGAACCCATTTGTAAGGGACCCAACAATCCCATGCACTTCAGTCAATCACATGTCCATCACCCCTACTCCCAACAACTGCCCAAAAGATAGGCTGCTTTCATGCCAAGCTCCAGCAACCCAAAGTCTCATCCTGGACTTTGAAAGAGTTTGGGAGCACTCAGAGGGATAAATTCCTGTACTTCCAGAACACTATCCCTGCCCTCTTTTTGTATGGGGACTCTTTGTGATTATATCTTTCACATGAAGCAGTAAAGTAATAGTAATAATGATGATGATGGTTGACGATTCTACTGGGACCATATATTTGATGTGGCTTTTCAACAAACTAATGCCTGGGAAGAGAAGAGGTCGGGGAAGGGAGTTGTGTGGCAAGTGCTAGGAAGACATGAGAAGCCCAAGTATTCTAATTAGCATCGCTCTGGAGTGCTTGTGCCAGGCCTTCTGCCTCCAGCCAAGCACTCCTTCCAAAAAGATGTGTGATTCTCCCCAGTGAGTCAGGGAAAAATGTAGAGAAACAGGGTTATCGGAGGAGAGTGCTGAGTTCATGGGCTTTCATTCAGCCTCCTAAAAATGAGCAGGAAGGAGAGACACAAACAGGGCCTGAAGGGGTAAACTAGAAATCCCCAAACTGTGGAGTGGGAGGGGCCGCGAGACACCAGTGCCTTCTGATTTCTAAGATGCAGTCGGAGCGCTGGGTCACTCCAGCTGCCCAGATGTCCTTCACTGCCCTGGAGCCAGGGCAGCCAGGGGCGAGGGGTGGATGGGTGCGGGAGGGAAAAGGCAGGAAAGAAACTGAGGAAAGGATTTCTAAGGAAAGAAGGGAGAGAGAGAATGGCTGAACGAATGCTTAAAAAAGAATAATATGTCATCTCAGGATGCTTTGCAATCCTAAATTCTACAGTTCAGATTGGTTCTTCTCTTCTCCCCGTACCTCCACACTCTGCCCTGTCTTAGAACCATTCTCTCTGTCTTCCCCTCCACCCCCACCCCACTGCTGCCAGTCCACTCCCATGGCTCATTAGTTTCTCTTGGGCCAGTCCTTCTTTACTCTCCAGGCACCTGCTCTAGGCTCCAGAGACCTCCAGCATTCAATTAAGTTGAAAGAAGTCGTTAGGCCTTTCTAGCCTATAGTCTGCTTGACCTATATGTTTCACAGATATTAGATCCCGCTGCCGTGCTCCAGGACACCGGGGCAAGGACAGCAGGAAAATACCTATTCCAAACAGTCTCATTACATCCCAAGAGAAATGCCACACTCTCGCTTCCTGTCGTCTCCCACTTAGAGGAAACGGCTTATTCTCAATGCCCTGTAGAGGGAGGCCCCCTAGGCTGCTGCAGTAAGATGATGTCCACACCTCTACACCTGACTCCCCCTGCCCCACTTTTAACCCATAGGAGTGGGCTTCACTGGGCCTAGCAGAGAAAGAAGAAAAGAGTTGAAGGAACTCGCAACAAGAAATCCAACAAGAAAAGAGTTGAAGGAACTCGCAACAGAGTTCAGCTAATAACACCTCACCCATCCAGAGATTACCTCTCTGACAATCTCACATATCTGGAACAAATATGAGAGTAAAGCAAGGAAGGGGGAAAGTGGTGGGTGCTGTGATGCACTAAACTAAGCCAGCAGCATTCCATATCAGAAAACCAGTTCAAGAGCTGGCTGCTGTGCTTCTCATCTAAATCCCTGCTAAAGTGCCTTGGAAACACAATAGATGACCCAAGTGCTTGGGTCCCTGCCCCCACGGGGGAGGACAGAATTGGGATCTGGGTTCCTGGTTTCAGTCTGGCCCAACCCCAATCTTTGCAGCCATTTGGGGAGTGACACAGTGGATGAAAAAAATCTCCCTGTGTTACTCTGCCTTTGAAATAAATAAAAATCTTTAAAAAAAAAAAAAAAGAAAGGAAAACACTCTGAGAAGTCACAGTTGATTTTAATAATCAGACATAGTAAAATTTTCCAACTTTACTCATAAAAGAATGTCAGAGCCAATTTCTGCACTTTAAATCTTTACAGGAGTGTTTATTGTTTCCATAGCCACAACAAATGAGAAGCATCTAATTATGAAAAGGCAGAAACACTGATAACAGCAGAAGCAGCAGTTGAGTGTAGATGCAGACAATAAATCAAGACTTAAGACTTGGTCCTAATACAGCAAGACTGACTCTTGTCGCCTACATGGAGCAACGTTCTAAGCAGTGAGAAAGCTGGCAAGTCACATTAGCCATTCTTTCCTATCTGCTTTAGGGCATAGTTGGTTCTCTCTGGATCATCTTTTCAGCCTAGCCATTTGTTAAGGGTGATGAGATATGATGGCAACAGCCCAGCTAAGGCTGCTTAAAAGAAAAGAGAAGAAACAAAACAGAAAGGGAAGGGAAGTGTGATGGCTCAATGGCTAAATCTTCACCTTGCAAGTGCCAGGATCCCATATGGGCACTGGTTCTTGTCCCAGCAGCTCCACTTCCCATCCAGGTCCCTGTTTGTGGCCTGGGAAAGCAGTAGAGGATGGCCACAAAGTCTTGGGACCCTGCACCTGTGTGGGAGACTGACCCAGAAGAAGCTCCTGGTTCCTGGCTTTGGATTGGCTCAGCTCTAGCTGTTGCAGCCACTTGGGGAGTGAACCAGGAGATGGAAGATCTTCCTGTCTCTCCTTCTCTCTGTAAATCTGATCTACCTTTGCAGTAAAAATAAAAGTTTAAAAAGAAAGGAAAAGAGAGAGAAAAGGGAACATAGGGACCAGTACTGTGTTGCAGCTGGTTAAAGTGACACTTGCGACACCAGCATCTCAAATCTGAGCACCGGTCTAGGTCTCAGCAGCTCCACTTCCAGTGTAGCTTCCTGCCAATGCATCTGGGAAGACCCATTGACTCAGGCCCCTGCCACCCATGTGGAAGACCAGGATGTCCAGGCTCCTGCCTTCTACCTGGCCTAGCCCTACCTGGCTCTTCTGGGCATTTCAAGAGCAAAGTAATAGACGAAAGATGTTTTTCTCTCTCTGTTTCTCATTCTTTAGCCCTCTCTTTCATTGTACCTTTCGTTAAAAATAATAATAATAAAATAATGAAATAAAGCAACCTAAATATCTTTTTTAAAAATAAGAAGACACAAATATAAAACTCCTTAAGCTTAACTGAGATGAAACAGCCATTTGTCAGAAGCAGCAATGTGTGACCACTGTGTAAGGTAACCAACGAGTGCACTGGGAGGCCTGTGGGGGTGGGGAGAAGTTTCAGAGATATCTCTAGAGAAAAACGTGCTGTACACAAAATATCTTTCCTGGACCAACTGTGCTTCTCAGGCATTTGAATGATCAGTGCCTTTGGAGGACTGGGCCAAGCGACCCCATCTGCTCCAGACTCCAAGTTCTGTGTAGTTTGCCACATCAGATACTCATCCAGAGCTGCCAGAGGTGTGAACAGATGCTGGAGACAGTTTGAGCAGTACAGCCCAGATCACCCTATTTGCTCCCTTTGGGGTGGCCTTAGCTGAGATTCATGCAATATGGATCAGCAAAGAGGACTAAGACAGGGGCCAGTACTGAGGTATAGCATATGCATACTTGTGAGCTACTGTATATTTCGTTCTTTGTTGTTTTGTCTTCTGTGTAAGTTTGTGTATCTGTCACCCCAGGCAAGACCCTGAAGAAGTACACCAGCATAAGGATTGCTTCTGTTACACTTCTGGTTTTTTTTTTTTTTTTTTTTTTTTTTTTTTTTAAGAAGGAGAGACAGAGAAAGATCATCCATCTGCTGGGTCACTCCCCAAAAGGCTATGATGGCCAGAGCTGAGCCAAACCAAAGCCAGGAGCCAGGAACTTCTTCCAGGTCTCCCACACAGGTGCAGGGTCCCAAGGCTTTGGGCAGTCCTCGACTGCTTTCCCAGGTCATAAGCAGGGACCTAGATGGGAAGTGGAGCAGCTAGGATATGAACTAGCACCCAGATTGGATGCTGGAGCTGCAAGTCAGTTGAGCTATTGTGTCAGCCCCATATTGCCCTTGTATAACCACGCCTGCGTCACTCCTCTCCCTTACCTGTGTTTACCACTAATCTATGCTCTATATTTGTGTCATTTCAAGAATATTCTAGAGGCATTGTTGTGTGGAGTGTTTATGGTCTGGCTCCTTCACTTCTATGCCAGCTTCCTGATAGTGAAATTTGGGAGGCAACAGATGGTGACTCAAATGCTTGGGTCCCTTCCCTGTATATGGGAGACACAGGTGAAGTTCTTGGCTCCTGGCTTCAGTCTGGGTCAGCCCTGACTGTTTTAGGCATTTGGGTAGTGAACCAAAAGATGGAACATCTCTTTTCTCCCTCTCTCTGCCTTTCAATTACATATATACATCCATTTTTTTAGGGCTATAGAAATGGATCATGTAATTTGCAACCTTTCAGGATTGCCTTTTCTTCACTCAACATAATCCCCTTGAGAGTTGTTCAAGTTGTTTCATTTTCCAATAGATTCCTCCTTTTCTCTTGCACCCACTTCTAACACAGGGACTCCTGCCAGTGACTAATACACTGAAATAGAAGGCCTGGTTGGGGGGCATTGCACCCCAGTGAAGGAGCACGATGTGAAGGAATTGCTGAAGCAGAGGGCTCAGGCCCCAGCAGACTTCTCCCAGCCTTGGAGAAATGTCTGGGGATTTGCACTGTGCTTCAGCACATGGCTCCCACTCAGTTGAAAAGTACACAGCTCAGATCTTGAGCAATCAGCCGCCAGCAGTTGTCACCACAGGACATCTGTCACTTGGGGGCTCCACCCAGCTCAGACCCCACTCTCTAGAGGAGAAGCCTCAGAGGTAAAAAAAAAAAAAAAAAAAGTCGTTCATTAGAGCAGAGCCCAACCATCAAGTGTTCAACATTCCAGAGACTGTCCACATTCTGAGCAACAGTTGCCTTTGCGGGAAGAAAAAACCATGATAGAAGCCAAAGAGCCTCAAGAAAAAGAGCCTCAAGAAAGCCAAGGGTTCTTGCTTCAATCTTAGAGTCAAGTTATGCTGAAGAGGACTTGCTCTACCAGCTTTGGGGGGTTTGATTTCATATTTTTCTCTTTTTTTAACCAACATTTATAAATATAAAGTTTTTCTACTTTCTTCAATTCCTATCCATCCCAAAAGCATCAGAATGCGGTACTTTGTTGCAATGTGTGCAATATACTAATAAACTACTAAAGCAGAGGCAGAGTGACATTGTACACAATCAGCTGAAACGTGCACTCAAGACATTTCTTCATTCTTCACCAAAGAGATGTCATCGTTTCCTATTTCAACAGTACTTGCATAGAACTCAACACTCAGTGCCAGCCCATTGCCCTGTCACCCCCTCCTCATAGAACCTGGAACCTCCCTCAGGCTCTAGCCGCCTAGGCTACCTCTCCTTGGCCACATACCATGACAACTGCATCCGTCTTGCAGGTGTTCCCAGAACCATCACCAAGATTTGGAGGCCACCATTAACCACTAGATCAACCTGGAGCTCTAGCCTTCAGAGTCTGATTACCTGTCCGTGTCTTACTACTTTGATAGCACTTGGCCAAATACTTTTCTTCACCTGTCTCATGACAAGAGCGAATATACTAAGAATCTGAGGGAGCTGCAGAACCAACAAGAGGATCAAATCTCCCTTCATGACATGAAAGACCAGACGGTGATGA
The DNA here is from genome assembly GCF_030435755.1 of Ochotona princeps. Taxonomy (NCBI): domain Eukaryota; kingdom Metazoa; phylum Chordata; class Mammalia; order Lagomorpha; family Ochotonidae; genus Ochotona; species Ochotona princeps. The sequence continues at coordinate 45,681,522 of NC_080865.1, forward strand.
ATGGGAAAATGGGCTGACTGCAATGGAGTGTGCATTGCCCTTTGGAAAAAAAGTGTGAGAGAAGCACTACTGGAAATGCACAAACCAGCAACTCTCAAAAATGACCCTTTGTTTGACTCCATTGAGCTTCATGACATGAACGAGCAGGTAAAGTCCACCCAAAAAATCAAGTGACTATGTAAACAATTTGCCCAAGGTGGGAGCCCCCAAATATGGCTTGGCAGAGTATCTCTGACAAGCACACCTTGGGAGACAGTGAATATGAGAGTTAAAGTCTCAGGCTAACTTCCCTAGGGCCATAGGGTGACTCTCCTGGGAACCAAGGCAGTACATGCATGTTGGGAGCTATCTTTACCTTTTGTATTCTTTTCTGAAAAAAAAAAATGGTTTCTCACTTTTCAAACGGCATGTATTTATTTGAAAGGCACCATTACAAAGGAAGAGGGAGAAGACAGAGAACTTCTGTCTGCTAGTTCACTCCCCAGATGGCTGCAACTGCCAGGGCTAGGCCAAGCCAAAGCTAGGAGCCTGAAGCTTCATCTGGGTCTCCCATGTACTTGGGCCACCCCATGGTGCTTTTCTCAGGCCAGTAGTAAAGAGCTGGATCAGAAGTGGAGCTGCCAGAACTCAAACCAACACCCACGTGGGATGATGGCACCACACGTAGTGGCCATATCTGCTAATGCCAGCCCCCCGCTTTATCTTTTCTATATGTTGTACTGGAGGTTAAAACAAAGATTAGTAACCCCAGATTTTATATGGAAGTGCCTGGGTCTGATCACTGACTCATAACTCCAGCTTCTTGCTTACGTGGACCCTCGAGGCAGCAATGATGGCTCGAGTGGCTGGGTCCAGCCCTGGCTGTTGTGGTCATTTACAGAGTGAACCAACAGATGGAAGATCTCTCTCTCTTTCTCTCTGTCTCTTCCTTTCTCCCTGTAACTCTGCCTTTCAGGAAAATAAATTAATTATTATTAATGAAGTTAGTTGGCACCATAAAATATACACAGACTTGTATACCTTAGCTTGTACAGGAGCTAAAATGTTAGGAGTTCCTGTCTTTAGGAATAGCACTCTCCACCTGGTTCCTTAAGAAGTCTTGATCCCACTGCTGTTTCTGGATAATTCTTAGTCCTAAGTAGCTAATTGAATGCAAGGAGAACAACAACAACCAAAGTTCGACAACATTATTGAGCATCAGGGAGAAGTTTTGTAACTGCTTTGTGCCTGTCTGCTAGCAAATGTTTCTATAAGGGCTCTTCCAAAAGTACATGAGAAATGTGTATCATGAAAAAACTATGCATAGAGTTCAAAAAATTCTTGCGTCAAAACAAATCTCTCTTCAGTCTATTTTGTTTCTCCACAAACTTTTTAACCACCTTCATATATGGATTTTGGTCCGCCACTTTTTTTGAATCGTATAAATTTTATTTTTGATAATTTTTACATATTTGATTAGGGTGCGAAGGGTCAAGGACTAGAGGAAAGTGGGTGAGACCAATGTTTTCACATTCTCTTTTTTCCTTCCTGTATTTGGGGGAAGGGGAGAGATAAAGTGAAAAGCCACGCCCAGCCTCCCAAACACCCCAGGGTCCCCAATGTGAGGCCTGCTCCAAGGGTCCTGCTCAAGTAGTTTTGATAGCTCAACAGTTCTGTGTTGCTGCTGATCTTGCCACTCCGATCATAATGAAATCTCTCCAGACTCCACTGGCTGACAGTCTACCTTAGAGTCTCGGTTTACCCAAATATTCACTTCCAACACTTGGCTGGGGTAGTTGATCGATTTGTTCTGTTCTCCATCCTCTGTTATGCCACTTGTTTTTATTCCAAAGTGTTAGTTAGTAAGATCATAAGGAGGCAGCTAACTCCCTCACCTTTCCTAACTGATTGGCAATTACCCATAAAACCTAGTAGGCGGGCCCGGCGGCGTGGCCTAGCGGCTAAAGTCCCTACCTTGAACGCGCCGGTTCTAATCTCGGCAGCTCCACTTCCCATCCAGCTCCCTGTTTGTGGCCTGGGAAAGCAGTCCAGGATGGCCCAAAGCTTTGGCACCCTGCACCCTCTCACTTGGGGAGTGAATCATCGGACAGAAGATCTTCCTCTCTGTCTCTCCTCTCTGTATATCTGACTTTGTAATAAAAATAAACAAGTCTTTAAAAAACAAAAACAAAAAAACCCTAGTAGGTGTACAAAACCAAATTGGTTAAATCAGTTTAAGGTAGGGCTCTTAGGATGTAAACAAGGAGCCCCAATGGTAGACTCTGCAAAGCTCCCAAATATCCCAAGGACCACAAAAGTTTCACGAGAAGTTACTTGACTCAGTGGCAAACAGCCGTATTTATCATGGGAGCAAAGAAAATATCTGGAAGAAGGGTGGCTCTTGGTTTTCATTGAAATCATGGAGTACTGATAAACCTTCCAAAACCTTAGCCACCCCACCTATCTTTAAACATCTAAAATCTCTAAATAATGATGGATGGAAGGCAAAATGCACATTATCTCTTTTAATTATAAAATAAATCCCCTCAAGGAAAGTGACGCTCAAAGAAGTTTTATGACTCACCTGGGATTCCATGACATGGCTGCTGCTGCTGCTATAACAGAACAGCACAAACTGCAAACTTTATAAATAAGATACTTCTTTCTCACAGTTTTGAAGGGTGGGAAATCCAGAATTAAAGTGCCAGCATGTTTGGTTTCAGGTGTAGTCCTGATCTCTGCTTCCGAAGTTTTCCTTTTCATCCTTCTGCACACCTGCCCTCATGATGTAATCATCTCCTAAACAAAGACTTCACCACTTTATACTGCCACTTTGGTGATTCACCATAGGAATATTGAAGGCTATGTTCAGATTGTAGTACCAAACTTGGCTGATTCTTTCCACTTGCATTATTTTTGAAAAGATGATGGGTGGGGAAAAGGGAGAAAGTCAAGCAAGCATGGATATGTATTAACAACATCACTCCAGCACACCTCATTCTGCTCCTCTGGAGCTTCACTAGTGAACAATAAGGGATGGAAAGGAAAAAGAATTCTAAATATCCACTAATGTCAGACTCCAAGATCCCTGGTATATGTAACACCAGGTGCTACCAAGTGATGCCTTCAGACTACAAATAGAGTTCAGAGAGCTCATATGTCATATGCATCATGTATTAGTAGAATTGAGGTCCATAATCACTTAAGAGGTAGCTTCAATTACTGTTTCAATTTTACAACCAAAGAGAGAATTAGAAAGAGTCAAATGGTGCGCCCAAGGTTGTACAGCCAGTCAAATCCAAACCTGTCAGATTCCATATCTGGCACTTATGAAGAAAATAGTAAAGGATATTTATTCATTTGAAAGTCAGAGTCACACACACAGAGACATTTTCCATCCACTGGTTCACTCCCAAGATGGTAGCAATGGCCAGAGCTGAGCCAGGCCAAAGCCAGGAGCCAGAAGCCTCCTCCTCCTCCCACTTTGGTGCACTGGCCCAAACATTTGGATCATCCTCCGCTGCTTTCTCAGACCATTAGGAAGGAACTGGATCAGAACAGCAGCTGGGACTAGACCAGCATCCACATAGGATGCCATTGTTGCATATGGCAGGTTTACCCATCTATCATACAGCTCTAGCCCTAAAGATATTTTATACTTTCTACAAACTCATGCTTGAACTCCAGGACAATCTGAGATCCACCACTTATGAGATGTATTTAATTCCAAGACTGCCAGCCCCATGAACAGTCAAACCCCAAACCCTAGCTGGAGGGCAAGTCATCCCACTTCATTTAAGTAGCCAGCTGGCTCCAGTTACAGTTCAGGAGGCTGAGGAATTCCTGCTGGGAGAGAAAATCTTTTTTTTTTTCCATGTTGAGGTCAGTAGGTTAAGCACCCTCTGCTTTGGGAATCTTCAAGGTACTTGAAAAGACAAAGCTTTCTATATCAGCAGAAGAGGAGACCCTTGTTACAGTAAGAGAAACTATGAGTGTTGTTCCCACCCTCAAATCTTCTGGGCTTTGCTTGCCTCCTCCAGCTCTCAGCTCTTCCTCTCCCCTCCCCCAACCACCCCTAACCCATACTTGCTTCTGGGGAAAGTCACAGTTTCACAAATAGCTTCATGAGCGTTGATTTAAATTGCACAATTCCTTGGGTAAACTATGAGATTACAAAGTTTAACTTTGAAAGTAGTTGTTTAATGACCAGCCAAGTCATGATACTGTCATTTCATCTCACACCAGAGTGACCTCATCCTGAGATGCTAATCAAGAAAAGCCCGGGCTTGGAGAGTCCAGAGGAGCCAACACCCTGAAAGGACCTTCCTGGTGTGCTGAGGAAGAGAAAGAGGGAACTGAGGCAGCACACACCTTTGGATTCTGCTAAAGAGATTTGGGGTAGTAATTCAGCTATGTGAGCTTGTCAGGTGGCTCTGTGATGGCCTGTCCACCTTTGTATTCTATCCGGAGTCACCTGTCTTCCTGTGACAGGGTTGTTCACCGAACCCAGATGCTGGGATTCATATTGTCCCTGAATCAGAAGGAAATATAAACTATCTCCACTTACCTCTTACTAGCTGAAGCTCAAGCACATGGCATTTGATTTGGCTGTGATGACCAAAATCCCACTTCCAGCACCTGGCCGCTGGTCCCTTCCCTTATGCCCAGGTAGCTGGCTTGTGCCCAATTCCTATGATTTGGTTCCTTTTTAATTCCCTCACTGATTACTGAGTTTCCCTAAGTATCCAAAACTCTTCCAGCATTCTTCTAGCACTGGGAAGAAAAGTGACTATCTTTGCCAGTACATCCAAGCTTTATCTAACCTAAGTCCTTTTGACAATTGGAGTGCTTTGGATTTTCTTGAATTTCCGTGTTTCAATTTTAAGCAATGTAAGTAGGCTTTTTGGTAGGAAAGATTTAAAAATCAGCACTCATCCATTTCTGCCAACTTATGCTCCCAGTACCTCCGTATTTCTGTTAGACTCACTAACATTTTTATGTTGTTCAGATTTCTGACAAATTGATTAGAAGAGTGTCCCTGCCACTTGCAGCTGATCTTCCCTGAGACCAGCTCCTTCCCTACCTTTCATCCAGCTTACAGTCAGACTCCCTGGATGCCTTCTCTTCCTGTTACTGGGAACCTTATCTGTTGCCTCCTGCCAAGCCTCACTTATCCCTGAACCTGTTGCTGAAACTTCCTCTTACCATCAGTTCTCCTCTTGGCTGTGTATCTCTCCTGATATTCTGCTCTAAGGCAATTCTTCCTCCACCATTCCCAGCTGCTAAAGGGCACACTTGGACCCTTTACTAACTCTGTTCCCCAATGTTTATTTATTTGAAGAAGAGAGAGAAAGATAGAGAGAAACAAAGTATATGCTCCCATGCACTCATTTGCCACTCAAATGCCTTCAAAAGCCAGGCTGAACTGAAACCAGGAGATGGGAATTTAATCTAGGTCTCCCCATGTAGGTGACAGGAACCCAATGAACTTAAGCCGTAACACTGTCTCCCAGGAATCAGGAGCCAGAGCCAGTTCTCAAATCCAGGTATTCTGATAAAGCACATAGCTGTCATAACCACTAGGCTAGATGCCCACATCCTCACTCCCAGCATTTTTAAATCATGTGGTTTTTTTTTTTAAAGATTTATTTATTTTTATTACAAAGTCAGATATACAGAGAGGAGGAGAGACAGAGAGAAAGATCTTCCGTCCAATGATTCACTCCCCAAGTGAGCCCCAACGGCCGGTGCTGCGCTGATCCGAAGCCGGGAACCAGGAATTATTTCCGGGTCTCCCACGCGGGTTCAAGGTCCCAAAGCTTTGTCCCGTCCTCGACTGCCTTCCCAGGCCACAAGCAGGGAGCTGGATGGGAAGCGGAGCTGCCGGGATTAGAACTGGCGCATATATGAAATCCCAGAGCTTTCAAGGTGAGGACTTTAGCCACTAGGCCACGCCACCGGGCCCTAAATAATGTGTTTTTAAAAACCCCCTTTCTTCACAGCTTTAACCAAGATAAAATTAGCATCTTTTCTTTTTTTAAACATTCATATATTTATTTGAAAGAGTTACAGAAAGGAAGACACACATACAGAAAGAGAGAATCTTCCATCTGTTGATTCATTCACCAGGTGGCTGCACCGGCCAGTGCTGAGACAGGCTGAAGCCAGGACCAGGAGCTTCAACCAGATTTCCTATGTGGGCTGCAGGGGCCCAACATTTGGGCCGTCTTTCATTGCTTTCCCAGGCACATTAGCATGAAGCTGGATCAGGAGTGGAGCAACCAGGACTCAAACCAACATCTGCATGCAAGGTTGACATCCAAGGCTTACCCACTAAACCACAATGGCAGCTTTAATTAGAGTGCTGTTCCTTTTAAAAAATAGATTTATTTATTTATTTTTATTGGTTAATAAACCAGCAGACACAAGATCTTTCTCTCTGTCCTTCTCTCTATAAATCTGACTTTACAATAAAAAAATATAAATAAGTCTTTTTTTAAACATCACCTGGGTAAATAACACATCCAAAAGACCAGAAATCTCCTGACTTACACAATAAACCTGCAAATAGTCCCAAATTAGTTTGGAAGACAGATTATGAGTTCATTTAGACACAGTTTTAAAGGTTTGTTTATTTTTTTAATAAAAGACTTATTTATTTATTTATTTATTTATTTATTTATTTATTATCGGAAAGGCAAGATATACAGACAGGAGAAGGGACAGAGAGAAAGATCTTGTATCCATTGGTTCACTCCCCGAGTGGCCGCGGCAGCCAGAGCTGAGCTGATTGAAGCCAGGAGCCTCTTCCAGGTCTCCCACGTGTGTACAGAGTCCCAAGGCTTTGGGCCGTCCTTTACCACTTTCCCAGGCCACAGCAGGGAGCTGGATGGGAAGTGGGGTTGCAAGGACACAAACCGGCACCCATATGGGATTCCATCGTGTGTAAGACGAGGACTTGAGCCACTAGGCTACCACGCCAGGCCTATCTGTTTTATTTTTTTATTCAAGAAGTAATGAGTCAGGGAGGAGCGAGAGAGAGAGAGTGAGAGAGATTGATTTTGAAAGATATAATCTATCTGATTTATTTCTCAAAAGTTCCAAACAGTAGCTGGAGCTGTGCCAAATGAGGTCAGCTGTTAGAAACTCTATCTGAGTCCCCCACATGGGTGTCAGAACCTCTTAGATGATGATTTGCTGCCTCCCAGTGCCGTCACAGATGGCTGAATGAGAAGCAAAAGTGGGACTCCATCTCAGGCGTCTGGATATAGGATTCAAATTTCCCAAGTGGGAGTTTAACCCACTGTGCCAGCACTTAGATTGTTTATTGACTTTTTTTCTTCAGTCTCTTTTTGAGGGATACCATGTTTTGTCCCAAGGATTTCTTACTCTCTGAAAGAGAGGAACTCAGCACTTGTATTAAAAACAGAAGAAGAGGAAGAAGAGGGATAGGCCCAGCCCGATAGCGTAGCAGTTGAAGTCTTCACCTTGAATGCACAGGGATCCCATATGGGCACCATTTCTAATCCCAGCAGCTCCGCTTCCCATCCAGCTCCCTGCTTGTGGCCTGGGAAAGCAGTCGAGGACGGCCCAAAGCCTTGGGACCCTGCACCCATGTGGGAGACCCGGAAGAGGTTCCTGGCTCCTGGCTTCAGATTGGCTCAGCTCAAGCCATTGCAGCCGTTTTGGGGAGTGAAACATCAGATGGTGGACCTTCCTCTCTGTCTCTCCTTTCTGTGTATCTGCCTTTCCAATAAAAAGAAATAAAATCTTAAAAAAAAGGGGGGGGGGAAGAGGGATGAGAAATACAATGCATTTGGGCTTTATGAGCCTCTTGCTACTGAGCTAGGCTCTGGGGCTGGGCCTGAGCATGCCAGTCTATACAGCCTCCAGACCTTGACTCACACCTTTCTCCCAGCTGGAATGGCACTCACATTCCATTCTATTTGCATGAAAGATATTCATTCTAGCAGCACCTACCCCGGGAAGCACATCAACTTCCTGCTTCTTAACCTCCAGTATCACCTGAACTTGGCCGGCACCACAGGGCATTTGGTGCAGCGCCTGGAATGCTGCTCGGGACACCTGTGTCCCCTGTGCTTGCGTCCCAGCTCCAGCTCCTGGTTGCAGCTTCCTGATTGTGCACAATGCAAAGCACCAGATAGTGACCCAAGTACTTGGCTCCCTGTCTCCCGTGTAGAAGACTCTGACTAAGTCCCTGGATCCTGGCTTCCACTTAGCCCAGCCCCAGCTGTTTTGGGCATTTGGAACATAAATCAACAAATGGAAGATTCTCTGTGAAATAAAATGAAAATGAATACATTTTCTTTTTTAAAAAAGATTTATTTTTTTTAAAATTTATTCATCTTATTTTTTTTTTAAGATTTTATTTATTTTATTACAAAGTCAGATATACAGAGAGGAGGAGAGACAGAAAGGAAGATCCTCCGTCCACTGATTCACTCCCCAAGTGAGCGCAATGGCTGGTGCTATGCCTATCCGAAGCCAGGAGCCAGGAACTTCTTCCAGGTCTCCCACGCGGGTGCAGGGTCCCAAAGCTTTGGGCCGTCCTCAACTGCTTTCCCAGGCCACAAGCAGGGAGCTGGTTGGGAAGTGGAGCTGCCTGGATTAGAACTGGCGCCCAAATGGTATCCCGGGGCGTTCAAGGCAAGGACTTTAACCACTAGACCACGCCGCCAGGCCCAATAAGTAAATCTTAAACAAGAGAGAAAACCATGACCCACCTCTGTGAGAACACACAGGTACATTTCTTCCCAATAACTCGCTCAGGAGACAACCGATTCTACTTCCTTGCTCACTCTGGCCTACACCTTTTACCTTTCGGCAGCTTTTCTTTGCCAAGCGTTATTCAAACTATCCTTAGAGAAACACATGTCAGCAGTAGCTGTGCAAGTGGGCCAGACCTTACGTCCCGTTTCTATAGCTTCAAATGTAGTGAATAATGACGCTTCTCACAAGTCGGCATGTAACTGATGAGATTCACACTCTGCCCAGAAACAAGATGAAATCCAAGTGACTTCAGGGAGAGGCAAAGCAGGGGAAAGATCCTGCTAAGCTGAGGCTGTAGTGAGGGCCAAGAGCTGATTTCCACGCCCTGCTTTTTCCCACCGTTTATGTCAGGAGATACCATTAGGGCATCCACCCCAGCAAGACTCTATGAAAGCGAAGCCCTCAAGAGACCCCCACCTGGCTTCCTTATCACCCTCAGGCGGTAGGACTGAAATAATGACCTTAGGTGAAAGACAGAAAAAAAAAAAAAAGACTCTGAATTCAAAAGAACCCAGCTTCACAACTCTCAAGTGTATTGTTTGTACAAATTAGCAGGGGCTGTCTGTAGATTCACACTTGGGAATGCTCATGCACTTGAAACCTCCAGCTCTTCTGCACACGGTCACAGATGCGCACACAAGCACATACTTGTGTTGGGAAAACCGTAATACAAACATAGTCTTCTGCCTCCACTTCTGTGCCTGCAACACCCAGCCCCAGCTGTACACACCCAGCATTGATACCTACCTTCAGTCACCCACACCAAGTTGAGAAATGACCCAGGTTGCCAGGGTTTGGGGGCACATTCCATGGTGTCCCATTCCTCTCCAAGCACAGATCATTTCACAAAGATGTCATCGCCTGCCGACTAATGTCAAGTTACAGCCAGAATAAATGGCCCATTATCCACCCCCATCACAGGTAGGCCCACAGAAGAATGACAGCAGAGACAAAGGAGACTTGTGGCTCAGTGTCACTGCAGGAGACTGGCCATTCAGTTCAAATGGGGGCTCATCCTAAGCAAAGAGATTCCCTTTCTTCTCTGGGCCCTAAAATTGGGGGTAGGAGATGGAGTAGTCTTTTCACAGACTTCTCACACTCTGAACATAGATTGTCCGGGAGAAAGAAAGACGAAAGGAACGTGAAAAATGAAGAAACGGAGATAGAGAAACAAAGACTGCTTTCAACATGGGTTTTTCCTTGTCCAGAAGACAAGGTCATGTAATCGCTCCTGCTCCAGCCCAGACTCCTCTGGCAGTGGTATAGTGATCACTGAGGCCAGACTCCAGATTGGAATTTCAGTCCCACTACATGCCGGCTGTAGAACCTTGAGCAAGTTACTTAGCCTCTAGAGCCCTCAGTTTTGCCATCTGTTTGCAATCGGTGTAATAGGGGACCGGTGTTATAATCTAGTGGGTAAGGCACAGTCTGCAGCACTGGCGTCCCTTTGGGGCATTGTTCCAAGTCCGGCTGCTCCACGTCTGACCCAGCTCCCCGCTAACGTGTCTGGAAAAGCAGCAGAAAATGGCCCAAGTGCTTCAGACTTTGACACCCATGTTGGAGACTTGGATGAAGTTCCTGGTTTCTGGCTTTGGTCTGGCCCAGCCCTGGCCATTGTGGTCATCTGAGGAGTGAGCCAGTGGGTAGAGGATCTGTGTGACTCTGTGTGTGTGTGTGTGTGTGTGTGTGTGTGTGTGTGTGTGTGTGTGTGTGTGTGTATCTGTCTCTCCCTCTTTCTGTGCAATTCTTTCCTTTTAAAAAAAATGTTTATTTGTTTTTATGGGAAAGGCAGAGTTACAGAGAAGAGAGACAAATCTTCCATTGACTGATTACACCCCCTAAATGCCTGCAATGGCTAGAGCTGAGCTGATCCAAAGCCAAGGGCCAGAAGTTTCCTCCAGGTCTCCCACATGGGTGCAAATATCCAAGTACCTGGGCCCACCTCTTTTTCTTTCCTAGGCCATTAGCAGGGAGCTGGATAGGAAGTGGAGCTGCTGGGATTAAACTAGAACCCCTATGGGATACTAGCACTGCAGGCAATGGCTTAGCATGCTATACCACTACACTGGTCCCTGTAACTCTGAGTTTCAAATTAATATATAAATATTTTTAAATTGGCATACTAATAGCATTTACCTCATGGTAATATGATGTGATTTAAATGTAAGGCCCTTAAGGATGCCCAATAAATGGAATTATATACACATGATTGCTTTCCTGACTTTTCCCAGGCTTCCCCTCTGTCACTACCTGCTCAACTACCCAACACCGAGAGTGGGGTCACCCAGTGTCTGAGACAAGCCTTCTAGGTCCAGAGAGAACAAAAATCTGCTAAATATCACATAACATGAATAAAATTGGAACTGATTGCTTTGCAGTGACTTGGCCAGTGGTCAGTGTTTTTACCCACTTCATCCCATGCTTAGGGAACAAAGTGTAAGAAAGTTCGCAGGGAAAATCTGACTTGGACCAGATTATATGTGCATAATACTAAGTGTAAAACACAATACATATATTATTTTATTCAAACCTCACAGTAACCCTAGGAGGCGATGCTTCCCAAAAGAGATAACAGGCCCCAACAGGCTTCAAGCTCAGATGATGAACCTGTGAACATGGTTATGAACATGAGAGATGCGGTGTTCAACTACCACACTGAACCTCTGCATACATGAAAAACAGGGAAGCAGAGACAAGAGCAAAGGACAAAGGGGAGATGAAAGCTCTTTGGGAAGTAAATTGATTGAGGCAGTCTGTTTGATTAAATCCTAACTTAAGGTCACAGCCATAGCCTTACCTGCGGTGGCTAGACATATGTCAGAACAATTTAAGCCACTGCTTGCAGTGTCAGGATCTCACACTGGAATGTTGATTTCAGTCCTGGTTACTCTGCCTCCAATCCATCTTCCTGGTAATGTGCCCAGAAAGGCAGAAAAGAGATGGTCTAAGTAACTGGACACCTGCCACTCATGTGGGAGACCTAGATAGAGTTCTTTGCTCCTGGATTCAGCCTGGCCCAGCTCCGATCACTGTGGCAACTTGGAGAGTGAACCAGTGGATGGAAGCTCTGTGTCGCTGTCTCTCCCCCTCTTTTTGCACCTGCCTGTCAGGTAATTAATACATCTTTTTCTTTTTTTTTAGAAAGAGTGATCTGGATTTAAGCTCTACTGTGCTCTGAGCTACTGGATGAATGGAAATAAGAGATGATGAACCTGAAACTTCCCAGGCAGTGCCTAACAGCTGTTGAGTGTTCTTTAAATAGGAGCAATGGACGTCATTGACTGCGCCCCCTGCAGGATTTACTAAGCAATTCAACTCCCCAGGTACCTCTCGAAGACAATTAGGAAAGAAAAAACACCCTGAAACTGTCCGAAAATGAGGAACAGGGAAAGTAAGCACCAACGTTATTAGCACCATCTTTTCTTTCCCCCAGGAGCAGAGCTGGTGGCTTGCTACCAGGCTCCTGGTCTCTTCGAGCCTGAGCCAGAACTCTCCTTTTCCTTAAGGAGTTTGTTTTTCCCATATCCTTTTTAGATAAAGTGCTTCTTTTTTTACATCAGTCCTGTGAAGTATTGGGAAAGGGGAAGAAGTCTTAGACACAGTGAATGTATTTCATGTGCCTGACATAATGCTGGGCACTTTGCATCACCACTGTCACTTGATCTTTACAAAACCACTGGGAAAGGGCTACACTTACCTTCACTTTGCAAACTATGCCCCAATCCAGTGAGAGTTTGCTTTGCTTTTTCTGTGTACATTTCCTTTCTATTCCACATGATTCAGGGCAACCCTAGCCTGAGGTGTGTCCTACTGAGGATTTTCTGTGAAGTGAAATATTCTGAAGCCTCACTGCCTTCAACAGGATATCCACATAATTCCAAATCCCATAGGTTGAGTGTAATTTGCTCCTACTGGACGTAAGATCAAATTAGCACTGTACTGTTTATTACTGATAGGATTCTCAGATCATCAATCAACTAATGCATCCCTCTGTATCTTCACCAAGATGCTGCAGACAGGAGCAGCTGTTTGGCCCAGGAGTTAAGATGCTACTTGGGATGCCTGCATCCTTATCAGAGTTTGGGTTTCAGTCGCACGTCTACTTCTAATTTCAACTTCCTTCTGATGTGTACCCTGGGAAGGCAGCAGGTGGGAGTTTCTGCCACAATCATGGAAGAACTGCGTGGAATTTCTGGCTCCTGCCTTCAGCCTAGCCCAGCTTAGAGCTGTTATGCAGGCACTGGGGAGTGAATCAGAAAACGGAAGATTCCTACCCCCCTTCTCTCTGGCTCTCTGCCTTCCAAATAATGAAATTCAGATAATGACACTTTCAACTCCACAAGGTTGGGAAAATTAACTTTCATGCATTTGGGATGTTTTGCAGAAACATTGAAAACAGAATTGTTGGTCCTGGCACAGTAGCCTAGTGGCTAAAATCCTCACTTTGCAAGTGTCAAGATTCCATATGGGTGCCAGTTTGTGTCGCAGCTGCTCCACTTCCCACCCAGCTTCCTACTTATGGCTAGAAAAGTAGGAGAGGATGGCCCAAAGCCTTGGGATCCTGTACCTGCGTGGGAGACCTGGAGGAGGCTCCTGGCTCCTGGCTTCAGATTGGCTTAGCTCTGGCTGTTGAGGCCACTTGGGGAGCGACACAGTGTATGCAAGATCTTTCTCTCTTGTCGCTGTCCCGCAGCGATGGACTTGGTGCACGGAGCCGATAATAACACGCGTGGACCCCTGACTGATGGTCAAAAGCCGAGGTTTATTAGTAGCATCAGACTTTATACTCTGAGGGTCATATAGGATAAGGGAGGAAGTGCTGAGCTTATCAACAAAACCATTAATGCTTGTTTGGAACTCCTTTTGTCTTGTATATTCCACCAGGTGTTCTCATATACATATGCAGATGATATCCAATAAGGTATACAAAAAGTAGCCATTTGGTTATTCTCCTCCAAATATTATCCAACCAACTGTAGTCCTGTGCTCACTGACCTTTTCGGGTCACAATGTCCTCCTACAAATCCCCCTTCTGTGTTTTGTAAAATTAGGCCTGAATGATGTATGTAGGGGAAACATGCTCTTGGGAGAGCAGAAAAATGGGAGAAACAATATTATTTAACCGAAAGCAGAGTGGCACAGGAACAGTGTAAAGACCAACATTGACATACATAGCAGCTGAGTTCAAACATAACATCAAAGTTCTTTACAGTTACATCTTGTTTAGCATTAACAGTTTTAAATTAATAAAAGCTTTTCAGGGAGATTCTTAACCCAATTTAAATTTTGCAGTTTATAGAGGTTAAGCACAGTTTTGCATTTAACAATTGAAGAATAGAAAAGTTTTAGGTAGGTGAGCAGGGAAATCCCCAACAACTTAGTGAGTGAGGAAGAATTTAACTCTACATGGGACTCACAAGCAACCCTGATGGTTGGTGTAAGAGAGGGCTGAGAGCCAAGGCTGGAACTAGTTAAGAACTAGAGGAAGCTCCTCCTACAATCCTTTTCTCTCTGAGTGCCTCCCGGGGCTCCTGGCTTAAGTTCCCAGGTCACCAGACCCTATGAGCAGGGTACTGGGCTGCTTCAATCCCTTGTGAGAAATCCAATAGGAAAGGACTGACCTCAGAGTTCTCGGCCTCCAAGGGCACTCATCTTCCTTGTGATCTCCTTGGCAGTCGGGATACGGTTCTCGATGTCCTTGATGAGGCAGATATCCACTGCTTCTGCAGCGAAAGCACATGGGAGGCCTCCGGGGGTCTCCGGGACTAGGATAGAGGGCTCCTCTTATCCTCCTGCTCCACCCTGAGATCCCCCTTGCTCTATACACACAACCTCCTTTAAGAGGGTGTCAGAGTAGTCCTTGGATGCCACCACAAATTTCTATGGCTTTTCTAATGTCTAAGGTCATTAAAATCTATAAATAACAAGTTACACTTAAAGTCTTCCTCAAACATTCTAAGAAGGTGGATAATTTCTCTGCACTCCTGACCTGTAGTAGAACCAGAGGAATATTAAACAAATTTAGCTTTTCAGTTCTTAGAGGCAGCTCCACTGGGGGTTCCATCTTCTCCAGGGGCAGCGTTGAGTTCAAGGGAGTTGCAGCACTTTCGAGGTCAGATGAGCCAGTTTTGAGGATCCATCAGGAAATTCTAGGGACAAGAGCATAACCTTTCCCACGGATTATTAGTGTTTATCAAATGCATCATAATGTCAAGGACAGTTGCGCTTGATGCACCAATCTCTTAGGATCCCTCACGTCACCCGGTGTTGGAAGGGGTCTGGTCTCCTCCTCCTCCTCCAATGTCTCCTTGATGGAGATGGATCTTTCAGAATGAAGTCGCGAATTTGTCTTACTGCAGGCGCTTCCTCCGGTGAATGGAGTCCAGGGCTTTACATTACCAGCTGGCACCCACACAGGCTGCAGCTCAGTTTCTGGAAAAACACAAACAAACCCTCTTCCCACAGTTAGCAAGGGGTCAGGACCTCTCCACTTGTGAGTGGCTGGGTTCCTCCATCAAACCAAAGGCATCTGTGTTGGGCCTGCAAGCAGCCTCTAGTGACGCAGAGCTGGTGCTCACCAGGAGACAAAATCTGAACAAAATTTAAGGTGAGTAAGACCAAATTAATGCATTTACAGGGGTAGCATATTCCCCCCTCTGCTTTTAAAGCATAACTTTAACAACTTTGTGATTTTACAATCCTATCAGAAAGCTCTGGGCGTGGCTGCAGGTTGCCACAGCCCCAAGGCAACCTGCTCTTGATAAACAAACAGCAACACATGATAACAATTTGAAACAACTTTTTACAAAGGACAAAATGTTAAGACACACATGTATGCGCGCACACACACAGACACACACACACACTTTTGGAGACTTGAAAATATTATTCTCAACCAAGCTTAGTAGTAGTGTTCACCAAAAACCAGTAAGTGAAACCATTAAGTCAATAGTTTTGAACTGAGAAACTCAGACAAAAACATTGATCATGCTATGAAATCCCTCCATCAATCTAAAATTGCAAATTTCAGTCTTCCCAGCAATACAGCCATGCTAAGAATACATAATTAGCAACGCAAACTAAAATTAAACCTTCACAACTCCATGGATGTATACAACGTTTTGACACAATAAAATTTTACTCCATTTGTTATTTGGCAAAAATCTTAGTATAATCCAATAGCCTGGTCAACTGTCTCCACAAAACGGGAGATAGATCCGTTGGCATTCTTGAGGCCTCGTAAGAATACCAAGGGAATCCCTAGGATTTGAAACCTTTGAATTCTTAAATGCTTTTTTAAGGATAGCTAAAAATATCTGAAACAAGATTTGTTGTTGACATTAGCATAACATATGATAGATTACAATTGGTTATTGATGCGAGATCATCACTCAAATATCTTTAAAACAAATACAAAACCTTGACACATTAAAGGCAGTGAGAGATTTGATAACCAGCCAAAAACACAAGAATTACATTAATACATGCAATTAATACATGCAAACACTTTGTAGACAATGAATAGCACATTAACTTATACCTTGAAATAATCAAATAGTGTTCGAGTTCAATTTTATACCAAATTATTTATGATAAAATTTCACATTTTTATTAAATGTCCCCCCAAAAAACCCTCAGGATTTACAAAAGCCTAGTATCTTCTTTGAATTCCAAGCTCCCAAAAGTTGCAATGGATATACAGATGAAGTCAGTTTGCTAAACATCTACCACAACAAAAGACCTTGAAATTGGTGATTATTGTGAAAGCTAGCCACTAAACTGAAGGCCAGCTTCCTCAGCATTATAAAATATTCCAAAAGACATGCGGTTACAACTCGGGTACATTAAGAAACAAAACAGCAAACATTCACTTTATAATGATATAATGACATCACCCAAACACTCCTTAAAGCAAGAACATCGCTTTTGTTAATTTTAAACAATGAGAACGTAATGAGGCAGTGAACATAAAAATTAACTTAATATAAAGACTTGTACTTAAAAATTAGTATACATGATTAAGCAATGCTGTATAGGAAAAAGCACTATATGAATAACATGCATACACCACAACTGATTGGAATTTCAGCCTCCAGGATTTATACTTGCAGGGTGAGGAGCACAGGTGGGGCAATGAGACAGTGGCAGTTTTAAGTTTGTAGCTTCTCTGCAGATTCCCATTTTGTAAACCTGTGAATGTTTGGGACCTGGGGCTGGCCCCTCCCGGAGTCTTCTGGCCACAGGCATCTGCCATCATGGTCAAATTTGGATTTACATTCTTTTTTCCAGTGTTGGCCTCTTCGGCACTTAGGACATATTCCAGGGGAGTGACTGTTAAAAGCATCCGCAGGGTATTTTTGAGTTGAAGGAAGCATTCCGCAATCTTTTCTAAGGTGTCCTGGCTTGCCACAATTAAAACATTTAGCCTTCATTTGTTTTTGAATAGCAAAAGTTTCAAGTGCTGCTAGGCGGGCACGGTGCTTAAATGTCCCTATGTTGCGACAGGCTTTCAGGTAACCCAGAAGATCCTCTCTTTCTTTTATAGGACGAATAACAGCCTGGCAGTCCTCATTCGCATTATCAAAGGCCAGTTGCTTTAACAACAATTTCCTAGTGCCTTCTCCCCTAACTTGTTTTTCTATAGAGTCTGTCAAACGTCTTACAAAATCAGCATAAGATTCTCTGGCTCCTTGAATGACTTTTGTATAACTGCCTGCAAATTCAGACCCAGTCTCAATTTTCTCCCATGCCCACAATGCTACGTCTCGTATATGCATGAGCACAGCTTGAGGTAGCTGTATCTGTTGCTCTGTAGTAACCCACTGTCCATCTCCAACCAACATATCATAAGTCAGTTGTCCTCCACCAGGGAGTTGCCGACCTGATGCTCCTAAGGTTCGCAGTTTTTCTTTAGCCATATCGCTTCTCCACATTTTCCATTGTAAATATTGAGAAGGAGAAAACCCTACTTTTGCTATTACTTCAAAATCATAAGGAATCCAGTTTGCTCCCTGGCTCCAGCCATTTAAATATTCCCACACATAAGAAGAAGTAGGTCCATAGGACACACAAGCCTTTTTAAAAGCTATGATGGCATTAACATCTAGGCTCTCATAGGTAGGTTGGTTATTTTCTTGACTAAGTATGATTGGAAAAAGCAATCGGAATTCATGAGGTCTCCGGGGAACATCAGTCATTTGGAAACGTTTTTGATCAGATTTAAGAGCAAGACGGCATGGGCTGATATTTAACTGTTGCTTTATCCCAGCCTCATTTACCTCACTAGAGAAATCCTGTGGTTTAACACTGAAAATTTTCTTTTTCTTAGTTCTAATTTCATTTTCAATCACATTATAACATCTTCCAAGCTTTCTTTTCCTAATTTCCACATCTGTAGTGTAAGGCCTTTCTCTTTTAGCTGCATTACAGTGGCATCTCCTCGTGGGAGGGTCTCTCACACGTTCTTTCTCATCTTCATCTGTAGTAGAAGCCATTTCTTTCCTAGCCACATTACGGTGGCGTCTCCCGTTAGGGAAATCTCTCACGGGCTCCTCTTTGCCATCCTCCTCATCTGTACTATGAGGCGTTTCTTTTTTAGCCATATTACAGCGTCCTTTCCTGTTAGGTGGGCCTCTTAAGGATTCCCTTTCTCTTTCTTCCTTGTTCGTACTATGAAACACTTCTTTTTTAGCTACATTTTGGGGGTGTCTCCCCTTAGAGGAATTTCTTGCAGATTCCCCTTCTAAAATTATAATAATAGCTCTAATTAAAGCCGATATAATCCAAAAACTAACTTGAATATCTTCTATCCTTCCGGCCTTTTCACCATTTTTCTGAGTAAAATTCTTAAGTCCAGTTTCTAGTGTCCATTCATCTGGAGACCAAGGATTATATTCACTAACAAGCTCTAAATAAGAATGCAATTGCTGCCTAGTTATCTTCGTTCCACTTTTCACTAAAAAATTCTGCATAAGAGAGATAAAAGACTGTGCCCTACACTGGTTCTGGCCCATTGTCCCACTCACCACTTTCTGTGGGGGTCTCCGCTGCACTTTCTCTTCTTCTTTCAAGTCCCCGTTCAGGCGCCAGTTGTCGCTGTCCCGCAGCGATGGACTTGGTGCACGGAGCCGATAATAACACGCGTGGACCCCTGACTGATGGTCAAAAGCCGAGGTTTATTAGTAGCATCAGACTTTATACTCTGAGGGTCATATAGGATAAGGGAGGAAGTGCTGAGCTTATCAACAAAACCATTAATGCTTGTTTGGAACTCCTTTTGTCTTGTATATTCCACCAGGTGTTCTCATATACATATGCAGATGATATCCAATAAGGTATACAAAAAGTAGCCATTTGGTTATTCTCCTCCAAATATTATCCAACCAACTGTAGTCCTGTGCTCACTGACCTTTTCGGGTCACAATGTCCTCCTACACTCTCTGTCTCTCTTTCTCTCTATAAAGCTGACTTTCCAATAAAGATAAATAAATCTGAAGAACAACAAGAAGAAGAGAGAAAGCAGAATTGTTGGGCATCTCAGGCTTAAAAGAGCTCCCGAAACACAATGGAAAGTTTATACCACTGACCTTCAGTCCAGGAGGATTCTAGACCTACGAAGTGTGGTAATGACCTTGGCAATGTTGGGGGACAGACACAGACATTTCCTGGAGTGCCGGTGCGGAAATGGGTTTTGCTTCTATCAGTGAGTAATTTATATCCATTGCAGAGACATGTGCATTCCTGATACCACACCCTGCTCAAAACAGTTTCTTAAAAAAAAAAAAAAAAAAAAAAAAAAAACAGTTTCTTCTACTCTAGTTGGCACTCCACAAACCCAAAGGTTTAAGCTTTACCAATTCAAGCTGTTTTGTTGCTTTTCTGTTTCCTGGAAGAGGCCTGTATGAATCTGAAACATTCTTCTCAAATTCTTTGGAAGGCCCATCCACTACAAAGGTCACCTTAGTTGAGCAGCAGGCTCTAAGCCTCACTCTGCTTTCTGACTCACGCAGCACTGTGCACCTGCTATGGCTTTGCATTCTAGTCCTTGGTGTACCTGTCTTAACCTCCAGCCCTCCCTTTCCACCTTTTCATTTCATTCACAAACTCTTCACCAGGAAGAAGAATTTCTGTGTTATTTTATGTTAGTCCCAATTTATAAGGCTTTTTAAGAAAATGTGCATATATATTAAAAATTTTCATGTAGTGTAGTAAGTGGCCATGTGCCCATTACACAGCTTTAACAGCTAGCAAAAACAAGGACAAGATCTATACTTCCTCTCTTTCTGCAATCTTTTTTTTTAAGATTTAATTTTACTTTTCTCAAAGGCAGTGTTACAGAGGGACGGAGGAAAGGAAGAAGAGAGAGAGAGAGAGAGAGAGAGAGAGAGATCTTCCATCCCATGATTCAGTCATCAAATGGCAGCAGATGGCTAGAGCTGGCCAGGCCAAAGCCAGGAGCCAGGAGCTTCTTCTGGGTCTCCCGTGTGGGTACAGGTTCCCAAGGCTTTGGGCCGTCCTCAACTACTTTCCCAGGCCACAAGCAGGGAGCTGGATGGGAAATGGAGCAGTCTAGACTGGAGCCTGTGCCCATATGAGATGCTGACATCACAGACAGCCGCTTTACCTGATATGCTACAACACAGGCCCCTCTTTCAGATTTCTTCCATTGGATAGTTCTAAGGGAAATTCCAGACAAATTTTCATTTCCTCCTTGGCTACTCCAAAATGGATACCACCTTTTGCATTTGTGTGTCCACCACAATCAGATGGTTACTCGTAGCTTTTTGGGTGTCCTACTCCTGGGAACCCATTGGGTTACTTCTAAGTGCCTACTATGTGCCAGACTTCGTGCTTGGCTCTGGAGGTTCAGCCTGAGCAAAGGGAACATGCTAGTTCCAAGCCACCATGTTGCAAACAGATTTGCTACAGCTCTGGGAAGTGAACCTGGGTTGCACGTGGGAGTCCAGGGGCTGGAGCTCTGATTGCAGTAACTGCTGCCAAGTCAGTTTTTCATCTCGTGGTGTCCCTGAACTGAAATTGATTGTGAGACGCGGGTTTTCCAGCAGGAGGCGCTGCAGAGTCGGGGGTGGGACTGGAACGGGTGATGTGGGGCTCGGGGTATTTGGCTTCTCTGTGGGAGCCTGGGAAATCGGCCAGCACTGGCTGCTTTGGAAAGTGTAAGCAACAATGCAGTTTCACGGCGTAACTGGACGCCCAGTGCCTGAGCCCAAGAGGTGCCCCGGATTTTAGATGCGGGGCAGAGGCGCGGGGGCGCGGGGTAGCCCCGGCACCTGCTTTCCAGGTTTTCTGGACGCTGCCAATTGCCTTGGCCGCCGCCTCTTCACGCCCCAACCGCCGCTTTTTCCTGATAGAAGATTTTGGAGCAGGGCACAGGACCGAGCGAGGAAACACCTGTTTCCAACAAGAAAAGAGGTGGGGGAAGCCCCCACCAGACTTCCAATGGCCTCTTGTCAAGCTGGCTCTCCGGAGCCTTGTAAAAAGTGCGCCCACAAAGCCAGTGGAGATCGTTTTTCAAAAAAGATCGCTTTCTGTTTCTTACTGCCCCCCCCACCCCTCCTCTCCTTTTTTTTTTTTTCAGTTGTAACGCCCCTCTTCAAAATATGTCTCCTTTGCTCCGTTAAGTTTTCTGTTCCTCCCAAACTCCTAAAATCCCCCGCCGCCTTGGTGTCTGCAGGGACCTTCTCACCTCCAGCCCTAAGTTTTGCAACTATATTCGCTTCCGGAGTTTTCACTTCTCAGCCCCCCTGCCGATCGACAGGTGGGGAGTCGGTGGGAGTAGGGAGACAGCGGAACAAAGAGCCTGGGAGCCCCTGTCCTGCGCCCGGGACCAGCGGAGGAGCCGGAGGGTCTCGAGAGCGGGTGAAGCCCACCCGCCCGCCGCCAGCCTCCCGGCACTTGCCTCAGGCGAGCAGTTGGCCGAGGCGCGGGAGGTGGGGACGGCCCCCACGCAGTACACAGACAGACCCCCACGGAATGGGCCTGAGTGGCCGTGGGCGCCAGCAGCCTCCACGCACTGGGCTCCGTTATTTCATCAGCAATTTCAGAAAAACCTGCCAAAAGCAGTTACGCCTCACTGCAATGTGTAGCTTTTTCCTGCCATTTTTTTTTCATAATAAAAGAGGGAGTGAAGCTCGCTCGCTTTCTTCCCCCTCTTCCCCTCCCTCTTTCAAAAAGAGCCAAATGGATACGAGAACAGAAAAAAAAAAAAAAAAAAAAAAAGAACCCACACACCAATCTCCGAGGGGATGCCAGTGAGGTGTGGCTTGTATTTAAATATCCAATATGTCAATGTAAGGGGAGTGGGTATGTATATAAAGTGCTGTTTGCATCTGATAACTCGGCCAAGCCAGCCATGAGAGACCAGCGGAGATGGATGCGGACGGGAAGCCGCATTTTGACTGAGAGCAAGGTCAGGAGCGCGCTGCCCCACGCTCTCCGCCGCTGAGAAGTTCCTTGGACGCGAACAGACGTCGACTGCAGCTGGGCAGAGCGCGGAACAAGAGAGCGAGCGGGCGAGGGAGGGAGCGCCGCCGAGTCGCCCGCGCCCGCTGCGGGGAGAGGCAGTTCGCGCCCCGCGGCCCCGGCTCGGCCCGCACGCCCCCCGCACAGCCCGCGCCGCCGTCGGCCCCGCCATGGCGGAGGTGGGGAGCGTCTTGGCCTCCTTGGACTGGGATCTGCACGGCTTCTCCTCGTCTCTGGGGAACGTGCCCTTAGCTGACTCCCCGGGTTTCCTGAACGAGCGACTGGGCCAGATCGAGGGAAAGCTTCAGCGCGGCTCGCCCACAGACTTCGCCCACCTGAAGGGGATCCTGCGGCGCCGCCAGCTCTACTGCCGCACCGGCTTCCACCTGGAAATCTTCCCCAACGGCACGGTGCATGGCACCCGCCACGACCACAGCCGCTTCGGTGAGCACACGGCGGGCCAGGACGGGAAGGAGGGCGGACGGCGCGCCACGGAGCCCACAGCTCTGGGCTCGCGCGTGGGGCCCCTCGCGCGCTGACCCAGGATTTTGCGCTGTCCAAGCGGGAAGCGACGGCGCGGACCTGAGCCGCTCGGCGTCGGGCGCAGGGCACCCCCGACGCTCCCGGGAGAGGGGCGGGGGCGCCTTGCGGTGTGGCCTCTCCTTTCCCACTCCACCCTCCTTCCCCGGGGAGTGAGGGGAGCTGCGTTCTGGGAATGGCACTCCGAGCCTCCAGGAAAGCAGGTGGAGCTGGGAGAGGAGTGGGAGCTCTCGCCCCAAGGCGGGGGAGGGGGGGCCGTCGCGGCAGCATGGGGCCAAGTTCCGAGGATAGCAGGGCTGTCGCTGTCACAGCTGATTTCTCTGACCCAGAGCCTGCCCCGGCCACGGGCATGACGGCCGTGGGGTTCGCGCCCTAGTTGTTTTGCCCAGCGGGGGACCGGGCAGCCATGGCACCTGCCTGCCTGGGGTTGCTCTACTGGGGTAGGAAGCAATCCAGGCAGCGCGGCATGAGCTGCGTCAGGGCGTGGGGGAGAGGGAAAGGGGGTGTAGGGAACCTGCGCGGTGTCCACCGTCTGAGGGTCCCACCGTCTGAGTCCCGCGTGAGCTTTTGCTCGGAACTACCTCCGGGACTCCTTGATTCGGTGAGGAAGCCGAGTTGTGGGCCCACTCCCAGGCTCCAAAACGGGTGTCTTCCGGGCCACAAAGCGTCCCACCTCCATGCAGTTTTTGTCTTGCCTTTGCAGATTGTGCAGAGGCCGCAGTGTCCGTCTCACACACAGAACTCCTTTAATTAATATAAGCCTGGGCCTCCGACAGAGAGCCTTACATTTCTAGGCAACTGTGTGCGCTCTTTAATTTGCCATTTTAACTTTCAATTTCTTATTCGGTTGTTTATTAAGCATTCATGTGGATGCTGTGATAGCTCCAGGTCCTCCTCCCTGCCGCCCCCATACTCCCCACCCCATGTATCCTCCGCTTTGTCCTAAGGACCCTCTAATCCAAGGACATCTTCTACCCCTAAAGCTCTGCCGACCCTGACACCGTTTGCTCCTGGTCGCCACCCTTCCCCATCCTCCTACTCTTCATGCCCTGTTAAAGCTGCATCTGGAGTACACAGTAAAAGAGGCGAGGGAAGGAGGGGGGTGAAGGGGCCAGCTGCTGAGGAAAGCCAAGTGTAGCAAACAACCTAGGGCCAAGGTTGATCTTCCTTGCTGGGAACAGGCAGGAACCCTAATGAGATCTATGTCATCTTGGAAAAATGCACTCAAATGGGGCTGGAGTCCGGTAGGTTGGGAGGGGTCATGGAGGGGTGCAGGTGTCCCTAGAAACTTGCAGCAGGTCCTCCAAAGGCTGATGAGGCGGGATGCGAGCAGAGGGAGCGTTCACTTGGCTCCTTTTCCTTCCATGCCTTGTGACTTTGCAGTCCCCTTTTGTTCCCCATCATAAGCAATGAGACTTCCACCCTAACGTCAGGGGCCCCCAGAAATGGCCTAATGATACCAGGAGAGATGCTCGCTGCTACATACAAACAAAGCCAAGAACTGATGGGCAGAGTCAGAGTGGTGGCAGCAGAAGTGCGGAAACTATGAATCCAGCTCCCAGCGGCGAACAAGTGTTTGTCTGACTCTGTGCCTAAGCTGAGCCCAGTAACCCACACGGTCAACATAAATCAGTAATAGGCTCTTGGGATAAGTGGTCTTTAATTACCTCCCTAAAGACACATCTTGGTTTTCTTTTCATCTCCCAGGCCTGCTAAGGGTGTTAAGTTTAAGGAGAAAGCAAAGGAAATAAAACTGGCAGGAGGAAGGGATGTTTTTGCTGCTGCTTAACTGATGGCTTCATGTTTGGGTTTGCCTTTTAAACACACACACACACACAGACACACACACACACAGACACACACACCCTGCCTGAGACCACTTCTTCATCACCTTTTCCCTTTTCTCCTTCCCTGACTTCCTGGAAGTTCCCTGTATTTCCTGTAAAGGAAATGATAACTGGTCAAAACTGTCTCTTTGTAGTCTCCGCTGCCAACTTTCAAACACATACTTACTCTTTTCTCCCTTTAGCTTTTGGCCCAGAAAGAGGTGGTGTTGGAGTTTGCTAACCCTCTCCTCCCTCCACATTGGAGTTAATCAGCCAGGGTATTCAATAAATCGAAACGTTAACATTCCATAAGTGCTTTAGCAGTCAGCATTCCAGCAGAGTAAAGTAGGCCAGACTTAAGATATAAAATATTATAGATTTCTGCTCGGGGGGGAGGAGGGAGTCTCCAAAGGCCATGTAAAGTAAATAGCTATTTGTTGTAATTGGAGAGCAGGGCCCCCAAGGATTACCCTGGAATCCATGTGTTCAGAGTGAGCCCGGCTGAGCCCAAGAGCAGCCCCGACTCCAAATAATAACCTGTTGGCATAGCCTATGCTCCGCCACTCTCCATCTGCAGTCAGTAGCCAGAAGTATTGCAGTCGCCGCCGTCTGGCTGGTGGCATTTCCACAAGGTTCACAGGGCTCCTGATGTGCCTGAGGGGCACCTGTGGGCTGGCAGAGCCAAGCTGGGGCGGCAGACTGGAGGAGGGGCCTCCTGCCAGGCAGGATGGAGCAGCTGGTTGGTACTTGGCGAAACGCCCAAGCAGCACTGTCTTGGCCCTGAAGGTCTGAAAAGATGGCTAAGGGAGCTCCCAGCAAGCCATGGAGCCGGATTAAGTGACGGCATTAGCCAGTCATCTACCTGGCTTCAGAGGAGGCAGCAGAGGCGCCCGGAACACATCCGTTTTGATGGAGGCCCTGGAGAGAGAGGTGTAAGAAGAGAAGAGTCTGGAAGTTGTCGGGCAAAGGCCCGGAGCCTGAGCTTGGACAGCTCAGGGTAAGGCGGAGTAGAGAGAGGTCCTAGGCAGTGCAGGGGTGGGAGTAGCGAGAACAAACGTTGTCTACTTAATGCTGTGCCTCGACCCTTTACTGTTAACACCCCTGGCCAGCTGGGGCTGGGAAAAGAGGAAAATGACTTGTTTTCGCTCCCTGTTCATGCTGGCTGGGATTCAAGAGAAGGTTTAGGAATATCTGTTCCATCAGCATGTGCCCCTGGGTTCCCACAGTCTGAATCCAGCTAATAGGAAAGTTGGCAAGGAGAAATGATGCCCAGAGACAGCTGGGCAGGGATGATTCCAGCTGTTAGAGACCCCTGTTCCTGGAGCCAACCCAAGCGACTTCCTGGATGATCTGTCCCTTGGCATCGGGGTGAACACAGAGTTGGAAGAGAACTGCAGTGACTCAAAAGGCCACACCTCTTGGGTTTCATGATTTGTTCTCACACCAGGTCTTGGGCAGTGAGATCACAAGCTGAGTTGTGCTACTTAATGAGCTCAGGGCAATTGGAGACCTGAGACCCTTTGGGGGAATAAGAGCACAAAGACTCGAAGCTCAGAAGGAATCTGCCAGGACAGAGCAGGCAACTGCAGGCTGTAGGGGCTTGGTGGCCCTTTCAGCTTAGCCCCCACCACTGAAGCATGAACCGCTTCCTAGTTTCCCAGCCGTACTGGCAACTCCACATTGAACACCGCTCCCGTGTTTCCAGATTTCTCTCTAAACATAGTAGAAATCCACACAGTAGCCGACTGTGTTGCATCTAAGGAGGTCAGAGTGGGCCACTCCCTTCTAGGATGCTACTTACTAGATCTCTATCAGTGCTGTCTCAGCTCACACTGACTGTCCCGATCTCCACTTTTTTCATGAGATTTTAAGCAATTTTTTTTCTATGACCAATTTTCTATTAGCTTTTTTATAATCCCACTAATCACCCAACATACTGAGCTTACCTTAGTCAAATTCCATAACCTGTTCTGAGTGTTTTGCTAAGTCACACCTGCCCACTGAAGAGATGGGTGACTTACAACACTATTCTTCGTACTATAACAACCAAGCTGAGAATAATATGTGGAGGATTCCAATGGGAGAAGCCAAAGGCTAAACCCTGAGTGTTCTCTGGACCAACAACAGAAGTAGCTTACATTCTTTCAGCAGATCTGGGTGGACAGTGGAAATACATACCCCCAAAGCTGCCACGCCTGAACACCCACACATTGGCCCAAGCCTGTGTCACTCTGCAGGAGACTTCTCCCTGGAGTTTTGAGCCCAATTTTACAATTAACCTCTTCAAATTTTTGATCATTAAGGAATCAGTTCCAAGTCCTCTAGAGCACTATTACCCTTAAGAATTTCATCCTTAAATAAGACAGCCAGATATGAGCTCATTTCAAATGATGCCTCCGACAAGCCTATCAAGTTTTTGGTCCATGTGTTGAAAAATGTGGCTAGGACTATCAGAGACTGGTCTAGTTAGCTAGTATATCTATATCCAGATAATGATGCAGAGATGTTGTGCCTTAGGACACAACCACACAGTCCCCAGGATTTCATTTCTGAATCTTTTCCCTCACGTAGCTGGGTTTTTTTCCCTTCAGCTAAAAAGGAAAATATTTTTCAAATCTTTACCTCTAACCTTGTCAGCTAAAGGGACATTTCTGAGTCTCTCCGCTTTTGCCGTAAAGTTGCAACATCTCAAATCAGTATCAAGCACAATGTTACCTGCCAACTCTTTGCCATGCATAAACTTAAAGTTCTCAAGAGAGAAGCAGGGAATGACAGGCTTGTCAGCTTGGGGCTGTACTGGCTGAGAAGACTTTTTAGGAGAAAGCTCTCATGGGGCCAAATATTCCCTCCTGACATAAGCAGTGGGGAACAAACTGAGTGAGTGGGCTGTGTGGCCTTTGTTAGAATCAGCTGCAGGCAGTTGACAGCCTCATGTGGCTTTAAGCACATGGGGCTTGAGAGGGTGCAAAACAAGTTCTGCCTAGAGGACAGCATGGCAACATTGTGTGCCCTAGGGAGGAGGGAGATGACTTTGAGAAAGATCCAGAACCCAGCTTCGTTCTTGCCTTTAGCAGGCTGCTTCTTCATTTCTGTGGCAACAATGCCTACCATGCTATTGCAACCAGGCAGCTTCCACTGTCCAAGACTTCTCTGTGTGGTCCTTTACTCCTAATGTGCCTGCATGTAATGGGTAGAGACAGAAATTGTTTCTGCCCGTTTTACATATGGAAAACCTGAGGCTCAGACTAAGCGTCTTCTTTGAAGTTCTATTCTGGCTGTAAAGGATGGTTTGGCCAGGTCCTGCACCAAAGGCAGCCAGGGCCGGCCTCTCCTTAAGAATGGATGAGCACTGGGCCCGGCGGCGTAGCCTAGCAGCTAAAATCCTCGCCTTGAACGCACCGGGATCCCATATGGGCGCCGGTTCTAATCCTGGAAGCTCCACTTCCCATGCAGCTCCCTGCTTGTGGCCTGGGAAAGCAGTTGAGGGCGGCCCAATGCATTGGGACACTGCACCCGCGTGGGAGACCCGGAAGAGGTTCCTGGTTCCCGGCATCGGATCTGCGCGCATCGGCCTGTTGCGGCTCACTTGGGGAGTGAATCATCAGATGGAAGATCTTCCTCTCTGTCTCTCCTCCTCTCTGTATATCTGGCTGTAATAAAATGAATAAATCTTTAAAAAAAAAAAAAAGAAGAAGAATGCATGAGCACTGCCGTTCCTCGACCTTTTGGCCAAGATCAAGTGAAGAATGAATGACTAGTGGCCCGCATCATATCTCCTAGCTTGGCATTAGTAACAGGAATGGTGATCTCTTTCTTGATCTAGGAATCCTGGAATTTATCAGCCTGGCTGTGGGGCTGATCAGCATCCGGGGAGTGGACTCCGGCCTATACCTTGGAATGAACGAGCGAGGGGAACTCTATGGGTCGGTAAGTTTAAGGCTTTCTTTTCATCTGGGGAGCGGGGGGAGGCTATTGCTACCAGTGGTTGGACAATGTAAGGGCAGCGTATAAAAACATTTATCTAACCCTCGAGAGCAGTTTTGTCAACTGTAAAGGATTAATGTCTCCTAGTGACTACTTGGCCACCCAGGGCTTTGCTACATGACACCTTCACTTTTGCAGCCCCTCCTCAAAGCCTAAGCTTTTGTCTGATACGTTTGTCTCGCTCTTGTCCATTAGAGGGCCAGCTAGTCTGATGACAACCACCAAATCAGCTGTGCTGCTTTGTTGGAAAATGGTCAGGTTTTGGGGTCTTTACTCTCCCCAAGGAGCACCTCCAAATTTTACTGCGTGTCCCAAGGAATAGCAGGTTGGCAGGTGTCAAAAAATTAAAATACACACTTAAATAAAAACAAGCAAAGTCAGTGGCAGTCCTGGGCTTTCCATTGAGGATCCCGAGGTTAACCATAATCCCTGATCTCCAGATTGCTTCAGCTGAATCCCAAAGGCCAGATGCAACCAACAAAAGAAGAATGAGGGTTCCAGGGTCTGGTGGTAGCACTAAGCTAGCACTAGCTAGGACTGGACTGGCTGCAGTGCCTTTTCTGTGTCCTGGAAGCTAGCCCAGCCCTGGCGAATGGTGAGTGACTTTGCTGACCTTAACCCTTTCAGGGTATCCCAACTACTGGCTCTGACTTTTGAGTCACAGAGCATGCTTTTTGGCTGCCTCCACCCCCACCCCGCCATCCATCCCCAGCAAATCAGAACACATTTTTCCCTGACACCTAAGAGATAGGCCTGTCCCCAGCACTCAGTATCGGCTACCCAGCAAGCAGGATGGCAGCCGGCGCAAGTGTGAGAAGGGACAGAGGCAGAGACCCGGGAGAAGCCCAATTGGAGGGGTGTTTCGAAGAGCTCGTCTCTGCGTTTTCCCACTGACAGGCCCGAGACCCTTCATCAGGAGCGATCACAAGTCACCTCCCAGGGAGCTTTATTTAGACCTAAGGCCTTGGCCTGTCACTTGAAATGGTGGACTGTAATCGCAATGGATTTGAGGAGGGAGAAAGCTCAGTGGGTGCCAGCAGGGCATGGGAATAATGCCGCACAAAGTCGCAGGTTCCAAGAGACAGGGGAGACCATCTCCCATCTCCTCCCTTCAGAAAACGTGTGGCCTGTGAAAAAGGATGAAGGGGATGTGGGTGGCCATGTTGTATGCTGTTTTAGAAAGAGGAGCTGAACTTCTACAGGTTCAGGTGTCGTGCCTACTTCAAGATTTCACCCTCTGGCAAGTGGAGATGCGAAAGGGAGTGGGTCTCATGGACTCTGCTTTTTTTTTTTTTTTTTTTTTTTTCTCACCCTCACAGAAGAAGCTCTCCCGTGAATGTGTTTTCCGGGAGCAGTTTGAAGAAAACTGGTATAACACCTACGCTTCCACCTTGTACAAACACTCGGACTCGGAGAGACAGTATTATGTGGCCTTGAATAAAGACGGCTCGCCCCGGGAAGGATACAGGACTAAGCGACACCAGAAATTCACTCACTTTCTACCCAGGCCAGTAGATCCTGCTAAGTTGCCCTCCATGCCCAGAGACCTCTTCCGCTATAGGTAATGGACCTCACGCATAACCTCTGTGACCATGTACTCGGGGCCACAGTGGTCCCTGCCAGCACTAGACTCATAGCTTTTCAGTCTTTTCTTCCTATCAAGTTAGATAACAGAGAAGCACTTACTGTTCAACTCAACCCAGCTGTCCTCTTGTTGTTCAAAGTGTATATCGAGGTTGGGTTATTTGGGGGAAGGGTGTGGGGGAGGGGTGGGCTGAGGGAATCTTGTATATACTTCTTTCTTGACTCATGTTCTCCCCTGGGGTGGTATGGCAGAGAAGGTGGGGGCGAGGAAGCCCTTTCAATGGCCAGGGGTGTCCTGCCCCACAATCTCCCCAAAATAACCATGACAATGGGTGTAACTGAAGGACCGAGGAATCTGCCATAGATGCTGCCTATGGAGTCCTAGAAAAGGCTCATTCAGAAAACCCCTGGGGTTCCAGCCCTGCTTGCAAGGCAGCTCTGCATTGGCTCTGCAGATTTCTCATCTGTCCTGACATGCGGTGTTCCTGCCATTGGAAGTGGGAGATGGGGTAGGTCATGAGAAAATGATATTAAAGTATAAGCATGGATACTGTGCATAAGGACAAACTATTTATGAAATGTATATGCTATTTATTTTATATATTTATTTATTTCAAAATAATTTTATTTTTAATGAGAGATGCTATGACTGGATTTTCATCAGAAAGAATAAGGTCCTACTGAAACAGGATGAAATGAGTTATTAAAGGCTTTTATTGGCAATAAAATTGTCTTTATATTGTCAATCACTGTCTGTTGCTACTGATTTGTATGTTTAGGAGGTTTGAAAAGTTCACTAGTCGTTTCTCCCCAACTTATTATCGTTGCCCAGTGTCAGGGTCACACCAGCTGTGCTGGCCCAAGAGTGTGTGAGCCTTATGAAGGTGCCCTACAGCAAGCCCTATTGCTCTTCTGTGGTTCTGTGATTTCAAACTTGGTGAATGAGTGTTGCTTGTTGGCCAAATCTATCCCAGTAATGAGTAGGAAGCAGACTCTTAGAAGCTCATGAATCTTTATTCACTGGCTAGGCTAGTGCCAACCAGTAGACTGTCCCACACCGTTGCAAGTGGATAAGGTGAGCAGCTCCAACCAGCCATGTTCAGGGGGTTTTGAGTCATTCAATCAACTAAGCTTACATCAGTGCACAATACAATTTATCCAATGAACTATAGTGGCATGAAACACAGACATCCAGTTCAAACATCATGCATTCTAAACTATCCAATTGGTAAGAGCTGCATCTCATCTAGTACCAAACAGCTGAGCCAGGCAAATGGGTCCTTCCAATTCCATGTACAGAAACCAATTTGGGGCAATTAGCTTACTGCATGAGCTATTAAAGAAAAGCAATATCTCATCCTGGAATGAGATAATGTCTTTCAATAAATACTCTCATTCTCCTTCAGGACTTTCCAAGAACTTGAGATTATGGACACATCCCAGAAATGTTTCAGAAGGTCTAGCCTTACCGTCACCATTTTTTTACTGTCTGGACTGTCACAAAATCTGCAGGAAAGCCTAGACCACCCGTTCTTAAGGCAACTCCCATTTGGGGAGCCCTCTTTTGGGATGTGGTTACAGCTCCAAATTCTAGGGCCAGAAACCCTAATTGGTGGCTTCTTACAGAACGGGAAGGTGAAAGCATTCCAAACAAACAACATACAGTCAGATATACACAGAGAGGAGGAGAGACAGAGAGGAAGATCTTCCGTCCGATGATTCACTCCCCAAGTGAGTCGCAACGGGCCGGTGCTGCGCTGATCTGAAGCCGGAAACCAGGAACCTCTTCTGGGTCTCCCACGCGGGTGCAGGGTCCCAATGCATTGGGCCATCCTCAACTGCCTTCCCAGGCCACAAACAGAGAGCTGGATGGGAAGTGGAGCCGCCGGGACTAGAACCGGCACCCATATGGAATCCCGGTGTGTTCAAGGCGAGGACTTTAGCCCCTAGGCCACGCTGCCGGGCCCCCCTTCTGGATATGTTCATCCAGTTTTCCACTTTACACCCACTCTCCTCCTCCTCGGCCGCCATTGCTTCTCCTGGGGAATTCTGCAGCAGTCCTCAGAGTATGAGTTCTCTTGACCAAGAGTATCCCCAGGGAACTTGTTAGAATTGCAAATTATCAGCAGTTGTGGAGGTGGGACACTGCAATCTGCCTGTTACCATGCCTTCCAGAGGATCTCTGTGTCTGATAAATGTTGACAGCTAATGCCCTAAAGCAATGAGATTTTATTTTATTTACTCTGTTTTTGCAGTTGAATGGCTTATAAAGAAGTTCTAGGATAACTTTGCTGTCAAAAACAAGAGTAGAGTGGCTCTTGTTGAAAAGGGGATAAAAAGGCTCTGGGGTACACAGGCACTATGAAGGCCTAGCAGGAGATTTGAGATTTGGGTCAGTGCTTTTCAAGGGCTCCTCAGTCACATTAAGTAACCATTCATTACTTCTTCAAGTAATTGTATGAATGAAATTAATAACTTAGGGACCAATCACTTAAAAAGCAAAACCAGAGTGAATCCCAGGCACATGGACAGCATGCAAGGCTGGAACACCTAGACCCGGGGACCACTGCCACCACAGCCATTGACATGGTGCCTGTGAATTGTACCAGGAGAAGATTTTGGGGGTGTGTGGATGGGGGCAACTGCTGAGGAAGTACATTATAGATGAGGAATGACTTCTGGGGGACTTCATGGAGCGGCGCACTACATTTGCAGGTAACCAAGGGAGCTGACACCTGGTGGTTTGAAGGGGGAAGCTAAAGGATATGTCTGGGTCAGACCAGGACACCTGCCCATGTGAAAGATATGGGCTGGGCAAGCTGGCATCCATCATAACCCACTCATGTACATGAAAGCTAGAGCTGGGGGACTCGCCTGGCAAGACTGGGGAACAGTAGCTGTGAGAGTTGTGGCAGGGGCTGAGCCAACTCTAACCAGCACATGAAAGAACCAGATCTGGGGGCAGATTCTGAGGGGGAATTTGGGGGCCCATCCTTGTGGGACTGCAATGCCTGCTGGTTTGCACAAGAGCTGGAGGTGATGAAGGCAGAGCTAGGCATGACCATGGAATTCACCAACACTTATGGGAACTGGGGTTCAGCCAGGTTGGTCCAAGCTGCAGCACCCACAGGCATACCACAAGCTGGAACACAGCATCTACCAACACTCATAAAGGCTGAGATTGGGAAGTGGACTATGCTGGATAGGGCTCTAGCACTCACTGACGTG
This sequence comes from Ochotona princeps, assembly GCF_030435755.1. Taxonomy (NCBI): domain Eukaryota; kingdom Metazoa; phylum Chordata; class Mammalia; order Lagomorpha; family Ochotonidae; genus Ochotona; species Ochotona princeps. The sequence goes on from NC_080865.1 coordinate 45,714,935, forward strand.
TGAGATCCAGGTCTGGGAGAGAACCTGGTGGGGAACTTGGAGAACTCTTCTGGTGGGATGTAGCTCCCACTGGATGTGAGCCTGAACAGGCAGGCTGCACCACTTGTCAGCAAGTGTGTGGGTTGGCTGGGTGGGGGACAGACTGCAAGGTCAAGCCAAGTAGCTGACAAGGCAAGCCAGGACAAGTCATAGCACACACTGGCATGCATGGGAGCCAGGACTTGGTGGGGGTCATGCCAGGCCAGGCTTTTGTACGTGCCTGTTTGCATGAAAGCTAAGTGTGGAAGCAGACTGGACAAGGCTAGGCTATAGCACCTACTAGCTAGACTTGGGACTGCGGACAGGCCAGGAAGGGCCAGGCAAAGGCCAATTCAGGAGGTGGGCTATTTCAGGCTGGTGCAGAGCAGACACTAGGAAATATAAAATCCATGACTAAGAGCAGACTTGGTTGCGGAGCTAAGGGGATGCCCCTCCTGGACTTTGGTTCTATTGGTGAGCATGAGAGACAAAATGAAGGCAGTGAACTGGGCTGGACATGTCTGTAGTATTCCTTGGCATGAGTTTGGAAAGGGTCTGGGGTGTGCCACACTGGGTTAGGCTCCACCACCTCCTGGCACTTGTGAGAGCCAGAGTGGGTTTAGAGCAGGCTGGGCCTGCTAAATCAGCACCCACTATATCATGTAAGAGCTGGGGGTGGGCCAGCCTTGGTTGGACTGTATCAACCAATAATAAGAGCCAGAATGGGTGTGAGCTGTTCAGGCAAGAACGTTGAACCTGCCAGGACAGGAGGTGGACCAAGTCAGGCTGGGCCAAGCACTCATCAGTGTGCATGAGAGTTGCCACTGGGAGGTGACCTGACAGAGGAGCTTTGGGGGAACTCCTCTGTCAGGGTGCAGTCCCTGCAAGTGAGCACAATAACCAAGGCTGGGAACAGCCCAGCCCAAGCCAGGTTGCCATACCTGCTGGAATACATATCAGTCAGATCTGGGGCCAGACTGGGCTCAGCTAGTTCATAGCACCTACTGACATATGTAAGAACCAGTACGAGCTTCAGGACAGGCTGGGTTGGGCCGCACCACCAGCCAGTTCACGTTAGTACCTGGATTGGGAGCTTGCTGGGTTGGACTAGTCTTCAGCACCCACTAGATGAGCTGTAACTTGAGGCAGGCCAAGCCAAGCTTGGCTGCAGCACCTGCCAATGAATGTCAATGCAATGTTGACCATGTAAGACACAGCACCCACCAGTGGGGGAGACCTGTAGGGGGACTGCAGGGGTTCCCCTGCCTGACCTCTGCTCCGGCTGGTGAGTATGAGAGCTGTGATGTGCGGAAGAGAAACTCAGGCAGGAGGGCTACAACACCTGTTGATCTGCATGCGAGCTGGGTTAAGGGGAGAGGTAGGTTGCGCCAAGTGACCATATCCACCGGTGCATACATGAGACAGAGTAAGTGCAAGCTGGTCAGGCTTTGCTGCAACATCAGCAAGCAAGTGTCAAGACTGTGGGAAAATCCCTTCAGGCTAGATCACAGTTCCACCTGGAAAGTGCAAGATATGAGGCTGGGAATGGGTCTAGTAGTGAAACTGTTGGCAACCCTCTGATGGGCTGTAGACCCCATTGATGAACATGAGAGCCAGGGCTGGGGGCAAGCCTGGCTGAACAGGTGGTAGCACCCACTAGCGTAAGTGTGGGCTCGATAGTAGGGTCAGTCAAGCTGGGTTAGGCTGCAGCACTCATTGATGTGTGTGAAAGCCAAATGGGATGCAGAATGGGTTGCACATACTGGCATGCAGAGGAACCAGGACTGGAGGCAGTCACTCCAACTGGGGGTCACTCCAACTAGGTTGCAGTCCCCACTGATGCACGTGAGGACCAAGTTTCTGATAGGCAGTGTTGGACTGGACCACAGCATCCACTGTTTCATGTATGAGATGGGGCTGGGAACAGAACTGATCAGGCAACTGCAACCACCAGTGTATGTGTAGGCTGACAGAGGGTACAGACTGAGCCAGATCCCACACTAGCTGGCACACATAGAAGCCAGGTCTGGGGTCACTTCAAGCAGAGATGTTTTGGGGACCCTCCCAACTGGACTGCTGGACTCAGAACTCCGACCATGGGGAAAATTACAGGATCTGTGATCTGACCGTGGACTGTGTGTCAGAACTGGGCTTCCTTGGTTGCTGAGGCCTGTGAAGTGGACGGCATGTCCAGATGCACATGGCTGACATGACAGCTTATTGAGGCCTGTGGGGGATATCTAGTACCATGACAGAGGATGGAGGGGAAAAACTAAATGGACAACTCTCCTGCCCAAGGTTTGACAAAAAGCATCTGGGCGAGTGGAGACTCTAAGTCTCTAGGTCAGCCAATGGACACTAAAGTGATTTCCTCAATCTTAAAACAATGAAAGCAATGGCATTTTAGAACTGTTGAAGCCACTTGAGCAGCACCCTTGGAACATGGCCCATACCTGGAACTCTAGGATGACATTGAGTGGCTCGTCTCCTATTCTCAGTTACTGATGTGGTTAGACTGCTGGGAGCCCCTCACCCCTTCTCTCCCCCAACCCCAGATACAGGAAAAAAATTGGAAACAATTGTCTCATCCACTTTCACCCATGCTTGACCCTTTCCACCCTAATCAATGATCCGCATGGGTATGCATCCATCTCAACTATATAAGCATCACCACAAAAATCAATAGCAACAACAACAATAATAATAACATTTTTATTTTTAAAAAAGGCAAAAGCATAGGAGTCGGCACTGTGGTGTAGTGGACTAACCTACAGCCTATGGTGTCGGCATCCCATATGGGCACCAGTTTGTTTCCTGGCTACTCCACTTCTGATCCACCTCTGTGCTTGTAGCCTGAGAAGGAAGCAGAGGATGGCTCAAGTCCTTGGGCCCCTGAACCCACATGGGAAACCTGTAGGAATCTGCTGGCTCCTGGCTTTGAATTGCCTCAGCTTCAGCCATTGTGACTGGCTTTTTGGAAAGTGTACCAGTGAGAATATCTCTCTGTGTCTTTCTTTTCTGTAACTCTGTTTTCAAATAAGAAACAAAGTAGATCTTTTAAAAAAACAAATAAAAAGCATAAAACATTAAAAGTAAGTAAATCTGAAATTCTACAAAAGCTCACCCAAATCTAAGTAGCCAACCAAGAAAGCCACACATAGGAAAGTATGCACAGGAAATAGCAAGTAAGAATATGTGATAGAAAGTTCTAAATTACCTAGTCTGTGAGCTCATCAGCTAGAAAGCTAATTAATGGATCCACTAAACTGCAAACCTCAGTGGGCTAGGGTAATGTGTGAATTTCCTCATGAAAGTGATGCCTGCTTGGAAGAATCAACAGGATTTGGAGAAACAAGGAGGGGGGGGTGCTGATGGTCCCATTTGATTGGTGTCTCTAAAGATATATCACCTCTAGAAGTCAATGGGAAACATTTTAAAATCAACAAAATGACATTTCTATCACATTTTAAAGTGTTGTATTTTAAGAGGCAGAGAGAAAAAGAGCAAGCTCCCATCCCAGCCACTGGTCCACACCCCAAATGCCCACAGTGACTAGGAGTAGGCTGGGCTAAAGCTGAAAGTCAGGAACTCCATCCAAGTCTCCTGTGTGAGTGGTAGGGACCCAGTTACCTGAGCCGTTACCACTGTCTCTCCATCTGCATTGACAGCAAGCTAGAGTCAAGACCTGGAGCAGGTATCAAACCCAGGTACTCCAATATGGAACATGGCCAGACTAGACAGCATCTTAATTACTAAGTTATATGCCAGCCCCTGTCATATATTTAATGAGCATTTCACCTTTGATTCAAAAGGTTTCAAATCAAAACCTTCGATTCTGTGTTCAACTGCAAAGATCATTTAATTCATGGCCACTTGTAAGGACTTGTGAGGTTGATGAGATGTACCAATCGGAAGCATGTGCTCCCCTTGTGAGCAAGGCCAGTGTTACTCATAGGTGTTGAACACAGCGCGGTCAAGGCCAGGAGCACTGTCCTTAAGTGGAAGCATCTGCAAGAAAAATTCACTGTAATAGGGGGAAAATAGAGAACATCCCAAATGCTGGGTTAGTCCTTACATTTGTCCTTCAGGTGGACGGGGGAGAAGACTAGAAGAATGGAAAGGACCCTAGGGTGCAAGAGAAGCTTGCTCTTGGCATCAAACTTTGAGGAATAACAGTGGAAGTGGCATGTCACCAGAAAATGGCAATGGGCAATGGTTTATGTTTTCAAAATGATAGGAAAGGCAAATTCTAGAAGTAGCAATGCAAGATGAATGGATCTAGTGCCACGAGATCAATCAACAGCTGATTAGCATCATATCTTTAAAGTGCAATGGTAATGGATTTTGACAACCTAAAGGGAATTAGAGAATAGTCAACTCTGGGAACAAGCATTCAGCCTCGCAGCAAAATATACCAAACTGAAGTGCCTGGGTTCTGTTCCTGGCCCTAGCTCCTGACTCCCGCTTCCTGGTAATGCAGGAAGTCCCGACTCTGGGACACAGCAGGTAATGACTGAAGTGACTGGATTCCTGCCACCCACGAAGGAGGCCTGGGCTGAGTTTCCAGCTCCCAGTTTTGCCCTGGGTTAGCCCAGGCTGTTGTGGGCATTTAGGGAATGAAACAATGGAGGGTGTCATGAGTCTACCTGTCTCTGCTTCCTATCTCTCAAATAAACACAAATCATTTTTGGAAGATCATGTTTTTAAAGATTTATTTCTTTTTATTGCAAAGGCGGATATACAGAGAGGAGGAGAGACAGAGAGAAAGATCTTCCATCAGATGGTTCACTCCCCAAGCGGCCACAACAGCTGGAGCTGAGCTGATCTGAAGCCAGGAGCTTCTTCCGGGTCTCCCACGTGGGTGCAGGGTCCCAAGGCTTTGGGCTGTTCTCGACTGCATTCCCAGGTCACAGGCAGGGAGCTGGTTGGGAAGTGGGGATGCTGGGATATGAACCGGTGCCCATATGGGATCCCACCGCATTCAAGGCAAAGACTTTAACCAATACGCTATCACGCCGGGCCCTGGAAGATAATTTTTTAAAAGATTTATTTATTTTTATTGCAAAGTCAGATATGCAGAGAGGAGGAGAAACAGAGAGGAAGATCTTCTGCCGGATGATTCACTCTCCAAGTAACCGCAATGGCCAGAGCTGAACTGATCCAAAGCCAGGAGCCAGGAACTTCTTCCGGGTCTCCCATGCAAGTGCAGGGTCCCAAGGCTTTGGGCCGTTCTGGAATACTTTTCCAGGCCACAAGCAGGGAACTGGATGGGAAGTGGGACTGCCAAGATTAGAACCGGTACCCATATGGGATCCTGGTGTGTCCAAGGCGAGGACTTTAGCCGCTAGGCTACTGCCCAGGCCCAAGGTTTATTTTATTTTTATTGGAAAGTCAGATAGACGGAGGAGGAGAGACAGAGAAGAAGATCTTCCATTCGATGACTCACACCCCAACTGGCCACAATGGCCAGAGCTGAGCTGATTCGCAGCCAGGAACCAGGTGCCTCTTCTGGATCTCCCACGCGGGTCCAGGGTCCCAAGGCTTTGGGCCATCCTCGACTGCTTTCCCAGGCCACAAACAGGGAGCTGGATGGAAAGCGGGGCCTCCGGGACAAGAACCAGGGTCCATATGGAATCCTGGCGTGTTCAAGGTGAGGACTTTAGCCGCTAGGCTATCACGTTGGACCTAATAAATTTATTTTCAGAAAAGTAATAGTAAACATGGCACTCTAGTTTACGATAAAACCATATGTAGACACCAATTCTTATTCTTTGTTTTAACATCTGATTCATCCCTTCCCAGTGCTTTAGGCCATTGCTGGAATGGAGTAGGCACTTAAAAAACATTAGATGAATAAATGAATGGTTAGTTGAAAGAATGGATAAGTGGGGCCAAATTTGTAGCATAGCAAGTTAAATGGCCACCTCTAATGCCAACATTTCATATTGGCACCTGTTTGTGTCCTGCTTATGTTACCTTTCATCCAATTCCTTGTTAATGTGCCTGGGAAAGCAATGGAAGATGGCCCCTGCACCTACATGGAAGACCCAGCCACAGCCACTGCCATTGTGGTTATTTGGAGAGTGAACCAGCAGATGGAAGATGTCTCTGTCTCTCCCTCTCTCTTTCTCTCTGTAACTCTGCTTTTAAAATAAATGAATAAAACATTTTTCTTAAAAAATGATCAAGTAGGAAATGACATAGATGCCTTCTTTAGCAGATGTGCACATGGTACAAACGCTCGGCTGGAGAGAGCAAATATAGTATGCAACAGAATAATGTGACATGACAGCCCCCAAGTATACTTAAATGGGCACAGTGACAAACTACAGCGTGTCTTGGGAATAATAATGAATTCCTTGTCACTGGAAGGGTTTAAGTAGAGGTTGAAAAAGCCCCTGGCAAGGATATTGCATCACTTAGAGATGATAGGGTGAAAACTAGATAAAAATGGCAGACTATAGAACTCATTTTTTGAATTAAAATGTTTGTTTATTTTTGAAAGAGAGAGAGAGAGGGAGAGAGAGGGAGATATCTTCCATCTGCTGGTTCACTCCCCCAAATAGCCACAATGTCAGAGCTGAGTCAGTCAAAAGCTGGGAGCCAAGAGCTTCTTCTGGGTGTCTTAAATGGACGCAGAGGCTCAATCGATTGAGCCATCCTCAGCTGCCTTCCCAAGCACATTAGCAGGCAGCTAGATGGGAAGTGGAGTATCTAAGCCACAAACTAGCTCACATATAAGATGCTGGAGTTGCAGGCAGAAGTTTAATATACTGTGCCACGGTGCTGGCTCCCATGGAATTCATTATCTTAAAGATTTATTTATTTTTATTGGAAAGGCAGATCCAGAGAGAAGGAGATCCAGAGACAAAGATCTTCCATCTACTGGTTTACTCCCCGAGAGGATGCAATGACTGCAATTAAGCTGATCAGGAACCAGGAACTTCTTCCAGGCCTCCCATCCAGACGCAGGGTCCCAAGGCTTTGGGCTAGCCTCTATTGCTTTCCCAGGCAACAAGAAGGGAGCTGGATGGGAAGCGGAGCACCCAGGACGTGAACTGGCGCCCATATGGGATACCGGCACATACAAGGCAAAGATTTGGCCACTAGCCTATCAGGCCAGACCTGGAACACATTTTCTCAAAAAAGATTCTCCTAAGTGTCAATTATGTTCCAGAAAAAGATATGAAAGTATTCCCAAAAGTTTTGGGAAAATGGAATTAAAAGATACTTTTTTGTTTTTACCGCAAAACGTTTCTTTAAACCACGCACGCTTTCTTACAAATATACATTTACACCAACTTTTTTAAGTACTTTTGTATGAGACCAAAACTAAAAGTATTACCTGGGTACTATTCCAGGCTAAGGAATGGCAGAGGTTCCTGGCGGGTGCAGAAGTTTCTTAAAGGTTTATGGAATAAAATGCATGTTTTAATCCTTGATCATGAAGGGGTCAACTACCCTAAGGGTTTTCAATAGCCTCAAAGCATTTAGCATAAAATCAGTGGCTTCTCTGATCCATGTGAAAACATTGTCAGAGGGTTCATTTGTTTGGTTGGTTGGTTGTTTTTTGTGGTTTTTGTTTGTTTGTTTTTTGTTTTTTGGGTTTTTTGTTGTTCTTTTGTATTGTAAAGTTAGATTTACAGAGAAAAGGGGAGATAGAAAGATTTTCCATATGCTGGTTCACTCCGCTACTGAATGCAACAGCTGGAGCTGAGCTGAGCTGAAGCCAGGAGCCTCCTGTGTGTCTCCCACGCGGATGCAGGGTCCCAAGGCTTTGGGCCGTCCTCAACTGCTTTCCCAGGCCACAAGCAGGGAGCTGGATGAGAAGCGGGACTGTCGGGATTAGAACCAGTGCCCATATGGGATCCTGGCGCATTCAAGGCGAGGACTTTAGCCACTAGACTATCGCTGGGGCTAGAGGTTTTTTGTTTTTGTTTTTTTTTTAAGTATTTTTATTTGATAGGGAGAGAGAAATATGGAGTTATTCCACTCACCACTTCACTCTCCAAATGACTATAATAGCCAGGGTTAGGCCAGGCTGGTGCCAGGAGCCAGGAGCTCCAGCTGGGTGTCCCACATGGATAACAGGAACTCAAACACTTGAGCCATCATCTGCTACTTTCCAGAGCACATTAGCAGAAAGTTGAATCAAAAGCAGAGGAGCTAGGACTCGAACCCACATTCTGACATGGGATGTGGGCATCCCAAGCAGCAGCTTCATGCACTGTGCCACAATGTCAAGCCCCGTGGGCCAGGCTGAGTTGGTCCGTGGGTGTGCACAAAGCCCAAGCCCAGGTGAGCCCTGACAGGAATCCTGAAGGCAGTAGACTCTCTTTCCCTCACTCGGCCTACCTGCCCCACTCAATATGGGTACACCCAGGGTCACTGTCGGAGTCTGCTTTCTGCTGCTGCAACTGAATGCCACAGTCTGAGTACTCTGCAGGCTGGAAGGCTCAAGTTCAGGCAACCCTTTCTGGCAAGGTCCTTCTTGCTGCAGAGTACCAAGAGGGCCACATCACATGGTGAGACAATGTTCTAGTTCACATTTCTCCTCTTATTCCAAAGTCTCAGCCCCATTGGATCAGAGACGTGTCCTTGTGGTCTTACTTATCCTTACTCACTTTCCTAAAGGTCCCCTAACCAAACACCACAGTTGGATGAAATTTCTACCCTGTCAATAATGCCACACCGTGGGGATGACCTGGTCATGTGAGTTTTGGTGGTGGGGACATTCATGTGCTCAAAACCCAACCAGAGACTCAGCCCATCGAGACAGGTACTCTCCCTGAAGGAACCTAATCAAAGGCTTGAAAACCAAAAAAGAACCAGGGCTTCTCTTCCTTTTAGGTCACTGCAGTCCTCGGCCCCCACAGCCTGGGCTACCCAGTCAGAAACCAGGCTGCAGCTCAGTTGCAGCCACAGGCCTCCTGGACTCATTGCAAATGGCCTGGAGAGCAGGCCCAGCCTCCCTCATGCTGCAGAGGCTGGACCTAGAGACCTACTGACATCTCTGAAGGTGGGGGAACCGCATGGCCTTTGCCCAGCACTTCATGAGCTGGGATCTGTCGGGGGAAATGTGGTAGGTACAGAGGAGTGGGGAAAAGACCAGACAGGAGAGAACACCTCTATTGGGAAGAGGAGCTCATGCGGACCTGCACTATTGCACAGCCAGTATTCTATACATGCTCCAGTTCATGTCCTTGGGTGCTCCACGTCCCTGCTTATAGCCTGAGAAAGCACTGGAGGATGGCTCAAAACCTTGGGACCCTGAGGCTCCTGGTTTCGGATCAGCTCAGCTTCAGCTGTTGGATCCAGTAGGGGAGTTAACCAGCACATGGAAAATCTTTCCCTCTATCTCGCCTTCTCTCTATAAATCTGCCTTTTCAATAAAAATTTTCAAAATCTTTTTTAGAAAAAGAAGTAGTGGGCCCAGCGGTGTGGCCTAGTGGCTAAAGTCCTCACAGTGTACACGCCAGGGTCCCATATGGGCGCCGGTTCTAATCCCGGCAGTCCCACTTCCCATCCAGCTCCCTGCTTGTGGTCTGGGAAAGCAGTCGAGGATGGCCCAAAGCCTTGGGACCTTGCATCCGCGTGGGAGACCCAGAAGGAGCTCCTGACTCCTGGCTTCGGATCGGCGCGCAGCTCTGGCCATTGCACTCACTTGGGGAGTGAATCATCGGATGGAAGATCTTCCTCTCTGTCTCTCCTCCTCTCTGTATATCTGCCTTTGTGATAAAAACTAAAAAATAAATCTTAAAAAAAAGTATTTGCCAGGATCTAACTGTCTTTCACAGCCAAAGGATCAGAACATACCATACACATACATACAATCTATCATTCCCGGAGATTACTGGTTCCCAATAGAACCTCTACACTACATCTATCCAGGTGCCTCTGCGACCCTCAGCAGTGTCTGTGCACACCTCCATCCCAGAACAGGCTGCCTTGCCTGGCTGGGTCTCTTTCCATCAGCCTTGTCCTTTACCAATCATAAAAACGTGTAAATAATGTGTTCTTCTGGTCCTGACATCAAAACAACCTCGTTTTCCATCAGGCTCCTGTACGTCCTAATTCTTTGGTAACGAACCAGCCCATTAATTCAACAAGTTTTTATTGAGCGCTTATTACATCACAGCATAGTTCCTTTCCTCATAGTCTGGTTTTGGGATATGCAAAAAGAAGTAGATCAATGTACCGTAATAAGTGTTAAAAGAAAGAGCATCAGAGGTCTTCACAAAGCTCATGGGAAATGTGAATTTGGATGAAAAACTATGTGTGCATTTCATAACTTCTGTGCACCAAAATAAACACCTGGTATTATATTTTCCATAATTTTAAAAAAAGATTTATTTTTGTTGGAAAGTCAGATTTACAGAGAAGGAGAGACAAAAAGATCTTCCATCCACTGGTCTACTCCCCAAGCAGCCGCAACGGCTCATGCTGAGCCGATTCGAAGCCAGGAGTCAGGAGCTTCTTCCAGATCTCCCACATGAGTGCAGGGTCCCAAGGCTTTGGCTCATTTTCAACTGCTTTCCCAGGCCACAAGCAGGGAGCTGGATGGGAAGTGGAGCAGCCAGGATATTAACTGGCACCCATATGGGATCCCAGTTAAAGCAAGGTAGGATCCCACTAGGCTACCCTGTCAGGCCCTTCCATCCTCATGCAAGGTGCTTTAAGAATCTACAGCAAGACTGGCACAGTGGTACAGCAGACCAATCCTCTGCCTGATGGATCCAGCATCCCATAGGGGCGCCAGTTCCTATCCCAGCTAGTAAAACTCTGCTTATGGCCTGAGAAAGCAGAGAGGATGACCCAAGTTCTTGGAACCATGCACTAACGTGGAACCAAAGGAGGCTCCTGGTTGCTGGCTTCTGGCAATGGATCAGCCCAGTTCTGGCCATTATAGACACTTAGGGAGTAAGCCAGCAGATGGAAGATCTTTCTGTCTCTCTTCTCTATAAGTCTGCCTTCCAAATAAAAATAAATAAATATTTTTAAAAATCTACAGAAATGAAGGACTGGCATTATTGGTGCAACTGGTTAAACCACCACCAACACGGAGTGCTGATTCAAGCCCCAGATGCTCCACTTCTGATCCATCTGTGTGTTAATGCATCTAGCAATGCAATGACCCAAATACTTGGGGCCCCACACCCACAGGAAAGACCTAAATAGGGTTCCAGGCTCTTATCTTCAGCATGGCACAGCCCCAGCTGTTGTGGCCATTTGAACCAACAGACAGAAGATCGCTCTCATGTACTCTCTCTCACTCACTCTCTCCTTCTCTGTCTGTAATTTTGCCTTTCAAATAAATAAATAGTCTTAAAAAGAAAAAAACAAGACAGATTTATAAACACAGGCCTGGTGAGATGGCTCAACACCAAAATCCTCACCTTGCAAGTGCCAGGATCCCTTAAGGGTACTGATCCATGTCCCAGCTGCTCCACTTCCCATCCAGCTCCCTGCTTGTGGCCTGGGAAAGCAGTCAAGGATGGCCCAGAACCTTGGGACCCTGCACCCCCGTGAGAGACCCAGAAGAAGCTCCTGGCTCCTGGCTTCAGATCAACTCAGCCACTTGGGGAGTGGACCAGTGGATGAAGATCTTTCTTTCTGTCTCTCCTTCTCTCTGTAAATCTGACTTTCCAATAAAAATAAATAAATCTTAGAAACAACAACAACAACAAAGCAACATACAAAGCAACAGAATATCTCCGTTTTCCCCAACTTCTATTTCATTTACATTTTAGCAGTACAGCAGGGCCCTAGGGTCCCCCTGTCCCCAAACTACCATAATTTCACCATGAATAGTTTCAGGCAGGCTTCCAATATTCAGAACCCTCCTTGCCTTCATTTCTCTTCCCCAAAGCCCTTATAATAGTGTTACCCTTGAATCCCTTCTGAGGCCCCTTAATGTGCACTGGGTTCCCAATACCACTCTGTTGATAAGTGCATGTTGATTTCCAGATTCCCTGTGTCTCATCATTTTTAAGTGTTTCACATTGTCAAAACCAATCAGCCTGTCCCAAACTGACCTTACAGCCTTCCCCCTTATATTATTTTAGCCATACCCAATAAGTCCCAGAATTTTTCCCCAACATAATCCAAGAACTTAGTGTGCACCATGAATAAACTCATGTGAAAACATTCTCTCAGGGCTCGGAGGCGTGGCCTGGTGGCTAAGGTCCTTGCCTTGATCCCATATGGCCGCTGGTTCTGGTCCCGGCGGCTCCACTTCTTCTCTGTCTCTCCTCCTCTCAGTATATCTGACTTTGTAATAAAAATAAATAAAATAAAATAAAATAAAATAAAATAAAATAAAATAAAATAAAATAAAATAAAAAAGAAAACATTCTCTCTAGCACAAGGGAACTTAGGGAGTGTCCTACCCTAAGCCCCAGGCTACTCTAGTTGCAAGTGCTCGCTTTGCCTGCTTCTGCTGCGGGATTATCAAAAAGGGGTCATCACAATTAGGTCCATTACAAATACGGCTTTGTCAAATTCAAGTGGGCCACGCCTTTTCTGCTTAAAAATTCTGATTCTTGCAGTTTTGATGATGTCTAGCATTCACGATTGCTGATCACAATAATCCCTATCATCAAACATTGTTACGTTGCCTTGGCATTTACCAGACTTCCCTGCTAAGCACCTAGTGCAATAATTTAAAAACAGACCTGTGACTGTGCTGCCTGGGCTTCCACTAAGGCTGGTGGAGCGGACCTGGGGACTTGCACACATGCTTAGGTTTCAGGCAGGTAGATGGATAGAACCTCAAGCCAGCATACTGGTATGGTGTGCCAGTGGGCTTTGTCTGGGAACCTGTGCATATGCTTGGATCACAGGTGGGCAGGGAGGGTTCCAGGCAAGCACACCACCCTGCCAGAAAACTGGGCTGGGGAATCTATGCCCATGTGTGCACGGGGTCTATTGATTGTACAGAGAAGGGTGTATAGCAGTGTGGGAGGGAGACTACTGAGGGAGTGAGTACGTGAATACCTGTGAGGTGGAGGAATGACTTCTAGGGACTTCCAAACCCAGCCACTCTGCTTGCAAGTAAGCAAGGGGGTTGAGACCAAGTAATTTTGAGGAGGGAACCTTGAGTACCTTTCTAGCTCAGACCAATGCACTCAACCACTTGTTAGGCCTGAGATGAGTTAGTTAGCATCAACTATCACTGACCACCACTCACCAGTAGAAGATGGTCCAAGTGGTTGGGCCCCTGTGCCTATGTAGGAGACCAGGACAGAGTTCCTGGCTTTGGCCTGGCCCAGCTCCAGACATTGCGACCATTTGGAGAGTAAACCAGGAGATGGAAGGTTCTCTTTGTCTCTCCTCTCTGTCTCCCTCTCCCCATTCTCTGTCTCTCTCCGTAACTTGCCTTTCAAATAAAATATATAACTGTTTAAAGCAAAACTTAAAACTCAGATTTCTTCATTATCTACTTCATCACTTAAAGCAATAAATAACCCAATATACGTTAGCATAAATAACATCTTTATAAAAAAAAATAGCTGCGTTCTCAAAACTTCAGTGAGTGATCTTACATTTTTCCAAATCTCTTTGATGTTTGTCTTGATGGAAGACAGCTGGGTTCTCCCATCTACTTTTGCATTCAATCTGTTGCTCTATGTTCTTTTGGCTCGAGAATAGGGGAAAATAGAGCGATATGTAATCAGAAAGGAGTGGCTCTCACAGATCCGCAGGAGTCTTTGGACCACACTTTAAGAACTGGTGACCTATAAATCTTGCAAGTCCCCAAGAGAGTCTTGTCATGAGAATGGGTGGTAAACACTGCTTCAGTTGGTGTGCAATGTTACAAATCTCTGCTTCTGTCAAGATCACAGCTGCAGCATGTTCTGGATCAGGCACTCTTTGAGTCCCCTCTGCAGATGGACTGCCTCACCTTTCTGCTAAGAAGACCCAAGCCGTGTAATATCGCCCTCCTCTTAACCCGTGTATTTATGTATGTATGTATTCATTTTGGCAAGTCTTTGGTTTTGCTTTCTGCTTTTAAAGAAAAATAAACTTTTTGCCTTTTTTCTTGTTGTGGTGAAATACGTATAACAAAATTTGCCACTTTTACCATTTTAAAGTGTATGATTCAGGGACATTAACTACATTTTCTGTGTTGTGCAATCATCACCAGTATATTTCCAGAACTTTTTCATCAGCTTAAGCAAAAACTCCCAAATCATTAAGCAATACCTCCTCATGACCCCTCTTCCAAGCTCTTGTGACCCTTGGTCTACTTTCTGTCTCTATGCGTTGTCTTACTCTGGACATTTCATATAAATGGAGTCATGCAATATATAATCCTTTGTGACTGGTTTCTTTCATGTAGGATATATTGCTTTGAAAGCTCAGCCATTCTATGGCGTGTATCGCTATGTCATTCCCTTTCATGGCTGAATGTTACACCACTGTGGAAATTTAGCCAAAAATGTTTCTTTATCACTAGCTATTTGTTTGAGTTGTTTCCATGTTTCAGCTATTATGAATAATTCCCTTAAGAACATTCATGAGCAAGTATGTGAAAACATGGATTTTCCATTTCTCTCGGGGTTTAGACCAGCATTAGAATCCTTGGGTTATATGGTACCTCTATAATCAGGCAACTGAGGGACTGTTTAACAGCTTTTCAAAGACGCTGTGTCATCCACACCTTTACTTCCACTTGCCGCTTTCTGTGCTTTTTACTGTAGCCATCTTGATTTGTGTGAAGCAGCATCTCATTGTGATTTTTGCAAGTCAACAGTATCTTAAATGACAAAGTATATTTGCATAGACGTCATGATTTAATATATGTATACCATGTTGGATAATGAAATCAGATCACACTAACAGACATCGCTTCAGGTACAATTCTTTTTCTGGTAAAACATTTGAAATTTATTCTCCTAGTTGTGTTGAAATGTAGAGAGGAATATGTTTTCTTCTTTTATATTTATTTATTTATTTTTATTGGAAAGGCAGATATACAAAGAGGAGAGACAGAGAGGAAGATCTTCCGTCCGATGATTCGCTCCCCAAGTGGCTGCAACAGTCAGAGCTTCGCTGATCCAAAGCTAGAAGCCAGGAGCTCTTCCAGGTCTCCCACACAGGTGCAGGGTCTCAAGGCTTTGGGCCGTCCTTGACTGCTTTCCCAGGCCACAAGCAGGAAGCTGGATGGGAAGCAGGGCTGCCGGGATCAGAGCTGCTGCCCATATGGGATTCCAGCTTGTACAAGGCAAGGACTTCAGCCACTAGGCTACCATGCCAGGCCCAAGGAATTTGTTTTGAGATCTAGTGTGCAGCAGGTCTCCTACATTGGTGGTAGGGGACCAGCCATTTGTGCCATCTTCCACTTCCTTCCCAGGCACATTAACAGGAAGCTGGATTGAAAGTGGAGCAGGCAAATCAAACCAGTACTTTGAAACGGGATGCTGGCTTGCAAGCAGCAGCTTAACCCCCTGCATTCCAAACAATCCCTTTTGTCCATTTTTGAATAAAGCTACTTGTTGTCCTGCTATTGAGTTTGAATTTCTTACATATCTTGGGTATCAGCACCTTATCAGTTATATGATTTGCAAATATTTTCTCCTACTAGCTAGATTGCATTTCTACTTGGTTAATTGCTTGCCATGCAGAAGCTTTTAAGTTTTATGTAATCCCATTTGTCAATTTTTTTAAAGCTGCCTATGGTTTCAGGTTCATAGCCAAAAGGTCATGGCCAAAACCAATAGGTTTTTTTTGTTTGTTTGTTTTTGTTTTTGTTTTTAGGAGCTTTACATTTGAAGTCTCATACAAATTTCTTAAGTATTTAATCCATTTTAAGCTTATTTTTGCTTATGGTAAGAGATAAGAATTAAATCTCATTCTTCTGGATTTGGATATCAAATTTTCCCAATGTCATTAACTACGTTTTTCCTCTATCATGTGTTCTTTGGTACCTTTGTCAAGGAAGTTTATTTCTGGGCTCTATTCAGTTCCATTGATCAATCTGCCTGTTTTTGTCCCATTGCCATGTTGTTTTACTTATAATCACCTTATTGTGTAAGTTTAAATGTTTACTTATTTTCATTTACTTGAAAGGCTGAGCGACAGTGAGAGAGAGAGAGAGAGAAAGATCTTCCTTCCACCCACTGATTCAAGCTCTAGATGCCCACAATAGCCAGGGTTGGGCTAGGCTGAAAACAGCAGCCTGGGCTCCCACATATGAGGCAGGAATCCAGTTACTGGGCCATCATCCATTGGCTCCCAGGATGCCATAGCAGGAAAGCAGATCAGAAACAGAGCACTCGAATATGGGATGCAGGTGCCTCAAGGCTGGCTTAACTTGCTATACCACAACACATTTTGAAATGAGAGAGTATGATACCCCCTTATGTTCTATTTGCTCCTTTGACTTAGGAGACTTCCTGGCGCCATAAAAATTTCATGATTTATTTTTTATTTCTGTGCAAACTAGCATTGAGTTTTCATAGGGATTGCATCTAAATCATAGATGCCTTGAGGTAGTACATTTTAGCAATATTATTTATTTCAATCCAAACCTATGAAATATCATTACATTTGGTTTGTTTTCTTTAATTCTTCTACCCATGTATTATAAGTTTCAGTATGCAAGCTTTTCACTTCCTTGGTCAAATTTATTCCTATTTTTAATTTTTACTTTACATAGTTTTAACTTTTGTATTGTTATTTGTTTATTTGAAAGATAGAGAGAGCCAGATAAAGATTCTCCATCTGCTGGTTTACTTCTCCGAACCTACGACAGGCAGGAATGACAAGGACAAAACCAGGAGCCTAGAACTCAATCCATATCTCCAACATGGACAGCCCAAGTGCATCTTAACCACTGTGCCAAACGCCTGTCCTCATTTTATTTTGTCATTGTTGCTAATACTAGCGAGACTGTTCTTTTTCAATATCTTTCTCAGATAGTTTAATACAAAGAAATGTTATTTATTATTGTATATGAATTTTGTATCCTCAAATATAGCAAATTTGTTTATCAATTCTAATGATTTTTTTAAAGATTTATGTATTTTATTACAAAGTCAGATATACAGAGAGGAGGAGAGACAGAGAGGAAGATCTTCCATCCGATGTTTCACTCCCCAAGTGAATGCAACGGCCGGTACTGCGCCGATCCGAAGCCAGGAACCTGGAACCTCTTCCGGGTCTCCCACGCGGGTGCAGTGTCCCAATGCATTGGGCTGTCCTCGACTGCTTTCCCAGGCCACAAGCAGGGAGATAGATGGGAAGTAGAGCTGCCAGGATTAGAACTGGTGCCCATATGGGATCCTGCTGCATGCATGGCGAGGACTTTAGCCACTAGGCAACCACGCTGGGCCCTCTAATAGTTTTTTTGATGGAGTCTTTCAGATTTTTTATATACACAATTGTGTTGTAAACAAACAATTTCACTTCTTTCTCTTCAATCAGAACATCTTTAACCTCTCTTGCCTAACTCTTCCATCCAGAACTTCCAGGATCACAACAAAATGAAGTGATGAGAGTGGGCATCTCTGTCTTGTCTCAGATATTGGAGGAAAAGCTTTCAAGTTTTCACAATTGCATAAGATGTTCCATGGACAGCAGGAAGGAAGTATCACCAGAGTTCCTAAATATGTATTTTGAAATGCATGATATTTCACCTTATATAAATAAAATAAGACATTTAAAAAGATGCTATTTATGGGTTTACCATACATAGATTTTGTTGTGGTGAAGTATAGATTCTCTTCATAATGGTATTGAATTATGTTTCCCTGATAATTAATGGTGTATCTTCTCATGCGCTTAATGGATATTTGTGCGTCTTCCTTGCAAAAATGTGTAGCCAGATCCTTTGCCCATTTTAACAGTTTGCATGCTTAGTGTTTTTGCTTAAGTTAGATATATTTATATATCTTAGATATTGCTTACTGGCTAGATGAATTGCAAATATGTCCTCCAATTCTCGGAGTCTTGTCTTTCCAGTTTCTTGATAATGTTCTTTGTTACACAAAACACTTCTAATTTTAATGAAATCAATTTTTGTTGCTATTGCTTGTATTTTTTTTGCATCATATATAATAAAGTGTTGCCTGACACACGGCATTCACCCTCTGTTTTCTTCTAGTAGTTGTTTTTTAACGTATTTTTATTTTGAATTTTGAATTGTGGTACAATTTTGTATAGGCTGGAATTCGCCCCGAGACTCCCACCCCCCACCCCGTCGGATTTTTCCCATTTTGTTACATCTTTCGTCTGGATGCTGGGATCTTCTAGCAATTTTATACTTTTAGTTCTTACATGTAGGTTGATGATCTACCCTGAGGGTTTTTTTTTTTAATGTATGGTATGAGGTAGAGATTCAACCACATGTTTTCAGATGTGTGAGCCTAGAAATCTTGCAGCATTTATTGAAAAGATTGAGTTTTTCCTTGTCGAAAAAATAGCATCCTTGTCAATAACCAAATGATCCAAGATGCGTGGGTTTGCTTCTGTTCTGACAGTTGTATGCACTGATCTACATGTCTGTCCTTACACTAGTCCCCGCAGTCATTAGTACTGTGCATTCGTAGTAAGTTCTGAATACAGAAATGAACTCCTCCAACTTCGCTCTTTCTTCTCAAGGGTTTGTTGTTGTTTGTTTTTTAACTACTATGGGTACTTTGAATTTTCATATGATTTTAGGATAAAGTTGACAGTTTATACTGAAAAATCATTCGGATTATGATAGGTACTGTGTTAAATCCATGGTTCAATTTGCATACTATTGCCATCTTAAAAATATTAGATCTTCCAATCCCTCAATATACCTTTTCACATGTTTAGATATCCCTTCATTTCCTTTCAGAAGTATTTGAGACCCATTCTTCCCTTTCCCTAAAGGAATTCCTGGCTTCTGGCTTCAGCTTGACTATCCCCAGCTATTGCAAGCATTTGAGAAGTGGATAGAGGATCTTAATCTTTCTTTCTCTCTCCCTCTCTCTAATTTTGCCTTTCAAACAAATAAATATTTTAAAAATTCAATACAACTAAAAAGAAAACTCTGGTTAAATATTTTCCACAAATAAAAATGATATTGCACTTCATATACTGAATTTAGGGTCCCTGTTTTATAAAAACATCAAGGGACCAGTGCTGCGGTATAGCAGCAGGTAAAGCTGCCATCTGCAGTACAGGAGTGCTATATGGGTGCAAATTCAAGTCCTAGTGGCTTCATTCTTCTTTTTAACTTTTTTTTTAAAAAAGATTTATTTATTTTATTACAAAGTCAGATATACAGAGAGGAGGAGAGACAGAAAGGAAGATCTTCCGTCCGATGTTTCACTCCCCAAGTGAGCCGCAAAGGGCTGGTGCGCGCCGATCCGATGCCAGGAACCAGGAACCTCCTCCGGGTCTCCCACGCGGGTGCAGGGTCCCAAAGCTTTGGGCCGTCCTCGACTGCTTTCCCAGGCCACAAGCAGGGAGCTGGATGGGAAGTGGAGCTGCCGGGATTAGAACCGGCGCCCATATGGGATCCCGGCACTTCCAAGGCGACGACTTTAGCCGCTAGGCCATGCCGCCGGGCCCCTTTTTAACTGTTTTAAAATTTGATTTTAGTTTTGCTGATGTTTACGTAGTTGAGAAAAATGTATGCCCATGTGGACCACTGATTAGGGTGAAAAGGGTCCAGGAATAGAAGAAAGTGGATGATAACCACTGTTTCCAACTTTCTTTTTCTTCTTCCTATATCTGGGGGAGTAGGGAAGAGAAGGGGAGAAGCCACACCCAACATGCTAACCACCTCAGTACCAGGTGTTGGGGACAGCCATCCACTGTCATCCCAGGGTCCCCGATGTGGAGCATGTTCCCGGGGTACCACTCAAGTGGTTTCAACAGTTCTGAAATGCTGTTGATTTGGTTGCTGAAAGGTGGAGGAAATCCTTCCAAGGTTCACTGGCTGACATAGTCCACCCTAGAGTTTCCATTTGCCCAGGTATTTGCTGTCAACAGTTGGCTGGGAGAGCTGTCCAATTTGTTCTGCCCTTCACCCTCTGCTATGGTAGTAAATGTCCTCTGCAAGCCCCAATGGACTGCCATATTCCCCGTGTGTATCTGAGCATGCTGTCCACTGAACAGGCTTCAGCAACTGAGGAGGCCCAGTTCTGACACACACATTCCACGGTCAAACAACAGATCCTGCAATTCTCCCCAAAGTTGGAATTGTGAGTCCAGTGGTTCAGCTGGGGGGATTTCTTTTCTTTTTTTTTTTTTTTTAAGATTTATTCTTTTTTTTTTTTAAAGATTTATTTTATTTTTATTACAAAGTCAGATATACTGAGAGGAGGAGAGATAGAGAGGAAGTGGAGCTGCCGGGATTAGAACCCGCAGCCATATGGGATCAAGGCGAGGACCTTAGCCACTAGGCCACGCTGCCGAGCCCAAGATTTATTCATTTTTATTACAGCCAGATAAACACAGAGGAGGAGAGACAGAGAGGAAGATCTTCCATCTGATGATTCACTCCCCAAGTGAGCCGCAACGGGCCGATGTGCGCCGATCCGAAGCCGGGAACCTGGAACCTCCTCCAGGTCTCCCACGTGGGTGCAGGGTCCCAATGCATTGGGCTGTCCTCAACTGCTTTCCCAGGCCACAAGCAGGGAGCTGGATGGGAAGCGGAGCTGCCGGGATTAGAACTGGCGCCCATATGGGATCCCGGGGCGTCCAAGGCGAGGACTTTAGCCGCTAGGCCATGCCGCCGGGCCCAGCTAGGGGGATTTCTTGAGAAACCTCATTTGAGGTGATCCCAGACCTGACTCCTGTGTGTGCCAGTTGGTCTAGCTCAGTCCATCACCCACATCAGCCTGCACATACTCTGGTGGTTGTAGTTGCTGGGTCAGTTCTGTCTACAGCCCCATTTCATACACAAGCTAGTAGATGCTGTGGCCCAGCTCAATCCTACGCACTACACACTTGACCCTCAAGTACACCAGCAGGACCTGTAGTCCAGTCAGAGCAACCCCCAATAACCCCTACCAGGCCCAGTTCAGCCCTTGTTCCTACACATATTAGTATGTGCTCTGATGCTCTGATATGGACCAGATGTTCTGGTCCATCCCACATCCCTCTCAACTTTCGCACATACCAATGGGTGCTGCAACCTAGGTCAGCCCAAAAGACCCCACTATCCAGTCCACACTTATGCTGCTGGGTGCTACGCCAGTCCGGCCAGGTCCACCACCAACCCTGGTTCCCATGCTCATAGGTGTGAGCTGCAGCCCATTTGAGGGATACCCAGTTTCCCTACTAAGCCCACTCCCAGCCATGGGTCTTACACTTTTCAGATGGTTCATCAGTCTAGCATGATAAGACCCAGCATTTGCCAGTTGATGCCGTGGCAAAGTCTAATCAGTTTGCACTTACTCTGGCTCATGCATGCACCAGTGGATACAGTCGCATAGCCTAGCCTAGTTCTTCCTGTAACCCGCTCACATGCATGCCAACAGGCGTTGTAGCTCTACCTAGCCTGATCTGCCCCCAGTCCCAGCTCTCATGCTCACAAGTAGGAGCAGAGGTGGCCAGGAGGGGAGTTCTTGCTGTCCTCCTACAATGCTTGCCTTCCCCTTCCTTCCCACTCCCCCCCAAAATCTTACATGTGTTGGTAGGTGCTACAGCCCAGACTGGTATGGCCTGCCTTATGTCAGCATTTGCTGATGGATGTTGAACCCTGGTTCAGACCTGGCCTACCTCAAGTTACAGGTGCTGCAGACTAGCCCAACCCAGCCAGCCCCCAGTCCCAGAACTAATGTGAACTGGCTGGTGTTGCTGCCCAAGCCAGCCTGCATCCTGTCCTGGTTCTCACATCTATCACTAGGGGCTATGAACTAGCTGAGCATGGGCCTGACACAATAGCTTAGCGGCTAAATTCCTCGCCTTGCACAAGCAGGGTTACCATATGGGTGCCGATTCTAATCTCAGCAGCCCAGCTTCCTATCCAACTCACTGTGGCCTGGGAAAGCAGTCGAGGACAGCCCAAAGCCTTGGGACCCTGCACCCATGTGGAAGACCCAGAAGAGGTTCCTGGTTTCAGATCGGCGCAGTTTCAGCCATTGCAGCCACTTGGGGAGTGAATCAACAGATGGAAGATCTTCCTTTCTGACCATCCTTCTTTATGTATATCTGACTTTTCAATAAAAATAAATAAATCTTGGGCCCAGTGCAGTGGCATAGCAGCTAAAGTCCTCACCTCGCACACACCAGGATCCCATATGGGCGCCGGTTCTAATCCTGGCGGCTCTGCTTCCCATCCAGCTCCCTGCTTGTGGCCTGGGAAAGTAGTCGGGGATGTCCCAGAGCCTTGAGACCCTGCACTTACATGGGAGACCCAGAGAAGGCTCCTGGTTCCTGGCTTTGGATCAGCACAGCTCTGGCCATTGCGCATTTATTCACTTGGAGAGTAAATCATCAGACAGAGGATCTTCCTCTCTATCTCTCCTCCTCTCTGTATACGTGACTTTCCAATAAAAATAAACAAATCTTTAAAAAAATGAAATAAAACAAATTTTTGCAAAAAAGAAAGAAAAAGAAAGGAAGGAAGGAAGGAAGGAAGGAAGGAAGGAAGAAAAAGAAAGGAAGGAAAGAAAGAAAGAAAGAAAGAAAGAAAGAAAGAAAGAAAGAAAGAAAGAAAGAAAGGAAGAAAGGAAGAAAAGAAGCTGGTTGAGTTCATTCTGGCCCTAGACCTTCTGGTGGGGTGGCATGCTGACTTGAAGCCCTGCCCACCCATCCATGACCCCAAAGCCAGTCATTTGGCACACTTGCCGGCCTGGCACCCCACCTCTCCTCTAGGCCAGAACTCAAGCATGTTAACGAGTTCCACAAGCCCTGTACACCAGCACACCACACCATCATGCCAGTCTAGCGCCCTAATTCCTCCACTGCTTCATTTCTGATACGGTTCCTTCACAATATGTCTGCGAAAGCAGTAGAAGATGGTTCAAGTGCTTGGGCCTCTTCACACACGTTAGCGACCTGGAAGAGTCTCCTGGCTTCTGGCTTCAGGCTGGCCCGACGATGGCCATTGCAGTCATTTGGGGAGTGAAACAGGATGAAAGATCTTTCTCTGACTCTCCTTGTCTCTGTAACTCTCTTTAAAAATGTATTTATTTTTAACTGGAAAGGCAGATTTACAGAGATAAGCAAAGAAAACAATGCTTTAAATTGCAAAAGCATTCAACAAATTTATAAAATGCAAAACCGTGAAGTACACTTTTCTCATTAGATGAACAAAGTACCCCCAATGCAGGCAACTACCTAGATTGCCTTGTACCTAGGCAGGTGTTACACTGTTGGGAGAAAAGCAGCCAGTAGCTTGCAGGCACTCTGGGCCTAGTTAGTTAACTATACTAGTATGCCAGCATAGTTGCTGAATTCTTTTACTATTTGAAAGATACGTAGGGAGAATGGGGAATACCAGGCCAGGTTTTCATGTAGGGGGTACGGCAGATCACCTGAGGAAGGGGATCCAGGGACATGTTGGAATAGGAGTGGAATTGGAATGGCAGCATCCCCTACTGCCCCTTGGCTCACACAAAAGCTGGGGCTGGGGAGCACACCTGGCTGGGCTAGGCTGCAGTACCCACCCTCAAGTGTCCAAGCAGGGTGTGGGCCGCATAAGACTAGGCCACAGCACCCTCCAGAATGCAAGAGAATCACATCTGGGCGCAAATTCTATAGGGGAATTGTGGGCTCACCCTTGTAGGACTACAACACCTGCCAGTTTATGCAGAGCTGGGGCTGGTGACAAACAGCCAGGCTAGACCACAGAACTCACCTGACAGGAACCTACCTAACACTCATGCGAGCTGAGGCTGGGAGGTCAGATTGGGCCAGGCTGCAGCACCCGCCGGTACACACAAAAGCCAGGACTGAGGGTAGACCATGTCAAGTAGGGTTGCGGCATCCACCAGCACATGTGAAATCCAGGACTGGGAGCAATTCTGGTAAGGGAATGTAGAAAACTCTCCCCTAGGAGGCTGCACCTCCCACTGGGAAACACAATGGCTGGGATGGAGGTGGAGCAGGCCAGGCAGCCTGCAGCACTCTTCAACATTTGTGTGGACCTGGTCTTGGGGCAGGCCAGGCTAGGCCAGGCCTTAGCACCTGCTGGCATGAAGAAGAGCAAGGAGAGCGTGTGGGCTGTGCCGAGCAAAAGCTAGGCTGCAACATCCACCAGCAAAAGCTGAGACTGCAGGCAGGCCTTGCCAGACTGGGTTGAAGCACCTGCCAGCGTACACAAGACACGGGACTTGGAACAGGCCTGGTAGGAGAAATTTGGGGACTCCCCTGCTAGGCTGCAGCTCCCACTTATAAGCACAAGAGCCAGGTCTGTGGGCAGACTGGTCTGGGTAAAGCTTCAACACCCATCAGCAGGCATGTGAGCCGGGTGCAGGGGTGGGACAGACTAGGTTAGATCCCAGCAGCCCACTGGCACTTGCAAAAGCCAAAATGGATGTGGGACAGGCCGGGCTATGCAGTGGTACCAACTGGTTCACATAAGGGCTGGGCCTGGGAGTGGACCAAGCAGGGCTAGGCTGTAATACTCACCAGCAAGAGCTGGAATGAGTGCAGACCAGTCAGGTTAGGCTGCAGTACACTCTGGTGAGTGCTAGGATTGACAGGCCATGTCAGGTTTGGCTACCACACTCACTGGTGCCCCAAGAGACAGAATGGGTGCAGGTCAGGCAGGCTAGGCTGCAGCACCCACTAGCAAGTGCTGGGACTGGGTGCGAGTCTCATCAGGGTTGGACCAAAGTACCCCCTGGCAGGCATAGGAAGTGGAGCTAGGAACAGGCCTGGTAGGGGAACTGTGGGCACTCCCCTGCTGGGCTACAGATCCCACTAGTGCACATGAGAACCAGCCCCCTGTCAGCATAAGTGTGGGCCAGGTCTGGGAGTGAGGCATGCTGAGCTAAGCCACAGCACCCATGGGAGATGAGATGAGATGCAGGACAAACCAGGCTAGGCTGCAGCACATACCAGCATATGCAAAAACCAGGACTAGAAGTGGGCCTGGTGTGGGTTATTGGAGGTTGCCCCAACTGGACTGTGGCACCATGGTGTGTATGAAGACTGGGCCTCTGGCGGGCTGTCTGGGTTAGGCAACAGCACTCATCAGCTTGCTTGAGAGATGGGGCTGGGGCAGAACTGACCAGACAGCTGCATCCAATGGTATGTGTATTGGCTGGTGCAGGTGATGGACCGAATCTGACCCTGCACTAGCTGACGCACACAAGAGTCAAGTCTGAGGTTGTCCCACTTGGGAAACCAGGTGGCTAGATTCAAACTTTGGACTGTGTGTGTCAAGACTGTGCCTCTTCAGTTGCTGATGCCTGTGCAGTCGACAGCATGCCCAGATGTACACGGGGGACATAACAGGCAGCTTATCTAGGCCAGTATAGGATGATGAGTGCCTCATCAGAGGATGAAAAGCAGAACAGGTTGGATCACTCCCCTGGCCAAGCCTTGCAACATGTTCCTGGCCCTGCAGATGCGCTAAGGTGGACTTGCTCAGCCAATCGCCAGGACCAGAACCAGTGCTGTGATACGGCATGCAGGTTTCCTAAGCTGCTATCTTCATTGCTGTGCCAAATGCCCACCCATCCCACCACTTGGTTTTGGAACCTAGCACAGTGTAGGGAACTGAGTTGCCAACACACATTCACTGAAGGAGGGCTTCCACTCCGGGCCACGGGGCTTCAACAAGTAAGAAATTTTAATGCTTCACCCACAGCAACCTCCCCCCACCCACCACTAAATGATTGATTGCACAGTAATGACTGCATGCTCCGCAGCCCAGGGGCAGAGGGAAAAATGACCAGCTCTTGCCCCTCTGCTCCTCAAGGCCCATCTGGATGGAGGGGAGGGGAGGAGGGGGACAGAAATCCTGAACAAAAGAGACTGAGTGGCTGGTGACTTTTCGGATGACTGGGTTTAATGGGAACAGACATGACACTCGCTGTTAGCCTACGTGTTGAATGGTGGGAAGCAATCAAAGGAAACTCAATAAGGTCAGATTTGTGATTGACTAAGATCACTCTGGCTGCAGTGTGGGAGAGGGATTGCAAAGTCAGTGGGGAGTCTCATCAAGCGCATCCCATAGTTATCCAAGGGAAAGTGACTGGGGTTGGGGAAAGCGAGGTTGGAGTCAAAGGAGAGGGAGGGGGCAGACAAAA
The DNA here is from genome assembly GCF_030435755.1 of Ochotona princeps. Lineage (NCBI taxonomy): Eukaryota > Metazoa > Chordata > Mammalia > Lagomorpha > Ochotonidae > Ochotona > Ochotona princeps. The sequence goes on from NC_080865.1 coordinate 45,741,139, forward strand.
AACGAGATCTCTAAGGGGAAGGGGGAGCGCCTTTATCCTCAGAAAGCAGCCACTGATGCTGAAACCCAAGAGCTGAAAGGAAAGGAAAGTCTGTGCAAGGAGCTGGCAGGGGAAGCGATTGAGAGTATGATGGAACGCTCTTGGTGAACTCAGCGGGCCAGGAGGCAAGGTCAGCCCCCAGGCGTGGCAGGAACAGTAGTGGGCTGCTGGGTCAGGGACACTGAGAAGGCTTTCCAGGCAGCAGAGTTCAGGAACCATGAGTTTCTGGTGTATCTCAGTAGGCAGGACTGGGGCACTTCTTTCTGAGCAAAAGTCACAGAATGTGGCGATTAGGATATGGGTGCTTCCTTTTGCTGAGCAGAAAGTACGTGGCCATGCCAGAGGGGTGAAGGAGAGGGTGGCGATAGGCACAGACTGTGCTTTCAGGAGGTCGGGCAGAAAGGAAATACAGCAGAGAGGTAGGACTGTGGCTTGAGGAGTAGGCAGACGAGGGATAGCTTGTGCTTGTTTTTAAGATAGGAGAGACACTGAGGCCTAAAAAGTTGTATCCATAGTCATGTGTGGATTCTTTCATTTCTATACAATTTATTTTATTGGAAAGGCAGAATTACAGAGAGAGAGGAGAAGGAGATCTTACATCTGCTGGTTCATTCCCTAATGACTGTAATGGCTGGGGCTGGGCCAATCGAAAGTCGGGAGCCAGGAGCCTTCCCTGGGTTTCCCTAGTGGGTACAGGGTCCCAAGCACTTGGGCTGTGCCCCCTCCACTGCTCTTCCAGGACATTAGCACAGAGCTGGGATGCCCCCAAATGGCTGCAACAACCAGGACTGGGCCTATTTAAAGCCAGGAGTCTCAACCAGGTCTCCGACATGGGAGGTAGGGACGCAAGCACTTGGGTCATCTTCTGCTTCCTCCTTCTCCAGGCACATTAGCAGGGAGCTAAATCAGAAGGGCAGCAGCCAAGGCCATTGCAGGTGGGAGCTTCACATACTAAGCCACAAAACCAGTCCCGAATTCGGAAATTTTGCTAAATGAGTGGCTTATAGCTTGTCTTGTCACAGGTATAAAGTGGGTAACCATATGGGATAATCATCACACATCTTACCATGTGTTACATTCATTACATATAATAAAATTTATTTTTAAGACAAAAAATAAAATGTGGGACAATATTTGTAGATCAGTTAAAACAGTACTGGCACATAGTAAATGTTCAATACTTCTTGGATACTGTATTTAAGCAAAAATCACATGCAGGGTGTGATTGGAGCCAATTTTTTTTCCTTTCTCAGTGGTTCATAATGTGATGAGCTTTTGATTTTGGTAAATTGGCTTCCTTGTAATGAAAGCGGTGATATATGCCTTTTTAAAAAAAAGTACACTTTGAAAAAGTACACTAGTATTTTTTGGAGAAAAAAATCCCCAGAAAATAAATCAAAGAAGAGGCTTCATTACTGTGCAGCAGGCTAAGCTGTAGTCTGTGACACTGGCTTCCCATGCCAGGAAGTTGGTTTAAGTCCCAGCTGCTCCATTTCCCATCCAGCACCCTGCTAGTGCACCTGGGAAAGCAGCAGATGGCACAAGTGCTTGGGCTCCTGCATGCACATGGGAGATGCAGATGAATCTCCTGGTTCCTCACTCCTGACTCCTGGTTTGCCTGAGCCTGGTCCTGGCCATTGTGACCATTTGGGAGTGAACCAGGAAATAAGAAATCTTGCTCTTGGAGCAGTGTGGTGGCTCAATTGGCTAATTTGCCTCCAAGCAATGACATCCCATATGGGTGCCAGTTCATGTCCCAGCTGCTCCACTTCCCATGCAGCTCCCTGCTTGAAGACTGGGAATGCAGTAGATGAACCAAAGCCTTGGGACCCTGCACCCATGTTGGAGACCTGGAAGAGCTCCTGGCTTCGGATCAAGTCAACTCTGGCCATTGCAGCCTCTTGGGGAATGAACCAGCAAATGGGAGGTCTTTCTCTCTGTCTCTTTGCTCTGTAAGTCTGTCTTTCCAGTAAAAATGTAAAAATCTTTGAAAACAATGAAGGAAGGAAGAGAGGGAGGAAGGGAGGGAAAGAGAGCAGACAGAGAGAAAGAAAGAAAGAAAGAAAGAAAGAAAGAAAGAAAGTCACGACTTTACAAGTATCTTTATTCCCTTTTGTACTCAACATTCTGGTGCGTATCATCCCAATTTTTTTCGGTTCATCCAATAATGTGTGTATACAACATGGGGTCAGGCATGTATTTTTACTGTGCTTTTACTTTTCATGTCTTGGGTCCGGCACGGTAGCCCAGCGGCTAATGTCCTCTCCTTGAATGTGTTAGGATCCCATACAGGCACCGGTTCTAACCTGGCAGCCCCAGTTCCCATCTAGCCCCCTGCTTGTGGCCTGGAAAAGCAGTCAAGGACGGCCCAAAGTTTTGGGACCCTGCATCCATGTGGGAGACCTGGAGGTAGCTCCTGACTTCTGGCTTCGGATTGGTGCAGCTCTGGCTGTTGCAGTCACTTGGGGAGTGAACCATCAGATGGAAGATCTTCCTCTCTGTCTCTCCTCCTCTCTGTATATCTGACTTTCCAATAACAATAAATAAATCTTTAAAAAAAATTTTTTTCATGTCTTTTGATACCTGGGGCTGATTACACTAATATACTTAACTACCTTCACACTCCCAGTCAGAACCACACAGAAACCTGTTCCTAGCTATGCGGCCTCCAGGAAACAGGAGCCCTAGGCCTTCTGTCTGCTGACAGGGAGTGCAGACATCTTGTTGGAGCCTATGATTCTAAGGACTTCAAGTTTCTAGATGCCCGCATAGAGCTCAGTTTCTCTTTTCAGGGAGGTTGGTTCTTCCAGAGGTTGGTTCACTCCCCAAATGCTTGCAATGTCCCGGCCATAGCCTGGATCTTCTTCTGACTCTCCCACATGGGTGTAAGATCCCAAGCACTTGGGTCATCCTCCGCTGATTTCCCAGGACACAAGCAGGAATTTGCATCAGAATTGGAGCAGCCAGGATAGGAAGCAGCACCCATATGGAGTGCCAGCAGCTTTACGTGCTATGCTATGGTGCAGGTTCACAAATACTTTTTCTGACAGATTTTAATCTACTGCCCTCTTTGCTTCATGGAGTGTAGTCCCTGTGTTAGCTCTTTTCGGTCCTCTTTTGCTTTGGTGTCACAAACCCAAATGCTGGACGCAGCGAGTCACATAGGAAGTCTTTATTCGGCACAGAGGAAGACGGCCGCAGGGAAAGGAGAGAAAGCAGCGAGCAGAAGAGAAGGCACACACACAGGAGCATGCCTTTACGGCTGGGGGCAAGTATTGGGAACACGGGGCTGTGAGAGATTGGTGGATAGGACCATCAGAGCTGCGGGGGGATTGGTAGATGCGGCAGTAGGCGTGTACTAGGGGGAGGGGCCACAAAGGATTGGTGAACAGGGCGGTCATGTTCAGTGCCATGAGGTTACTGCAGATTGGTGGAAACAAGGTTAAAAGTTATAGCAGATTGGTGGAGAACAGAGTTTCCAGGTTACAGCGGATTGGTGGACAACAAAATTTGAGCCTAAAGCATGCGAAGCTTACAAAAGTGAACCCGAGAAGGAAACCAAGACCTAGGGGGAAGCAGGTATTAAAAATGGCGGGCCTAAAATGGCAGGGTCTTATCAATCTTCAGGCCGATGTTCAAGTCACCTCTCACACGCTGGGACAGTGGCATCAACATCGGAGAACTTGTTAACAATGCAACATTTGGGCCTCATACTAGTCCAGAATCTGAACTTCAGCAAACTTTCTAACCAAACCTCAGTAGAGAAAATTAGAACAGCATCGAACCTGGTGACCTCCATGGGAACCTTTGGTTCTCAAAACGGTTATTTCCCTACATATTCTTGAACAGTAGAAACTGCTAGAACATTCTCCCCCAAAAGTTTGACCATTCATTTATGCATCATCCTATTTCATGGACTGCACTGAGTTCTGTAAGTGAACAGAAGGCTCTATGCCTTCCTCAGATCTCAGTGGGTCACATTCAAATGTTCAGTATGGTTGGGATCAGGCTCAGCGGCCAGAGGGCAAAGACTGAGTTAAAAGTGTACGCAGGTGGGGCTCGGCAGCGTGGCCTAGTGGCTAAGGTCCTCGCCTTGATCCCATATGGCTGCTGGTTCTGGTCCCGGCGGCTCCACTTCCTCTCTATCTCTCCTCCTCTCAGTATGTCTGACTTTGTAATAAAATAAATCTTTTAAAAAAAAAAGTGTACGCAGGTATATCCAAAGTTGAGAGTGAATCACATTGTTTGGGCAATGCAGACAAAAGGACAAATTCCCACCAGCAGGTGAGGGACCATAGCTACAGAAGGTTTCTGCTGCTGAGTTCTAGATAGCTTCTGAAGTCAGAGAACCTTCTACCCAAATCACTGACCACTGACATCAGTTCAACAGCTGACTAATGAAAGGGTTCTCAATTATAAAGCATTGTTTCATAGCAGTAAATTATGTCACTTATGTATTTTCATAAATCATAGCAGAAAACATATCTTTTCTTTCAATGTAAGTACTTAGTCCTCTGATGCAGCTAATGATGAAATAGGGATAGAAGCAAGAAAGAAAGATGTGAGAACAGGGAAAGGGACAGACAAGCAAAGAAGCCCTCCACCCAAAGACATAGATAAAACATGGAACTGGACTTTGACATTGCTGTAATAATCTCACATAGGATATGACCCTATTTGTTCACAAAATCACTATTAGAAGCCTTCCTTTTCTGTGTCAGGTGCTGAGCATTTTAAAGGGAGCACAATAGGGAAGGTTCCTGCCCTTCAAGAGTCTACATGTTTAGTGCGGGAGCGAGACAGAACTCCATCACACAAACCACCATTACCGTGAGTTTCCTAATGCTGCTGCTACCCACCACTAGCCAAGTGGCTGCAAACATTACACAGGCTTTATCTTACACTTCCATGGGATAGAAATATCATCGTGTCTCACTGAGCTAAACCCAAGGTGTTCCCAAAGCTGCATTCCTTTCCCTTTCCAGCTTCCAGAATCACCCACACTCCTTGCTCATGGCCCTACTCCTCCATTGTCAAAGCCTAGTAAACAAAGCAAAGTTGCAATTCTCTGAGCCTGTCTCCCTTTTCCACTTTTAAGGACGTCTGTGATTACAACGGGCCCAGCAAGATCATCCAAAGGAATCTCCCCATCTCAATGTCAAATGGCTAGCAATCTTAACTCCACCTGCAACCTTAATTCTCCTCCTGCCTACATAAAGTAACATATTCATGGTTTCTGGAGATCAGGACAGAACATTTTGGAGAGACCATTTTGCCCACCACGCTACCTAACTGCAAATTATCCATTGCACTAGTGCCTTACATGGGGGCTGTGACTTGTCATACACACATGCATGGCATTCCCTAACACCAATCCTAAATTTCGCCCTTTGCTGACTCCATGTATTGGTTGGCTGCTTCTTCTGCCTCAGATACCTTCTTTCCTTTCTTTCCTTATTTTTATTTTTCATGATACACTTCCTTAGACTCAGGGATTTTTCCTCCCACTTTCCTTCTCCCCACTCTCCCCGCTTTCCCCTACATGATAACACGGCAATCGCAAATCCTAAAAAGAATGAAATTCTACCATTTGCAACAAAACGATTCCAACTAGAGAACACTAATTCTCAGTGAAACAAGTCAATCCCAAAAGGACAAATATCATATGTCCTCTCTGATATAAGGCTGCCAAACCAGCTTCCCGTGAATGCACCCGGGATGCAGTAGGTGATGGCCCAAATGCGTGTGTCCTTGACATCCATGTGGGCATCCATGTGAACCCAGATGGGCTTCCTGGCTTCTGGCTTCAACCTGGTCCTGTCCTGGCTGTTACAGCCATCTGGGGAGTGGATCAATGAATAGAAGATCCCTGTCATTTTGCCTTTCAAATAGGTCATTTAAAAAGCAAACGAACAACAGCAGCAACAAAAACCCCAGACACATGCTCAGAATCCCAGCTCTTTAGTTAGCTGTGTGACACTGGGCAAATCACTTCACTATTTTAAACCTGTTTTTCCATCTGCACAACAGGAGGAGCAACAGCGACTGGTTACCATGCCTGGAATGTGACAGGCAGCCCCTAAATCTTGATTTCGCTGGGAGAGACAACTCAGACATGAAGTATTTTGTCCGAGTTTGCACAGATAGAACCAGTACCTCCAAATTCTGTTGTACCAAAATCATTTTGCTGTGTTTGTTCTTCGGAAATCTACAGATCAGTGGTGGCCCATGAGGCTCCCCTCTGTCACTCAGGAACAGCGACCTCTATTCTAATAGAGGTCTGTTTAGTGACACAGAGAATTCTGTTGTTTTTTTTTTTTCCTTGTGAATCCATCAACATTTATCATTTGAAGTAGACGTTGTCTTAGCATTTAGTACATAAACATGCCAGGCCCAGTCTGAGAAGGGTTGAAGTGAGTCCACTGGGAAGTGAGATCCAGAGAGTCGAACAGAGCCCGTAGGTCCTATTGATCTACATTGTGCTGAGTGTGGTGAGAGAAAAACCTTTCAGGCAAGCCTCAATGTTCCTCTGAAGCAAAAGCCTGCAGCCAGCACTCTGCATGCTGAATTCAAAGCTTAGGGAATGTGCCCTGAATCTTCCCATTTCATTCTTGTCACTCACACAAGGATTTGTTTCGCTTTCATTTTTGTCCACATATTTCTCCACTCCCAACCACCAGTTTCCATTTTAGAACTTACTTCAGTCCCAATTATTCTGAAAATTGGCTTAACGTGGTCTGGCAGATTGGAAAAAAAAAAAGAAAAAAGGAATTGGCATTTCAGTGTGACAGGAGATACCTGAGTGGAGTGCACCCTGAACTGCAACGGAAGCTGGAAGACCTGAGAGCCCGTGGGTAGGCCTTTTTCTTCTCTGGGCCTCTGTTGACCAGGTTCCAGGGGGAGAGGCTGGGCCACGTGCGCTCTGTCATGATTCTAAGGGATCCGCACTACACACACTTCAGTTATTAGAAAATCAGGGGTTAGGTGCGTTTGTGGTAGAGCCAGTGGGAATGGGTGGGGTGGGGTGGGATGTGCGTTGGAGGAGGGGAAAAGCAATTACAGATAGGCAGCTTTGTGAGCTTTAACACATACTGGAATAGTGTGTGGAGAATGTGGGAAGAGAAGGGGAACGGCCACTATGAGGGGAAAAGGCTTCCTTTGTTGGAAAGGGTTAAGTTCCAAGCAAATTTGCATCACTAGTGCAGTTGGAGCCCACCCTCTCCCTGCTGTGAAGTTGAAGGTGAACAGACCTGCGATGATTCTGAACTTTTTTCAAATTTGCTTTTGTTTTCGTTGAAATGTATTCAGCAGGCTGAAACAGGATTCTACCTGCTTTGTTACTGGCATGTGGGGACAAGTAGCTACAAAACAATTTTACTTTCACTCTATCAGTTTTCTTAGTTTTTGTTATGCTCTGACTATAAAACCTACACCTCAAGTTTTACCCAAAAGTCCACAAAAATATTGCCTCCTACTCACCGTGAATTTCATCTAGACCAGATGGTTTAAATGGCGCTCTGATTTGGCTTTACCGTTTTGAACAACTGAATGCAAACTGGCAAGGATTGCTTAGAAGCAGACTTCACAAAAACCAATTTATATTTCCTTTGATGCTTCATTATGTTCATAACCCTTCCAGGCTACCAAAATTTAATAATCAGATTCTTCACCATGTTTTTCCACTTTCTGCAATGAGCTGCAGAGGCATTAAGAGACACAGCTATGGGAGTGCCTCTGGGCAAAAGATAAAGGAGGTTACAGCTAGTGGAAGTGGTAATTAGAGCCAATTACAACTTGACTTATCTGCTTTGTCATTAAAATGCCTGTCAGACCTCTCATTTTTCTAAACAGAGAAAAAGAAAAGGTATAGCTTAGCGGGGGAGAGGGTTAGCCAAAGGGAAGGGATTTCGGTGCTATTCATAAACTCCCTCTGTAACTTTAGACAAATAACATTGCCTTTTGGCTTCAGACTCTGTGTTGCTTGTTCACAGTTGAACTCTGGGAGCTGAGAGGGACTTAAGAAATCAATCACCTGGTCCAGTCCCCTGCCTTCAAGCAGAAAAGCTATCATTATAGTCTCACTTTTTTTTTAAACAAATGAGACATGAAAGACTCATAGAATCTAGGTTAATTATAATATACCTTCTACCTCCTAAAGTGCAACGGATTTGATTTTGGCCTTTTAGCTTAATTGTCACAGAATGTAACTATTCTCCACACAACTCAAACAGAACAGCCGTACACCGGTTAACATGTAATAGCCACAAAACATTTTCAGAACATTAGCTCTTTGATTTGATAAAGTAGTACAATTACACTCAACTTCAATGAGGCAATCTCACTTCCTACCAGTTTAAGGTTGTAACAAATAAAAAAAAAATTGAGGAAGAACACTACTAATGGACATGACCAAATTCTAAAGTGAAATTAGAGTAAGTCAAATTCTGTGTATAAAATTTTAAAATCCTTAACAGAGTCAAACTCCTTGGGGGAGTTAAAATGATAAGCTTTTCTTTAAAATGCCATCTTCAAGTTGACTACCTACACCTCTAATGATTTTTTTCCCTTTGTTCTTTAAATTGACTTGTCTGGCCCCTGAATGCCTGGACTCATTATCTATCCTCCTGTCTCCAATCTTTCTTTACCTTGCATTTTAACCCATTCAAATTACCCCCACCCAAATCACCATCTTCACCTGCTACTTTGAACACATCATCTGCCTCACGAACCCTTGTTATCCTCTATATTGAATTACTCATTCAGGACTTCAGAGCCATAAATCCACTCGTCTGGTCTCTTTCCCCATTCCTCCCTACCTTTGTTCTTTTTTCACTACTACACTTTCTCTTGATATACCTGAAATGAATCCCATCCTTTCATCTGATAAGCAATCTCTTCACGGTTCTTGAAAACTAACACGTGTTTGATGTGAGGACTATAGGGATGGGGCTGGGTATTCAGAATAAGCAATGTCTCTTAGCAGTCACTTGATAGTGAAAAGACTAGCTTAGCTCCCTGCCTTCCATGTTCCATGCAGGAGGGGGGGTAAGGCACAATGTTTGGAAGCAGTATATGTGAGAGAGTAGTTGGACCGACTGTGAGAAGTCTTGATTACCAGAGGGTCTGTCTGCAGCTAACCTAAAACTGCCTCACCCTGTCACTCCTTCAATTAAAGTTGTAACCTTATCCTTAATAGCCAGCTTCAATTTATATACCTTTTCCTTGGCGAAGTCATATGCATTCATCACTACCAAAAAGATCATTGGGACCTGCATAGTAGCACAGTGGGTTAACTCCCCGCCTACAACACCAGCACCCCACAGGTGCACAGTTCAAGTCCTAGTTGCCCCACTTCCTATCAGGCAAACATGCTCAAGCCCCTGCAGCCAGGTGGCAAGCAGACCCAGGTGCAAATTCGGGATTCTGGTTTCTGTCTGCCCCTGGCCCAGTCACTGTAGCCGTCTCGGGAGTAAACGAGCAGATGGGAGCTCTTTTTCTGTAACTTTGCCTTTCGAATAAATCTTAAAAAAAACAGAAAAAGAAAAAACAACGCTGAGCAGCCCTTAACTTACCAAAATGGTGTCAGCAAGGTGATTCCAGATAGACTACTGCAAAATGTTTGCAGAAACTAAAGTTTACCTTAGTGTGAATGTTTTAGAAGTCCATGCAGTTCAAAATTGTCAGACACAATGCATATTACAAAACAAAGGCATGAGTTCCAATTTTCTGGCTTCCAAAAATTTATCTTTCAATTCAATTTCCCAACTAGTTAGTCCTCACACATACCATTAACAGAATTTTATGGCAGTACATAGCCTGGGGAGTAAAACTCTTTGGGCTGGGACACCATTCCACTAGATGAACACTAGTGATGTGAACAGCTGGATAACTGGCAGATATTGAGTTTAGACACAGTATATATACATGTTGCATTAACTTTTTATTTACCTTCATATGATAGCACATATAAAATGTTGCACAGATGAAACCATTTCTGAAACTTGGTCACTCCTTTAAGACCGGCTCAGATTATAGGATTTTTTTTTGGGGGGGGGGTGGAAGGGGTAGGCGGCGGAGGGACAGTGAAAAAATTATAATTCTCCAAGGGCAGATTTGTATCTGGAGACAGAGAAAAGTCACACTGACCCTGGGGAAATAAGGTGCATAATATCCTGAACGCAATTTTCACTGAAATGAACATGTAAAAGAATTAATGTGTTTTACTGTTAGAAATTATCAGGAATAATTAGCAGCTTCACCACATACTACCCTTAAAAAGACACCTTGGGGGCCTGGCGGCGTGGCCTAGCGGCTAAACTCCTTGCATTGCACACACCGGGATCCCACATGGACGCTGGTTCTAATCCCGGCAGCCCTGCTTCCCATCTAGTTCCCTGCTTGTGGCCTGGGAAAGCAGTTGAGGACGGCCCAAAGTCTAGGGACCCTGCGTCCATGAGGGAGATCTGGAAGAGGCTCAGGGCTTCTTGCTTCGGATCAGTGCAGCTCAGCTCCGGCAGTTGCAGCCGCTTGGAGTGAATCAATGGATGAAGATCTTTCTATCTCTCCTCCTCTATGTATATCTGCCTTTCCAATAAAAAATAAAATAAATTTTTTTTTCTTCACAAAAATGACACCATGGTTACTGGTTTCCTTTGAAGCTCAAAAGAACTTGATTTTATGACAACATAGGGGAAATGGGTATAGCAGAAGGAAGACTACACAACACTCAGCCTCTCTGGAGGCTAGATAAATGAGGTTTTCATGTACCTACTATGAGTTCTGGATGGTATGCAGCATGTATATCCTTGTGGGTATTTAGCCTTGCTTGACTTAAACAAGCGATACAGCTGTTGGGAAGCAAGAAAGGGTGTTGGATTACACAGACAACCAAAACTAACACAAACACACATAGGCTTCCTGGAATGTAAATTCTTTTTGAGCTTAGAGATCTCCTTTTACAGAATTTAGTATATAACATATTAAACCCCCCAAATCCTTGACTTCCCAATACTAAACAACCAAATGTGCAAAAGAATCACCATTAAATAGGACATCAAAAGCTATACACTTTCTATGAAACAACATGTGCACAGATTTTCAAAGCTGTGAAAATACAATAAAGAGCACAACACATTTTGGTCACTTTATTAAATGACATTAAATAGTTTTAAGTTTCAACTACTAAACAGCACTTTGAATGGTGAAAACACAGATAGTATATTGTCATACTTGAATGCTTTTCTTTAAAAACACAATTCCAGTCCTTATATATATTACAAAACAGCCTTAAAGGAAGAAGTGACATCTTTTCTACAGTACTTAAGATACTCAATACAGAACTGAAAAGCAGTCTAACAGAAACAAAGGCAAGGTCTTCACAGCTGTATGATTTCAGCAGCCAAAGCTGGATGATGGACTGAAACATTACTATACAACTGGGACAAAACATATACAATATCACAATACTAAGCAAAAACGCTTTACACCCAAAGAAATAAAACAGGTTACAAAATATGGAGAATTTAGCAGGCAAAACTGTAGTACAAGCAACATTTTAAATCGTCAATTTTTAAGCCATTGCAACTATTTAAAACATCTAAAACAAATATAAAAATGAGCCTTTTAGTATCTTACTGACGTGACTTTGTCTTTAAATATTTATTAAAACTTGATGTTATACTCAAAGTACATATTATGTAAGCTAAAATGTCAAGTGAGAAGAGTGTATGCAAAGTGGTCCAAATTTTACTTCAAACTCTTGACTTCCCATTAATCCTCTTAAATATTATTCTTTACATCATAGTTTTCATCCATGGAGAAAAAGGATTAGATAGTTGCCTAAAATTTTCATATCTATATCTTTGAGTAAATACTTAGACCATGTTGAGAATTCCCAAGTCTAGTAAATCAGGTTCAAAGTATTCTGGACTTGTAGAAATACCAACTGATAACAGTTGGCCAGAGCATTCTGCCTTCAAATATTTATCTCATAAATCTTGTCTTCTTTCATTTCTCTAACATAAACACATATCAGTATTTCCCCCATAAAGAAATCTGATTGTGTGGTTGGCATAATATCCAAATATATGGAATTTGTTAATGATATCTTACCATGGGAAAGCGGGGGGTGTGGGGTATATCCACTAAACCTTATAAATTCTATATCACAAACCCAGTGCTCTTGGATGTTTTACTGCTAGTTCTTCCAAGATAAAAATGGAAATCTCTTTATCATCCAAACAGCTCAAAACAGCTTTAGCTAATGTTAAACCCACTCTAATCCAGTGATACCTAGAGCAAATCCTCCACCCAGCCTTTTTTTCTGGAATTCTTTAGCTGTTTTTTCCACTACCTGTTAATCACCATTTTAAAAATGGTTTTGCCATGTTGAGTTGACTCTTTACAATTCTTTGCTTTAAGAAACTCAAGCAACCAAATTATACATGAATAGAATTATAGGCCTATAAAAATTTATAGATCTGTATGAAGACAAAGGAATATCTAATGATTTTATAGTAAAATCTCATGAAAGGAGATTAGATAATTCTGATCGGAAAATTGCCTCACAGAGCTAAACTGGAAAAAAACCTATGAAACAGTTGAACAAAATTCAAGTTAAACCGGGGAAAAAGATGAAGGAAAAAAGAGCATAGAAGCCAGTGATCCTTATCTTTAAGAGGAATTATTTCACAATACTGACAGTACTGGGAATTGTTACAGAACATTCCTCGTGTGAACTTAAAGTCAGCAATGCTTCTGCCATTTTGATGTTGTTTATGAAACAGGGTGTGAACCTAACAACCACACTTTAGTGTTAACCTCTTAAAATGCTAGAACTTGATTTTTCTTAGCCCACATCCCACTGCCAGCAACAGGATGAAGCGCTAGCACTGGCACCATGCAGTTAAGAGATGTGCTTTATATTAGTGCCAGGAGAGAGAAAATTTATGTGTGGAAGATAATCCACAACCCTGAAATTTTACCAGTAATTATTTCAGCACATACAACTGAAAATAAAAAATGGCAGAAAGACTAAAGAAGAAAAAGGAATTCTCTTCTTAGGCTGTACTTAAGGCTGTTTATACAATGCTAAGATAACTGCAAGACTCCTTCAACTTTAGCGCAGTAGTATTTAAGAATATTGCACACATTCTGTGTCAAAGATAACCCTTAGTTTCTGACTTTCAATCACAGAGATGATACAGCAGGAGCCCAGTTTCAGACTTCAGTTAAAAGAACATTAAAAGACCATTTCAATTACTTTAATCAAGAAATGGAGTAAGTACAAAAGTATTTAGTAACTTGAGGAATCAACTCTAAGAACTCAGCTGTGTGTTTTTATATGTAAAGAACGAATATATAAATCTTTGTTCTTTCCTAAATTCACTAATTTTATGACAATTTCATGGTTGCTAAAAGCAGGCATAAAAATTTAGAGAGGAAATCTGTGGAGCTGTTACTGTTATGGAAGGACTTGTTTTCACTGAAAACAATTTGAAATATCTTCTGTACTTATTGTATGTAAGAAGATTCTAGGCAACATCACTGACAAATGTCAGAGAGAAATGGTATGCCCTATTTAAAAAAATTTAAAACTAATATGGAAGATTGGCATTTAAGGGGACCAAACTATTTATACAGTTGAGTTCTGTTAAGTCATTGATTCCTAAAAAAATAAAAGATCTTTCTATGGTTTTAACAATCCTTTAAGCTTCTAGTGCAAAATCACATTGATTTCCCTTGGGAAGGTCCTGGGTTTTTGCTTCTCATTGGGGGTGGTGCACGTTGTAATGGTGGTGGTTGCATACCAGCAGCCACTGACTGATACATTCCTCTCATATCAATCTGCTGGTAGTTTGAAGGATTCATGATTAAATTTGGAGGCTTTGGCATCATGAGGTGACTCAGTGTTGCTTGTTGATAAGTCATTTGTTGCTGCTGTTGCTGATTGTACTGCTGCTGGAGCCTTCGGTTCATAAGTATTCGCTGAACACAGCTGATTAACTATAGATAGAAAAGAGAGCTGTCACAAGTGCACGACCTGCCTCAAAGAGGCAAGTATCAAGTTTTGAATTAAAATCAATTTGTTAAGGGGATACCATGCCAAAAGGAAAACACATTATTGTTATCACCACTACTAATTTGATGGCATTCACAAGGCCATTACTGCAGAAACCACGTGGTAACCCATTTAGGGCTAAATTCTCATAATGACTTGAATATTGTATTGCAAGCAGCATTCAGGATAGTTGTCATAGTGACCTGTCCTGCACTGTGATTAGTCTAAAGTATTACTTACAGCACTTTTTAACCAAGTCTCCTTTGTCATTCTTTTGTACATGTCACATGATGATGGACAAAGAAACATTTTAGTAATTAGCTAATTGCTAATTGCTAATTTAGTAATTAGCAATTGTAGTACCAATAATTTCTACCTGAAATGTCTCAAATTTCCTAATACAATTTAAAATCACTTAATTTCCTAGTGCTTTCTTAGTAAAAATCATGCCACACAAATTGAGTCCCTGGTGACAATTTCCCAGTGCAAGGCAGATGGCTAGGAAACATCCACTGAGAAAGATGGTCAAGAATCCTGGAATGGGCCTGGCGTCATGACTCATTGGTTAAATCCTTGCCTTGTACACACCAGGATCCCATATGAGCACTGGTTCATGTCCCAGCTGCTCCACTTCCCATCCAGCTCCCTGCTTGTGGCCTGGGAAAGCAGTTGAGGGTAGTCCAAGCCCTTGGGACCCTGTGCCTGTGTGGGAGGCCTAGAAAAGGCTCTTGGCCCATGGCTCCTGGCTTTGGATCAGCTCAGCTCTGGCTGTTGGTGCCACTTGGGGAGTGAAATAGTGGACAGAAGATTTTTCTTTCTGTCTCTTCCCTTTTTATTTATTACTGGAAAGGCAGATTTAAATAACTTTAAAAAATAAGAATCCTGGAATATGCTATCTTTTTCTAAATTTGAAAATTTATTTGAAAGGTCTCTACCTTTCTACTCTACAGAGTGTGGGATGGGGTGGAGGGACACAGTGAGCTGCCATTTGCTGGTTCACTCCTCAAATAACAACAATGGTCAGGGCAGAGCCAGAATGAAAGCAAGGAATCAGCAACTTCTTCCGTGTCTCCCACATGGTGCAGGGGCCCAAGCACTTGGGTTATCTTCCACTGCTTTTCCCAGGCACATTAGCAGGGAGCTGAATCAGAAGTGGGGCAGCCAGGACTTCAACTGGCGTTCACATGGGATGCTGGCACCACAGGTGACAGCTTTACATGCTATGTCAAGGCTGGCCTCATACGTTAATCTTTTAAAGAATTAAAACTTAATAGAAACCTGTGATATGTATCATCCACAGCTCCAGTTTAAAAAATACTTTTTAAATGGTTTCTTTTTAAAAACTGACACATACCAGAAAGAGCAGGTGAGTTAGAGAGAGACAGAGAGGGTGAGCTTAAATCTGCTGCTTTACTCTCCAGGAATGGGTCAGGCCAAAACCAGGAAGTTCATCAGGGTATCTCTCTCATGTGGATGGCAGTGACCCGGGTACTGGAGCTATCTACTGCTCCCCAGGATGCGCACTAGCCAAGAAGCGGAATTGAAAGCGGAGAATCTGAGACACCAATCAATACAAACATTTCATGAGGCAGCTGAATCCTCTGCATCATCACACTGACTCCCAACAGCTTCAAGTATTGTTCTCCAATTAAATACATTAAAACTACACTTCCACGGGCCCAGCGGCATGGCCTAGCGGCTAAAGTCCCCGCCTTCAACGCCCCGGGATCCCATATGAGCGCCGGTTCTAATCCCGGCAGCTCCACTTCCCATCCAGCTCCCTGCTTGTGGCCTGGGAAAGCAGTTGAGGATGGCCCAATGCATTGGGACCCTGCACCCGTGTCGGAGACCCGGAAGAGGTTCCAGGTTCCCGGCTTCGGATTGGCGCGCACAGGCCCGTTGCGGCTCACTTGGGGAGTGAATCATCGGACGGAAGATCTTCCTCTGTCTCTCCTCCTCTCCGTATATCTGACTTTGTAATGAAAATAAATAAATCTTTTTAAAAAAAAAAAAAAAACTACACTTCTTTCTCAGTTGCTTAAAAATGACAAAGATGGAAAAAGGCCGGGCAAAAATTCCTATTTATATATCCAAATTATATAAAAAGATAAAACTATATGGAACAGATCCTAGCTAAACTTCAAGGAGTCTCAGTGGTGAAGCTGCACCTTTGTAATAAAATTACCTTTTTAGGCACTACTAAATTTTTGACAAAAGTTTTTCCAGAAAATCTTGGAGGTATAGTTACTGACATAGAAAGCACACAAATCTATTATTATTATTCATTCAAGAAAATTAAATATAACCTAGAGATGGAATTCTTACCATCTGTTGTTTGGTCAGTACGTCATTGTAGATTGCCTCTCTTCGTTTAACATCAAGCTCCTGGCTGGCTTGTCTACTTAACGCTAATGCCTGTACTTGGGCCTCTGAGAGATTCATGTTTTCCTTCCACTAAAAAACAAAAATTTTTATTTATTCAGTGTTATACAATTGAGTTATACAATTCAGTGTTATACAATTGAGGAATATAACTAAATCCACTCAGGATTTTCTTTTTTGAGTTTTATACCCCCTCCTTTTTCTTGTTTTTTTTTTTTTTTTTAAAGAAATCGGTGAAGTAAAAGGTGCTACACCACCCACTGCTTGATTGGGTTTGGCTATCACTGGAATAAATTACTATTTGCATTTAATTTGTGCAGCTGGTAGTTAAAGTGTATTTATGTAAACAATGCAGACATTTCTATGTTTCGCTTCTCAATTCTTAGCTTTTACCCATTTCTCTTGTGCCAACAAACATGCAAAATTCCTGGATTACAGCTTGTATATTAAGCTCTAAGTATCACACTAATGAAGCAAGTAACCATCAAAAATTAAAGTAAAAGGTGGTGGTAAGAGGGACATAAACTGGAGGTCAGAAGAAAATAACTGCCAATTAGCTTACTACAGCTGAAATTATGTCCTCAAGAGGCTGAATCCTCACTGCCGTCACACTGTTTGTGGCTTCCACAACTTTTTCTCTTCCTTGATTAATGAGATCCTAGAAGAAGATAAGAAATAAATTACATAAGGCAGAGGGTATGCAGTTTCTAGCATCTGTTTTAACAATTTCAATGAATCTGAAAAAAAGCACATTTTAAAAAGGAAATCAGAATCATTAACTTACTAAATTGTCAGTATAAAAGTTTCTTTCCTACTTATACTATACTTGATTCTAGTTTAAAATCATGTATTTCGTAATGTTAAACATTAACATAAACTTAATGGTACAATTACATTACATCGGAAAGTAAATTAATGCGTATAATTCTAACTTTCAAGCACTAAGCCAGCAACTTGTATATTTCAAATATTTCTATAACTGAAGAAAGCAATATTTCCCTTACCAGTCAGCTGCCATATTGTTCCTTAGTTCAGATAATTCAAACTACCTTAATGTAAGGACTAATTCTACTATGCTCTGAACAAACCATATTTTACTTTAATAAAAAAGGTTAACAACTTGGGAGAAAAATTTCTTGGTCTATTCAGAGGTAATCTTTTGGAGAATGTGATATTTCTGTATAGGGAACCTTCAAACAACAAGGCATCTGAAATTGCCTTTAATTCATGTTAAAGTACTTTGTAGTTCACAACTTACCTCCAGCTGTTGATTACTCATTGCTGACAGGGCTCCCAAATTGAAAGGAATATAAGGGGTCTGAGCACTGAAAGTGACAGGGGGTAAATTGGTCCCAGTTGGTATGTTGAAACGCATGGTCAGGCCCTAAAAACAAAAAATTATGCACTTTTCACATTGTGATTGCAAACTTGAAATTCTACATCACCTTCTGGTTTAGAAAAGAATCCACATTCTCAGATCTAGGAAATTATTAACACTCTTCCACACACAAACAAAACATCCCTTTCATCTGAAAGCAAGATTTTATTACACAGAAAGCTTTAACCCCTAAAGGTGTACTTTTTTTTTTTTCTGATAATTCCCACAGAAAGGGGCAACCCAGTGAATTCTGATGAGACTCCCACCATCACATTAATGTTAAAGAACTTTGGTACAATGAGAGTTTAAAAAGGATTCAGGTATTAGGATAAGGTTTCTAATGCTGAGGCACACTTTTGCTCAAGTGGGTTGGTGTGTAAAACAGACACAGAATTATTTTAAATGAAGCTGCTGTTCAAGACTGACATTATTGTCCAATAATAGAGTATTTTTGTGTTTTTACATTCAGCCAAAATTTAGACTTCATGGAACACCTGTTAAAGCAACATTTACTCCAATCTCAAACTTCTAAGCATCTTTATTCGTTACTATACATGAGGTGTCAATGGGATTTAAGCAAAATGACTTCCAACTCATCAATTCAGCAAATGTTAAAGCAGAATGGAGTTACTACTATGCATAAAATATTTTCTTCTTGTTTCCTACTTTACCACGAAAGGTAGCTGTAATTCACATACTCATAACTGGACAGTGTGCTTCTGCAGATCCATTATATAATACCTGCTTAAAATGTGGCCCTTTTCTTCCTCACTGCTCTTTCAAATAATAAACAAAAAAAAAAAAAAAAAAAGAAAGAAAAAGCATGAACTACCTTCTTCTCAGCTTCATACTCTGCCCAAGCTGCTTTTCTTTCTTCTTCAGTCAATTCTTCTTCTTCTTTGTGGTCCAAAAGAGAATCATGCTCATGATATCCTACAATGTGTTCTTTATGTATCTGAAGAAGTTCTGCGAGTATGGTGTCCTATATTATGAGGTTGAGAGAATAGAGAATTATTTCTGTTCTGGATCACATACAATCAAAGAGCTATAGGGAACAGACAAACTGGAAACCAACTGCTATATAAATTTCTGACATTTATGGTAAATTAATTAGAAAACAAGCCATAAAACATTTAACATAATCCTCTTTTATATGTTTCATTTTTATAAGAGCATGCTTTAAGGATTCAAGTTTTTACATTACTATTTTTAGCTTTCAAAGGCCTTTTCCTCCAGCTCATAAAAACCTTTTCTGTATACATTTTGTTTGGTGTTTAGTTCTGAGATGATGTTAACACAAGCCTCCTTGAATTAGTGCTTACACTAAATGCCTGCGCTACTCCATTAAAAACATGGCTACTCCTGCTTCACACGTATTCAACAACTGTATTTTCACAAGCACTTTGGATACCAACCACTACACTAAGAAAATATGAACATAATCAATCTGAACATCTGTACAATTCACTGGGAAAATTGTAACTATATTACAATTACAGGAAACTCAAATATATCTACAGTAAATACACGTAACTCAAATTTAAACTAAGGCATATTTCTCATCCATTATCATGTACTTTTAAAAGAATCATGTCTTACATTAGTTTTGAAGGCTAAAAATTTTGAAGGTTAAAAATTGCCTATACTCAGTAAGAACACTAAACTGCTGCTCTCTATAACTGTGAGAGTAGGACAATAAAATGGGGAGGGGCATTGATTTTTTTATTTATCCTCACAGTGAGGGAATTAATTCATTAATTAATTAATTTTCTTTCATTTGTTTGAAAAGCCAGAACATGAAAGGGAAGAGGAGGGAGAGATACTGGTTTACTTCCCAAATGATTTCAACAGCCAGGGCTGGACCAGGCCAAAGCCAGTGTGGCTGGCAGGGAGCTAAGCAGTTGATCATATCTACCTCTTTACCATGCATATTAGCAGGGAGCTGGATTCAAAGCAAAGCAGATGGGACACAAATCGGCGTTCTAATATGGAATGCAGGTGTTGAAGGCCATGTTTTATTTGCCTTGCCAATGCCTGACCCCACAGAAGAATTTAAAATGAATCATGGATGTATTATTATTTTGGCTAATAAAAATTTAAATAATTATAAGTTGTTAAAAGTAACACATGAGGGCCTGGCGCAATACCCTAGTAGCTAAATCCTTGCCCTGCCTGCACTGGGATCCCATCCAGCTCCCTACTGGGAAAGCAGTAGCCTGGGAAAGCAGTGGAGGATGACCGAAAGCATTGGGCCTGCGCCCATGTGGGAGACCAAGAGGAAGTTCCTGGCTCCTGGCTTTGGATTGGCTCAACTACAGCCATTGTGGTCACTTGGGGAGTGAATCAGAGGATGGAAGATCTTTCTATATTTCCTTCTCTCTGTATCTCTGCCTTCCCAATAAAAATAATTAAATTTTTTTTTAAAAAAATCACACATGAGAACCCTAATATATAAAAGTTATATTAAGTCATTTTATAGAAGAATTTTTCATAGTTTTTAACAAGTTCCCTTAGAACACATTTTCTAAATTAGGCGTAATTTTTTTTTTAAATATTGACTTTTTCAAAAATACAGAAACAAGTGAAGAGAAAGAGGGATGGAGGAAGGCAGAGCGAGAGAGGAAGAGAGGGAGAAGGGGGAAATCAATCAATCTTCCATCTGTTAGTTCACTCCCCAAATGACCACAACAGCCAGAGCTGGTCCAGACAGGCAGAAGCCAGAAGTCTGGAACTCCAATCTCCTATATGGATGGCAGAACCTCAAGTACTTGGGCTATCTTCCACACCTTTCCCTGGCATAATAGCAGATTGGAAGCAGAGCACCCAGGACTGGACTCAAACTGGATCTCGCATTGGATACCAGTATCATTGCCAGTGGCTTAGTCCACTGTACCACAATGCTGGCCCCGAATGAGTATGAATTTAATGAAGGAATATAATTACAAATGGAATGACAGTACGGAAGACACACAGCATATTAAATCAAAACTTAAATCTAGTAATACATAAACAAAGCCCACATTTGAAAATAATTGTATCTGTACATATTGGAGTACAAGGTCTAAAACATGGTAGGAATTCAAATGTCTGTTAAAGAACTCAAGATAAAACTTAAATTTCCCCCCAAAACAGCAAATGTTGAACTAACTGCAATATTCTGGTACTCAACATCTTGTAAACAACTTTTTGTCTTGCCACATCAATAAACAAAAAGACTATATAAACAAGAAGTCTATTGGTGAAATCCACAGGTTTAGTGTAAAGTGAACACTTTCTCTCCTATAACAGTGTACAAATCAGCCATCAAAGCTGACCTCTCTGGCCTGAGCTGCACTGAACAGGCTGATAACCATGAGATCGATTTCCAAAGTCGAGAGGTACCAACCAGGCAAACAGGCCAGGCCACACTTATAAATTCTAATGTAAGGTGTTTTGTTTCCATGTCCACATCCACATACATGACTCAAACAGAAGGAATAATAAAACCAAGTAAAAAGTATTTTCAGCAAGCAGCTATACTAAATCTCATTTGAAAAAAAAAAAAGTCAACTGTTTTACAACATACCAAACTGGAAAGTTGAAATGTTCTACAGATACATCCTAATTTCCTTTCTTTTTGGCAGTAAGTAATCATCTTAACCATTGCATTTCTTTAAGAAATGAGCCTGGGCCAACATTATGGCATTGTAGGTAAAATTGCCATCTGTGATGCCAGTATCCCACATAGGTGTCAGTCTTGGAACGGATCCAGCTCCCTGCTGATATGTATGGGAAAGCAGAATAAGACAGACCCCTGCACCTGCATAGGAGGCCTTGGAAGAAGTTCCAGGCTCCTGGCTTTGGTCTGTTAAAGCCCTGGCCATTGTGGTTATTTGGGGTGAATCAGAAGATGGAACAGATCTCTCATTCCCTCTTTTTATGTAACTCTGCCTTTTAAATAAACATTTTTTTTTTTTAAAATAAAGGAAGGAAAGAAGGGAGGGAGGGAAGAAGGAAGAAATAGGGGGAAGAAAGGGGAGAGAGGGAGAGAAAAAGAAATGAATTGAAGTGAAAGATCAAGAAAATTATATACTAGGAATTTAATTTTCAGTTGTACCAGTGATTCTCACTATAGCACTGGATAATAATTTTGTCTAGATGCCTGTAAGTTAAACATAGATGAAATAGTCTGTACTCACATGCATACACAATGATGTAACAATAGGAATAAATGAAAATAAAGTACTGTTCATTTATCAATTATAAACATAATTCATACATTACTCCTTACAGTAGCAGGAAGTTTTTTTTCCAATAACATGCATATGTGTGCATTTATATGTCCTCAAATATAAATTTTCTACCTCTACTGGAAAAAAAAATACCTGCGATACCAAGGGGCTTTATTAAGGCAATTTGAGAATCCTATAATTTCAAAGTCCAAATTTATCACCTTGGACCTAACAGAAACTGAGAACCAGGGAGGCAAAGTAGTGTTTTCCAATTATGCAGCTAAGAACTAGCTGGAACTAGAGACCTAATTTCCTGACTCCTCTTGAAGGCTTATTCTATCACATCACAAAGAATGTCTGTTTTTTTGCAATCATGGTCACTCCATTTCCCAGATCTATTCTCTTAGATAAAGGTAATTCCTTGAATGATCCTGAGAAAGATGGAAATCTAAGCAGGGACTTTTTTTTTTTTTACTTTTTTAGTATAATACATGCCTTTCAAAATAAGATGTAAATAAAATATAAACATTGAAACAAAGTCAAGTCTCAAAAGCTAAAAAACTTGACATGCACTATTCTATTGTTTTCATCTTTATTACTTATTTTAGGAAACCCATTTCTAAAGTCCTTTTCTTCTCCCACAAAATCCAGATTTTAAATCCATCCTACTGAGTAAAACATGATCACCTAATTAAATTTATGGAGAAGTTCACTTTCTGCTCATGCAATAACTTTTCCGTTGATACATGGTTCACCAAAATGCCAGTAAGTTATAGGAAAAGTATATGTAACATTGTTACTTGTGATTAAAAAGTTTTGGGACCTTTTCTTAAAACATTGCCGCCCATCTTCTATCAAACCAAAATGCTGTTAATATTGCTTCTAGTGACTAGCACACTCCTTCTTTTCAAAGAAATACAAGGGGAAAAAAGGAGAATACTAATACCCAATTACAAAATAATCCCAATATCCAACTGTTATATATTCTTTCATTTATTTACACAATTTTTTCATCAAAATAGGGTTGTAATATATGCAGTATTGAGATGGACTTTATCCGCTTAATATCTTTCTGGGAATATCATTTCACATCAAATACAAATCTTAATTTTAATGCGTGCATGTTTTTATATTATATGTACTTTACTATTTAATCACCCCCTTAGACACTATGATTTCCTGTTTTTAATGATTATCAAATCTGCAATGACACTGATTAATGTACATCTAAATGTACTCCATCACTTTTTCATAAAACGATTATGCCGATAATCTTCAAGGACTTAGGCAAGTATGCTTGCCTTGATCTTTATTTTAAAAAGAAAGCCAGTGCTGAGTTAACTGACGTTTTAAGATATAGAAAATATCTGTACTTTAGCTGCAGCAAAGTAAACATACTTCTTTCCTCCAGAGTGTTGTGTAAGATGCAAAATAAGAGAAAGAAGATATAACGCTTCTGATACAAACTGCCTCTACATCTTCTTCTTTCAAATAAACCATAGCTTATCAGCAGCACAAGAAAATAGAGGTGAAATGAAAAGAGCAAGAAAGAATACGGACATTCTCAAATTATTTCTTTGAGAAAAACAATTTTTTGAAGTGCAGAGCAAGCTATAAAAGTTAATACAGAAAAAATTCACCTCAACATACAACACAATCAATTGAGAGGTTTTTGTTATTTCTCTTAAGGTATACATTTATTAGTTGCTATAGAAACACTATTACTGAAAACAATACTGGAACAGAATCTATAATCTCTAGGCCAACAGTCATCAAAATGAGGTTTAAATTGCATCCAAATGTGTACCTTTACTTTTCCTTGTCTAAATTTCGTTTTTCCTTAAATATTTAAGTGAAAAAACTTACAAGCTGGAGAAAGCATGGTCTATATTCTAGCTAACAATCTAAATCAGTTTAGGCTTTTGAAATGACGACTTCAATTAATAAAAGAAAATTAATGACAAATTAAAAGTTTAACTTAATTTATTTAGAAGTTTAAAGTATTTGGCAAGCTGACAAAAATTCCCAACTAATTAATTCTGAAATTCAACCTTGAAAATGAAAATTTTTTAAATAATCAAGGCTTTGCCTGGAGGTAAAGAGGGGGCTTGCCACATTTCAAAAATATTTTGCTTGCCATCAGTTTGAATTCAAGTTTTATAATATCTGGAAATAAAATGTCACTGGAATACTTAACTTCTACATAACCCACTCAAAAAGGCACAAAAAATCCTTATTAGTAAAGTAAGTCAAAAGATTCTTAGTAAAGAAATTCAGTATTCCAAACTAAAAGCATCAATTTTCCAAAAATGCAGTAATACATGATAAACAACTAGAGAGCTCGCTGACTGAAGTTCACATGATAGCTCACTTCAGAGTCTTAGGTTAAGAGCACATAACCTTTAACAAAGGGCACTTCATAGAAACTTACTCAGATTCCCAAATTACTGGAATTTGACAGTGACACTTCAGAAAATACCATCTCTTTTTAAAAAGATCTGCTTGTTTATTTATAAGACAGACAAAGAATCTCCCATCCACTGGTTCATTTTCCAAACGGTTACAACAGCCAGGTCTGGTTCAGACCAAAGCCAGGAACCAGGAACTCCATCCGCGTCAGTGGCCTGGGTACTCAGGCCACCTACTGCTTTCCTAGGCACATTAACTTGGAGCTGGATCAGCAGTCAGGACTTGAATGAGCACTCGAATATGGGATGCCAAGGTCCCAAGCAACAGAAACTGGCCTCAGAATTTACCAAGGAATCAAAGAAAAGGCAGGTCTTCCAAATTGATTTTGGTGGAAGATAAAAGCCTCCTCTGATAAAAACTGATTTTAAGCCACTGCAATTATTATACATGACACTGTGCAATAGAAAGTAGTTGCTTATATTTTAGGACTATAGTATATGCTTATTATAAGTTTAAACGATAGTGGTTTTCCAAGAGGAGCCTGGATTGGAACTAAATTCTCATTCTATGCAATCTGGAGTTCACATTATATTCACAAACACTGTTACATGCTGTAACTCAATAAAGGTATGCTGTTAAAAAAAAAAAAGAAATTGAAGACATACAAAATAGAAATGACAACAGCTACTTAGCAGTTCAAATTTCATAAAAATAGAAAACACTGAAATGTTTTAAGCCAAATCACAAAAATAATATGAACAAGGGTCTCATTTTCCATATTGATCAAGTATGTTCTGCAATTTCTATTCCTTAAGGGTCCAATAGAATAAATTTTATATAAAAAGCTTGATTATGCCAACACAAAGCACCTAAAGAGACATTCACCTATTTAATTTCCTGCTGCTCCCAGCCAGTGTTAAAGGACTTAACATTTCAGTTAGCCTACATAACTAGCAGAGTAATACTTTAGGCTATTAGTAAACAGATACTGTGACAGTCAAGTACTTGTATTAATCCAGGATCACCAATCAACACAACATGTTAAGTTAGATACTTTTAACTTCCACAATAAAAATGGAAAGCTGAAGGAATACATAGCTTTGCTTTCCAAGGCTTCTCTCTGCAAATAGGAACTTCTTGACTAGACTGCTCAAAATACGAACAGCAATAGGTAGAATCAACTTATTCGATAAAAGAAGACCTGTTTCAGGAAAGTTTAAAAGTAAGATTTAGGTGAATTAGGTATGAAGGTGGTAACTGTACACTGAGGTGATTTCTGTGTAATGTTTAAGACAACAGGGTTAGAGTACTGCTATTCTGCAATGAAGGAAATGCTTTGTGTCTGTATTGTCCAGTATGGTAACTACTAGCCTCACGTGGCTACCGAACAGTTGGAATGTGATTAGTGTGACCAAGGGACTGAATCTGTATCCCTGAACTTTAATGTAAATAGTCACACGTGAGTAATGGCTCTTGTACCGAACAGTGTCCCAGCTTTTCCAAATCTACACTCTAAAGTGGATTAAAATCCTCTTAACTGCTCTAGGTCCTTGAGCAAGCTCTCTCTCTGAACTTCAGTTATCCTTGTCTATAAAACGGGCTAACAAGTATCTTATTGTTAAGATTATTATAACATTAAAGATTACACATTATATGCTTTGCACAGTGTCTGGTTTACCAGTTAACCTCGGCATTGCTTCATCAAGCAGCGCCTGAATCGGTACACAATTTTCAGACCTGATTCTTATTCTCTTGTCAGTAACATCTAACAAAAATTACTTAGTGCCTTTAGCAAAATACTTTTCTTGGTAACTGGACTGGTATTATCTACCACTTTCATTTCCAACATGTTTTCTAAAGGAGCTAAAGCAATGATACATGGCCATCACAGTTATAGAAAGATCAGTAGATTATGTGCCTAGAGAATATATATGTTCTTTAAAAATGTAGCTGCTACCTGAAGGACGCTAATTGCCCAAAATGAAAGCTGTGGTCAAAGAAAGACTACATGGCAAATCTAGACAATATATATGAGGATCAAATAATGTTGGAACTGTGACACTTCAAAAATACCTTAATTTGTTACTCTCATTTTATCAGACTATAGCACACAGACAGTAAGGATACATAAGGATAATGGGCCTTGTTTGTTTTTTTGTTTCTTCTTTTTCTGAATGCTGTTTCCGCAACAATTGGGTGACCCTTTACTACAAAGGGATGATAAAGCCTATAGCTCAAACGAATACACACAGTACAAACACTCAGATTGTATTACTCCTTTATCCTTATACTTTGCCTTATTTTGTTCTTTTCTTTTAGAAAAATGGCAATTTGTGGTTACATATCACCCAGAAGACAGACCATAAGTCAGTCTCACCAAAAAAGTATCTATAATAAATATAATCAAGTCTTTAGAACTAGTTTCCAGTTTACACAATATATAAAAGGTCAATTTCAAAAACATCATCAGGAAATTCACAAGTCCAGCATGAATTTTGACTGTACTAAAAGAGACATCAGGGCTGATGCAGTGGTGCATCCAGCTAATCCTCCACCTTGTGGCACCAGCATCCCACATAGGTGCTGCTTCGTGTCCCAGCCATTTCACATCTCATCTAATATTGCCTGGGAAAAGAACAAAAGATGGTCCAAGTCCTTGGGCCCTGTACCCACAGGGGAGCCGCAGAAGAGGAGCTCCTGCATCTGAGCTTCAGGTCTGGCTGTTGCAGCTGTTTGGGAGTGAACCAGTGGATCGAAGACCACTATCTCTCCTCTCTCTGCAAACATCTGCCTTTCAAACAAAACTAAATCTTTAAAAAGAGATATATAACAACCAAAAGCACTGTGCATACACTGAGTTTATCTTGATATGCAAAACAGAGGTATGAAACACATTTGAGGACAACTGGAGTAACTTCAGTATAGATGTATGGAACACATACTATTACTGTCCCACATAACAGACAAAATTACTAAAATGGTTAAGAAACATGGGCTTCCATCACCTCCCCCTCAAACCAACCATATAGCAGCCAAAGAAGGTAAAAAGAAAACATGAATTTCAGAGACAGACAGACACACAGACATCCATGGAGTGATAACTGGTATCATATGCCATCTAAAGCAGAATTAATTACTGAAATGAATAAAACAAGAGATGATATTACCTACATGAAATCCAAATAAGTAATTTTTTAACAAAGTACATTTTATGGAGAAAAAGCCAGAGTCAAAATGAATGGGTAGCATAAGCAGCAGGAGAGGTATAAGCTAAACTGAAAAGTAATTTAGTGAGGTCAACACTGTGGGTAGCAAGTTAAGCATTCACCTGTGGTGCCAACATCCCATACAGATGTCAGTCTGAGTCCCCCGGCTGCTCCACATGCAACCCAGCTCCCTACAAATGGCCTGAGAAAGCAGTGGAGGATGGTTCAAGCGCATGGGCCCATGAATCTATATGAGAAACCTGACAGGAGCCCCTGGTCTGCGGGCTTCAGATCAACTCAGTTCCAGCTGCTGTGGCCACTGGGGAGTGAACCAGTGATGGAAGATTTCTCCCTTGTCTCACCTTCTCTTGTAATCTGCCTTTCAATTAAAACAAGTTTTTAAAAACAAGTAACTTAGTGAATTAGGGGCTTAGACTTAGACACTCTTGTAGAAGGCAGTAGGGAAGAATAAAGAAAGATGAATTCTAAACAATATGGAAGCTAAATGCAAACAAGCAGGTATCTAGGTAGTAAATAACAGTCTTATAACAAAAAAATTCACTCTCTCCAGCATTGTATATAAAAATAATACTGAACATCTTTCCACAAATTCAAAGAATTAATTCATAATAAAGTATAAGTCGTATCAAAATAGTGTCTTGGGTGTTATGGAGCATCAGATTAAGGCAGCAGTGCTGATTCAAGTCCTGGCTGCACCACTTCTGATCGTTTCCTGCTAATGCACCTAGGAAGGCAGCAGAAGATGGTGCTATTACTTGGGCCCATGCTACTCATGTGGGCCCAGATGGAGTTCCAAGCTCCTGGTATCAGCCTGCTCCTGTGCAAGGATGTTGCACACATTTTAGAAAGTCAGTTTCTCTGTTTGTGTCTCCCTCTCTGTCACTCAAACAATGCAAATAGAAACTAAATGAAAAAAAATTTTTAAATGATTTCAAACACTTAGGTCCACACTGCTTTCAGAGAAATGAACTCAGTATAATGGCAACATTAGCAAGAACTGTGAAACAAAAACAGTAGCCAACATGTGCTAGGCAGTTTGCCTTTACATGAATTATCACCTCTGTGAAGTAGATACTATTTTCTTGAGGACAGTGGGGCTTGTCTACAACTATACCCCAAAAGGGTGGTGGGCAGGTTACATGGGACTGGGACAAATGCTCTTTTTACTTGGCTTCTATCACTTCAAATACTTTAACAAAATTAAAACAATTTCCCCAGAGCTTGTTGTGTTTTCTGGTGGCCTAATCTTGTTCATATGAGTGATCAGTTTACAGCAGCAAACATGAATACAGAGATAATACAAGAATGCATTTCAGTAACAAAAAGAAATTACTAAATTTGTGATAAAAGAGCAAGAGAAGTAGGAAACGATGACATCCAAACTTAATATAACCTTCAATTATGAGCATAGCTTCTTAGAGGTATGTCAATAAAACTGGGTTCTTGTGTCACCATGTGGTTCACATGCTACTGGATCACATGCATTAATTAAACGGGTCCTTTTCAACCTTCATCTTCAAAAATGAATCTATGCAAATTCAGAGAAAATTCCTGAAATACGTCAATTAGCTATTTTATACCCCACATAAAATTATCTTAATGCAGCATATTTTACTCTACTGTTAAGAATGACTAAGGTAAAACCTTATTATTACCATCTGCTGGCTAATAAAACTGCACAATAACATCTCTGTTCAGTAAACTATGCTTTGAGGAATTATAACTTGAATAAAGGACTAAAGACAAAGGGAGAAAATTGTATACAAAATCAGGGTGGAGAAAGTAAACCTAAAGCCTCACTTACAGTACTTTAGCTTAAACTCCCATTTTCCCTCTCTATAATTACCACCAAGCAGTCCACATTTAAAAAGTCTTAAGTAGTAGTACAGTGCTGGAAAAGGGAAGTGTAAAAAACTTTCTCTGCCAGGTTTACTGGCTTTTATTTTCTCAATAAAGGGTACAGAGCTCAGGCTGTATACACTGTACTTAAGAGGAACAAAACACCTACTTAGACATATTACGAAACATGGCCTTCTCCAAGATTTTCATCTTGGACATCTGTGTAATTTATACGTTTATTACCAGAAACAGTACTTTCCCCAAAGTAATTTATGTGTTAAAAGAAGTGAGATTAAAAACATTAAAAGAAAAGTTAAGAATCAGTCAATAAGTCTACTATCACTAGACACTTGTGCTACACTACTTAGAAAAGCTTCCACCATACTGAAGTTTCAAAGTGGCTGAGGAACATTACCCAGCACAACTTAAGAGATACACAGATACCATGAGACATGACCCAGGAAACCCTGAAGTCAGTTCTTTAAAAATGTGATCACGCAACAGGGCCATAATATTTTCAAAAAGGGGAAATCAGCAACATCAGCAGGCAATCCAATGAAGAGATTTAACCAGTCTTCAATTTACTGTTGCAAAGTCTAATTCTAATATTATTTTCAATTATTTATGGATTATCAAGAAAAAATGAAAGCCCAATTAAATATCGCTAGAATTCTATAAAAAGGCAAGGAGAAAATGCTATGCATTTTCCACTATTGATTACAGAAGAGAAAGAATCTAGATTTTGAACTGCAAAGATGAGGACAAGGAAAATAGTCTGGTAGCTAATAAATCTATGATTATTAAATCTAACTGGGAAATGGAAAAGTAAGAAGAACAGAATACAGGAACAGGAATTAAGATTGTAGCAAAGAGATATGAGGGTACTTCAAGATGAATTCCATTCGTGGAAAACGGATTAAAAGTAAGTTTATTTTCGTGTTAAGCAATGTTTAAATCCACACAAGTGGTCTGCACTATACTCACTATGTGTATCATAAAAAAGGTATGTGGGAGGCAGGGGGAGGCTAGCACAATGGCTCAGTCCTCGCCTTGTAAGAGCACCAGGACCCCATATGGGTGCCAGTTCTTGTCCAGATTACTCCACTTCCCATCCAGCTCCCTGCTTTTCACCTGGGAAAACAGCAGAGGATGGTCTGAAACCTTAAAACCCTGCAACAGTGTGGGAGACTTGGAAGAAGCTTCTGGCTTGGAATTGATTCAGCAGATGGAAGATCTTTGTCTTTCCTTCTCTCTATAAATCTGGCTTTCAAACAAAAACAAATATTTAAAAACAAAACAAAATATGCATGAATTTCAAAATAATTTTAAACACTCATTTATTATTATTATTTTTAACTCAGAAGGCAAAAAGACTGGTTTACTCCCCAAATGCCTGCGAATAAGTAGAAGCCCGGAATTCAATCCAGGTCTCCCACACGGGTGATAGAGACCCAAATATCTGAGCTATCACCTACAGTTTCCCATGGTTCATGTTAGTAGGAAACTTGAATTTACATTAGAGCTGGGACTGGAATCCAGGCCTTCCCAGGATGGCATGCACATGCCCAAAAAGCATCTTAACCACTATAATGAGTAAATGCCATTTTTTCCATGAAAAGAAATATTTTTAAATTTATTTGAGAAGGGTCAAAGAAAAGAGAGAGAGCCTAAGGCTCAATCCAAGTCTCCCGTATTGGTCGAAGGGACTCAAGTACTAGAGCCATCTTCTGCTACTTCCTAGATGCTTATCAGCAGGAAACTGGGATCAAAAGTACAGCAGGGACTCAAATATACACAGTGATATGGGATGTGACTTTATAAGGATCGCACCAAACACCTATACCATTCCATGAACTTTCTGAAGTATCTACGTATAATACTCACATACCAAGTTGGAAACAAATGCTTTCAGGTTTATCAAAGGACAAAGAAAATTTAACCACCATGCAAATGTACCACTATTTAGAAAATAGAAAGATAGGCATGAAAAAAATCTATTATTTTCAATAACACTCTCACCTTAAAATCATAGATAATGGGGTCAGTGCAACAGCTCAATTGGTTAATCCTCCACCTCCAAGCACTGACATACCATACGGATACAGGTTCACATCCTGGTTGCTCCACTTCCCATCCTGCTCCCTGCTTATGTCCTGGGAAAGCAGCAGAAGATGATCCAAGTGCTTGGGACCCTACACCCACAAGGGAGACCTGGAAGACGCTCCTGGTTTCTAGCTCCAAATTGGTTTGGCTCTAACTGCTGCAGCCATTTGGGGAATGAGCCAGTGGATGGAAGATCTTTCTGTCTCTTCAATAAAAATCTACCTGCCCACTAAAAATACATGAAATTTTTAAAATTATAAACAAAAGATTATGTAATTGTACACAATAATAGGCGCCAACTCTGTAGTATCTCGTTTTAAGATTAATTTATTCAATGAATCTGGCGCTATGGGTGCCGGTGCGTGTCCCAGGTACCCCACTTCCCATCCAGCTCCCTGCCTGTGGCCTGGGAAAGAAGTAGAGAGGATGGCTCAAAGCCTTGGGATCCAGCGCCCATGTGGCAGACCTGGAAGGAGCTCCTGGCTCCTGGTGTAGGACTGGCTCAGCTCGAGCCATTGTGGCCACTTGGGAACTGACCCAGCAGATGGAAGATTTTTCTGTCTTTCCTTTTCTCTGTAAATTTGACTTTCCAATAATAGGAAATAAATCTTTTTTTTTTTAAAGTGTTTATTAAAAAGTAAACAGAAGATTTAATTACTTGAGAGAGAGAGAGAAATCTAATCTGCTGATCGATTCCCCAAATAGCTACAACAGCTTCAGCTGTACCTCTTAAATGGGAGCAAGGGGCCCAAGGGGTTAGGCCAGCTTCGACTGCTCCCCCAGGTGCATTAGCAGAGAACTGGATCGGAAGTGAAGTGGCTGGGGCTCAAACCACAACCAAATGTGATGCTGACATTGCAGGCAGTGTAATCTGTTACACTACAATACCTGCCCCCAACATTGTAATATCATTTTTAATAAATACCGATTCAAAAACCAAGAAATCCCTCACTATGAATACATTTTAAAAACTCATTTTACAGAATCAATTCTCAGACTCTACTATAGTAAAAAAAAAAATGAAATTCTAAATACAAACCTAGTCAATAAAGTTAACATGTATTGAATATCTATATTAGTCCAAGTATTTCTCTGCTTGGAAAAGTATCATCTGATTTCTAGCCTGTATTTTCTTGCTTATCTGGGCCACTTCAATACCATGCTATCAAACAGCTTAACCCCTCAACTGGCAGCAATGGCTGGAGTTCGGATAATATGGAGGCCGAGAGTAAGGAGCTTCCTCAAGGTCGCCCATGAGGGTTTAGGGGCCTAAGGGCATGACCTTCTTTTGATGCATTCACAGGCTGTTAGCAGGGAGCAGGACTGAGAGTGGAGAAGCCGGGACCCAAAGTGGTATCCATATGGGATGCCAGTGATGCTGGCAGAAGGATAGCTTGCATTACAACTGTGCCAGCCCGTCAACTTCCAAAAAAAAAATTTTTTTTAAATCAGGTCAATTGTTTCATTATCCTTTAAACTTGGCATGTAACTTATTACCTCTTCCTCAACCCACCTTTCCAGCCTCTAATCCACAATTCACTCTTAATTCAATTAAATATGAATCCCATCTTTTCTGGGGCAATCTGTTTTTCTCTATCAAAATTATTACCCAAATGATACATCCTCTTTTCTCTATTATATACTCAAGACTAGTCATATCCTTCATTCCTTTGTTTTTAAGAATGATACTTTCCAACTATCAGCTCTTTCAGGTAAATTGCATATATATCCTATCCCTGACAGTTTTTAGTCACTATAATCGTCAGAAAGGCAGCCTGGTACGACCCAGTGATTCTAAAAGATCTTTTAAAAGTAATTACATTCTCTCTTTAAAATAAATCTTATGTTTATGTCAAATACAATAGATTTTTTAAAATAACTTTTTTAAAGATTTATTTATTTTTATTGCAAAGTCAGATATAGATATAGAGAGGAGGAGAGACAGAGAGGAAGATCTTCCATCCAATGATTCACTCCCCAAGTGACTGCAACAGCCGGTGCTGAGCCAATCCAAAGCCAGGAGCCAGGAGCTCTTTCAGGTCTCCCACACAGCTGCAGGTTCCCAAGTCACTGAGCTGTCCTCAAGTGCTTTCCCATGGCCACAAGCAGGGAGCTGGGATTAGAACTGGCACCCATATGGGATCCTGGCTAGTGCAATGCGAGAACTTTAGCTGCTAGGACATTGCACCTAGCAGCCCACAATAGATTTTTTTTAAAGGCTCTGACTGAAATGATATTAAAGGGCCTGAAGTGCTACGTGCTTAGTCTTCTTGTACTCAGCCACACAGCAACAGCCACTGACATACCTCTTTATAGACCTCCTGGGACTCCTTGGAACACAATTTGAAAACTAATGTGTTCAAGTTCTAGCTCTAACACTTACTGGTCATGTAATGTTGGATAATGACAAATCCTCTAAGCCACAGTTTCCTCAGAATTTATATATGTAAACACAGACAAATAGATGGATAGATATGCATAGATGAACTGAGGCAGATAATCTAAATAAGTCGTTAAACCCAGAATATGAAACCCTGTAAGAAACAAGTAAATTAATTAGTAAAGAATTCAGTATGTACCTTCATGTTTGCTCTAGAGGAAGGAGTTACATACCAAGAGGGACACACAATAAGTGAAGTCTACAAATAAAAAAGCTCAGAGCTCCAATTACCAACCATCCTTTTTCCCTAGACATCCTGTAGTAATTAAAAAGCATTTCTTTCCTACTAGAGATTTTAATTTTTAAAGAAGCGTCTTACTCCTCTTAGTATACCCTCAGAGCACATGTTTAAAGCCAACAAATGAAACATGCTTTTCAAATTAAACAGATAATTTGAAATCCTAAATTTATCATAAAATAAACTCAAAATGATTTCTGACTTTTAGCTAGTATGTTTGCTACTTACAAGAAATATTGCTAATCATGGGATAAATTAAAGTCATAATAAGATGATCGTATCTATAAATAGATAACAAAAAATATAATTTCAGGAAAGACTACGATACAAAATCATTCTCAAGTTGAAAAGGTAAACTTAATTACTTTCAAAATTATAAAACATATACAAATCTCTTTTTTAAAGATTTATTTATTTTTATTGAAAGGTGGATATACAGAAGGGAGGAGACAGAGACAAAGATCTTCCGTCCGATGATTCACTCCCCAAGTGACCACAACGGCTGGAGCTGAGCCTATCCGAAGCCAGGACCCAGGATTTCTTCCGGGTCTCCCATGTAAGTGCAGGGTCCCAGGGCTTTGGATTGTCCTCTACTGCTTTCCCAGGCCACAAGCAGGGAGCTGGATGGGAAGTAGTACCGCCGGGATTAGAACCGGCGGCCATAGGGGATGCTGGGCGTGCAAGGCGAGGACTTTAACCACTACGCCATCGAGTCAGGCCCAATAAATCTTTAAAAAAAAAAAAAAAACACTTTTCCAGGTAATATTCAGTAACTGATACAAAAAGTGTTGGGTATACAAGAGTTAGATAAAACAAAACACTCAGCTGTGTTTCTTTAAAGGGAGCAAATATGCCAGTATGATTTAATGCCGATTTGTACACTTTTGCAAGTTGGGACACGGTAAATTCTTCAAAGACTATTGAATCTTAATACTCTAAAACAAGACTGTTTAAAAAAGCTGAATCACTATCAATTTAATGCTAACATTGAAATTAAAATGCCATTTTAAAAAATGTTAAAAAAATACTATAAAAGTGGAAGATTCAAATCTCCAAATGGCCTTAAGCTATCAGCCAAGAGATTTGATGGAAACTGTCATAAACTCCTTCTTAAATGCTCTGTCAGTAAACTTTAAGAGGGAGTTCACTGATTAGAGAAAAATACATATATATATTGGCCTATACATAAGTGAAACTTCAAAATATTTTGAAAATGCTTAATGTAAATGTTTATGAACATATATACTAAACATTTAGAGAAATCATCGGCTTATACTAGCATCAGAAAAAAGATTTATTCATTATACTTTTGCGTTAATTAAATGTATGCAACCATACAAAGAACTAACATGTCTGGGAGCTTTTTTTTTTCACAGGTGACCAAACTGGAAAGAGGAACATCATAACCCAGCACCTGCTTTATCAACTCTCTTTAACAGTTATCTAGAGGGCTCAGCACGGTAGCCTAGTGACTAAAGTCCTCGCCTTGCATTAGCCAGGATCCCAACTGGGCCCCACCAAGTCCTAATCCCAGCTGCTCCACTTCCCATCCAGCTCCCTGCTTGTGGCCTGGGAAAGCAGTCGAGGATGGCACAAGGCCTTGGGACTCTGCATCTGTGTGGGAGACCCGGAAGAGACTCCTGGCTCCTGGCTATGGATCGGCTCAGTTCTGGCCATTGCAGCTGCTTGGGGAGTGAACCAGCAGGTGAAGATCTTTCTCTCTGGATCTCCTTCTCTTTGTAAATCTGACTTTCCAATAAAAATAAATAAATCTTTAAAAATAGCTACCTAGAATATTAACGGCCTGATTTTAAAACCAAGACAATTGCAGCCTCGAAGTTAATTTGTTCCTGCCATATAGCCTTTCAAATTAAAATCTTTATTTAAATTAGAAAACAAATATTTTTCTTAGGTTCAGAAGAGTCAAAATATTACCTACCTAATATCATATTACATTTTATAAAATACACCCACCATTTTACCTTAAAGCACCTTTATCTGCTATATTAATACTAAAATAACATTTTCTTATGAAACAATTTATGAAGTGACAGATGTTGAACCCTGGTTCTGATATTTACTAGTGAAAATGGTGGAGAGCCAAGTGTGTGATGAGTAAGTTTAGGCTGGACAACAGCATTTGTTGCTTTGCATACGAAATGGGGTTGGGGCAGAGCTAACTGGGCTACAACAGCCACCAGTGTGTGTAATCTGATGTGGATGAAGGATTAACGTGGACAATGCATTCTGGGCATGCATAGGAGTCAGGTCCGGGGTCACCTCAGGCAAGATTTCTTGCGGGACCTCAAACCCAACCAGACCGCTAAATTCCAACAACAGGGAAAAATCACAGGATTTGTGGCCCAACTTTGGAATGCATATATCAGGACAAGGCCTCTTTAGTTGCTAATGCCTGTGCAGTGGATGGCATGCCCAAATGCACAAAATGACAGGCACCTCATTGAGGCCTGCAGAGGACGTCAAGTACCACACCAGACAATTGAGGGCAGAACAAATGGCACAACTCTCCTGGCCAAGCTTTGACAGCATGTACTGGGGTGAGTGGATACTTTAAGGTGGACTGTTAGCCAATGGACCTCAACCTGGGAGCAACAAAACCAACAGTGTCTCATCTCAGGACTATCTAAACCATTTAAGCAATAGCCTCAGAACATTCTTCTCCACATTGGGGATCCTATGATGACATCAAGTGGCCATCCCCCATCCCCGGGTACTGATGTGGTTTGGCTGCTGGGAGCGGCCCCCTTATGCTTCCCTCTCCCCTTCCTCCCAGATACAGGAGAAAAAAACTGGAAGTATCTTTCTCATCCACTTTTCTCTATGTGTCAACATTCCCCACTTAATCAGTGGTCCACATGGGCATAACATCCTTCTTAACTACGTAAACATCAAAACAAAAATAATTTCTTTTAAATGAGGATAAGTCACTGTTTCTGACCCCCAAGTTTTCCTGTCTATAAGGTGTCAGCACTGAAGCTTCAGTAAGCTAAGTCTCTGTGGTGCTGGCATTCTATATGGACACCACTTTGGGTCCCCCTTCCACTTCTGTTCCCTGCTTATGGTCTGGGAAAGCATCAGAGAATGAATGAGGTCCTTGAGCCCCTGCACCCATATAGAAGACCCAAAGAAGCCTCCTGACTTCAATTATGCTCAGCTCAGCCACTGTGGTCACTTGGGGGAAAGAAGCAGCAAATGGAAGATGTCTCCCTAGCTCTCCTTCCCTGTGTAAAACTGCCTTTCAAACAAAAACAAATAAATCATTTAAAACAAAACCGAAAACGGGGTAGCTGCTCTCACAGGAGATCAACTAGTTATCAGAGGCTGGGGGAAAGTAGGAGGGAGGGAAGGATGGAGAAAAGCTATTTGGTGGTACTAAGTAAAGTTAGCAGCAATAGAAAGTTCTGGTGTTGTATTGCATAGTAGGATGACTACATATAATTACAATAAACACTAAATATTTGAGGGCACAGGTATATTTATTTTGATTGGACATTAAACAATGTGCAAGGTATAGAAACATCACATAGTATCCCCAAAATATGCACAATTTTAGTCGGTTAAAATTTTAAAAGCTGGGGTGGCATTGTGGCATACTGAGTTAAGTCACCACCTACCACACTAGATCCTATATGGGTTCTAGTTTGTGTATTGTCTGGTCCATTTCCAATTCAACTCCTTGCAACTGGGAAAGCAGTGAAAGATGGCCCAAGCACCATCTCATGTGTAATTTTTGGACTATTAAGTGCACTTTTATTCTCCTAGGAAAATCATGAAGTAAAAGTCTAGACAGATAACTAGGTTTCACAGCAGCAGTACAATTTCTTTGATCCATGTTGGTTTTTTAAAAGCTAAAATTCTAAATATGTTTACCTTTGGTAGCATGGGAGTATCCCTCTTCTTCTTCTTTTCTGAATTAGGGTCATCTAATAAGTCTGGCTCAAAAGTGTAAAGTTCAGTAAGCTCATTCATAGTAAAATGACGCTCAACCTGCTGCTGATCAACAACTCGAAAAGAGAGTGACTGCTTAGTTACTTGCCGATCATAAATCTTATCTTCCATGGTTCCCTTTGTGAAAAGAAGGAACAACACATGAATAAATTTTATAAACATGGAAAGGTAATTAAGGAGAAATACAGTTACGAGTTAATGAGAAACAATAAGACTTTAAGATAATATATTGGTGTAAAGAAAAATTCATTATCACACTTGCTTAATAACAGATTTCATCATTACATATTAAGATAACTACATTATACTTATTCTATATTATCTGACAAAAATGCATTAAAGTATTACTTCATATATTTCCGGACTTGTTAGGAGGAAGAAAGCAGGCAGATATCAGGGTAAACAGAAATAAAGGAAGTAGATAGGCAAAGAGAGTGATTTTTTTCAATGTAGTACAGTAAGTGATCAATAATCACTATAAATTATTATTATATCAAATCTTACTTCTATAACTTTATGAAAGAAACCTAACCTTAAAGGTTTTGTCTATTGTATATACACCATTATGAATGGGAATGTAACAAATCTATAAATAACAGAAGAAAATTGACAATGAGGCTGTCAAATACATTATTTACTAAACCTACAATATACAAGATTCTACCAGTAAAACCCCAGTTTCTGGTTGGAAAACTCTGATTTAGAGACAAAAGGTGAGGACTAGCATCTGCTCCTAAAGTAGATATACTAGCCAAAAAGGGGACTTGCTTCAATAAGTCTATATTAATTGAAATGTATCAGCTTCCATTATTTCACTTATTTTTCTTCAATTTCAATTTGTCATTTAACACCAAGGCTTTTAAGTAAAGGAATGACCTTAATACTCTTGCCTAGATAATATTACACATTGCTTGTAAGAATTCAGTGTTATTACAAATAAGTTAACTTTTTATTTATCCATATTTTTCAAATTAAAAGAATAGCTGGTGGCCACTAAAAACCAATGAGAATTTGACCCTTTCAACTATAAGCAAATTATGTTTACTTACTGGCACTTCTACTCACATCAAGGAACTGAACTATAAATGATTAACTTTCCTGAACCAGCAAGAAAAATGCTGAATCTGTTTACTCACACAATTCTTAGCCTAATAAACTTGACAATGCAAAAACAAATTACAAAACAGAAAATCCAGAAAGGCCAAATTAACTTCTGCTGCTTATGTATAAACAAAATAAAAAATGACATTTTCAACTCGCTTTGCCTCTTTGTAACACATGTGTGTTATGCATCTTTAAAATATTATCAGTTTCAATCAATCTTTCAATATGAAAAGGAGAATATAAATTATAAACCTACCTGAGCTAAGAACCTATATACATAAACAGGCTTAGTCTGTCCAAAGCGATAAACTCTGAATATACTCTGGATATCATAAGATGGATTCCAAGAAGCATCAAATATAATTACTCGATTAGCAGCTACCAGATTAATTCCAAGAGATCCTGCTTTGGTGGAAATGATAAACAATCGCCCTCTGAAAATGTAAATATAAAATAAATGCTTTAGTAATTAATGCTTTACAGATGCTTTAATTATGATGTAACTTTTTGATCCTAAAGCAGTTAACTGAACCATCAGGAGGATCAGAGAATTCATCGTTTACATAATAAAGAAAATAAGACGTATCTAAGGAGACAAGGTTGGTGATTTACATGCCTAGAATTCTACTGCTGGAAGATGAAACAGGCCTATTTAAGAACAAAGATGAATACCGAAATCATGTTTACAAATTTTTAAGGTTCAAGGTTTTTACAGACTGAGAAAATTTAGAAAGTGATTGTATAACCTGAAAATCCATACTGCCTTGAATACTAAGTACATCAGAACAAAGGATAGTATCAAGAAGCCAAAGACCAGGTGTGACGGCTCAGTGGCTAAATCCTCGCCTTGCAAATGCTGGGATTCCATATGAGCGTTGGTTCATGTCCTGGTTGCTCCACTTCCCATTCAGTTCCCTGCTTGTGACCTGGGAAAGCAGTCGAGGACGGCCCAAAGCCTTGGGACCCTGCATCCATGTGGGAGACCTGGAGGAGGCTCCTGGCTCCTGGCTTGTGATCAGTTCAGCTCTGGCCACTGTGGCCATTTGGGAAGTGATCCAATGGATGGATGATCTTTCTGTCTCCCTGTGAATCTGATCTGCCTAATAAAAATAAAATTAATCTTTAAAAAAAAAGATGAAAGTGGTAGGGGTGACATATGTGAACAGTTATAGCAGTGTAATGAATGTGAGGAGAAATGAGAGAGATGCAAGGTACTGAGGAAGCTAAAAGAAGATCAAGGGCTCCAAGTTTCTTAGGGTGTATCCAAGGGGGGAGGGGACAGAATTTGACAATTACTCAATGTTTTGGAACACATTTTACTCAGTGTGTTGGAACACATATTACTGCAGGACAATTTGGGAATAAGTACATGAAAGAGTAAAAATAATCATGGCATTTTATAATGGCATAAAATATTTATATGGCCATAATAAAGCAAGCAGTCCAAATTAATTTAGATAAATATTATGAAAAGTTACATTGGGAACATGAGGGGAAAAACAAAGTACGTATGTACATGTGGGCAAAAACTACCACCATAGATGGTAGAAAGGGAATAAGTAAGTAAACACCAGAAGAGGAGGCAAGAGTTGAACTTGGCTACCTGAAGAAGGTAGAAAAAGGTAGGGCTGGCTTTAAGCTTTATAAATATTTTACTTTAATATAAATAATATCTAATTTGTAAAAGATTACAACATTTTCAGAAAATATAAGTCTAAGGGAAAAAACATCACTCAGTTTAATTCTCCAACAATAACCTCTTTTCAAACAAGGCTATATTTCCTACAGGTTTCTTTTTCCCAAACACACACTTTCTTGGCTTCATCCAGTCAAGATAATTTCATAGGTTATTTCATCAAGTTTCATGGTAAACATGCTGATAGTTGAATAACACTTCATTAAAGGATCATAGACTAATTTAATAATTTATGTATTGCTGGCAGCTTATATCAGAATGAGATCACTGGAATATAGCATGTCTCAGTAATCACTACAAAATGTCTTTATACCAAAACTTATTTCAAAAACTTCATGACAGAAGATAAAATGCTACACCCATCACATTTATAGTACTATAGACTAGAATGCAGATAAACTAAATTTTAATGTGAAAGAGTTTACACTTTAGTGTAGCAATCATATTTTACAGTAAAGCAAAGACCTATCAAAAAAAATTAACAGATATTAAAATCATGCTTTAGGTTAACTTGGAGTATCACACATACAGCCAAGGAATTAGCACAGAAGTTACCAAATTTTCAAGAACACATTAATCACAATGTTATATATAATAGCATATGACTGAAAATAAGAAATATGTAATAGTACTAAACTATCAATAATAGGTTACATTACAATTCAAAATCCGAAACACTGTGAAAAAAAACAGTATATAGCGCCCTATTAAAATAGTTTTATCTGCATTAAAAATAAAGCATACACACATATAAAGTTAACAGTGGTTATCATTGGTCAGTGGGATTATGGTGATTTTTTTATATATACTTCTGAAGAATACTAATTGAAGAGAATTCTGGTTTCTTGAATTAGTGGAGACATTAAAGAGTTTATGGGAAAATGCTACTCCAAAATTACTCCAGTCATTTATATCTATTCCACATTAACAAAAGATGGTTCAGAGGCATAAAAAAAGTCAAACATCATCATTGTTATGTCTATATAAACTAAAGCAGACACACACACAAAATGTAGAGAACTTCAAAATTCCTCATTACCCATCCACTAATGAAGAGATGAATGCTCTGATTAAGCATACCAATGACAACACAATAAACAGACAACTGTACTGCAGTGCAACTTGCAGCAAAGGCATTTACTAGGCATAAATGTGATTGAAAGCAAAGAAATGGGAATCAAAGGTACCCGTAAATAAAATTAAAACCAAAAAGAAACAAAAGTTATGTGACTGAACCATTGTAAAAATTGTTTCTATATGGACCTGTAATATTCTGGAATATGTAAGTCCAAATTGAGATATATTTTAAAATTATAAGCATTAGTACTAAAAAACCATTATTTGCATAGCATTCCTTTAAGTCTTCTTGTGCATGTATTTTGGCAAAACACTTAAGCATTTCAATTAGACACATATCCAAGAGTGGAACTGCTGAGTCATGGGGTATGTATGTATACAGCACTGTTAAAGTGAACAAATAGCTCTCTAAAGTAGTTATTCCAATTTACACTCCCTCCAGGAGTGTATGAAAGTTCCAACTTTCATAGATCCTTGACAAGCAATGGTATTGCCTTCTTGTTTTTATTACAATCTTTTAAAAATAGTTTGGTAAGCTTCACAAGAATTTACAACACTAGTATAGAGTTCCCATGTTTTTTAGCCAACATCCTCCAACAGTAGTAACTTACATAGCTACAGTACAACCGCAAAAACAAGGAAATTGAGGATGACAGGAATTTATATACAGAGTTCATTTAATATTCATCAACTTCTGTTTCATGAAATTTTATTTGGTGTGTAGAATCAAGTAAGTACTGTCCCA
This sequence comes from Ochotona princeps, assembly GCF_030435755.1. Lineage (NCBI taxonomy): Eukaryota > Metazoa > Chordata > Mammalia > Lagomorpha > Ochotonidae > Ochotona > Ochotona princeps. Next base: position 45,784,055 of record NC_080865.1, read on the forward strand.
CATACAAGATACATAATGGTTTATTATGTAAAAAAAAAAAAAAATCTTCCTTAAAACTTGTGATTAGCCTAGTAGTTAAGATGCCTGCATCCCACATTAGAGTGCTGGGTTTCAATTCCCAGCTTCGGCTTCTGACTCCAGCTTCCTGTCAAGGCAGATCCTGAGAGGCAACAGTAACAGCCCAAGTAATTGTGGGAGATCTGGATTAAGTTGCTGGCTTCTGGCTCTGGCTTGGTTGACCCACGTCTGCTGTGGGCATTTGGGAATGAACCAGTGGAGGGAAGCATGTGCTCTGTTGCTCTTGCTTCATCCTCTTGTCTCTCAAATAAACAAAAATTTAGTCTCCTCGGTTATCCCTTGGAATTCTCAGTCTCCTCTTAACCCTAATATCCATTACCTAATGATGTATCTTCCAATATCATAAGTTTATCACAAGAAGGCTGCATGAATGTAATCATATAGTATACAATCTCATGAAATTAGAATCTTCCATGGAGCATACCACCACTGAAATCAATCCAAGCTGTGGCTCAGCTAACAGTTCAATCCTATTCATTGCCAAGTAGTATTCGAATATATGGATGTAACACCTTTTTTAAAATCCATTCACATGTTGAAGGACATTTAGATCATTTCCAGTTTCAGTCCATTACAAATAAAATTGCTATGAACATTTATGTGCAAGAGTCTATGTTAAAATAAGTATTTATTTTATTTCTATTTTTAAAAAATATTTGTTTGAAAAGAAAAAGACAAACCCAACCATAACCACACACACACAAAGAGGGACAGAGATCTTCCATCCACTGGTTCATTTCCCAAATGGCTATAATATCAAGCACAGAGCCTGAAACTCCACCTGGACATCCCACATGAGTACAGGGATTCATGTAACAGCAACATGTTTTACTGCTTTCCCAGGCTTGTTAGAAGGAAGCTGGATTGGAAGAATAGCTAGAACTTCAATCAGCACTTTGATATTGGATGCAGACATTGGAAACAGCAGCTTAACCCACTGTGCCACACCAGACCTAATTTGTTTTCATTTCAATAGGATACGTTGCTAAGAGTGTGGCTGACGCCAAATTGTTTTCCAGAATAGCTATTTACTTTACAGTCTTTCTAGCAATGTAGGACAGATCTAGTTTCTCTGTATCCTCATCAGCATTCAGTGTAATGTCACTTTTTAAAAAACCAATTCTGATGTGTGTGAGGTTGTACCTCACGTGATTTGAATTTACATTTTCTAATAGCTAGTGATTTCAAAAAAGATCTTTTCATGTGCTCATTTGCCATGTATGTATCTTCAGAGAAGAGCCAATTCAAGGTTTTTGCCTGTTTTCTAAAAGGGTTTTTTTCATTTTGAGAGTTCTTTATATATCTTAAATATGAATTTTTAAGTTAATGAATTCGGGAATATGATCTTCAAATCTGTGGTTTGTCTTCCTTTTGTTAACAGGATTTCTCACAACAGAAAAGTTTTCAACTTAGTCAAATTATTTAGTTTTTTCTTTAGTGGACCATATGCCTTTGGTAGCAAGATTAAAAACATATAATCCTCATTTGAAAAGATTCTCTATGTTCCTTATATAAGATGCTTATATTTATAATTAATTTTATATTTTGAAAATTAAATTCATGTACAGGAGAGCAGAGTAAGCTCCCATTTTTGGACTGAATCCCCAAAGTTGCACAATGGGCAGTGCTGGGCTTTGGCTGAGGTCAGGAGCAGAAGCCAGGAATTCAATTGAGACTTCCCACATAAGCAGCAGCAAGCAGCCAATCACTCGAACCATTATCACTGCCTTCCATGGTCTGTATTAGCAGAAAGGTGAAGTCAGGAGCTAGAACTAGGAGTTAAACCCAGGTACTTAATATGAGGCATGGATATTTTAACCATTAGGATAAAAGTATGCTCCTATTTTTTTAAAAGTGTACTTCACTTACTTGAAAGGCAGAGACACAGAGATGTCTTATTTACTGGGTCACTCCTCAAACACCCTAAATACCTGCAACAGCCAGATCTGAATCAGGTGAAAGTCAGGAGCTGGAAACTCAATCTTAGTCTCCCACATGGGTTGGCAAGATCTTAACTCCTGGAGCCATTACTCGCTGCCTTGTATGTGTTTATACTATTGATTTTTAAGAATACATCATGCATTTTGGATCATAGGTGTTTCTGAGTATATGTATTTAGAAATGGTTTCTTCTATGGTTTGCCCTTTCTGGTATGAAACACCTTTTGTATCAGACAGGTTTTCTAAAGAGACAATCAACAGGAGAGAGGGTGTGTGTGTGTGTGTGTGTGTGTGTGAATGATTTATCATAGGAACTTGCTCCCTGTGATCATAAAGGCTAAGAAATCCCCCCCACCTGCTGTGTGCAAGCTGAAAACCAGTGGAGTTGACAGCATAAACTGTGGTCCTGGGCCAAAAAGTCTGAGAACTAGGGACGTGGTAACAGTCTTGGAGTCCAAAAACTATTGAAACAGGTGAACTGATTCCAAAGAGTGTAGAAGCTGATGCTCCAGCTCAAATAAGCGTAATTTGACCCCTTCTGCCTTTTCATTTCATCAACAGAAGGGATGATACTCATCACATCAACAAGGGTAACCACCTTTACTCAGTCTACTCTTTCAGAAACCTCCTAAGAGATATTCAGAAATCTTTTACCAGCAACCCCCAACTCAAATTTGCAAGTTAACCATGACATCTTAAGTGAATAGAAGTTCTTAATTTTAATGAAGTCCACCTTACCAATCTTTCCAATTATGATTGGTTCTTATCCTGTTTTTCAAATGTTCTTACTTGAAAATTGAGAAAATAATCCTTGCTGTTTCCTTACAAAGCTTTTACTGCTTTAGCTTCCAAAAATTAAAATTCACTTATTATTAGTCACCAGGAAAATAGAAATTAAACCTCTAAAGTCTTACCATAACATATTCATCAAAATGGCTGTAAAAGGAAAAACCAGTATCAACTTGTGGCATGGACATGAAACCAAAACATACCTAACACGATACAGATGGGAATGTAATATAGTACAACCATTTTGGAAAAATGTTCTGGCTGCATAAGCCAAAGCTAAACATACCTATCATCCAGCAATATCACTCAGACATATACCAAAAGGAACATATAATAGGATACATGAGTTTGTAGGAAAAAAAAACACAGAATTAACATTAAATGTAAATTTATGACGCTGGCATGATCACACAGGGGATAAAGCCATGGCCTGTCACACCAGCAACCCGTAAAGGCCCCAGTTTGTGTCTCAGCTGTTCCACTTCTGACCTGCTTCTCTGCTAATGCCCTGGGAGATGCAACTGAAAAATGGCCCAACTGATTGGGACCCTGCCATCCATGTGGGAGTTCTGGATGAAGTTTCTGGCTTCAGTCTTGCTCAGCCCTGGCTTTTGCAGTCATTTAGGGAGTGAATCAGTGGGTGGAAGATCTCTAACTCTCTCAAATTAATAAATAAATCTTTTGTTAAAGATAAGTTTATTTTTGGTGAAATTTTAAACCAGCAAAATTCAAATACAGTGTCCCATAACACATTTCAACAAACTTACTGAAGCTCTGGTAGGTTGTAGGTAATGAGTGAAGCCACCCACATGAATTACCTAGAATGAGTTCCTGGCTCCTGGCTTCGGCCAGGACCCATACCTGGCTGTTGCATGCATTTCTGTAGCGAAACAGCAGGTGGAAAATCTCTACCTCTGTCTTCAAATAAATTAAAAATAATAAATACAGCTAAAATTCCTGGACATCATACATAAAGTTACAACTTTGAAAAATAAGGAGAGACACTAACCAGAGACCTCAGGATCTAAGGCATAACATAATACGTTCTACTGGTTTTCTTTTTGCCTTATTTATCCTATACTGATTACTAAAGAACTCTCAGAAATCTAGAATTATGTGGCCTATCAATAAAAATTCTTCCCCAAACTCTGCGTATCAAAACAACCAGGAATGAGAGTATAACAGAACAGAAAACATTAAGAAAATGTGTCAATTGAAGCCAAACCGTACAGAAAAATACGCAGATGTATCACTACTCTTCTGCCCTCACCCAATTTTATCAAGGAACTGCAGGATCATTTGACAAGGTCCTATTACAAACCCCTTAGTGCCAACTAAGATACATAACCATGGCATCTACTTACATGCAGTGGTTACAAGAAAACCTCTTCACCTACCAAGATTAATGGGGAGCTGGAATCATACTGCCACCTAACTACTAATGAAGTCACTCAGTAGAACTAATAGGGATTCAGAGGGAAGACAAACAATGGCAGGATCAGTAGAGGTCTAGTGAAGAGATCAAACTGCCAGCCCCTAGACTGCCAATAGTGAAGTGGAACACAACTGTTATATCAGAAGATCTAAATGGGATCCAGACTCTTGATTAACAATAACTAAAAGCCCCAGTTTAACAGAAAGATTATTGTAATAAGTGCTAGCAAAATCTCAACTTCAATAAGTAAAGACAATCAGTATATACGAACAGATTTAAATGCTAGAATTGTTTAACAAGGATTTAAAAAGCAGCATTTATCAATATGCCTCAATAAACAATTATTAACACACCGTTAAATAAATGAGAAATAAAAAGTCTCAGCAGAGACAAGAGCACGAAAGCAGCAATTTTTAAATTGAAAAATACAACAGAAAGTGTAAGATGCAACAGACGGGCACCACAGAAGAATACAGAAAACCAGATTCACTAAACTTCTAAACAGATATTGGAAATTACTCAATCTGAACAGTAGGTGTAAATTAAATGGAATAAAGATTCAGTGACCTGGGGAATCTATAGGACTGCACAAAATACACACTTGTCAGCACAATTCCAAAGAAAATTATAAAAAAAAAAGAAAAAGAAAAAGAAAAAAGAGGGTCTATAAATGCATTCAAAGAAATAGTGGCTCAGGTTGGTACCGCAGCAGCCCATACGGGTGCGTTTGGAGTCTTGGATATTACACTTCTGATACAGATTCCTGCTAATAGACGGAAAAGCTACCAGAAATGACCAAAGCACCAGGGCCCCTGCAGTGAAGGAAGCTCCTGGCTCTGAGCTTCAGCCTAGCCCAGCCATAGTCGTTGCAGCTATTTGTGGAGTGAACCAGCAGATGGAAGATCAATATCTGTACCCCTACTTCTCCTTCAAATAAATAAAAAATATATGAAAACAATGAATGTAAAAATATATTCTCTAAGCAGTTACATACTCAAACATGTTAACTGTACCTGAAACATCCTTTGCAAGCTCTCCCAGATTCCACAGATTTTCAATAACTAATTATCTTCATATTATCTAACTGGAATTCCTCTAGCCTTGAGCCTACATCTATTTAATCACTACTGAAAGAATTAAAAATATATTTTACACACTTGGCTTAATATATTTCTTAGATGAAAATATTATTAAAGCAAACATTGCCCATCTTTCCCTTAAACTACTGCCATCTCTTGTATCCTTTTTCCCCAAGTCAGGATTTCATACCACTGGACATTAAGTACATATACATGTCCATATATATTTATAAATACATTTTAAACAACCTTTGTTTTCTGTTTAGTTTTTATTTATTTACATATTTCAAGGAATTCAGTAACACATTAGACTCTCAGCGTCACAACAAACGCATGCATATATAAATTCTAGTATTCCAAATGCAGTTTAATTTTGCCAATTACTAACAGTTCAAAGCAATATCAACAATGCAGACAGAAAACATTTTATCGATAAAATTACAGTAAAAAGACAGGACCAGATAACTTTTGTTAATACTAAAACTCTATGAAAACAGCTTGCCACAAAGGATGATAAAAAAACAGCCAACAAGAGTGGATGTTGAGACTAGAGATTAAGATGCATGCCTCTACTTGTAACTAGCTCCTCATAATGAGCCTAAGAAGAAACAGATCAATGGCCTATGTACTTAGGTTCCTGCCATCCAGCTGGAAGAGCTGGATGGGGTCATGGCTTTGGCAGGGCCTAACCATGGCTATGTGGACATTTGGGAAGTTAAGCAGAAGAAAAATAGCGCTGTCACTCCGTTTTTAAAATAACAATAAATGAATTGATGTATGGCAAAAAAAATGTCTATCTCACATCAGAGTACTGGGGATCAATTTCTAGCTCTGGCTCCTGACTCCAACTTCTGATAAATGCAGACCTGGGAATCAACAGTGATGCTTCTAGTAACTTAGTTCCTGGCACCGCTTGGAAGCCTGGATTGTGTCCAAGCTCTGACATAGCCCAAGGCCAGCTGCTGTGGACAACTGAGGAGTGAAGCAATGGATAGGAACTCTTTTTTTTGTCTGTCTCTCTCAAATAAATAAATAAATTCACCAATAGGAATAGGAAAAGATGCTTAGTGTCATTTATCATTAGTGAAAGGCAAATTAAAATCGCACGATATAATTATATACCCAGTAGTACAAGGTAACTTCTTTAAAAGCCGCTAATGGAAAATAAGGTGATTTAAGAAAAAAAAGCATAATGATACTAAGTAATAAGGATGAAGAACAACTGGAACTCTCATACATTGCTGGGAGGAATATAAAATTGTATACTCACTTTGAAAAACAGATTTCTTTACAAAGATGAATAAACTTCCCATACAATCCAACAATTACAATCTTAGATTTTCATTTCACTTAGGTAAACACCTATGTTCACACAAAAATTTGTACATGAATGTTTTGAGCAGCTTTGACTTTATTTTTAAATTTATTTTTAAAATTTTAACATAAAATTGTACATATACATGAAGTATATGTAATAGACTCCATAATGTCCAATCAAGGTACATAAATTAATCCTTTCAAGCCTTTAACATTTCTTTATAGTGAGAGCACCCGAAACTGTATCTTTTTTTTTTTTTAACTAGAGAACTACGCAGTACCTTAATGTTATACATGATTACTCTAGTAAGACTCCAGAATTTCTTATTCCTGTCTAGAATAAACTTTCCCAGATCCTCTACTGATTTTTCCCTCCCTAGTCTCTGGTAACCACCACTACACTTGTAATAAGATCATTGAACAACTTCCATGAAATGATGTACTTCAAGACTCTAGGTAGCATTTGCTTTTGGTGCTTCGTTTATTTCACATAACATAATGACCTTTAGTTCTTATCCATGTTGTTGCAAATGACAAGTTCATTTTTTTTGATGGCTGGAGTATGTGGAGTATTTCAATTACAGTATGTATAGTAGTATTGATTTTAATTATCAGGCAGAGAAACAACTCAAATATCCCTCAGGTGGTAATGACTAAACAAAAGGATCCATCTCCACAATGAACTACAACAAATGAACTACTGCAACAACTGATAAATCTCAAACCCATTTCCCTAAGTGAAGACTGTAAGACTCAGAAAGCTACAAACTACGGTATTCCAGGAGTGTACTTTTTATGAGAGTGATGAAACATTTGTCAAAAATTATAGAAGCACATGCTGAAAGAGAATGTTTTATAGTGTGTCCATTTGTATTTATTTGAAAGGAAGAGAGAGACACCAAGAATGAACAAACTCCTATCTTGTGGTTCACTCCCCAAATACCCACATAAGCCAGGGCTGAGCCAAGCCAAAGACAAGCAGCCAAAGACCTAATCAGTGTGTCCCTTCTGGGTGGTAGAAATCCAAGTACTTGAGTTCTCACCTGTTGCCTCCTAGGGGACACACTGGCAAGAATGCAGAATTGGGAATAGAGTCAGGACATGAAACCAGGTACTTGGGCTTAAGCTAATCATATCCATTGTGTGTAAATTTAAAAATTATTTCAGAAACTCTCAGTCATTACAAAACATGTTTCCTACCTCACATTAGTTTCATCATTAAATTCTTCAGCCCACTTCTTCCTTGACTGTGCAGTAGTAGAACCATCTAAACGGTAGTAGTCAATGTTTCTGAGCCATTTCCCTTCACCTGGAAATTTAACAAGAAAACACAAAAAGAATTGGACATACTGACCTACTAGTAGCAAATGTTTTTCTTTGCTTTCCATTTAAAAGCAGGTTATATACATTCTAGTTGCACAGCAAAACATGCTTTTTTACGTACATATTCTAAGAATCTATTTCATCCACATGACAATTTCTTAAAATTCACCAGTCTTTTAAAGCTACCAAAAAGTATTATGAAACTGTACTCAGCTCTTGAGTCTTGTTTTTAATTAATCTATATGGGCCAGGGTTTTCATCTAATTATCATGCTCAGATAAAAACTCAAGACAAAACTCCTTTATGCGTATATTGAACAAACATTTACCTAATGCCTCCTATGTGTCAAAAAAAGACCCTGGTCAAAAATATCAACAAGTATTCTCATTCCATGAGTTTTCCTGTGTGTGTGTATGTGTGTGTGTGCGCGCGCACGCACTTGTAAAAGATCACAACTTTGTAAGTTAATGATTTAACATGTCAATTTTGAAACAGGTGAAATTTTGCTCAATGCCTTGATGCTAAAATATTAGGGGATTAAGTGTGAATGGTTTATGTTTCATCGAACATAATTTTCTCAAGTTAGAGAAAGATATGCATATCTAAATACAGGAAGTTCACAGGACTACACATAGACATGATCAAAAAAGAACCTCACCAAAACACATTATGGCCAAACTTTTAAAAAATACAACACAAAAGTTTTAAAATTGCAAGAGAAAAGTGGCAGCTCACAAAACTCTTTATTTAACAAGATTTTCTTTAACAAGTTTCATGTTTTACTTGACAAACAGTGCTAGATTTGGAGAGATATTGATCTTCCCTTCCACCTGCCAGTTCATTCTCCAAATAGCAGCAACAGCTGACACTGGGACAAAGTGAAGCCAGAAGCCTGAACTCCACATGGGCATAGCAGCTAAAGGACTTAGGTCCTCTTTCACTGCTTTCCCAAGCACACTAGCATGGAGCTGGATTGGAAGTGGAGTAGTATACATATGGGATGCCAGCGTTACAAGCAGAGGTTTAACCTACTGCACTATAACTTTACAAACAGAAAGCTCACAGGCCAGGATTAAACAGAAATACAGACCACTTCCTGAACAACAACAAAATCTGCTAGCCCAGAATACTTTACCAACTGAAGTTATATTTCATAAGCGATTGAGAAATAAAAACGTTCCAAAACAAGCAAAAACTAGAATCAACCCCAACTAGCCTTATTGACCATACTTTAAGTGTGTTCCACACACAGAAACAAAAAAGGATAACTTTCAAAATGAAAAAGTATGAAAGTATAAAACCTACTAGAGTAAAGGATAGCAAAAAAATTAATAGGAGGCAGGTTATTAGTTGAATAGTTTTGCATGTAAATGGACTAAATCCAAAATTTATACACAGGCTGAACAGATAAAAGACTGGATAACACAATACTTACAAGAAACTTAATTCATAGGTAAAGGCACATTAGACTAAAGGAGAAATGACAAAATAAATTTGAAGTAAATGCAAAAAGGAAGCAGGAATACCATTATATCAGAAAAAGATAGACTTAAACACAAAAACTATAAGGAGACAAAGTCACTACTTAATGATCAAAGAATCAATTTAACAATAAGATATGACTACCATAAATTCACCGACTGTCAGAACACCTAGCTTTATAAAGCAATGTTACTAGATATGATTAGAGAGGTTTCAATTCAATAATAGCAGGACAATTCTAACACCATATTTTCATCAAGGAACAGATCATCTAGAAAAAAACTACACAGAGAGCAACTGAGTTAATCTAGTATTGAGAAAAACTGAAAGGGAAGACGTTTTTACATTTAAAAAGGCAGATAAGGGCATAGCAACAACAAAAAAGAAACAACAGACCAATATACCTTATGTACATAAATACAAAGTCTCAACACACTAGTAAATCACATCCAATAAAACCTAAAAACAATTATTCAGCCTGAGAAAGTGTGATCTATCCCAAAGATACAGGATGGTTCATCATAATAAAAATCAGAAACTTAATACATCAACAGAATGACAGTAAAAAAAAAAATCATATCATTATCTTAACAGATAACAAGGAAGTACTTGATGAAATGTAGCATCCAATCTAGATGAACACCAATGGATGAACTGATAATGAAAATGTAGAAAATATATACAATAGAAATCATGAAAAGAAATTAAATTCTAAGTGAAACAAACCAGACATAAAAAGACAGATATCATGCTTTTTCTCATATATATAAGACAGATGGAGAAAGACAGTAAAAAAAAAAAATAAAAAAGAAAGAAGGAAAAGGAAAGAAATGTTGATGCCATGTTATTTGGCGCTAGAGCTGAGTTGGTCTGAAGCCAAGAGCCTGGAGCTTCCTCCAGGTCCCAAGGCTTTGGGCCGTCCTGTACTGCTTTCCCAGGCCACAAACATGGAGCTGGATGGGAAGCAGGTCTGACGGGATACAAACCAGTGCATATATGGGATCCTGGGGAGGATTTAGACACTGAGCCATCGCGCTGTGCTCGACAAATATTTTCTTAAAATATCTATTCATTTATGTGAAAGGAACAGTTACTATAGTAAAGCAGTAACATTATATCATAAACAGAATATAATTTCATAGAAAATTACATATGTATGGATAAAGACGAATAAAATGGATAAATAGTTGAAATGCCAGGGTTCTGAGATTTTGTTGCTTTTATCGTTTAATTTTGTCATATTTGTTTCATACACATATATATCATATATATGTGTCATACACAGTTCTTTTTGAAAGCAGGAGTGGAAATATTAGTAACACATAATGTGAGGTCCATGACAAAGATAAAATGAGAGTAATACATTTTTTATATATAAAAGGTATAATTTACAATTTTTTTTAAAGATTTATTCATTTTTATTACAGCCAGATATACACAGAGGAGGAGAGACAGACAGGAAGATCTTCCGTCCGATGTTTCACTCCCCAAGTGAGCTGCAACGGGCCGGTGCACGCCAATCCGAAGCCAGGAACCTGGAACCTCTTCCGGGTCTCCCACGTGGGTGCAGTGTCCCAATGCATTGGGCCGTCCTCGACTGCTTTCCCAGGCCACAAGCAGCGAGCTAGATGGGAAGTGGAGCTGCTGGGATTAGAACCGGTGCCCATATGGGATCCCAGGACTTTGAAGGTGAGGACTTTAGCCGCTAGGCCACGCCGCCGGGCCCCTCCACAATTTTTTTAACATTTATTTTTACATGTGACATTTGTCTTTCTGTGTCTGGCTTTAAATGAGCATTTTTAAAATTATGATACAGAAATGTTTGTAACTTACCTTTATAAATAAGGGGTTTATCCTTATCTTCTGTTTTCTCTCTACTAGCCAATTCAAGAAAATCTTCAATCAAGTCCAGAGATATGAGAGACTGGCTAAAAACCAGGCTGAAAAAGCAGATGAGCATTCATGATTTAATAAAGATGTCTTTCCTAAATCAATCTCCAGATGTCATTAAATTGGAATAAAAACCCAAATATTTCATTCATCATTTTGTAGAAATTAACAAACTGATTATACACATGGCAATGACAAGCACAGCTGGGTCAACACAATTTCAAAAACGGTAAAGTTGTAGTCCTAACTCTATGATCTTAAAGCAAATCACAATAGTGCAATACTGGCAAAATGACAGGCACAGAGTAGTGGAACAGAACAGAGTCCAGACATAGTCACACTTACCTGTGACAGTGAACTGATGTGTTAAACAATTGAGCAAAGGTCATTCAATGACAAAAAAGTAATAGTCTCAAAAATAGTTTTGTCAAAACTGAACATCCATATACCTGTAAAAATAACTTCACCCTAAACCTCATGTTTCATACTAATAGAACACACAGACAAAAATGTTCATAGCAGGATTGGGCAAACAGTTCTTCGTATATGACACAAAGTATGACGATGGGAAAAATTTGATTAGTTCGACTTTCTCAAAATTAAAAGCATTTGAAACCAGTGTCATGGAGCATCATACTAAGCCTTTACCTGCAGTCCCAGCATCCCATAGGGATGCTGATTTGAGTCTCTGCAACTCCACTTCTAATTCAGCTTCCTGTTATGTGCCTGGGAAGGCAGCAAAGAATGCCTCAAGAGTTTGGGCCCATGGACCTATGTGGGAGACCTAGAAGTCCCAGGCTCCCGGTGTTTGATCAGCCCGACTCTGGCCTTTATGGCTATATAGGAAGTAAACAAGCAGATGACAGACCTTTTTGGCTGTTTCTCTGTGACTCTGCCTTTGAAATAAAATTAAATAAATGATTTTAAAAAGTAATTTTTAGTTTCACTGAGGCAGTCATCTTGTTCTGGCCACATGCTGGTGTTGGAGGACTCCCCTTGCTTCAGATTTACCAGCAGCATGAATCAAGAAAAGTTAGCCAAACTTCAGGCTCAGGTCAGAGGGCAATGGTACAGCTCGCAGGAAGACAAAGGTAGTACACAGAGCAGTTACAGAGGATGCCAGAAAGCTTCTGAGTTCTCTCAAAAAACTAGCTGTGAATAATACAGCTGGTATTGAAGAAATGAACATGATAAAAGATGATGGGACCATTATTCATTTCAACAATTCCAAAGTCCAAGCTTCCTTCTCAGCTAACACCCTTGCAATTACTGGTCATGCAGAAGCCAAGCCAATCACAGAAATGCTTCCTGGAATATTAAGTCAGCTTGGTGCCAACAGCCTAACAAACCTTAGGAAATTAGCTAAACAGTTCCCATGGCAAGTGTTGGATATCAAAACACCAAAATCAGAAGATAATGATGAGGAAGATGATGATGTTCCAGATCTTGTAGAAAACTTTGATGAGACATCAAAAAATGAAGCTAACTGAATTCATTTTTGGTGTCTGGAAGCTAGCACAAACAAAATCATGCTAGATTTAACAAACTGCAAATGGTTCCAAAGTTTTATCGACAGAGAAGATCACCTGTTAATAGTTCAATAATATAAATATTTTGTATATGAATAATTCTGTTTGTTCAGCATTGTTTGGTCATTTGGTTTTGGATTTTGCACTCCCAGCATCTATTCTTTTGTCCAAAAATTTAATAGAACTAGAAAGAGTAACACTATGAAACTATGTTGGAGTTAATCATGCATGCATAGTTGACTGTATGTCTTCCTTAATTCTAAACTTTTGAGTCTATTATTCCAACCTGTTAATTTCCAGTATACTGGCACTCAGACAACCAAGACCTATGTCTTGACTTATTTTCTATTTTAACAATCGTGAAGTATTCAACCTCCATGAAACAGACTAGGAGGATGGCTAGATTGAACAAGGTAGAATACATTCATGCAATGAGTAGGAAATTAAAAACTTCCTATACTATAAAAATGTTTGTATAATACTAAAAAATCTAATTATTGTGCGTGTGTCTGCGTGTGTGTGTGTGTGTGTGTGTGTGTGTAAAAGCTTCAGAAAAAATTTATTCAAGACAGAAACAGAGAACTCCTATCCTTTGGTTCACCCCTACACCCCAAACACCCCCTCCTCCCCACCCATAACATGCACACGCAAGCATCTGCAATAACTTGGGCTGGGTTAGGATAAGGTTGGGACACAGAAACAGGGAACTCAATCCTATAGGAGAGGTAGGAACCTACTCGATGTCTTGAGACATCATCACTGCCTCCCTAAGTTTGTTAGCAGTAAGCTGGAGTTGGGAACAGAGATGGGTACCAAACCCATATACTCTGACGTGAGATGCTTTCATCTTAATCACTAAGGCAAGTGCCTGTCCCTAAAAATAAATTTTGAAGCATGGAAGTTGATACCAGAAAAAAGCATGCCTATACCAATAATCTCTTCAAACCTTTTAATGACTCCATTCTCAAATATCAACTTCCTCCTTGACATCTTTCACCTTAACAGAACCAAAGCAGAACTCTTTGTTTATTCCAAGGAAATAGCTCCACTCTAATCTTCTCCTAAGTAAATAATACTATAATCCATCTGCCACATAAGCTAGTAGCCTGGGAATCATTCTTTAACTATAGGACAGTAAGGAGAAAATAATCTATTATTTCTTCCTGTTTCTAATTCAAAATATACCCTTTATCTTTACAGCTATCATTGTGTTCTAACCAGCATTATCATTTACCTGAACAACTTGTTTATGAATGAATAAATCAGTAATATGCAAACAAATAACTTAGTCAGAACCTAGGTAGGTGCCAACTACAGTGGTGGTTAATAAAAATGTTTAGTCGGCAAATAGTTTACTACCCCATAGAAAGATAACCAAACATGTTAGAATTGGTCAGGAGTAAACAGGAGCATAGAAATATAACAGAGAGCCTGTCTCTTTACAGGAATTAAATTTGAATTTTTCCCAGATAAAAGATTTAGGCTAATTATTACTAAAAAGTGTTTTCCTAAAAATGTTTTATGATCAGATGCTTGGATCTTGTAGACGTTAGACAATAAAACTGGCTTAACGCTTCATAAATCTAACTGTATGAATAGGGATGGAGTTGTATAGAAAATGGTGGGACAACTATTCGAAGTAAAATAGAAACAAAAAACAAAGGAGAAATGATAAAGAAGGCTCAAACAGGTTATTAAATGTCTACATGCATCTACTAGATTTAAGAACTGGGAAGAATTTATGGGTTTAAAAAATAGTACACATGGGCCCAGCACAATAGCATAGCAGTTAAAGTCCTCGCCTTGAACGTGCCATGATCCCATAGGGTGCCAGTTCTAATCCAGGCAGCCCTGCTTCCCATCCAGCTCCCTGCCTGTGACCTGGGAAAGCCGTCGAGGACGGTCCAAAGCTTTGGGACCCTGCACCCACGTGGGAGACCCTGAGGAGGCTCCTGGTTTTGGATTGGCTCAGCTCCAGATGTTTCGGCCGCTTGGGGAGTGAGCCATCGGACGGAAGATATTTCTCTCTGTCTCTCCTCATGTCTGCCTTTCCAATAAAAAAAAATAAATCTTTCAAAAAATGTGTTTAAAAAAATAGTACACAAATACTATTTTGATGGTGGCATACTATAGATAACAACTAAAAGCTCGACAGGAGGTAATAAGCTCAAGGTATAAAAGCTCTTAAGAGGCAAACGACTGAAGAAATCACTTGAATATGTAGTCAGGACCAGCGGTTTATAAGGTAGTGCTTACCTACATTGATCCAGCACTGTAGCAATCAAAGAAATTATACCTCTGGATAGGAAAGCATAATTTGTTTAAATAGACTGCTTAAACAAAAAAGCAATCAAAGAATTTGGTCATGTAATAAATATAAGACAGAACTTACACTTTATCTCCAATTTCCTCTGCCATCCGAAGAATTTCAAAGAGAAGTACCATTTTTCCAGAATGCTCCAAAATCTCAGCATCAGCATCTGTGACAAAATCTTTGTACCAGTCAGGAGCTGGGCTGCTTGGATTCGAAGAGGAAGTAGCTTTACCTAAATAAAATAAATGAAACATATGTAAGTAGGTGAACCAGGAAAAAAACTCAATGAAACCAATGAAGGCAGAAATGTACCAACGCAGACAGAATAAGAAAAGAGACTGACAGGGATTTGGGGCAGAAGAGAGGAAAAGAGACACACACACATAAGATGGAGGCTATGCAGAAAAACTACCTCAGCAGAGAGCACTCTACATTGAAACGGAAACACACAACCTGGGGAGGAGAGGTCTTTTAGATAAACATCAAAAGACAGACTTCAGAGAATCCAAGAGGGAGAGACAGATCCTGGAGGTAGGGTGGGGAGCTCAGAAACACAAGATGTCCCAGACAGAAATTCCATCAGCTCTGAATGGGAAAAATCCCTAAAACACTCCACCAGACAGGAAACAACAGAGAATCAGAGGCAGAAAGACTGAGTGATCAAAAGAGACAAAGATATTGGGGGAGAACATATTTTACCACACTACAAGAATCCTAGAAAATTCACTTTGTTACATGAGATCATTTTCTAATTTTTTCCTCGAACTTCCAACTAACAAAGTAACCCAAATTAACCTATTAAGGAATTTAAATGTAATGACATTCAAAATTAGAAATACATAAGCTTTACCAGATTAAATATTTCCAATCAGTTGCTTTTTAAGGTATTTTAACGTAGCTAGAAAAAAATCCAGCACATGAACGTATCGTAACTTTTGTGTTCTCCGACTCAGATTTGTGGATTTTTTCAATACCATGATGTAATTTCAATGAACACTTAATGTTACATCAATTTATTTTTACAAACATTGTCCCTTAACATACGCTTTCTGGCACCAAGTTACACTTAACAATTTTAAAAATATCATGTTATACATTTCTACTTATTTTTTTATTTGAAAGGCAAATTTACAGAAAAAGGAGAGACAGAAACAGATGTTCCATCTGCTGGTTCACTCACCAAATGGCTACAAAGGCTGGAACTGAACCTATCTGAAACCAGGAGCCAGGAGCCGCCTGTGCATCTCCTATGAAGATGCAGGTGCCCAAGGACTTGAGCCAACCTCCACTGCTTTCACAGGTCATAAGCAAGGAGCTGAATCGAAAGTAGAGCAGCCAGGACATGAACCAATGCCAATATGGGATGCCGACATTGCAGAAGAGGATTACCACACAATGCTACTGCACCAGCCCATATTATAATCTGTATCCAACAGCTCTGATAGAGTTATTGAAAATCTAATCATGTTTTGTTTTATGAACTGGATTTTCTCACACTGATTGTAAAATATTCCTTGTTGGATTTCTTACATGATGCTCTTCCTCTTTGCCAGGGAAAAACAAACCTTTAAGATTCAGCTCAAATTTCAGTATCTTAGAAATGCTTCCTTCCAATTGCTATACCCATTTTGGTGTCTGAAAATATAAATGCTAGAGTCCAATATTTATGAGAAAACTTCTGTTGGTAACAGTGGTTAATTGTGCCTAAACTGTTTATAAACTGTGGCTTATTCTTAACACCCACCTTCCCTGTTGGGGTCTGGAAATTTGAATGCACCGGTCAGCGCATTTGGTCTCTAATGAGTATCTCTTCTAGTCAAAACATCACATATGTGGCTGGTGCTGTGCTACAGTGGGTCAACATACTTTCTGTGGCTCCAGTGTCCAAACGGATTCCAGTTGGAGTCCTGGCAGCTGCACTTTTGATCCAACTACCTGTCAATGTGCCTGAGAAAGCAACAGAGAATGGTCCAAGTGCTTGGGCCCTTGCACCCAGGTGGAAAACCCAAAAATGCTCCTAGCTACTGGCTTTGAACTGACCCAGCTTCAGCTATTAGGCCATTTTGGGAGTGTCAATCAGTGGATTGAAGAGGTCTCTCACTCTCTTGCTCTCCTACTCTCTTCCTCTTTCATAACTCTATTTTTTGAATAAATAAGCCTTCAAACAATCCTTCACATATGTTGTATTTCACTTACAGAAACTAGCATGCTCTTCACATGCAGAGGACTCCTCAAAGGGCTTGCTGGGTTTGCACTTGGACTTTACCTTGTTTGGCTTTTTCTTTGTAACTCCTGTTGTTATTACCTAACACTGAATATGACCATATGATAAGGCCTGTGTGTCTGAAGCTTTCTAGGGAACCTGGCTGCAGTTGTGCTAACTCCTGACACACAGCTTATCAAACAATTGACTAAACTCCTTCTGTTATTCATCAACTGGTAAAACCATAAGTTCTTTGGAAAACGCTGAACTTTCACAGATTGCACACAATGTCTATACTGGCCACCCAAACTTACTAAAGATAATTTAAGGTGAAGACATCTAGATTAAAAATATTGGCAAACAATATGTTGGCAGTGAAAAACTGGGCAAACGGAGACTCTAAGATGGACAATGTCCATCAGTGGATTCTGCAGCAACCTCATCGTGCTTGGAATGGCGAGATTGGCAGCAATTCATAACTGTTAAACTATCAAAACCACTTGAGCAAGACCCTCAGAGCATGCCCCACATCAGGGACCTGGGATAGGTGGGAGACTGGGTGGGGCTTCTCCCTTAATATCCTTCTTTACCCCAGATACAAGAAAAAAAAAAAAAAAAACAATGTGGAAATAATAGTCTTACCCACTTTCCTGCAGCCCTTGAAACTTTGTGCCCTAATTAACTATGTAAAGATTGTCAAAAATAAAGAAAAACAAGGAAAAAAATACTGGCAAAGAGTGCAGCTAAATAGGTAAGTAGTCTCAATACATAAGGCAGGTGACAATTTTTGTGCAAATACGATAGCTTCCATTCTAATGCTGACCTCTACTGGATATAAGACCATAAAGTAATGCCTAAAACTAGTCTGCCAGAAAAATAGGCTTATTTCAATTAATAAGAAACCTGAAAATAGGTAAAGCTCATTTTATTTCACAGTACTTGAAAACAATTTGGAGATACTTTTTTAAAAAGATTTATTTATTTTCATTGTTAAGTCAGATATACAGAGAGGAGGAGAGATAGAGGGGAAGATCTTCTGTCTGATAATTCACTCCCCAAATGACCACAATGGCCAGAGCTGAGCTGATCTGAAGCCTGGAGTCTAGAGCCTCTTCCAGTTCTCCCACATGAGTGCAGGATCCAAGGCTTTGGGCTGTCCTCGACTGCTTTCCCAGGCCACAAGTAGGGAGGTGGATGGGAAGCGGGGCTACCTGGATTAGAACCATCACCCATATGGGATCCTGGTGTGTGCAAGAGAGGACTTTAGCCACTAGGCTACCATGCTGGGCCCGATACTTGTTTTCTTTATAAACTGAAAGGTTTATATTGGGGATGGTCACAGATTAACGTACCTCTGTCCCACAACAGAGTACTGGATTTCAATACCTGACTCTGTTTCTGATTTCAGCTTCCTGCTAATGCAGATTTTGGTAAGAAACAGTGATGGCTCAAGTAACAGGGCTCGTGTCACTCATGAGAGACCTGGATTGAGCTCCTGGCTCCTTTCAGTGGTCCAGCCCAATCCCAGCTGTTGCAGGCATTGGGGAGTGAATCAGCATTTGTCTCCCCACCTCAGCCTGGCAATTGTTGGCATTCAGGAAGTAAATCAATGGGTGTTTGTCTCTGATTTTTCATTTGAGAAGCAGATAAACAATCAATTAATCAATGGAGATATAGATCTTTGATGTACTATTGGCATTCTTTTGCATAGAATGAAACACACACATACTGGAGAGCAAACTTTATGTTATGTGTGTTTTAACTGCTCTGATTGGCTGTTCCTTGTCTTTATCATCAGGCATTTCTGGTCCTTGAGACACAATATTGAAATTAGATTAATAACCCTACAATGGCCTCTAAGTGTTTACTTGAAGGTTACAGATCTCTCACTTTAAATTAAAAAAATAGAAACACGGGGATAGAGTAAGATAGCAGCCAAGTGAGTGTGATCATCTCCTCACATAAACACCAATACGAACAGCTATTCATATATCAAGCATTCTCAACAGCTAAGGAAACCAAGTAACAGACGAATAAAATGCCAATTAAAGAACACAAGAGGCGTGGCCATCCCAAGGCCCCCCCCCCCCCCGGCAGGCAGCAAGGTAGCTGCCTGCTGGAGGTTCAAGTCCTTGGGCCCCAGTCCCACCCCTCCTGGCTCCTCCCCCCAGCTCCAGCCACATGGCGAGCAGTAGGGGAGGCCCAGACTCGCTACACAGACCCCCGGGACTCACCCAGAAAAGGGGTAGCCATCGAGGTTCCGGCAAATCTGGGAGCAGCTCCCCACGTGTACGTGGTAGCTACTGTGTGTTCCCAGGCTTGTACTGGATATGAATGCAGCACCCATCCAGCACACGTGAGATCCAGGAAGGAAGGGGCAGAGCTGGCGGGGGAATTAAGGGGCTGGTCTCCTCGCTGGACAGCTACTCCCACTGGAGAGCGTGGGCTGGGATAGAGACAGACCAGACTAAGCAAGGCTATAACACCTGTGTGCCGCATGTGGACTAGATCAGGGCCGCAGCATCAGCTGGCAGAAGCTGGCACTGGGGACTAATTCTGTCGAGTCAAATCACAGGACCACCTAAAGAGTACATAAACCGGGACAGAGAGACCTGGGAGGGAAAAAGTGGGTTCCCCCTTCTTGGGTCACTAGTCCCGTGGGAGGGCATGAAAACTAGGACGGGGGCTGGGATGGCTAGATAGAGAGGCACTCAACAACATCTGTGAGGGCTGGATGGTTGAGTTGGTTAGATAGAACCAAGCTTTAATACCCATTGACAAGTACCAGAGCCAAATGGGATGGGGGACAGACTGGTCTTCTGCTACACATACTGGCAAACCAGGGTAAGGGGCGGGCCTGGTGGGGGTTATTGTGGGTCGCTCTGACTAGGCTGCAGCTCCCACTGGTTGATGTAAGGGCCAAACCAGACTGGACTGCAACACCCATTGGTTCCAGTGCAACTCGGGACCGAAAACAGAACCAACACAGCAATTGCAACCACCAGCTGATCGTGGTGATGGACTGTGCTGGGCCCTGTGCTTGCTAGAACATACAAGAAACTAATCTGGGAATACCTCAAGGTATCTTTGGAGATCTCCCCAATCGAACTGCTGGACTCAGAAAAGACAGAAGACAGAACAGGACAATCATTCATCTCAGCTATATGTTGGCAGCGAAATATGGGGCAAACGGAGACTTTATGATGGACCATATCAATCAGCGGACGACCTCATTGAGCGAAACTGGCAGCGATTCATAACTGGAGAACTATTAACACCACTCGAGCACATATCTCAGAGCATGCCCCACCTCCGGGACTTGGGGTGGGCGGGAAACCAGGTGGGGCTTCTCCCTCAATGTCCCCCTTTACCTCAGATACATGATGGAAACAATATTGACATAATAGCATTACCCACTTCCCTATCCCCCTGAACCTTTTTTTTTCTTTTTCTTTTTCCTTGAACTGTAATTAACTATGTAAAGATTGTCAACAACAATACAATTAAAAAAAGAAACATGAATAAATAAATAAATAAATCGTAAAAAAAAAAAAAAAAGAAAAAAAAAAAAGAACACAAGAAGCAAAGAGTATCTTAGCATCACTCCTGCACCAACTTCAGGCAGTGCATCATGGAGAAGAAATGCCTCCCTGCTTAGGGAGGAGGAGGTAATTAAACTCAAAAACCTTACACCTGAAACTCAGTACTAAGGCAACATCAGTAGAACATACTGTCAGATATCTGCTTCTCAACCCTGCTCTGTGGCGAGCACCTGCAGACTGAGTCTATGGACCATAAAGCCAAGTGACTACACCTCCAATCACCCCTTCCCCATCCTCAGACACTGAAGTAAGACCCCAATTGCGGCAGAAGTAAGGTAGGAAGCATATACAAATTTCAACTTTACAAGAACTCCAGGCGTTGTCTACGGCAGTGAAACTCAGTATCAGATCAGTCCAATGATCCTTATCCCCAAGGCCAGTGCTCACAGATGGAACCTCTAGAATTTCCCTCACAATAGGGAGAAACCTGTACCTGAGATGGACAAATTCATGCTTTCAGTTTGTCCATGTCAAGTCAACTGCATTACAGGTCTAACCTATATCCCAGAGGCTGTGTCAATCCCTGAGGTTGACAAACTTATCTACGACTCAGTTTACTATTAGACTGGGTGGTCAGGGGATTGCCTCTACCACTCCTCCCCCCAATTTCAAGTTCACAGGGAGGGAGTTACATTTCAATTACAGGAGAGTAAGAAGTTAAAGTGAGCAAAGGCCTTTGTCCTGGAGCTCAGCATCAAACCTGCCACAGAGAGCCCCATCTTCAGTGCAGCACACACAGAGGGAACCTACAAGACCTACACTGCAGCATAATGGTATCATGTTTTGGTCTCCATCAGAGCCAGTGTTACCTTGATTTAATTTTAGCCTTGATTTCCAAGAGACTGCCTCTATTACTCCTCATCTAATCAGAGAGACAGAAACAAGACTCCAATCATTGGGGAGTAGGTCATAATAGTGATTTCAGAACTCTGTCTTAGGACATAGTGTTGGGCTACTAAATTCTAATACTGGGTGGATCCTAATGGTCTCCAGCAGGCAAGTGACTGCAGAGGAGGCATATAGGCCTATGCCAAACCCAGGCAGGAACCCAACAAGACAAGCAATCACTTTTTAGACATATCTCAGTTCAATCTGAAGATCACAGAAACAGAAGATCGAGACAAATTTGGGATGGGGCTTTCTCTAGTGCTAAAACAGAGATAATATACCAACACCAGAGCGGGGAAAATTTGACTAAGGGTGCCACCTAGGGCTGAAACAGCCAAAGCAGCCACAGGTTCAGAGAAAATAAGTAGACTGTTGAAAACTTCTAGGACAGGCATATACAAAGCCAATTTTTTCTTTTTCATTTCATTTCATTTTTCTTTTACCAGAGACTGGTAAAAGAACGTAATTTTTCAAAACACAGATACCACAGCGTCAAGAATTTTCACAGTACCATGTCAGCATCTAAAAAACAAAGCAAAGGACAAGACAGTGAATGGTATCTTGCAACTTCAGGATGCAAGGAATCTTGAGATTTGGGCCAGGCAGCGTGGCCTAGCGGCTAAAATCCTCGCCTTGAACGTTCCGGGATCCGATGAGGGCGCTGGTTCTAATCACGGCAGCTAAACCTCCCATCCAGCTCCCTGCTTGTGGCCTGGGAAAGTAGTCGAGGACGGCCCAAAGCCTTGGGACCCTGCACCCGTGTGGGAGACCTGGAGGAAGATTCTGGGTCCTGGCTCCGGATCGGCACAGCACCGGCCCATTGCGGTCACTTGGGGAGTGGAACATCAGATGGAAGATCTTCCTCTCTGTCTCTCCTCCTCTCTGTATATCTGACTTTGTAATAGAAATGAATAAATCTTAAAAAAAAAAAAAAAAGATGCAAGGAATCTTGAGATTTAAGAAAACATGACTTAGCCCAACATGGTAGCTAAAGTTCTAGCCTTGCATGTACTGCGATCCCATGTCAGCGCCAGTTCGTGACCTGGTGGCCCCACTTCCCATTCAGTTCCCTGCTTGTGGCCTGGTAAAGCAGTAGACGACAACCCAAAGCCTTGGGACCTTGCACTTGAGTGGGAGACACGAAAGAAGCTCCTGCTTCCTGGCTTCGGATCAGCTCAGCTCCAGCTGTTGTGTCCATGTGGGGGGTGAATCAGTGGACAGAAGATCTTCCTCTGTTTCTCCTCCTCTATATATATGTGACTCTCCAATAAGACAAACAAAAAAAACTTGACTCAATAGTCTATGAGATAAACCTGACAGAAAGTGCCACAGGCAGACTAATCTTCTGCCATCATCACCCTTTTTCGTTAGTAGCCGTTGGCTCATGGTAAGTTCAGATGATCATTAGCACTTACAGCAATGAAGTCTTTTTTCTTAAGTCATTTATTTTTATTGGAAAGTCAGATTTAAAGAAAGAAGGAGCAGAAGGAAAGATCTTCCATTCACTGTTTCATTCCCCAAGTGGCCACAATGGCCAGAGCTCAGCCAATCCAAAGCCAGGAGCCTGGAGCTTCTTCCAGGTCTCCCACGTGGGTGCAGGGTCCCAAGACCTTGGGCCATCCTCTACTGCTTTCCCAAGCCACAAGTAGGGAACTGGAAGGGAAGTGGAGCGGCCATGATACGAACTGGCACCCATATGGGATCCCAGCACATGCAAGGCAAGGACTTTAGACACTAGGCTACGACGCCTGGCCTGCAATGAAGTCTTTTTAAATTAATGTAGGTATATCTGCTAGACCCATGTTATTGCACACTTAATAAACATGCAGTATCACGAAGGCATGCCTGGATGAAATTAAAACTTAGATACTTTATGCTGAAATTTATTTCATCATCTACATGAATTATAACTTGTTATAACCAGGGGCTGTTTATATACACACAAGTATATACATGTATATACACACAAGTTAATACATGAAAAATAATAAAGACTCTCCTTTATATAAACTCTAGGTATCACAATATCCTTAGAGCATATAGGGCTCATGTAAAAAACAAAACAAAACAAAACAAAACCACAAGAGGGTGGTGGCATGGTGCAGGAGGAATGCCACCTGCAATGCCAGCATCTCATACGAACACCAAATCTCAGCAACTCCACTTCTGATTCAGCTCCCTGCCAACACCCTGGGGATGCCATGGAAGATCACCCAATTCTCTGTGTCTTTAAACCCATGTGGAAGTTCCCAAGTTCTTGGTTTCAGTTTGGCCCAGCTCTAGCCATTGCAGTTATTTGTGGAGCGAACTAGTGGATGGAAGATCTCTGTGTAACTCTGTCTTTTAAAAAGGAAAATATTTCCTTTAAAAAGGAAATAAAAAGCAATAAAAACTAGGAGGAGATTCAACGAGTTCATTTAAAAAGGAAATAAAAAGCAATAAAAACTAGGAGGAGATTCAACGAGTTCATTTAAAAAGGAAATAAAAAGCAATAAAAACTAAGAGGAGATTCAACGAGTTCATTTAAAAGCAAAAGAGAATTTTATTTTGGTACAAAAAAATTGAAATCCATGTTTAGTCTTTTTACAAAATGCATTTTTTCATGAACTTTTTATTTGGATTTCAAAAATGTTTGTATCAAAGTAAATGTTTTTAATTCTACTTGCCACAAAGTTTTGAAATATGCTAATAAACTTTCATCCTTAACTTTATGATGCAGTCTAACTGAATGGTCCTTTACTGCATCATCAACAAGAAACTCTGTAGATTTTACAAAGACAGAAGCATATCGTTTTGGTCAGAACGATATTCTGCCAGCTATGCCTTTAGACCAGAGTTGGTCTCCCAAGAAACTGTTGAATTGAGCTGGACAATAAGATGCTGGACTCTATGCATGGCACATGCTTGCAATGAAAGAAACAAGACTGGATTTGAACTGTAATACTGCAATTAGGTGGAGCAATCCACCATGGGGGGAGGGCACAGGGATGGGATGAGGGAACATCAGAGCCTATGAAATGATTTTATAAAATAAAATGCAATCAAAAAAAGGCTTTTTCTTTTATCGAAAAAAAAAAAAAGGAAAAAGAAAGAAGCATATCATTACAACATTATGTGCATGTATTGACAGGTTAGAATGGTGCTGTGGGCTCCTCCCTCTTGGGTTACCACTCCCATGGGAGGGCACGAAAACTGGGACGGGGCAGGGGTTGTTAGACAGAGAGGCACCCAGCAGCATCCTTGAGGGTTGGATGGAACTGGCTAGATGGAACTAAGCTTCGATACCCTTGGACATGTACGAGAGCTGAATGGGATGGGGGACAGACTGGACTAGTGTGCTACACATACTGGCAAACCAGGGTAGGGGGCAGGCCTGGTGGGGGTTATTGTGGGTCGCTCTGACTAGGCTGCAGCTCCCACTGGTTTATGTGAGGGCCAAGTATGTGCTGGGCAGAACTAGGCTGGACTGCAACACCCATTGGTTCCAGTGGAAGTCGGGACAGAAAACAGAACCAACCCAGCAATTGCAACTACCAGCTGATTGTGGTGATGGACTGTGCTGGGCCCTGTACTTGCTAGAACATACAAGAATCTGGTCTGGGAATACCTCAGACAAAGTTTCTTTGGGGATCTCCCCAATCGAAATGGCGGACTCAGAACCGTAACCAAGAGAAGACAGAACAAGTCAATCCACCACCTCAGCTATATGTTGGCAGCGAAATACTGGGCAAATGGAGACTCTATGATGGACAATGTCAATCAGTGGATTCTCCAACGACCTCATCGTGCTTGGAGTGGCAAGACTGGCAGCAATTCATAACTGGTGAACTATCAAAACCACTTGAGCAAGACCC
The DNA here is from genome assembly GCF_030435755.1 of Ochotona princeps. Lineage (NCBI taxonomy): Eukaryota > Metazoa > Chordata > Mammalia > Lagomorpha > Ochotonidae > Ochotona > Ochotona princeps. The sequence continues at coordinate 45,809,778 of NC_080865.1, forward strand.
TCAGAGCATGCCCCACATCCGGGACTTGGGGTGGGTGGGAGACTGGATGGGGCTTCTCCCTCAATATCCCCCTTTATCTCAGATACATGAAGGAAGCAATGTGGAAATAATAGTCTTACCCACTTTCCTGTAGCCTTTGAACCTTTTTACCCTAATTAACTATGTAAAGATTGTCAAAAATGTAAGAAATGAAAAAAAATAGAATGGTGCTGTGGGTTTTTCCTGCTCTGATACTGGCAGAAATTTGATGACAATCAATCAAATATGTTGATGAGATACAACAGGGACAGGCATTGCACATAGTGGTTAAGACACCTTAGGATGCCTAAATCTTTTATCAGAATATCTGGGTTTGAGTGCCACTGACACTTGTTATTTTGCAGGAAGATGAGAGCTAAGTGGTTGGATCCCCTGTAACCCAGAGGAAGAACCCTGATTGCGCACCAAGTTCCCAGCTTCGCCCTGGATCAGCCCAGTTACCAGTAGCATTTTAAGAATGAATGAACTGGGGCCCGGCGGCGTGGCCTAGCGGCTAAAGTCCTCGCCTTGAAAGCCCTGGGATCCCATATGGGCGCCGGTTCTAATCCCGGCTGCTCCACTTCCCATCCAGCTCCCTCTTGTGGCCTGGGAAAGCAGTCCAGGATGGCCCAAAGCCTTGGGACCCTGCACTCATGTGGGAGACCCGGAAGAGGTTCCAGGTTCCCAGCATCGGCCCATTGCGGCTCACTTGGGGAGTGAATCATTGGACGGAAGATCTTCCTCTCTGTCTCTCCTCCTCTGTGTATATCTGGCTATGATAAAATGAATAAATCTTTTTTAAAAAAAAGAATGAATGAACTGATGTGAAATCTGAGACTCTCTGCTTTTCAGTAAAATAAAATAAAAACGCTATAATAGTAGGGGTTTTAAAAGGTAATTAAGATATCAGAATGGTTAATGCTTTTGTCTCTCAGGACAGCAGGTGTTATGAAGCAGGGCTGCCCCATAAGCTTTGTCTTTCCCTCACACACATCCACTTGCCCTTCTGCTGCCTTCTATATAAATAGACATTGCATAGGCTCTCACTAAATGCAGATGTCCCATCTTCAATTTCCCAACCTATAGAAATGACCCCAAAATAAATCTCTTTCCTCATAAATTATTCTGTCTCAGGTAATACGTTAGAACAACAACAACAAAAAAAGCAAGACAAAGAGAAAGCAATTTGTTCATGGGTTTAACCTAAACTTGTAGAATACTACATGACACATGTAAGTTTTCAAGTATTGAATGAATAACTATGGTGTATTATTGCTTAACAGCATGGTTCATATCTCATATAACTATTCTGTTTCCAAAGTTTATATCTATACAATAAATTACATAAACGTTAAAATGTATGTTTATCAATTACACTTATTCTAACTAATAATAAATCTAACACTTGGAATGAATTTAGACTTCAACATGAAGGTTTCCTTTAAAAAAAAAAACACAAACACAAAAATGGAGGTACTCTAACTTAAAGTTGTGACTTCTTTAAAATGCTACTCCTCATAAAAATCAAAAAGTTAATGCCAAATAATTAAAACAGCATTTTTTAAAAGGAAATGATGTATGTAGTAAAAAAAAAAAAACCATGCCATAACTCAATTACAACATCTACTTGTTTCATATTAATTTCAAGCTCCACATAACATTTAACCACTCAATATTTCTCACTCAGGCTTTCTTACATTAATTATAGGAAAGGGATTTCTTTTAAAAAGTTGTTCAGTAACAGTTATGTATGTTCATGCATTCTTTTTATATATTCAATCTTCCATGGCACTGATTTAGATCCAAAGAACAAAAGTATTAGTTCTAAAGTATGTTTCCAACAAACTATACATGCATATAAACCACAAAAAATAAAAATATAAGAACGATTCCTACTTGACTGCATACAGCATACAGCTAAAAGCAAGAAAAAACAAGAGTCGCAGTTTTCTTTTGGAATCCATGGCCTCCCTGTTGGCAATACACTCTGCCTCCGCGCTTTCCACTCAGTTCACATTATGACATAAAGGGAAAGTGAAAATACTTACAATGCACCTCGGGCAAAATGAAAGAGGTTACTCATTTCTGCAGATGATTCTGCTGCCTCCATGTATCACCTATACATTTCTAACTCATGAGCAAATCATCAGTATACTTTTACACGACCCGTTTATAGCACGAGAAAAGTACACTAGTTGGCCTACTCTTTTTTTCTCTTCTTAAAATAGTGAAAATGTCAATAGGAGTACATTTTAAGTAAAGCATTCCAGGAACATGTAAACGTTATTTCTAACTATGAAATGAAACACTAAGAAAGTGTGAGTAAAAAAGACACAGGGGGATTATAGAAGAGGAGACAACAGCAGCTTTCCATTACCCTGAACTATAAATGTGTCTTTACTATTCTCATAAAAATAATTCCAATTACAAAATGAGCACACATGGTAAACTGCCTTTATAGGGATGTTGAAACAAACAGGAGGGAAATTACATAGTTCATTTTTTACTATCTCCCTAGTTTCTTTTTAAAAAATATTTATTTATTTACTTGAAAGGCAGAGTTATAGAGAGAGGGGTAGAAATAGCGATCTTCCATTTGCTGGTTCATTCCATAAATGGCAGCAACAGCCAAGCTGGGCTAGTCTGAAGCCAGAGATTATTTTGGGTCCCCCACATAGGTACAAGGGTCGAAGCACTTGGGCCATCCTCCGCAGCTTCCCAAGGAACATTAGCAGGGAGCTGGACTGGAAGCGCAACAGTCACAGAGATGCTAGCAACACCAGTGGATGCTTAACCTGTTATGCCACAGTGCTGGTCCCAATTATCCATCTGATATCTTAAAGGAAATGAGGGTCTATGCTTAGGTTATCATTTGTCTATTACACAAAGGAACTGAAGAGACGATTGCTTAGTTAAGTATTACTCCTTACACTAGTCAAGCTTGTTTAATCACAGAATCATTCTCTTAGCTGACCCCAAATTTCCTTTCTACCCCCATGTTTAATTTCCTTGTTCCCAACTACAAATGTCAATATTTTAGAGTTACTACAATGTTCTCTCTTCAGATAAATGATATTTCGAAAATGTGTGTCTTTGGTGCCAGCTTTTAAACCCCAAACACACAGAATACTCTAAAGGGATACACAAGTTTAACACTTATACTTCAAAATACATTCAACGCTATAAAAGGCTAAATATTATAATGAAAATAGACATGAGACAGCTGAACAGTAATCTATAGCCATTTTAAGATGTATAGAACCCGGTTGTATATAAACTAAAATTGAAATGTCAATGAAGAAGTCACAGGATGTGATTAAGGACTTGCATTTTTTTAAACATATTGGTTATTCAATACTATGTCCACTAATTCCATAACGTTCTAAATTGTTGCTTATGTCATGTTGTGGCTTTTAATTGATCGGGATGATACTCTGCTGGCTCTACCTTCAGACCAGAGAAGGTCTTCCCCCAAAAGCCGTTTAACTTATATGGACAATAAGATACTGGACTCTATGCTTGGTATATGCTTGCAATGAAAGAATCTCAACTGAACTTGAACTGTGGCAATGCAGCAAGGTGGAGGAATCCACCATGGGGGTAGAGTTAGGGTAGGGGTGGGGGGAATCCCAGTACCTATAAAACTGTGTCACATAATACAATGTAATTAATAAAAAAAGTAACAAAAAATACATACAAATGAATCTACTGGACAGTTGAATCTAATGATTTTTTTAACAAGAGAATGATCATACATAATACAAACAAAAGTGAAACAGCATGATGCAGAGGAAATCATTTTAGATTATACAGAATTCAAGAAAAAAGTAAATGATTAAAATTAGTGTTGGTGCAGAAAATGAACTATTTTAGACTTGATTACCTGAAACCTTTCAAGTTTTTCCTATGTAGCATGTAGGCTTTCAAATTAAACATATCTAGGTCTAAATCACAGTTCTATCACCTATTTATAAAACTAAAATATACGAACTATACAGCAAGGCTATCAATTATTTATTACCATATGCTGTAGGGGCTTGCTGTGGCACATAAGATTGTCACTCTCTATTACACTGATATAAGTTAAAATCCTGGCTACTTCACTTCTGATCTACCTCCCTGCTAGTGTACCTGGGAAAGCAAATGGTCCAAGTGCTTGGGTGCCTTCTACCAACATGGGAAAACCAGACAGAGTTCCTGGATCCTCATTTGAACTGGCGCAATGCCAGGCACTGCAGCTATTTGAGGAACAAACTAGTGAATGAAGGTATCATGTGGACCTAACTATCCTAGGCTATCGTCCACTGACAAAATAACCTTTCAGTCAACCAATGAGAACAAGTAACTGAAAAATGTATAATAACGCAACATTACCGAAGTCAATGTGCATAAAGTTCCCACGAATTAAACTTACTTTCTTCAAGCTTTAAAGAAACTGAAGGGTTGCTTCCTGTTTCATCCACATTTCCCTCACCACCTCCTCGAGACCTGGAATTCCACACTTTAATCACTTCAACATCATTGTCACTGCCACTTCCACTTGAGCTACTATCTTTCTTCCCCTTTTTCCCCTTTGTTTTCTTCTTTCTAAAAAAAGGAGAAATTAAAGATCGTTATAGAAGTAAAGCAAAAAGACAAATACCAATCACCAAAGCACAATCAGTAAGTAGTTTCAATGTATCAATACAAGAAACAAAAAGTACTCAATTTACTTTGTATAATCATCGGAGCTCAAACTCATAGAAGTTTCATCAGAATCTGAAGCTATAAATTCATCCATACTGTCTTCATCAAAATATCCCTAGAGAAAAAAAGACAATTTAATAGCTTATTTCAATGTATATCAAGAGTTACAATGAAGCTTATTTCCTTTTTGATAAGTTAATTGACATGAGATAAAGGACTGAAGAATTATCATAAATTAGAAAGTAAGACTGTTAAGGGATGGATGATTTTCAAGATCATGGAAAAAAACAGACATGAGTACAAACATTACTGACACTCAAACAGAGCTGGTTTTTTAGTTAGTAGTATGCTATCACTTAATTTTCTTGGTTTTGATCATTTTATTATGGTTATGCAAGATATTAACATAAGGGGACTCTGGACAATGAACTATTTTTGTAACTTCTAAATATAAATTGATTTGCTGTTTTAGAGAATGAGGTAAAAAAAATGAACATTTAAACACCTTCCAAAATCATAAAGCATTCAACACATGCAGAAATGAACTAGAAATAAGTTTTATTTAATTTACAAAGAAACAGAAAATTTACATGTACAATCTACACATAAATCTTTCCCCTAAACCAATTCTGCTTTCAAGAATATCTTTTTAACAATTTTAAGGTTATTCAATTTACCTTATTTTCTTTGCTGATGTAGTCCAATTGCAAACACCAAGGATGAGTCCAGATTCTACTTAACATCTGAAAATCTTGGAAAAGCTTTGCACCTGCCTTTCCTCTTCCACCTTCACTGCTATTACCTACACCTGCTCAAAAAGAAAAATGAAAAGTTAGTATGTAAGAATTCTCTATTTTTACCTAGGTGGTTCTAGATTAGATGTTTTAACCTTATCCGTGTTAGAACATTTTGGCAGTGTGGCAAACGTTACAACTCTTTCTTACAGGTAAAAAAAAATATGAGATTATGAAACCAACTCATAATACGAAAATATTATAAATTTTTATTACAGAAATATAGGTGACTTTTGAAAAAAATGTAGTAACAACAGACAATATATCAGCAGGCCAAATAATTATATTAAGTATCAATGAAAATAGTTAACAACATTAAGTAAAAATATTTCTGACTTTTTGGTAAAGAAAAAACAATTAGGAGATAAAAAACAGCATCCAAGTAAGTACATATTTACCTAGCCATAAGTCTAAGTGAAGCCTTGCATCCATCAAGGATAAGAGAAAATTCAGTAATGATGAAATATTAATGAAATTGCAGGGCAATATGTTCTTGCTATTTGGCTAAGAGATACTATCATTTTGAAAAACATAAATGATTGTTATGAAAATGAGGAATCCACTTTACTAAAATACATCATTTCAGTTTCTTAAAATGTTTATTATTAACTGCTGTCTCCTATTACTTTTTCCAAAAAGATTTATTTCCATTGGAAAGGCAGATTCACACAGAGAAGAGATATAGACAGAAACATCTTCCATCCACTGGTTCACTCCCCAAGTGGCCTCAATGACTAGAGCTAAGCTGATCCGAAGCCAGGAGCCAGGAACTTCTTCTGGGTCTCCCATGTGGGTGCAGGGTACCAAGACCTTGGGCTATCCTCTACTGCTTTCCCAGTCTGCAAGCAGGGAACTGGAAGGGAAGTGGAGCATCTGGGACACGAATGGCATCAATTTGGGATCCTGGAGCATGCAAGATGAGGACTCTAGCCAATAGGCCATTGCCGAGCCCTTCTTCTGTTACTTTTTAAAAACAGCCAAACTTTTTCAACATTAATCTCTTCAAAGAGCTTCCTGTCATTTCAAAGATTTTCTCATTTTTGTTATCCATAAAAAGTTTTCATTATTTACTTATTGAAAACAGTAATAGAGAAAGAGGAGACACACACACACACACACACACACACAGATCTTGCATCTGCTAATTAACTCCCCAGATGGCTGCAACCTCTGTGACCAGGCTAGGCCAAAGCCAGGAATTTGAAACTCCATCCAGGTCTCCTTTCTTTCTTTTTCTTTTTTTTTTTTTATTGTTAATTATTTTGCATTAAGTGACAGTTTCATAGGCTCTGGGTATCCCCCCCTCCCTCCCCCCCCCCCCCCGGTGGATTCCTCCACCTTGATGCAGTATTACAGTTCAAATTCAATCAAGATTCTTTCCTTGCAAACATATACCAAACATAGAGTCCAGCTACTTATTGTCCAGATTGGTTGAACAGTTTCTTGGGGAGACCTTTTCTGGTCTGAAGTTTGAGCTGGCAGAATATCATCACAGTCAATTAAGAGTCCCAATATAACATCAACAGCAATTTGCAATGTTATGGAGTTGACATGGTTTTGAGTAACCAGTGTATTAAAAAGAAAAAAAAATAAATAAAAAAAAAAAAAAAAGGAAAACAAGTCCTAGCCACGGAGCACAAGCACTTGGGTTATCATTGGCTGATTTCCCAGGTGCATTAGCAGGGTAGAAGAATGGAAGTGAAATAGCCAGGACTCAAATCACTGCTCAAATGGTATGCTTATGTTACAAGTATTGCTTCAACTCAACACATTTGCTTTATTTCCATTTTATTCTGAAAGGCAAAGAGCAAGCCAGAGACATCTACCATCTGCTCCTTCACTCTCCAAATGCCCTCTACAGCCAGGATTGGGCAAGGCTAAAGACAAAGGCCTGGAACACAATCTAAGTCTTCCACATGACTGCTGAGGACTCCAGTATTCAGCCATCATTTGCTGCCTCCCAATGCACAAATGAGCAGGAAGTTGGATCACAAGCCAACACTCAAATCTAAGCACTACAACATGATATGCGGGAGTCTCAGGGGGAACCTTAACCTGCTGTAACACAATGTCCACCACATATTTCCTTATTATTTTCTTCTTTCTAGATTCTTCTAGGTAAAGTCTGCTCTTCATTTACTTTCTTAAGGAGAGGGAGTGCGGGAGAAGAGGAGGGAGGGAGAGGAGGGGAGGGATGAAGAGAGGGGGGAGGGAGGAAAGGAGGGGGAGAGGAAGAGAGAGAGAGAGATGATGCAAATGCTCACTCCCCAATTGGCTGCAAATGGCCAGGGATGTGCCATGACAAAGTCAGATGACAGGAGACAGGACCTTCATCCGAGTCTCCCACATGGGTGACAGGGGCCTAAACATTTGGACCATCTTCCAATCGTTTTCCCAGGCAATTAAAAAGGATCTGGATCAAAACTGGAGCAGCTGGGAATGCGACCATGGAGGCAGCAGCTTCACTTGCTAAGTTACAACACCAATTCCTTTCTACTTTCTTAAGGAGAGGGATTAGATAATGAGACTTTTCCTTAAATTTAAGATACATCTACTTATTAACAGAGACAGAGGAAGAGAGGAGGGACATAAAGAGAGATTTACTGTAATTGATTCTCTGTTTACTGGTTTACTACTCAAACATTAACAGCAGATAGGGATGGGCCAGGCTGCAACCAGGAGCCAGGAATGTATATGGGTTTCACAAATGGATGCAGGAGCCCAAGCTTTTGGACTATCTTCTACTTCTTTCCCAGGCTGCATAAAAAGTGGAACACTCAGCGCATGAACTAGTGTTCAAAAGGGATGCCAGCCTCACAGGAAAACAGGTGTTCAAAACAATACATTTCCCTCTCAGCACTGCTCTAGTTGCACTCCTTCATTCTAGTTCCTTGTGCTTTTGTTTTCACTCACATACCTACAAACATACCTGCCCTACAAAATAATACTTAGACAAAAGGAATAGCACCTACGAAAACCAAAGACAAATGTGAAGACCCTCCCAGTAAAATGACAGTAGAAAACTAAATCAAACAATGATCAACAACCCACTGCTAAAATAACTGGTCCAAATTACCGATTTATATTAACCTTGAATGTAAATGGCTTAAACCTATCAATCAAAAGTCGTAGATTAGTAGGCTGGATCAAAAAACAACACCCATCTATCTGTATCCATTGCCTCCAGGAAAAACATCTCATCAACAAAGATCAACAGAAATTATATCTCATGGATTTGGATGTTTTTGTTTTTAGTTTCATTCCTTCAGTTTTCTCATTAAATTCTTCACTGACTCATAGGTCATACAATAGCATCGTTTGCTTCAAGGTTTTTGGTTTTCATTTCTTCAGTAGTAATACATTGGTCATTCTGTAGCATGTTATATTGTTAATTTTCTATTTTTTCTTCCTACTGATTTTGTTTTATACCTTTTCATTTAAGAGGATGTATAGTAACTGCAACAGAGACTATCATATCCAGATGTAAAGATACAATGCAGTACGCATCTCTACTTCCAAATCTAAGATGGACACCCAATGAAGCTGTTAAATGTATCTTGTCAATAGGATGCTGGACTCTACCACTGTCCATACCTACAATGTCAGAATACAATTAAATAGCAGAATGATGAAATTATGACTGATTGTGAAGGATTATACTATTGTACCAACAGAGAGGAAACAGAGGAAATCAGGGGCGGGGGTAAATTTGGGGAGGAAGTAAGGGAAATCCCAGAGCCTATGGAACTGTATCATAAAATAATAAAAAATAAAAACCAAAGAAGAGACACATAAGTCAATGCAACAAACCGGAAACCAGAAATAAATCCAAATGTATACAATCAATAATTTTCAACAAGCCAACTATCTCTTCAATAAATGCTTGGGAAAACTGCATTGCAACAAGAAAAAAATAAGACACAAATCCTTAAACCACAAAAATCAACTCAAAAAGTTTTTAAAAGACATAACAGTAAGAGCTGAAGCTGATAATTCCATGAAGAAAGTTCAAGGTAAAAATATCCTTAATAGAGAAGGCAACAACAATGGTCTCACCCATTTTCCTCAGGCCTTTGCCCTTTGAATCCTAATCAAATATGTAAAAATGGTCAAAAATAAAATTTAAAAAGTTTAAATATGGAAAAGAAATACCCTTAATAGCTGTTTTGACAAGGGTTTTATACATATGTCATAACAAAGACAACAGAAGATAAACAAATAGGACTATATCAAACTAAAAAAATTCTGAACAGCAAAAAATAACCAACAAAATCAAAATATGGCGTAAAAGTATTTTCAAATTATTTATCAAAGACTACCCAAAATATAAAAGAATCAACACAAAACAAAAACTAAATTGACCAACTAAAAAGCAAACAAAGGAACTCACCCCATGAAAATAGTCAGACATATGAAGAAGTGTTCAAAAATTACTAATCAGAAAAAAGCAAATCAAAACCACAATGACATTATAATATCAAACTTGTTTGAATGAAACTATAAAAATTATAAAAATTAGAACTATTATTGATCATTTCGAGAAAAGGGGACTCTTGCATAGGCACTGGTACATTCAGGTGGAAAACAATATGGAGGTACACGACGGAATATTGTTCAGCTTTTAAAAACTCTGCCACTTGTGACAAAATGAATGAACCTAGAAGACGCCATCGTATCTGATAAAACAAAGAATTAAAAAAGATTCACAATCTCACAATAAATAAACTCATTTAAAAACCTCTTAACACACAGAAATAGTAACTGAGGGAATAGGGGAAACAGGAAGATGAAGATCACAGGGTAAATAAGGTCCTAGGTAAGCCATTAATACTTAAGTTAAAAATAGCATACTCTAAACTGGAAATTTGCTAAAAACATTAGGTACTTTTTACCACAAAAAAATGTTAATAAGTAAATCTAATCAACTCTAGTAATAATTTTACTATATAGCTACTAGTTAAAATCATAATGAATACATTTTTTTTTACATGTTTGAAATCAAATAAAATCAAAAAACAATTTTTAGAAAATATTTTATTCTTGTACTATCATGTAACATAAAAATCTATATTACAAAGCGTTCAGTATGCACTTGAGAGGAATGTGAATACTGCTGCTGTAATAAGCTTTAAAGTCCCTTACTCTAGTTCATCTATGACATTACATAAGTTTCTTACTCCATGAGATTATGCCTAGCTATTCTATTATACAAATTAGTCGGAATGAAAGATTTTTTTTTTTAAGATTTATTTATTTTATTACAAAGTCAGATATACAGAGAGGAGGAGAGACAGACAGGAAGATCTTTCGTCCAATGATTCACTCCCCAAGTGAGCCGCAATGGCGGGTGCTGAGCCAATCCGATGCCGGGAACCTGGAACCTCCTCCAGGTCTCCCATGTGGGTGCAGTGTCCCAAAGCACTGGGCCGTCCTCGACTGCTTTCCCAGGCCACAAGAGGGAGCTGGATGGGAAGTGGAGCTGCCGGGATTAGAACCGGCGCCCATATGGGACCCCGGGGCTTTCAAGGCGAGGACTTTAGCCGCTAGGCCACTGCCGCCTGGCCCTGAAAGCTCCTTTAAAATTACTAGGAAGGTAAGCTAGGGCCTGGTGTAATGGGTAGATTAGCCAATCATCCACCTTGCAAGTGTCAGGATCCCATGTGGGTGTTGGTTTGTGTTCTGGCTGCACCCTTACCCACCAAGTTCCCAGACTGTGGCTTAGGAGAGCAGTGGAATATGACCCAAAGCCCAAGACCCTGTAACAACATGGGAAAGTCAGAAGAAGCTCCTGGCTCCTGGCTTCACATAAGCTCAGCTCCAGCCGTTGCAGCTACCTGGGGAGTGAACCAGTGTACAGAAGATGTTTCTCCCTGTAAATAGGCCATTCCAATGAAAATAAATAGTCAGGGAGGAAAAAAAAAAAAAACGAAAGAAAGAAAGCTAAGGGTAGCTACCATTCTACTCTTCAAGAAAGACTGACAGGGCCCGGCGCAATAGCATAGCGGTTAAAGTCCTCGCCTTGCATGCACCAGAATCCCATATGGGTACCAGTTCTAATCCCGGTGGCACTGCTTCTTATCCAGCTCCCTGCTTGTGGCAGGAAATGCAGTCAAAGACAGCGCAAAGCCTTGGGACCCTGCACCCATGTGGGAGAACCAGAAGAGATCCTGGCTCCTGGCTTCGGACTGGCTCAGCTCCAGCTGTTGCGGCCGCTTGGGGTGTGAACCATGGGACGGAAGATCTTCCTCTCTGTCTCTCCTCCTCTCTGTATATCTGTCTTTCCAATAAAAATAAGTAAATCTTAAAATAAAAGAGACTGACAATAAAAGTAAATTTTACGTTTATGGAGAAACTACTCTTGTTTATATCATATAATCTATGTTTATTATGCAAAACTTCCATTATGACTCTGGCAGAATTTGATAATGTAGAAAAAAAGAATTATATAGCATATTGAATTTTCCTCTGCCTATAGAACAGATCTGAATTTGAATGTGTATTCTTTGTGTAGGACAGAAACTACACCAAAAGGTTATGCTAATAAGTCAGGCCAAAGGAAACACATCTATCGAAAAATGTTTATTATGGGCCCAGTGATGTAGCCTAGTGGCTAAAGTCCTTGCCTTGCACGTGCAAGGATCCCACATGGGCGCTGGTTCGCATTCCAGTAGCCCTGCTTCCCATCCAGCTCCCTGCTTTTGGCCTGAGAAAGCAGTTGAGGACGGCCCAAAGCCTTTGGATCCTGTACTCGTGTGGGAGACCTGGAAGAGACTCTGGGCTCCTGACTTAGGATCAGCTCAGCTCCAGCCATTGTGGCCAGTTGGAGAACGAATCCATGGACGAAAGATCTTCCTGTCTGTATATTGACTTTGCAATAAAAATGAATCTTTAAAAAAATAAAAGAATGTTCTTTTCTACCAAAGAGAGTACTGACAATTATTACTGGATCATTGTATCTATAATGTATCAATCATAATAACAAACTGTGAACTACAAAAAAATGATGAATTTTTTGCAGAGGTTCCGAAAGTTTTGACAACACTGATAGATTAACAAAGGACTAAAAAGATCTGGAAAACCCCAGGGAGGGGTTGACACTAAAAATCCAGAAATTCCTTGCAGGCTTCCCAAATCTAGTTTACCCAAATCCTTAGTAAGTATCTAATTAAGGAATTCTTTTTTAACACCATAAGACTCTATCTTATATCCTCTAAAAGTTAACCGTTACAAATCAATGACACACTTCAGCATAACATATACTTAGGAAACCCTGAAAACCCAACCAATCCCACTATCACAAGGTATCAAAGAATTCTACACGTAATGAACAATAAATGAAAAAGGAGGATCTTTTGATAGTAGTTCTCTCATCGGTACATGTCCTATAATGCTGACACGAAGGAAGTGGTTTATTTTTTATGTCTAAACATGTTTTACATCTGTTGAAATCTAAATTTTATAGTCATACAGTTTTCTAGTTGCCCACACAATATAGGAATCTCACATAACAGCTACAATTTTTACTGTCATACAAAGATAGCTAAAATGGATAACATCTTCAAGGGTACGGTTATTTTACAGATACAAAGAAACAGGACAGTAAATACCACAGAGACCCTGGTTCATAACACCAATCGATCATGAGCCCAAATCCCTAGTAGTTTAAGAGTTTAAAAGCCTTAAGCAAACATTGTTAATGTAGAAGCATTTTAGGCCACGAATATCTCCAGACCCCGGGAAACACAAACAGCAAAGCTTTTTGGGGGATGGAGGAGGGGAGAGCAACTAATCATTACCCTAGACTTTAAAAACATATGTAGTGGTTCAAGGATATCAAGAACTTATACTTAAACATACTTCAATATGCAAGAACTCAAAGTAACATGCTTAAAAACCAAACAGAAACATGAAAGAGACAAAAGAAAACAGTAAATATTTCAGAAACTAGAATTAACAAACTATAATTATTTACCATATACAAAAAAATGTGAGAGAAAAGCTTGAAAATTAATTCAGGACACAGGAAATTAAAAAATGAGCAATTGACTGAATTAATAGAAATTTTGAAGATTATAAAAGCTGTCGAAAAACTGCTTTCTCTTTCCCCTGTTTCTGCCACTCTTTCAAATAAAGAAAACAATTTTTAAAAGAATAAAGCTCCCTAAAATATTGTATTGGCAGGAAAAAGGGTATGTTTAAACATTTTCAATTTAGCTGTTAACATGTTGCAACTGACTACTAAAGAACTGATTATCTAATACTCCAATATTTGAAATACTGCACTTTCCCTGAAATTTAAGCTATATACTGCAAATATTTTTTCATCAGTTTTTTCCTGGAGTTTAACTGTATCACAGTACTTCGAAGGGTTTGCCGAAAACAGAATTATACTAAAACATTTTGGTACAGCAGTTATGTAACAGCTTTTCAACGTTATTTTTGAAAATTCTTTGTATTGAAAGATTTTTACACAAAAATATACCTACATTTCAATTACATTTTCCACAAAATTATTAAAACAACCAATTCAGTAAAATTCACAGAAAGTAGAGTTTAGGGGGAAATATCTTTATAAAAAGGACAAAAACATCAAACTAACTGTATCAGTTACCTGTTAAGTGATCTAAGTAGTACTGATAGAGCTTGCACTGAATAGGAGTCATTCTCACAGCTAACACATATTCATGTTTTGGAGGCAAGAACTTTGTTAATGCTGTATAATCTTTCCTCTGCAATGAATAAGTACAGAAATAAAAATCAATCTAAATGTAGGATCAGAATAAAATGCTCAACATTTTCACTGCCTGTAATTAAAAAACATACAAAACATATCAGAAAACATTTTCTTAAACACATTTACGCTAATTACACAATTATCCACACATGATTATAGCTAATGTATTTCAAACAATTGCACACTATAGTACTCTGATAACAAATGCATAGAGTAATGGCCGCAATCCAGTGGTGAGCTGAGAGCAAACCTCCAGCACAGGGATACCCTAACAGTGGCGGGGTGGGGAGAACCAATATTGCAACACAACAAGCTGTTTTTAAAATTAAGTAGTCATATGATCAAGTAAATAGATTTAAGAATTCAGGATGGTATCCTCTACACTGAAGTAAGAAAATAACAAATGATGAGGGAATATACTTGGTGGTTGATAACAAGATAGCCTGCTTTAATCACATAGTAAAACCCATGCATCAAATTCTAACACAGTTTGGGATGTCCTCTGGGTAAGACGTGCTAGTATGCCAAACAGCACAGAACTTCAGAGGAAATGTTAGCCAAACTGAGCACGAATAAGCACTCGTGATGGCAGTTTAAGTGCAAGATGCAAATGACTACTTAAACTTAAAAAAATGCTGCCTGGATAGTTGTAAAACACAGAAATACTGTTCTATTACATTCTGTTACGATCTGTATCTAATATCTGAAAATATTAATTTTGAGATTGCTGACCAAATGTCTACCTATTTACCCAATCATTCATTCATTTTCTTCACTGATAATCTGCTATGTAAATGTATTAGCTTATTTAAATTATAGATATATTTCAAACTAATAAAACTCTTTCTTCAGGATTAAATCATACTGGCTTTCCCCAAAATCATTTCAAATAACAAACGCTTACAATGCTACCCTATAGAATTAAAGTGAGCACAGAAATTTGCTAATAATATTAGTTCTGATCCTCTTATAAGAACTCCCTATTTCAAGGATGGAAAATATAAACACAATAATATAGAAAGAAGGCTTTACACATGCTAATAATTAATCAGCTATGTTCTAGGCTTTTCAGTGAAGTTTGAAATATTTTCCAATATACTGCTTAAATTTTTGACTATTGATTCGATAGAGAAGCAGACACCTCTGGTACTCTGGTTCATTTCCTAAATTTACATAACAGCCAGGACTGGACTGGAATAAAGTTTGGAGCTAGAAGATGAGAATACAATCCGCATCTTCCACACGGATGACAGAATTCCAAATACTTGAACCATCACTGCTACCTTCTAGGGTCTGCATTAATATATGCTGGAGTCAGAACCTGGAGCTGGCACTGAAAGCCAGAACTGTGATGTGCGATGTGGGCATCTTGGTAACTAGGTCAAATGCCCAACTGTAACGTTTTTGTAGAAAGTTGAATGCTTCAACTTTTTCTTAATATGAGGCGATAAAACCATTAAAACTACACACTGAAAAGGAGGGAATAAAATTAAAGATTAAACTCAGAAAACATCTTGATATTACAAGAAAGTAACAACATTTGATTATTATGGAATATATTTGTACCTGAACACATCCAGCTAACATCTCATAGAGAATATGAGCACGTTTTTTCATCACTCTGACATCTACCATGGTAGAATCTGCACACTGACCATTTTGGATTGGATTTATGAATCTATTCCTGAACTCCTTAATAGATCCAAGCAAATTTTCCTTGATAAAGTTAACCATGCAGTGATCTAAGAAAGAAGACATTAATTCATTAATAATGGTTGGAAAGAGTCACAGAAACTCCTTGATGTATTATTCATGTCAAAAATACATGCCATAAAAGCATGAAAACTAAATTAAAAAGAAAAATTAAATATAGAATAAACAATGTTTATAAGGCCAATCAAGAACTAATACTTCCCTTCCTGCCTCCTCCTCCTCCTTCAGTTTTTGAGAAAAAAAAATCTTTAACCTATATTATCCTCAAAGGTTTAATGCTATATTAAGTAAGAGTTTTGCAACTAAAAAATTTAAAAGACCATAGATTACGATATAGGCAAGGACTACACATATTAAGTAAAATGTCAATTTCATTTATAAAAATTTTAAAACAATCACAGAATGTTAACATACAGTTACAAATGATATACCAAACATAAAACAAAGTTTAACTTTTGCAGCTATACTAATACACACACATTTTTGTTGTTCTTTCTTTTTGTAATTTTAGCTTCCACATCTAAGGAAGAACATGTGGTGTTTGTTGTCAGTAGTCTTTAGAACATACATGAAGTATAAAATAAGCAATCTGCAACTAACCATGGTTTTATGTTCAGTGAGGCTATCTTGTGAACAAAATAGATAATGAATGCAAACAGAAGCAGATAATAATCTAATTTCCCAAAATTTATTCAAAAATGTTTCATCTAGTTCATGGAAAAATGTAACTGAAAAATTATTTGGGGGATAGGTGCTAGGCACAGCAGTTAAGATGCCAAGTGGGGGCCCAGTGCAGTGTCCTAGTGGTTAAAGTCCTCACTTTGAACACTCTGGAATCTTATAGGGTGCTGGTTCTAATTCCAGCAGCCCTGCTTCCCATCCAGCTCCCTGCTTGTGGCCTGAGAAAGCAGTCAAGGACGACCCAAAGCCTTGGGACCCTATACCAGCATGGGAGACATGGAAGAAGCTCCTGGCTCCTAGCTTCAGATTGGTATAGCTTCAGCCACTGTGGTCACTTGGGGAGTTAATCATTGGACGGAAGATCTTTCTCTGTCTCTCTCCTTTTCTCTATATATCTGACTTCGCAATAAAAATAAGTAAATTCTTAGAAAAAAAAAAAAAGATACCACTTGGGGTGCCCATATCCTATACTGGAGAGCTTGGGTTTGAGTCCTGGCCCCTGTTCTGATGCTAGCTTCCTGCTAATGTGTACTCTAGGAAGCAACAGTACTTCTAGGAAGTCCAAGTAACTGGGTCCCTGCCAGCCACAAACAGGAGATTCAAACTGAATTTCAAGTATTTCAGGTATTATGAACATTTAGGAATGAACTAGTAGATGGATGAAACACTTATCCACCTTATCTCTAACAAAACAAAAATAAAAATTTTAAAAAGATTACTTTGGTGCATGAAATTTTTGAAATCCATAGGTATTACAATATACACGCTTGTGTATTTACTGAAGGGTCCTTGTAGAGATGTGAATGTTGGGCTCTAAAATAAACATCCTTAATTTCATTTTTCCATGAACTCTTTTAAAAACACTTGTATTAACAGATCTACTTTCAGCATCATGAATAGTGCTTTTCAATTATTCTATACTATATAGGACTACATTGTGAACCAGAATTTCTGTGAACAGGGAAAAAAAGAAAAAAATGAAATTAGAACAGATAAACATAAAACATAGATAAATGAAATTGTCACCAGAACTACAAATAATACAAATTAGGTTACTATAAATACACTAAAGAACACAACAAAAAATAAAAATACCCAAAAGCCATTACTATGAGACAAAGAAAAATTGGGAGATTTTATCAGGAAATTTCAATTTACAATTTGTTGAATAATCTTAGAGTCCCCTTTTTAGCGTTAGCATGAACGTACAAAAATGAGGGATCTAATCAGTAACTTCCCTGGGTTCCCAACATCTTTCTTCAGCTTCACCGAACTACCCTACCTTGTATTCAGAACAGCTGTCCTTCTCCCATCTCTCCCATTCTCACTGTTCACATTTAGCATTTTTATTGTTTCTTGCAAAATGAGTGTCCTTACAGTATCTACTGAGCTCATCTGAGAATTTAGGAATTTCTTTTTTAAATCCTAAGATTCTTGATGCTTTAAAGAAATTCTAAATTTCATATTTATATTTCAACACTCACAGTGGCACATTTCCTGAATGAGATTTACAATACATATTTCTAAACGATGTCCACTTCAAAAGTATGGCATTTTTTTCCACAGCAGACTAAAATGGACCCATGTTGATTGTGGATAGTGACTGTACTAGGGTAAAAAGAATAAAGGCCAATGGCACAGAAGTAAAATTACATCTGAAACAATACCAACACTCCGCAGCATAATCACAAATAGAAACTCACATTCAATAAGGTTATTCTGAAGTGGTGTTCCAGTTAAAATAATTCTCCTCCTTGACCGTATAGAATTCATAGCTTTTGAAACAGCTGATGCCTCATTTTTCAAAATATGACCTTCATCACATACAACAAAGTCAGGGCCTACAAAATCAAAGGGAAAAACAACACTTAATTTAGATATAATACAACTGAAAACATGATCCTATTATGTTGTAGGAAGCTAAAAGAAAATTGTTTTAAGTGTAATCATTCATGTATTACTCAATTTGGTTAATACAGTACTAATTCATCTTAATTATATCACAATGATAGAATACTAAAGACTACTATAAACTGTACATAAGGTCTACTGAGTGAACAATTAATCACAAGTAAGAATAGAAATCGCATTGCCTCTCAGCCTTTTGGCTAAGTGAATAAAAGTCACAGCACAGAAAAATATCTTCCCAACAGATTTGGAATGTTTGAAGAAAGTAAACATTTTAAAATAATCTCTGGGGCCTGGCATAGTAGCCTAGCAGCTAAAGTCTTCTCCTTGTGAGCACCGAGATCCCATATGGGCACTGGTTCTTATACCAGCAGCCCCGCTTCCCATCCAGCTCCCTGGTTGTCGTCTGGGAAAGCAGTCGAGGACGGCTCAAAGCCTTGAGACTCTGCACCCGCATGGGAGACGCAGGAAGAGGGTTGGGGCTCCTGGCTTCGGATTCGTGCAGCTCCAGCTGCTGCGACCGCTTGGGAAGTGAATCATCAGACAGAAGATCTTCCTCTCTGTCTCACTTTCTCTCTGAATGTCTGACTTTACAATAAAAATAAAATTAAAAAAAAATCATCTCTGAAAATGATATTTTGCATTACGGGATCAAGACCAAGTTTAAACCATTAGCAAAGACAAACATCAGTATACACAGACATATTTCAAATGCCACATCATAAAGACTAATGTCATAACAATACACCAGGTAATATTTTCCCCTATTTCATATAACTAACATTGCTTCGGAAAAAGTTAAATGACAATGGAAAGCTAAATTGCTTGCTACATGGGTATTAAGGGGTAGGTATAAGAACTTTCTAACTAAAACAGATGTCTGATCCTGGAGTAACTCTTTCAAGTCAAATAGCATAGGTTTCTTAAAATACTGCACAAACTACTTGCTAAAATATTCCATACATAATGTACTTGATGGCTAATATACAAACACATATTACTTAAATATTGATTGAAATAGTGGTCAAAGTCCACATCAACGTCTTAAGCACTAGAAAAAATTCATCTTCAACCTGACTTCAAAGTAACTTCATCATTACCATAGCTCAAAAAATACAAGTATATTATGGCAGATACGCGGTATTGCAGTCAGGACACCACCTGGCAAGCTCACATCACACATCAGAATGCCTGATTCCAGTTTTAGCCTCTCTGCTTCCAATCTGCCTTTCCGTAATGTGCACAACGCGCAGCCTAGGAGGTAGCAGGTAATGGTGCAAGTACTAAGGCCTCTGCCTCCCTCTCACTACACAGGTGATCCGAATGCAGGTCCAGATCCCTGGTTTTCACCCGACCCGACCCAGCACCATGGTGTAGGCATTTAGGAAGTAAACGAGAAGAAAAATACATCTTTCAAATAAAATAAAAAATTTATGAAAAAATGTTAAATAAGACATTCTTCAATATTCAGGCAGGGCTATACAAGTATCATCTAGCTTTGTATTGTTCACTTTTAATTCACAAACTTTTCTATAGAGAAAATTGTATCCTATATAAATTCTTAAATGATCTCTACCACTTTATATTCCCTTCCACAACCATGTGAGGAAATGTGTACTATTATACACTCTGTGGAGTCTAAATTGGTATCAAATATATTTAAGTCAATTTCACAATAAGTAACAAACTATAAAATGTGTTCACCTTCCGATATACATATTGATTTCTAGAAATCTATCCCTAAGATATATTTTTAAATTGCCCAAAAATACAGGAAAGAATGCTTCTCCACAGCCCTCTCAAGAAGGGGAAATGGAAACAACGTAAAAGCTTCTCAAAGGGTGTCAGGCAAACCTGATTAGGCTATGACACAGAGTTAGAAGCAATAATGTACACGTCTATGTACAACCATAAATGATATGTCTAGTATGTTACTAAATAAAAACAGAACAGAGATGAACCTTGATTTGAAAAACTGTTACCTGAACATGCATTTTACATACATAATTCAAACCAAACATCCATCTTATCTTAGCAACACAATACTCTGTAAAGTATCAGTTGAGTACCCTTATGATTATATGGCTAAATGTGAGCTGTGGCTCACTGCCACCAATCAGTATCATGACAGAATATCTTGCAACCTACTGATAACTCAAGAAAATATCAAAATCATAAATTTAAAGTAACTACTATCAAGTGAATATTCTTCACCACCATGAATTTTAAAGTAAAAAATCTCAACTCATTATCAATAGTTATCAATATTATGAAATAATTTGTATTTGAAAACATCTCACATTGGGTAACTACCCATGTATATACATATGCAGATACAGTAAAGGACTATAAATTTGGGTGGCTTTACCTACACCCTCTGGGAAGTGACCTTTACACATACTAATGAGTGTCCTTCCTGAGAAGACCACCATTGTTTAGATTTAAGTCTTGCAACACACAATATGTGCAAACAATGTGAATTATGGTGGAGGGCTGTGGTCCATTTGACAGCTTAGTGATCTCTGGAGGGGTTGGAAACAGATTAGTCACAATGGTGGTCAAGCATGTTCATGTGACAAGTTCCACAGTGAACCTCAATAGTGGGCAATACTCCAAGCATATTATCAAAATCACTACTGGAAGAACTAAGCACCTTCTGAATGATTTAACTGAAGATCACACCAGGAATGCTCCTAAATCGTACACTCTGTGCTTTTTTCTGCTTCTGATTTTAATTTCTTTCCTTTCACTGCAATAAACTCTGACTTCTGATTTTTGTGAGCCTCATGTGAATTCCTAAATCTGAGGGTGGCTTCAAAAGCCCCTTTAAGACTGCAATATAAAACTGAAAGTTCTAGGGCTAGCATTGTGGTGCAGCACGCTAAGCTGTCACTTGCAATGCCAGCATCCCATATAGGAGTGCTGCTGCAAGTCCCAGTTGACTTGCTTCTGATTCAGCTGCCTACTTAGCTACCTGGAGAGTAGTGGAAGGTAGAATAAGTGGTGGGGCCTTTGTCAACAGTGGAAGACTAGGACAGAATTCTAGGCCCTTGGCTTCAGCCTGGTCCAGATCCAACTACTGCAGCCATTTGAGAGGTAAACCAGCAGAGAAGATTCCCCTCTCTGTCACTTTTTTAAAACAATGTACTATTTCTTTTTTAACTTAGAAGAACTACTTGTTAATATGACAGGAACAGAATAGAAAGTCTTAAGAGTATCAGAAGAATGAGTAATGAGAATGAAGTAAAATAATTACAGTTGTACATAATTCTGCTATCAAAAACATTTTATTTATATTTTATTTACTAGTATGAATACATAATACTTTCTAAGATATTATCTAACAATAACATCTTTAATAGGTAAAAGGAGTATAATTTAGTTACCTTGGAAAGGTATTTTTCTGGAAAACCTCATTCCAAAGTAGTAACACATAAAAGAGAGTAGCATTTTAAAACAGCTACATAGAAGTGGTATTTGATACAACAGTTGGGATGCTACTTGTGATATCAACCTGCCATGAGTACCTAGGATTGGATTCCTGGCTCTATTTCTAATGCTGGCTTCTTGTTAATGTGCACTCTATGGGGAAACACTCAAATACTTAGTTCTCTGCCACCCATGTGGGAGACCCAGACCAAGTTCCTGGTTCCTAGTTTCAGCCTGGACCAGTCCTAGCTTTTGCAGGTATTTGGAAAATGAGGCAGCAGAAAGATATCTCTCTCTTTCAAATACAATGAAAATAAACAGTAAATATAAAAACCCACAGCAATAAATAATTTCATTAAAAGTGTAAGAATGATATCCTGAGGTTCTGAAGAGCAAAA
This sequence comes from Ochotona princeps, assembly GCF_030435755.1. Lineage (NCBI taxonomy): Eukaryota > Metazoa > Chordata > Mammalia > Lagomorpha > Ochotonidae > Ochotona > Ochotona princeps. Next base: position 45,832,139 of record NC_080865.1, read on the forward strand.
GAAGTAAGATTTAGGAAATCTTCCAAAGTTCAAAAATTCAAGGTTAACTAAAAGATCTGATTAGCTAAAGACAGTTTAATATACTATGGAACTATATATCTCATGAAATTACATAGATCTATTCTATTGCTGAAATCACACAATACCTTCAATTATTATTGTATGTACATATATATACACTGATTATATCTTCTGAAGCCAAAAATCTCACAACATCCTACTAAAAATACTAGTGTGAATGAGATAACATTACCAGATTAGTATATTAAAGAAGAAAACACAAGTATCAGGAGTACATAGTACAGTGCTTGGAATGCTTTCATCCCCCATCTGAATGATCTGAATCCCAACTCAACTGCCAATTCTAGTTTCTGTTAATGCATGCTCGGGGAGGCACCAAGTGATGAGTAGACTCAAGTAGTTGAGTCTCTGCCACGCAAAAGGTAACATCAAAACGTTGATTTTTCTGGATTCAGCCTAGCCTAAACTGAGCTGTTGTAGCAATTTGGGTAGTTTTACCAGTGGATGGGAGATTTATATTATCGGTCTCTCTTCTTGATTAAATAAGAATATTTATTTAATATTTTTTAAAAAGGAGAAATTATGAGTGTTTTCAAAATAAGCAGGTTAGGGAGGAAAGGCCAAGTAAAGGTTTAGTTCTTTTTCGGTATGCTACATTGCCACCTATTGGTAGATATAGAAAGTCAAAAGCCATAACTAAATCAGGGAGAAAAGTTGTTTAAGAAATAAGTCTGTCAATTTCTTCTTCACCCTACTACTCTACCATTCAAATAAATGAAATGTTTGAAATTGTCCATGTATCTACGTCCCAAATCCCTCACCCAGGAGAGGTGATGAGATGATTGGCATCACTTTAAGTCAGTAAGACATGAGGTAACTGTTACAAAGAAAACAAACATTTCTAACAAATCTAGCAAGCTCTAAACACTGCTCCAGTCCTAATGTGTGTTCCCAATTTTCCAAGGTTCTGACCTATTATTAGCCTCCCAGTTTGTGAACCATCTGGATCTTAAGATTCTAACATTCAAAACTGCCTCTGACATTTGCTTCTAGCAATTCAGACCCCAGATCTGAAATACTCAGTTGTCATTTGTGGAATTGTTCACTACCATCAATTTGCTTCGAATCAAAGACACATTAGGGGGAAATACATACTGGGGTCAGCGCTGTCACATAGTGCCACCTGCAGTACCACCATCATGTATGTATATGGGTTGGTGTCCTGGCCGCTCTATTTCCAGTCCAGCTCCCTACTGACAATGCCTGGAAAAGCAGTGGAGGACGGGCCAAGGGCTTGAGCTGCTGCATCCACGTAGGAAACTCAGAAGAAGCTAAAGTCTCCTGGCTTCTGCCTGGCCCAGCACTGACCATTGTTGACATCTGGGCAGTGAACCAATGAATGAAGATTTGTCTTCTCTGTCTCTCTTTCTCTATAATTGTGCCATTCAGATAAACAAATCTCACTTTAAAAATACACTGAAAATTAATTTGAACTGTAATACTGCAACAAGGTGGAAGAATCCACCATGGGGGGAGGGGTTGGGGGAATCCAAGAGCCTATGAAACTGTGTCACATAATGCAACGTAATTAAAAAAAAAAAAGAAATACAGGGAAACTAAAAAAGTACTTAACAAAAGTACTTAACAAAACTTACATATTAATGGCAAAGAAAGCATATATAAGTTATTAGTTATAATAAATCATAAATCTTACTATAACTCTAAAATATTCCTTAGTATATATGCCATAAATAGATGTTATGACTACTGAAGTACAGATACATTAATCAGATACAGCAGTCATCACTGCTCCTCCTATACGCTGTGCAAAGAAAAAGAAAGTTAGAACCACAGTTTTCTAATAAAAATCTCATTGAAAGATCAAAGCGTACCATAGTTTCTAACAAGGATAATCCAAGTATTTATTTCTAAAAATTAAAAACAAAGAAACTAAAATCAACATAGAACTTATTCAACCTGACAAAAAGCATCTATTAGAAAACCAAAGCCCAAAACACTATATTTAGTAGTGAAAGATTTACAAGATTTTTGAAGAAAACAAGCACTGTATCAGCACTGTATGCTAAAAAAAAGCAAGTAGCAAAAAAAAAAAAAACAACTAAAAGAAAAGAAAGAAAAAGAAACCGATATTGGAATAAAAAAAATAAACTCATAGTTGGTATGATGTTTTCAATAACTCTCACTTTGATTTTAAAGCTTACCAGGCTACATAAACCAAAATAACAGAACTGAGGAGAACAGATATAAACCATGTACCTGCAGTCAAATGATGTTCAATAAGGATGCTAAGGCTCTTTAGTGTAAAAAGAATACTTTTTTCCCAACAATATCTTTACAATCAGCTCTCCACATGCAGAAGATAAAATTGGGCATTTGCCTCATGCCATACACACAAACCAACACAAAATAAATTTGGGCCAAAACAGAAATTCAAGAGCCAGAACTACAAAACATTTAAAACAAGTATATATATTCAGGGTCTTGGCTGAAGAAATGGATTTTTGGACATGCACCAGAAACAAAAGTAAAAGCAGATAAACTAAACTTCGTCACATTTTTGAAAAAGCAGGGTGGCTCACATGCCATGGCACAGCAGATAAGCCAGCATTGTAACACTAACAGCCAACAATGGAGGACTAGTTTGAGTCCTGGCTGTTCTACTTATGATCCAGCTCTCCCTGCTAACACATCTGAGAAAGCAGTAGATGATGGAGCATGATGTGGTCTGTGACACCATATTGGAGATATAAATGGAATCTCCTGGCTTTACATTAGTCCAAATTTGGCTTTTGCAGTACTTGTGGAAATAAACCAGGAGATGAACGGCTTCTTTGTCGCCACCTCTCCCACTTACAGAAAAAAAAAAAAAAAAAAAAAAGATTTATTTTATTTTTATTGGAAAGTCAGATACACAGAGAGGAGAGACAGAGATGATCTTCCATCAGTTGATTCATTCCCCAAGCGGCCACATGGCTGGAGCTGAGCCAATCCCAAGCCAGGAGCCCCAAGCCTAATCTGGTTCTCCCACATGGGTGCAGGGTCCCAAGGCTTTGGGCCGCCCTCGACTGCTTTCCCAGGCCACTAGCAGGGAGCTGGATGGGAGGCGGGGCCGCAGAGATTAGAACTGGCACCCATATGGGATCCCAGAGCATGCAAGGTGAGGACTTTAGCCACTAGGATACCACACTGGGCCCTGTCTCTCCCACTTTATATCTGCCTTTCAAGAAAGTAATATCTTAAAATTTCAAACTTCCTCATGAAAATAGAATAAAAAGCAAAAAAGACAACTCTCAGAATGAGGGAAAATATATACAAATTATCTGTCAAGGGTATGGTACTTAGAATATATAAAGAACTTTAACAACAAAAAATAAAAACTATAATAACAAAAAGGACTTGAATAAAAATTTCTCTAAACAAGAATGTCAACAAGCATATGACAAGATGCTAAAAATCATTTTTTATGTGGAAAATGCCAATCAAATCCACAATGAGATACCCCTTCACTCCCGTTAGAATGGCCAGATAATAACAAGTACTGCAAAAGACACAAATAAACTGCAATCTTCATGCACTTCTGGTTGGAAAAACAACCACAGTTGCTATGAAAAACTGGCAATTCCTCAAAAGGCTAAAGATAGTTACGTAATTCAATAATTCCTTTTCTAAACATACACAAGAGATGCTGAAATGTAAATTTGTCCATGAATATTCATAATAGCAGTTTCATTAGGTAAAAATGAGTAAAAATGCACGTTGACATCAACTGATGATATGTTTAGTTATCCATACAACAAAATATTACTTGGCACAGAAAACGAATAAAGTGTCAATACACGCAACAATGTGGATCGTCCATGAAAACACTAGGTCAAAGATCATGTTACATGATTATATCTTCATAAAGCATCTAAAAATACTTTTATATAAACTCTAGCATCATCAAATCGTGAGACAGAATTTTAGAACTGGAATATGGTTTGTCTTTCCAAACTCAAGTAGCAGCCCAATAGCAAAAGTCAGATGTTAACAGAAAAGGCAGTGGAAACATCTCAACCATGGCATTAACGCTAGAGCTCCCTTTTTTGAATCCTGATACCTTTACAAGCAGGGAGAGTGTAACATACAGATATAAACAGGCATGTGTTCTTCCTCTCTCTTCCGATATCATGCTCTGGACACCTTGCGTCTCTACCAGAAAGGCTAATTACCATGAAGTAACTTGAGCCTGAACCATCTTTTAGTACCATAAAGTACTGATATATTCAAAATGTGAAGGGACGTGGCAGATATTTCTGAGAAGAGGGTCAAGCCACCACTTGCCCTGCCAGCATTACATACTGGAGTGACAGGACAAGCGCTCTGTTTCCCAATCCAGCTCTCTGCTAATGGGCCAGGATAATTCAGCAGGTGTTAGCCCAAGAATATGAGTCTCTGGCACTGACACGGAAGGCACTGATGGAACTCCAGACTCACAGCTTCAGCCTCGCTGAGCCCTGTCTATTGCAGCAAACTGCGGAATGAAGCAGTGCATGAAAGGTATCTCGTAAATAAACAGATGAATAAATAAATAAATACATAAATAAATAAATAAATCTTCCAGAAAGGGAACGGAAGGGATATAAAAAGAATATAGAAACTAATCTTTAAAAGCTCCCAACAGGTACAGTGAAACAATCTGGGCAACAAACTGTAGTATTAGGGAACATGTTTAGCACAGAAGTTAAAGCACCTTTAACATGTCAGTGTTCCATACCAGAGTACTAATTCCAGCTATCTACTGATGCAAACCCTGAGAGGCAGCAGTGATGACTCAAGTGGTTGTCTTCCTGCTATCTATGTAGGAACTCTACATTTAGAGTTCCCACCTCCAATGCCAGCAGTTGAAGTCTCTTGTTTACCTGTCTCTGAAATAAATTTTAAAAGCCTTTTTAAAAATGTAATATTACTTATATTTTAACATATACACTAAAAACAGATAAATCAATATGAATATAAGCCACTGAAAAATATAAACGGGTTAGAAATTAATCTTTTTTAGTCAAAAAATCTGAATTATGTGTGTAGGCAAATATATACTACACTATATGATAGATACGCTACTGGAAACAGAGCTTAATTTTTGCCTTCCTCCCATTCAGTTGGGCTAGTTTTAGTGACTATAATAGGCACAGATAAAACAAGCTACTCTAGAGTAAAACAAAACTAAACAAAAAATAAGCACTGCCTTAATCAAGTGATGAAATTCAACACCACATGGATTTCATGTACTCGCCAATATAATGTGAACATAAAAAGTTCTTTACCACTGATATGCTCTTTCAAAAATCAGTAACCTTGGTGAATTCACAAGAAAAAAAGACACTAAGATTAGTAAACACTCTACTGGGTACACTGACAGTACAGTACTCCTTGAAGGTGAGATGATAGTGAAAAATACAGACAGAAATTTTCATAGACCAGAAAACACCACAGAGATCAAACAACTAAATGCATTACACTATGCTGGATGGAGAAACCAATGATTAAAAATGAGAATAACAGGCTGGCAGGGCAGCACAGCAAGTTAAGCCACCACCAATGACAGTATATAATATAAGTGCTGGTTTTTGTTTCAACTACTCTACTTCCAATCCAAGTGCCCTGCTCATTTACCTGTTAAGGAGGAAGATAACAACCCAACTACTGGAGCACTTGCCACCCACCCAATGGTGTCTGGCTCGTAGTTTCAGAATGGATAAGCCCTAGTTGTTGCAGCCATTTGGGAAATGAACCAGTGAAAAGAAGATTTGTCTATCTTACCTCTCATTCTATCTTTAAATAAATAAATAGACAAATATTTTAAGGGCCCTGCTAAAATTCAAATAAAGTTTTAATTATAATTAAACACTGTACTAACAACGTGTCCATTTCTTAATTCTGACCAACCTACACAGGCAGTTTGAGATGAGAACAATGAGGACATTGGGTTCAGGGCACAGGGGAACATTTTGCTACCTTTTCTATGTATCTGTAAACAGAAAATTATTCCAGGGCCAACTGCATCAGGTCAACTGACTCCCAAGGCAAGTGCCAGGATTCCATATGGGTGCCAGGATCCCACATGGGCACTGGTTCATGTCCAGGCTACTCCATTTCCCATCCAGGGAAATTAGTCATTGCTAATGCCCTGGGAAAGCAGCAGAAGATAGCCAAAAGCCTTGGGAACCTGCACCCACGCAGGAGATTTGGAATAGGCTCACAGCTCCTGGCTTCATATCAGCTCGGTTCCAGCCACTGCGGCCATTTCAGGAGTAAACCAGTGGATAGAAGATCTTCTCTGTCTTTCTGTCAATCTACCTTTCCAATAAAAATAAATAAATCTTTAAAAAAACAAATTCCAAATAAAGTCTTCTAAATGTCACTAAACAATAAATGAAACAATAACAAATACTACCCTTCGCATTGAGCTTTAACTTTTCTCCTCATTCGCTCATGAACAAATAAGCAACATTAAGCTTTTAAATTAGGCCTTAGGGCTCGGCGGCGTGGCCTAGTGGCTAAGGTCCTCGCCTTGATCCCATATGGCCGCTGGTTCTAATCCCGGCAGCTCCACTTCCTCTCTATCTCTCCTCCTCTCAGTATGTCTGACTTTGTAATAAAAATAAAAAAAATAAATCTTTAAAAAAAAAAATTAGGCCTTAAACTTACCATAGACAAAGTTGTTTTGATATTTATTTATTATATCATTAACAAAAGAAGAGGTAATGGGATTTAAAAATTACTGTTAACTTTAATAAAGGCAATTACCCAAATTTTCTCACAAACATAATGCCTCAATAGTATAATAAAAGTAGTAAGCTGTGACAACATCTGAAGGAGAAGAATTATATACATAAATTTACAATGCTAAAATTCAAAATTTCAATTTTAACGTATTATACAATTTATTGCTTTTAGAGCTGACCAGTAAGAAATAATTACTTGGTTTTCACATCAGATTAGTGTTTTACAGGAATCACCAAAAGTATTGCAAATATTAACCTCCAATGCTGAATGTCCTTTAAAAGGTAGATGAACAGCTACCAATTCCTGCAGTGATACTGTTTGAATAGAGATTTAAGACACGTTTTCACAAGAAGAAAGTTCTTATATTACCATAATCTAACACTGAGAGTTGGAAAAAACGTGCAATTGTGACACAGGCCCCTGATTTTACAATGCTACAAGGTCTCTGCTCTAAACTATACATATTCACAATAAGCAAATAAATTCTCTCCAGTTATCAATACTGTCATTGTGTACTATTGAAAGGTGACAAAGCATTCAAAATTAAAGCAAAATGCTAAATCAAGAATTATTAAACATTAAACCTATTTAATAGAAATTGGATTACTTAAATAAAAGATAAACACTTCCTGCCTCCTTTTGTCAGTACTTGTAATTATCTTACCTGGATCAACCAAAGCTTTGTTAAATATTTCTTTCAGTTTCCGACTCTTCACATTTCTTCCTTGAGCAAGATTTCTATACATCTCATAACCTATAATCATAACACCACCATCTTCTTGCCACCTCTGCAACATATAGCTTCTTTCCTGAGGACGTTTCACAGTTGCTAACTCTGAGACCTTTAATGAGGGGAAAGAAAAGGATTTTTAAAAGCAGCTATTAGAATATATGAACACTATTACCACTGAAACATGAACTGTTGGTGTTGAAAATTCTTTTACTATATGAATTTCATTAAATTATCTTAATAGGAGAAAACATTAAAAATACGATACCTCAAGCTTCTCTTCATCTTTTAATCCCTCTTGCCACTTCTCGAATTCATTCATCCAATTCAAAGCAGTATTAAGAGGACAAACCACTAAAGCTGTGCTGAAATCCAATTTGTCACACAACAGAACTGTATGAAGGAAACTAACCACCTATAAGAAAATAGATAAATCACTATCTTCATCTAAATAAATGTTTTACAATGTATTAACTTTGTTGTTTTAAACAATAAAACAACCAACCAAAAGGTTATTATTTTCAAACCACACAAAGTAAATGAAGAGAATAAAATGAAAAACCTTGACTACATAAGGGTCTTACAACTCTAAAACTTTCACAATTCTATGATCAATATGAATGTAAGATACTATCACACCACCACAAAGCAGAGTATTAAAATTTTTGCAATGCTGAATGGTAAAAGTTGAAGCAGAGATGTAAAATTAGGAAATGCCAGCAAAATGGCTCAACTGCTAATCCTACCACCACCAGCTTCCCATATAGATACCATTTCATGTCCTAGCTGCTCCACTTCCCATCCAGCTCCCTGCTTATAGCCTGGGAAAGCAGCAAAGGATAGCCTAAAGCCTTGGGACCCTGTACCCGCAAAGGAAACCTGCAAGAGGCCTTCTTCGAATTGGCACAGCTCTGGCCTTTATGGCCTTTTGGGGAGTAAACTAGCAGATGAAGACTTTTCTCTGACTCTCCTGCTCTATGTGAATCTGCCTTTCCAGTAGAGGAAATAAATCTTTCAAAAGAAGAACTTAGGGAATATACATGTATTTTAAACAATAAATACAGATTTGGGAGTCAGAATATGTTAAAATAGAATATGCTGCAACACACAATTCTCTCCTAAACAGGAATGGTATTTTTGGAAGCGCTCTAGGATGTTTTATGAGGACCAGTGACTGTTCTTGTGTGACATCTTATCACTTTCATCACACAATCATGGCTTAGAGCATCAACCTGTTACACTTAACATGAACTATTTAAAACTACAGATTTATCTTTTTTTTTGTTACAACTTTGTCTCCGCGAACCAACAAACTTCTTGAAGATTCCTGCTAATATTCTTCATTTCTTTTTTATTTCTTGCCCCTATAATTGTGCCCGAAACATAACAGAGCCTCACAAAGACTAATCTGCGCACAAAAAAGGTACCTTTTATATTATTTAATTCTTACCTGCAATGTCTTACCAAGGCCCATGCAGTGGGCAAGAATACATCCTGAACCTGGAGATTTCTTTGTTTTTTTCACAGATTCACAACAGCAATCCCACATAAACTGAACACCTAAAAATGACAGCGTTAGTAAGTTAAATCTGAAGGGTCAAGTTAAAAAGCTTCCTTTATAAATACATTAAAACATAACCAAAGTTTCTAAGAAACAGCATTCAGAAAGCCCTCAGAGATACTTTCTTAAATGTAAATGGCCTCCCTCTCTGCGTAACCTAGCAACAAGACAATGAATGCAAGCATGTAACAGTGGGATAACTTAAGCTATCACAGCAGATATTCCCTGATATTGTCCAAAAAGACACAAGAAATCTAAAATAGAAATGTTACCCAAAGAGAGAACAGCTTCCTAGTCAATGTATTTTCCACATTATTGAGTCAATCAGGGAAAAAAAAAAGAAAAAGAAGGTAATATTTCTTCTTTTTAATTCATTCACACACTCAAAACTGACTTCCAGATTCCACCCTAACAAAGCAGATGTTTAAGGACAGTTTGGTGCCTCTCTAACATATCAATACACAAATGTTATTTTTTTTAAATTAAGACAGTATTTCCTGAAGAATGCTTTCATTCCCTATATACCCCTCCCATCCGCCTGCATCCCTTAATCAACTACTACAGACTAAGTGAAATCTACTTTTATATATACTCATCAGTAAGTAGCACTTTCTTCTATAGTTACAACATCCACTGTGTTTCCAATAATCCAATTTTGTTCTTCCTTATTGGCTTTTGAGCTCATGGGGGAAGAGATCATGCTTTCTTTTTGCTCATCAATAAATCACTAGTGCTTATCAGAAGGTGAGGAATGCAGAAAGAAACCCAAATGTTACCTAAAATGTAACTATAAATGATGGAATCATATACCAATTACTTACCGTCTACTTGATGGGGCTTCAATTTGATAACCATATTCCTATGAACCTGCACTAAAGGTTCTTTGGTTTCTTCATCTTCATCTAAAACCAACTTGGTTGTTATTGGACACTTGGTAGGTGAAGCATCTTCAATTTCTATCACCTAAAAGATAGAACACTGTTCTTTAAGCTCAGGGAAATTGTTAAAGCAAGGTTCTATCATCAGTCTTACCAAGGAAGATTTTCCTGTGTATTCCTATGCCAAACATTCAATAGTTTGGTTCGATCAGTATGAACAGAGCTTAGGTTTACATTTTGTTTAAAAAAAAAAAATTCCACAGGATCTGAGAATCAAGATGGTGGAATAAGGCTAGGGTGCGTTTAAATGGAGAAACATTACTCAGTGAGAAGCACAGAGGGCACATTCCAGCAAATGGAGAAGACAGAACAACAGCAGAGCGGTACCTGGAGACTGACACACACAGGAAAGCAGCGAAAACAATGGTGTGGTGTTGCAGTGACTGATAGCCTAGTGCCATTCAGCAAGTAGCGATGCAAATTATATCAGCAGCCAGAACTACACTAGCAATAAGGTGGGAAGGGACGTTCATCGGGAGCGCAGGAGGTGAACCCAAAGAACTGCTGGTTCTGCTGGCCTGTATGATTTAACCAGGAGCAGAGACAGAGCAGCAGGTCTCAGACAAGCAGTGTAGGAACAGGGTGGATTTTATTGTTTTGTACGCCCCCTAGAGTCGAATCAGGTTCAATTTTTTTAAGGAGGCTAAGGCTATGAGACAGTACTGCGCATGCACAGAGCTGGGAGTGAACTCATTTCTGACTCAGCAAATTGCAACAACGTGACATCCTACAGGTTCCACCCAAGACAGGTCCAAGTAGCCCTCAGACCTGACAGCCAGCAGATCAAGAACTCCAGGAGTGCCACTTCAGGCGTCATTTTGTACAGTGTGGCAAAGGCTTTAAGACTGCAGGGAGAGCAGTGAGCTGTGCATGCACTGAGCTCAATAAGAACTCATTGAGTTCAGTGAATTGCACTGGTCTCACAGGAACATAATACCAACTATTGCTTCATGCGGGTCAAAATAGGTTCATGCAGCCCTCAGACCTAACAGTCAACAGGTTCCGGCAAGATCACCACCACCAACAACCTAGCTATATAGGACACCAGGTGAGTCCCTAATCCTGGGACCTGCTACAACCAGAAGTGGGAGAACAGTTGTACAGACAATGATGCAGCCTCAGCATGGTAACACAGGAGGTGATGATGGGTGAGCCAGGAGTTGAGGCTATGGAGATCATGGTGGAAATCTAACATAAGAACCCAGACCTGGAACACCTGGAGGGAGTGGCACAAGAGACTGCAAACAAAGAATCAAGTACCAACTGCAATAAGTAAAATCGAACTTGTAGACCTGTGAGTGACACAGCTTAGAAACCTGCTCCAAGGAGAAAAATCTGCTAACCAGAAGTACAATGACCAAGAGCAAAGGAAGAGACAGAGGCACAAAAATATTACTGAAGACACCTGCAAAAGAGCAAAAGCCTTTGCCAACTTCAGAGTTCACTGAGAAAGACATCAGGAAAATGGGGGATACAGAATTCAAAACATTTGTTATAAAGCTTCTTAACGAGAAGCATGCAAAGCAGGTGTTCAAAGAATTTAAGGAATATGTCTTATACGAAAAGAATCAAATGAAAGGTGATAAATCAGAAATAAAGAATACAGTCAAGGGCCCAGCATGGTGGCATAGCAGCTAAAGTCCTCGCCTTGAAGCCAGGATCCCATATGTGCGCTGGTTCTAATCCCGGTAGCCCTGATTCTCATCCAGCTCCCTGCTTGTGGTCAGAGAAAGAAGTCAAGGATGGCCCAAAACCTTGGGACCATGCACCCAACTGGGAGAACTGGCTCTGGCTTCGGATCAGTGCAGCTCTGGCCATTGCGGTCACTTGGGGAGTGAACCATCAGACGGAAGATTTTCCTCTGTCTCTCCTCCTCTATACATCTTACTTTGCAATAAAAAGAAATATTTTTTTAAAAGAGAATACACTGGAGAGTCTCCAAAATAGAATGAATGAAGCAGAAGAATCTCAATATTAGAAGATACTGCCTGTCACCAAGGGAAAACAAAAAGCAGAGGTGGCTCAAGCCAAAAAATGCATTCAAGAACTGAAAAACACTATTAAAAGGCCAAATCTAAGAGTTATGGGAGTCCCAGAAGGTGCAGAAAGAGAAGCTAGGATTAAAGGTGTATTCAATGAAATAATACCGAAAAATTACCCTAATCTAGAGAAAGAATTGAGAAGCAACATCCACGAGGAGCACAGAATTCCCAGCAGGGTTGCCCACTACACAACACATGATCATGAAGTTATCTTCATTCAAATGTAAGGAAAAGATGCCTGAATGTGCATGTGAAAAAATCAATTGACATATACAGGAATGCCAGTTATATTCACAGGAAACCCTACAGTCAAGAAGAGAATGGAGCAGCATATTCCAGATTGTAAAAGCAAAAAATTGTTGGCCCAGGATAACATACCCAGCAAAATTTTCCTTCGTTTTTGAAAACCAATAAAATTCTTCCACATCAAGTAACAGCCCAAAGAATATGCCTCTTCCAGACCTGCCCTAGAAAGGATACTTAAAGATGTTCTCGACAGAGAAGAGGAACAGCACTCAATAAAACAAAATGCAAATGTGAAGGACATCCCAATAAAATAACAGAAGACTAACTAAATCAATGAAAAACTCATTGCTAAAATGACAGGACCAAATTACCACTCATTCACCTTAACCCTGAATGCAAATGACCTAAACTCATCAATCAAACATCACAAATTAGTAGACTGGATTAAAAAAACAAAACTCATCTATTTGTTGTCTACAGGAGACACAGCTCACCAACAAGGATCAGCAGAAACTATATCTCATGGATTTTGATTTTTTTTTGTTAGTTTCAACTCTTCAAAACTTTCTCCTCATTAAATTCTCCAATGACTCATAGATCATATAGTAGCATCATTTTCTTCAAGAAGGTTCTCAATTTTCTTTTTCATTTCCTCAGCGACACATTAGTCATTCAGTAGCATGTTTTTTAACTTCACGGTGTTAATTTATTTTTCTTCCCGTTGTTGATTTTGTATTATGGCTTTTCATTTAAAGGGATTTATAGTAACTGTGTAATGTAGACTGTCATATCCAGATGTGGATACAATGCAGTATGCATCTCTACTTCCAAAGATGGACTCCCAATGAAACTATTCACTATATCTTAACAATAGGATGCTGGACTCTCTGCCACTGTCCATGTCCACAATGATAGATATATGATTGGTTATGAAGAATATTACTATAGTAACAATATAAGGGAACTAACTCAGTGAGGGGGTAGGGGTTTGGGGAAGGGATAAGAAAAATCCCAGGGCTTATGAATTGTATCATAAAATGATAAAAATAAGTAAAAAATTTTTAGGTGGAGAAAAAAAATTCCACAGGATCTGAAATTACTATAGTGTTACCAATAACTCAGTTATGTGATTTTAACCCTATATATCGAAGCACACAAAGGCACAACTGTGGGAGCTGCAGAAAGAAATCTGAGCTGATTATGGAAACATTAAAATGGCTCCCAATCAAGGCAATTCCATTTCCTACAGAAAATCCAAAAATGTGAGAGATTATTTAGATTACTGCAAACAATAGTCAGGAAAGATATTTAATATAGCAGAAAAGGAAGGCAAATTAGATTTTCCTAAAATGTGAAAGATAGTCTCAAATGTCCATATATCTCTCACCAAAAAACAATACAAATATATGCTGCTGAAAAGAAAAATGTTTGCAACCTACCAAGATCATAACTGGTAAGTCATAAACAGACTCAAATCAGAATTAGGCAATAGTTAAACTACAAAGACACATAGGGGGACTTAAGAGGTTGTCAGAATCACTCTTAACAGGAGGTCATATGCAAAGAGCAGGGGGGGACCCCAGAGTGCAGCAGGGCGACAAGAGGAGGCTTGTATCCCAATCCTGAAGACTCCCGGATCCTCACCAAGGTCTATCAATACGAGCACCAAGGACTACATCCCAACTACCAAGCAGACCACGGGGAATTGGAGTGCCCTCGGAGGCCAAGAACTCTGAGGTGATCCACTCCCGCTTTAATCTACCACATGGGATGGAAGAAGTCCAAATCCTCCCTCACAGGATCCAAGGGCATCAGAACAACAGTCAAGAGCCCTGAGCAGTCCGCAGAAACAGAAGAACAGTAAACCTCCTTCGGGACTAGGGAGGGGAGCTCTCTGGTCCTCGCTTGGTTCCAACTTTGGGTCCATCCCCTCTCTTGCAATGACCATCAGGGCCGCTCCGGAAATCCCTCAAATCAAACAAATAACCAAACAAACAAACAAACAAAAAATCTAGAATAGACAGAGAACAACAAGGAAAGGTTAGAATCAGACAGGAAGTGATCAGCATGGGCTCACTTATATCTTACTAGGTGGGACACAAAGATTAGTTACTCCTCCCTAGGGCATTGAAGATTTCTCTGCACACCCCCCCCATAAAACTGTTCTGCACCTAAACTGTTGACATATGTCTTGTTAGAGTTATAAGCCAGTCTAGACTAACTGGAAAAAAAAACCCAGGTTCACCAAAATTACACCTCAACGCTATGAAGAGCTAAATACTACACTGAAAATAGATATGAGACAGCTGAATAGTAACCTATAGCCATTTTAAGGTTTATAGAACCCGGTTGTGTATAAACTAAAATTGAAATGTCAATGAAGTAGTCACAGGATGTGGTTAAGAATTTGCAATTTTTTTCTAACATATTGGTTACTCAATACTATGTCAACTAATTCCATAATGTTCTAAATTGTTGCTTATGTCATGTTGGGGCTTTTAATTGATCGGGATGATACTCTGCCGGCTCTACCTTCAGACCAGAGACAGTCTCCCCAAGAAGCTTTTGAACTTATCTGGACAATAAGATACTGGACTTTATGCCCCATATTGAAATGGAGGACCTCAAACACATCAAAAGCAGTGAAAAGCGAAGCAAGTGGCACAGCACTTCAGCCAGGTTCTATAGAAAGCAACAAGGCGTGTGGACACTTTGAGAAAGAAAGCAACAGCTAACAAGCCTCACATTGCACAGACAGCACATCATTGCAGCAAAGGAAAAATTAGGAACAGGGTATTAGAATTTAGAATTTTAGGTTGGTATGGTGCTGCGGCTGGCTGGCTCTCAGCCAACAGCACCAGAATCCCTTATCACTGGTTCCAGGTCCAAATTCCTCTAGGTACAATCTAGCTTCCTGGTTGTGGCCTGGGAGGGTAGTGGAGAATGACACAAGTAATGGCACACTGCACTCATGAGGGAGACCTGAAGAAGTCCCTGGTTCCTGGTGCCTTATCAACTCTGCTCTGGCCACTGCAGCTTTTTTCGGGAGTGAACTCGTGGATGGAGGACTTCTTCATCTCCTCTCTAAAATTCTGGCTTTCAAGTGAAAAAATGAATACTTCTAAAATTTTTTAAAATTTTAGCAGCTCTCTGGTTTCTCTTCAGATCATATAAATCTTTCGCCTTTTAAGATTTTAGCAGCATACATGCAGCAGGGATATGGATAAGGAATTTTCTTAGGAATGCCTTCAGGAATGAAATTAATGTTGAATTACCTTTTACAAAGAAATTGCTTACTACTGACTAATGGACTTATGCACTGAAGCTATGGAACTATATCATAGACTGATGATAATAATTTTAAAAGAAATAAAAATAAAATTTAAAAAAAACAATGCTTTAAAAAAAGAAGCAAGTGTCCATACAACAAAAAGAAAGTGGAAAATAAATAAATGTTTGGCCAGGTTAGGCAGCAGGGGGAGCTGAATGCCCAGAGAAAAGGGTCTAGAGACATGATGAAGTGGGAGAGGCTGAGTGCATATTTGACAGGGAAGGAATGATATTTGGAGTCTTTCACAGACTGGGCCACTACATTTGCAGGTAAGTGAGGATGCTGAGACACAATAGTTTAGAGAAGGAAAACCAGAGGGTATGTCTGAGTCAGGCCAAGGCACCTACTCATATGGGAGACCTAGGCTGGGCATCACCCACCGCCTGCTGGCCCTTGCAAAAGCTAGGACTGGGGGCATGCCTGGCTAGGACAGCCTGCAGCACCACGAGTAACTGTCAGAGCACAGGGTGGTCCAAAACAAGCTGTGCCAAAGCATCCACCAGAATGAGAGACAACTGGATCTGGGGGCAGATTCTGAAATGGAACTGTGGGCCCACCTCTCTAGGAATGCAGTACCCTTCAGTATATGCAAAGAGCTGGGGCAGAGATAGACCATGCCAGGCTGGACCATGTAACTCTCCAGACATGAACCCACCTGACACTTACAGGGGCAGAAAGAAGGTCAGGCGGGGCCAGGCTGAAGCACCCACCAGTGCATGCAAGGGCCAAGAATGAGGGCAGACCATCCCAAGTGGGGTTGCTGTCCCTGCTGGCAAATGTGATATCCAGGGATGCTACATGCAGGCATCCTTCCCCAATTCCCCTGTAGACATAGGAGAAAAAAAAACTTAAACATTTGTCCCATCCAGCTTCCTCCATACCTGAACCTCCCAACCCTAATCAGAGGCAAACATAGGTATGCATCCCTCTCAACTATATAAACATACTGAAAATAAAATCAACATTATTTTTAAAAATGGACCCAGAGTAGTGGCCAAGTGGCCAAAGTCCTCGCCTTATATGTGCCGGGTTCACATCGGGGCGCTGGCTCGTGTCCCAGCTGTTTCACTTCTTTTCCAGCTCCCTGCTTGTGGCCTGGGAAAGCAGTTGAGGACAGCCCAAAGCCTTGGGACCCTGCACCCACATGGGAGACCCAGCAGAGACTCCTGGCTCCTGGCTTAATAATGGTTCAGCTCCATCTATTGTGGCCACTCTGGGAATGGACCAGCAGATGGAAAATCTTTCTGTCTCTCCTTCTCTCAGTACATCTGTCTTTCCAATAAAAATTTTAAAATCTTTAAAAATAATCCTACAATTACCTCTAATAATTCAATTAAAACAAAGAGCTACATAGTCCTCAAGTTCAGTAAAAAGCTACAAATAAACAAGCTGAGCGAGAAATCGAACAGAAACCTGAAATAGGTCAAGAAATCAGAAACCTGAAATAGGTTGAAAGCTGGGCCTCTTACGCTGAATAGCCAACAGTAAATGCAAATTAAAATGTTCTCGAGGGTGATTAAAAATCCTACACCAATGAACACAAAAATGTGAAAATCAAACCAGCCACAATTATCACTTAAGCCAAACCCTAATCAACAGCAATGTCTCAATACTCTTCAATTACATGAATTAAGAGAGAGTTAATGAAGCTGTAGAGTAAGAATTTAAAATGAGCAGAAGTTAGCTCAAGGGATATAAGGAAAGAAGTCAACTCCGAAACATTACAAGCACCAAGTAAAGCAATAAATGCTGTACTGTAGGAGGACAATTGATCAGGTCTGTAGGAAACAACTGAATAAACAGAGGACACTGGGAATCCTTGACAGTGTGGAGCCCGAACTAGTTGCAATTCTGAAGGGAAGGCTCCAGGAACAGTTAATACGGAAATGAACAGGTATGAAAGGTATGAAACTCCCTAGTCGTCAGGTTTAGATAAGACATTAAAGAGAGGTGCTTCCTTCCCCAGGCAGGGGAACAGGAACTAGCAGACTGAAGAAAGGAACCTGCTAGATAAAGAAACTGTATTAGAGGACTCCCTCTTGCTGTTGAAATGTAAATTCCTCAAATCCCCCTCCCTGATGCCTACATGACCATCTGTCTTTAAAAGTCCAATGCTGTTAACAAACTTCAGCTATTCACCATCAGTCAGTAGTCTACATGTATCAACTGCACCAAGTCCATTGCTGCACAACAGCAAACACTGTACAAAGTGTAAGAAGTTATCTAATAACATATCTAGCTAACAAATGAAGGTGGCTACAATAGGCAGTAGATTTCTGCATTAGAGAAAACACCCTTATACTAAGAAAAACATGCCTTTTAGACCTTAACAGCAAAAAAAAAAAAAAAAAGGCCAATGCCTGGCTCCGAAGCTTCAAAGAACAGAATGACAAGGACAACTGTCATGAGACAGCAGATTAAGCGGAACATAGGTCACACCTGCATGCCATAAGAGAATAGAGTACTGGTTCAAGTTCTAGCTATTCTACTTTCAATTCAGCTCCCTGCTCAAAGAATGACACTACAGCAATGTTCTACAAATACTATCTTTTTAAACTTATATATCCAATAACTTGCAGATTAAATCATACAATTTCCAGGATCTCCTGTCAAATAGTAACAGCTTATATGAGATTAACACTATGTTAACAAATAGATCAAGGTTTCTTAAACTATTATCTCTACCTGTATTATTTTAAAATATTTACAATAAAAATTTTAGTTTAAAATTGAAATATATTATGGATTTGAAAAACAATTAACACTTTGTACTACCCAATTACAGAACAATCATTTTGGTAATCATTCAAGAATCTCAACCCTTTCATTCAATTTAATTATACTGATAGAATCAAATGAAGACTTTTATGTTACATAAAATTGTGCCAGTAGAAAACACCAATCATAACCAGAAATATGAGTTTAGTTAAGACACTCTTGGAGTTGGAATGATAGCTTGACTGGCTAATCCTCCACCGTGCAGTGCTAAAATCCCACATGAGTGCCACCTGATGTCCACACCTCTCCATAATTCCCATCCAGATCCCTGCATGTGGCCTGGTGAAGCAGCAGAGGATGGCCCAAAGTCTTAGAGCCCTGCACCCATGCGAGAGACCCAGAGGAAGCTCCTGTATCCTGGCTTCAGATCAGCTCAACTGAAGCCATTATGGTCATTTGAGGAATCAACCACTGGACGGAAAGTCTTTCTGTCTCTCCATTTCTCTGTACATCTGCATTTCCAATAAAAATCAATAAATCAGGGCATGGGGTGGTAGACTAGCAGCTGAAGTCCTCATCTTACACGCACCAAGGTCCCATATAGGCACTGGGTCATATTCCGGCAGCCCCACTTCCCATCCAGCTCCCTGCTTGTGGCCTGGGAAAGCAGTGGAGGACGGCCCAATGCATTGGGACCCTGCACCCATGTGGGAGACCAGGAAGAGTCTCTGGCCTTCTGGCTTCAGATCGGCACAGCTCCAGCCATTGCAGCCGCTTGGGAAGTGAATCAACTGATGGAAGATCTTCCTGTTTGTCTCTCCTCTTCTCTGTATATCTGACTTTCCAATAAAAAAATAAATCTCTTAAAAAATCAATAAACCTTAAAAAATTCTTGAAAGATACGCAATTCATGTATCAAAAAAGTTAAGAAATATTAAGAAAAACAATTTGGTTACCTCTCTCAATTTTTCTCTCTCACGTTCCCTCTCAGCAATACGCTTTCTCCTTTCTTCCTCTTCTTTAAGAGCATTCTGTGTTTCTGTTCTTAATTTATCATCTTTTAGAATTTTACGAATTTTCTTTCTGCCTTTTCCAGGAGACTTAGAATCATCATTTTCATCTTCCTCCTCCTCCTCCTCTTCTTCTTCTTCTTTTTCTTCTTCCTCAGAATTGCTCTATGGAATTTAAAATGAGGGAAACAGCACGAAGTTGTTTATCCATTCACTTTATACCATTTCATACAAAGAACACCTGTTGAAAAGCTTTAAAATCATTTTAGGCAATAAAGAGCACTCTGAAGAAAGAAGTAATCCAATTAAAACTGTACTAAGGAATCCGCATTTTTCAAAAGAAGATATACACCCGTAGACATTCCACACAATTGTTCCACTGGCACCCGGTATGCTCACATTCTGCATCAGAATACCTGACCACAGAACTACCTCCTACACTTCTGATCCAGCTTGTTACTAAGCCACACTTTGAGAAACAATGAGCAACAGATCAAGAACCTGAGTTCTTCCTGTCACCTACTTGAAGCACCAAGGTGGAGTTCCTCTCCACTGACTTTAGCCTGGTCTAACCCCTGCAATGGAGTTCTGTCTGCCTTGCAAATTAAATGAAAAAATATACATACTTGTAACAACAAAGATATGGCTGGTAAGCATGAGAAAAGAAGTTTACCAACAGCAGTCACTAGAGAAATGCAAATCAAAACCATGATGAAACAATGCTTCATACTCACTCAAGGAAAAGGGAAATAACTGGTACTGGTGAGCACACAGAGGAAGTGCACCCTTGGTACATTGCAGGCATATCAAATGTGTTGCTACTACCAAAAAACACTGTGAGGGTTCCTCAAAAAGTTAAACACAGAATTATTATTGAACCCAGGAATTCTACTTTTCCATAAACAAAAGAAAAACAGAAACCCAAACATAAATACACACATCCACATTAATAGCAGTACTATTCAAAATAATAAAACAATAGAAATAGTCCAAGTATCCATCATGTAATGAATGCCTAAACACACACATAAAACGGATGATTAACCAGCCTTGAAAAGGGTGAAATTCTCAAACATGCTGCGAAATGGATGAAACTTCATACCACTATGTCAAAGAAGCCAGACAGAAAAAGGCAAATGTCGCTTGATTCTACTTGCAATAAGTGTTTAAAATAGGCAAAATCAAAGAGATAAATTAATAGAATTGCATATTTTAAAAAGGTTAAAAACTTAATTCTTTTAAAATAAGCTATTATAACAAAAGAAAGTAGAATCAAATGCATTAGAAATGATATTTACTTTATGTAAACATGCCTACATGTAAGAAATTCATATTGCCACATTTCATTGCCAGAAGAAAATTATTTATATACAAGTTATTCAGGATGGTTTTCCCTACATCTGAGTTTTTGCATGTTTAGAAAGAAAGTCAATTAGAAATTAAGGTACATGGGGCCTACACTGTGGACTCACAGGTAAAGCCACTCCAAATACATCTGGGAAAACAGCAGAAGATGGCCAAAATGCTTGGGTGCCCACACTCAGACGCAGCTCTTGGCTCCTGGCTTCAGACCTTCAGACTGCCCCAGCTCTGGCAGCTGCAGCCATTTGGGGAAAGAACCAGTGGATGGAAGATTTCTCTCTCTCTGTAACTGCAACTTCCAAATAAATATATATATCATCTTTTTAAAAAATTAAACAATGAGACATTTTGGTAACATCAAGATAATGCTTTTATGTATATGTATATATGTGTATATGAACGTACATATATGTAAAGAGACAGAAAATGTCAATAAATCCAATCCACCCCAAAGGGGAAAATGTCAATCACCAGTAAAATGCAATTAGTGAATAGATCCCAGAGCAATAACAGCATATTTATATAGTCTAGTCTTATCAGTTCTAACTCAGGCACACAATCAAAGGTAATTACCTTATTTTCACTAGATGAATCCTCCTGAACCTTAATACGTCGCCTTTTCTTTTTCTGTTTATAACTTCGCTGATTTTCTTCAAGTTCTGCTTTCTTTGCAGACCTGACATAAATTTAAAACACAAAATAAAATTTCATTAAATTTATTTCAACACATTAAGTACTATTCTGAAAATGCTCTACTTGTGAGCATGTTCCTGGAAACAAAAACACAAGAGGTTCAAAACAGATATTCTAGCTACCGTCTAACTTGTATTTTTTAATTTAATGATTATATTTCAAGAATGGAGGAATTTGGAAAATAAGTATGAAGATAGATAATGTGAAATCATGAGTGTTCTAGGGAGAAATATAAATGGTCAACATCTCTATAAAAAAATATTCACAATCACTAAAACTTGCAGTAAATTACAAAAGGCTAAAAACAAATTAAAACAACTGTAAAAGCATTTTGTATGAAAAGTATGTCTGTTTAAAAACTGGCAAAAACACACACACATACACAGGAACTCAAAACTGTTCATCAAAATGTGGGCAAACAAACTTTTATATACTATTGATGAAATGTAAAATGCTGTAGTACCCATCAGAATTATGATATGATCCACTTTCCCTTCCGTATACATGTACAAAAGAATGTAAAACAGTCACTTGAATAGATAAATGGCACACTCAGGTTCATTAGCATTATTCACAACTGCCCAAAGACAGAAGCACATCAATTATTCATCCATGAAGGAATATATAAAAATGTGGTATAAACAATACTATGGAATATTATTCAGCCTTAAAACAGAAATTCTCACACATGATAACAACATGGCTGAATCACTAGGACACCGTGATGGGTAAAATAAAGTGACCATAAAATGAAAAACTCCATACTTGCATAATCACATGTATATGAGTTATGTAAATTCATACAATTCCACAGCAGGATAAAGTAGAATGGTAGGCATCAAGGGCTTAAATGAGAGTATAAAGGAGAGTAATGATACAGTAAGTACAGCATTTCAATTTCACAAAATAAAAATATCCTAGAGAAAGGCTTCAAAATGCATTAATGTACTTAGCAGTAGTAAATAATACCAAAAACACAGACAAGATGGCAAATGTTAGTCTATGTATAATATATTACTACATTAAAATTAACCATTAAAACAACGAAAAACAATTTTTTAAAACATTTATTTTTCTTTTTATTGTAAAGTCAGATACACAGAGAGGAGGAAAGATACAGAGGAGAGATCTTCCCTCCGTTGATTCACTCCCCAAGCAGCTACAACAACCAGAGCTATTTCAGGCCAGGAAGGGCTGCACCACTCGTTGGCATGTGTGTGGGCTGACTTGGACAGTGGGCCCCGGCCAGGCCAATCCTTAGCACCTAATCTATTGGCAAGCACAGTAGACAGGACAGGGTGAGGGCCACACCAGGCTACGCTACTTCACCTACCAATTCACATGAGCACCAAAAATGCATGCAGGCTGGCTGGTCAGGACTACACTACAGCACCCACCAGCGAGAGTTGGGACTGGGACAGGCTAGGCCATGCTAGAGTGCAGCATCTGTTGAGAAGTACTGAAACTGGGGGGCGGACCACACCAGGCTAGGTTCCCACCAATAATGTCTCAGAACTATCAAAACCACTCAAGTAACACCCTCAGAACACTCTTACCCACTTTGGGGACTCTAAGAAGATATCAAATGACCATCACCAATACCCAGATTCTAATGTAGTCTGACAGCAAGGAACAGCAAAAAGAACTGAATCATTTGCCCCAAACACCTTCTTCCATGCCTCAATCCTCTTCACCCTAACCAGTGGACCACATGGACATGTGTCCTTCTCAACTATGTAAACAACATTAAAAATAAGACACAACAAAATTTAATTAAAAAACAAAGATCTAGTTTACCAAGCCTGCTATCCATTACACTATAACATTCCCCAATAACAATCCCTAAAATACAGTCAATAGTGTTTTCTCTAATCAATATTAATTTTATAAATGGAAAATCTACCAAAGTTAGAATACAAAAACTCAACTCCACATAAAATATATTTACAGTATTTTTATTTTAAAAGCTTCAAATCAAATTATTACACATTGTACAGGATACCTCAAAAAAAAGTTCAGAGGCTCAGCACAATGGCTAAATCCTCACTTTACAAGCGCTGGATCCCATATGGTCACCAGCTCCTGTCCCAGCTTTTCCACTTCCCATCCAGCTCCCTGTTTATGGCCTGGGAAAGCAGCAGAGCACGGCCCAACGCCTGGGTACCATGCACCTGCGTGGGAGACCTGGAAGAGGTTCCTGGCTCTGGCTTCAGATCAGCTCAGCTATGGCCGTTGTGGCCATTTGGGGAGTGAATCAGTTGATGGAAGATCTTTCTTTCTGTCTCTCCTTCTCTCCATAAAACTGATCTGCCTTTCCAATAAAAGTAAAGAAATTTTTAAAAATAATAAATAAAAGATGCTGCAAATTTGAATTTAAAGGTAAGTATATTCAAAGGTAAGTATATTTTGGTGACAAAAGGGTGAAATCCAGGCACTGCTTTTCACTGGAATATAGACATTGTTTTTGTAACACATTTGTGACAATTTAAAAAAAAGATCTACTTATTTGAAAGGCACAGTGTGTGTGTGTGAGAGAGACAGACACACAGAGACAGAGAGAGAGATACCTTCCGAGAGAGAGAGAGACAGAGAGAGAGAGATACCTTCCAGGGGCTGTCTCACTCTCCAAATGTCCCATATGGGTTGATAAATATAAAACCCAGGAACCTCCAATTCTATTCATGTCTTATATATATATAAGTGAAAGGGCCACAGATTTTTGGACCATCCCCAGCTGTCTTCCCAAGCACATTAACAGGGAGCTACATCAGAAGTGCAATAGCCAAGACTCTTAACTGGTGCTCTTATGAGATGCTGGCACCAATGGTGGCAAGTAAGCTAACTCAACCACAACACCAGCCACATTCCATGTTATTTTGAAGGCCTACTACACATATGAGTTTCAATTATTTTTGCACCAAACTCAACTTTATCTTTTAATTCCCTGTGAACTTTTTAAAGTATTCTCATACTTTATTGGTCAAAAAAGCCATTCAAAAAATAATGCAATGGCAAAATTATTCAGATAAACTCCTAAGCCATTTGGAAAATTAATAAAAAATTTACCGTGTTCGGGGGCGCTGTTCATCTTCAGATTCACTAACTTCTTCACTAACTCCTGATTCCTGAAAATCAGAATCTTCTGAATCTTCACTACTCACTGGAATTGAATAAAACATTGTTAAAAATTGTACAACAGAAGTACAATTCATTTCATTTGCAAATAACTTCAAATTAAGATATGGAACCTTAAAAGAACACCAGATTATATCATAAAGAACACAGCAATTCATGATTTAAATGTTAGAAACAGAGCATCTTTAATTGAAACAAAATGCTAACATGATGCCACAAATTGGGAAATTCTATAACTGACTTCATGTTTTGGTTCACCTTCAAAACACAAACATGCTATTAATATTGTATAAAATTATCCTCATGGTAAAGATGTTTATAAAACACAAATTTTTTTATTCAAACTTAGGTTTCCTGTTCAAGGTATCTCATTATATATTATATACATTTCCACAACACAAAACTATCTAAAACATTTCTGTGTTCAAACATTTCAGATAAGGATGCTCACCACATATCTATAAACAAAATTCAAACATATTTCAAACCCAATTATAAAGGGTAGGGGCTTAGTACAGTGCTTACAATGTCATTTGGGATGATGGCATTGAATATTAGAATGTTAACGTCGCAGCTCCACTTCCAAATTTCTTGCTAATATACACTGAGAGACACCATTAATGATGTCTACCACCCATATGAAAAGCAAAGAGTAGCAAGGATATTTGGGGCTGAAGTCTAAATTTTTTTTTTGTTAAAGATTTATTTATTTTATTACAAAGTCAGATATACAGAGAGGAGGAGAGACAGAGAGGAAGATCTTCCATCCAATGATTCATTCCCCAAGTGAGCCGCAATGGCCGGTGCTGCGCCGATCCGAAGCCAGGAACCAGGAACCTCTTCCAGGTCTCCCATTCGGGTGCAGGGTCCCAATGCATTGGGTCATTCTCTACTGCTTTCCCAGGCCACAGGCAGGGAGCTGGATGGGAAGTGGAGCTGCCGGGATTAGAACCGGCGCCCATATGGGGTCCCGGGGCGTTCAAGGCGAGGACTTTAGCCGCTAGGCCACGCTGCCGGGCCCAGAAGTCTAAATTTCAATTGTGGGGAACATATTGTAGCACAGTGAATTAAACCACATTGCCTAAACACTGCCTACATACCCTACACTGGAGTACCAATTCAAGTCAAAACTGCTCTGCTGCAATCCAGCTTCCCATCAATGTGCCAGGGAAGGGAGCAGAAATTGGTCCAAGTACTCAGGACCCTGCACTTATGTGGATACACATAGAGTATCTGGCTATCTAGTGTTTCTACCTCCTGGCTTCGGCCTAGTCCAAAGATAGTGTGTTTCCCTTCTCTCTTTTTCAGGGTGTGTGTGTGTGTGTGTGTGTGTGTGTTTTGTATGTATTTCTCTCAGTGATTTTGCCTGTCAAATAATTTTTTAAAGATTTTCAATAGGGCCTAGAGTGATAGCTCAGTGCTGCACGTGCCTGGCTCTTGGCTTCAGCCATTGTGGCCATTTGGGGAGTGACCAGGAGACAAAGATCTTTCCCTCTCTCCTTTCTGTAAATCTGCCTTTCCAATAAAAATAATTTTAAAACAAATAAATATAAATAAAGTCTACAATAAAGACCACTCCATAATTGTTATGCAGGCTTCAAGTTGGGAGGAAGCTTGTATAGTTCTGAGTGGCATACCTATTTTCTTCCTGTTCCCTGCTTTTAACGAGAAGTCAGGCTAACCTCCAAAACTGTAAGGAAAGTACTGGTCACTTTTTAAAGATTTATTCATCTTCATTGGAAAGGCAGATCCACACAGAGAGGAATAAGAGAGAATGATCTTTGATCTGCTGGCCAATCCCCAAGTGGCAACAAGTGTTGCAGCCAAGCCTATCTGAAGCTAGAAGCCAGGAGCTTCCTCCGGGTCTCCCATGTGGGTGCAGGGTCCCAAGGTCTTGGGGTTGCCCTTTTCTGCTTTCTAAGGTCACAAATGTCCAACTGGATGGGAAATAGAGCAGCCAGGACACAAACAAGAGCCCATATGGGACCCAATGCTTGAAGCAACAGGATTGATCAATCAAGCGATTGAACTAGACACTTGTAACCAATATTCAGAAGAATCTATTTCTAGACACAGCACCAGAAAAGAGGCACCCCATGTGTCTCAACAGTATGGAGAGGAATCCCCATTTTTTTGTTGTTTTTCTTTTCTCTCATATTGGGTAACTGAAAAACAATGGACCAATATTTTTCAAAAGTATCAAGATTATCAATAAAAAGACCGGGAACTATCACAGACTGGTGTTGGTTACGGAGTCATTACAACTTAATGCAGTGTGGGATCCTGAACCAGGTACTGTAACAGAAAAGAACAGTGGAGGAAAACCTAATCATTTGACTAAAGCTTACATCAGAAGTCATTTTTTACCTTATGGCTCATATGATCATTGCAGCAACTACACATCTCTACTCAACTTCGTCACTGCACACATGTGAAAGCAGTAAGTGAATGAGTATGGCTATGCGCTAATAAAACTATTTACAATAAAAAGTGGCTGACAGTCAGATTTGTACCACAGATATACTTTGCCAACTCCTAGCTTAGTCAATGGATTGTATCAATGCTCATTTCCTGGTTTTGAAAACTATACTAATGATAAATGCGTAAGATTTCCAGGGAAAACATAAATATGAATGGTGTGTTGTTTTCGTACAATTTCTGTAAATCTGTTACTGAAAAATGAAAAAAAAAGTAAGCTCTATCATGACTTAAAATGAGAACCAAAGTTTTACTCTAACTATAAACCATGGGGGAATACAGACTTTAAAAAAAAATGGTAAAAGTGGGGAAAGCAGTAAAGGATATTGTTTAACCAGTATATAATGATCAGTATATATATAGTGATTGTGATGTCAGAAGAAAACTGGTCATGACTGCGTAACAACATGTACATATTTAATGACAATATATTTAATTACACACTTAAAAATGCTTGCAATGGTGGGTTTTATGATACATATAATGTTAGATATGTTTATCACAATTAAATTGCTTAAGCAGCTTAGAAGTTGGAAGTATTGACACATGTATACACATGGATATAATAGCAAACTTAGTGGTTAAGTGCAATTCTAATCCAGCATAATTCATCCAACGTATCAGTCTGAAAATTTAATTTTCAAAAAATGTGAAAATATCCTTAAATGAAAACCTGTACTCCTCCTAAATTAACTTGTTCATAGTTTACCCTCATCTCCAGACAACTACGTAGGTTGCATAGTACCTATGCAAGTGTCATACTGCTGGGTGAAAAGCAGCCAACAGCTGACAGGCACTCTGAACAAAGTGTACCAGTGTGCCAGCACAGTTGCCTATTAAATTTTGTTTAAAGATCCAGGAGGAAGGGAGTGGTATGCCCACCATACATGGCAAGTGGGACCACCCAATGACTTTTGCTACTGCCAGGAGCTTGTAGTGGGGGCCAAGCATCGCTACTGGTTTCTGGACTAGGTGCAAGCTGCAATGGGAATCACTGAGTACCTGACTGGCATTCAAACATAATTCCTGAGGGTTTCCATGGACCAGGCCATTCCATACGCAGGTAATCAAGGTAGCTGAGAAGGAGTGGATCAAAAGAGGGAACCTGGAGGGCCTCCCTGGGTCAGGTCAAAGCACCCAACCAAAAGCACAACAGTTAGGACTGGGGAGAGACCGGAAAGGTTAGGTCACAGCACATACCAGCGCTCCTAACAGCTGTGTGTTGGGCAGGTTCTGGTAGGGGCAGACTGAGCCCAAACCTGCACCAGCTAGCACAAAGTAAATCAAGGTCTTAAGACCTCCCAGGTGAAGTTTCTTGGGGGTTCTCCAACTAGACCACTGTGTTTGATCCCTGACCTCAGGAAAAATCAGACTTGTGATTTGATCCTGGAGCTCATGTTGTCGGACTGGGCCAAATCAGTGCCTGACCCTCCTGCAAAAATAGAGAGCATACAAAGATGAAGAGGAAAAACAAGACAGCCAATTCATGCAAGCCAACAGAAGACTTCAAGTACCTCATTAAAGGATGGAAAAGAGGACAGGTTGAAAAACACTACAATAGGCACCTCAGTCTGTAGTTACACTGAGGTAGACAAGGACACCAAACAGACCATAGAAAACATTTTGCACCTCTGATATAACAAAGACAAGAACCTCTCAGAACAGTCAAGATCACTCAAGTAACACCCTTAGAACATAAACCCTGTTAAATTACCTGATGCTGTAATGCAAAAAAAAAAAAAAAAAAAAAAAAAATCTGCGAGATAAGCACTCCCAAAATAATGAGCTAATATTTATTAACACAAAACCTTCTATGGGGCCCGGCGGCGTGGCCTAGCGGCTAAAGTCCTCGCCTTGGAAGCCCCGGGATCCCATATGGGCGCCGGTTCTAATCCCGGCAGCTCCACTTCCCATCCAGCTCCCTGCTTGTGGCCTGGGAAAGCAGTTGAGGACGGCCCAATGCATTGGGACACTGCACCCGCGTGGGAGACCCGGAAGAGGTTCCAGGTTCCCGGCTTCGGATCGGCGCGCTTCGGCCCGTTGCGGCTCACTTGGGGAGTGAATCATCGGACGGAAGATCTTCCTCTCTGTCTCTCCTCTGTATATATCTGGCTGTAATAAAATGAATAAATCTTTAAAAAAAAAAAAAAAAAAAAAAAACCCTTCTATGATACAAAGTTTATTTGTGCATGACAGAGATTTTTCTGGTCTTCATTTATGCAAAACTCCTGCTCAAAGGGTCCTATAAATGTTTAGTATTCTAACATTCTTTTTTAAGCCCTCCACTTGCAAAACACCATGGTTCAACTTAACCTCACCTCAATTGTTTTTGTAGAACTGAACATGTACCATGACATCACCAGGAACCAGAAACCTTCCTACATAGTCCACTTTCTTAAATTCAATCTGCCATATAACTTAGAGAAACTGTACTCTTCAACAACCCCACCATTATGTAGCAAAACTGGGGAATGTTTGGCCTGTGGGTGGTATAAAGCCAATAACATCATCTGGTCAGGTCATGCCAAGACTACCACAAATGGCACTTAAAAGCAATAAATTTTACAGTTCACAATGCTGCACAGCCCATAAAAAATATTATTAATATTCAAATTGTCCTTAGAAGAAAAAAAGCTTCCCCACTCCTAATTACACCAGCATCCTCTAAACAGATTCAATTTCTTCAAGCTAACAATCAACTAATCTAAAAATATAATAAAACATTTCAATACAAAAAAACATGGTCATGGTATGAGTTGTAATCTCTGGGTTTTAGCAGTGAACAGCCTATTCCGTGACCTGGATAGACCCTACATGTTCATTAAGTTGTTCACTAACTATATGTATACTTACTTATATGTATAGTACATTTCAAATAATTTTTCAAATTGGTGGTACCACTTTATGAATATGGTAAGAACAGTTAAATTTTTAATTGTACTTCCGAGAACTGTTTGTATAGTTGGGTTGTTTGTAAGACTAGTTAAGACATGTTCTTCTTATTCATTTTTGTGCCCTATATAATTGTTGATGCTGGAAACAATGTAAATCCTCAATGCAAAATAATTCAGATGTCTAAAGTAATGAAAATTTAAGCTGACTACCTGTATGAGTTTTCCTACCCAAATTATACATTTTGCTTTGCCACAGGAAAACACTATTTCTTCGTACAGATGCATGAAATCACATATTTTATATAGTATTTATGCATATTTATTAAAACGTAAATGTTTCTTTTTATAAGTTAAATGTGCCTGGGAACAAAGCAATGTCTCATTTTACTAATCCTCCACCTTCAAGCATCAGTATCACATATGATGTTGATTTGTGTCCTGGCTGCTCCACTTCTCATCCAACTCCCTGTTTGTGGCCCGGGAATGGCCCAAAGCCCTGGGATCCTATACCTGCATGGTGACCCAGAAGAGGCTCCTGACTTCTGGCTTCGGACTGGATCAGCTCTGGTCTTTGCAGCCATTTGGGGAGTGAACCAGCATATGGAAGATCTTACTCTCTCCCTGTCTCTGTAAAATTTGCCTTTCCAATAAAATAAATGAATTTTTTTTAACTAAATGTGCTGTATTATAGAAGTTTCAAAAATATTCTGAGTCATTTCACATTTCGAGGTTGTCTTCCCACTGTATTTTTTATTTCACTCTTACATAAAAGTAGCCGTTGGCAGTATACAGCTATTGAGTTCATACACGGGTCCTATGATTTATGAAGATAAACTTAAAAATATATTAGTTTGGGCCCTGCAGCATGGCCTAGCGGCTAAAGTCCTCGCCTTGAAAGCCCCGGGATCCCATATGGCTGCCGGTTCTAATCCCGGCAGCTCCACTTCCCATCCAGCTCCCTGCTTGTGGCCTGGGAAAGCAGTCGAGGATGGCCCAATGTATTGGGACACTGCACCCGCATGGGAGACCTGGAAGAGGTTCCTGGTTCCCGGCTTCGGATTGGCGCAGCACCGGCCCGTTGCGGCTCACTTGGGGAGTGAATCATTGGACGGAAGATCTTCCTCTCTGTCTCTCCTCCTCTCTCTATATATCTGACTTTGTAATAAAAATAAATCTTTAAAATATATATATATATATTAGTTTATAAAACAGAATATCTCTGCATTCTGAATTGAAATCTCTTACCTTTCCTTCTATTTCTGCTTTTGACTTCTTTATGATCTTTAGGCTTTGTCTTTTTTTCTTCTCCAGATTCTCCATCACTCACAGATATCTTGTGCCTCAGAAGTCTATGTCTGTATCTAGGCTTCTTAGATTCTTCAGAATCTGAATCTGATTCTGAATTGACTTGATTTTTTGCTACTAAACAAAGAAAAGACATCAAAAACCCTTTCAATCAAACAAAGTATGCCTTTGAGAGGATCTATATGGCTACTCTGTTGACAATTATAATTTATGGAAAAGCCCAGAGTTGTGCAAGTGTTCTGGTGTCAATAGTGAGAACATGTAATCTCAGCTATCACAGTTATTATGTCATTATGAAATAACAAAGATTAACCCATATGTATTGATAGAATTTTTAAGTTATAAAATATGCTGTGTAAGATATTATGCCATTACTTACATTTATGGTAACTTTCACAAGATAACAACAGGAATAATGATAATGTTTAAGCATTTTAATACTTTAAATGCATGTAATTAAGAATTCTCTTAGACCATCTTGAAAGACTCAAGTTAAATATACTTCTGTTTGAGAAGCACACCTTCATCTCCTGGATTTTCTTCATTTTGTTTTCCAATTCTTTTTTTCCCTTCTTCAGGTTCAGGTTCATCATCTGAAGATCCCTCCTCATCAGAGGAAAGATTGGCTTTTATTTCTTCTAAAAGCATCTTCTTAGCAATTCTTGAGAGAGAAAAAATAAGAAACAATGCTGTATACTTGAGTGTGAAGTACACCAAACACAGAAAAACTTGCTTTAAAATATAAGTAAATGGCCAACAGATGACGCATTCTAAAAATACTACCAAAGCCATGTTTTAAACTATGCTGACAAAAATCCTAAATACATTCTTTATATTGATTAGTTCTCAATTTTATATGATTAAGTAATACATTAAAAAAAAACTCAGGGACATAACTGAAGTTTGATGCTGGATAACCGTCCATGCTCTGTATGCTCTGTATTTGCTCTACTGCCAATAAACTACAAAAGTCATGCCAACAATGAATCAACTTATGACAAATGGCATTTCAAGGCAAAATACCACCTAAGAGGCTTCAATTCAATAGCAAAACCTATTTGTGCAAAACAAGTGTGCAATAAATCACTATCTTATGAACAGTGCTTCAAATTGTGAGACACTATTTTTGAACCTAGATTATAATTTCCCTAATAAATTCTGATTAGAAAAAAGTAAACAGCAAATATTAATATCTGAATCAATCAAAATTTCTAATACTAAAATAAGGCAGAGAAAAGAGGAAACATGATGTCATTAGTTATACACACAGTAATAGTAAACAAGTTAGTGTAAATGACTTCTTCACTGCCAGAAAAAAATAGTGTGATAGCATCACTTACAGTAAAATTTCAAGATGCTGCTCAAAGAATAATTTGCTAATCAAATTGCTAAAAGCATGAGAAAACACTTGTTTTATCAATATTATCATATGTCACAATACATTCCTACAGAGAAGGCATATAGGTTCAGAGTCTGCATGAATATCCACATGCCACATCGGAGAGCCTGGTTTGGAATCCAGGCTTTATTCCCAATTCCACCTTCCTTCCTCATGTGTACCCTGGGAGGTAGCAAATGACAGCTCAATCAGTTAGGTCTTCACCACTCATGGGAAACCTGAATGGGGTTCCCAACTTCTGGTTTCAGCCCATGTGGGCATTTGTGGAGTTCAATAGTGCAAGAGGACTCTCTCTCAGCATACCTGGCTCTGCCTTTCCTCACCAACAAATACTTAATTTTTTAAAGAAAAAAACATAGCTACATTTGTCCATACTTGTACTAAAGAAAGGCATCTGGAAAATACAAAATTATGCAGTTTTTTGTTCAAGACAAAGTGTGTTGATAAGTCTACACATACTGTGACATAAATTCCTAAGTCACAGTAACAAAGGAATACCTTAGGAATGTTCCAAAATAAAGTTACATGATTCTGTCATGACCTAACAGCTACAGACTAAATATTCACTCTGCCATCAAGATTGATTATATCTCAATCAAAACCGTATACCTGGAATTATAGAAATTTAGCTACTTTTGGATACGAAATGTCCTTACATTTCATAGAAACACAATCACACTTCAATCATGAATTCACTCAATGGCAGAAGATATTAAAGCCTCTTCAACTGTGTTTGAGAAAGATGAACAGCAAAAAGCACCTGAATAGTAAACTAAGCAATCACTCTCATAAACTGCTATATGCCTTTTGTTTTCTTTTTCAAACTGACAAATCATAAAAATTTAGGGGGACAGTGACATGCCATGCATGTTAAGCTTGCAGTGCCAGCATCCCATGTGGGTGCCAGTTCAAGTCCAAATACTCCAGTACCCATCCAGTGCACTGCTTATTGTATGGGAAAGCAGAAGAGGGTAACCAAAGTCCTTGGGCCCCTGTACCCTTGTGTGAGATGTTGAAAAAGCTCCTGGTTTCTGACTTCAGACAAGGCCAAATTCCAGCCACTGTGGCCACTCAGGGAGTGTGCTAGCAGATGAAAAATATCTCTCTCCCTCTCTCCTCCCTCTTAAATCTGCCTATCAAATAAAAAATAAATCTCTTAAAAAACTAAAGTTTTTAAAAATACGGAACACAGAGATTCATCAATTTGCAAATGAAGGAACAAATGAAGTTTGCTTTCCTGAGGGCTTCTGTCCTGATTCATATTTCAGTGCATTAGAGTAAGATCACCCCAACTGAAATCGAGCAAAAAGATTTGCTCTTGGGCTTTCAAGTCCAGTGGTTTGCAGATTCTCTCTTTTAAAGTTTAGTTTGTGCACTTAAAATGGACACAAACTTCTTTAAAAAGAGGAACTAACGGGTCAGCACAGTTGCACAACTGGCTAATCCTCTTTCTGCCAGTACCTGCATTCTATATGGGGACTGGTTTGTATCCTGGCTGCTCCACTTCCCATCCCTGTTTGTGGCCTGGGAAAGCAGTACAGGATGGCCAAAGCCTCGGGACCATACACCTGTGTGGGAGACCCAGAGGGGATGCTAGCTCCAGATTACCTCAGCTCAGACAATTACAACCACTTGTGGAGTGAACCAGTGGATGGAAAATCTTTTTTCACTCTCTCCCCCTTTTCTTAAAATTTGCCTTCCAAATAAAAGTAAATAAATCTTTAAAAACAGGGATTAACATGATGATTCCCAATTATTGTCAAGAAAAAAATTAAAACCAAATATCATCTGCTTTCATCAACTTAGAAAATAAAGATAATTCCAAAAGATCCTTCCCCAGATAGACAAGTTTCAGAATGAAGTTAAAAGACCTTTACATTGTATATTGTATCTTCTTGAAAAAATCTCCAAATTGGTCTTTTATTACATTATTTCTCTTGGGCCAGGAAATATTTCCTAAAATTAATTTTGGAAATGAATTTTTAATGAATAAATACATGAATGGATGTGTGTGTATATAAAATACGTGAAACACTGTATTCTACATTAGGAATGGAAAAGCAGTTCACATGCAGTTACAAAATCTTTTATCACCATGTGCAAGATTAACACTCAACAAAAAATATAATTCCTGAGTGCCACAGTGAGTTAATTGCTGCCCATGCAGGCATCCCAGTTTGATTTGGCTGCTAAATTTTTTTTTTAAGATTTATTTATTTTTATTGCAAAGTCAGATATATAGAGAGAAGAGGAGAGACAGAGACATATCTTCTGTCTGATGGTTCACGCCCCAAGTGAGCGCAATGGCCAGAGCTCAACCAATCCGAAGCCAGGAGGCCAGATCCTCTTCCAGGTCTCCCACACAGGTGCAGGAGCCCAAGGCTTTGGGCTGTCCTCGACTGCTTTCCCAGGCCACAAGCAGGGAGCTGGATGGGAAGTGGGGCAGCCGGAATTAGAACCGGTGACCATCTGGGACCCCAGCACATTCAAGGCAAAGACTTTAACTGCTAGGCTACCACGCTGGGCCCATTGGTTGCTAAACTTTCAAATCCAGCTCCCTGCTAACATGGCTAGGAATGCGGAAAAGATGAAAAGATGACCTAAGTACTTGAGCTCCTGCTACCCACAACCAATATTCTGTATAACTAACTTTCAAATAAATAAGTAAATATTTTTAAAAATACTATTCCTAGTCAAGTTATCCTAAAGGTGAGTTCAAGACCCTGTTTTTAGTTTGGTTTATAGTGTGCCCAGCTAGCTCAGTTGGTGGAGCATGAGACTCTTAGTTTGGTTTATAAGTTCTAAAGCAGTCATTACTAAGACTCGGTTGCTAATTCTACAAAAACATAGGGTTTTGTTGTTGTTGCTATTCATCTTTTAAGCTCTAAACTTCTAAAAATGTGTCTACTACATGAAAGATAAAAACATGTAAATCTCCACATTCAGTCACAAATTCAGGAATGTCAACAAGCTATGAAACATGCACTGCGCTAATACAGTTATATACAGTTGCATGTTATATCACACAATTGAACATAAAATATGAAACCAGCGCTAAATACAGAATTGTAACACGTCAAGCACCTTCAGTAAGGTAATAGAGAATAATTATGATCAGTTTACAAGCAGAAAACTACAAACTTCAGAGGATGGTCATTACTCCGTAACAGGTTACATACACAGTGATGGAAACTCTCTAAGTTGTATGTGGCTATTTTAAACTTGTCCTCTTAAAAACTCGTAACAATTTTTACCAAAACAGTCAAAAATAGTCTCAAAAATTTAATAAGTTGAATGATTCTGCATGAAATTATTACTAGCAGATCCAGTCCAATGCGCCACAGACCCACCATATCATAAACCTAGGCTCTACATTGAAAAATTGTAACTTAGTTTCAAGGAGCTAAGAACTGAGGCAGAACTTGAACCTTAGTACTCAGTAAGCACGTTGAAGTGAGATGTGTCCCATCTACAAAGCCTGCTGTGAGATGCTTTAAAGGGAAACTCCACTACCTTAACTCTGGAGTCACGGGCCACAGAGACTTGATGGACATCATCACTTGAGAACCAGCTGAGGCTGGCAAAGCATCATTTTGGAGGCCTCGACCCATGCTGGTGTGCATGTGATGGATGTATAGTCATGATCCCTAGTTGGTTCTGTTTGCTCTGAAGTTTCCTTTCTTGAAGCTTTCCAAGACGTTTCTGGGAAAATCATACAGGTAACAAGATACTGTCCCTGGAATCTCAATGCTCAATATTACATCTTGGGACAGGTGTAGCATCCAAAGCAGTCACGACTCTATTAGAAGCATTAGAAGCACAGGCTGTGCCACCCTTGTGGCAGAAAACCTGGGCAGAGCTGGAAGGAATGGAGCCACGCCTCCATTTTCCTGAAAGGGAGGGAAGGGAGAAGGGGAGAAAGCAAAACAATATGGGAGGGAGAGTAAAAACCTACAAACAGACAATGATTGTTGGAATTGAGCAT
Organism: Ochotona princeps; assembly: GCF_030435755.1. Lineage (NCBI taxonomy): Eukaryota > Metazoa > Chordata > Mammalia > Lagomorpha > Ochotonidae > Ochotona > Ochotona princeps. The sequence continues at coordinate 45,868,776 of NC_080865.1, forward strand.
GAAGATATAATTGGACCACAAAACCCACACAAAGTAAATCTTCTAAATTATGTGATGAACATCAAGATAATGCCTCACGTCATCTTTATCTACTACAGGAAAGCAAAAATCAAATAGTAAATGAGCCCAAAAATACAAAAACCAAGCAAACAATAAAAAAAAAAAATAAAAGCCTTCAGTAATTACAATTCTACTTAGAAAGGAAGAGTGACATCTCCTGTTTAAGTGCTCTAACAAGCAAGAAACATAAACCATGACTTACTAGTAAGTAAATCAGTAATTAAAAACATTGGATTTCTTAAAAGAAGTATTCAAGAGAAGGATTTCTTGAACCATGGAGCTTTTAGAGAAGCAGTCACAATAGAAGCAAGATAAAATGTTAGAATTAAAAGAAATGATTTTGGAGTGCAGCTATGTTATTTTTAGATGAAAAAAAAAAATCAGGTGTAGGAGAAGGAAAATTACTTAGCCAAAGAAACAATGCTAGTTAGTGGCAAAGACAAAAGTAGAATCCAAAACCAAAATCCTGATCTGCTAAAAATTTTGCTATGCAAGTTACACTCTCTACTCACTATTACCCTGTGCTAATGATTGTCTCCACAAATACATAAGACACATTCTTAAATATATCTGAATTTCATTAATTTGAACTTTTTTACAAAGGAAAAAAAATGAAACTGCAGTTTTTGAAAGTTAACAAAAATTCTTAACATCACCTGTAGTTCAATATGCTCCACTGATAGGCCATTTAATTTGAAATACATACTACTACAATTTTATCTTTTAAGAAGATCTAAAATCAGACATGAGAAAACTGCTTTATTATATTTTTAGAAGGTGGAAACACTGCATCCATACACAAAAGTCACAAAATTTATTTAAAATTTGTATACATATTGTGCACAATGACAATACTTAGTTAACAAATTTCAGATTAAGATCCTAAATTTAATTAAGTACATGCTTTTAAGAAATATAAAACAATCATATTCAAGACTTAAAATATCACATATTTCAAAGGATGATATGTAAAGCAGTTCAAAAAAAGTACAAAGAATATTACATATTTTATGTGAGAACACAGCAGTGAACATATGCCCTGTAGTAGAGTATGGGCCTTTGATTAGTTCTTAAGCAATAAGAATAACCAGATTATAAAGCCATGAAGCTCTTTAAAATTTTAGTATCTATATAAAATCACAGGTACAAATCAGTATCTTGAAATGAAGGTTTTATTACTAGAAAATACAACTATGCCATGAAGATCTATACCAGAAGTTCCTGGAGCTCATGAAATAATAAATCAAAAAGGCAGGAAACAGATTGAAATTTAGTTAGATGTCCTAAAACGTCTACAATTAAAAAGCTGCTCTATCTTCTTTCTGGTGAGGGTACTAAGAAAATTAATACAAAATGACTGTTCAAAAACATTTTAGAAATAGCAAGAAAAGTTATATGAAATTAAAGACCCACAGATGATCATTTATACACAGGTTCTAAGAGGTCTGAATCACAAAATATGTATTTCCTGACTTTATACAAAACTAGAACTTTAAAAAATTCACAATAAAAATATTTGCATTGGTATGAATTTATAAAATTTATGTCAAATAACTATTTTAATGTTTTATACTAGAAAAGAAACAATTTACTCAAGTCTCAATTTTGGTGTGAAATTTAAAAGACAAAAGATTTTTTTAAGGAATAATTTTGTAAAAATGAGATCATTTTTGCTAACATTAAAAAATCAATCTCATTTTTAGCAAATTTCTTTCTCATTTTCTGAAAGTTTCATTATCACCAAATCACAGAAAATAGTGAAGAAGGACTAGATACAAGGTTTGAATCTACACAAGACAGAATTTTCCCTTGCTAAGCATCCAGCATGATAAAAGTAAGCCAGTGGCAAACACAAACCATCTACACATAGATCCAATCTACTGGCTGGACACTATAGTTAAGTGACTTCAATACTTACCAGCATTATATAAACCAAATAAATTCTTAAAAATACATTAAAGTTGCTAGATGAACCTCTTAAACAGCAAACTTTACTTGATTTAAAATGCTATCTTTGGTTTTTAAGTGCAGTAACTCAGAATCAAAACTAAAAGGACCACCGCAAAAAAAGAAAAAAAAATCAAAGAAAAAATTATTCCAAATTAAGCAAATTTGTGCAGAAAATAGATAAAACCATGTATAGAAGCCATAAATTCTAAGTGTTCAAAATGGAAGCCAAATGATAGTCATGTAACTAATAAACCTCTGATATACTCATGCAAAACAATCATTAAATATCCTCAATAACATGAACAACACACAGGAATTGTTCATCTCTTCCCAAAATAAGCTGGATTAAAAATACAAAGCTTCACAGGCAAAAAAAAAAAACCCAATAGAAACAAATCAGCTGCATGTTGAGATCAAATTTTGTCTTCATGAAAAAAGCTTAGCCCCATCTAGAGAGTAGTCACAAAAAATAGTAAAGTATTATTGGATTTAATTATGCATTCTCCAATATTTAAGAAAATATATAAGCAGGGAGGGCCTTGTAAAATTCCAAGCTTTAAGTAAATTGAAAAGAAAAAAGGAATGTTTATTTATAAAATCTAGCAATTTTATCTTTTTACTCTCAAGGATTCATTTTAACATAGTCTATATATCCTTAAAAATACAGGAATACAGTATTTCAAAAGGAATTCCTTCCTCGTCTTTCCAGTGAAATATCTACTACTGAACTCTAAAGAGAAACCAAAATTCTCAACACTAATGCTTTTAAACTTGAATATGCCATTATAATACCGCTCAAGCTCATTCATACTGTATTAACTGAAAAATCTATATTGCTGGAAAAATGTTTGGTCAAAAAAGCCCAGTAATACTGAAAACATAAAGGGATCAATATATACAAGCTAAGGAACCCCAGCTTGAAAATCTAAACTCAACAATTTTCTTTCAAATATCAAGTTGATGGTCAAAAACTTTCAGATTCCAGAGCATTTCCCACCTTTGGGTTTTCAATTTTTCAATTACAGATTGTCAACCAGTAAAGTCTAACCAAATATACTAAAATCAGAATAACTCTAAAATATCAAAGTCTTTTGGTCTGAAGCATTTTGGATAACAGTTACTCGGGCTATATTTTTTCAATAGCAGTCTAAATATTAAATGTATCCATAATAAAAAAACCATATGAATAAATGTTATTTGAAAGAAAAAAAATTAAAAACCCAAACAGGTATCTTTAAAACAAATGAAAGATTAAAATAACTCACTTTAAAATTAAGCATAAAATAGTGCCCAGTGCAACAGCTCAATTGACTAATCTCCCCACTTCAAGTGCTGGGATCCCAAATAGACACCGTTCATGCCCTCACTACTTCACTTCCCATCCAGTTCCCCGCTTGTGGACAGGGAGAACAGTGGAGGACGGCCCAAAGCCTCAGGACCCTGCACTCATGTGGCAGACCTGAAGTACTTCCTGCATCCAAGCTTCAGACTGGCTCAGCCACTGCCATTGTGGTTATTTGGAGAGTGAACCAGCAGATGGAAGATATCTCTGTCTCTCCTCTCTGCAAATCTGCTTTTCAAATAAAAGTAAATAAGTCTTAAATAACTAAATTAAAAAAAAAAAACACGTTCAGTAAGGTGTGCTTATATCCTCAAAATTTTTAATAAAGTAACTAAAACTATGACAAACTATTATTGCTGCACATTTCAAAAGGTATATAAAACCTAAACTATAATACTTGAATTCTTAGTTATGTAAATCTGAAGAAAACATAAATTACTGTTATTTGTTTTCTATAAAGCTTAAATGCAGAATAACAAAAGTGCACCAAACAACCTATGTCATTGTTCATTAAATAAATGCAACTAAACAGAACTGAACAGGTCAGACCAATTTCTCAATAGTACACGTTAAGTTTTCATCTACAAATATATTCAAAGTAAAACTTTTTAAAAGCTGTAATTACAAAACCATATAATTTTAACAGTAAAAGGCATGGGAAAATTTGTTGTAAACTTTCCCATAAATGTGTGTGCGCATGTATGCTTAGGAATTACAAGTCAAAATTTCTAGTGCCACAAACTAGTCTATATATGATTTGATTCTAAAACATTCTTTCAATACTTACAAAAACATGCATTGATTAAAATTAAATGCTTGAATAAGAAAAATTTTACACAAATTTTCTGCATCCAAGTAATGAAGTATTTACAGTAATATACTATTTACCTCTCCATAAACACGAACACCAGAAATGTATTACAATGCTCCCAAAAAGGCAAAACATAAAACTTATCATTTATACACAATTATACAATTGTGTACAAATTTATATTGCTACAATATGCTGTCTACCAAAATACATTCCACTCAAAAAAATGAAACCAGGAAAAAATAATTTAACTTCAATCACGATCTGCAAACACATGTTTTAAGTGTTGTAAAGTGTATATTCAAATATATTGAGTGACATCATCTATATTAATATACAAGAAGTTATTTTTATACCATGGAATATACCTCTTTGGTACAGTAGATATTAAATGAGTTATTAGTTGCATATTTCATAGAAGTATAACAAAACTGAATATTAAGGAAAAAACTTGAAAAATAATTATCGAAATTGCTTTATACGGTTCTATTTTTAAATTACAAATACAAGATGGAATTAAAGATAAGCTCCAATAAAATATTTGCCATTTACAAAGAGATATGATCAGGTAATTTAAAAGACAGAAATGTTATATGTTATAAAGCTCTAATGCAAAACATTATCAGACTAACAATACTCTTACTTGCAAATGGCTAAATGTGAAATCATGCTTTGTTGAAGTTAAATTACGAAACAAAATATTTTAAACATGGTTGACCTGTCACTGACTTTTGAGAACTGAGATTTATATATAGGAAAACAAATAGTATCATAAATTGAAATTAAAACATATTAAAAATATTAAATGCTTCCATAATCGGGCTTTATTGGTATATTTCATAAAATCTTTGATGGATTACTTATATGCTTTTCTGTTCTGGATTTCATTCATAATTCATAATATAACTGAATATACACCTAAAGAAGAATCTGAGCCTTTTTTGTCCACGACTAAGTTCTATTCAAAAGTATTAAACAAAACTCTACGGATCCCGGGCCAGGCGGCGTGGCCTAGAAGCTAAAGTCCTCGCCTTGAACGCCCCGGGATCCCATATGGGCACCGGTTCTAATCCCGGCAGCTCCACTTCCCATCCAGCTCCCTGCTTGTGGCCTGGGAAAGCAGTTGAGGACGGCCCAATGTATTGGGACCCTGCACCCACGTGGGAGACCTGGAAGAGGTTCCAGGTTCCCGGCATCGGATCGGTGTGCACCGGCCATTGCGGCTCACTTGGGGAGTGAATCATCAGACGGAAGATCTTCCTCTTCCTCTCTGTCTCTCCTCCTCTGTGTATATCTGACTGTAATAAAATGAATAAATCTTTAAAAAAAAAAAAACTCTACGGATCCCAATAAAAACACTCTTTATTAGCAGAATGTTGATGTTGAACAGAAATATATCAGTCACCAAGATATAAAACAGTTGGGGGTTGGCACAATGGCTCATCTGATTAATCTTCCATCTGAAAGTGCTAGCATTTTGAAAAAGCCAAAATTTTCCACCTCCACATTAATTTGCCCTGAACTTTCTTGCCTAGATTCATAATGCCTTGCCTTTGCCCTGGCTCAGCTCCAGTCGCTGCAACCATTTGGGAATGAGCCAGCGAATGTAAATCTTTCTGTCTCCCCTTCTCTAAAATTTACCTTTCAATAAAATGAATACATCTTTTAAAAAATATTTTTAAAAAGTCAATCGCACACCATTTATTTATTCTCCCCAAAAATTATAATATAAATTTACATGTGTACTTTCATGTTTTAATATCATGGTTTACTATTAGGAATAAGTGAATACAATGTATATCTTAAAATCATATCTACTCTATTATAGATTTCTGGTTTGCCAATTGAGTAGGAAAAATTCAATCAATTTTATTTTAGAGACATAAAATTTCAGTAAAAAGTCACCTGTCCAAGTCACAGTTATTAAAAATGTTAGAAGCCAAATATCCTTATCCCCATTATTCTTAAATTCTATCCACTACAGAATACTACCTTCCTGATGAAGACTGCAAGTGTAGGGTATATTACAGCACAGGAGTTCTTTAAAAGATATGTAAGAACATCCTGATCACACTGATCTAGTATCTTGTTCTTCATTGCTATGACAGGGATGTATCCATGTTTCCTTCTCCCTGCCAATTCCTTGGTCAAGTAAATCTACACACATGCTTTACCGTTCATACATCAATTTATACTTAAATTTGTTTAGACTTGAACATAAAGTCTTTATTAAAGTTAATGCTACTAGACTAACTCTATTCTGTTTTTAAAATTACAATGTAAATCAGCCCGGATAACTTAAAAATTGACATTTACTTTGAACATTTCATAATCTTAACACCCAAGTAATTTTCTGTTTAGTTTTCAATAGATCTGAATAAATGGGACCACCATATGAAATAGCAATTAAAAACAATAATCAAATACAAAGGAGATGTCTGTTATCACCAATTTACTGATAATGACTCACTTTCACCAAAAAAAATCTGTAAAAATATTTAAGTGATCACAGTTCATATAAAAACACAAACCAGAGTTCTGAATTTATAACACACCCTATGCTAGGTGTGTTAATATTGATTTTTACTTTAAGGTTTCTGAGTTTTGGCCCATTTTCTGGCCTTTCTTTCAAGCTTGCAGGAAGACTGGGCCCGAGGCTTTCTAAGGCAGGCAATCCTGGTTTTTACAACCTGCTTGCTGATCCGCTGCTGCTGTTTGCGCCCACGCCTAGGGTGTGTTATAATCTTTTTAAAGTCCTTACAGATGGAATCATACCTATTCTCAGGATCATTGTCGTCGTCGTCATCATCCACTGTGACAGGCACTGATTTAGATAATGCTTCATCTCCTTAGAGGAAAAAAGTATACTTAAAATTAGCTTTACATTATGCATACAAGTGAAAGCACGTAAAATAAAACTGAAAGTGGATGACATCGTGAGCTAAGCCACTACCTATAGCACTGGATTCCCATATAGGCACAAGGTCAAGACAATCTGTGGTACCTCTGAATCAGCTCCCTATTAATGCCTCTGGAAAAGCAGTGGAAGACGGCCCAAGTGATTGTGCCCCGGGCCAGGCTCCTAACTTTGGAGCAACCCAACTCCAACCACTGTGGCTATTTCGAAAGTGAACCAGCAGATGGAAAATCTGTATCTCCCTTTCAATAACTTTGCATTTCAAATAAACAAACCTTTTTTTTTTTAAGATTTTTATTTTTATTGGAAAGCCGGATATACAGAGAGGAGGAGAGACAGAGAGGAAGATCCTCCATCTGATGTTTCACTCCCCAAGTGAGCCGCAACGGGCCGTTGCGCACTGATCCGATGTTGGGAACCAGGAACCTCTTCCGGGTCTCCCACGTGGGTGCAGGGTCCCAAAGCCTTGGGCCGTCCTCAACTGCTTTCCCAGGCCACAAGCAGGGAGCTGGATGGGAAATGGAGCTGCCGGGACTAGAACCAGCGTTCAAGGCGAGGACTTTAGCCGCTAGGCCACGCCGCCGGGCCCAAATAAACAAATCTTTAAAAACAGGAAAACAAAGCTAAAAATGTTAAAAGCAAACCAGAGCGTTCTAAACTTTAAGTTTTACATAAACAACAAGGAATTCATTAACTACCAGCAGTAAAATGACAAACAAGTGAATCTTACATAGTTCAATAGTCCTACCCTGATAACAAAGGTTTTATCTTTTTGTAAAAATTTTGAAATCTGGGCCTGGTATGGTAGCCTGATGGCTAAAGTCCTTGCCTTGCACGCACCAGGATCCCATATATGTGCTGGTTCTAATCCCGGCAGCTCCACTTCCCATCCAGCTCCCTGCTTGTGGCCTGGGAAAGCAGTCGAGGATAGCTGAAAGCCTTGGGACTCTGCACCCATGTAGAAGACCCAGAAGAAGCTGCTCCTGGCTTCAGATCGAGCCGTTCAGGCCACTTGGAGAATGAATCAGCAGACAAAAAAGATCTTCCTCTATGTCTCTACTCCTCTCTGTATATCTGACTGTCCAATAAAAATAAATGAATCTTTTTAAAAATGTCATGGAAAAATCAACTAAAAAAAGTTTAAAAAAAAAATTTTTTAAATCCTTATTTGACAGGCCCAAAAAGAGTTTTCCCATCTACTTCCCAAACACCCACAACAGCCAGGGCTAGACCAGGCTGAAGGTGGGAATTCAGAACCCAATGTAAGGCTCAGTGACCTTACTACTTGAGCTATCACTGCTGCTCCCAAGATTTGTAGCAAGCTGGAGTCAGGAGTCAAGCTGATATTCAAATCTGGCCACTCTAATATGGGATACAGGCATCCGAACCAACACTTTAATCATTATGTAAAACTCCTACACTAGAAAAAGGGTTTTAAAGCCCCACGCATCTCAGTTACAATTCTATAAACAGGTGCCATTATATGAGGGAAGCTTCTTGCAAAAATATCATTTGCACTGGTCCATTTTTAATCTCAAACCTTAAGAAGCACTTAGTTAATCAAGCATCAATAGAAAAAAAAACAATGTTATTAGCTAATCACATAAATTCAAATACAATATACATATTCCCTTAAAAATGGCAAAATTTCTTTGACCAAAAATCTAAAGAGACTGAGACGGGTGCACTTCATCGTATGTAAAATTCACCTCTCAAGAAAAACAAAGGCTGAACTCTAACATTATGTTGGAGAGAAGTATGCTAACATTTCTCAATTACTTCAAAATGCAATGTTTCAAGAAAACAGAGTGAAAAATGTCAATTTTAAAAGGTTTTGTACTTTATGACTCCACTTCAAAATAAGAGCAAATCATAAGCATGAAGAATGTTACTAGTTGCCAAGATTTAGGAATAGAGGTAAGGAGGGAGTATCGATAAAAACCAGGATGGCATCATGGTACAATAGGTTAAGCTGTCCATCACCCCACATGAAGGACACTTTTGAGGTCCGCATGTTCCACTTTCAATCCAGCCTCTTGCTAGGGCACATGGAAAAGCACCCGGCCCCGGCACCCAAATGGGAGACCCAGATGGAATTCCAGGTTCATGGCTTCAACCTGGCACAGGCTTGGCCATTGGCCGCCATTTGAGGAGTAAACCAACAGATGGAAGATCATTCTCTTTATTTCTCTCTTCTTCTCTCAGATCTCCTTACCCGACCCAGTCCTTCCCATTCTATATCTGCCTTTCAAATAGATTTTTTAAAGGGCAATACAAGAGAGTTAATGGTATAGTTTGATATCTTGGTTCTGGCCATGAAAGTTACATAAAGTTACACAGAAGTAACATAATTACAATGAACTATACTTAAACTTTACATGTAAACAAATTTGTGTACATAAAATTGGTGAAATGTGAAAATATCTACAGCTTGCTGGTTTAAACATTGATCAAAGTTATACAAAATACTACCCACTGGGGGAAAATGAGTTAAGGATACAAAGACCTCCTATTATCTATTTTTTGGCAAATACCTATGGATCTCTAATCATTGCAAAATAAAAAGGCGGCAAAAAATGCTAGATGCAGTGATGAACAGCAGGTAGCACATGAAAAGTGATCAAACATTTTTACATATTTGTTTTTCATGTTGCAATGTTTTTGACTAGTGGAATCTATAAAAAAGATTCAGGAGATGGGGGGAGGGTGTGGGGAGGGGTGGGGAGAATCCCAGTACCTATGAAACTGTATCACATAATACAATGTAATCAATGAATTTAAAAAAAAAAAGATTCAGGAGAAAAATGTAAATACAGAAAAGCAAAAGTAAATCACAAGATATCTCAGTATTTTTAAAAATTCTTTTGCCTTTAGTAAACCAAAATCTCTCAGGACCATATTCAGTTTCATTGGTCATGTGTGTCCCAGGCCCAAACCTCTAGAAAATGTTCTACCTCCCACATAATGTTTAAATACTGCTACAAAATGGAATCTGAGAAACTCAATGGAAATAGGGGATTCAGGACCTAGTAATGTTTTCACCATGCTTACAGATCAAAATCTAATGTGAAATTAAAAAATATATTTGTTTAAAAGGCAAAGGGAAAGACAGATTTTCATCCACCAGTTCACTCTTCAAATGCACCTAACAGCCAGAGAATGTGCCAGGTCAGAGATCAGAAGCTCCATCTAGATCTGAAGCAGAACATCTAGAACTTGAACCAGCACTCCGATAGGGGATGTGGGCATCCCAAAAGATGGTTAAGCTGGCCATTGCCATCACCCAACAAAATTTTCAAGGAATGTCAATTACCATTGGCTCAAACACAAGACCCTTCATATTTTATTCTGCGTAAGTCATTTCTATTGACAAAGCCTACCTTTGGAAACAAAATTGGAAATTCGCCAGCAAATTTATCTTTTTTTCCATCCAAAGTAATCAGCTTAGACTAAACAATGCTCCAAGGGCAAAAAGTATTCCAAACAATACAGCTTATTCCACTAAACAATTCAAGGACAGGCATTTGTTAAGTGACAGACCCTCAAGATTCTCTTGCATATACACTACAGAAAACGTGTGCATCCCACTCAGCTCCAGGACTCTTCAGATACAAGTTTAAAAAATCAAAACGGAGAAGCAGGTGTTCTGTACAGCAAGTTAACCCACTACTTGAAATTCCTGCATCCTGGTATTAGAGTGCCTGGTACAAGTCTGAGTTAGTCTGCACTTCCAACCCAGTCACATGCTAATGCACCTGGAAGACAACAAATGATGGCTTCAACTATTACAGCCATGTGATAAGTGAACCAGCAGACTGAAGATACCTTGCTCACTCTGTCATTCTGTTGTTCAAATGCATAAACAATTATTAAAAATTTATTATTTTATTTTAAAGGCAGATTTATAGACAAAAGGAAAGAAAAAGACAAAGAAAGGAGAGCGGGAGAGAAAATCTTCCATCCACTGCTTTATGCCCTAAATGGCTGCAATGCCCAGAGTTAGGCCAATTCAAAGCCAAGAGTCAGGAGCTTCTTCTGAACCTCCCAAGTGGATGCAAGGGCCCAACAACTTGAGCCATCTCTACTGCTTTCCCAGGCCATAAGCAGGGAGTTAGATGGGAAGAGGAGCAGCCAGGACACAGAGCAGTACCCATATGTGATGCTGGTGCTTGCAGGCAGATTAGCCTGATGCACCATGATGCCAACCCCTAAATATTTTTTAAAACTCAAGACAGAACATAAAAGGCAACAGGCAAGTGCTGAGTTAATAATCTTCAAATATTTGCCAAAATATTCTTAAGGTCTGTTACTTTACATTAAGTACAAAAAGTTTTAAACATGAGGCGTAAATAACAAAATTTTCATATGTGTCAAATCAACTAAGACTTTGGGAAATGAAAAATAAAATTCTGAAACCAATTTTCAAGAACATAAATTCAGTATTATACAATTTGGTGTTGAGAAAACTAAACATAACTAATCATAATTACTCTTAATGTTAATCACTAATAAGTTTTTCACCACACACTGAGTTGATAATAAAGTAACCATTACACTAAATACAAACCAGAATTCACTTATAGAAAATTCCTAAATGCAAACTGTTCTCAAATTTTTAAAAAGATTTTATTTGAAAGGCAGTGTTAGAGAAAAGAGGTCGGAAGGAAGGGGGAGAAAGAGAGACAGGACATCGTCCATTCACTAGTTTATTCCCCAAATGGTTGAGCCAGGCAGGAGCCAGGAGCTTCTGCCAGGGTCTCCCATGTGGATGCAGGGGTCCTAGGACTTGGGTCATTCTCTCTTGCCTTTCCAGGATCATTATCAGAGCTAGATCAACAGAGAGCTCAACCAGGAATATAACAGGCATACATATGTCCACAGCTGCAGGGCACAGTTTAACTTGCTTTGTCACAGAACCAGCCTTCAAAAAAATTTAAGGTGAAATCAAAGTTCATTTGGCAGCAAAATCTTACTACAAGAATACTTTGCTTCTTTACTTGGAGTAGTCTATAACATTTTTCTAAAAATCAAAAAGTTGGAAATTTTGAAACACATAGGACCTAAAAACTCCAGGCAAAGTGCAGAGGACTTCTAGTTACAACAGCCCAGGAGGCAGTACTTCATGTATACATCTACATAGGGAAAATTTAAAAAGTCAAAGTAAGCCGATTAAAATCCAACTTGGAAAAAAAAGAAAACTTTAACATAAAGACAAACTTTTTAAGCATTCGGTCTACATTGTAAACAGCTTTATGCAAAATCTGTTAGAACTGCAATAACTGACGAAAGAAAAAAAGAACTGTAATAACGATAAAAAAATTTATTTTTGGGCCTGGCGGCGTGGCCTAGCGGCTAAAGTCCTCGCCTTGAAAGCCCCGGGATCCCATATGGGCGCTGGTTCTAATCCCGGCAGCTCCACTTCCCATCCAGCTCCCTGCTTGTGGCCTGGGAAAGCAGTGGAGGACGGCCCAATGCATTGGGATCCTGCACCCGCGTGGGAAACCCGGAAGAGGTTCCAGGTTCCCGGCTTCGGATCGGCGTGTACCAGCCCGTTGTGGCTCACTTGGGGAGTGAATCATCGGACGGAAGATCTTCCTCTCTGTCTCTCCTCCTCTCTGTATATCTGGCTGTAATAAAATGAATAAATCTTTAAAAAAAAAAATTTATTTTTTCTGGCATGACTGACCAGTTTCAATTCAAACTCTAATATTCCTAGCAGTCCATCAGGTGATATGATCCACTCACTTTCGGAATTTTCATTCTTCCTTTGAGGATACTGCTCAGAAGCAAATTATCTGTTCATATATTAAAAATTAGCTAATAAACATCATCAAAGGGGTTCAATGAGGAAAATCTGCACTATTTCATAAGATTATACAGGACATGATGTTATCAGCAGCAATGTAAAAAGCCATATTGGGGCAAGGCATTTTGCCTAGCCGTTATGATTACTGGATTTCCTATCAGAGTACCTGGGTTTAATACTTGACTCCAGCTCTTGACTCTACCTATCTGCTAATGCAGGTCCCAAGAAGCAGCAGTGTTATCTCAACTATCTGAGTCCCTGCAACCCATGTGGGAGACCAGGAATGAGTTCTCAGCTCCTCACTTGAGGCCAGGCCCACTTTCGTTTTCATAAACATTTCAGGAGTTTAGTAGCAGATGGGAGTTCTTTATCTCTGTCTCTCAAATAAACAAAGAAAAACATGCATGACAAAGTAGTTGTTTCACATACCAACTCATACCAGTACCAAACGCTTAACTTCATTACAAGAATAGTTAACCAAACTATTAGCACCAATCCAACTTTGATTCATAAATGACTGCTTATTACTCCAAAAAAATACATTAAACAATGGTAAGGAAATGTTGTCTATCCAACTAATATAGGAATTTGAGATACAGAAAACAGTATTTTAAAATACCTTCCAATGATGGGATAAACAAATAGGGAAACATTTCATAGTAAATCACTATGTCATTTGTGAATGATCTTTCTCTAAAGAACAATTCCAAATTTGTTTGGCTTCAGGGAATATTAAAATAGTATAGTTACATAAGCGGGGAAAAGCACAAATGATCACTTTTAACTTATTTTGCATACCTGAAGACTGGCAAAATCCAGTATGTGAAGACAGCACTAAATTTTCAGTCACCGGCTTAATTTTCTGCTCATCACTACTGCCTTCACCTACAGAATTCTGATTGTCTTCACCTATATCGGAAGACGATGAGGAAGTAACGTCCGCTTGTTTCCTTTTAGTGCTTATTCTTTTGGAGTTTCTTTTTTTATCCTTGTGATTGCCTGCCTTCATCTTAGCTACAGTTCTTTGTCTCTTCTGCTTCTTACTATCTTCAGAACTTTCTTCAGCATCAGAAGACGATGAGCCAATTTGGATTTCCTTAGTATTCCTCTTGGAATTTAAGTTTCTTCTTTCTCTTAATTCTATTCTTCTCAGTCTCTTATCAGAGGAGTCACAACCATCTTCTTTCATGGAGTATTTCTCGGTATCAGAAGATGAACAATCTTGTCTTTTCCTTGAACTCTTTTCAGACAAACTGGACCTTTTCTTAGCTCTCCGAGATGCTCCATTCTTACTCTTTTTATCTTCTAAGGAGTCACTATCCCCTTTCCCTGGTAACTTTTCAACATTATCACGTAAATCTTTCTTTTTGGATGTTTTCTCTTGTATTTTTTTACTTTTCTTTTCTCCATCAGTTATGCTACTTTTACTTTCTTTTATTCCCTTTAGAAAATGACAACTATCTTCTCCCTCAGGTGATTTCTCCATGCCATCAGATGATGATTCATCTTGTAGTGCCATCTTAATCACTTTTTTCTTGATATCTATAATTCTCTTTTCTTTTTCTTCACTTCCTCTTTTGCTCTGCTTTTTATCTTCCTCAGAAGATTCATCACTCTGCTCTTTCTGTGTATTTTTGTCAGCAACATCAGATAGGCCACCCTGTACTTTCTTACAAGTTTTGGTTTTCAGACGTTTGCTCTTTTCTTTAACTTCAGCAGCCTTTTTATCCACCAGAGAATTCAAACTCTCCTCTTTGCCAGAGACAGCCTTATCTGCACCATCAGAGGAAACATTTGGCTGCTGATTTTTAGAGGTGTGATCTTTTAAGTCTGTGAGGGTCTTGTCATTAACTATACTTTCTCCTGAAGAGAAATTCTCTGTCTCTTGTTTCCTCTCAGCATCATTTGATGGTCCTTCTTTCTGCCCTTCTATTCCTCTTTTGTTATGTATTTCATCTCCTGAAGAATCTTCTACTTTATTTGGAACTCTTTTTTTGGTTGTTTTGGCAGCCCCAATTTTACTCATGCTCTTTATCTCTTTTTCTAATTCCGAGTCATAATTAGAAGAATCAGACAGGTTTTGTCGTTTCTTTTTAGACATCAAAGCATTTTTAGCTGATTTACCTTTTTTAGTATCAAAATCTGAGCCAGAAGTAGAACTTTTTCGTTTCCTTTTGCCTTTATCATCTTTTCCCTTTTGAGTCTTTAAGTCATACAAAGTTTTGTGATTTGTATGTCCTTCATTAATGTCAGTATCAGAAGAGCTGTGACTCATTTTGCTTGCTTCTTTGAGGACTGCTAGCATTTCATCAGAGTCTGAACTGGGATCCACCAACTCTGGTTGCTTAGATTTAGCTAATTTAGTAGGTTTGGGATTATCTACAGAATTATCAGAAGAATTTCGCTTATCCTTTTTTCTAATTGAAACTGACAGTTCTTCATCTGAATTAGATGTTGCAGGGTTGGCTTCTGTCTGTCGCCTCAAGGGTGTAGTTTTCACACGTGGGGATCTTCGAAGATCAGATTCTTCTGAAGGTAACAGAACTTCATTTTCAACCAAAAGCTCATAATTATCACTGCTTTCCTGTCCAGGTCCATATTTCTCTGACTTGGGATTCACACTAGAACTTTTATAACCATCTTTGTCGTGTGGAACATCCTGATAATCAGCACCTTTAACTGGGGAATTAGAAAGGGAAACAGGTGTCAGTTTCACATATAATTCCTTTGTTACTTTAGCTGTAGTTTTTGATTTAATACCTCTTCTGTTGTCTTTTGAAGGGATACTCAATTTTACGGGTGATCTCGCCAGGTCTTGCTCAGTTCCACTGTTGCCATCTCCCTGATAACCAACTGTACAATGAACATCCATAGCATTCTCGAGATTTTCAAATATGTCTTCTGGAACTGAAGAAGGAACAGATACAATATCCATATCTAAGTCTTCAGCAGTGTTAGTTGGTTCATATTGAGGTTCTTCTTTTCTATCAGACTTCTTATGTTCACCACTAATGCTTTTGTTCACTCTTTGTTCCTCTGTTGGAACACTAGAATCCACGTGCTCACTATCTACCGGTTTACTTGACAATTTAGCGTCTGATGTTGAAATGTCCTTCCTTTCCAAAGCACAGGGTTTTTCTCCTTTTCGTACTTTTGTTTCAGACTTAGTATCTATGACCTTCTGCTCTTTGGCATTTTTCTCTCTGTTAACACTGTCCAAAGCTTGAATCTCTGAATTCAAATCTTCTTCTAATGCAAGATGAGCCTTCTTAATATCAGCCAACACAGATTTAAAAGCCTTAAGTTGCCGTAACTTTGTAGCAGCATTGATTTCTGAATTTTCAGTCGCTTGCTTCAGAAATTTAACATAACTAGAGTTCATGTTGGCTGTGGTCTCAATTAGTTTTTTTGTTTTCTTAATCAACTCTTTGGGCACAATTAGTGCTGAGTAAGAGTAGGTTACAGAACCAGAACACGAATCATCTAATTTCTTTTCTTCTACATTACAATTTGAACTATTTTTCTTTGGAGAAAATCTAGATGTATGGTCATATACTTTATGACTCTTTTCACTATCAACTTTTATTTTCTTCTTATTTTGTTGCAATAATTGTTCTAAATTCTCAAATACGCTGTTACATGCAGTGACCAAGTCCAACAAAGGCTCTGGGTGACAAATATAGCAATACCACTGGTTGTTTTCATCCATTATTGTAGATAGCTCTTTTCGACCAAGGTTGCGCAGAATACATTTCTTGCAAAAGGCATTATGGCAAAAGTCACAACAAATCAAGTTTCCACCTTCTGCACACCATCTGAAAGATTTTAAAATTTTAAAACACTTAAAACACTAAAATATAATTCCCAATAAAGTCCATCTTAAATGCTTAACTTTTAAAGCAATTTAGATCTTCCTGCCAGCAATCTTGGTAGTAATTTAGGTTAACTGCTTACTGAGACAGTCAAATCAGACATAAACCTAAGGCTTTGCAGAAAAGAATAATCATCCATTTAAGACATCTATGATGATACTACAACAGATGAATGTAATAAAAGGCCTGTTAAGATTTTTCCCCAAATGAAAACAGTACTGAATGTATACCTACCTACACTGTTCATCCATTCCATCTGAGTCACGGCTAATATCATCACTCATGTAATACTTAAAGCAATTCTATTAAAAAGATAAGAGGAAGGGAATTTTATTCAAAATTCTTAACATTCATAACAGATAAAATAATTTATTTAAATTCACCAAAAATTTAAAAGTGTGTATATGTTTGTGTGTATAGGTTTGTGTATATAAATGTGTGTGTTATAAAGGATCAAATCATGGAGCTTACACAATGGCTCAACTAGCTAGTCCACTGCCTAGAAGCAACATAATCCTGTATGGGTGCTGGTTCATGTTTCAGCTATCTCATTTCTCAATCAACTCCCTGTTTGTGGCCTGGGAGGATGGCCTTAAGACCCTGAATCCAAATGGAAGACACAGAAGCTTCTAGGTCCTGACTTTGGATCGGCTAAGCTCTGGCCATTGCACCCATTTGGGGAATGAACCAGCGGATTAAAAATCTTTGCTTCTCTATATAAATCTCTTTCCAATTAAAAATAATTATGAAAGAATCAAATCAAAACACTCAAATGACTAACACCAGTATCCTCCAGGCAGGAACATATTAAAAAATTAAATTTTGAAATAGACTTCCACATAAAGTACCTCCATGCTTTATATAAAAGTTAATGAAACTACACTATTGTAACAAAATGGGAAAAATCTGACAGGGGGTGGGAGTTTGGGGGGGAATCCCAGCCTACACAAAATTGTACCACGTAATTCAAAATTCAAAATAACAATATATTTTAAAAAAAAAACTAATGAAAGAGGCCTACATTGTACCATACAAATTAGGTCGTTGCTTGTTTTTCATACACCCCACGGGGAGTGGCTATTTTAGTCTCTTGTTGCTCTGCTTCCAGTCCAACTTCCTGCTAATGTACCTGGGAAGGCAACGTTCTATGGTATAAGCCAGCACTGTGATGCATTAACTTAAGCTGCTGCTTCACAAGCCAGTATTCCGTATGAGAACTGGTTCTCATCCAAGCTGCTCCACTTTTCACACAGCTTCCTACTAATGAGGCTGGGAAAGCCAAGGAAGACAGCACAAGTGCATGGGTCCCTGCCACCCATGAAAGAAACTATAACAGAGTTCCTGGCTCCTTGGCTTTGGCCAGGCCCAAACCTGGCTGTTGGTAGCCATTTCAGAAGAAAACCAGAAGATGGAAGGTGGGTATCTCTTTCTCCTCCCGCCAAACCCGTGTTTATCCATTTGTGTGTGATGCTGTGCCTGTCAAATAAATTTTCAGAAACTGCTGTCAAGAAAAATCTAGAGCAAATACTCCAAGGAAAACAGGACATATCTCTACATTCCAAAGGTAGGTTTATTTATTTATTTATTTATTTTTAAAAAGGATTGGGCAGAGCATGATGGCTTTACTGTCTAATTATCTACCACCAAGTACCAGGATTCCATATGGGCAGCAATTTACATCCCGGCAGCTCCAGTTCCCACCCAACTCCCTGTTTATGGCCTAGGAAAGCAGAAGAGGATGGTCTATAGCCTTGGGACCCTGCACCCACGTGGGAGACCTGGAGGGAAACTCTTAGCTCCTGGCTTCAGATTGGCTCAGCTCCGGCCATTGTGGCCATCTGGGGAGGGAACCAGCGGACTGAAGCTCTTTTTGTCTCTCCTTTCTCCCTGCAACTCTGTCATTCCAGTAAAAATAAATCTTAAAAAAAAAAAAAACCCACAGGATTAATCTTAACAGCATTGTGACTTACGGGATCCCCAACGTTGATACTATACTTACAATTAATTTCAAGATTTTATTAACTTAAAAGTATAGACATCTGTTAAAAATATGATCATCACATGGAAAACATTTTTAATACTACTGTTTCCTAATGACAAAACTCAGCTTCCTTTGGAAAGCTTAGAGTTGGAAAAGCAGGGTACTTAAATGAGAAACCACTGAGGGCCTGGCGGCATGGCCTAGCGGCTAAAGTCCTCGCCTTCAACCCGCCCCGGGATCCCATATGGGCACCGGTTCTAGTCCCGGCAGCTCCACTTCCCATCCAGCTCCCTGCTTGTGGCCTGGGAAAGCAGTCGAGGACGGCCCAAAGCTTTGGGACCCTGCACCCGCATGGGAGACCTGGAAGAGGTTCCTGGTTCCCGGCATCGGATCAGCGCGCATCGGTCCGTTGCGGCTCACTTGGGAAGTGAACCATCGGATGGAAGATCTTCCTCTCTGTCTCTCCTCCTCTCTGTATATCCGGCTTTCCAATAATAATAAAATCTTTAAAAAAAAAATAAAAAAAATAAAACAATAAAAAAAAAAAAAAAGAAAGAAACCACTGGTGGGCCCAGCACAATGTCTCAACTGGCTAATCCTCCCTCTCCAAACACCAGTTCGTGTCCTGGCTGCTACACTTGTCATCCAGATACCTGCTTGTGTTCCGGGAAAGCAGTAGCAGATGGCCCAAAGCCTCAGGAACACGCACCCATGTGGACTACCTGGAAGAAGCTCCTGGCTCCTGGCTTTACATGAGCTCAGCTCCAGCCACTGCTGTCATTTGTAAAGTGAACCAGCAGATGAAAGATCTTTGTTTCTCTCCTCTCTGTACAATTAGCCTTTTCAATAAAAATTAAAAACTAAAACAAGCAAACAGCTGGCTCTCCCTCACTTTATCAGTCTTTGAATATCATGTTGCTTCTGACTAGAACATGATTATGAACCAATCCAACATGCAGATCTGCATTCATAATTCAGAGAGCTTATTACACCCTATATTAGAAAACCGCATGATCTGAGTATATGCTTCTTCCACCACATTGCAAGCCCTCATAGGGCAGAGACCTCATTAACAAACATTACATACCTTACAAATAAGGACTTGCAGTGAAGGGTGTCTATAAATGGAATCTTTTTGAAAATGGTTGACCTGTTGTCCACAAGCTGTGCAGCTTACAATCCCATGAAGCCCATCTTCTAGGAGAAAGGAATGATAATTATTCACACATTTAGACACACAGAAAAGATACAGTCACCATTTTAAAACCTTTTGTAATAGGAATGTGGTACTTCATAATACTTAGGGAAGTGACATTTTGGACCAAAGTTTCTTAAAAGTTAATTTTATTTTGACTTTGTAGAAGCACAACAGCCTTGGCAGACTCCAAGGTACAAATCCTAATTTGTTTCATTTTATAGAATGCAAATTTTATTTCTTACAACAATGAACAGACTCCATAAAGAAGTTCTAAAAACAGGGAACAAGAGCTCTTACAAATTTTGCAATTATTTTGTAAATAAATTCTGTATTGAGTCTTAAAGGATGGGGAGAGAATTCACATATATGGAACACATTCTTCTGTAACCCTAAAGCATGGCATAAGATTTTTTTTCTTAAAGTGTAATCGTCTGCACAAAATAGTATGTGAAAACCTGGTAGTTAAGTAATATTCAATTTCCTTCCTAAAAGTCACTTCAGCACTGACTATGATCTCCAGTAAGCTACCTTCTATGTCTACTCCACTCTCTACTCCAATACCAACACTGTCTATCATTTATAATACAGAAATTACAGGTGTATCTGTCCTGGCAGAAGAACATCACTAAGGATGGATTGAAAGATACAGTTCCATTCCAAAATACCTACAGAAAAACATACTGAACACACCTACTCAGGAAAAAATCGCAGAAACCTTTCCTGCTTCACTACTCTTCTCACTTCTAAGCCAGTGCTTCAGGGTCTAAGGTCAACATTAGAATCAACTGAAGAACCTTTTAAACCACATAGAGTGGGGTCAATATCCTGGCACAGCAGGGTAGGCCAGCTGCTTGCAATGTCAGTATCCCACATGGGATGCAAGGGTTTGAGTCCCAACTGCTTGGCTTCCAAATTCAGGTACTCGTTAATGTACCTAGGAAGATGTGGCAGCAAATGATAGCCCAAGTGTCTGGGCCTCTGCAACCCACATGGGAGACTGCATTGAGAGCTGCTGGCTCATGGCTTCATCTGGCCAGCCACACTGATTGTGCCACTTAGGAAGTAAACCAAAGGAGACAATTCTCCTGTGCACTCTTACTCTCCCTATGTACATGCAGATGTGTGTATATTTTTAAAAATCCTTTGAAAAGGGCCCGGCAGCGTGGCCTAGCGGCTAAAGTCCTCGCCTTGAAAGCCCCGGGATCCCATATGGGCGCCGGTTCTAATCCCAGCAGCCCCACTTCCCATCCAGCTCCCTGCTTGTGGCCTGGGAAAGCAGTCGAGGACGGCCCAAAGCCTTGGGACCCTGCACCCACATGGGAGACCTGGAAGAGGCTCCTGGTTCCCTGCTTCGGATCCACACAGCACCAGCCATTGCACTCACTTGGGGAGTGAATCAGTGGACGAAGATCTTCCTCTCTGTCTCTCCTCCTCTCTGTATATCTGACTTTGTAATAAAAATAAATAAATCTTAAAAAAAAATCCTTTGAAAATACACAGATAGCCACAGAGGTACAAACTATTAAATTTTTATGTTTTCAAGATGTATTTACTTATTACTTGAAAAGCACAGTTACAGAAAGGGGGAAAGGCAGCAAAATAAATATTTTCCATCTGCTGGTTCACTTCCAAAATGGCCACAATGGTCAGGGTTCGGCCAGCCCAATGCCAAGGGCCAGGAATTCCATCCAGGTCTCCCACATAAGTGGCAGAAGCCAAAGCATTTGAGCCACCTCCTGCTGCTTCCCAACCAAGTGGGACAGGAAGCAGAGTACCGGAAATTTTAAAGAGTGCTGATATAGGGTGCCAACATTGATGGTGGCAGGTTAACCTCATGTGCCAAAACATTTGCCCCTCCTTGATTTTTTTTTTAAAGTTTTGCAAATCATTATGATGTGCAACTAATACCTACATCCAAATAAGATGACAGATTAAGATTCAATATGAGCTGGTAAAAATGCCTACACTCACCAATGGAAGAAACAACAAAAGATTCCTTTCTTCTGTCTCTATTACTAAATAAAAGCCAAAAATAATACACATATATAACTTACTTTTTAATTATCTATTTTGTGTTTGGTTAGTATTGCACACCCAAAGCAACAGGGACCCAAATATTATTGCAAATATTTCATCTGTAGTAGCTAAAAATGCTTGACATTTAAGGACATTATCATACAATTTCAGGAAATAAAGGGGAACTTGAAGCCTTACTATATATTGCTAATATTTTACGTGAAAACACATTGCTCTGTTTTCATTCGATGTTGGGTGTTCATACATAGCTTAGACTTACAGAAATAAATGCACAATATACTTCTTCATTTCAAAAAATACCACTCCTGTTATAAAAGCTAGTGCTTGAAACGTGTATCCAGTGTTAATATTTATCAAGTATCTTGGATGCAATCATGTATACATATCATTAAAAAATTTTAAAACCCAGGAGATCCTTTAGAGAATTTTTCCCATATAAGAAAAATGAATTTATGTAAAGATATTCGTTATAGCACTGAAGAGAAAATTTAAAAAAAAAAAGACAGGACGGGGCTGGTGCTATGGCTCAATGGGCAAATCCTTCAATGTCAAGAGCCAGCATCCGGGCCCGGCGGCGTGGCCTAGCGGCTAAAGTCCTCGCCTTCAACGCCCCGGGATCCCATATGGGCGCCGGTTCTAATCCCGGCAGCTCCACTTCCCATCCAGCTCCCTGCTTGTGGCCTTGGGAAAGCAGTCGAGGACGGCCCAATGCATTGGGACCCTGCACCTGCGTGGGAGACCTGGAAGAGGTTCCAGGTTCCTGGCTTTGGATTGGCACAGCATCGGCCCGTTGCGGCTCACTTGGGGAGTGAACCATCGGATGGAAGATCTTCCTCTCTGTCTTTCCTCCTCTCTGTATATCTGACTTTGTAATAAAAATTAAATCTTTTTTAAAAAAAAAAGAGAGCCAGCATCCCAAATAGGTGCCAATTTGAGTCCCAGATGCTCCGTGTACAATCAGCTTTCTGCTTATGGCCTTGGCAGTGGAGAATGGCCCAAGTAATTGGGATCCTGCACCCTGGTGGTGGACTCAGAAGAGGTTTCTGGCTTCTGGCTTAAGATTGGCTCTGCCCCAGCCATTGTAGCCACTTTGGGAATAAGCCAGTAGATGGAGGATCTCCCTCTGTCTTTTCTCTCGGTAAATCTGCCTTTCAAATGAAAATAAATCTTCAAAATAGAAATTAAAAACTGTAAACAGCTTTGTATCTATGGACTAGATAAGCAGTGGCTTATTCATACTTCAAGGAAATCCTAAATAACAATGGAAAACAAAAAAGTAGATGCACATTTACTGAAATAAATTCTTTTCAAAAATAGTGTTGAATGAGAAATATTCCTAAAGGATATATACAGCATATTATCGTATATTGTTTTAAATGAAAATGTTTTATGAATAAGTGTGTATATATATATATCTATAAAAACACAGAAAAACATGCATATGCATGCACATGCATAAAACTCTAAGAGCATCATTACCTGGTGGGGTGGAAAGAAGGGGAAATGGATGAAAGTAGGACTAAACCAATATTTTACTTAAGTGAGATCTGAAGCAAATACGGTAAAATGTTGAAATGTTACTTTATGCACTAGTTTCTCTGCAAGTATGCTTTAAATTATTTTTAGTTATCTTAAAGATTGTAACAGTGTAAATGGTAAAGAGGCATTTTTCATTTCTGAGTTCAATTTGTTTTAATGCTTTTATAGACAACAAAATTACTGTCCAAAGAAAAGTGTATTTTCTAACTATCAATATAGGAAAAGTATGTCAAAATTGACTGACATTTAAAATATTTAAAATCAACTGTCACTTATATATAAGACAATATATCAACTTTCTTAAGTTAGGCATTAATTTCAGAGCAAATTTTCTAAAATGTTTGAAGATTAATAGTAAGAGTATCTCAGATCACTGGTTTATTCACTTGTATGTATATTAGTAAACCTGGAGTTTCTCCTGTGATTCCTAACAGCTTAAAAATATTATAAATCACCTAAAGCAAATATAAAAAATTCAAGTGCTACTATATGGCTATAAACACACATATATATTCCCTGCTTAAGCTTTATGATATGAACATCTTCTGCATAACACTTAATAAAATGTTCCAGACACTTAGGAACTGTGATTAAATATCAGCAGCAAGTCAAAGTGGCTCTAGAAACATCCTCCCCCACAATATATGACTTCTCCTTAATTCTGCCTTCAGCCTCTATCTATATTTTGGACAGTGACTACTACAGAGTCCCTATTTAAAAGGCATTACTTACACACTGATCTTGACACAATACATTAGATATAACTTTTTGTCATAGATCATGTCACAGAGGATCCACCATCAGATTGAAAAAACTTTGCTAATTCTTGCCATCATTTTCTACTGGCTAATTTGATTAAGTTTAATAAAAATAAATAAATAAGACTTAATTCTGGTGAAGCCTGTCACTATCAGGTACATTTCCCTACTATGAAGGAATCTCAAAAAAAAATTTTTCCTTATGATCAAAGGGACTAACTGAAATGCTCCTTGTGGACAACACTAAACATTCTGCTGATTCTCACTGCCTACATCACAAGTTATTTATCTAAAAACTGATTTATGCAATATTTTGTAACTATAGGCCTATTTTACTAGCTTCACCAAAAAAATCGTAGCTTCAACACAAAGATATATACATAAAATGTCATCAAGATGAAATTTACAGTTGTAGAACATGATCAACATAAAACGGACTTTTTTTTATTATACTTCTTTTAGAAATTTAGTATCATGTTCTGCCTTTTGGAGATTCATTCTTTTTATAAGTACAGATTCTGGTTTGCTAATCTGCCCGCAAAAATAATACATAGGCACCATTGAAAAACTAGATAAAAACAAGTGTGACATATGCCCCCTGTCATAAACTTCTAAATAAATCCTCGAGATGTGAACTTCCCATAGACACTTAGCCGACATGATTATGTACTAAAGTGTGAGTGGACAGACAGAGAGGTGACTCAGGCAGATGGAGGGACCTCCCTTTCTATTTCCCACTGCACCGCTATCCTCTGATTGGTGGATGTGAAACTTTGGTGTGTGTAAGCGCAATTTGGGGCCTATTCTTGACCTCATCCCCAGAAATTCTAATTTCTAAGAAGTAAAGCCAAGAAAATAGCATTTCTATTAAGTACCCCAGGTAATATTAACGCAGATGTTTGTCACTTTATGTAACAATGCTCTAAATATGCATAAAGTTTTCTTGAGGCCATAAACAAGATTTTGCACAAATCTAAGATTCTTGCCAGTTGAGGGAGAATGCGTGGTATTGGCAGATAGGCATCATAATTCTAACATGTGAAAGAGGAAATGCTATGTTTCTTGAGATAACAGCCACTGAAGGCAAAGGTGTTTTGGTAAATAATGCTTAACCTTTCCTGCTTCAGAGCTCAGAGAGAAACAGAAGTTACTTTTAACTATGTAGTGCTTTTAATAAACAATGGGTAGAAAAGTGGAGGTATTTTTAGTAAGCACATCAGATTTTCTAATATGGTGATAAACAGCAATTTAAACGCATGTTTCATTTTCACTTGTATTTACCTCCGCGTTTTTTGAGATTTTCAGTTTTCATTTTACTTCTGCTTCTAAATTCAGGCCCTTTAAAATCATCTTTGTCTTCATTCAGCACTGGCTCTGGTTGTACAATCACTGTACCTAGAATGATTTCATTTAAAAAACCATTACACATATTAAATGTGCAAATGAAGTACAAGACTTCAGATAAAGCCAACATTGCTTGCACATAATTCTGTCTCTTTCAAGCTTTCAATATAAGGACCTTACATGTGTAAATAAAACAAAATAGTAAAAGGGCCACTTGTCAACAAATTACTTCTTAGAATACAGTTCATAAAAACAGGAGGAAAAAATATTATGAACTGATTTTAACAGGAATGTATAAATCAAATAGAAAGCCTCAGCGCGGTTCTGGATTCTGATATCTATCAAAAAAGCTGTTAGGAATATGAACATCATGCTAATTCCACAAAGAGCTTATAAAATAAATGGACTAGAGAAAAAATATTTCAAAAGACATCTTATTCTTCTCATAATCCAAATCATAAACTCAAAAAAAAAAAACTTTAAGCGTTGTTTTATACTGCAAGCAGAGGGGAGAAGACAATGAAATTTGCTCTATTACTGCTATAGCTATCACGCAGCATTTCCAAACTAGTATTTCAAAGCTTCAGTACTTTGTAAAGTTCATTAAGAGTCTTACACTACATATAATTTTAAGTTGAAGTGCTCTATCAATAAATCATAGAATCAAAGTATTTATTCATATCTATGGAAATAGAACATCCTTTCTTAATTATGAACATGTGAACTAAGGAGAAAGATTGTATTTCATTAAAGTCTTGAGCAAATAAAACACACTAAAAAAAGTCAGGGTCCTCCACATTTACCTACTCTATTGGCTTAGTAAATGAACATTATTGGTAACAACTAAGTAAAATCAAGTACTTGTCAGGGGTTCTCTCTGAAACATGTGTCTGTTTTCAAACAAGTTATACTGTCAATTTAGTAAATGAATTTTTTTTATCTCTGGGGGAAAAAAGAGGAGAAGAGGACACAGAGGATTGAGATTTTTAGAGACTGGTAAATTTAATCCCCACCATAAAATGTGTTCTTCACAACAATCATTTCACATATATAATCTCAAATGAACTCCAGAACTTCACACAAGCTAGAAGTTTTAATTCTTCTGTAAATGGAGGCAAAGCAGCAGAGTGAAAAGCACACTCACTAGCTTTGAATTCAGGCAAACTTTAGGAGACAGCCTAATTAAAAGTTGAAAAAATTCCTCCAACTCTGAATTTGTTAATCTCTACAAACAGGAGCAATAATTGCCTTACAGCATTGTTTTGAAGATCAAATTCTATAAGCTTATTATCTATATATACTCGACCAAGTATTGCAATAATACTTGTAGTAGCAGTCATTGAAATTTCATCTTATGAAATGGGTCCCATTTAATTTCGACATGAGAATATACCTGAACTCAGATTAGTGGCATCATACTTAACCTCACATTCTTCCACAGCACCAAAAAAAAAAACAAAGGTTTCAATTTTCTAGTTCTTGTAAGTACTCCCAGTAACAATCTCTGAGAATGTAAAAATCTAATGTAAGTTATTGCAAATGGGACTCAGATTCCCATGCCCTTGGTCATGAAAACCATTACCAAAAAGTACTGTACATGACTTACAAAGCCAGCTTAAATGGTAGCACCAGCAATTTTTTTCTCTCTTCTTTTAATCAATCCCTTTCACATGTTTTCCCATTTCATTTGTTAAGCTCTAATTTACACTAGTTAGGAAAAGCATCATCACTCTACATCCCCAAACAGGTTAAACTTCCACAATTTAAAACTGGCACCAAAACAGATAAGGAAAAAGACTTAATGAATACTGTTGAACAATGAGCATGAGAATAATCTGAAAAATCAGCAAACACACCAGAATATATCATTTTACAAAGAAAAATATCCAAAATTTTGATTCTTTGAAACACTAAAAATAAACTCCCCTATTACCTTCATAACACTCAATAACTTCATTTTCATACTCGAACCAAAAACAGTTCAAAATCTTCATTTGGTTTTTACCCCTAAGCTAATTAATGAAGTCGCACAATTAGGAGTTTTGAAAGGCATGTGACAAGTTTTTTCAAAGAGATAATTAAATCATGAAAAAAGTGTGCTCTTTGAGAATGCACTTTGACTTTTACACTTTGAGAAACTAAAAATGCAGTAAGATTTAAACTATAGAGACTTTTAAAAATTATCAATGGGAGGCATAGTAATGCAGGTTAAGTGGCGTTTTCAGGTAACCCACATCCCATATTGGAGTGCAGTTTGACTGCAGTGCTGACTGCTCAGTTTCTGCTCCAGCTTCCTGTTAATGCATCCAAGGAGGCAGCAGATGATGGTTCAAGTGCTTCGGTACTTCCCACCCATGTGGGAGACCCAGCTGGAGTTCCATATTCCTGCTTTAGCCTTGACAGCCATGGCTGTTGTGGGAATTTGTACAGTGAACCCCCCCTCTTTCTCTCTCTGTGTCTACCTTTCAAGTAAATGATAATAAACATTGAAAAGTTTTCTGGAATGGCTAATATACTTTTGTAGAAAGAAAGTACATTAACATTTATTTACTCAAAATCTAATATATTAAATCTATTTCCATAGCCAAGTATATCTTGCAAACTAAATCCCAAAATCCAATGAAAGAAAATAGATTTTATTTTTCCAAAGGTGAGTAAATGTTCCATATTGTGAAGCTGAATAACATGTTGCTATCATAAAAAAATGTAACATATTTGAAAAAGTTGGTGCAAATGGAATTTAAAAAATATTTTGGTGCAAAAAAAAATTGAATCTCATGGATTTTTTTCATTGTGTATATTTACCATGAACTTTTAAAGACCCACATGTATACTTCACACCACCATCAGTATAATTCCAACTTTGGTTATTAATACACAGTGAATGGAAATAACTTCCAATTATGATATTTTAAAATACATTTTAACTTCCACTTCATATAAAAAATCAATACACATTACCTTTGGGCAAACTTTGCATAGTAATATCATTTTCTGAATTTTCATTAGAAGCATCTTCATTTACAGTTTCATCATCAGATTCTACATACTTTGTTACAATTGAAGGTTTCCTATGAAAGAATTAAGTCCACAAAATTATGGACATTTCCGAAATTGGAACCCAAAGGGCATAACATGTTTACACTGAGCGATGAACATTAGAATCACCTGGGGAAGTAAACCTCTCCTTAACATTATTCAGTAGGCCTCAAGTAGGATCAGAGCAAGAACATTCTGAAAAAACTACCTAGGGATCTGAAAGGGTGTCCTATTTAAGATCTGCTACTCTAGAAAATAAAGTATTGAAAGCATGCTCAATGTCCCTTAGGACATTCCCACTGATTAAAAACAATAGAAGTCCAATAGACTATGCTACAAACTTCAAATAACAACATGTTTCCTCCACCTGTATGTTAGGAATTATAATACACCTGGAAATAATTTTAGTCCTCACGTACAGTTTGGCAACTAAGCACAAAAAGCATTGTTTATCATTCTTTGATCTCCTTATAGCTTACTCACAATTGTAACGAATATGCTCTACCAACTAGAAAGCTTCTTATAGCCCTATAAGCCTTTCTGCTGTCTGAGGCAATAGTCACCATTTCTCACTTTTCTTTTTCTTTTAGGCATGTATATCAGCCAAGGAAATTTGTTACATAATCTATACATATTTCAGTAAGAACTAGCAGAGAAGAACTTAAAAGGCACCAAAAACAAATGATACGGAGTTGGATATGCTAACTGCCATCATTTGATCAGTATACTCTATATGAACTTATGATACCATAATGTATCCCATAAATACGTACAATTACTACATGGAAATAAAAATGTATAAAACCTTATGGAATTCGGGGGCTTGGCACCGTGGCCTAGTGGCTAAGGTCCTCGCCTTGATCCCATATGGCTGCTGGTTCTAATCCCAGCAGCTCCACTTCCTCTCTATCTCTCCTCCTCTCAGTACATCTAACTTTGTAATAAAAATAAAATAAATCTTTAAAAAAAAAAAAAAAAAAAAAAAAACCTTATGGAATTCACAAAAATTTTTAAAATTAACTATTTATTACAAGTTGCAATAATACAAAACAAATCCTTCTCCAAGATGTTCTTTCACATTCAAAGTTGAAATAATTAGTAATTAAAACCAAATCATATACAGAAAGATTTACAGCAGCATAGTGCTTATTTTAAAGTATGTGCCCTGGAACAATTTAGTTAGAACAGTAGCAAACGAAGTAAATTCAAATAACAGATGTATCCTTTTACAAACTACAAAATAAAACAATCCAGAAAAGACAGCATTTTTTCTCTTCAACATGAACCAACCTCTTTGATCGTGACAATCCTGAAGATCTGGATTTTTCTGACGTGCTAGTGCCCTAAATGTGAGAAACAAATATAAAGGTGAGCAAACTCTCAGTGTTACAACCTTACAGTTCTTCATTTCTATTTCAGTAACTATTCTGCTATTGCAAAAATCTTTTATATAACATTTATATGCATTAAATATTTTTTCTAAAAAGAACTATCAAATGCTGTTGAGTTTCTTTGACTTTAAGATCACATTTACATTTTAACATATTTGCTGTTTGCCTGCTAAGATAACAGATGACAAACTACTATACCATGATTGTGGCCCCAGTCAACAGAGATAAAGCAAACCAGTAAAAGTAATTCAATATAGAGGTAAAGAATTTTAAGGATCTAAAATTATGTCAATCTTCTCACACAGTAACTTCTACAGCTTGCTTTCCGAAACTAAATTTACTTCATTCTGACAACACAATCAATAAATTGACATTGGGTTCAATTTTTTTATACTAGGTGGAAGAACCCCAAAATTACAGCATACACCTACGTGTCAGGTATAGGATATAAGTATGAAATATTGTTATCATGCTTCAGAGACTCTGAATAGATCATGTTGAGAAATCTCAGAAACTGGCTGGATAGTTGAGCTGGATAGATGGAACTAAGCTTTAACACCCATTGACATGTACGAGAGCTGAATGGGATGTGGGACAGACTGGACTAGTCTGCTACACATACTGGCAAACAAGAGTAGGGGCGGGCCTGGTGGGGGTTATTGTGGGTCGCTCTGACTAGGCTGCAGCTCCCACTGGTTTATGTGAGGGCCAAGTATGTGCTGGGCAGAATCAGGCTGGACTGCAACACCCACTGGTTCCAGTGGAAGTCGGGGCTGAAAACAAAACCAACCCAGCAATTGCAACCACCAGCTAATTGGGGCGATGGACTGTGCCGGGCCCTGTGCTTGCTACTACACACAACAATCTGGTCTGGGAATACCTCAAAGTTTCTTTTGGGGATCTCCCCAATCGAAATGGCGGACTCAGAACCGTAACCAAGAAAAGATGGAAGATGGAACAGGACAATCCACCACCTCAGCTATATGTTGGCAGCGAAATACTGGACAAATGGAGACTCTATGATGGACTCTGTCAATCAGTGGATTCTTCAACAACCTCATCGTGCCTGGAGTGGCGAGATTGGCAGCGATTCATAACTGGTAAACTATCAAAACCACTTGAGCAAGGATCTCAGAGCATGCCCCACATCCGGGACCTGGGATGGGTGGGAGGCTGAGTGGGGCTTCTCCCTCAATATCCCCCTTTACCTCAGATACATGAAGGAAACAATAGGGAAATAATAGTCTTACCCACTTTCCTATAGCCCTTGTACCTTTTTACCCTAATTAACAATGTAAAGATTGTCAAAAATACAATTAAAAAATAAATTTTCACAAATACAAAAAAAAAGCAAGATCTCAGAAACATGGAATCATGCCCATATCTTTTACCTCACACAACACTATGCAACACAGTACTAATTAAATACCTCTCTGTTAGCATGTCTTTTTGGTCATCCACTTTTAGGTAAACTGAAATAAACCATAGCAATAGCAAAACAATGAATACCTTCTTAAACTGAACAACCACCAAACAGAAGTAACATTATACAAATTGGTTATATAAGAAACCATAAACGTGCACATATTAACTAGAAGCAATTTACAAAATATACTAAAGTTAGTTGCTAGTAATTAACAAGTATCTTTGAACTGCTTCAAACTGTCTTACCTCTTCCCTGCTATTTTCCATCATATCAGAATTATTTCCAGAACCACTGGTTTTATCTAAAAAGGAAATATAGGAGCATTATGTGTTTCTTTCATGCATTATGAAACAAAAGGCCAATACCTACATGCCCAGAACCCACTTTCAGGCTATTAGTGACGGCACTATGGGTAATACATTATTCACAATAAAATATGACTAAGCAGCAGTCTAATATTAGTCTTATTTAACACACTGAAACTTTTATAAAGCAAAAAATTTTGAAACAGTATTTTGTATTGCAATTTTCTAAGACATTTCACAAAAAAATTAAATTCTAGCTTATATAAAAACTTAAAGCTACTAAATTCTATTTCATCTTATCATAAAACACTGGGAAATTAGAACAAATGAAACCTAAAGCAAGCAAAAGGAAGCAAATCATGGTATCACAGTCTTATTTATATGTGGAAGCTAAAAAACAGTGGTCCAGAGAATTCAAATGAAATAGTGTACTAACCTTAAGCTGATGGGGAAAGGTTGATTATGAGATATTAATACCTAGTAAGTGTAAAAAGTTTTTGGGTCCCACTACACAGTAGAGTAACTATAAAAAATTCTAGTGTAATACAAGTTTTCCTCTATTTTAAAAAATATAAGATGGGATGTTGGATGATAGGGTTAATTGTCAGGGTACCTGTGCTCCTGGAAGTCTGGAATCTCCAAAGAGACACCTGTACCCTGTTAGCAGAAAAAAGCTCCTGCTTCCTGAAACACCAGGAGGCAGACAGGAGATAGGGAGAATCTTGGAGTTTTGAGATTTACAGGAAAGACAGCTAGCTGCCTTCAAGGCATGCTGTTTTACTACTGTCTGCATTGAAGTGATAGGATCAGGATCCCAAGCCTATGCATTGTAAATTTCTATTGCCTGCGGGGAGGGGTTGGGGGAATCCCAGAGCCTGTGAAACTGTGTCACATAATGCAACCTAATTAATAGAAAAAAAATTTCTATTGCCTGCTTCCTGCTTTGTGTCACAATAAGCCCCAATCTATATTAGCCCACTGTCAGGTAGCTTTTGATTTTCCCATAGATACTTGCTATAGAAACCCCATATTTATTTCTTTCGGCACGCTTCCTGCTCATGGCAAGAGGTTGCCCCCACACTGAAAAGCAGTATCATTTCACTCGCCATGGACATAAAATTAAAATCATTGTACTCACTCGATTTCACTGAACCCCAACAACTGGCACCCAACACGTGGGGCTCCACAAAAGACAGTGAAACCAAAAGGAAACTGGAACACTCAAGGTAAGCACTTTAGACATCTCATTTAAGGAGAAAAATTCTAGTTTAAAGGCAGTGAAACTGAAAGGAAATAGAAATGTTCAAGGTAAGCAAACTTTCACATTTGCTTTAAGATGGGAAAATCTAGTCCAGTCCGTATAGGAACAGAATGCTCAACTTTTCCAGGATTTGCTACATGGAACTCGAATTCAGGCAAAAGACTCACCATGATGCTTTGTTTTCTTTAATTACTAAGCATTGTTATTGGTATAAATCTACTGGTAAAGGTATCTTAAGTTATAATGTATGGAAAAAGGTATTAAGAGCTCTCAAAAGAGCACAGCAGCAAAGAAAAAAATTCCTGTGAAAGCATGAACTTTCGGGCCCGACACGATAGCCTAGCGACTAAAGTCCTCACCTTGAACGTGCCAGGATCCCATATGGGCACTGGTTCTAATCCTGTTACCCCTGCTTCCCATCCAGCTCCCTGTTTGTGGCCTGGGAAAGCAGTCCAGAAAGGCCCAAGACATTAGGACCCTGCACCAGTGTGGGAGACCCAGAAGAATCTCCAGCCGTTGTGGCTGCTTTGGGAGTGAATCATTGGATGGAAGATCTTCCTGTCTCTCCTCCTACCAGCCTTACCAATTAAAATAAAATAAATCTTTAAAAGTATGGACTTTATGGTCACTCATTTCATCAGCCTTAGAGCCAGTGCAGTCAGACTCAGAGGCTCCCCAAGAGGTATTGTCAGAAATGGAGCCTTCTCTAAAAAAGGGAAAGTTTTGCATGCTTTCAAGAATTCTAGGGCAAATTGAAGCCTAACAATAATGGAATATGAGCAAAGAAGCAGTAAAAGGTGAATGTTTGCAATTTTGTTAATGTGCAATGCATGTCTCTTAGGAATATTTTATATTGCTGAGGAAGCTGGAATACAGGTCTTCAGTTTAACGCATGGATTTCATGGGAATGAGCATTTTTTGCCTCTCAAGGCTTTAATTCAGACTAGAATTATTATGGTGATTTTTCATCTGATAATTTCTAGTGGACAATGCCATCACCAAGTTTGATTATTTAAAACTCCTTAAGAAATCCTAGATTTGTCTGGCATTTTACTTGCATCCTAACAACATCTTGGAGGCCCCAGTCAGAGGGCAGTGACCATCCTGAGCTCCAGAAGCTGGCTTGGTGTCTGTCCACTGCTCCGTCTGAGCCTCTGAACAAGCTCAGCTTTGACACTTGCACTCCATGGTCAGACCATGGAACCTGCACTTCTCTTCTTGGTTGGGGTTCTGAGTACAGCAGTTCGATTGCGGGGGATCCCCAAGGAAACCTCGTCTGAAGTGATCGCAGACCTGATTCTCGTGTGTGCTTGCCAGTACAGGGTCCAGCCCAATCCGTTGCCTCAATCAGCTTAAGCACATGCTGGTGGTTGTAACTGCTTGGTCAGTTCTGTTTCCAGCCCTGTCTTCCACACAAACCAGTGGGAGTTACAGTCCAGCCTGATTGTGCCCAACACACACTTGGCTCTTTTTTCATTTTTATTTATTTATTTTCAATAGTTTTAAATTCTTGAGGGATACAGCATCACTCAGAATCTGCCCAATGGCATTCGCAGGCAGGTTACTTCGGAACTTGGCACAAACCATGCCACCGTTTCCGTAAGCACGAGTTACCTTTCCCCAGATGACTCTGGTTTTGTTAGGTTTACCGCCAGGAGTCACTGTGTTCTTTGCTTTGTACACGTGGGCATACCTCTTGCCCAAGTAGAATTCAGTTTCATCCCAGGCATAAACACCTTCAATTTTCAGCAGTGCCGTGTGCTCCTTTTGGTTCCGGAGACCTTGCTTGTACCCAGCAAAAATGGCCTTGCACCACAGCCTTCCAGACATCGTTGCCTTCTAGAAGTCCTGTTCCCAGCATGCCTTCACAAGCTCCAAGATGGCGGAAAGCGCACACAGTTGGCTCTTACACAAACCAGTGAAAGCTGCAACCTAGTCAGAACAACCCGCAATAACCACCACCAGGCCCGCTCCTGCCCTGGTTCCCGTGCTTGCCAGTAAGTACGGCAGACTGGTCCATTCTGTCCCACATCCCATTCAGCTCTCATATGTGTCAATGAGCACTGAAGCCTAGTTCAACCCAATCAGACCCCCTGTTCAGCCCACACATGTGCTGGTGGGTGCCACTCTGTCAGCATATCCTGGTGCACATGGAGAATATGGCAGTCCATCGGGACTGGCAGGGGACACTTGGTACCACAACACAGGATGGAGGACAGAATAAATCCATCAACTACCCAGCCATGTGTTGACAGTGAAAATCTGGGCAAAAGGAGACCCTAAGGTAGACTATATCAGCCAAAGGATTCTGGAGAGATTTCATCATGCTTGGAATGGCAAAAATGGCAGCAATTCAAAACTGAATTATCAAAAACACTTGAGCAGGACCCTCACAGCATGCCCCATATCAGGAACCTGGGATGGGAGGCTGGGTAGGGCTTCTCCCTTTATCTCCCCCTTTGCCCCAGATACAGAAAAAAAAAAAATAATGTGGGAACAATAGCCTTACCCACTTTCCTGCAGCCCCTGACCCTCTGTGCCCTAATCAACTATGTAAAGATAACCAAAATAAAATAATCACACACGCCAAAAAAAAAAAAGAACCTGGCTTGGTAATCTGGGGAGGCCACCATGATGATTGACAACAGCCCTAGCAACCAAGCCAGGAAGCCTGGCTTGCAGGATTTGCACTGACCTTTACTCAAAGGTTAGGGTCTAATTAGTTTCTATTCTGAGTATTCACATAGGACTCAAGAAGGCTGGATGCTCTTGAGTCAGGGTCCATGATGGCCCATCAGGTTTCCGGATTGTGTGTAGTGGCCTCTTCTCTGGATTGTGTGTGGTTGTCATTTGTCTGTCTTGATGTCTTTGTTAAAACTGACTACACATGTGGCATGCAGATAAAACTGCTAATCAGAACTCTATAGCGACAGTTCCCCAGGATGAATATATATTTTGCATAAAAAGAGATGTCATTTTCAGTAACACTGTTTGGCTTAAATGCCTCTTGAGATTGAGCAAGGAATGATCTCACAATATATTTTAGGTTTATGACACTCTTTCAGCTATAGTTACTTTATGAAAATCTCAAAATTGTTACTATGCATTACTGTCTGTTTGTTGGTAAGGAAATGCTATACTTTTGTTTACTATAAACTAACTCTTCAAGTTTTCTGTAACAAAAAAAAATATTTAAAGGGGTAAATGTGCTTGTTTGTATGATCCATAAGTCATCTGGGCAAAAGTAAAACACTATTTGGGTTTGTGGAGCAACAGGTGGCTCTTCCTGTTTTACAGTCCCAGCCACAATTGTTTGAGATCTGATTGTTTAAAACCTTTCCTGTAATTGATGTATTTGAGTATCAACATTTTAATACAGAAACTTTCAAAAAACTCACAAAGGCTACAGCTTCATATGGAATGCATTCCGCTTTTACCAGAAGATTAATAGAACAATTGGCTACTCGATTCCGCAGGATTCTATATGACTGGGCCATTTAGCCGAAACAGTTTTAGAAGGAAATTTGTTTTTACAATTTAGAAGCTGGTGGCAGGATGAGGCTCAGCAACAAGAAAGGAGAAATCATTCGCCAATCCGCGCATTGATATTTCCACCGCACAGCTTGTAGGGCAGGGAGAATTCTTGGGAATCCAGATTCAACTAACACTAGCCCTTCCACTGGTATTCCTTATAATTCTCAAGGTCAAGCTACTGTTGAATGTTTCCATGCTACATTAAAAACCCTCCTTTTAAAATAAAATAGGGGGGAAGAGTGGGATTCAAACACTTATATACAAATTAATGAAAAGCATTATTCACTTTATTTTTTTTTAAATCGATATGAAGATGGAAGTACAAAAATAGACAAACATTGGCACACTCCATCTTCACAGACAGAACTACCAGGAAGTAAAGAATGGAAAAGGGGACTGTAAAGTTTTGGGGGAGAGGTTTTGCTCTTATCATTACAGACAATGGAGAATGCTGACTCCCCACTAGATGGCTCCACTGGAGATGGGAAAAGGAAACATTTAATTTTCAAGATAATGGAGTCACCTGTTACTGGAATGCGACCTTTGTCCTTATCTGTTCCTGTGACTTCCACAGCTAAGCAACTAAAACGACTAAAATAAGTAGGTCCCAACCAAGCGAAAGATAACAGGACATTCTGAAACACTTTTCTTAGGGATGCTAGCTATTACCATAACATCCTCCCAGGCAAGTAATTTTACTTATTGGACTTCTATTCCTAACCCATCTCTCAACAGGTCAGTAACCGGGGTGGATGCCACAGTTCCAGTGTACACTAATGAAACTATTTGGTGACCAGGTCCTTATGATCTTAGGGGATCTCTTAAACTTGAAGGAAATGGGATGATATTAAATGACACTTATCAGACAGGTTCTGATGGTTTACCCATCAGCATAGGATATAGGAACACTGTTTACATGCGTATTCACAATCAGGCTGATGGCTCTTAAAGATCAAAAAATAGCTCAATTGTTTCTATCAATGGTACTGGCTTTTATTCATATTTTTAACCAGACTCACCCAAGACCAATATGTAAGCCTCCAGTAAAGCCTAAGTCATTTCACTGGATATATTGGGGATCTTGGGCAGAGCATGAACTCCACTCTCTAAATAATATTTCCTACGGAAATGTCATTTACTATAGCCTTATGGGAAGTGCACGGAGTCACAATGCTCAACAACAACTATATTGGGAGGCCCATAATGATTCCCTTCAAAAGAGAGTAAACACCCCAAATTGTATCATCTGGCCTATAAGAGGCTGGTCTCTTCCAGCTCCTGAATTACCTCAGCATTCGAAACAAATTAATCTGTGGAAATTAGTAATGGCACTCAAACCACTTGAGATTTGGCAAAGTCAGGTTGCTAACCAAAGTAGTTTCTTTTCATTTACCAACCAAGAAAAATCAAAGAATCCCCATATAGGCTTGTGTTCATCTACCTTTTGTTCTGGCACCGTCAGGTGGAATCGATCATGAGGTTTCGTTTCCTGTACTAGGTGTTCTTTCTACACTTGCTTAAATTCTAGCATTAATATTAATTTTTACACCCAGCCTATACATGTTTTAAGAGCCTGTGTAGGTATTTAGCTGCCAGTCCGATCCTCCTTGGCAGAAAACTCAAATACCGCCCTCCTTCACATGATTCTTCATGAAGTAAAGAGATTTAAGAGATTTAAGAGATGTACAGGACTATTAATTACAACTATCCTTGATATTACATCAGTCAGTACAAACAGCTCACTTTATCCAGCAATGGCACCAACATTCAGAAGCTTTGTGGAAATCACAACGAAAAACTGAAGGAAAATTGTATGCAGAAGTTACGAATGTGCGATCAACCATAGTGCTCTTAGGAGATCAACTACAATCTGTTAATCAAAGACTTTCATTAAAATGTGACTAGAATTATACTTGCTTCTGTGTTACCGCTATTCCTCAGAATCAATCTTTGTTCCCTTGGGATAATGTAAAACATGTTGCGCCACAGAAATCTTTCTGGTAAACTGCTTGAATTAGAACGAGAAATTAGATCTACATTTTCAGGGAATTTACATGAGGTTTCAGGGTTAAGTCTTTTACCTGATTTTACTGAACAATTGTCCCCTATTAGTTTTTACCTATGGCTACTATATGAAAAATTGGCATTATTTTGATTATATTAACATTATGTCTGTTTACTGCAAAAGCAGATCCAACGATACCAAGCAATAATGCAACACCATTATAGCATCAATATGTTCATGCCTCACAATTCTTGAAGGGAAAAATGATGATAGGGTTAATTGTCAAGGTACCTGTACTCTTGGAAGTCTGGAATCTCCAAAGAAACACCTGTACCCTGTTAGCAGAAAAAAGCTCCTGCTTCCTGAAACACCAGGAGGCAGACAGGAGATAGGGAGAATCTTGGAGTTTTGAGATTTACAGGAAAGACAGCTAGCTGCCTTCAAGGCATGCTGTTTTACTACTGTCTGCATTGAAGTGATAGGATCAGGATCTCAAGCCTATGCACTGTAAATTTCTATTGCCTGCGGGGAGGGGTTGGGGGAATCCCAGAGCCTGTGAAACTGTGTCACATAATGCAACCTAATTAATAGAAAAAAAATTTCTATTGCCTGCTTCCTGCTTTGTGTCACAATAAGCCCCAATCTATATTTGCCCACTGTCAGGTAGCTTTTGATTTTTCCATAGATACTTAATATAGAAGCCCCAGGAAGCAGCTTCGTGTTCATGGCAAGAGGTTGACCCTGCGCTGGAAAGTAGTGTCATTTCATTCGCCATGGACCTATAAAACAGTCAGCAGAAGTGACCCATATAGATCCAAACTGGTACAATCGGAGTATCCAAATAAAGAGTAGGAAAAAAATACATGGAAAAATACACCTATTAGTACATAACAATGTAAATAATATGGAGGGAAGAATATAAACCCTCATAGTAATGCATCATCAAATAAACAAAAAAGATGGGTTAAAACCATCATTTTAATCATCAGAATAAATTACTTGGATAAAAATGAGCAGAAGGATAGTGAAATTCATAGAATTCATAGAATTTCTAGGAATTGTCTAGAAGATTTCACAATCTTAATTTTCAAACAGTAAATGTGATGAAGTAACAACGAGCTTTTCAAAAGTTTTATCAAGGACCTGGTATAGTAGTCTAGTGAGTTAAGTCCTCACCTTGCACACACCAGGATCCCATATGGGCACCAGTTCATGTCCCAGTAGCCCTACTTCCCATCAAGCTCCCTGCTTGTGGCCTGGGAAAGCAGTTGAGGACGGCCCAAAGCCTTGGGACCCTACACTCACACGGGAGACCGAGAAGACACTTCTGTCTCCTGGCTTTTGGTCGGCTCAGCCCCGGCCATTGCGGCCACTTGGGAAGTGAATCAACAGATGAAAGATCTTTCTGTCTCTCCTCCTCTCAATATAACCTAACTTTCCAATAAAAACTAAAAATAACTCTTCTTTAAAATGTTTATCTAGAATGTATATTATGAAAACCGGCATGTACTTTAAAAAACACACACCTAGAGGGAATCTCAACTGTACTTGATCAGTGGATATGCAACAAGGTGGAATATTCCACATGGGGGGAGGGCGGGGGGAGGCGTGGGGTGATTCCCAGTTCCAACGAAACTGTATCACATAATACAATGTAATCAATGAATAAAGAAAAAAACACACACCAGGTTCTGGGTCTTGGGGTTGGGGGTGGCTTGCAGCTCCCCACAGTGTGGCGGCTGTGGAGGGGGTGCCCTTGCCAGGCCGGATCCAAGGCTGGGGACTCAGGCCAAAGCCACTGCTGAAAGACAGTGAATGAGTCCTTGGCTTTGGGCGGCCAGTGCACCAAATAGTGCCAGGCTCTGCCTGCTGGCCTCCCAGTGGCAAGCACTGGGGTTTTCAGGATATGAAATTGCTGCTTAGGGATGAATTCTGGGTGATTCCCAGCAACCGTGTCATGAAACTTTTAGGCAAGCGCAAGGACTGAGATGTGATGGTTTGGAGGGGAGTGTCCATAAGATCTATCTGGGCCAGACTGATTCACCAGGAAAATTAGGAATCCTGAGATGGGCAGTTAGCATAGAGCATCACTGATTGCCACACACCAGTCCACACCAAAGCAATGGATGGGGCCATGTCTGGCAGGGCTTGCTACCATTACTTGACTGGGGGGTGGAATAGTGGACTGGTCACATTTGGCAGAGTCAAGACACTAATCAGCATGCGAGAGAACTTGGTCTGGGGCTATATTTGGTGGGGGAAGTATAGGCCCAACCCTGCGGAAATGCAAGTCCCACAAGTTAGCTCATGAGCTGGGGTGGCAATGGGCTGAGCTAGGTGTGACCATGGTACCTGTCATCACTTACAGGTAAAAGAACCAGCGGCAATCTGGGCAGTTCAAGGCAGCACCACCTGAAGGTGCATCCTAAAATAGGATGTTGGGGGGTGAGGGCGAGCTGCAACTGGAAGGGGGCACACTAGGCAGGGCCAAGCAAACTTCAACTCACAAAAAAGAAAAGAAATCAGGATGGAGCACATGTCATTCTGACCTAGGCTCTTACCCCAACTGGTCTTCATGAAGCATGGATACTACTGTATAGCATTGAAGGCAAAGGCTGAGACAGGAGAGGGGCTAAGCCAACTGGGTCACAGCAACCACTGGCATGCGCGCAATCTAGGGGTGGCAATAGACCCGGTTGGGGAGCTGTGAGAGTACACCCTTGCTGGGTTGGGATTCCCATGGGAGGGTGTGGGGGCTGGAGTGGGGGCTGCGTTCTGGTCTGGATATGGCTGCAATCTCCCTTGGCACAAGTGTGGACTGGGGCTTGGCGCACCATACTGGAGAACCTGGGTAGATGTAGGATGGACTAGGCTGGGTCTCTGCCCCTACTGAGCCATGCGTGAGCAGTGTCTGGGTATGGACAAGCCTTGGCTGGGGTGAAACAGTGATGAGGGCTGGCCCATGGAACCACCACTATGTGCAAGATCTGGCATAGGGAGAGGTTCTGATGGAAGAGCTTAGGGAACTCCTGTGTTGGAACACAGCCCCTACAGGGGAGCACAAGAACCACGATAAGGAGCAACCCAGACCAGGCCAGAGGAAGATACCCAAAAGCATACATATGGCGTAAGTGGGGGGCAGACCAGGCTGAATCCATTCACCTCAAGCACTGGCGAATCTGAGCGCCAGCACAGAGTGTGGGTCAGGCGAGTTTCGGTCGCAACACATACCAGTGCACATTAAGGAATGCCAAGGTGAGGTGAGCCATACCAGATGTGGTTGCAGCGTCCAAACAGCACACATGAGCACCGGGGGGGTCGGGGAGAGGAGGCAAAGCCAGCAGGGATGTGGAGGGCTCCCCTGCTGGACAACCACTCCCACTGGAGAGTATGAGTTGGGATGTGGGCAGACCAGATCAGGCAGGGCTACAACACCTGTATGCCTCATGTGAGCTAGATTGGGGAAGGGCCAGATTGGGCTGACTGTTTCGACTGGTGCAAGTAAAAATTAGAGTGAGTGAGGGTTGGTTGGGCTTTGCCATATCATCAGATGGCAGAGGCTGGCAGTGGGGGCCAACTCTGTTAAGTTAAATGCCAGAACCACCTGGACAGTGCATAATCCAGGAGTCGGAGTAGCCTAGTAGGGAGATAATGGGCACCTCCCTCTTGGGTTACCACTCCCACTGGAGAGCATGAAAACCAGAACAGCGGCAGGGGTGGCTAGACAGAAAGGTACCCACCAGCATGTGTGTGGGATGGATAGTAGGGCTGGTTGGGTTGATAGGCTTCAATGCCCACTGACATGTACGAGCGCTAAATGAGATGTGGGACAGACTGAATAAGCCTGCGGTACATACTGGCATGCATGGAACCAGGTTAGGGAGCAGGCCTGGCAGGGGTTATGGGGAGTCATCCCAACTAGGCTGCAGCTGCTACTGGTTTGCGTGAGGACCGAGTATGAAGTGGGAAGGATGACAGGACTGGAAACAGAATTGCAACGACCAGCAGGTACATAAGCTGACTGGGGAAATGGACTGGAAAATTCACACAAGAATCAGGTTTGAGATCATCTCAGATGAAGTTTCTTTGGAGATCCCACCAACTGAACTGCTGATCTCAGAAGTCGAACCATGAAGACACTATATTAGCCAGTGGATTCTGAATAGATTTCATCGCGACTAGAACAGTGAGATTGGCAGCAAGTCAGACCCGTTGAACTATCAAAACTACTTCAGTAGGACCCTCTGAGCGTGCCTCACATTGGGGACCTGAGATGGATGGGAGGCTGGCTGGGGCTTTTCCCTTTGTTTCTCCACTGACCCCAGATACAGGGGGAAAATGATATTAGTGTGGAAACAATAGTATTACCCACCTGCCTGTAGCCCTTGACCATTTGTACCCTAATCAATTAAGTAAGATCATTTTAAAAAATAAATTAATTGGGCCCGGCAGCGTGGCCTAGCAGCTAAAGTCCTCACCTTGAAAGCCCCGGGATCCCATACAGGCGCTGGTTCTAATCCCGGCAGCTCCACTTCCCATCCAGCTCCCTGCTTGTGGTCTGGGAAAGCAGTCAAGGACGGCCCAATACTTTGGGACTCTGCACCCACATGGGAGACCTGGAAGAGGTTCCTGGTTCCCGGCTTCGGATTGGCGCAGCACCGGCTGTTGCAGTCACTTGGGGAGTGAATCAATGGACGGAAGATCTTCCTCTGTCTCTCCTCCTCCTCTCTCTATATCTGACTTTGTAATAAAATAATTTTTATAATTAATTAATTAATTAAAAATCACACGCCAAAAAATGTAACTTTAGTCCTATTTTACATGAGTTTTTTTGAAGTATCTGAACATCACTCCCACAACTATGCTATTTGGATTGGCCCATCTGGTCTTAAAAATGAGAATTTATCAGGTGGCAAGGGAAAGAAGACCTAATCTAATCATGTCAGGTTTTTTTTTTTTAAAGATTTATTCATTTTATTACAGCCAGATATACACAGAGGAGGAGAGACAGAGAGGAAGATCTTCCGTCCAATGATTCACTCCCCAAGTGAGCCGCAATGGCCGGTGCTGCGTCAATCCGAAGCCAGGAACCTGGAACCTCCTCCACGTCTCCCATGCGGGTACAGGGTCCCAATGCATTGGGCCGTCCTCGACTGCTTTCCCAGGTCACAAGCAGGGAGCTGGATGGGAAGTGGAGCTGCCGGGATTAGAACCGGCGCCCATATGGGACCCCGGGGTGTTCAAGGCTAGGACTTTAGCCGCTAGGCCATGCCGCCGGGCCCCATGTGAGGTTTTTTTTTTTAAAGGCAGAGATATAGCTCCCCATCAGAAGGCAGCAGGAAACATGAAACAAAAGGACAAGTCAAAGACTCAAAACACGACAAAGATTCCAAGTACTGCTGCTGGCTCTGAAGATGTAGGGGGCTATGCAAGAAGAAATGTGGACAGCTGAAAGGAACTAACAGAAAAGACTATGGAAAATGTTGATTGAAAATTGTGGCCCCAGTTGTAGGCAACTGCCTAGGTTTCCTTGTATCCAGGCGAGTGTTAGACTGCTGGGAAAAAAGCAGCTGCACCAGTGGGTTCATGGGAG
The DNA here is from genome assembly GCF_030435755.1 of Ochotona princeps. Classification (NCBI taxonomy): domain Eukaryota; kingdom Metazoa; phylum Chordata; class Mammalia; order Lagomorpha; family Ochotonidae; genus Ochotona; species Ochotona princeps. The sequence continues at coordinate 45,912,945 of NC_080865.1, forward strand.
ATATGAGGCCAGGGCATACTGACCAGGCAGCTGCATCCACCAGTATGTGCATTGACTGGTGCAGGTGACAGACTGCACCTAACCCACTGGCTGGCATACATAAAATTCTGAAGTCACCCCAAAAAGACCTTGGAAACATTTTCTCATCCCTGGAGAAACAAAACCAGCAACTTCTCAGAACTATCAAGACCACTCGGTTGGCACACTCAGGGCACTCTTGCACACACTGAGGTCTCTAAGGCCTCAGTCTTCAAAAAACCATTGCCCATCCCCAAGTGCTGACGTGCTTTGACAGAAAGGAGCAGCACCTTTGCTCCCCTTCCCTGCACACACAGAAAAAAAAAAAAAACCTGAAGTATTTGTCCCACCCACCTGCCTCCATACTTATACTCCCCTTCATGTAAACAGTATTAAAAATAAAATCTAAAAAAAAAAAAACAAGAAAAAGAAAAACAAGGGACTCAGATTTACAATCTGAAAAGATCTAGAAATGAATTTTTTTCAGAGCCTCCAGATGGGAACACATTCCTACTGACCAATACACTTTAGCCGACAGTTAACCTGACTGGAGCCTAGCAATGTTCCCCAGACTCCTGAGCTACAGAATTATCATATAATAAATTTGACTTAAGTTCCAAGTTTATGCAACAGAAAACACAGTATCTAAAAAAAAAAGATTTATCTGAAAGGCAGAGTTACACAGAAAGAAGAGACAGAAATCTTCATCTGGTGGTTCACTGCCCAAATGCCTGAATGGCTGGAGTTGAGCTGGTGCAAAACCAAGGGCTAGGAGCTTCTTCTGGGCCTCCCACATAGGTGAAGTGGGCCAAGGACTGAAACCTTCCTTGGGGGCTGTCCCAAGCCATTAGAGACAAGTGAGATATGAAGTGGAACATCCAGGGCTAAAACAGGCAACATACATGATGCAAGCACCACATAACTTGCTACACCATGACAGCAGCCACCGCACAGTAACTTTCTTTTGTAACATTTTATTATTATTATCATTTTATACTACAGTTCCACAGCATCCTGGTATTTCCCTGATCCCCGCCCCAATCCTCTCCCCGCCCCAGAACCTAGTTGCTAAACTATAGTTCTTCATACACAGTCATATGTCCATCACTGTGGGCATGGACAATGGCAGAGTCCAGAATCCTATTATCAAAATATAATAAATAGTTTCGTTTTAAGTCCATCTTTGGAAGTAGAAATGCATACTACATTGTGTCATCACATCTGGATGTTAGTCCCATTTCACAGCTACCATACATCCCCTCAAATGAAAAGTCATAATACAAAATCAACAATAGAAAGAAAAATAGAAATTTACAAAACCGTGAAGTTAAATAACATGTTACTAGATATGACAGTGTCCATTATACAGCTACTATACATCCCCTTAAATGAAAAGCCACAAAACAAAATCAACATCCAGGAGAAAAAAGAAATTAACACCACCATACAGTTAAATAACATGCTACTAAATGACTAACGTGTAGCTGAAGAAATGAAAATTAAGAACCTTCTTGAAGAAAATGATGCTACTGTATGATCTAGGAGTCACTGAATGATTTAATCAGAAGAAAGTGTTTTGAAGAGATGAAACTAACCGAAAAGATCAAAATACATGTGATATAGTTTCCACTGGTTTTTGTTGAAACGTGTCTCTTCTAGACAATAAGTAGATGGGTTTTGTTTTTTAACTTCTGATGATAAAAATGCCAAAGTAATCTCAAAATGCTCCCCATTTAATTTTTTGCTAGTTACCAAAAAATAGTTCATACTGAATTAACCAATAAAAAAACAAACCAATAAACAAATCATATAATGTGATAGAATACACTAAGAAAAACCTAATACTTCATGCTGTAATCCTGCCAAAAATATATATCATGAATCTCATAACTAAATCACCAACACTAAAGCTCATTCAACAAAATCATAGATCTAAACATTCCAAAACCTCCATCATAATAAAAGGCAAATTATTGAAGAGGGTCCAGTGTTGTGGTAGGTAATGCCACAAAATTTTCTATTTTTCTTCCTGTTGATTTTATTTTATGGCTTTCCATTTAAGGGGATGTATAGTAACTGTGTAACAGACTATCATATCCAGATGTAAAGACACAATGCAGTATGCATCCCTACTTCCAAATCAAATAAGAACTTCCAATGAAAATATAAAAAATATCTTGACAATAGGATGTTGGACTCTGCTATTGTCCATACCTATGTCAGGATATACATAAATAGCAGAATGATGGATTTACAACTATTTATGAAGGACTGTATTACTGTAATAATGTAGTAGAAATCAGTGAGAGGAGAGAACTTGGGAAGAGGGGTAGGGAAAATTGTGAAGCCTATGGGACAGTATCAAAAAAAATTTTTTTTAATTTAAAAACTTTTTAAAAACGTAATGCCGGGCCCGACGCAGTGGCCTAGTGGCTGAAGTCCTCACCTTGAGCATGCCAGGATTCCATATGCGTCCTGGTTCTAATCCTGGCAGCTCCACTTCCCATCCAGCTCCCTGCTTGTGGCCTGGGAAAGCAGCCGAGGACGGCCCAGTGCTTTGGGATCCTGCACCCGCATGGGAGACTGGAAGAGGTTCCTGGTTCTCGGCTTCGGATCAGCGCAGCACCAGCCATTTCGCTTACTTGGGGAGTGAATCATCGGATGGAAGATCTTCCTTTCTGTCTCTCCTCCTCTCTGTATATCTGACTTTGTAATAAAAATAAATAAATCTAAAGAAAAATGTAATGCCAACATCCGGTATGGGTTCTGGTTCAATTCCATCTGCTCCAATTCTGATCCAGCTCCTTGCTAATGTGCCTGAGAAGGGGGGAAGAACAACTTAAGTGCTTGGGTCCCTGTCATCCATGCAGAAGACCCACAAGAAGCTTCTGGTTCCTGCCTTTAGCCTGGCTCTGCCCCAATCATCATGGCCATTTGAGGAGTCAATTAGGCGATGGCAGATCTCTCCATCCTTTCTTGTCCTCCCCCATCACTCTCTGTAACTGTTACCTTTAAATAAAGAAAATATTTTTTTTTAAATGAGAGTAAAAAGAAATGACAAAAACTGTATGCCATATGTAATCTTGGGCCCGGCGGCGTGGCCTAGCAGCTAAAGTTCTCACCTTGAACGCACCAGGATCCCATATGGGCGCCGGTTCTAATCCCGGCAGCTCCACTTCCCATCCAGCTCCCTGCTTGTGGCCTGGGAAAGCAGCAGAGGACAGCCCAATGCATTGGGACACTGCACCCGTGTGGGAGACCCGGAAGAGGTTCCTGGTTCCCGGCTTCGGATCGGCGCAGCACCGGCCCGTTGCGGCTCACTTGGGGAGTGAATCATCGGACGGAAGATCTTCCTCTGTCTCTCCTCCTCTCTGTTTATCTGACTTTGTAATAAAATAAATAAATCTTTAAAAAAATATATGTAATCTTGTACTGGATTCTGACCCTAACCAAGAGGAAAAAAAAAGAAAGGAGGGAGGGAGGGAGAGAGGGAGAGAGAGAGAGAGAGAGAGAGAGAGAAGCAGGCAGGCAGGCAGGCAGACGGGGGAGGGAGGGAAGGAGAAATTTACTAAATTGAAAATCACTAAATGTGAAAATTAAAAAAAAAATAAGTAAGTTAAAAAAACAAGTGCTTGGACCCCTCCCTCCACATGGGAGATCCAAGAGAATCTACTGGATCTGGATGACCTAGCTCTAGCCACTGCAGCCATTTGGGGAGTAAACCAATGAAAAGGAGACATCTCTACCTCTCTCCCTCCCTCCCTCCTTCCTTCTGTGTCTGTCTGTCTGTCTGTCTGTATCTCAGGTGCTTGCATCCCATATTGAAATGTCTGGGTTAGACTTCCATCTGATTCCCAATTCCAGTTTACTGCGAGCACTAACCATGGAAGGCAGTGGAATTGGCTCAAATAGTTTGGTAGCTGGGTGGGTATATGTATCCCTCTGGAACTATGTGTCCCAAATAAATAATTTTTAATATGTGTAGATAATTGATATTTCAACAATGCTGACCCTTTAAGGTTTTTTTGTTTTTGTTTTGTTTTTTTGCAAAGTCAGATGTACAGAGAGGAGGAGAGACAGAGAGGAAAATCTTCCGTCCACTGATTCACTCCCCAAGGGACCGCAATAGCCGGTGCTGCACTAATCCAAAGCCAGGAGCCAGAGACTTCCTCCAGGTTTCCCATGCGGGTGCAGGGTCCCAAGGCTTTGGGCCGTCCTCAACTGCTTTCTCAGGCTACAGGCAGGGAGCTGGGAGCTGGATGGGAAGTAGAGCTGACAGGATTAGAACCGGCGCCCATGTGGGATCCCAGGCACATTCATGGCAAGGACTTCAGCCACGCTGGACCCTGCTGATCCTTTCTTTTTCTTCTCTTGTGTAACTACAATTACACGTTCAGCTTACACTGTGACCTATCTTAAACTTTTGTGAAAATATTGTGTGTGCTCAGCTCCATTTATATAGCTAGTCTTGTAAACCGGAGAACAATAATCAGGATATGTTTTTTAAAATGATAAAGGATATGTTTTTTAAAAAATTGAGCGGGCAGCCTATTTTACTTAGTGGTTAAGACAACAGTTAAAGGGCTGGTACTGGTGTACAGCAAATTAAGCCACCAACTGCAAATCTGGTTCCCATAAGGGTGCCAGTCCCAATCCTAGCCATTTAACTTCCAATCTAGCTCCCTGCTAATGTGCCTGGCAAAGCAGTGGAAGATGGCCCAAGTACTTGGGTCCTTGAACCAATGTGGGAGACACAGATGAAGCTCCTGGCTCCTGACTCCTTACTCCTGGCTATTGCGGTCATTTCGGGAACGAATGAGCAGGTGGAAGATTTCTCTCTCTTTCCCTCTCCCTCTCTGAAACTCTACTTTTCAAATAAATAAATCTTTAAAGGATGACCCCAGTTAAGATATATGTACCTTACATCAGAAGTCACAATGTCTGGGATCAACACCCAGTTCCAGAACCTAACATCAGCTTCCTGCTAATTCAAACCCTAAGAGCAAGGCAATGTGATGACCCAAATAATTGAGTTCCTGCTATTCAAGTGATATCTGGATTCTTTCAATAGCTCCCACCTTCAGCCTTGATCCTAGGGCTGCTTCAGGTACCTGGGAATGACTAAACAGATGGGAGCTCTCTTTCCCTTTTTCGCCTTACCTGTCCTCCGCCTCTCAAACAGCTATTAAAACAGAGAGGAGGTCTTAAGTGCACCAAATCTACTCAGATGTTATCAAACAACACAAAAATGTAACACATAATACGTAAGTAGCTAATAAAACATTTCTGTATTATTCCTCTAATTTCATCCATTTTTCAGTTAACTTTCATCACCTTGTCCGAAAGGTAATGAAATATAAATTTTATATATGTATATATATGTTTATATATAATGTCCATTATATGTAAAACCATAATAAATGCTTTTTTAAATCCCTATAACCACATTCTTGTAAAGCTTTACTTACCAAAGTTAGAATGTTCTAGAATATCAGATACTAGGTAATATAAGTAACAGAAGTTTCTTAACTCGCCAATTTTATTTTCCACAAACTAAAAGCTTTAATACCTACTCCCCTGACCTCCGTCTCTCCCCCCGCCAACCAAAAAGAGAAAAAAAAAGGTTAGAAGCTACAGCAGATAAATTAATCAATGTACCTATGCTTTGGTTCATTGCAGGTCGTGGAGGAGAGCTTGTTTCTTCAGATTCTTCAGATGACTGTGCCAGGAAGTCATGAAGCTTCTGCACCAATGTATTCAACTTGCTTTCACTATCAAAAATATTTAAAGAATTTCCTTAATTACTCTCTCACATATTTCATTCAATATAAAGCTCCAAACAATTGAAAACCCATCTTCTGAATATATCCACATTCAAAATAAAAACTAAAATATATCAGTTTTAGAAGATAAGAAGTATCAAGTAACATAATTAACAAAAATGCTTACCTAGGATCAAACTTTTTTTTTAAAGATTTATTTATGTTATTATTACAAAGTCAGATATACAGAGAGGAGGAGAGACAGAGAGGAAGATCTTTGTCCCATGATTCACTCCCCAAGTGAGCCGCAACAGCCGGTGCTGTGCCGATCCGAAGCCGGGAGTCCAGGAACTTCTTCCAGGTCTCCCACACGGGTGCAGGGTCCCAATGCATTGGGCCGTCCTCAACTGCTTTCCCAGGCCACAAGCAGGGAGCTGGATGGGAAGTGGAGCTGCCGGGATTAGAACCGGCGCCCATATGGGATCCTGGTGCATTCAAGGCGAGGACTTTAGCCGCTAGGCCACGCCGCCGGGCCCTCAAACTATCTTTGAGGGAAAACACAAGTAAAACATTTAGAAGCTATTCAGGTTTCAATGCACTATAACTGATATATTAAATAGAAGTTGAAACTTCTGTCACAAAATCCTACCCTTAATCTACTTTCTAGATACAAAAATAAATCAGTTTCAAAGAAACCAAAAGAAAGTTTGGTGGTAAAAAGACAAAAGGAAATTAATATTTGAACTATTCCCATATTGAAATTACAATTACTAGCTAATATTTTTTTCATATCATCAGGTTCTCTAACTTGTATACTCATATAGCTTGTATTTGAGAAAGCCTTGGCCCAATGCCACAGTCTAGTGGCTAAATCCTCGTCTCGCATGCGCTGTGATCCTATGGGCATCAATTTGTATCCCAGCTACTCCACTTCCCATCCAGTTCCCTGCTTGTGGCCTGGGAAAGCAGCAGAGGACAGTCCAAGGCCTTGGGACCCTGAACCCGCATGGAGACCCAGAAGAGGTTCCTGGCTCCTGGCTTTGAATTAACTCAGCTCTGGCCATTCCAGCTACTTGGGGAGTGAACCAGCGGACAAATCTTTTTCTCTGTATCTCCTCCTCTCTACAGATCTGCCTTTCCAATAAAAATAAAAATATTTTAAAGCCTTAAAAATAAAAAACATATATACAACACCTTTTGAATAAACATTTACAGACAGGTATGACAGCACAGCAGGTTAAGCCCCCACAGGATTCTTGTCATCCTACTTTGGACTGCCTGGTTAGGGTTCAACTAAGCTATACTTAGGATGCAATTTCCTGCTAATGTGGCTTTCCTGGCGCAGGCGCCTGTTGTGGGCATTTGGGAAGTAAACCAGAAGATGGAAGATAATGAGTACACAAACCAATTCCTCCCTGCCTTTCAAATTAAAAAAAAAAAAAAAAAAAAAAGACCTAAGAAGCACAATTGTGACATTGTAGGTCAAGCTGCCACCTGCAATGACAGCATCCCATAAAGGCACCAGTTCAAGAAGCTTCCAATTCAACTCCCTGCTAATGTGTGTGGTAAAGCATCCGGAGGACACCCCAGGTCCTTGGGTCCCTAAACCCATGTGGGAGACATGAAAGAAGCTCCTGGCTCTTGGTTTTGTACTGCCCCAGACATGGCAGTTGTAGACATTTGGAGCAGAAAAAAATGAAAGAAAGATTTCTGTTTTAGCTCTAACTCTGTCTTTCAAATAAACAAATCTTTTTTTCAAGACTCAAACTTTTCAATTGCTAAAAAGGGAAAGCCAAAATTTTGATTTATTACCATTAAACACAATGATTTGTCAAATATACATATTAATCATGCACTCCCTCTAATAACTGTTTTTTTTTTTAAGATTTATTTTATTTTTATTGCAAAGTCAGATATATACAGAGAGGAAGATCTTTCGTCCGATGATTCACTCCCCAAGTGAGCCGCAACAGCTGGTGCTGCGCCGATCTGAAGCCAGGAGCCAGGACCTCTTCCGAGTCTCCCACATGGGTGCAGGGTCCTAAGGCTCTGAGCTGCCCTCAACTGTTTTCCCAGGCCACGAGCAGGGAGCTGGATGGGAAGTGGAGCTGCCGGGATTAGAACCAGGACCCATATGGGGTCCTGGTGCGTTCAAAGCGAGGACTTTAGCCGCTAGGCAACGGCGCCAGGCCCTCAGCTAGTGTTTTTAAATTCTTCCTCCTATTTGGGGCAAGATAATAGTGTAACATAGCAAAAATTTAAAAAGCTTGGAATGGAATGTGGAAGAGTTCAGTCTTTCAGGGAAATTGTTTAAAGATTTATTTTATTATTCATTTTTATTGGAAAGTCATATTTACAGGGAGGAGAGAGAGAAAGATCTTCCATCCACCAGATCACTTCCCAAGTGGTCACAACGGCCAGAGCTGAGCTGATCTGAAGTCAGAAGCCTGGAGCTTCTTCCAGGTCTCCCACGTGGGTGCAGGGTCCCAAGGCTTTGGGCCGTCCTCGACTGCTTTCCAAGGCAACAAGCAGGGAACTAGATGGGAAACAGAACTGCCAGGATTAGAACCAGGACCCATATGGGATCCTGGTGTATTCAAAGTGAGGACTTTACCCTCTAAGTCACGCCGCTAGGCCCAGGAAGTTTTTACTAACTAAATTTTACAGTATAGTTACGTATTCATCATAAATACATTTATAATACAACGAGGGTTGTAAATAGTTATATGGCAACGAAATTACTTATCCCATTTTTAATGACAGAAGGCTTTCTAAACAGGAATAGTAAAATTGTGATTTCATTAAAATTCATTGTAAAATTCATTCATATCATTAAAATTAAAATTCAAATACAAAGAGGGGCCAGCATTGCACTGCATCAGGTTTAACTACCACTAGCGACACCAGCGTGTCAGAGTGCTGGTTCAAGCCCCAGCTGTTTGGCTTCCTATCCAGCGTCCTGCTAATGTAGTACTTGGGAAGGCAGCAGATGATGGCTTGAGTACTTTTTGGGCCCCTGCCACCCATGAGAGAGGACTTGAATAGATTGCTTGGCACAGCAAGTAAAGCAGTAAAGGATAGAAGAGTTCTTTTCTCTCTCTCTGTCTCCCTCCCTCCCTATTTATCACTTGGCCTTTCAAATACATGAAAAAAATATTTTTTGAGGGCCCAGCACAGTGGCCCAGTGACTAAATGCTTGCCTTGAATGCACTGGAATCCCTTATGAGCACAGGTTCATCATGTCCAGCTGTTCTACTTCCCATCCAGTTCCCTGCTTGTGGCCTGGGAGAACAGTGGAGTACAGCCCAAAGCCTTGGGACCCTGCACACATGTGGGAGACCCAGAAGAAGCTTCTGGCTCCTGGCTTTGCATTGTCTCAAGCTCCAGCTGTTACACCCACCTGGGGAGCAAACAAGCGGGTGGAAGATCTTTCTGTCTCTCCTCTCTATAAACCTGTCTTTCCAATAAAAGTAAACAAATCTTTGCAAAAAAAGTTTTGAAACAAAAGGAAGACAAAATTGTAACAATGTTAGAAAACAACAATGTTCAAATAGTAATTCTCCTAATGGTCTAGCATCCAAAATATTTTTAAAATTCTTAGTTAATAAAAAGATAAAATAAGCAATTTAAAAATGAGCCAAGTGGAGGCTGGTGTATGTTGCAGCAAGTGAAGCTGCTGCTTGGGATGCTGGCATCACATTATTGAAACATCACTTCCAGTCTCGGCCACCCTTCCTTCCTAACCAGTCTCCTGCTAATGGGATTAGAAAAGTAGAAGACAGCCCAAGCACCTTGGGTCCCTGCCACCCAGCTGGAAGACCCAGAAGGAGCTTTAGGCTACTGGCTTCAAAGATTTGGTGTGTGACCCAGCCAATGGTATATGTCTTTCTCCATCTCTACTTCTCTTCCTTACAACTTAATCTTAAAACAAAATACACAAAGGACACTATACATTTCTCCAAAGAAAATATAGAAATGGTCATTAAGCACATGAAGAAAATGGTCAAGATCACTGCTTGGTTATTTAGGGAAACACAAAGCAAAACCCCCAAGAAACCATGTTACACTATAGAATAGATAAAATAATTATTTCAAATTTTAAAAAAAACTGCTTGGAAAATTAAAGAGAAAATAGAATGCACATACATTGCTAGTAAAATGTACGGACATTGTAAAAAAAAGTTTGGTAGTTACACAAAAAATTAAAGATAGGGGACATTGTAGCACCACTGCCTGCAATGCCAATATGCTACAAGTGCCACCTCAAGTTCTGACTGCTTCACTTCCAATACAGCCCCATGCTAACGCACTTGACAAGACTGAAGATGGCCCACGTACATGGTTCCCTGCAGCCCATTTAGCCTGTTGCAGTGTGGGAGACAAGGATAGAGTTCCCAACTCCTGGCTTCAGATTAGCCCAAACACAACCATTTGGGAAGGAACTGACAGATAAAAATTAGTCTGTCATTCTATCTCTCAAATACGTAAGTTTTTAGGACAAAGAATTATTATCAAATGATCAAGCAACTCTATAGCTATTTACCCAGAGTACATTGCACACACATTTACAATACCAGCAAAAAAAAGAAAAAAATAGAAAGTACCCAAAGTCATATCAACTGACGAATAAACAAAATGCGGCATATATCCATGGAATAACATACCTTAATAAAAATAAATGAAAGCTAAAAAATAAAAATAAAAAAAAATAAATGAAAGCTGATACTTGCTAAAACATGCTGAAGAAGCCAACACAAGATGTCATATATTTTATGATTCCATTTACATATATAAAACATTTGGAATATGCAAGTTCAGAGAAACAGAAAATAGATTTAGTGGTTATGTGGGCATGACGAAAGCGAGAATTAAGAGGCACAATGTGGAGGGTTAGCATTGCGGAGCGGCAAGCTAGGTGGCCACCTGTGGTACTGGCAACCTATGTCAGAATATCAGCTTCAATCCCAGCTGTTACACTTCCAATCCAGCTCCCTGCTAACATACATGGGAAAAGCAGCAGAGAATGGTTTAAGCACTTTGGACAGTGCCACTTACAATAGGGGACTTAGACTCTAGATTCCTAGAACCTAGGACCCTAGCATATAGGTAGGTCCTGCATCAGCACCAATTAGTGTGGCCATTTGGAGAATGAGCCAGCAAACAGAATGATACAGCTGATAACATTCTACCAACAAGAGTTGCAAAATAATGTGAATGTACTATAAAAAAGAAACACATTAAACTACACACTTAACAGTTGTTAATTTAATCTCAATGTTTCAATTTTTATTGGAAAGTCAAATATACAGAGAGGAGGAGAGATAGATCTTCCGCTGATTCACTCCCCAAGTGGCCACAACAGCCAGGGCTGAGCAGATCCGAAGCCAGGAGCCAGGAGCTTCTTCCAGGTCTCCCACACAGGTGCAGGGTCCCAAGGCTTTGGGCCGTCTTTGACTGCTTTCCCAGGCCACAAGCAGGGAGCTGGATGGGAAGTGACTCGGCAGGAACACAAACCGGCGCCCATATGGGATCCCAGCACATGCATGGTGAGGATTTTAGCCACTAAGCTACCATGTCGGGCCCCATTAATCTCATTTTTTTTTTTTTACTGCAAAGTCAGATATACAGAGGGGAGTAGAGACAGAGAACCTGTTAATCTCAATTTTTAATGTGCCAAAAATACAGGATAGAAATAAAAACGAAACACATATTTAAGATATATAAAAACAAAACATGCAAGTACCTACAAAATTTGCATCAAAGTTTTCATAAAACTACTATGGGATAAAAAGTACTTCGATCTCACCGTAACCCAAAAATTCAAATGGAAAGTCTAAATATATTAGGTTATAGTTTATTAGACATTTCTGGATTAGGAATCACTCCATTCAAGCAAAGAACTAAGCAGCTATAACCAGTGGTTAGTCTCTGCACAGTTTTCATGTCACTAGATATAAAGAAAGTCCCAACTGCAGGCAACTGCCTAGGTGGCCTTGTAGCTAAGTGTTACACTGCCAGGAGGAAAGCAGCCAATAGCTGGCAGCCATTCCGGGTCTGGTTAATGCCAAATTTGTATTAACTATATACCAGTATACCAACTTAGTTGTGTATTATTATTTCTGGGGGTGGAGATAAGTGGGGATGGTGAAGAACTCCAAGTCAGGCACACCACCCAGGTCACTTGGTGGGGGAGCCTACAGATTGTCCAGTCAAGGTGTAGGGATGTATCAGAGTGGGAGAGGCTGGGGGCATGTTTGACAGCATAGGAATGATTTCGGGGGGTTTCCACAGGCCTGACCACCTCATTCCTGGGTAGGTTAGGGAGCTGAGGCAGAGTAGTTTAGAGAAGGGAAACTGAAGGGCATGTCTGAGTCAGGCCAAGGCACCCACCACCTGGGCTGGGCTAAAAACATCACCTGGCAATCACAAAAGCTGGGGCTGAGGGGCATGCCTGGCTGGACTAGGTTGCATTGACTGCATGTGAGTGCTGGAACAAGGAGTGGGCCACGTCAGGCTGCATCACAGCAACCACCACAATGTGAGAGAATCAGATCTAGGGATATATTCTGAAGGGGAACTGTGGGCTCACCTCTGTGGGAGTGCTATAAAGGTTTTACAGAGAGCTGGGGTAGAAGCAGGCCCAGCCAGACTGGACCTTAGAATCCACCCAACACTTGCAGCTATAAGAAGGCCAGGTAGGGACAGGCTACAGCACCCACAGGCATGTGCAAGGGTAAATATTAACATCAGACCACGCAAAGCAGGGTCACTGCCCTTACTGACACACGTGAGATCTGAGGCTGGCAGAGGACCTGGTAGGGCAACATAGGGAGCTTACCTACTAGGTCCACAGCTCCCTCTGGGGAGCATAGGCACTAGGACTTGGGGTTAGTGAGGCCTTAGCACCCACTGGCATGCACAAGAACCAGGACAGGATATGCCCAGCTAGGCCACAATGTAACAACCACAAGCAAGAGCTTAGACTGCAGGTGGACCATGCCAGGTTGGGTCAAAGTACCCACCAGTATGTGCAAGACCCAGGGCTGGGAAAGGCAGGTAGGGGAACTCAGGACTTCCCTTCTGGACTGCAGCTCCCACTGGTGAGTGCAAGAGCCAGGGCTATGGGCAGATCAGGCTGGGCAAGGCTGCAGCACCCGTTGGTTGAGTCTGGTGACAGACCAAACTGGGCTGGGCTCCAGTACCCACTGGAGCTAAAATGGGTGTGGGACAGGCTAGACTAGGATGCAACATCAACCATGTCACACAACAGCTGGGTCTGGGGGTGAGTCAGGCTGAACTATGGCTATAGCACCCATTGGTGAAAGTCAGAATGGCTGCGGGCCAGTCAGGTTAGGCTATAGTATCCACCAATGGGTATCAGGACTGGGGGCCGGCCATGTCACTCCTAGCAGCAGCACCCAACACCACACATGGGATCTGGGGCCGGGAGCAGGCCTGGTAGGGGAATATTGGTAACTCCCCTGCTAGACACAATTTCCACTGGTGAGCATGAGAGCTGGGATTGGGAGAAGGAAGACCAGTCTGGGGGCAGGCTAAGCTAGGGTAGGCAGCTGCACTCACTGGTATATATGACAGCCAGATGGGTGCATGCCAGCAGAGCTGAGCTGAAGCACAAGCCACAAGCGACAGGACTGGGTCTAAGTCATGTCAGGCTAAAGTGCAGTACCTCAGCAGGCACAAGATCCAGGGCTGGAAGCATGCCTGGCAGGAGAACTATAGGCACTCCCCTGCTAGGCTATACTTGCTCCTGGTAAGTACAACAATTAACGATGGCAGAGGCCAGCTGGACAAGGCAATGGTATCTGTTACCATACATGAGGGTGGGACTGAGAGGCAGGTAGGGCAGAGCTAACCTGCACCACCCACAAATGTGCACAAGAATCTGATGGAACGTGGGCTAGGGGTCGCTGCAACTAGGTTGTGACACCAGCTGGCATGCATGAGGACCAGGTATACAACCGATTGGCTGTGCTTGGTCACAGCACCCACCTATTCGTGTGAAATATGGGCCTAAGACAGAACAGACCAAGCTGAATCCAACAGTAGTATGTACAATGGCTAGTATAAGTGACAGACCACACCTGACCCTGCACCAACTGGAACATGTAAGAGTCAAGTCTAAGGTCATCCCAGGGAAGGTTTCTTGGAGGATTCCCTGTCTAAACTGTTGGATTCAGGCTCCAACTACTTTGGAAAAAATCACAGCATATGTGGTCCAGCTTTGAAGTGTATGTTTCAAACTGTATACGTTCTGATGCCTGTGCAGTAGACAGCAGGCCCAAACGCACAAGAGGGAACTGATAGCAGGTTCATTTAGGCCATCAGGGGACATCAACTCCCTTACAGAGGATGGAAACCAGAACAGGCTGGACAACTCTCATGGCCAAGCTAGCAGCATGTTCCTGGGTCTGGAGAGGCACTAAGGTGGACTTGCTCAGCCAGCAGAACTTAGATTTCCTCAGCTCAGGAGTAAAAACCAACAAATTCTCAGAACTATCAAAACCACTAGAGTAATATCCTCAGAATACTCTTCCCCACATTGGGGTCTGTAAGGCATCATCAAAAGACCATCCCTCATTCCCGGGTGCTGATGTGGTTTGACAGAAAGAAGAGTCCCTCTCCCTTTCCTTCCCAGCAGAAACAGGGGAAAAAGGGGACTGAAACATGTGTCCCACCCACCTTCCTCCATACCTGACCTTCTTCATCCTAATCAAAAGCCAACACGGGGGGCCCGGCAGCGTGGCCTAGCGGCTGAAGTCCTCGCCTTGAACGCCCAGGGATCCCATATGGGCGCCGGTTCTAATCCCGGCAGCTCCACTTCCCATCCAGCTCCCTGCTTGTGGCCTGGGAAAGCAGTCGAGGACGGCCCAAGGCCTTGGGACCCTGCACCCATGTGGGAGACCCGGAAGAGGTTCCTGGTTCCCAGCTTCGGATCGGCGCAGCACTGGCCCGTTGTGCTCATTTGGGGAGTGAATCATCGGATGGAAGATCTTCCTCTCTGTCTCTCCTCCTCTCTGTGTATCTGACTTTCCAATAAAAATATATAAATCTTCAAAAAAAAATTGTAATCCTCACACATTGTTGACATGAATCCAAAACAGTTTCTGGAAAAGGTAAATATAGTTCATATGTGATCTAGGACTTACACTCCAAGGGAAAAGAAACCTTATGCCTACACAAAAACATTCACACATTCATAGAAACATGATTCATAATAACCAGTAAAGTAACCGCCAAATGACAGATGAAATATTATCCCACAATAAAAAGAATGATGTTCTGAGTTATGCTACCCTCACCCCCAATTTCAGCTATTCCAAACTCTTGGATAGGGAAATCTCTGCATGAATGTTCACTCTGTTTCCCTCTCAAATTTTGAAAATATGGGAGACTAATGGAATCAGGACTCTTTCTGCAGGACTATACTATTTTAACAACGTGGGAAATCAGTCAGGCAGGTGCGATTTGGGGGAGGGAGAAAAATCCCAAACTCGACGAAACTGTGCCCATAAAATTCAAAATAAATATTCAAAAAAGAAACTATGGGAAAAATATTTTTTTAACTAAAGTACAGAGACTGACATTGTGGCAAAGCAGAGATCTGGAAAGTGAACTGGTAAATAAGACTGAAAGAATTATGATTCCTTATGAAGGACTACACTATTGTACTAAAATGGGGAAAATCTGTCAGGGTGGGAGTTCAAGGGGGAATCCCAGCCTATATGAAATTGTACCAAATTCCAAATTCAACATAAAAATATATTTTAAAAAGTGAACTGGGAGATGGAAGATTGTACAGTATACTTCTCTATCACTTTGCCTTTTGAAAAAAAAATTGATTTATTTTCATTATAAAGGCATATTTAGAGAGAGAAGGAGAGGCAGAGACAAAGATCTTCCATCCACTGGTTCACACTAAAAGTGGCCACAATGGCCAGAGATGAGCCAATCCGAAGCCAGGAGCTTCTTCTGTGTATCACACGTGGGTACAGGGTCCCAAGGCTTTGGGCTGCCCTCTACTGCTTTCCCAGGCCACAAGCAGGGAGCTGGATGGGAAGTGGAGCATCCAGGATACGAATCGGTACCCATATGGGATCCCGGTGCATGCAAGGTTAGCCATCATGCGGGTTATCCATCAACTTATTTTTTTATCTCAGGCAGCGTTTACCACTTTATGGCCTGCTCCAATACTATTTGTTTAGGTCTTCTTTCTTCTATCTGGAAAATAAAACTAATCTTTTTAGTTTTTTAAGTTCCTTTATTTATTTGAAAGTTACAGGTAGGAGGATAAAGGCAGAGAGGATCTTCCACTTGCTGATTCACTCCCCAAATACCCAAAACAATCAAAGCCAAAACGCACTGAAGAGACAGGAACTCCATCCAGGTCCTCCACATGAGTGGCAGTCATCCACCACCTGCTGCCTCCCACATATTAGCCAGGACTCAAATCCAAGCACTCCATTATGGGATGCAGGTGTTTCAAGCAGCATTCTAATCACTGTACCAAATGCTCACCCCAGTAACACTCATCTTTATCCATGCTAATCCCACTAATCTGCCCTCTCACAGCCAACCTTTAACTGCTAATTTATTCAAAACCAAATATAGTCTCCTCTGTGAAACCTTCCTGCACATCCTCAAAATTAAGCTTTCCTTCCTTTCTTATTCCTAGCACAATGTATTTCCAGCCTTAAGGAGGCAAGAATGTTGTTTTATTATACTTTGCATAACCTAGGTGAGAAGTGTCTTGAACCTACTTGATCAGCTAGTATTAGATCAATAAAACATTCCCCCAGGGCCCGGCGGCGTGGCCTAGCGGCTAAAGTCCTCACATTGCACGCCACGGGATCCCATATGGGTGACGGTTCTAATCCCGGCAGCCCCGCTTCTCATCCAGCTCCCTGCTTGTGGCCTGGGAAAGCAGTCAAGGACAGCCCAAAGCCTTGGGACCCTGCACCCATGTGGAAGACCTGGAAGAAGCTCCTGGCTTCGGATCGGCTCAGTTCCAACCATTGCAGCTGCCTGGGGAGAAAACCATTGGACGGAAGACCTTCCTGTCTGTCTCTCCTCCTCTCTCTGTATATCTGACTTTGATATAAAGGTAAATCTTTAGGGGCCCGGCGGCGTGGCCGAGCAGCTAAAGTCCTCGCCTTGAACGCCCCAGGATCCCATATGGGCGCCGGTTCTAATCCCAGCAGCTCCACTTCCCATCCAGCTCCCTGCTTGTGGCCTGGGAGAGCAGTCGAGGACGGCCCAGAGCACTGGGGCCCTGCACCCACGTGGGAGACCCGGAAGAGGTTCCTGGTTCCTGGCATCGGATTGGCGCGCACAGGCCCGTTGCGGCTCACTTGGGGAGTGAAACATCAGATGGAAGATCTTCCTCTCTGTCTCTCCTCCTCTCTGTATATCCGGCTTTCCACTAATAATAAAATCTTAAAAAAAAAAAAAAAGATAAATCTTTAAAAAAACATTCCCTCAAATGTAGAATAAATAATAATGTAGGATGTAAACCATCTTGCTATATCAATAATTTCTTTCCAAAATTAGTTTATTGGTGAAGGAAATATATTTTTCTTTGTAATAAAAAGATTTATTTCTTTTTACTACAAAGTCAGATACACAGAGAGGAGGAGAGAGAGAGGAAGATCTTCCATCTGATGAGTCACTCCCCAAGTGGGCCCAATGGCCGAAGCCAGGATCCAGAAAACTTCCTCCAGGTCTCCCACGCGGGTGCAGGGTCCCAAAGATTTGGGCCATCCTCGACTGCTTTCCCAGGCCACAAGCAAGGAGCTGGATGGGAAGTGGAGCTGCCGGGACTAGAACCAGCACCCATATGGGATCCAGGCGCATTCAAGGCGAGGACTTTAGCCGCTAGGCCACGCCGCCAGGGCCCAAGCTAACATTTTTCAAAAGGACAAATTCAAATGGCTAACAGACATGTGAAAAGATGCTCAAGTTCCCCTGTCATAACAGAGATACAAATGAAAACCACATTGAGGTACCGTCTAACTCCAGTGAGGTTGGCCTACATTCAGAACTGTACTAACAACACCTGCTGTGTGGATGTGGGGAGAAAGGTACCTTCACTGCTGGTAAGAGTACAGGTTGGTACAACGACTACGTAAATCAGTATGAAGAGTGCTTAGAGAATTGCAAATAAGCCTGTCACATGACCCAGCTATCTTGCTTCTAGCAATATACCCAAAGGAAACGAAAACTGCATACAAGAAGGGGATCTAATCCCGTATTTACAGCAACACAATCCACAAAAGAAAAAACATGGAAACAATCCAGATGCCCGTTCAAAGAGTGGTTAAACAGACTGTGGTACATCTACTCCATTGAATATTATTCAGCCACTAATAGGAATGAAATTCTACCATTTACAACTAGATAGTCCCAACTAGAGACCATTATGCTCAGTGAAATAAGGCAATCCCAAAAGGACAAATACCCTATGTTCTAATATAAGGAAGCCATCAAGAGAATTGTAAGTTCAGTAACCCTTTCCATACTGTTTTTGCTGCATCCCATGTGTTTTTATGATTTTATTTCATTTTCCTTTCTTTCAACTGGTTTCTTTTCTCTTGTAAAATTAATTGCTGGTTCATGGATCGCATGGTGGCATCATTTTGCCCAAGAGGTTTTTGTGTTTTCTTTTCATCACCCATGCATTGGTTATTCAGTGGTGCGCTTTACTGACTCCATGGTGCTGTAATTTGTTGTTACTATTATTGTTTTAGCTGCATACCTGATGCTGACTTTGTTCCATGGCTTCTCATTTAAGGGAATGTATAGTGATGGCGTAGTAGAGATTATCACCTCCAGATATGAAAATACAATGCAGTATGCATCCCTACTACCAAATCAAAGATGCACTACTAATGAAACTGTTGGACATATACAGACAATAGCATGCTGCACTGTCTGACATTGTCCACACCTACAATGTTAGGTTACACTTTAACACTGATGGAATCGTGAGTGCTTATGAAGGACTATACTATTGTAACAAGATGGGAAAATCAGGGGGGTGATAATTTGGTGTGGGGAGAATCCCAGACCCTATGGAATTTTAGCATAAAATTCAAACAATTAAATAAAAAGACCTACAAAATATTTTATTTTTATTTGAAAGAGTTACAGAGTAAGAGTGGGAAAGACTGAAACGTCCTTCAATCCACTGGTTCATTTCCCAGATGGCCCCAACAACCGAAACTGGGCCAATCCAAAGCCAGGAGCTAGGAGATGCTTCTGGGTACCCCATGTGGGTGCAGAGGCCCAAGCACTTGGACCGTCCTCCACTGCTTTTCCCAGGACATATACAGGGAGCTGGATCAGAAGTGGCGCAGACAGGATACGAACCAGCACCCATATGGGATGCCAGTATCACAGAACAGAGGCCTACTTACTACACCATAGTACTGGCCATTATAGCAGTAATTTCTTAAATAAATATCATGTGAACAGTTAACAGAGCAGAACACAAGGAGACAGTGATGACAGCTCAAGAAATTGAGTTCTTGGCCCTGGCGGCATGGCCTAGCGGCTAAAGTCCTCACATTGCACGCCCCGGGATCCCATATGGGCGCCGGTTCTAATCCCGGCAGCTCCACTTCCCATCCAGCTCCCTGCTTGTGGCCTGGGAAAGCAGTCGAGGACGGCCCAAAGCTTTGGGACCCTGCACCCGCGTGGGAGACCTGGAAGAGGTTCCTGGTTCCTGGCTTCGGATCGGCACAGCACCGGCCATTGCGGCTTACTTGGGGAGTGAATCATCGGATGGAAGATCTTTCTCTCTCTCTCCTCCTCTCTGTATATCTGACTTTGTAATAAAAATAAATAAATCTTTAAAAAAAAAAAAGAAATTGAGTTCTTACTAACAATGTAGGGAAAATCTGGAATGAGCTTCCAGCTTCAGCACCAACCTATCCCTAGCCACTGCAGGTGGGCATTTGGAGTGAATCAGCAAAAGAAAGCTCTGGGTCTCTCTGCCTCTGAAATAAAGAAGGAACAAAAAGGGGTGAGCCTTTGGTATTTGAATTAAGTCACCACTTGCTACATTGACAAACCATTTTCAGAATATTTGGTTTGAGTCCCAACTCCTATGCCTTTAACCGAGCTACTTCCTGGGAAAGTAGCAGACAAAGGCTCAAGCACTACGCAGAAGACCAAGATTTTTTTTTTAAAAAAGACTTACTTTATTTTTATTACAAAGTCAGATATACTGAGAGGAGGAGAGATAGAGAGGAAGTGGAGCTGCTGGGATTAGAACCAGCGGCCATATGGGATCAAGGCGAGGACCTTAGCCACTAGGCCACGCTGCCGAGCCCGAAGACCAACATTTAGTTACTGGTTCTTGGCTACAGAGTGGCTCAACCCTAGCTGTTACAGTCAATTAGGGACAGAACTAGTTAATTAGACTCTCTCCCTGACCCCTCTTCTCCGTTTCTTCCTCCTCCTTTCAAACAAAATGAAAATTACAAAGTGAATGTTTGAAGAGAGGAAACTTTCCCTCATCATTACCCTTCCCCCAATCTCTAAAAAGGAAAATGTAACAAGTGAATAATGATCAATACTTAGAGAAGTAGAATTACTTTTTTCCTAAATCATTTGAAGGAGGTGAATGGCTGGCACGGTGAATACCTCACCACCTCGGATGTCTGGATCCCAGATTACAGTCCTTAGCTTCAACCCTGACTCTGCTTCTGATCCAGCTTCCTACTGACAATACACCCTGGGTGGCAGCAGGTGACGGTTCAGGCGGCTGGATTCTTGTCACCCAAGTGGAAGACAAGGACTAAGTATCAAGCTCCTGGCTTTGCTCTAGCTCACCCAGCCCTTACTATCATGGGCATTTGGGAAGTGAACCCCTAAAGATGCTTTCAGGTAATTTTTGATTTATAAGTTTTTAAAACTGAGTAACATGGGCCCGGTGCCGTATCCTAGTGGCTAAAGTCCTCACCTTGCATATGCTGGGACCACACATGGGTGCAGGTTTAAATCCCGGCTGATCCGCTTCCCATCCAGCTCCCTGCTTGCGGCCTGGAAAGGTGAGGAGGACGGCTCAAAGCCTTGGGACCCTGCACTCGTGTGGGAGACCCAGAGGAGGCTCCTGGCTCCTGACTTCAGATCGGCTCAGCCCCAGCCATTGCAGTCACTTGGGGAGTGAATCGGCAGATGGAAGATCGTCCTCTCTGTCTCTCCTCCTCTCTGTATATCTGACTTTCCAATTAAGTAAATACATAAATAAATAAATAATTTACTTATATTTATTTGAAAGGCAGATTCACAGAGAGGAAGAGAGGGAGAAGGTCTTCCACACACTGGATCACTCTCCAAATGGCCACCAAGAACAGGAGCTTAACAATCCGAAGCCAGGAGCCAGGAGCCTCTTTCAAGTCTCCCATGCTGGGTCCCAAAGACTTGGCCAATTCTCTCTTGCTTTCCCAGGCCATAAGCAGAGTTGGATCATAAGTGGAACAGCCAGGACAATATCTGGTTCCCAGGTGGGATGTCAGTGACACAAGGTAGAGGGTTAGCCTGTTGAGCCACAGCACTGGCACCCAGATCTCTCCTATTCTTAACAATGAGGACTCCAAAGAACCTTGCTGATTTTAAAAACCACTATTAATAATCATGTTACCTCCTCTAATACCTGCAGGCTTTATCAACTCCCATTTTAAAGACGGAGAATGAAGGCAAAATATTTCATATCAGCTATCAAGCTGATTATTTTAAGAAAAGCATTAGGGTGCAGATACAGAAAGGTACTCCTTTTGCTGCCCTGTTATAAGACGCATTAATTCTATGCACCATTTTCATTTATCCAAACCACCTGAATATTTTCTGCTAATATCCGAATAAACAGTCAAGGTCTGGGAGAAAGTATTTCACATAAATTCAGGATTGCCTGTATCCAGTGACTCAATTCCTAAGTTCAATTTCACTCCAAAGCAAATGGCCAGTGTTATGGTAGTGTTATGCTACAACAGGTTATGCTGACATACTGTATCATAGTACCACTCTGAGTAATAGCTACTGCTTTGCTAATGCACCAAATGTGCCAGGGAAAGATGGCCAAAATGCCTGGGTCGCTGCCAGCCCTGTGGGAGACACTGGCTCACTTGTGTTCGTTCGTTCGTTCTTGTTCTCTCTCGCGCTCTCTCTCTCTCTCTCTCTCTCTGTGTGTGTGTGTGTGGTTCGTGCTTTCGCCTTGGCCCATCAGACTGCTGTAGCCATTTGGAAAGTGAACCACAGGATGAATCTCTTGCCTCTCCCACTCTGCTACTTCCTTTCAAATAAATATTCCTTTAAAAAGTGAAATGAAGGGCTCGGCACAGTGACCTAATGGCTAAAGTTCTCACCTTGCATGTGCCTGGGATCCCATATGGACACCGGTTCATGTCCCAGCAGCTCCACTTCCCATCCAGCTCTCTGCTTGTGGCCTGGGAAAGCAGTAGATGATGGTCCAGGACCCTGGCTTCGGATCGGCTCAGCTCTGGCTGTTGTGGCCACTTGGGAAGTGAACCAGTGGATAGAAGATCTTTCTGTCTCTCCTCTCTAAATCTGACTTTCCAATAAAAAAATAAATCTCAAAAAAAATAAAATAAAAAGTGAAATAAAGAGGGCCAGTGTTGTGGCATAGTACATTAAGCCTCCATCTGATATACCATATGGGTACAAGTTCAAGACCTGGCTACTCCACTTTCAATCCAGCTCCCTGCTAACACACCTGGAAAGCAGTGAAGGATGGCCTAGGTGCTTGTGCTAGCAGAAACACGTGGGAGAGTCAGAACAAGCTCTAATCTCTAGCCTTGACCTCTAGCCCAGCCTCAAGTATTAGAGCCAATTTGGGGAGTGAATGAGCAGATGAAAGATGTCTCTCCTAACTCTGCCTTTCAAATAAATAATTCAAAAAAAAAACTGAAATGCACACATATACAATTCCTCATGAAAAGCTATTCCACACACCTTTACCTATACAGAAACAAACTCTCAAGAACCTGACTTACCTTATCTTTAAAAGTGTAATATATAACTGAAAGCTCACACCAGCAATATCTAGGGTTACAAATAATAAAAACTAGCCTGATCAAAATTAAGATCACAGGGCAGGAATTTGGTCTAGAGATTAAGACATCTCCTGACACACCCACCTCCCACACGGAGTACCTGAGTTCCAGTCCAGAACTCACCCCCAATTCTAGCTTCCGGCCACTGCACACCCTGGAAGGCAGCAAGCGATGGCTGAAGTGGTTAGATCCCTGCAAACCCATGTGGGAACCTAGGATGGGACTCCCAGCTTCAGATTGCCCAGGCTGCTGCCAGCATTTGGAGAGTGAACCACTGGATGGGGAAATGTGTACTTGCTATCTTCCTCTATTTCTCTTTCCCATCGAATAAATTGAACTATAAAAAATTAATTGCAAAAATCGCTCCCAACCCATAACATAATTGAAGAATTGTTATTTAACTATTTTCAAAACTCTTTGTATCATTTATATCACCTCTCTCTCCACAGGTCTGGCTAAATGATATCCACATAGTGGAGAGTCAAATATTTCACAAATAACATTTTTCAAAAACTAGGTTACTATACAACTGTTCAACAATTATCTTAACAATGTATGTAACATCTCTTAAATAACTTCTGCCTTTTTAAATTTAAGACTACCACCACACTGTACAGCCTTCAGCCTTCTAGTAGTCAGTTGCCATGAGTATCAGAACTACAAATTCCATTAATCTGCCAATACCAAAACCTGAGAAGACTGTCGATCAGATGTTCATGTTTTATAATCAAAACCTTGAAGAAACACACAATCTTTTCCTAAGATTTATTTATTTTTATTATTGGAAAGGCAGATATACAAAGAGGAGTAGAGACAGAGAGGAAGATCTTCCATCCGATGGTTCACTCCCCAAGCGGCCGCAACGGCCGGACCTGAGCCAATCCGAAGCCAGGAGCTTCTTCCGGGTCTCCAACATGGGCGCAAGGTCCCAAAGCTTTGGGCTGTCCTCCACTGCTTTCTCAGGCCATGAGCAGGGAGCTGGATGGAAAACAGGGTTGCCGGGATTAGAACCAGCGCCCATATGGGATCCCGGGCGTGCAAGGCTAGGACTTAAACCACTATGCTATCACGCCAAGTCCAACACATTATCTTTTGAAAACAAAACAATCAGGCAGGGTACAATGGCTCAATCAGTTCATCTTCCCCTTGCAAGCACCCTGATCCCATATGGGCACCAGTTCATGTCCTGGCTGTTCCACTTCCCATCCAGCTCCCTGCTTGTGGCCTGGGGAAGCAGTCCAGGGCGGTCGAAAACCGTGGGACCTTGCACCCCATGGGAGACCTGGAAGAAGCTCCAGGCTTCCTATCAGCTTAGCTCCAGCTACAGCTGCCACTTAGGCAGTGAACCAGCAGGTGAAAGATCTTTATTTCCATCTCTCCTCTCTGTAAATCTGCCTTTCCAATAAAAAACAATAAAAACAATCTGAAAATATAATCAACCAACAACACCATAAAAACCTTTAAAAAAAACAAAAACCTTTAAAGATCAAGCCACTGGCTATTAGTCTGTGTATGATGGCCAGGTCACTGGTCTGTAATTTCCTCTCTTGTTTCTGACAACTTTTCAGCCACAGAATCCTAGACCATTTCTTTTCACATAAAAAAAAAAAAAAAAAAGAACCAAGTATTATGTGGCATTGTGGGTTCAACTCAAGAAGTATCTATCCGAGTCTCTTGGCAAAAAAAGGATTCACCCTGACACAGTTTGAACAGCCCACCTGGAGCTCGTTCAGAATAAACAATCCAGGGCTCTCACATTTTTTTCATTAATTCCCTGTATTTATGTGTTCCTTTACTGGAATTAAATACTTCTGTTATTTCATTACATAGTACATCTAGATGTAAAAGGTATAATGCTCCGGTTGCCTGGTGCAGTAGCCTAGTGGCTAAAGTCCTTGCCTTGCACACGCCGGGATCCCATATGGGCGCCAGTTCTAATCCCCGCTGCCCTGCTTCCCATCCAGCTCCCTGCTTGTGGCCTGGGAAAGCAGAAGATGGCCCAAAGCCTTGGCACCTTGCACCTGCGTGGGAGACCCAGAACAGACTCCAGGTTTCTGACTTTGGATCTGTGCAGCTCTGGCCATTGTGTCCACTTGAGTAGTGAATCAGCAGACAGGATCATCCTCTCCTCCTCTCCTCTCTGTATCTGACTTCCCAATCAAAATAAAGTATTTCTTAAAAAGGTATAATGCTTCTAAACAGCTACAAGATCAAGAACTACAACAAATGACAGTGAGAATAGCTAACATGAAACTTTCATTGTAATGCCTAGGATCAATTAAAACGGTCATAATCAGTTTAGATCTGGCAACTCCAGGGGACGTCAATGCCTTGGGGTTAAGAACACAGGCTGCGGGGCTCGGCTAAGGTCCTCGCCTTGATCCCATGTGGCCGCTGGTTCTAATCCCAGCAGCTCCACTTCCTCTCTATCTCTCCTCCTCTCTGTATATCTGACTTTGTAATGGAAATAAAATAAATCTTTAAAAAAAAAAAAAAAAAAAAAAAGAACACAGGCTGCGAGTTAACTCCAGGTTCAATTCCAGCTGCACCAATTTGGTGGGGTTTATTGATTTCCACGCCTCAGTTTCCTCCCACTTACAAAATGAGGAAAACTAAGAACATCCCCCCTTGGGCAGTTTTAGAATTAAGACCACAGATAAGTGACAAAAACAAAAACTTCAGTTCACATTATGATTTCCACCATGCTCTCTAAAATTGAAGACCAGCGAAAACTGACCCTGGAATATGAATTATTGTATTGAAAAATTCTATACTGATAATTTGTTCACCCTCAGGAAAAAGCGAAAATACAAATCCAACTTATGATTTTAAATGTACTCTCCCAGAAGACTTACTAAAATCCAGACATCGCATTTAACTCTCAGGGACAGCATGCATGAATATGAATGTTGAATGCCTGATAATACAAGCCAGCAAGTTCTTCTCTGTACCTCTTGCATGCCCAAAACCCATAAAGCTTTATTGGACTTGAGTCAATTTATACAAATGCAGAAATCTGGGCCACAATCTTTACATAATCAGACCTATAAACTAAGAACTCAGGTATACTTTTTCCCCAAGATACGGAATACAGTAGCTAAAGTTGTCGGAAAATGTATGCCATCCTAATTGTCACTCAGAGGCACATTCTGTCAACTTAGAAAACTAATTCTGATACTTGCTTATTGTAATTTCACGTCGCCATTGGGCGCCAGGAACGCATTTCAGGGTAGAAAAATTAGCTAATTCAAGCCGTAGAATGAAAAAAAAAACCGAGAGTTAAACTTCTGAAATCAAACCAGCCCCCTGCGTGAAAGAGGTATCCATTTCCTATCAGGCACCCAAATTGTTAGACACTCTCAAGAGGCAAATCAGAAACACACAAGCAAAACACAACCAAATAAACGCGCTTCACTGGTAAGAGGCATCCCGCCAGGCACGGGTACCCGACCAATAAATCTTTACTTCGCATCCACTCACGTTAACCTACACCCTTATCCATCACGGTATAAATAAATATAGAGTCTAATCGCTCGTGCCCGAAATCCGAAAAATGCGGTTAACATTCGAGGTACCACTAAAAGCGGACTTCACAAAAAGTACGATGCCAGGATCCCTCCGGGGAAGTAAAAGCCGGAGTTAGTATATACCCCGGCCGAGAATACATGGCTACCAGTTAGGTTTCTGGAGGAGAGACGAAATTGAAATACCTGGCGAGACCCTCGTCGCCCACACACCGCAAAAAGAAAGCCTTATCTTCACGGGCTGCCGGCAGGGGGTGGGGCGGGGGGGGGAAAGAAAAAAGAAAAATCCCGCAGAGCCCGGCACTTCCCGTCAACAGCGATCGAAACGCCGTTAAATCGTCCCAGAATCTCACATCCTCTCGCCGGCCCGCCCCTCCCCCCCCGCCCCGCTTCTTCCCCCACGCAGTTTCTAGGCCCGAAGATTAGAAAGAATTGCCAGAATATCAAAGACCACTGCGATTCCCAGGGTCCCAGTCCCACAAGCACAAAAACAAACAGAGGAAGTCAAGCAGGCTCCACTGGTCAGGGAAGCCAGGGAGCTTGGCCCGGCACCTCAGGCCGCGCCCCCCCACCCAGCCCCGGCCCCGGCCCCGGCAGTTAGCCTTCCGCCGAAATCCGGCTCAGCTAGAACGAAAACGACACCAGTCTCCCCTAAGCAGCACACTGGCCTAACCAACCCAGTGAAAACCCTACCGAACAACGGCCGCCCAAGGCACCGAGGCCCGAAACGCTGAGTCCGGAGAGAAGGGGTTGCGTTTTTACCTCGTGGGCTCAGCGCTCATGTTTTCGCCGGAAAGCCGCGCAGCTTTCTGCGACTGCTGGGCGCCGCTCTGCGCTCCTCGGCGCACGGTTACGACAGAAATGAACGGAACCTTAGTAGTTACTGTAGCTGCTACACAATCCTCCCCGCGGCTCAAAGGCCCATACCACTGCCACCGCCGCAGGAGCCGCGGAAACAAAGCGACGCCGCCGCCGCCGCCATTTTGTTGGGCCGAGGCTCGAGCCGGAGAATTGGCGCGTCCTCCCTCTTCTTCTTTCCGTTAACTATTGGCTACCTCCGCCGCAGTGCAGATTCCTATTGGCTACGGAAATTCACCTTCTTTGGGGGCCTGTTGCTAAGGCGATCTACGTCACTTGATCCCCTCCACCTTTCGCAGGGGGTCTACTTCAATCCCAACTGACCTGAAAGTGTTAATGACGTATTTTTTTAACTTTAATCTGAAAATTCGGTTTTGTGCCATCCTCTGTGAGGTCATGACGACACAATGAAAACAGGCTATGTTTATTTAGAGTTTACTACGTGCCCAGCTGATTCTTTCCCACAATTATCTTATCTAATCCTGAACCCTCTGGGCTAGACAGACCTACATTTACCAGGTGAGGAAACCAAGACGCAAGCTGTTACAACACTAGAACCGAAATACTTACTGACACTTCATTCTTAACTGCTGAGCTGAAGCCTCCTGGCAGTGCGCATTCCCAGGTGCTCCTCTTTGAATCCAACTTCCAGTTAACACACTTCAGAAAGCTGCGGGAAATCCCCTTAGGTCACTTGAAAAACCCAGGTGAAATTCCGTTTTCCTGGCGTAGCCTAGGCCCAGCCTCCCAGCCACCGTTGGACCACTTGGAAACTGAACCCCAAGGTGAAGATCCCTTTTTATGTCTTTCCGCTTTCTCTGTAATTCTGCCTTTATTATTTTTTTAAAGATTTATTTATTTTATTACAAAGTCAGATATACAGAGAGGAGGAGAGACAGAGAGGAAGATCTTCCGTCCAACGATTCACTCCCCAAGTGAGCACAACGGCCAGTGCTGTGACGAGCCGGGAACCAGGAACCTCTTCCAGGTCTCCCATGCGGGTGCAGGGTCCCAATGCATTGGGCCGTCCTCGACTGCTTTCCCAGGCCACAAGCAGGGAGCTGGATGGGAAGTGGAGCTGCCGGGATTAGAACCGGCGGCCATATGGGATCCTGGTGTGTTCAAGGCGAAGACTTTAGCCGCTAGGCAACGCTGCCAGGACCCAGCCTTTATTATTTTTTTTTTAAGGGAGGGGGCTGGTGGCTAAATCTTCTTCCACTCTCAGGATCCCATGTGCACTCTGCTTTATTTCCCAGCAGCTGCACTTCCCATCCAGCTCCCTGCTTGTGGCCTGGGAAAGCAGTGGAGGACAGCCCAAAGCCTTGGGACCCTGCACCCGCGTGGGAGACCAGGAAGAAGCTCCTGGCTCCTGGCTTCAGATCTGCTCAGTTCTGGCCATTGCAGTTACTTGTGAACCAGCAGACAAGGGATCTTTCTCTCTCTCTCTTCTTTTTTAAGATTTATTTACTTTTATTGCAAAGTCAGATATATGTAGAGGAGAGACAGAGAGGAAGGAAGATCTTCTGTCTGTTGATTCATTCCCCAAGTGGCCACAATGGCCAGAGCAGAGCTGATCCGAAGCCGGGAACCAGGAGATTCTTCCAGGTCTCCCACGCGGGTGCAGGGTCCCAAGGCTTTGGGCCGTCCTCCACTGCTTTCCCAGGCCACAAGCAGGGAGCTGGATGGGAAGCAAGGCTGCAGGGATTAGAACCGGCACCCATTTGGGATCCTGGCGATTTCAAGGCGAAGACTTTAGCCACTAGGCCACCGTGCTGGGTCCGAAAGATCTTTCTTTATCTACTTCTGTCTATAGGTCTGATTTTCTACCTTTCTTCTCTCTGTAAATCTGAGTTTCCAATAAAAAACAAATAAATCTTAAAAAAAGCTAAAGTCATTGTCTATATGTCTATCCTACATAAATATTTTCTTCATATTCTGGGTTAGTATCAAGTTATTTTCCTATCATTTCTTTATAATTTTTTAAAATTATTTATAGAGAGAGTCAAAGAAATCTTTTTATTTGAAAGGCAGAGTTGGGCCCGGCGGCGTGGCCTAGCAGCTAGAGTCCTCGCCTTGAAAGCCCCGGGATCCCATATGGGCGCCGGTTCTAATCCTGGCAGCTCCACTTCCCATCCAGCTCCCTGCTTGTGGCCTGGGAAAGCAGTTGAGGACGGCCCAATGCATTGGGACACTGCACCCGCGTGGGAGACCCGGAGGAGGTTCCAGGTTCCCGGCTTCGGATCGGCGCACACCGGCCCGTTGCGGCTCACTTGGGGAGTGAATCATCGGACGGAAGATCTTCCTCTCTGTCTCTCCTCTGTGTATATCTGGCTGTAATAAAATGAATAAATCTTTAAAAAAAAAAAGAAAAGAAAGGCAGAGTTGAGAAAAGGAGGAACAGAGAGAAAGAGAGAGACAGAATCTTCCATCCTCTGAATCACTCCCCCAAATTGCCACAACAGCCAGATCTGAACCAATCCCAAGCCAGGAGCTTCTTCCAGGTCTCTCATATAGGTACTGGGTCCCAGGATTTGAGCCATCCTCCACTGCTTTTCCAGACCTTAAGCTGGAATCTGTATTGTGAGTACAACAGCCAGGTCACAAACCTGTGGCCATATTGGATGCTAACATGTATGGATGTGACATAAGATCAACTTGAGCTCTGGGAACAATCCCTTGAATATTGAATAAACTCAAAACTACTGAAGCTACTAACGGTGGCGGTTGGTGTCCCAGCTGATTCGATTATGTGCCTGGGAAGGCAGCAGAGGAAGGGCCCTTAGGCTTGTGTCCCTGTATCCAAATGGAGACCTGGATGAAGCTTTTGGCTCCTGGTCATTGGCACGACATGACAAGTGGACCAGCTGGTGGAGGAGCTTTTTATCTCTTTCTTTTTGTAGCTCTACTTTTCCAATAAATAAATCTTTTTCAAATTGTAATTTTTAAAAGTCTGTATGTACCTCGGAATACAAGCATACATGGGTCGTTTCTGCAGTCTCCTGTGACCTCTGGCTTACAAACCTACTGATACAGGTTTTTTTTTCTTCTTTGCAGAAAAGATCTGGCTGGCTGATGCGTATAGTGCAATTTCATGTACTACCAATTGATTCTACATTATTAATCTCTGCAAATCACAAATCAGTTCTCTAAAATGTAACACTATCAAATACATTCCTAAATTTGTTTTGCCACATATATTACAGTTTGTTCTACAAGTCATTATTTTTCTGGAAATGTGCAAGCCCTGCCTTGATAAGTAAAAAGGTCGCTGGTTTCTACTGCAATAACAAGACACAAGGGTTTTTCAGATGGAGCACTCTGATAAGCTGAGAGACTTTGGGAAGTTTTTCAGCAACACAAGCCTGTGCATATTTTGAATCATATTTAAATTTTTCTATGTTCAGGGCCCGGCACAATCATTAAATGGCTAAAGTTCTCACCTTGCACGCACCAGGATCCCATATGGATGTCCCGGCTGCTCTACTTCCTATCCAGCTCCCTGTTTCTGGCCTGGGAAAGCAGTTGAGGACAGCCCAAAGCCTTGAGACCCTGCACCCACATGGGAGACACAGAGGAGGCTCCTGACTCCTGGCTTCAGATCAGCTCATCTCTAGCCATTGCAGCCATTTGGGGAGTGAAGCAGCAGGCAGATCTTTCTCTTCTCTCTGTGAATTTGCCTTTCTAATAAATATGAATAAATGCATCTTATTAAAAGTAAATAAATAAATCATTCTATGTTCCACTGCCAAATGTAGAAACAAGGCTTCTGGTTTCTCTCTCCCTATTTCTCTGTCTCTCCTTCTCTGTCATTTTGCCTTTTAAAGTAATATTCTAAAAAAGAAGAAAGTAACCAACTGGAACACATGCTGTTCACAGGTCAAGAAATAGAAGAAACAAAAATTGATTGCGGAAGTTATTGCATCCTTGACAAGATCTTTTCCGTGGAATTGAGGATTGTAAACAGCAAAAGCCTGAATCAAGTGGGTTTAAAAGAGAAAGTAAAACAAGGAGGTGGAGGTAAATGTAACAAAATACATGTTTAAAGAGTTGTTTATGAAAAGAAACAGAATAATGAGATATTATACAGCAAACGGTACTTCATTTTGTTTCAAATTACCTATTTATTTGAAAAGCAATAAGACAGAAAAGACCAAGAGCCTCCATTTGTTGGATCACTCTCCAACTAGAACTGGATCAAGCCAAAGCCAGGAGCCTGGAACTCCATTCGAGTATCCTGTGTCTCTGAGGCACATCAGCAAGAAGCTGAATTAGAAGCATAGCAGTTGTAATTCAAACAAGACACTCTAATGTGGGATGAGGCATCCTAAGCAGTGACTTAACCTGGGCACCCAATGCCTGTGCCTATTTATTTTATTTCTTTTTTTTAAGATTTATTTATTCTCATTGGAAAGGAAGGTCAGATTTACAGACAGGAGAGACAGAGAGAAAGATCTTTCATCTGGTGACACACTCCCCAAATGGCCACAATGCCCAGAGCTGAGCTGATCAGAAGCTATGAACCAGGAACTTCTTTGTCTCCAATGCAGGCACAGGGACCCAAAGCTTGGGTCTCACCAGGCCCTCCCCAATTATTTTTAAACTTAAGAAATTGGTAGAAGATGTGTGAGTATAATAAATGAATATTCTTTGTATTATTTTACAAACTACATTTTTTTAGAAGAAATATTTTTGGGCCCAGCGTGGTGACCTAGCCGCTAAAGTCCTTACCTTGCACGCACCAGAATCCCATATGGGTGCCGGTTCTAATCCTGGCAGCTCCATTTCCCATCCAGCTCCCTCTTTGTGGCCTGGGAAAGCATTGGAGGATGGCCCAAAGCCTTGGGACCTGCACCCGTGTGGGAGACCTGGAAGAAGCTCCTGACTCCTGGCTTTGGGTCGGCTCATTTCCAGCTGTTGCAACCACTTGGGGAGTGAATCAGTGGATAGAACATCTTCTTTGTCTCTCCTCCTCTCTATATCTGCCTTTCGAATAAAAATGAAGTAATTTTTTTTATAAAGAATCATTTTCATTTGAAAGGCAGAGATACAGAGCAAGAGGGGAAGAGACAAAGATATTTTTCATCCACTGGTTCACTTGCCAAAAAACGCAAGAGTGGCAGATGGGCAAAGTCAAAGTTAGGAGCTTCATCTGGGTCTGCCATAAGAAACAGGAAGTGGTCAGGCCACAGACAGGAAATGGAAATTCAATCTTCATGTCTCATGTGGGTGACAGGGACTTAGCTCCTTGCGCCATTGCCAGGTATCTCCAAGGGTGCACATTAATAAGAAACTAGAATCAAGAGAAGAGCAGGAGGCCTGGCACAATGGCTCAATTGGCTTAACCTTCTACTTGCAAGTGCCAGCATCCCATATGAGTGCCGGTTCGTGTCACTTCTGTTCTACCTCCCATCCAGCTCCCTGCTTGTGGCCTGGAAGTATAGTGGAGGATGGCCCAAAGCCTTGGGACCCTGCACCTGATTTATTTTTTCTTTAGAAGTGTCAACTTCTTTTGTTTCAAAGATTTATTTCTTGGGCCTGGAAAAATGGCTCAGTGACTAAATCTCCTTTTCTCTGTAACTCTGGCTTTCAAGCAAAATAAAAATAAATATTTATAAAGGAGAAATTTAGGGGCAGATTCAAGATAACAGAATTGGGTGAGGACACGTTTAAACAGACGGAGAAACATTAGCCAGGGTGAAACAGAGAGGGCACATTCCAGGAAATAGGAGAAAACAGACGGACAGCAGAGGGACACCTGGAGACTGATGGACACAGGAAAGCAGCAGAGGCGATGGTGTGGTGCTGCAGTGATCCGATACATCAGCAGCATTCAGCAAGTGGCGCTTGGAACTCCATTAGCAAACAGGTGGAAGGGGAGTTCACCATGAACTCAGGAGGTGAACCTAAAGAACTGCCCGTCCGGGCCCGGCGGCGTGGCCTAGCGGCTGAAAGTCCTCGCCTTGAAAGCCCCGGGATCCCATATGGGCGCCGGTTCTAATCCCGGCAGCTCCACTTCCCATCCAGCTCCCTGCTTGTGGCCTGGGAAAGCAGTTGAGGACGGCCCAATGCATTGGGACACTGCACCCGCGTGGGAGACCCGGAGGAGGTTCCAGGTTCCCGGCTTCGGATCGGCGCGCATCGGCCCGTTGCGGCTCACTTGGGGAGTGAATCATCGGACGGAAGATCTTCCTCTCTGTCTCTCCTCTGTATATATCTGGCTGTAATAAAATGAATAAAATCTTTAAAAAAAATAATAAATAAAAAAAAAAAGAACTGCCCGTCCTGCCAGTTTGTTTGATTTGACCACGAAGAGAGACAGAGCAGCAGATCCCAAACAGGTAGTGTGGGAACAGGGTGAATATTATGGCCCAAACCCCACTAGAGCCGAATTGGGTACCATCTTGTGTAGGGAAGCAATGGCTATGAAACAGAACTGCACATGCACTAATTTGGGAGTGAACTCATTTTAAGCTCAGGAAATTGCAATTACGTGGCATCCTTCAGGTTCCACCCAAAATAGATCCGGATAACCCCCACACCTAACGGCCAGCAGATCAAGAACTCCATGAGTTTCACATCAGGTGCCGTTTCGCACAGCATGGCAAAGGCTTGGACAAAACTGAGCTGTGCATGTATTATCATACTAGGAGCTGCACAAACAGGAACTGGGAGAAATGTTGCACAGACTAGGTGCAACAATAGTGCAGGATCACAGGAGGTTGAGTGCTGAAGCAGAAGCTGGACTACCCAGACCATGGTGGAAGTTGAACATAAGAGCCCAGTTCTGAAACTTGCTGGAGGGAGTGGCACAAGTGACCGCAAACAAAGAACCAGGTACCAACTGCAATAAGTAAAATCAAACTACAGACGTGTGGGTGAAAGAGCTTAAAATCTGCCCTAAGGAGAAGAATCTGATAACCAGAAGTACAATGACCAAAAGCAAAAGAAGAGACAAAGGCATAATGAAAAGACTCGCCTGCAGAAGAGCAAAACCCTTTGGCAACCTCAGAGTTAACTGAGGAAGACATCGACATTTGGGGAAATACAGAATTAAAAACACTTGTTATAAAGCTTGTTATCAACAACGAGAAACACATAATACAGGAGTTCAAGCAATTTAAGGAATATGTCACACAGGAAATGAATCAAATGAAAGCTGATGTTTCAGAAATGAAGAATATAGTGGAGCAAATTAAAAGTACAGTGGAGAGTCTCCAAAAAAGAACAAATGAAGCAGAAGAAAGAATCTCAGAATTGGAAATATTTCCTGTCACAAAGGGGAAACAAACAAAAATACTGGAAGCAGAGCTGAGTCAAGCTAAAAAAAAAAAAAATATTCAAGAATTAAGAGACACTATTGAAAGGCCAAATGTAAGAGTTATGGGAGTTCCAGAAGGTACAGAAAGAGAAGCTGGGTTTAAAAATGTATTTAATGGGGCCCGGGGGCATCGCCTAGCGGCTAAAGTCCTCGCCTTGAACGTGCCCCAGGATCCCATATAAGCGCAACAGTTCTAATCCCAGCAGCTCCACTTCCCATCCAGCTCCTTGCTTGGGCCTGGAAGAACAGTGGAGGATAACCCGAAGCCTTGGGACTCTGCACACATTTGGAAAACCCAGAGGAAGTTCCTGGCTCCTGGCTTTGGATCCCCTCAGCTCTGGAAATTTCAGCTACTTGAGGAGTGAACCAGCAGACAGAAGATCTTTCTGTATCTCCTTCTCTATGTAAATTTGCCTTTGCAATAAAAATAAATAAATCTTTTTTTAAAAGAACACTTTAAAAACATAAAATAAAAAATAAAACATTTGGGTCTGGCGTGGAAGCCTTGCGGCTAAAGTCCTCGCCTTGAACGCCCCAGGATCCCATATGGGCGCCGGTTCTAATCCCGGCAGCTCCACTTCCCATCCAGCTCCCTGCTTGTGGCCTGGGAAAGCAGTTGAGGATGGCCCAAAGCCTTGATACTCTGCACCCGCGTGGGAGACCTGGAAGAAGTTCCAGGTTCCCAGCTTCGGATTGGCGCGCCCAGGCCCGTTGCGGCTTACTTGGGGAGTGAATCATTGGACGGAAGATCTTCCTCTCTGTCTCTCCTCTCTGTATATCTTACTTTGTAATAAAATAAATAAATCTTAAAAAAAAAGATTTGCTTACTTATTTGTTTTATTTCATTTTATTCATTTTTTAAAATGATCATAGTTGATTAGGGTACAAAGGGTCTAGGGCTATAGGAAAGTGGGTAATATTGTTTCCACACTAATATAATCATTTTCCCCCTATATCTGGGGTCAGGGAGAAACAAAGGGAAAAGTCCCACCCAACCTCCCACCCATCCCAGGTCCCCCATGCAGGGCATGCTATGAGGATCCTGGGAGCCGGTTCTAATCCCGGCAGCCCCGCTTCCCATCCAGCTCTCTACTTGTGGCCTGGGAAAGCAGTCGAGGATGGCTCAGGGCCTTGGCACACTGTACCTGTGTGGGAGACCTGGAAGAAGTTCTTGGCTTCTGGCTTCAGATTGACGCAGCTCTGGCCATTGCAACCACTTGGGGAATGAATCATCGGAGGAAGATATTTCTGTCTCTCCTCCTCTCTGTAAATCTGACTTTCCAATAAAAATAAATAAATCTTTAAAAATAAAGTAGACCCTTCATTCCTACACAAAGTCTCATCTCAACTTTTGTTCCGGACTTTTGACTCGTCTGTTGATTACCATGCCTGCATTGCTTTGTTCCAGGCAGAAATGTTTTCTTTGTTCACCTGTCAATGTTCTCAAGGAATATATTGTACATAATTGCTTTTTTGGCCCTGAGAAAATCCTAAGTTAGTCAAAACAAAGGCAACCCCCCCACCTTATGTTGTTCCTTCAGAAAACCAACATTCAAATTAAAATTGGCACCCTTCTTGCTCAGAACAAGGTCTGCTTCTCTCCACCAGGACAAGATGTTCACAGGGGAAGCACATTTTTGAGATTTCGCTACTTTTCCATCTGTTGGTTCACTCCCCAATTGTCTACAACACTCAAGGCGAGGCTAGGTGGGAGGCAGGGTTCCTTCCTGGTATTCCATGTGCTGACCTTGACCCATGTCCACTGCTGCCCAGGTGCATTATCCACTTGGGAAACTCTAATATGGAATGTGGGAGTTTCAAAAGGCAACTTAACCGCAAGGCTCATCTCTCTTTTCTTTCTTTCTTTTTTTTTTTTTCAAGAGCAGTTAACAGCACACATTATTTTCTTTTTTCTAAATAAAATCATTTAATTATTTTTTTTCTGCATTGCTGACGGTTGCTGATTTTTCAAGAGGAGCGTGGAGCTTGCTTCGAAGCAGCAATGGGTCCGTTGGCTCAGTGGCGCTCCAGATTTCATACCTCAGACTAGAACCCAGGAGGGAGAGCAGAAATTGGATGTGCCCCACTTATTCCTACTCTAAATGACAGCGACTGCTCGGCAAAGTTAGGAGCCAGGAGCTCCAGCCAGGTCTCCCATGTAGGTGGCAAGGACCCACGCACACGGGCCATTTTCTGCTGCTTTCTCAGGTGAATTAACAGGGAGCTGGATTAGAAGCGGAGCAGTCAGGACTTGAATTGATACCCATATGGGGTGCCAGCTTCCAGGACAGTGACTGTCATGTTACGATATCAGCCTTCCGACTAAATATGGTTTTTAAATTAGTGTTGAAAAAAATGGTGGGTCCGGCGGCGTGGCCTAGCGGCTAGAAGTCCTCGCCTTCAACGCCCCGGGATCCCATATGGGCGCCGGTTCTAATCCCGGCAGCTCCACTTCCCATCCAGCTCCCTGCTTGTGGCCTGGGAAAGCAGTCGAGGACGGCCCAATGCATTGGGACCCTGCACCCACGTGGGAGACCTGGAAGAGGTTCCTGGTCCCGGCTTCGGATCAGCGTGCACCGGCCCGTTGCGGCTCACTTGGGGAGTGAATCATCGGACAGAAGATCTTCCTCTGTCTCTCCTCCTCTCTGTATATCTGGCTGTAATAAAATGAATAAATTTTTTTTTAAAAAAAGAAAAAAATGGTTATACTGGGCCCGGCGGCGTGGCCTAGCGGCTAAAGTCCTCGCCTTGAACACCCCGGGATCCCATATGGGCGCCGGTTCTAATCCCGGCAGCTCCACTTCCCATCCAGCTCCCTGCTTGTGGCCTGGGAAAGCAGTCGAGGACGGCCCAAAGCCTTGGGACCCTGCACCCGTGTGGGAGACCTGGAAGAAGTTCCTGG
The DNA here is from genome assembly GCF_030435755.1 of Ochotona princeps. Lineage (NCBI taxonomy): Eukaryota > Metazoa > Chordata > Mammalia > Lagomorpha > Ochotonidae > Ochotona > Ochotona princeps. The sequence continues at coordinate 45,950,420 of NC_080865.1, forward strand.
ACTCCCGGCTTCGGATCGGCACAGCACCGGCTGTTGCGGCTCACTTGGGGAGTGAATCATTGGACGGAAGATCTTCCTCTCTGTCTCTCCTCCTCTCTGTACATCTGACTTTGTAATAAAAAAATGAATAAATCTTTAAGAAAAATGGTTACCTTTTGTAAATTAATAAGCTTTAAAAAATGCTTTCAGTGCTGGGGAACCAGACCTGGGACTCACACGTCAGGCAGGGTAGTGGAGTCCCAGGCCCCACAAGCTGACATGACATGCCAGTGGACCGTGTCTGGGGACCTGTTCACATACTTGGGCTCAGGAACCCACGTGCTCACAGCGGTGGTGGCTGTGGATTGCACAACGAATGGGGATACGAGGATATATGGGAGGGGAAACTGCGAAGGGAGCACCTACAAATGAGGAATGACTTCTTGGGGGGACTTCTGCCAACAAGGACACTGAACTTGCAGATAAGTGACAGGGCTGAGATCTAGTGGTTTTGAGCAAGGAAACAGGAGGACCTTTCTGGGTCAAATCAATGCACCTGCCTACTAGGGAGACCTAAGCTTGTCAAGTTAGCATCAACCACTGTCCACCAGCATTCCAAAAGCTAGGGCTGAGGGACTTACCTGTCAGGGCTAAGTCACAGTATCCGCCAGTCCGTTTCAGAACAGGGGATGCATCATTGTTAGGCTTGACCATGACACTAACCCGCCGATGAGAGAACCAGCTCTGGGGGCAGAGTCTGTGGGGAATATGTTGGTACTGATGTAGTTTGGCAGCTGGGAGCAGCCCCCTCCATTTCACTTACACCCCCCCCACCCCAGATACAGGAGAAAAAGGAAGAAAAGGAAAATTGGAAGCATTTGTCTCATCTACCTTCCCCTGTACCTTGACCATCCGCACTCTCATCAGTGGTTCTCATGGGTGTGCATCCTCGTCAACTATGGAAACAACATCAACAATTTTAAAATTTAAATAAAAAATTTTAAAAGATAAAAATGCTTTCAGGCAGGCAGCACTCTGATGCAGCGTGATGCTGGGATCCCACATCAGCACTTGGGTTCCAGTCCTGGTTGCTTGGCTTTTGTCCAGTTATGCTCCTTCTAATGAACCTGCAAAAGCAGCACACAACTGCCCAGGTGTTTGGGTCCCTGCCTCTCAAATAGGAGACCAGGATGGAATTTCTGGCTTTAGCCTAGCCCAACTCTGACCATGGTGGCCATCTTGGGGGGAAACCAGAGAAGAGAAGATTGTCTCTCTTCCTACCCCTCCACACACCTTCTGAAACGACTCTGCCTTTCAAATATATACATTTTTAAAGAGATCATCTTGACAGTCCAGTTTGTCATGTTAGGAGTCATGTTGGGAGTCTAGCCACAAACACTGAAAGAGAAGTAGCTGATGGAGCCGCAGCTGCTTCTCACTCCAATGGCAGAGGCAGAGTCCCCTGCATGTACTCCAATGACTCTGACAAGGTGAGCCTGCGGAGCTATACGGCCAAACCATGGTTCCTGGCCCTAGGCCACTGACAGTCTTGCCTCAGGGTCTACAGCCTCAAGATGTCCACTGCACAGCCCAGCAGGAATTGTGATCCACTGAGATTGTGAGTGGGTAAGGGAGCCACTGACTGCAAGTCAGGGGACCTATCCCAGAAGGTGGCAAGAGGAGGTGATTAATCCTGTTGCCTGAGGTCGTGACCTTTGAGGAAGCCATTGCTTGGCTGGTCATTTACATCACAGGCTACAGGGCCCGAGTGAGGCCAGCAATCTACAGCCTGGCCACAGTGGCTTAGTACATATCCCGATGTACCATGGGCATGTCTGCCGTGTAGCTGTTTCACAGAGTGGAAAATGAAACTGTTTGGAATAGCCTTGGCCAGCAAGCATGAGGTCCTGAAGGGGAATCGGGTCACATACGGCATGGACTACTGTACACTTGACTGCATAGATGATGTAAAGAAAGTCACTCGAACAGGGCAGGTCTGATACCTGAGACCCTTGGGGACAACACTACTTATGGAATAGCCAGCTCGTTGACAGGCCACAAAGAGAATGTGTTGACATTGGCCCTCACATGATGGAATCAGTTCAATGGGACAGATGTGCAGCTATTATAGGTCAACCAGGCTCTGTGTGGCTTCCACCTGGGCTACCTGCAGGAGGGGCAGGGAAGGTAGGGGCTCGTTGGTGGCATGGGCGTCCACCTCCTGGCTCGGTGCCACATCAAACTTCGAACGAATTCTGTCAGGCCTTTCTACCCTTCTGGAAGGTGATTGATGCTTTGAAGCCAATGAGTTGGAAGAATGCAAGCAAGATCCTCTTGATGACTTGGTCAGGGAAGAGATGGACACCTAGAGGGACAAAAAGGTTACAAAGCCCCTTTTCATTGACCACTAAACTGCCATGTATCATCACCTGTTATTATGTTCTGCCTTCTGAGGTTAGCCAATCTCTCTCCATCCTATGTGTGCTTCCATCCTCATTTTCATTTCTGCTCCTGTCCCATCGCCTCCCCCAGAGAATTAAAATGTCAACTAAAGATACAGGGCCAGTGTGAGTCAATCCAGACCAGTCAGCTTCCACCTCTGGACTTGAGCAACTCCCAATCTTGGTCTTCTGTCCTCAATTGTTTCTTGTTTTCTTTCTTTCTTTCTTTCTTTCTTTCTTTCTTTCTTTCTTTCTTTCTTTCTTTCTTTCTTCCTTCCTTCCTTCCTTCCTTCCTTCCTTCCTTCCTTCCTTCCTTCCTTCCTTCCTTCCTTCCTTCCTTTCTTTCCCATTGACTGGTTAGTCCCCTGCACGATAGCCTAGTGGTTAAAGTTGTTGCCTTGCATGCACCCGGCAGCTCTACTTCCCTTCCAGCTCCCTGTGTGTGGCCTGGGAAAGCAATCGAGGACGGTCCAATGCATTGGGACCCTGTACCTGTGTGGGAGACCTGGGAGAAGAGCATGGGATCCTGGTGCAAGCAAGGCAAGTATTTAGCTACTGAGACGCAACTACTTGTTCTTCTTCTTCTTCTTCTTTTATTTTTTTTAAAGATTTTATTATTATTATTGGAAAGCCGGATATACAGAGAGGAGGAGAGACAGAGAGGAAGATCTTCCGTCCGATGATTCACTCCCCAAGTGAGCACAACGGCCGGTGCTGCGCCGATCCGATGCCGGGAACCTGGAACCTCTTCCGGGTCTCCCACGCGGGTGCAGTGTCCCAAAGCATTGGGCCATCCTCAACTGCTTTCCCAGGCCACAAGCAGGGAGCTGGATGGGAAGTGGAGCTGCCGGGATTAGAACCGGCGCCCATATGGGATCCTGGGGCTTTCAAGGCGAGGACTTTAGCCGCTAGGCCACGCTGCCGGGCCCTTCTTCTTCTTCTTCTTCTCTTTTCTTTTTCAAGATGTATTTGTTTTCCTTTTGAAGACAGAGTTACAGAGAAAGAAGGAGAGAGAGAGAACTTTTATTTGTCTGTTTACTTCCCAAATAGCCACAATGGCCAGTAGTGGGCAGATCAAAAGTCAGAGCCAGGAACTTCTGGATCTCCCAGACAGATGCAGGGTTCGAAGGATATGAGCTACCCCCTGGTGCCTTCCCAGAACATTAGCAGGGAGCTGGACCAGAGGTGTAGTAGCCAGGAGACAAACCATTGTCCATATGAAATGTGTTGCCACACACAAAGGATCAGCATGATACACCAATGTGTTCAACTTATGTTCAACTACTTTTAAAAAAAGATTCATTTATTTTTATTGGAAAAGTCAGATATATCTAGAGGAGGCGAGACAAAGAGGAAAGATCTTCCATCAGCAGATTGACTACCCAACTGGCCACAACAGCCAGAACTGAGCCGATCCAAACTCAGTAGCTTCTTTTGGGTCTCCCATGTGGATGCTTGCCCCAAGGCCTTGGGCCATCCTCAACTGCAAGGCAAGCACTTTAGCCACTAGGCTCCTGCCAGACCATGTCTTCAATTCTTTTTTTCAATAAAGAGTAACTTTTTTGGGCTCAGCATGGTAGCCTAGCGGCTAAAGTCCTCGCCTTGAACGCCCCGGGATCCCATATGGGCACCAGTTCTAATCCTGGCAGCCCCACTTCCCATCCAGCTCCCTGCTTGTGACCTGAGAAAGCAGTCAAGGACAACCCAAAGCCTTGGGACCCTGCACCTGCGTGGGAGATCCAGAAGAGATCCTGGCTCCTGGCTTTGGATTGGTACAACACCAGCCGTTGTGGTCACTTGGGAAGTGAATTGGCAGATGGAAGATTTTCCTCTCTGCCTCTCCTCCTCCCTGTATATGTGACTTTCCAATAAAAATAAAATAAATCTGAAAAAAAAGAGAGTAACTTTTTAAAGATTTATTTATTTTAACTGGAAAGGCAGTTTTACAGGGAGAAGGAAATACAGAAAGATCTTCCACTTGCTGGTTCACTCCCCAAGTGACTGCAAAGGCTGGAACTGTGCCAATCTTAAAACAGGAGCCAAGAGTTTCCTCCGGGTCTCCCATGCAGGTGCAGGATCCTAAGCCTTTGGGTCATCTTTGACTGCTTTCCCAGGCCACAAACAGGGAGCTGGGTGGGAAACAGAGCTGCCGGTGAGGAACTTCAGAATTAAAATCCCAACCATTTTTTCGTGGCTCATTGCTACTAAGAACTTGTGAGCTTGCAGGCCAAACAGTCTGTGTGACCTTTAGCACCTAGATGGGCTTCAATTCTCAGGAATCAAGGCCCAAGTCTGGTTATCTTACAGGTGGCTCCAAGTAATTAAGTGGATGGTTATCTTAATTGCTGGGCCAGAGAAGATCCAGACATGATCTGTCCAGCTGAGATAGGTAGGGAATGTGTGCTATTTCCCCTCACCTTGCAGGCTATTGTGAATTACCCCCTTTTCAAGCTATTATGGATTGCCCCTCTAAAAACCCTGTGAATGTGCTGTTCGGGGCCACACTCTGATAAGGGGTGTTGGTCTCGGCTGGCGGGTCAGCCGACCAGTTGGTCAGTCAGTTGCTTCCTCTCAACCAAAAACTGCTGCATCGGGGACGGTTGGAAGCCCAAGCTTGGACATGCCGAGCTTGAACAAACCGCCCTTGTGCGCTTGCATCAGCTTCAGACTCCTGGTGATTTCTGGGCATCTCAAAATCTGGGCATAACACTGGGATATAAACCGGGGCCTATATGGGATCCTGGTGCTTGCAAGGCAAGCACTTTAGCCACTAGGCTACTGTCCCAGGTCCCTGTCTTCAAAGTTTTAAATACAATCTTCAGTTCTCTGTTTTCTTTCTTTCTTGTTCACTAAGGCTGCCTTTGACAACAAGGCAGGAATCAGACTCCCTCCAAGAGGTCATGGTTCTGGTAGGGTTTCAGAGCATTCCGACCTTCCACTGGGGGCTCTGTGTTTGTTCTTAGGGCCTCAGAAAACCAGTGGGTGTGAGGCACAGGGAAGGGTCCCTCTCTTGGCCTCCCCCAGCCCGCTGTACTGTTAATTGTCTTTCTTGTGCTGGTAGAGCTGTGGTTTTACTGCCAAAAGTCCAGAAGTGTGCCAGTGTGGGAAGAGGGGGGCATCTCACTCTAGCCTGTGTCTGTTACACGTGAGGAGCACAAGCTGGGGAAAGTTGGACTGCCATGCAGTAAGTGTGGCTTTTCCCAGCCAACCAGAGTCCCAAGAGACAATGCTATTGTTGTCTTGGGCCCTAAGTGGAAATCAAAACGCATTCCCTTAGCAATGCAGGGAGGCCCCACCGTCTTCTCAGAACTGGGAGGCAGCTTCCAAGTCTGAGCTCTGAACTCGGTGCAGCTGGGTAGGGAGGTGGAGGAGGGACTAAAGTATTATGTGTAGGGGAAGCAATGGGACCTAGTTCATTGGAACCAAAGCTAGGACTTACAGAGGCGATGGCTGTCTGCCTGCTGGGCTAGGTTGCTGCTACAGCCATTGCCAAGGAGAGGTGGTGGAAGGGAGGGGTGGAGGTGGGGGAGAGGCTCAGCCTCTGCATTGTCTAAATGAGACCTAAAAACAGAAAGTGCACCCTGGTACTGCAGCAGCCTTTGTGTTGGTGTCAATAAAAAGCCAAATCGGATGGGGTGAGGGGAGATGTTTTCTACTAGTTATATTTTTGAATTATTTTATTGGAAAGACAATTTAGAGAGGAGAGAGACATAGATTGAGAGAGAGAGAAAGAGAGAGAGAGAACTCTTCCATTTGCTGTTTTACTCCTCAAATGGCTACAAAGGCCAGAGTGGCACTGAGCTCTCTAAGGCCGGGAGCCAGGAACTTCTCCTGGGTCTCCCATGTGAGTGCAAGGTCCTAAGGCTGTGGGCTATCCACCATTGCTTTCCCATTAGGGAGCTGGCTTGGAAGTGGAACAGCCAGGACACGAGCCATCAGCTATATGTGATGCTGGTGTCACAGGGTGGAGGATTAGCATGCTGAGCCACAGTGCCAGCCCATCTTCTAGCTATTTTGAAATACTCAATTAATTTTTGTCAACCACAGTTATTCAGCTGTCCTATAGTACTATAGAATTGGAGAAATCAGGCCCGGCACAGTAGCCCAGTGGCTAAAGTCCTCACCTGGCATGTGCTGGGTGCTCATAAGGGTGTGTATCCCGGCAGCTCCACTTCCCATCCAGCTCCCTGCTTGTGGCCTGGGAAAGCGGTGGAGGACGGCCCAAAGCCTTGGGACCCTGCACCCACGTGGGAGACCTGGAAGAAACTCCTGGTTCCTGGCTTTGGATTGGCTCAGCTCTGACCACTGTGTCTGACCATTGTGTTCACTTGGGGAGTGAACCACCAGATGGAAGATCTTTCTGTCCCTCTTCTCTGTAAATCTGACTTTCCAAGAAAAATAAATAAATCTTAAAAAAAATTTCTTTATAAGGAACTGGAGAAGTCATTCCTTTATCCAGCTGTACCCCTGTGCCTCTGTCTTCCCTTCCCCTACAGCCTTCTTAGGCCCTGGAAATCACTATTGCAGCCTCTGTTTCTGTAAGATGAACTTTGATGTAAAAGTGAGAATATAGAGTGTTTGTCTTTCTGTGCTCGACTCTCTTATCTCACTTGACATACTATCAACCATCTCCATCCATATTGCTGTAAATGAATGAATTTCATTTTTGTGGTTGAATAATAGCCAGTTTTGTATATGCTCCACATTTTCTTTCTTCCTTTCTTTTCTTCTTTATTTTTTTTAAGATTTATTTATTTTTATTACAAAGTCAGATATATAGAGAGGAGGAGAGACAGAGAGGAAGATCTTCCATCCGATGATTCACTCCCCAAGTGAGTGCAACGGCCAGTACTGTACCGATCCGAAGCCAGGAACCAGGAACCTCTTCCAGGTCTCCCACACGGGTGCAGGGTCCCAAGGCTTTGGGCCGTCCTCGACTGCTTTCTCAGGCCACAAGCAGGGAGCTGGATGGGAAGTGGAGCTGCCAGGATTAGAACCGGTGCCCATATGGGATCCCGGGGTGTTCAAGGCAAGGACTTTAGCCACTAGGCCACGCCGCCGGGCCCTCTTTTTTTTTAGGGCTGTCCATTTATTGGGAAGAATTTACAAGCTGATATAGAGTAGAAAAGCATAAGACAGAATGGAAATTCCCACAGCACTCCCACCAAGCAATGACACTGTAACTTGCTGGTAGGCATGTTTATCTCTTTGGTCCCTCCCCAAGTCACAGGTCATATTGGGCACACAGGGCTGGAAGCTGTGCCTCAGGGCATGTTCTTACATGTGGCTTGTAAACAGGATGAGGGGTGCATCTAACTTCTTTAGAGTTGCTTATAAGGGAAGTTCTAGCACAGCTCCTCTGCAAGGACAGAGAAGAGAGAATGGGGTTCGGCCCACCACTCTGGCTGCATGCCCAGTGAACAGGCCAGGTTGGTGTCTCAGCCGAAAATATCGTCAGGAGAATCCTCCTGGGATATGGTATATGCACCACATTTTCTTTATTCCCTTATCCATTGATGGGTGGATAGGTTAAGCTTGGCTATTATAAAGAGTGTTGTAATAAGCAAGTGAGTAAAGGTGTCTTTTGAATGTGTTCTCAGTATTGGGATTACTACATCACATTGGAGTCTATTTCCAGTTTTTGGTTTTTTTTTTTTGAAGAAACTTTGTACTAATTTACATCTCCCTTAGCTATGAAACAGCATTTTGTTGATCTCTTTGATAGTAGCTATTCTAATGGGTGAGATGATATTTTATGATGGTTCACATTTGCCAGTTTTTGCTTTTGTTGGCTGTGCTTTCAGCGTCATAGCCAAAAATTTTTTTTGAATTATTTATTTTATTTTAAAGGCAAATTTACAGAGAGAAGGAGAGATTGTGGCAGACAGAGTTATCTTCCATCATCTGGTTTAAGCCACAGTGGCTTAGAGCTGAGCTGATCTGAAGCCAGGAGCCAGGAGCTTCCTCAGGTCTCCCACATGGCTGCAGGGCCCAAGGAATTGAGCCATCCTCCAATGCTTTCCCAGGTCAGAAGCAAGGACTTGGATTGAAAGCAGAGCTGCCAGAACAGGAACTAGCACACACTAAGGATAGCAGTGCAGGTAACAGGATTAGTCTGCTTAGCCACTGTGCTGGCTCCCTGTACCTCCATTTAATTTTTAACCATATGAGTATCATAAAGCATTTCCCCTATAGTTTCCTGTAGTAGTGTGATAGTTTGGTTTCTAAATTGATGTCTTTAAACTATTTTTGATTGATTTTTTGTATGCAGTGGGATCTAGGAGGTTTAGTCTTTTATTTCTGTGTATAAAGTCCCAGTTTTCTCAGCACTAATTATTTGAGAGATTTTTCTTTTTCTAAACACACATACGTATTGCTGCCTTTTGTTGACAACCAGTTGGCAGGGGCAGTAGTTAAGACTGCTGGGAGCAACCACATCATGTTCTGGAGTGCTCAGTGTTAGTTCTGGCTTCTCCACTTCCGATCCAGCATGCTGCTAGAGTGCATCCTGGGAGGCAGCACATGATAGCTAAAGCACTTGGGTGGCTAAAGTACTGCCACTCATATGGGAGACATACGACATGTTCCTGACTCTGAGCTTCAATCTGCCCCAATTCTAGTTATTCTGGGCATGTGGGGAATGAGCCAGCAGATTTGTCTGTTTGTCTTTCTCTGCATATAATATAAAATAAAAACTTTTAAAACAGCAAAATTATTGGGATATGCAGATTTAATTGAGGGTATTCCACTGGTCTATGGGCTATTCTACTGGTGTATGGGCGATTTTTATGTCAATGTCATGCTTTTTTAAAAAATATTGTTTATAAAGCTGGCAGGGATGCATGCCCATGTGGGTCTCTGATTAGGGTGGGGAGGATTGAGGTATGGAGGAAGGTAGGTGGGACATTTCATTTTTTTTTTCCTCTTGCGTCTGGAAGTGGGGAAGGGAATAGGGACACTCTTTGCTGTCAAACTACGTCAGCCCCTGGGGATGGGGGACAGTCATTTGAAGATGCCTTAGAGACCCCAATGTGGGTTGAGTGTTCTGAGAGTGTTACTTGAATGGCTTTGACAGTTCTGAGACATTATTGGCTTCTCTGCACCACGGTTGAGAAAATCTTTCCAAGGCTTATTGGCTGACAAAGTCTACCTTAGTGCACCCACAGGTCCAGGAACATGTTGCAAAGCTAGGCCAGGAAAGCTGTCCAATCTGTTCTGTTTTCTACCCTTTGATGGTGCACTCGCTGTCCTCTGCTGGTCTAGATGAGCTGGCAGTCATGTCCCCCATGAGCGTCTGCGCATACAAATCTGTTTTGTTTGCTATTACTTTGTAGTATGAAGTCAGATATTACACTGCCTCCATCTTTGTTCTTTTTGCTCAAAATTGCTTGGCTCTTTGGAATATTTTTTGGCCCCACCCAAATTTTAGACTTTTTTTTTAATTTCTGGGAAAAATGTTGCTGTTATTTTGAAAGTGATTACATTGAATCTGTAGACTGCTTTATAAAGTATGGACATATAAATAATATTAATTCACCTAGCCTGTGAATTTTTTTGGTATCCTCTTCAAGAGGTCATAGTTTCCATTGTTAATGTAATCCTACATATCTTTGTAGCTATTGTGATTGGAATGTTCTTGTTTTTTTTTCCCCAGATAAGTAGCTTTATTTTTTAAAATAATTTATGATGATTTTTGTCAGAGAAAATAATTCTGCTAAACTGTTAAATTCTATACATGGAAAATACAGATTGTTCATTTGTATTGATTTCTTAGAAGTTTTCATCTTTCTGACCATCCAGCATCTTTTTAAAAAGATTTATTTATTTATATTGGAAAGTCAGATTTACAGAGAGGAGAGACAGAGAGATTTATTTCTTAAAAGTTTTCATCTTTCTGACCAACCAGCATCTTTTTTTAAAAGATTTGTTCATTTTTAGTGGAAAGGCAGATATACAGAGGAAAAGAGACAGAGAGGAAGATCTTCCATCCACTGGTTCACTCCCCAAGTGGCCGCAATGGCCAGAGCTGAGCTGATCTGAAACCGAGAACCAGGAGCTTCTTCCAGGTCTCCCACATGGGTGCAGGGTCCCAAGGCTTTGGGCCATCCTCCACTGCTTTCCCAGGCCATGAGCAGGAAGCTGGATGAGAAGTGGAGCTGCTAGGACATGAACTGACATAGATATGAGATGCTGGCACTTACAGGTAGAGGATTAGCCAGTTGAGCCATCATGCCAACCCCTTTCAGTACTTAAAAAAAAAAAATCTGTCTTGTAAATAATTATCTCTGTTGCAAGAGTCTTCTGCCTAGCCTTCTTGTAGCAAGAAATCCATCACACTCTTCTCTATACCCACCATATTTGATACATTTTTCCATAATGCACATAATTGCATTTGTTTACATTTGTCATGTACCACAAGTCAGAAAGCAACATATGAGTAAAAATGTTTGCTTTTTTGTCATTCAGTTGGTGAAAATTTGCCCAGTATGCACAAAGAAAATGAGAATACAGTGGGTTAAGCCACCACCTGCAACATGGGTATCTCATATCATGTGTCAGTTTGCAACCTGACAGTCCTACTTGTGATCTGCCTCTCTGATAATGTACCTTGTAGAAAGTTGCAAGAAGGTCCAAGTACTTGGATCTCTACTATTCATGTGGGAGACCTGGCTGAAGTTCCTGGCTCCCGGCTTCAGCCTTGCCCAGCTCTGACTATTGCAGCCATTTGGGTAGTAAACCAACAGCAGATGGAACATCTCTTAATCTGTGTCTGTCTCTTCTTGCTTTTCTGTCACTCTGTTATATTCTGAGGTGATCCCAGACCTGATTTTGGTGTGTGCTTGCCAAAACAGGGTTTGCCACAGTCCGTGTTAGCAATCAGCTTATGCACATGCTGCTGGTCGCAATCGCCTGGTCAGTTCTTTCTCCAGCCCTGTCTTCTACACAAACCAATGTGTTGCAGCCCAGCCTGATCCTGCCCACCACACACTCGGCCTTAATGTAAACCAGTGAAAGCTGCAGCCTAGTCAGAGTAACGCACAATAACCCCCACCAGGCCCACCTCCTGCTCTGGTTCCTGTGCTTGCCAGTATGTACAGCAAACTGGTCCAGTCTGTCCCACATCTCATTCAGCGCTCACACATGTGAATGGGCCTTGAAGCCTAGTTCAACCCAATCAGCGCCACTATCCAGCCCACACACATACCAGCAGGTGCCACTCTCTGTCTAGCCATGCCTGTCCCAGTCCTGGTTCTCATGCTCACCAGTTGGAGTGGCAACACAAGAGGGAGGTGCCCACTGTTTCCTTAATGGACCCACTCCCACTCCTGGATCTTCCACTCCCCAGGTGGTTCTTCAGTTTAACTTGACAGAATTTGTCCCCGGAGCCAACATCTGCCAGCTGATGCTGTGACAAAGCTCAACCAATCTACACCTATTCTGGCTTATGGATGCACCAGTAGGAACAGTCAAACCAGCCTTGCTTTCCCCAATCCAGTTCACATGAGGCCTATAGGTTTTGTAGCCCTGCCCAGCTTAGTCTGCCCCCATCCCAGCTCATGCCCAGCGGGAGTGGTGGTCCAGTAGGGGAGCCCCACACAGCTTCCCTATCCTGGGATGCTCCCTATCAGGCTCGTCCCCTCACCCCTGGGTCTCACATGTGCTGGTTGGGTGCTGGTTGGGTGCCCAGTCTGGTGTGTACCACCTCATCTTGGCATTTGCCAGTGGGTGCTGTAGCCTGCTCTGGCCCAGCGCATCCCCGTACTAGTGGGGGCTATAGCCTAATTCAGTCCAGCCAACCCCAGTCCCAGTCCTCATTTGAAATGGCTTGTGTTGCATCCCGATCTGCCCTGAGCCACACTCCATTCTGGTGCTCAGATTCAGCAGTGGGTAAAATAAGCTGGACTAGCCTGGCTTGCCCCCAACCTGTGCCAAATGTATCCCAGTGGGTAACATTACCTGGCCTGGTCTGGGCTGCTCCCTATCATGGTTCTTGTGCTTACCTGCAGGGAATGTGTCCCAACAGAGGAGTTCCCTAAGCTCCTCCATTAGAATGTCTCCCAGTGCCAGGTCTCATGCCCATTGGTGGGTGCATGGGCCAACTCTACTTAGTCTACCTCCTGTCCTAGCAGGAACAGTGGCCTTTCCTGACCAGTCCTCACCCATTCCGGTTCTTACTATTGGATGTTACAGCCCAGCCAAGCCTGGTCCATACTGAGACACAGCTCACACATGGCTCCACAGGGACAGAGAACTTGCCTAGCCCATCCTACACCTACACTGGTTCTCCTGAGCTCCAGTGGGTGCTGGAGTCTAGCTGAGTTTGGTGCACCACAGACCCAGTCCACACTTGTGCCAAGGGACACTGCAGCCATGTCCAGACCAGGTAGCAGCCCCCACGCTGGCCCCCGCTCTCACCAGTGGGAGCCACAACCAGCCAGGGCATCCCCTTTGCTCCCCAACCAGGCCTGTTCCCAGCCACAGATCTCGCATGTGCCAGTGGTTGCTCTGACCCAGCTTGGCATAGCCCCTCACGTCTTGGCCTTTGCCTTTGGATGCTGTAGCTTGGCCTGACCCAGCCTGCCCCAAGTCCCAACTCTCACTGATGGGTGCTGTTGTAACCTGGCCCTGCTCAGTCTGTTCCCATCCCCGACTCATGCAAATCGGTAGGTGTGACAGCCTAGCCTGTCATGACCTGAACTCCAGCCTGGTTTCTTCACTTGCTGGTGAGCTAAGGTTTGCTCGGCCCTGCCTGTTCTGCCTACTTCCAAAATCAACTCACACACTTGCCAACAGTTGGAGCTACCTTGCCCAGTCTGCCCAGCACCCCCATGCCTGGACCACATGCTCACCAACAAGAGCTGTGGCCCACCAGGGTAGTTTCCTAAGTTCCCTGACTCGGCCCACTCCCAGACTCAAATCTCACGCATGCCCTTGGGTGTTAGACCCTTGCACCGGCACAGTCTGCTCCATCTCGGCCTTGTGTAAGTTGGTGAATGTTGCAGCCTGCCCCACCCCACACTGCTTTAGGATGCACATGTGGGTGATGCAGCCTGGGCTTGCCCAGCCTATTCTTGGTCCCTGTACCCGTAAGTGTTTGTGGGTTCTATGGTCATACCTAGCTCAACCCATTACCACCCCAACTCTTAAGCTAACCAGTAGGACTTGTATTTCTGCAGGGTTTGGCCCACATATTCCCCACAGAAACTACCCCCAGGTTGGTTCTCTTGCATACTGGTTAGTGTCATGGCCCTGCCTAATGTGACCTGTCCTCTGTTTTGACATTCAGTCAGGTACTGGGATCTAGCCCTGCTAGATCCAGGACCCCAGCCCTTGCTTCTCATGCCTGGCATGTGGTAGTTAGAAATGTTCCATGCTAACCAGCCCAACTCAGAACTCCCATGGGGGATGTTGAATCAGTCTGACCCATACAGATCTTCCGGTCTCTCCCCTCCAAAGCACCAGGACTCAGTCCCCTGGCTTACCTCCAGGTACAGTGGCCTTATCCATGGATGTTCCTAGGCACACCCCCAATTCTGGAGAGCCCACAAGCTCAGGAATTGCTCACTGCCTAGCAGCGGTGGATAGGGAGCTAGGATCCCCCATAGGAAGCCTGGCCTGGCATGGATTCCCTCAGCCACAGCCACGTGGTTGGGAGATCCAGACACCTGCGCCTCTGCCCAGACTTACCTGGACTCTGCCCAACATGGCAGGAGTGGCCTATCCAGACCTCCTTTATACTGCATATCAACAAAGACCAGTCTAACAGGTCCCCATCCCAGTCTACATTTCCTTGCCCCCAGGGAGCAAGAGGTACTAAGGTTGAAAGCCCCTCCAAAAAACTGGTTCTGGACCCCCACTCACTTTCCATCTTCTTGGAATACCCCTCCAGCCCCTTAGTATAAAGTGCACAGCTTCCTGAAGGACTGGGCCTTTGCCACGAGGTCACTCCTTCTGTGCCCAGGCAGGTGGCCACCTCTTTGAATTCATGTAGAATAAATCCCATCTGGCTGTTAGTTTGCTCCATGTTTCTGTTTCTGAGCCTCTTTGGCAACATGTGATGCCCTGCTTTCCTGCACTACTTCTCTAAAAGCATCTTTTACCAGAGCACCTATGTTCCAGCCCCAGCTCCTTTTTAGTTTCCTGGTACTGTATGCCCTCAGGATGCAGCTGTTGGTTCTGGAAATCAGGTCCCTGCTACTCAGATTGAGTTTCTAATGCTCAGCTTCAGCCCACCTCGGCCTTGGCTGTTGTGTGGGCATTTAGGGATTGAACCTGCAAATATCTCTGTCTTGGTTTCTCTTTCAAATGAGTAAAATAAAACAAAATAAAAACAAAATAATAAGGAGCCTATAGATTCCTGGAAGAGCATATCTGTCACTATAGAAACACTTAAGCAAATTGTCCTATCAGACTCATAATAACTAGCAGAATAAATTAATTATATCTCCAAAACGAAATATTGTGATTTTACAATTCTTTTCGTGTTTTAAATTCCTGCTCTTCACAGAATAATGAAAAACTCAGAGTATAGATTGTAAAAGTTTATTGGTATGGTCAAAAAGCAAACAAGCAGACATCTGGTTATCTTTGCCACCACTACATTCTGAATAGCATCTTAAAAACGTATGACAAATAATATTTAAACCATCACTAGAAAAGTAAATTGAGTCTACTTAAGGCACTTCAGATGAAAGCTAATTTAAAAATTTCCCCAAAAGTAGCAATATTTGAAGTGTAATAAATCTGTCCTGCACAAAGTTTAGCCAGAGTGCTCCCTTTCTTATTGTAGAATGTGCTCAGACAGTGAGACAAACATGAAAGGCTGTGATTCTTTTAATGCTCTTGTCCAATTATGTGGAGCAACAGAGATTATGTGGCAGTAGTATTCCCCTGACGCATCCATACAAATCAGGGCATCTCCATTCAAAGCTTCTAAGAGTCACAGCACACATTTGGCCTGTGACAAATACAAGAACAGCAGATGAGGGATGCAGCATCACACAGTCTACAGGTGATTGATTAATGAACAAAAAGTGGCTCAGTTAAACAGTAGAAAAGTCATCTACATCTAGCCCCACCCCAATCTACTAACAAAGATATAAAACAAAAACCCACACCGCACACTGTTCTCCATGACAGCTGTATCTACC
The DNA here is from genome assembly GCF_030435755.1 of Ochotona princeps. Taxonomy (NCBI): domain Eukaryota; kingdom Metazoa; phylum Chordata; class Mammalia; order Lagomorpha; family Ochotonidae; genus Ochotona; species Ochotona princeps. Next base: position 45,965,991 of record NC_080865.1, read on the forward strand.
TCCTTCTGAAACTTCTTATCACGTGAGAGGGATGTTAGATGGAAAACAGTGGGGGACAGCCGCAGTCTTTTTTTTTTAATAACACTACAAAGATTTCCCTACTTTTTTTTTTATTAACAATTGCAATTCTCCTATTTCCATAACAGTAGCATTTTGGGTTACTTTTCATAACTACAGGGAGATTATAGTTAGGTGTAATCATAACCATGAAGACATTGATCACAGAAAGCCGGTTAGTACATACAGTTATTTCCACATAAGGGTGATTTTCCAATCAAACTTCTTCAAATGTTTACTTTGTTTCTCTGATTGGAGAAGGATAATAGAGGCTGAAATAATAGCACAAAAACAGAAGACTCTTCAAGAAACAATTCCTACACAGAGACAACAACATAGTATTTAATGTTTTTCTTTTCCTATTCTACGGGAGTCCTTTTCCTAAACACAACCAGGGTTTTATATATATATATATATAATCAAGTAAGTGACACTTTCTGTAATTGTCAGAAACAGACCATTCTGAGTTACTGCTTTTAGCACTAAGCTGTATATGTATTTATTAGGTGTGGACTACCTTAAATAAAAACCATCTAAGAACATGAAGTGAACCTGAACTCTTCCCAAATACAAGGCAGGTAACGCCACACTTACGCAAAGTCTGTGTATTTTGAGATACTCTGTAATGTCTGTAGTTACCAGGAAGCACGGAGACAGAACTGTTTTAGTAGGAAAGATGCAGGAGGAGGGCTGAACAGTCTTTCTGATCCAGACACACGCTCTGAAGAGTGATGTTCTGTTGCCGGGAACGCACATAGCACATGTGACTTATCTGCCTCAAAGGCGAGATGCACCAAGTGCGCACATCTCTGCCAAGATGGAAGAGCCAAGAATGAATTCCTGATGCAGGTACCTGTAGCAGGTGTACACCAGAACACCTGCTCAGGGGTTTCTTTTCCCATCGTTGAATAAGACAATACAGAATCAGATGACCAAAACTCAGCAAACGCAGTTTTGAGCTTTGTTCTAATTAATACCAAGTAGTAGTTTGAGAAGAAAATTTTAATAATATACTTTATTCTACTAAATTAAATGTTCCATAAAGTACAACAGGAAGACAAGGTAAAAAGGACAATAATTTCCAAATACTTCATTATTTTGACAGGAAATTTCTTGTTAAGGCACTACACTTCTTTGGTTAAATGATTAACTATTTAAATCACTTGAAAATAAAAAGAGGTAATACAAAATACAAAGTTGTATTCTTTTCAACACACGTTTCTCCTTTTTGTTTCCATTACTGCAGTGTCTACGTATCTCTGGGATCCTTTTAACTCATCAGAAAGCTGCAATAAAAATACATTATTAGTTTCAGAAAACCAAGTAAACTTGACTTACAATAAATATGAACCATCTCAATTTTAACAGATCAAAGAACATTTTGGCACATAAATGCCTATCTTAGAGTATCAGAAATAGAGAAACAGACATACTTAAAGTTAAAATAGCTTCCAAACACAGAAAGCAATTAACTGAATTAACCTAATTCATGATCAGACAATTCAAACAGAAGTCCTAGTTACATACTTTTGTATCCTGAAAAGTATATTCTCCACAGAAGAAATTAATTTTTTAAAGATTTATTTTTATTGCACAGCCAGATATACAGAGAGGAGGAGAGACAGAGATGATCTTCCGTTGATGATTCACTCCCCAAGTGGCCGCAACGGGCCAGAGTTGAGCCGATCCAGAGCCAGGAGCCACGAGCCTCTTCCGGGTCTCCCACACGGGTGCAGGGTCCCAAGGCTTTGGGCTGTCCTCCACTGCTTTGCCAGGCCACAAGCAGGGAGCTGGAAGGGAAACAGGGCTGCTGGAATTAGAACCGGCGACTATATGGGACCCCGGCAAGTGCACGGTGAGGACTTTCCCAGGTCCAGAAGAAATTATTTTAATACACATAATCATACAGAAGAATGCAAGTTTAAAGTTGGAATATTTCAAGTTAATAATCAAGGTTCTCTTGGGTCCGGTGTGGTGGCCTAGCAGCTAAAGTCCTTGCCTTGAATGCGCCGGGATCCCATATGGGCACTGGTTCTAATCCCAGAAGCTCCATTTCCCATCCAGCTCCCTGCTTGTGGCCTGGGAAAGCTGTTGAGGACGGCCCAAAGCCTTGGGACCCTGCACCCGCGTGGGAGACCTGGAAGAGCTCTGGCCATTACGCTCACTTGGGGAGTGAATCATCGGCCAGAAGATCTTCCTCTCTGTCTCTCCCTCTCTCTCGGTATATCTGACTTTGCAATAAAAGTAAAATAAATCTTTAAAAAAAAGAATCAGGGTTCTAGGACTTCTGACTTAAAGGAGGCTTCTAGCTTATAATTACATAAAAATTTACAGGAAAAAGATGTAACAGAAGACTAATTTATCTTGTTTATTTATCAAAAGGCCTTAAAATGTTGCAATGAGTATAATGAATCACTCAGAAAGTTAAAAAAATTTTTTTGTCAAAATAATATGGAGAGGGCCTGGTATGGTAGCCTAGCAGCTAAAGTCATCGCCTCTGCTCAGCTCCGGCCACTGTGTCCACTTGGGGAGTGAACCAGCAGATGGAAGGTCTTTCTCTGTATCTCTCTGTGTATCTGATTTTCCAATAAAAAACATAAATCTTTTAAAAAGAAAGGCAGAGTGACAGGGAGAAGAAAGGGCAGAGTAAAATCTTCCATCTACTAGGTTACTCTACAAATGAATGCCATAATAAGGGAAGGGTCATGCTGAAGCCAGGACCCTGGAGCCCCACATTGGTCCCCCACATGGGTGGCAGAGGTCTAACTACTTCTGCCATCATTTGCTGCTCCCGAGGCACATGCTCAGGGAGCGGCATTGGATGTGGACCATCTGGGTTTCCAACCAATAGTGCAATATTAGATTCCATCATCTTGGCTGGTATCTTAACCCATAAGCCACAATGCCAGCTCTTGCTGGTTTGTAATCAAATGTTTTGCTTATGCTATCTAAGCTGCCTTAAAAAATACAAGGGATGGTTAATTGACTGTGATGATATTCTACCAGCTCTAACTTTGGACCAGAAATGGTCTCCCCAAGAAACTGTTCAACCCATCTGGACAATAAATAGCTGGACGCTATGCTTGGTATATGTTTGCAAGGAAAGAATCTTGATTGAATTTGAACTGTAATACTGCATCAAGGTGGAGGAATCCACCAGGGGAGAGGGGAAGGGGAGGGGGAGGGGGAGGGAGAGGGGTGGGGGGATTCCCAGAGCCTATGAAACTGTCACATAATGCAAAATAATTAATAAAAAATATATAATAAAAAAAATACAAGGGAGAAATGTTCAGATACCCTGAAAATGGTTTCTTCCTCAACAGGAAGAATAGTATACATAATAGACAAAAGATGTTTCCATCATGTGCAATCATAGACTTCTAAATTAAACAGGTGAGGTCAGATCACTCTAAAAATGTGGTCATTGCAGCACAGCCAGTTAAACTGCTACTTGGGACATCTGATTCTTATGGAATGTTGGGGATCGAGTCCTATCTCCACTGTGATGGCTCAGGTCTCTGGGTTCCTGCCACCCACATGTGACATCCAGAGAGAATTTTGGTTCCTGATTTCAACCTGGCCATTGCTAGCAATTGAGAAATTAACCCTGGGATGAAAAATTGATCTCTCTCTCTCTCTTTCTTCTCCACTTTCTGTTTCTCTGCCTTTTAAATAAATCAATCTTTTTCAGAGAGAGTAAATCTGAAGGATGATTTTGAATATCATAAACTGGTCCTGGTCATTATGCCATAATTATTTAAAATTAACTTGTAAATGTACCATGTCTAAATTAAATTCCATCTTTTTGCCTTAAAAGCTAGAATAACTTGCAAGCAAAGAAAAAAATTATAGGTCAGCATCAACTCTATGTAAATAAAAAACTAGAATCATACCTGTATGGATACCCATGATATTTAGATCTGAAAATAGAGAGCATCCAACTGAAGAATAACACAACCAATGCAATACCAGCTATACACATTACTGTCAAAAAAGAGAGAGAAAAATGAGCATGCTGAATGTAACCAATTCTCTGAACATAAATCTTAGCCTGCACTTCCAAAGAGTAAAAACAAGGTGTTATCTTAATTTTCAGCCTAGTTCTTAATCTTTCAGAAACCTTCTACTTTAATATGGCCCACCATAATACATAGCGACTCCATTTATAAACTTACACAACTTACTCATATGAAACTGAATCCCATTAACAAAAAATCACACTCAAAAAGTTAGTATCACTAGTGTTAAGAAAATGACCCATTCATTTGTTAAACTTGTTGGCCTTATTGCATTGATAAATACTGACAAACCTATCTATAATATCACTGTAATAATCTTACTTGAATGTATGTGCAGATTACTACACAACCCTGTGTGAAGAAATCACTCAACCCAGATACCTAACTTGAATAATGAGCAAAAAACTCCTACTCTTAAATTCGCAATTCTCTCCACTAATCCCAGATGCCTACAATGCCCAAAGACGAATTCCCATGATTTGAGAGATTCCTGGACTGAGACCAGCTAAGCAACAGAGACAGTGATATTGGGACACATGTGTGCGTGATAGTAATGGAAGCAGTAGGGCAATATACCAATCCTGAAAACAATTTTTAGTTTTGTTATATTTACAGAATAATTTACTTTTTAAGTTTTACACAACAGGAGTTAAAATGAGTTAACTCCAGTTCTGAATAGCAAAGTTAGTCATTTTTCCCTAAGAAAACGTACATATACAGTATATGTAAAGCATCACCGTGTTTATATTCCTCTTTACGTAACTAAAAGTGTTTAGTGCAGTTCCCAGCATATGTTTAAAAACTGCTTAATAATAGTACTTGTGATTATTTCATCGGGTTAGAACCTCAGAAGCAGATAAAAATGTTACTATTTCATTTAAAATTCATGGCAGCAATATGCACTTAGGTGGCTTTTTCTCAGTGAACACTAAAACAGACAATTTTTAAAAACAATAGGCAATTTTTTTAAAAGTCAAGCAGTGAAACAACATACATTGACTGAATAAAAATGGATATGATGGCTTTCTTGCTTTTTCTAATATGTAAATATTTGTTTTAATTCAGCAAAATAACTGTGCTGGAATTTGAAATCTATTTCTTAATTTTTTTTTCTAGAAGCTAAAATTACCAACTATACAAATCACTGTCTTCACTTAGACACATTAATTTTGATGACACTGAACTCTTCAACCATAAAAGAAAAAGCCGTTACTTAATTCTATTTCACATAAGTAAAACCAAATTACATTGATAGCACCTCTCTGAAAAAGAACATGTGAATATGTTTATAAAAAATGCACACAAACCATGAGAAAGAGGATTATGACTCCAGTAGACAGTGAAAGAGAAAACATATAATTTAAAGAATGGGGAACACAAAGGACTAACAAACATTTGAGAAAATATTTAGCCTCATTAGAAAGTAACATTTTTCCTATACATGACTAGTAAATATATATACACAAGAGGGTACTTCAAAAAGTTTGTGGAAAATGGAATTAAACGATAGGTTATTTTGGTGTAAAATATTCTGAAGCTCACTTATAAATATGTATATATTTAATGGAAGTATCTAATGCCAATATGATTAAAGTAAAACAAGCACTCTTAGTTACTACTAGGTGGAATAAATTATCACAAGTTTTATAGAAAGAACTTGGCATCATCACTTGAAAGCATTCAAACACAGGATCACAGTTATTCTACTTCCAGGAATTTGTATTCAAGAAATAAAAAATGATGAAGCTGAAGGTATCACAGAATTTACTTATGCAGTATTTACCATAATCAAAATTAGGAAAAAACAACACCGAAATCAGAAGCGGCCTGCCATTCAGGTATCCAGTGTGAGTGCCAATTCAAGATCTGGACGTTACATTTCTGATCCAGCACCCTGATAATGTGACTGGGAAAGCAGCAGCTGGCCCACAAACTCAGGTCCCTGTACTCCTGTGGGAGATCTGGAGCAAGCTCAGGTATTTGGCTTTAGCCTGGCTCACACAGCCACTGTGGCCATTAATCAGTAGACGGGACATTTCTCTCTGCTCTCCCTCTACATAACACTCACTGTCTTTGAAATAGATTTTCAAAATCCTTTGTTTGGTCTAGTCTGAAATGAGGAGCCAGGAGCTTCTTCAAGTTTTCCCACATGAGTGCAGAAGCCCAAGCACTTGGGCCTTCCACTGCTGCTTTCACAGAGGTCACCAGCAGAGATGTGCATCGAAGTAGAGCAGGTGGGACTTGAACTGGCACCAATATGGGATGTCCAGGCTGCAGGTAGAGGTCTAACTCAATATACCATGGTGCCAGCCGGGAGTCCCCACCCTCAAAATCTTTTTAAAAATCAGTGTAGAGTGTGAAGCCGAAAATTACTCTAGTATTTATCATTCAATAAAGGTTAAAAAACGGAAGGGTAAAATTTCAAAATTTCACATAGTTTCAAATGTTTTTCCAAATGGGAAGAAATGTGGAATAGTGGGTAAATCTCCCCCACTCCCAAATGTTTCACACTCGTGTTTTTGTCACATTTTCTATCTTGAGCATATAGTGTGTATGTATATATTTTTGAAGGCACACATAATAAGTCATGAATTTTTATACTAAACCATTTTAATATTGGAAAAAGACTTAAAAGATCTTCTTTCAGCCAATTTTTAAAAATTTCAATTGAAATGTGATAATTGCATATAATGAATAGTGGACATTTAAACAGATGAATTCAATGTGCTATAATCAGAACAGGATAATTGGTATATCCTAAATTCAAACATTCACCATTTCCTTCTGTTGGGAATACTCAAAGGCTATTCTGAAATGTACAGTCAATTGTTGCCAAGCATAATGAACCTATTGTGTAATAGAACAGTATGTTATTTTTGTTAACCTTACTTCTACACTCATTAACAATCTTCTCTAATGAGCACGATACTTTCATAATTGTAAAGGAGCAAAATAGCATCCTTAGCCTATAACTAAGGGAGAAAGTGATAAACAGTTTCATTTTCTTTTTCTGTGTTAAAGAAGAATTGCTGAATTATGCTATACAAGATGACTTACTCTTTCGCTTTCCAATATCCATGTCAGAGGTAGCAGCTTCACATAAAAGCACCATCCCTAAGGTAACGCCACCATCTTGGAAAAGTTAAGGAGAAACTCACATAGACATGAAACACTTTTTTCTTCCTAATTTCTCAAGAAGGAAAAAGCCAAATAGATATAAAAAGCTTCAACTTTTAATTATAAAAAACCAAATGCTTTTCTATCAAGCGTGAAAATTATTTTCTTTGGTGGCACTAAAAACTGAAGGGTGGATTACCTGTATGAAGATTGATTAAAAACAACAACAACAACAACAAAACCTTTTTTTTTTTTTTTTTTTGGAAAGGGAGATGTACAGAGAGAAGAGACAGAAACATACTCCATCCACTGATCCACTCCCAAGTGGCTACAACACCTGGAGCGAAGCTGATCTGAAGCCAGGAGTAGGAGCTTTTTCTGAGAGTCCCAAGCACCTGGGCCATCCTCCACTGCCTTCCCAGCCCATAAGTAGGGAGCTAGATCAGGTGAGCAGTTAAGACATGAACCAGTGCTCATATGGGATCCTGGTGCTCACAAGTTGAGGATTTAGCCATTGACGCATTATACCAGGACCTCTACTCACTCTTGCTAGCCTACTTCTTGTACCTAATCTGTTTTTTTTTTTTTTAAGATTTATTTTATTTTTATTGGAAAGCCAGATATTCAGAGAGGAGGCGAGACAGAGAGGAAGATCTTCCGTCCGATGATTCATACCCTAAGCAGCCACAACAGCCAGAGCTGAGCTGAGCTGAGGTGATCCAAAGCCAGGAGCCATTCCCACATGGGTGCAGGGTTCCAAGCCCGTCCTCCACTGCTTTCCCAGGCCCTGCTTCCCCAGCAGGGAGCTAGATGGGAAGCAGGGCTGCTGGGACACAAACTGGTGTCTGTATGGTATCCCTGCAAGTGCAAAGCAAGGACTTTAGCCACTAGGCCACCACACCGGGCCCATCATCTCTTTTCTATCCAATGATATTGGAGTAACATTTCATCATGAGTTGCTTATTCGTTGTTTGTATTCCCCAATATAGGGTAAGCTTCTCCATGGAAGGGTCTTTATTTCCTTCTACATTGTTAACTTCAAGAACTGATGGGCCCTGCCACAGAGCAGGCTGTTAGTAGGAATTTAAAGTAAGTGAAATGAATGAATACATGTATGTGCACCAGAGCTGTAGCTGACAGCTGAGAACAGTGCACACAGAAGTTTGGTGGCTATATAACAAAATGGAAAACTCAAAGAAAAAGTATGTAGCCCATGATACAGTCTCACTCATTGTCAAGTGTACCCAGTAAGCAACATCTACAGATATTATCAGTCTGGATATAAAGGACCTCAGAGGGTGGGGGGGGGAGGTTGGGAGAAGAGACTTGGCTGAACTAAAAACATGATGAATGGGCATCATTGGGCTATTGGAGAGAGTACAAGATGGTCTGAGGAATGAACAGTCAAGATTACTTATAAATTCAGCCTTCACCCAAACATCTATTTCTTCCCTTTCTGCTTAATTACACTCACATTTGGTAGTATACAAGGTGCGTGTGTGTGTGCGTGTACAATGAATTTGGGATTTTTTTTTTGAACTAATGACAGTATATACTAAATGCAGTTGAATCTGTTTTCCATACATTCTGTGTTGCTTTTTTGATTGTATTCACTCACGCTTTGAGTTATCTGCATGGGAAGTTTCATTTCTTCTTTGTGCAGCTCCTATTCTTAAGCCGAATAAAAGTGAGGTCAGGGCAACCTGGGAGTTAACTTTTTCAAACTACTATAGAGAAAGACTGGGCCCGGCGTGGTGGCCTAGCAGCAAAACTCCTCACCTTGAACGCACCAGGATCCCATATGGGTGCCAGTTGTAATCCCAGCAGCCCCGCTTCCCATCCAGCTCCCTGCTTGTGGCCTGGGAATGCAGTGGAGGACGGCTCAAAGCCTTGGGACCCTGCACCTGTGTGGGAGACCTGGAAGAAGCTTTTGGCTCCTGGCTTCGGATCAGTGCAGCACCGGCCTCTGTGGTCACTTGGAGAGTGAATCATCGGATAGAATACCTTCATCTCTGTCTCTTCTCCTCTCTCTATATATCTGACTTTGCAATAAAAATAAATAAATCTTTTTAAAAAAAGAAAAATTAGATAGTTTAGCAGTAATTTGTACTTCAAAGGTTCTTTGTTGAAATTCTGAAAAAATTGTCAGAAATTATTTATCAAATAATTTTATCCTCTCTAAATTATACATATTTCCAGCAGGATTTTTTGGAGGGATAGTTGAAATATTCAAATGGCCACTTCCCATCCTGGGAAAACAGCTCCCTGTTCGTAGCCAGGGAAAGCAGTCAAAGACGCCCTTTAGCCTTAGGACCCTGCATTCATGCGGGAGAGCTCCTGATTGGCTCAGCTCTTGCTGTTGGCTACTTGGGGAGTGAACCAGTGTATGGAAATCTATCTCTCCTTCTCTCTGTAGATCTGATCTGCCTTTCCAATAAAAATAAATAATTCCTCAAAAAAAAAAAAAATCCTTGGGCTGGTGCCATAGCCTAGTAGCTAAAGTTTTTGCCTTGCATCCATGAGGTTCTAATTCCAGCAGCCCCTCTTCCCATCTAGGTCCATGTTTGTGGCCTGGGAAAGCAGTGGAGGATGGCCCAAAGCCTTGGAACCCTGCACCCACGTGGGAGACCCAGAAGAAGCTCCTGGCTTCTGGCTTTGGATTGGCTCAGCTCCAGCCTTTGTGGATGTTTGGGGAGGGAACCACTTGACAGAAAATCTTGGGCCCGGTGGCGTGGCCTAGCGGCTAGAAGTCCTCGCCCTGAATGCGCCGGGATCCCATATCAGCACTGGTTCTAATCCCGGCTGCACCACTTCCCATCCAGCTCCTTGCTTGTGGCCTGGGAAAGCAGTCGAGGACGGTCCAATGCATTGGGACCCTGCACCCGTGTGGGAGACCTGGAGGAGGTTCCAGGTTCCTGGCTTCGGATCGGTGCAGCACCGGCTCACTTGGGGAGTGAATCATCGGATGGAAGATCTTCCTCTCTGTCTTTCCTCCTCTATGTATATCCACCTTTCCAATAAAAATAAATAAATCTTTCAAAAAAAAAGATCTTTCCCTCTCTCTTCCTCTTTATAAGCCTGACTTTCCAAGAAAATTTTTAAAAAATCTTATTTATTTAATAATAAATAAGAAAACCTGGGAAAAGATATACCATAATTACTAAAGATATTATTGCCAGTTGTTTGAAATGTTCTTCATATTTATTTGTATTTTTCTATATATTCTTTAACTTCTACTGTTCTTTTTTTTTTAAGATTTATTTTATTTTTATTACAAAGTCAGATATACTGAGAGTAGGAGAGACAGAGAGGAAGTGGAGCTGCCGGGATTAGAACCAGCGGCCATATGGGACCAAGGCGAGGACCTTAGCCACTAGGCCACACTCCCGGGCCCAACTTCTACTGTTCTTATTAAAAGGCAAAAGCTATTGAAGCTTCTTTTTTTAAAAGATTTTTTTTAAATTTTTTTTTAAAGATTTATTTATTTTATTACAGTCAGATATACAGAGAGGAGGAGAGATAGAGAGGAAGATCTTTCGTCTGATGATTCACTCCCCAAGTGAGCCGCAATGAGCCGGTGCTGTGCTGATCCGATGCCGGGAACCTGGAACCTCTTCCAGGTCTCCAACGCGGGTGCAGTGTCCCAATGCATTGGGCCGTCCTCGACTGCTTTCCCAGGCCACAAGCAGGGAGCTGGATGGGAAGTGGAGCTGCCGGGATTAGAACCGGCACCGATATGGGATCCCGGGGCGTTGAAGGCGTGACTTTAGCCGCTAGGCCACGCCACCGGACCCAGATTTTTTTTTATTGTAAAGTCAGATACACAGAGAAGAGGAGAGACAGAGAGGAAGATCGTTCGTCCAATGGTTCACTCCTTTTGGATTGCTGAGCCAATCCAAAGCCAGGAGCCAGGAACTCTTCCAGGTCTCACATGCAGGTGCAGGGTCCCAAGGCTTTGGGCCATATTCTGCTCTTTCCCAGGCCGCAAGCAGGCAGCCGGATGGGAAGTGGAACATCCGGGACACAAACTGGTGCCCATATGAGGTCCTGTCACTTGCAAGGCAGAAGACAAGCCAATTAAACCATCTTGTTGGGCTCAGATACGGTATCTCTGATTCAAAAATTAAAAATCCTAAAGTCCGTTGCAGACTAGAGATGTTCAACTTGCAGTAAGAAATTCAGACTCTCAACTAACATCTGTCTTAACTAAGCTTGCAGCTTAAAAAAGGCATTTTCGGATGTCAGAAAACCAAAGGAGCTCAGGCAGAGAAAGTAAAAAGCTGCCACTCAAGAAAGGGGAACAACATACTTATGTACATACCAAGTTCACAGGCAATATTTCTTTGTCTGATCCAGTAAGATTACAGGCTTGGCACATCACTTCCTCATGAAGCACCCGAGTCTCACTTCCCCATCATGCATAAAATGTCATGATAGTTGGGCCCGGCGTGGTAGCGTAGCAGTTAAGGTCCTCGCCTTGAATGTGCCAGGATCCCACATGGGCGCCCATTCTAATCCCGGCTGCTCTACTTCCCATCCAGCTCCCTGCTTGTGGCCTGGGAAAGCAGTTGAGGACGGTCCAAAGCCTTGGGACCCTGCACCTGTGTGGGAAACCCAGAAAGAAGTTCCTGGCTCCTGGCTTTAGATGAGCGCAGCACTGGCTATTGCACTCACTTGGGGAGTGAATCATCGGATGGAAGATCTTCCTCTCTGTCTCTCCTCCTCTCTGTATATCTGGCTTTCCAATAATAATAATTATAAATAATAATAATAAAAAATAAATTTAAAAAGATTTCTTTTATCTTTTATTGTAAAGTCAGATGTACAGGGAAGAGGAAAGATAGAGAGGAAGATCTTCCATCCGATGATTCACTCCCCAAGTGAGCGAAATGGCTGGTGCTGCGCTGATCCGAAGCCGAGAACCAGGAACCTCTTCCAGTCTCCCATGCGGGTGCAGGATCCCAAAGCACTGGGCCGTCCTCGGCTGCTTTCCCAGGCCACAAGCAGGGAGCTGGATGGGAAGTGGAGCTGCCGGGATTAGAACCAGCGCCCATATGTGATCCCGGCGCGTTCAAGGCGAGGACTTTAGCTGCCAGGCCACGTCACCGGGCCCGATAAAATAAATCTTTTTTTTTTTTTTTAAAGATTTATTTTTATTTTTATTACAAAGAAAAAGAACAAAGGTAGGAAATACTCTGCTTATGTATCAATCAAATGACTCCCTTCCCCAGGATATATTTCTCCCTTTGGGGATTTAGGGGTGGTATCATATAATAAGCCAGGAAATGGAAAGGGATGCTCTCTTTCTTCTCACAGACACAAGATGTAACTAGAAACATCTCCTTACCACCTTTCTTCTCCCTGCCTACTCTATCCCTAATACGGCCATTGTGTGTGATTTCCTCACCTTTTAAATAAAGTTTACAAAAAAAAAATCATGCTTTCCTATATATCTTTATGTCTGTGCTTCGAACTCTCTCATGCTGAGAACTTAGAGTAAAACCAGTGGGGAACTCCAATTCCCACAGGTCCACTTCACAGTAGGCTTGATACTGATCCCTTTATATTCAACTTTGCTTTGCTTTGAACCCATCAAAACAATACCTTTTCAGATTTCGCACAAACTCTATACTTTTCCCAAGTTCTCTAAAAAATTCTATTTTTTTCTTTGGTGACAAGTCCTGGAGTTACTGATATTTAGTCTTCTTTGCATCAATGAACCAATGGCTTTATCAGACTGTAGGTTTGTCTTGGTGGTCTCTGGCTGATTAGGCAAAGATGGATGACACAATAATGTGATTTCTAAAAGATATTGTGATCTGCATTAAAAGAACAACCCAATTAGATGCTACAGAGAGAAACTGGATCGAGAAAAGAGACAAAGCGTAGTAACAAAGACTCTTGTAAAAGGATACTGAAGAGAAGAACAATGTGTGTTTCAGCCACAAACTGGGCTTGGCTGCTTCCATGGATGTAATTCTGAGTGGGGAGAAGACAAAACAAAATGGAGTAAATACACTTCCGGGTCAGGATACCTAACCCGGGGCTAATTACCACCCTGTGAAGTGAATTCACCTGATATAAACAGGCATGTATGAAGGTTTGAGCCTGTGGCACTTATAAGTTAATAAGTCTGATTAATACAACAGCTATTTTGTCATTTGTCTTTTCATTACACTATGTTTTTAACAATCAACTATTTGACAGAACTTGTACTTAAAAATCTGAGCTTCGATAATGTACACCATGTCAGGGACCATGCTGTTTATGTTTATAACTGTATCTAATAATACCTAACATAGTGCCTAGAAATAACAGATACTCAAGTATTTGATGAATTATTCTATTTAGTTGAGGTTGGCTCATTCGTGGCCAGTATCATCCAAAGGACTCACCCATGGGAAATGGAACTTCCCACTTTGAAGAGCACTACACGCCTTACCAGTGGTTTTGGCTGACTAACACAGAGAAACTGAAAAATAAAATCTTCTTGCATGCTGACAATGGTCCCACTGAGTAATAACCATTAACTGTGATAGATGATAGAAATAAATCCCAGAATTTTCTTACCACATGTCCTGTGTGGGGGTTCTTATGGGCATATGGTGGTCCTCTTATGTGGTTCCACATTTGACCAGATGTCATAGCAAGCACAAAACACTGAGAAACAAGGAAACAAACAAGAAAAATACACTCAAGGAGCAACTGTTTTAATCTTGATCAGATTAGTAGATAGATGAAAAGGTGCATGTTTTCAAATAAATTTTATATTTAGATAAATTATTTGCTTATCAAGGTCTATACTTTACCAGAGGATCATAATTCAATAATCAAAAAGGAAAATATCTTAAAACTAAAATTAAGCCAACATAAATTTTCAAACTGAATATTGAACAGGTTTTTAAGGGGAGTGCTTTCAAAAGAAGTGCAGATTTTCAAAGACGGCAGTATATACCATTTAGGCTGAACAGAAGGCAGGTATGAACAATTCCTTGAATTTTGGCTTTCCATTCTGGCCTTTCATTATAGTAATAATGGAGGAAAGAAAGTGACTTTAAGGCAGAAAATTAAAAATATGTAACGCCATTTCCTCAGGTAAATAAATAAAATACTGCTTCTCATATAAATGAAAGCTTATCTAAAAACAGATTAGGATCTTATTAAATTAAGTTTTCTTCAAAAATACACTCACCAAAGCTGCAAAAGCCCATCCGGTTTTATTAAAGAGAAATTCCATATTGCTTCTTCGAAGATACACAAGTCCACCAATAACAGCCAAAAGCAATCCCAACATAAGGGGACCAGCGTAATTTGGAGGTCTAATTACTCTAATCTAGTGGAAAGGAGAAAAACAAAAGCATTCCAAAGCATAAATGACATTCATTCTCTAATTAACTGGGTCAAAATAATTTGAGATGAAAACAATCAAAATTAGTATGCTTATTTTCAGGGAAAAAAGATACCTTTTCATTTCATCCCAATCAAAATGATACATACTGAATGCGCACATGGAATGGAACAGGTGCAAACAATAACGTGCTTAATCATCAACAGCATCTTTCACTTTAAGAAAGGTTTGCCAAGTGCAAATAGATAACCCATGACCTTAAGAAGGTTGAAATTGGGATTTTCGTAATGAATTCAATGGGTAAGTGCTGTTTGACAATTTAACTCTTTCATCAGGGTGAAGAATCACCCTGTTAAACGCCCACTAAAGAAGCAACTACCAAATTACTACCACCTCAGGATTAGAGGACAGTATGCAGTACAGCTTCCCCCCAAACTGCTGTAAAGTAGGCGGCGGGGAGGGGGTGACCACTTACATTGACATCAGTTCTGTCTGCGATCCACCGGGCAATCTGCTCAGCTGAAAAGCCACGCACCTGCAACTCATATGTGTCACCGCGTTTGGGTTTCCCTTTTGCAGGAAAGTTGATGAAAGTTGGAGCAGAATTCATGTTTAGCTGAATAAAAATAGCCCACAAAAATATTAAGGCATCAAGTAAACAATCTCAACAGACAATAACATCTTAAGATTTAGGCATCTGGCAAAGGTGAGGAAGTTCACACTTGGGGAAGGTAAGGCCTTACGAAGTGGTAGAGCCAGAATTAAAACCCAAGGCCACTTATGACCTTAACTATCACACCTCACTTACCAAATCTACATTCCTAGCTAAGAAGCCTATATTTACTCCACTAGAAGATAAGATATTTTAATCTATTCAGAGGTTATGCAAAAAAATGCATTTATCAATACTGAAATTGTCTTCTATAGCTGTGGTAAGCCATGCATGTAAAACGCATTCTCAATTTAGAGGGATTCGGACCAAGATAATAACAAACGCAATGAAAAACAAGATAAAATAGTAGTCATATGCAGAATAAAGCTAATTCATTCTTTAAAATATTATTTTTTTATTTGAAAGGCAGATACACAGAGAGAAGGAGAGACAAAGATCTTCCATCCTCTAGTTCACTCCCCAAATGGTCATAATGGTTGGAGCTGAGCTAAACTGGATCCAGGAGCCAGGAGCTTCCTGCTGTGTCTCATCTGTTGCGTTCCCAGGTCATACTCAGGAGCTGATTGGAAGCGGAGCAGCTGGACCTTGAACTGGAGCCTATATGGGATGCTGGTGCTACAGGTGGAAGATTACTCTATCGCTGGCCCCATAGCACCATTTTAAAAAATGCACTATTCATTCATTTATTTTCATTGTATTTGAAAGGCAAAGAGACAGAGACAGACATCAAGTAAATAAACAAAGTCAATTTCTAAAACAACTCGAGCATGAACAGTAGAGAATGAGAATGCAATTTCTTAAAGTCTAGAAAAGGTTTACTTTCACCTAATATGGTTTAAATGCACTATAAATTTGGGTTATAGTATTTAATACATATATTAGTTTTGATTTACAGAGGTGGTTTATGAGACTGGAAAATGATGTATAATGATAAGCTGTAAAACAGGAACATTAAGCCATTTTATTCAACATTTGCTAAGCACTTGTCATGTGTTTAGCATTCAGCTACAGGATATGGGATCTGTCATTAAGTAACTCAAACAATTATATGTTTATAATAGAAATAAAAGAAAGCAGTGTGATAATACAAGAAAAGGAATGACTCACTTTTCATCTGGTGGATTTGAAAACAGCGTAAAGGGAGTATTTGAAATGAGGTTTGAGAGGTAAACAATTTTGAGAGCCATGAGAGCCAGGAAGAAAATACTTCAGTTGCAGAATAGAGTCTTCCACTGGAAAGGACAGTGTAACACACAATAGCATATCGCAATCTGAGAAGACCTGTGTGGTTGCACAATTCTGTACCAGTTTCAGAGGTTTTGGCTTATTCTGTAAACATAAGTGCTCATCATCTATCTTCTGGATGATCTTCAAGGATATCTGTACAGCTCTGGGCAGTAAGAAGTTTCCATTGAATGCAAAGAGCAAGCACACTTACTGCCTCTTACAAAAGATGTTGGTTCCTCTTGTAAAATGCAAAACCTTGGCCTTTTTTCTTATTTCCCTGTAGGAATGGAGGTGCATGAAGCTACGCAAGAAAATGCTTATATTCTGACTACTTGTTTCATTAGTTTTTTTTTAATCTCCGATTTGGCAGTGTCACTAACATGTCTGTCAGCATATTTAAAATTGTGGCAGGCTAACATATTAGCTCAGATAAAATCCTGCTTGTCTGGCAGGATTTTATATATACTACTACAATATTATATACATTATATATATTGTATTATATAGAGAGTAAAACCTTATATATAGAGAATTACATATTATATATACATATATATAATATTACATAGAGAGTAAAACCTTAGGTCCTTCATAGTTGTTTAATTTGGGGCCTGGCATAGCAACCTAGCAGCTCAAGTCCTCGCCTAGCATGAGCTGGGATCTCGTAATTCTGGCTGTTCCCCTTCCCTTCCTATGCAGCTCCCTGCTTGTGGCCTGGGAAAGCAGTGGAGGATGGCCCAAAGTCTTGGGACCCTGCACCTGCGTGGGAGACCAGAAAGAAGCTCCTGGCTCCTGGCTCCTGGCTCTGGATCAGCTCAGCTCCAGCCATTGCGGTCATTTGGGGAGTGAATCATTGGACAGAAGATCTCCCTCTCTGTCTCTCCTCCTCTCTGTATATCTGACTTTCCAATAAAAATAAATAAATCTTAAAAAGTTTAATCTTGCTTAAAATAGTTCCCCAAATTTAAATGTTTCCAAGTATTTTTATAAATACCCTGTAGAAACAAGGTATATTTACATGCTATTAATGTTATACTATATTACTATACCCTACAGACTACAGTTACTATTTCCTACAGAAAATATCCTAGGATATTATTATTACCATAGTTACTAACACCATATAGAAAAGATGTTATAGTAGGCAATATGAAAAGATTATTACATGTATAGTAAGTGGATCAGTTTCAAACAGTACTGCATTAAGTTAAACGAGAGACAATAAGGGTATGGAATACAAACGGGGATGGCTATGACAGATAAAGAAGATGAACTTGATTAAAAACAGTCATTAATGACAGAATATAAGAAGCTTTGGTTGGAAGTTAAAGAGAGCAGTTTAATCTGGGATATAATTACTTTCTGAATTTGGAAATAATTCATGTAATGTACAACAAGGAGTTACATCTAGATGTTTCTATGCCTTACATAATTACTATTGAGTAAAAGATTCTCAAATGTATGAATTAGACAAACATAAATAACGACAAAACAGCATCTATGTCCTTGAGTGTTTGTACGTATGAGAAAAGAACTAGTAGAAAGGTTAAAGTTAAAAATACAGGTGTCAGGAAACATGACAACCAGTACATCTAGGCCAGCAGAGGACATCAAGTGCCTTGTCAGAGGATGGAAAGCAGAACAGGCTGCACCACTCTCCTGGCCAAGTTTTACAGCAAACATCTGTGTCTGTGGATGCACTAAGGTGCACTTGGTCAACCAACTGACTTTTGAATGATTTGCTCAACACTGATGCAAACAAAGCTGACAATGTCGCAGAACTATCAAAATCACTCAAGTAACACCCTAAGAGCACTCTTCCCCACACTGGGTTCTCTAAGACATCATCAAATGACTGTGCTCCATCCCCAGGTGCTGATGGAGTTTGATAGCAAGGACCGGGCCCCTTGTCTAAATCCCTGTGGACACAGGAGAAAACAAAAACTGAATCATTTGTCCCACTCACATTCTCCTATACCTGGACCCTCCCCACCCTAATCGGAGGCCCATGTGTACAAGCATACTTTTCAATTATGTAATAATATTAAAAATAAAATTACAAATAAAAAAATACAGGTGTGAGGGATAGGTATTTGGCTTTATGGTTGGCTTCACTGGTTGAGATCCACAAGCTGTAATGGGATGCCTGGGCCTGAGTCCTGGGTCCACCCCTAATTCCACCTTCCAGCTAACGTACACCCTGTACTTGATCTTAGCCAAAAGGCCGAGAAGCGATAACGTACACCTGTAAAATAGCTTGTGATGGCTCGAGAAGCTGGGTAACTGCCGTCCCTATCGGAGATCTGCTTTGAGTCCCTGGATCAGTGCTTCAGCCTGACCCAGCCCAGGCCAACGTGGACAACTAAGAATGAGCCAATACATTTATTTCTACAGGAAGATGTTGGACACTCCTTTTCACCACCCTAGCATCACTTTGACACCTTCGTACATGTCCGTCAACTTCATGGAGATGAAGGTTCACCATTTTTTTCTCCCGTGGCAGACTGTACCTAAGGGGATGCATAATGGAAGTGTAGTGGAAATGAATATGTTCACAGGTGGAAGCAGAGCCAAGTATGTCCTCATGCATGCAGCACAGTGATATGGCTAATGAGGGAGACTTCCCTCATTGTTGGGAGACACCTCAATGGCAACATGATGGACTTGTGAAAATTCATGAAAGACATCCACTGTAACACTGGAGGAGAGAATAGAGGGGAGGGGAGGGAACTTGGAGAAGGGGAAGGGAGAACCCAATGCCTGTTAAACTGTCATAAAATAAAAAAAAAACTGGAATAAAAAGAATGAGCCAATATATGGGAGAACTCTCTAACAAGTATTTTTTAGGGCCCGGCGGCGTGGCCTAGCAGCTAAAGTCCTCGCCTTCAACGCCCCGGGATCCCATATGGGCGCCGGTTCTAATCCCGGCAGCTCCACTTCCCATCCAGCTCCCTGCTTGTGGCCTGGGAAAGCAGTCGAGGACGGCCCAATGCATTGGGACCCTGCACCCGCGTGGGAGACCCGGAAGAGGTTCCTGGTTCCCGGCTTCGGATCGGCGCGCACCGGCCCATTGCGGCTCACTTGGGGAGTGAAACATCGGACGGAAGATCTTCCTCTCTGTCTCTCCTCCTCTGTGTATATCTGGCTGTAATAAAATGCATAAATCTTTAAAAAAAAAAAACAAATATTTTTTAAAATTCTAAAACTGCAAATATAAAAAGCCATGATTTATGAAGCAGGTTAAGTATGGGATCCATGTCACATGGAGAATTCGGCCTTGAACAAGATTCATATTATCCACTAAAACAATATTTAAGGGGTTAAACACAGATGCCTGGCTCCACAAAGAATTTTAGTATTATCTAATAGTGATATAATAATAGTAGAATTCAGGCTGTGATTTTTATTAAAGATTTATTTTATTTTGGGCTCAGCATGGTAGCTGAGTAGCTAAATCCCCGCCTTGCATGCACCAGGATCCCATATGGGTGCCGATCTGTGTCCTGGTTGTTCCACTTCCCATCCAGCTCCCTGCTTGTGGCCTGGGAAAGCAGTGGAGGACGGCCCAAAGCCAAGGGACCCTGCACCTGCGTGGGAGACCTGGAAGAAGCTCCTGGCTTCAGATCAGCTCAGCTCCGGCCATTGCAGCCACCTGGGTAGTAACCAGCGAACAGAAGATGTTTCTTTCTGCATCTCCTTCTCTCTGTATATCTGCCTTTCCAGTAAAAATAACTTTTTAAAAAATAATAACTACTTTTTTAGTTTTTAATTTTTTAAAAAACATTATTTACATAGTTGAGAGAGATGCATACCCATGTGGGGTTCTGATTATACTGAGAGACTCAGGTGTGGAGGAAGGTGGGTAGGACAAATGTTTACATTGTTTTTTTTCTCCTGCAGGTCCAGAGGTGAGCCCACAAGACTCTCCAAACAAGCCCTTAATGCTCCCACTCCAATACATCCCCAGACCCCTTTCCCCAAGCAATCCGTAGTCCATGGCCTAGGGGTCAGGGTGGCATGTCCCTGCCCAGCACTGCCCATCTTGCACACTTTAAAAAGTGGAATAGGTAACTATACCAGCATACTGGTACAGTTAACATATATTTGGCATTTACTAGACTGAGAATGCCCGCTGCCTATTTGTTGCTATTCTCCCACCAGTGTGTATACAAGGCAACCTGTCTTTCCTCCTCTTTGTAAAAAATCTGCCTTTTAATAAAAACAAATTAACCTTAAAAAATCAAATATTACTTGATTACTACCAAATTTCCATATTCTAATAAGTTCGCATATGTTCTTACCTTTTATGGTTATCTAGTTCAGCTTTTAGCACACTAAATACACTAGATCACACAAAGGAACAGTTCTATTTAAATTGTGGACATTGAAAAAAATATGTTGTACTTTTCCACATTTTATCCATTCTGAGAAAGAAATTAAAGATCTTACCATTTGAAATACATCAGAGCCTTCATCAAAATCCACCATGGCAAAAAATATCCTGTTGGTAAATGCACTGGAATATCGCCAAGAGTTTGCCAGGATCTGGAATTCCTCATCAGCTTGCCTGGATGTGATCAGATTTGTAAATATAACAAGTGTTACAACTGTAGAAATCTACATAGGTTCAACTAGGCAACTGCCATTTTTTTTTCCATTGAAAGAAATAAAAATCTTGACAACAAGTCAGGCAATGATGACATAGTTAAGACAATTTTTTTTTTTTTTTGACAGAAGAAACTCTATTCCAAATGTTGGGGTTTATACCAGAAATCAGTAACTACCTTCATATTTTGTGTCTGTTTATTTTTGCTGGAAAGGCAGATTTACACAGAAGGAGAGAAAGAAAGATCTTTCCACGTGCTGGTTCACTCCCCAAGTGGCCACACCTGCCAGAGCTGAGCTGATCTGAAGCCAGGAGCCAGGAGCTTCTTCCGGGTGTCCCACTCAGGTGCAGGGTCCCAAGGCTTTGGGCCATCCTCTGCTGCCTTCCCAGGCCACAAGCAGGGAGCTGGATGCGAAATGGAGCTGCCAGGACTAGAACTGGGGCCCATATGAGATCCCAGGCACTTAAAGGGGAGGACTAGTCAATTGAGGCTTTGCATGGGGCCCTTCAATCACTCTTACAACGCAACATACAGCTGAAACCTTTCATCTTTTTAGAAATTGGTCCTTTTCAACTACCTATAGAATACACTCTCTAAGTTCTTTCATTGCTTATTCAAAGTTCCTTATCACTTAGCTCCACATACTGCTTCTAGCTTTTATCAGGCCTTACTTTAATCAATCTCAAACAGAATCCTTCAAATCCAGCACCTTATTTACTCTCATCACAGCACCCTCGAGTATATTATCATTTCTAACCCAACTGCCCTGCCTCCATATAAACCTGATTCAGCTGTCAAAATCTTGCAGCAGTGCTATCTTTTCCATTAGGCCAATCCCAACTGCAACTGTTATGCATCTCTTGAAATTTTCCGGTTACTTATTATATAGAAAACTCAAAGGGTATACAGCACATTGTTACTGTGGCTGTCCTTAAGTGGCAAAAATTATGAGTGGGTTCATTTGAAAAAATTTTTAAAAATAAACAATAAAATTATAAACATATTTAAATGTCATATGCAGGGGCCCGGCGCCATGGCCTAGCGGGTGAAGTCCTCACCTTGAATGCGCCAGGATCCCATATGGGTGCTGGTTCTAATCCCGGCAGCTCCACTTCCCATCCAGCTCCCTGCTTGTGGCCTGGGAAAGCAGTTGAGGACGGCCCAAAGCCTTGGAACCCTGCACCCATGTGGGAGACCTGGAGGAAGCCCCTGGCTCCTAGCTTCAGATCACCTCAGCTCTGGCCATTGCAATCACTTGGGGAGTGAATATCTTCCTCTCTGTCTCTTCTCCTCTCTGTATATCTGACTTTGTAATAAAAATAAATAAATCTTTAAAAAAATATCATATGCAAATATTTAAATCTTCCAGTGTCAGGCCCAGCACAGTAGCCTAGTGGTTAAAGTTGTTGCCTTGCACGCACCAGGATCCCATATGGGCACTGGTTGTTATCCCAGCAGCTCCACTTCCCATCCAGCTCCCTGCTTGTGGCCTGGGAAAGAAGTGGAGGACATCCCAAAGCCTTGGGACCCTGCACCCACGTGGGAGACCTGGAGGAAGCTCCTGGCTCCTGGCTTTGGATAGGCTCAGTTCCATCCATTGCAGCTGCCTGGGGAGAAAACCATTGCACAGAAGACCTTCCTGTCTGTCTCTCCTCCTCTCTGTATATTTGACTTCACAATAAAAATAAATAAATCTTAAAAAAAAAAATCTTTCAATGTCAGTAGAAATAGAACAATCAACAATCCTTGGATTCTGTCTTCTCCCTGATATCCTCTTCTTTCTTCATATCAGCTTTCCCAAGCTTTTCTACTGCTAAAACCCACAGCACTCAGGCTTGCTGCTGTGGCTTAGTACACTAAGCCTCCACCTGTAGTATGGGCGCCAGTTCATGTCCTGACTACTCTACTTCCCATCCAGCTCCCTGCTTGTGGCCTGGGAAAGCAGTGGAGGACGGCCCAAAGCCTTGGGACCCTGCACCTGAGTGGGACACCCGGAAGAAGCTCCTGGCTCCTGGCTTCAGATCAGATCAGATCAGCTCTGGCCACTGCAGCTCTTTGGGGAGTGAAAAAGAGCACAGAAGATCTTTCTTACTCTTCTCCTCTTTGTATATCTGCCTTTCCAATAAAGGTAAATCTTTAAAAATGTATTTAGCTGAAAATAATTTATATTTATGGGATATGATTCTTTTTTTATCTAGCAGTATATTGTGGAGTGATTAAGACAAATTATCCAGCATCTTATCTACTTATTTTCATAATAAAATCTTTTATAAATTTTGGACCTGGCATGATGTCTTAGCTAAATCCTCGCTTTGCACGCGCCGGGATCCCATATGGGTGCAGACTTGTGTCCTGGCTGCTCCACTTCCTATCCAGCTCCCTGCTTGTGTCCTAGGAAAGCAGTGGAGGACGGCCCAAAGCTGTGGGACTCTGAAAGCACATGGGAGACCCAGAAGAAGCTCCTGGCTCCTAGTTTCATATCAGCTGAGCTCCAGCAGCTATAGCCATGTGGAGTGAACCAGCCTGTGGAAGATATTTCTCTGTCTGTCCTTCTCTCTATAAATCTGCCTTTCCAATAAAAATAAATAAAATCTCTTGGGGCCTGGCACAGTTGCCTAGCGGCTAAAGTCCTCGCCTTGAATGCGCCAGGATCCCATATGGGATCTGGTTCTAATCCTGGTGGCTCCACTTCCCATCCAGTTCCCTGCTTGTGGCCTGGGAAAGCAGTTGAGGACAGCCCAAAGCCTTGGGACTCTGCACCCGCGTGGGAGACCTACAGGAGGTTCCTGGCTCCTGGCTTCAGATTGGTATGACACCAGCTGTTGTGCTCACTTGGGGAGTGAATCATCGGATGGAAGATCTTCCTCTCTGTCTGTCCTCCTTTCTGTATATCTGACTTTCCAATAAAAATAAATAAATACTTAAAATCTTATAAATTTTGAAATATAGAATACATAATTATTAAGTATGGTCATCAGGCTATATAATAAATAACTAATATGCATCCATCATTTTAGAAAAGATTTATTTTTATTGGAAAGGCAGTTTAGATTTAGAGAGGAGAGACACAAAGATCTTCCATCCATTGGTTCACTCCCCGAGTGGACACAATTGTCGGAGTTGAGCTGATTGTAAGCCAGGAGCACGGAGCCTCTTCTGCATCTCCCACGTGGGTGCAGGGTCCCAAGGCTCAGGCTGCTGGATAGGAAGTGGTCCATATGGGATTCCAGTGCCTGCAAGGTGAGGCCTTTGAGCCATTGTGGTGGGCTCATCCATTGTTTTTTAAAACTGGGGCAGTTTAGTAATGCAGTAGGGTAAAGCTGCCACGTGCAATGTTGGCATCCATATGGGGGCTATACCATAATGCCTGCCTTGATTGTCTTGATTCTTAAGTTATTCACAGGCGGGCTACCTCAATAGTTTATCCATGTTTTTCCCACGGATAGCGAATATTACGAAGCAACTCTATAAAGGAACAGCAGTATTATCAGAGACAGTTCATGCAATGTTATATATTACTTATGGAGCCACTGAACTAATTCCATTCTTCTAGTATCGAGAAAGTTAAAATATTACATTATTTAATTCTAAAATGGCGTTGAAAGTGCATACTTGCAAACGACACACTGTCTATGAACTTGGAGAGCAGTGAACATGACAATAACCGAGTAATTTCTTGGTGGAGCTTTAACCAGACGACGAAACTTATCTCCATTCATTCTTATTACTGGTCTTTTATTAGTCCATTCCATCAGCTGGCTAACCTTTTCAGATAACACCATCTAAAGAAAAAAAAAAAAAAAGACAAAGCATGTTGTTAATATACTCAATCCTGTAAGTAGGCATCTTTACTTAAATCTAAGACTACCAAGCAAAGGTACAAAGGAAATGTAAGAGAATTAAAACAAAATGTTGGGGAACTGCCAGAGAGGATACTTCTTTTTAGCTTTATCATTGTTTTAAAACTTTTAAAGAACTTTTTGAAGGATTTACATCTCACAAGTTACTGTTGAGAAGTTCTGTTGCACTTCAAAATGGTTTCACTAGGTGTCAGTATCGTAGCTCAATCGGTTAATCCACCACCTTCGAACACCAATATCCCATATGGGCACCGATTCATGTCCTACTTCCCATCCAGCTCTCTGCTTGTGGTCTCAGAAAGCAGTGGAAAATGGCCCTTAGCCTTGGGACCCTGTAAGAAGCTCTTGGCTTCTGGCTTCGGATCTGATCAGTTCTGGCTGTTGTGACTACTTCAGGAGTGAACCAGCAGATGGAAGACTTTGTCTCTTCTCTCTATAAATCTGCTTTTCCAGTGAAACGTATTTTAAAATAAAATTAAAATAGTTTCTGTAAAGGATTGTATGAAATAAAACTTCATATTTTTCGGGCCCGGCGGCGTGGTCTAGCGGCTAAAGTCCTCGCCTTGAAAGCCCCGGGATCCCATATGGGCGCCGGTTCTAATCCCGGCAGCTCCACTTCCCATCCAGCTCCCTGCTTGTGGCCTGGGAAAGCAGTTGAGGATGGCCCAAAGCTTTGGGACCCTGCACCCGCGTGGGAGACCTGGAAGAGGTTCCAAGTTCCCGGCATCGGATCAGCGCGCATCGGCCCGTTGCGGCTCACTTGGGGAGTGAACCATCGGATGGAAGATCTTCCTCTCTGTCTCTCCTCCTCTGTGTATATCTGGCTGTAATAAAATGAATAAATCTTTAAAAAAAAAAAAAAAAAAAAAAAAAAAAAAAACAAACTTCATATTTTTCATACATAAGTAGTAATGGAAATTAATGTGTTAATGTATTGCCATAACATTATGAATGGCATTCAACTTTGTCCAGAGCCATTTTTATTTGCAACTGATTAAAATAGACTATTCTATCGTATTTTTTACAATTTTACTTATTTCTATTTGAAAGGCAGAGTGTATAGAGGAAGGAGAGATAGAGAGTGATTTCTTCCAATCTCTGGCATACCTTCCAAATGGCCGCTTGGCAGGAGCTGGGCTAGTCTGAAGCTGGAAGCCAGGAGCTTCCGCCTGGCCTCCCTTCTGGGTGTAGGGTCCCAAGAACTTGACCCTTCTGATTACTCTTCCAGGATACGAGCAGGGAGTTGGATCAGAAGTGTGGCAGCCAGAACTTACACTGGTCCACCCACATGGGATCTTGGCCTCACAGGTGGCGGCTTTATCTACTACATCAAACGCCCAGCTCCTATCGTATCTTTTATGTAAAGAGTGCCATTTGGACTGGATAATTACTCTTAATGTACATTATTTAACAAAACAGAACTGGATCATATACTTGATGTGAATTACTTCTTTGCCTACAAATGAAATTGTATACAATTTTTAAAAAACCCTTCAGGTATCAAAGAACATTGAAGTAAAACAACTTACTAATTTTACATAAAAATGTATTTGTCTTAAAATCGCTACAAATGCGGCCCGGTGCCATTGCCTTGCATCTGCCAGGATCCCATATGGGCACCAGTTCATGTCCTGACTGTTCCATTTCCCATCCAGCTCCCTGCATACGACCTTGGAAAGCGGTGGAGGATGGCTCAAAGCCTTGGGACACTGCAGCTATGTGGGAGACCCAGAGGAGGTTCAAGGTTCCTGGCTCCTGGCTTTGGATAGGCTCAGCTGTGGTCATTGTGGCCACTTGGGGAGTGGATCAGTGGATGAAGATCTTTCTGTCTCTCCTTCTCTTTGTAAATCTGACTTTCTAATAATAAATAAATCTTTTTTTTTAAAACAAAGACCCTTCTACTCTCCCTCTTTCCCTCTGTTCTATCATTTATTCATGTCTCCCCCCTTTTTTTTCTTTATTTAGCTAATTATGATTATAGATTAGGAGCTGGCACTGTGGCATAGCATGCTAAGCTCCTGTCTGCGGCACCAGTACTCCGGCACTGGTTCATATCCCAGCTGCTCTAGTTCAAATCCAGCTCCCAGCCTATAGCCTGGGAAGGCAGCGGCAGGAGGCCCTAGTCCTCGGCCGCTGAACCTATGTGGGAGATCTGGAAAAAGCTCCTGACTCCTGGCTTCAGACTGACTTAGCTCTCTGGCCACTGCGGCCACTGCAGCCATTTGGGGAGTGGATCAGCAGACAGAAGGTCTCTCTAACTCTGCCTTTAAAATAAAAGAAATGAATATTTTAAAAAGTTTACAGATTATACTTAGGGTTTGAGAAAAACTATAAAGCAGTAACAAATATTTCACGGTTTTATATATTCATCTTTATTTAACCATAAAAGTAATGTCAGTTTTGAATTAGTTATGAGTGTGTGGAATTTTCCTACAAAAAAATTCTAAGTAAAAGTTATACGATTCCCCTTCCAGTTTATTAATAGATCGGAAAGCATGTATTTATTGCTAGTCAAGTCCCCAGATAATTTGGCAAATGGAAGAAATTTTCCGGTTTAATGCTCTTATAAAATAGAATGATCAATTCAAATGATTGCTTAATACAGAAGCAATTAGGTTCTTTTCTGAGTACTTAAAAAAAAAAAAACGGGCCCAGCACAATAGTGTAATGGTTAAGGTCCTTGCCTTGAACGTGCCCGGAATCCCATATGGGCACTGGTTCTAATCTCAGCAGCTCCACTTCCCATCCAGCTCCCTGCTTGTGGCCTGGGAAAGCAGTTGAGGGCGGCCCAATGCTTTGGGACCCTGCACCCGTGTGGGAGACCGGGAAGACATTCCTGGTTCCCGGCTTCGGATTGGCGCAGTACCGGCTTTTGCGGCCACTTGGGGAGTGAACCATCGGACGGAAGATCTTCCTCTCTGTCTCTCCTCCTTTCTGTACATCTGCCTTTCCAATAAAATAAAAAAAACCTGAAGACTGATTACAACAAATGAACTAGTTTTGAACTTCTACAATAACAAATGAACACATCCTGGAATATTATTATAATTTATAATCCTATTTCACGATGATATAATATTTTAATATATCCGAAGCCTATCTTGAAAGCTTTTATGGAGAAAATAACAGCTATTACTTGAAATGCCTAGGATGTGTCTGGCTTTATAGAGTATATAATAACTGAGTTCAATCCTCAAAACAACATTATGAGGTAAGTACTCTTTTTATGCCCACTTAATTGTTGCATAAACAGACTCAGAGAGGTCAAACAACTTGCTTAAATTGCCCACAGTTAGCAATAAAATGTAACTAGGATTCAAACAGCCCATGATCATTCTAAGCAGGGTTTCTCAACAGCAGCACTCGCATTTGGGCCAAGCACCAAGCGGAGCTCTCCCATTCATGCACTGCAGGACTCTGAGCAGCAGCTCTGGCCTCTATCCACTAGGTGTCAGTAGCACCCCTCTCTTAGTTAGTTGCAACAACTGAAAATGTCTCCAGGCATTGCCAGCCATCCCCTGCGGACCAAAATTTCTACACTCTGACATCCAAGCTGAGCACAACTGCTCTAAACTAGGGGAAAAAAATGTTTCTAACTTTATTATATATTTTAAAACCTCTTTTAATTATTTCCAATCAAAATACAACATAAGAGATCTGTTGATTAAGCAATTAAAACCGTGTAAAGTAAGCCCTTAGCATAATGGATAATCAACTTGCTCAATATATGTTTATCCAAGTGTGTGTGTGGCTGGTATTTTAAAGGGACTTGTCAAAATTGCAGACTTCTTAAGTTTCATTTCCCAATATATTTGATTTAAATAGGTCTAGGGTAGGTTCTAACAATTTGGAATTTTAGCGTGTACATGAAAAGTGGTTATAACAAAGTTTATGATTCATAGGTCTACATTTTTTAAATTATAAAGTGATTTATGGGTCCAGCATGGTAGCTTAGCAACTAAAGTCCTTGCCTTGCAGCCACCGGGATCCCACATGGGTGCCAGTTGTAATCCCGGCAGCTCCACTTCCCATCCAGCTCCCTGCTTGTGGCCTGGGAAAGCAGTCAAGGACGGCCCAAAGCCTTGGGACCCTGCACCCGTGTGGGAGACCTGCAACAAGCTCGGGACTCCTGTCCTTGGATCAGTTCAGCTCTGGCCTTTGCAGCTGCTTGGGGAGTGAACCAGCGGATGGAAGATCTTTCTCTCTGTATATCTGCCTTTCCAATAAAAATAGATCCTTTTTAAAAAGTGATTTATTTGGGGCCGGCGGCGTGGTCTAGCGGCTAAACTCCTTGCCTTGAACGCCCCGGGATCCCATATGGGCGCCGGTTCTAATCCCGGCAGCTCCACTTCCCATCCAGCTCCCTGCTTGTGGCCTGGGAAGGCAGTTGAGGACGGCCCAAAGCCTTGGGACCCTGCACCCGCGTGGGAGACCCGGAAGAGGTTCCTGGTTCCCGGCTTCGGATCGGCGCACACCGGCCGTTGCGGCTCACTTGGGGAGTGAAACATCGGACGGAAGATCTTCCTTTCTGTCTCTCCTCCTCTCTGTATATCTGACTGTAATAAAGTGAATAAATCTTAAAAAAAATGAAAGATTTATTTATTTATTTGAAAGTCAGAATTACAAAGGGAGAGAGAGGGTAAGAGAAAGAAAGAATCTTCCATCTACTGGTTTACTCTCCATCTGTTGCTTTCCCAGGTCATTAGCAAAGATCTGGATAGTAAGTGGAGCAGCCAGACATGAACTGGCACCTGTAAAGTTCGTCCCTAAACAGCTGCAATGGCCAGGCTTAGACACAGGAACTCCATCTTAGTCTCTCGCATGGGCACATGGGTGACAGGAGACCAAGCACCTGGGACTCTTCTGCTGCCTTTCCAGATATACTAGCAGTGAGCTGGATCAGAAGCTGAACGGCCAGGACCCAGCTGGGACTCTAATATGGAAGGTGTGTCCTGGGCAGCTTTATGCACTGCACCGTAACACCGGCCCCAGTTTATTACTCTACATTCAACTATACAAAAAAACAAAAAAAAAAATCATAAAATAATACCAAAAGTCATTCTCTCCTCTTCAAACATTTTGGATTGGCATGTCTGCAAAATTACTCCAATAACAAGAAGTCAGTTTCTCTAATCCTGTTAGTAATAATCAAGAGTTAACAACATCTAGGACTACAGGGCATTACGCGAACCAGGAGGGACCCCGGCATGATAGGCTAGTGGCTAAAATCTTTGCCTTGCATCCACCAGAATCCCATATGGGCGCAAGTTCGTGTCACCGCTGCTCCACTTCCCATCTTTCTGTCTCTCTGTAAGAAGGCCTTTCCAATAAAAATAAATACATCTTTTCAAAAATGATTTCTTTTTTATCTTTAAAAAGGATTTATTTTGGTTTTATTGGGAAGGCAGAATTACAGAGAGGAGAGACAGAAAGATCTTCAACTGGTTCATTCTCCAAGTGGCTACAAAGTCTGGAGCTGAGCTGATTCGAAGCCAGGAGCCAGAGACTTCTTCCAGGTTTCCCACGCGGGTGCAGGGTCCCAAAGCTTTGGGCCATCCTCTACTGCTTTCCTAGGCCACAAGCAGGGAGCTGGATGGGAAGTTTAGCAGCCGGGACATGAACCAGCACCCATATGGGATCCCGGCGGTTGCAAGGCAAGGATTTACCCACTAGGCTATCGTGCTGGACCCAAAAATTAAATAAATCTTAAAAAAAAAAAAAAACAAGAAATAGCCGTAAGAGGGCAATTTAATTTCATTCATCTGCATGCATATTTATCTTGACTAGTTCTAGTAAAATAGCTTAAGCCTAATAAATTACAAATTCTACTATCACTGAATACTAGTTACCAAAGACTGTAGGCATGCATTCATCCTCATCTAAAGCAAAACCTGATCCTGTTGTTCAGACAGCTTTTAAGTTTCAGTATGAAGCAAAGCATCACTAGTCTCAATTCCTATTGAAAGATTCCTCCTACTCCCGAGTAATAATAGGATTTCTGTTTTGTATATTTTAGTATATTTTTATACTATTTTATCTTCTTCCTTTTTCTCTACTTGCCATGTCATGACAGTTATATACAGGAAAGTTAAGCTTGTGACTGTGAAGTGAAAATGATTATGCTATTGTAATAACTTGGAAAAACTAGGGCGGCAGATCCTAGACAGATGTGCACTACACTGCTGGAATACCAGGCCTGGGGCCCATGCCGTCTCAGCCATAGAAGTGGTGCTTGTGAATTTTCCTGGGCGGGGGGCTTGGAGATGTGTGGGTGGGGAGACCGCAGAGGAAGTACATTCATACGTGAAGAATGACTTCTGAGGGACTTCCACAGATTGGGCCACTACAACTGCAGGTAAACGACGGGGCTGAGACTGGGTGGTTTTGGAGGGTGGAGGGAAGCCTGGAGGACATGTCTCGGTCAGACCACAACACCTGCCCATGTGGGAGACCTGAGCTGGACCAGCTGGCATCCATTACAGCCCATGGGTGCACAAGAAAGTTAGGGCTGGGGGCCTGCCCGGCAGAGCTAGTCCACAGTCCAGGCCAGTGAGTTTTGGAGCAAGGGCTGGGCCACGTCAGGCTGGGCCATGACTCTCGGCAGCATGTGAAAGCATCAGGTCTGGGGATCCTCCAACTGGACCACTGGACTCCAAACTTGAACCAAAGGGAGAATCACAGAATCTGTTGTGTGTCCTTCAAATGCATGTATCAGAACTTGCCCTCCTAGGTTACTTAAGCATGTGCAGTGGACGGCATGCCCAGATGCACATGGGGGACATGACAGTTCATTGAGGCCTTGAGAGGACATCTAGTACCATGGCAAAGGATGGAGAGCGGAACAAACTGGACAGCTTTCCTGGCCAAGTTTTGATGGTAAGAATCTGGGCAAGTGGAGACTAAGGTGAACTCTGTCAGCAAATGGACCTTGGAAGGATTTCCTTAACAAATGAGGAACAAAATCAGCAGCATCTCAGCATCGGGGATGCTGGGATGATGTCAGCTGGCCACCCCCACCTGCCAGTACTGGTGTGGTTAGGCTCCTGGGACCAGCCCTCTGCTCTTCTTTCCCTCCTTTCCCCACATATTAGAAGAAAAAAATATATATTGGAAGCAATTCTCTCGCACACTTTCCCCAAATCCTTGGCCCTCCTCACCCTAATCAGTGGTTCACATGGGTATGCATCCTTCAACTATGTAAACATCATCAAAAACAAAATAAATTTATTTAGGCCTGGTGTGGTAACCTAGTGGCTAAAGTTGTTGCTTTGCATGCACCGGGACACCATATGGGTACCGGTTCATATCCCGGCAGCTCCACTTCCCATCCAGCTCCCTGCTTGTGGCCTGGGAAAGCAGTGGAGAACGGCCCAATGCTTTGGGACCCTGCACCCGCGTGGGAGACCTGGAAGAAGCTCCAGGCTTCTGGCTTCGGATCAGCTCAGCTCTGACTGCTGTGGCCACTTGGGAGTGAACCAATGGATGGAAGATCTGTCTTTCCTTCTTCCTGCAAATCTGACTTTCCTGACTAAATAAATAAATACTCTTTGAAATAAATAAATTTGTTTTTTAAAACTTGGAAAAATTAATGAGTGGGAGCCAAGGTGGAAGTGGAGAGGTGAGGGAGGGAACCTTTAAGCTTCTAAGTCTGCGAAAAAATGTGAAATCTCATTTTCTCTGCATTTAAAAACATAGAAGAAACATGGTACTTTACAAATAAGAACAACTTTACACCTGTTAAATAAAAAGGAAATAATTTATACATTAACACAAACTTCAACCAGAAAAAAAAAAATGGTTCTTCACTTTAGTACAAACTATTTGACTGCACCCTTGCTCTCTGGACCATCAGCAGTCTTTCTTTTTTTTTTTTTTTAAATATTCATTTATTCATTAATAACATTGCATTACATGACACAATTTCATAGGTACTGGGATCCCCCCCTTCACCCCAAACCCTTCCCCCATCATGAATTCCTTCACCTTGATGCATAACCACAGCTCAAGTTCCGTTGAGATTCCCTAATTAAAAGTTTACACCATACAGAGTCCAGCATCCCACTTGTCCAGTTCAAGTTCAACGGCCTCTTAGGGAGGCCCTCTCAGGTTTGTAGGCAGAGCCAGCAGAGCGTCACCTAGATCAATTAGAAGCTCCAACATATCATCATCAGCAGTCTTTCAAAAAGATTCCTCACATTTTCAGCTTACCTAAACATCCATCAGGCTTCAGATATTCACAAAAGCAAACAAACAGCTAGGCCACACCTTTCCAACTCCATCCTTAAATTACAAATGGGACTGCACTGCTCTAGAAGTGTAATTGGCAGACGATTACTGATTGCTGAGGGAGACGGTGACAGAAGAGAGAGCATTAGGAATTCTTGAACACCATCTGCTTCACTCCCTGCTCACCTACTTCCTGGACAGGACTAAAATGCATTACTACCTTTTTGTTGGGGGGGGTAGGGGCGGGGGAGGATTGTCTCGATTTTTTTCTTACCACTGCTACTGAGTCTATTTCTCATTTATAATAAGAGCTTTCCCTTTTAAAAGATATTTTTCATTTATTTTTACTTTATTAAAAAGACATGCAGACAGATATTTTCCACCTGCTGGTTCATTGCCCGAATGCCTGCAATAGTCAGGGCTAGCCAAGGCAAAAGCCAGGAGCCGGGAATACCATGTGGGTCTCCCACATGGACAACAGGGAACAAAGTGCTTGAGCCCGCATCTGCTGCCTTCCAGGACACACATGCTCAGGAAGCTGGATCAGGAGTAGAGTAGGCAGCATTTGAAACAAGCACTCCATGTGCGACTAAACTTTGGCCACATACCTGCCTTGTAGTAATTTTTTGTTTGTTTTATTCACTTAATTATTTTTATTTATTTGAAAGGCAGAATTACAGAAAGAGGGAAAGAGAAAGGAAAAGGGAGAGAAAATGGAAGAGGTAGGGTGAGCATGAGAGCAAGAGAAAGATGCTGACCTTCCCAAAGGCTTCTACTACCCAAATGGTGACAACTGGTAGAACCAGTAAGCCAGTAAGCCAGGAGCCAGGAGCCTAGAACTCCATCCTGGCTTCCCCTGTAGGTGCCAGGGGCCCAAGCACTGTGCCATCATTTATTGCTCTCCAAGGTGTATTAGCAGGGAGCTGAACAGAAGTGGAACAGCTGGGAAGGCTGGCATTGTGGTGTAGTGGGTAAAGCCACCACCTGTGATGCTGGCATTCCTTATGGGCATGAGCTCAAGCCCTAGCTGCTACTTTTCCAATCCAGCTCCCTGATAATGGCCTAGGGAAAGTATTGGAGGATGGACTAAGTGTTCACACTCCTGTCACTCATGTGTGAAACCTGGGGAAAAAAACTACTGGCATCAGCTGAACCCAACCCTGGGCATTGTGGCCACCTGGGGAGTAAAGCAGTGGATTGAAGATTTCTCTCTCTCTTTCTGACTCTCCTTCTCTCACTGTAACTCTGGCTTTCAAATAAATGAAATAGAATCTTTAAAAAGTGTGGGGGGGGGCAGGAAGCTAGCACTGTGGCATAGTTAATAAAACTGTGATGCTGGCATCCCAAATGGGTACCAGTCGAGTTGCAGCTGTTCTACTTCTGATTCAGCTCCCCACTGATTCACTTGGGAAAGGAGCCAGAAGATGGCCCAAATGGTTGGGCCCCTTTACATGAGAAAACTAGAAGTAGCTCCTGGCTGCTAGCTTTCGTCTCAGCTAGCTCTGATCATTGCTCTGGCCACTTGGGGAGTGAAACAGAAGATGGAAGATTTCATTCATTCTCTCTCTCTAGCTCTGGCTTTCAAATAAATAAATCCTAAAAAGAAAAAAAAAAGAAAGAAGTGGAATAGCCAGGCCTAAACCACCACTGGGTCGATATGGGATGTCTGCACCGCAGGCAGCAGCTTAACCTGCAGTGTTACAATCCTGGCCCCTGCAATAAACTTTTTAAAGAATGGCAAGGGGATTTTTTTTTTTGGACATCTGGCACTTCCATGTATCAGTTCTCAAAGCAATGTCGGATCACACAGAAGTGTTTCAAATAACACCTCACCATCTTACAAGATGGAGGTGATTCTATTTTCTGAAAATTCTTCACTAAAGAAACATCACAAAAAGATTTAAAAATTTTACTACTCAAAGGACCCTGATCTCATGCTTTTTTTTTTCTTTAAAAACATTTTTTATTTTACTTGAAAGAGAGCAGTGGAGAGAGAGATCTTCCATCTTCAGGTTCACTACCCAAATGGCTGCAATGGCCAGAGCTTGGCCAATATGAAGCCAGGAGCCAGGAGCTTCTTCTGGGTCTCCTTCATGTGTGCAGGGATTCAGGAACTTGGGCCATCCTCCACTGTTGTCCCCGGCCATTATTAGCAGGGAGCGGGAATGAATGTGAAACAGCCAGGACAAAACCGGTGCCCATATGGAATGCTGGCACTGCAGGCAGAGGCTTAATGTGCTAAAGCCGTGGTGCTGGCCTAAATTTCACTTTATTTTCTCATATTCATTAAATGTTATCTATGTGCCAATCACTGCATTCAACATTTTACAGCCTGAGCTCATCTTGTTAAGATTTTCACAATAGCAAAACAAGAAGAAAAAGGGTATCCTCCATGCTCCTGAAGAGGAAAATGAGACAGTTACTTAATAAAAAGATTACTGGGGGGAGAGGGGACACTATGGTGGCTCACTCGACTAATGTTCCACGTTCAAGAGCTGGGATCCCATACAGGCGCCATTTGTGTCCTGGCTGCTCCACTTCCCATCCAGTTCCATCCTTGTGGCCTGGGAAAGCAGTTGAGGATGGCCCAAAGCTTTGGGGCCCTGCACCCAAGTGGGAGACCTGGAAGAGACTCCTGGCTCCTGGCTTCAGATTGGCTCAGCTCCAGCCATTGCGGAGTGAACCATTGGACAGAAGATCTTCCTCTCTGTCTCTCCTCTCTGTATATCTGCCTTTCCAATAAAAATAAATAAATCTTTTTTTTTTTTTTTAAAAAAAGAAGGTAATAGGAAGGGATAAATTCATCTCAATTTACATGAGGCAGCCAAGTAAGACTGAGGAAGAAGGTCCTATTCATCAAGCTAAGTGTTGAAGAACTGAAACCATCAGGTGACTGAGTGGGCAGGGTAAGAAAGAAGGAAAACAACTGAGCAGAAATTTTGTACAGGCAGACACTGGCAAGAATACAGCAAAATGAAGGCAGACAGGCAGGCAGGCAACTGAGTATGACAAGCACCGTACCCAGTAAGCACTATGATGAGGCTGGATGCAGCCTGTCACACACAGACCACTCAAAGGCCATTTTTTTTATACACTCTGCAAAATACACTTAAGGACTTTCAGGTTTTCCTGTTAGCACCTCTTCCAGCACTAAAAAGGATGGGCTGGAGGGCAATCAGGTAAGAAATGATTGCAGTATATCTGCAAAGTGATAAATATCCAAACGAACAATGGGTATGACACAGAGCGAATTAAAGCCTGGCTCCTTAACAGGCTAGTGCCGTGGTATAACAGCCTAAGCCTCCATTTGCAGTGCTACT
The DNA here is from genome assembly GCF_030435755.1 of Ochotona princeps. Taxonomy (NCBI): domain Eukaryota; kingdom Metazoa; phylum Chordata; class Mammalia; order Lagomorpha; family Ochotonidae; genus Ochotona; species Ochotona princeps. The sequence goes on from NC_080865.1 coordinate 46,002,445, forward strand.
GCCCCATGATGGATGTTGGTGTCCCAGCTATTCCACTTCCCATCCTGCTCCCTGCTTGTGGCCTGGGAAAGCAGTAGAGGACGACCCAAAGCTTTGGGACCCTGCACCCACAAGTGAGAAAGCTGGAAGAAGCTCCTGGCTTGAGATCAGCTCAGCTCTGGCTGTTGCGGCCATTTGGAGATTTTATTGAAATAAAACACATATAAATTAACATCCATCACATTAATCATTTTAAAGTACACGATTTAGTGGTGATTTTCTTAAAAAAAAAAAACCAGCATATTTCCGGGTGCAGTGAGAATAAATAAACTGTAATTTTACTGGCAGAAGTGCTAGTTTAAGAAACCCTTCACTGCTTTGTTTTTTTAAGTGTTCATTGAAGAAAATAAGATAAACACGCGTACAGACTAGAGAGTGGCTGCAGTGCTGTCACCAACACTTCCAACTGTCCAGACAGCTGTCGTGCAGGATTCCCTACACATCTACAGACACGTGGCTTTTTTTTTTAACATAAGAGAATTCCAGCATATAAAATTATGTCTTGCTCTGCACTGTGTCTTCCAGAAAAGCGTGGCTTAAGACTCCCCACAAAAGAACATCAGTGTCTACTTTCAACGTACGAATTCACTTCAGCACACCTTTCAGAACCGTAGATTTTATTTTACTTTTGCCAGTCTAATTAGTGACTTACGGTTTTTTTAGCTTTCTGATTTTTTTCTTCTCACACACCAAATATTCAGAAACAGAAAAACTGCTTCTTAATTTAGCTGAAGCTGCCAAGCATTTGAAACGTTCACCCAGTATTCTAAAACTGTGTGCAGACCTTGGGTATCGGAAGAAGTACAGGCTGTATAGCAAACAGTATTAGAGTAATTGACCTAGGGCTTCAGCCGTTCTACTGCCAGTAGTTCAGTGGGCAAATTGAGGGCGTGGTTATCCTCACGCATAAAATCAGAAGGCTAAATACGGTGTTGAAATGCTCTGCTTGGATTCCTGAGCGACAAGGTAAAGAATATTATTTCCCCCACTCCCCAAAGATCACAAGTCACAACGAGGGATCTCAGTTTTGCTCATTTATGTCTGTCACCCGAGTTTTGCTGATCGATTGCTGGAAGCAGCTTAAGAGCTTTCACTCTGGTGAACTGCTTTGAAATTTTTTTTTTTTTTTTTTTTTGGACAATGCAATCAACTGGGCATCAGTTCACTCTGATCTGAGCCTCACACTCAGGAAGAAAAAGCGCTCGCAGGGTGTACACAGCTCTTAGATGGCTGCATTAGCCGACAGCAGACAGACTTTCTCACAGTCCACTAACTCCCCACTGCCGACACTCGAGGTGGCCCAAACTCACAGAAGTGTCAGAACTCATCGCGACAGCCATTCGCAGGCCTGTGGAAGCCAGCCTGGCACCCCGCTCCACTCTCAGACTGCTCACTTGCAGAAAACAAGGAGCCACAGTTCCTTGTTCCGCGAACCCAACATCTCCTCAGATGGCGCAGCGCAGCGCAGCGGAACTAAAGCCTCCCACAGCGCAGAAACTGGCGGGGACGGAGGCAAGGCGGGAAGGAGCCAGGAAACCCTCTCCAACCCAGTGACTGGGAGAAGCCCGCACTCCTGGAAACCGCGTCCTCACCTCCTTCTTTCTTTGAGCAGAGGCCAGAGGAACCTCGTAAATGAGCAGCAGCGCCACCGCCATGGTCGCAGAGAGGAAGCAAAACCACCGCCGCGCTGCCATGTTCGCTGCTCTCCCTTTTGCCAGCGAAAACTTTCCTCCGGCTGGATCTGAGGGTGGGGCGTGACAACAGCAAACCAGCCCCTCGCCTCTTCTGATTGCTCCAGCTCAACCCTGCCTGGCGACCCCTCCCATTACGTCAAAGTGCGCTCCTGCTAGCCGCCCGCTAAAAGATAGTTCATTTCTCATTGGTTCCCGTTAGCCAATCGACAAAGGACAATCTGGAGGCTTTTCATTGGTCCGCTGAAGAGGATGGTCCGCCCCTTGGATTTCTGTTAAGTAGTCTTGTCTGGGATCTTCAAAATCGCATGCGCAGTTGTAAAACATTGCGGTTTCCTGTCCCCCTCCCTTCCCCTCCCCCGGTCTAAAAATGCTTTGAGGTTGCCTAAAGGGAATCTTTGTCCTACCGCTTTTAGAAGTTCTTGGGAGCCACTTCTTTCATTTCTTATTCTAAAAAAAAAAAAAAAATGAGACCTAGTCACGTGAGTGACAGCAGCTCTCTTCGCCCGTTATGCTACCACAAAAATATTTTGAGCCTAAATGAAAATCACTGAAAGTAGGAAACCAAAGCTATTAATATTACTGCAGGCAACTTTCAGAAGCAAAACAGAAGCAAGAGCTTGTTGAATACATTCTGTGTTACAGGAACTGGGCTAGGAACATTGGGAAAGGATAACATCACCAGTTTATTTTGGGCCCAGCACAGTAACCTAGCACCTAAAGCCCTAGCCATGCACGCTCTGAGATCCCACAAGGGAGCTTTGCTTTTAATCCCTGCAGCTCCACTTCCTATCCAGCTCCCTGCTTGTGGCCTGGGAAAGCAGTCGAGGATGACCCAAAGCTTTGGGACCCTGCACCCGTGTGGGAGATATGGAAGAGCTCCTGGCTCCAGGCCCCAGGCTCCAGGCTCCTGGCTTCGGATTGGCTTAGCTCTGGCCATTGTGACTGCTTGGGAAGTGAATCATCGGACGGAAGATCTTCTCTGTCTCTTCTCCTTTCTGAATATGTAACTTTCAAATAAAAATTAAATAAATCTTTAAAAATTTTTTTATTATTCAGGGCATTTTTGAAACCTGAAACTCAAAACAAAACCACTGAAACTTTTTTATGTGCTACTTCACGTACCAACAAAGACTTAATTCTGAATTATAGACAGCAGAAGCATTCTGGTTATCTTGTTTCAAAGATTTTTTTTTTAATTATTGGAAAGGCAGATAGACAGGAAGATCTTAGTTCACTCCCCAAGTGGTCACAACGGCTGGAGCTGAGCCAATCTGAAGCCAGGAGCCTGGAACCTCTTCCAGGTCTCCCACACGGGTGCAGGGTCCCAAGGCTTTGGGCCGTCCTCAACTGCTTTCCCAGGCCACAGGCAGGGAGCTGGATGGGAAGTGGAGCTGCAGGGATTAGAACCGGCGCCCACATGGGATCCTGGTGCGTTCAAGGCGAGGACTTTAGCCGCTAGGCCACAGTGCTGGGCCCTGGTTATCTTGTTTAAAGGAGGGTTCAAGACTGACGTTGTAAAGAAGCCCGATCGTGCATTTTAGATATTTTACAGCCATAGTTGGTTTTCATTAAACTTCTTGCAGTTTTCTCAGTAAAAAGCAGGGAAGATTCTAGGTAGCTGAAGAAGTTTCCATTTATTTGGCCCAATTGTGTTTTGCCTTAGTGAGTTGTAAAATTGGCGTGCTTTCACCAGAAAACAGTAATATAATCAAGAAAAATAGCAAAATAAAATCAGTCTGTTTATACGCACAACTGAACATATAACTATTGTTTTAGGTCCTGCTGGAAAGAAAACATCCAAAGGAAAATAATTATGTTGAAGAGACCAGGAGATACCTATGCAATGAAAACTAGGTACTTTTTAATCGAAAGATGTGAAGATAGGAAAAAATGCAAAAAAAAAAAATTAATGTGTACTCAAAGTAAGAAGAAATGCAAAATACAGATGTGTACTGAGCTGAACTGTGTGATTTCACCCATATAACATTTTGGAAAAGGTAAACTGATAAGGACTAGGAACAGATCAGTGCCTTGGGCTGGAGTTAGGCTTCTTCATTACAAAGAGGTCACACAGTTTGAACTTGAGTCTGTCTCCTGGCTCCTTCCCGCCTTGCCTCCGTCCCCGCCAGTTTCTGCGCTGTGGGAGGCTTTAGTTCCGCTGCGCTGCGCTGCGCCATCTGAGGAGATGTTGGGTTCGCGGAACAAGGAACTGTGGCTCCTTGTTTTCTGCAAGTGAGCAGTCTGAGAGTGGAGCGGGGTGCCAGGCTGGCTTCCACAGGCCTGCGAATGGCTGTCGCGATGAGTTCTGACACTTCTGTGAGTTTGGGCCACCTCGAGTGTCGGCAGTGGGGAGTTAGTGGACTGTGAGAAAGTCTGTCTGCTGTCGGCTAATGCAGCCATCTAAGAGCTGTGTACACCCTGCGAGCGCTTTTTCTTCCTGAGTGTGAGGCTCAGATCAGAGTGAACTGATGCCCAGTTGATTGCATTGTCCAAAAAAAAAAAAAAAAAAAAAAAAAAAGATTTCAAAGCAGTTCACCAGAGTGAAAGCTCTTAAGCTGAGCAAAACGGAGATCCCTCGTTGTGACTTGTGATCTTTGGGGAGTGGGGGAAATAATATTCTTTACCTTGTCGCTCAGGAATCCAAGCAGAGCATTTCAACACCGTATTTAGCCTTCTGATTTTATGCGTGAGAATACCAAGACATTATTTATGGTCAAGTGGAGAATGTGGAAGTCCCTAGCAGTTGGCTTAGCCTGCTGTCTCTGCCTAGGATGATCCAAGGGAGTCAGTAGGTGAAGGCTTACGTACCGGGTCCCTGCCAAACACTTAGGAGACCCGGATGGAGTTGTTGGCTCCTAACTTCAGCTTGCCCCACCTTGGCTTTTGCGGACTTTGGGAAATGATCCAGTGGTTGGAGATTTCTCTCTTTCTCTCTTTGTGCTCCTCTCTTTCAAATAAATAAAAATAAACACTAAAGACTTAAAAATCAAATGCGTGAAAGTGAGAGGCAGGGCACAGCACGGTGGCCTAGCGGCTAAAGTCCTCGCCTTGAACGTGCCCGGGATCCCATATGGGCACCGGTTCTAATCCCAGCAGCTCCACTTCCCATCCAGCTCCCTGCTTGTGGCCTGGGAAAGCAGTTGAGGACTGCCCAATGCATTGGGACACTGCACCCGTGTGGGAGACCCGGAAGAAGCTTCTGGTTCCCGGCATCGGATTGGCACGCACCGGCCCGTTGCAGCTCACTTGGGGAGTGAAACATCGGATGGAAGATCTTCCTCTCTGTCTCTCCTCCTCTCTGTATATCCGGCTTTCCAATAACAATAAAAAAAAATCAAAAAAAGAAAAAAAAAAAAGAAAAAAGAAAGTGAGAGGCAAAACTAAAATGAAATAGAGGGCCCGGCGGCGTGGCCTAGCGGCTAAAGTCCTCGCCTTGAAAGTGCCGGGATCCCATATGGGCGCCGGTTCTAATCCCGGCAGCTCCACTTCCCATCCAGCTCCCTGCTTGTGGCCTGGGAAAACAGTCGAGGATGGCCCAAAGCTTTGGGACCCTGCACCCGCGTGGGAGACCCGGAGGATCTCCTGGCTCCTGACTTTGGATCAGCACAGCACCGGCCTTGTGCTCACTTGGGGAGTGAATCATCAGACGGAAGATCTTGCTCTCTGTTTCACCTTGCCAGTTGGAAAAGAGGTCTAAATACCAACACACTACTTTGATTATACATTGTTAGCTGAAGAAAATATAACTGGGAGCATCTAAAACTCTTTTTAAAAATTCACTTTTTTGGCGGCCCTCGGCAGTGGGGTGGCGGGTCCCGGCACCTGCCCCATGGACTCCGTGTAGGAGCCCGGCGAACCCGGCAAGGGGAAGACCTTCGAACTCCTAGGAATTTTAGATGTCGAAAACACTCCCTCTGCACGGGACTCCATATTGTACGGTTCACTGGGATCTGCTGTAAGTGGCCTGGGACACTTCTTGTTTACTAGTAGAATCAGAAGATCCTGTGATGCTCGAGTAGGAGGAGTCATCTTGGTGACTTTAGGATGCTGGTTCCACTGTAGGTACAATTATGCAAAGCAAATAATCCAGGAGAGAATTGCCAGAGAAGGAATTAAAAATAAGATTTTATAAGAAGGTACTCACCTTGATCCTGAAAGAAAACAAACCCAACCGAAAAGCAGCAATGGAGAAACCTTAAGCACAGAAAACCAAAATGCAGCTCCCTGAAGATGTGGTGTCAGCACCAAGAGACACCTTATGTGCAAGAAAGCTTTAAACAAGTAACTAAACTGGTGTAGTTGTCTTATGTAAAAAAAAAATTCACTTTTTTTAAATGTGTGGAAATGATAATCTTACCCACTTTCCTGTATCCCTTGAATCTTTATGCCTTAATTAACTATGTTTTTTTAATTAACTATTTTTTTTAAGATTTATTTATCTCTATTGGAAATTCAGATATACAGAGAGGAAGAGAGACAGAGAAGAAGATCTTCCATCGGATGGTTCACTCTCCAAGCAGCCACAATGACTGGAACTGAGCCAATCTGAAGCCAGGAGCCAGGAGCTTCTTCTGGGTCTCCCACTTGGGTACAGGGTCACAAGGCTTTGGACTGTCCTCAACTGCTTTCTAAGCCACAAGCAGGGAGCTGGATGAGAAATGGGGCTGTTGGGATTAGAACCAATGCCCATATGGGATCCCAGGGCATTGAAGGGGAAGATTTTAACTGCTATGCTATCGCACCGGGCCCCAAGGTTTTTTTTTTTTTTTTTAAGATTTATTTGAGGGAGTAGTACTGTGGTATAATTGGTAAAGCTGTAGTGAGTAAGTGATGCTGACCTCCATATGGGCACCAGTTTTAGTTCTTTCTATTCTAGACTTGTAATCCAACTCCCTGCTAATGAGCCTGGGAAAGCAGCAGAAGATGGCTCATGTCCTTGAATCCCTGCACCCATAGAGAAGCTTGAAGGGGCTGCTGGCTTCTAGCTTCACCCTGATTCAGCTCAAGCAGTGGCATCCGTTTGAGGAGTGAACCAGTGGATGTCTCTCCTCTTTATGTAGCTTGGCCTTTCAAATCCAATCAATGGCAGTGGCTTTTTTTTTTACTACACCAGTGTCGGCCCCAAGTATTAGATTTTTTTGAATTTGATAGCTATTTTGTGATCAATTTGTACAGTAAGCTATTCTTAGGAAATGAACCGTGAAATGTTAACGGGCAAAGGTGCATGTTTCATAGAATTTTTTTTTCAAATGATTCAAAAGAAGTAAAACCCTGAAAGATATGTATGGAAAGAGAAAACACTTATGGCAAAATATTTTTAACTAGTGTACCTATGTAATGATCCACCATTATTTTGCTGCCTTCCAATACTTTATTATGAAAATATAAAAAAACACAGAAAAGTGAAAAAAGTTGTAATGTGAACCCCAGCTACCAAGTTTCTACAATTAATGGCTCACTAAATTTGCGTTATTGTATATCTACAAACATCTTACACACATCATTTTTACCCTTATTACAATATTCCTCTAAATTTGATGTGATTTCAAAATTAAATTTAAAGCAATTACTATTTGCTGTTAAGCGACGAAATAATTAAAAAAGGAAAGCAAACCAAGTTTTGGGTTGAATAGAAAATGGGGCTAGTGTGGAGCAAGAAACCAACGAGCCTCGGAAACTGTAACACAATCATGATGCTGTTGATTTAGAAGATTCAGCCTAAGGTCAGCGTATCCACTCTCCGTCAGAACCCCTAAACCTGATATAAGTTTTTTTTCAATTCTTTAAATATCTTGTAGTTCATTTACAAAGCCTGGAAACTACATTTCCCAGAAGCACCCCCTCGCGGATTAAAAAAAAAGATTACGATCGCTACAGTTCTTTACAGAACTCGCGAGGTTTCATAAAATCTCGTTAAGAATTTCGTTTGAAAGCCATTTTGTTCTTCAGGCTCTCTGCAAGGGTACCGGGAGCGAACTTGCAACGAAACAGTGACTGCGATAGTCGCAGTTGTATTTCTGTTTCACGATGTTTCCTTTGGCCAGAAATGCGCTAAGTCGTCTGCAAGGTGAGCAAAAATTTACATCATTTACAATTGTTTTTACCTATTTGTCTTCGTGGTCTCATTCTTGTTTGTTTTGCCTTAATCAACATCCTGGCCGTCTTAATGTAAATGTTTTGTCCCCCACCTCGCTCCAAGTCGTCGGGATGATGTGCTTTTCTTAGGCGGTGTTTTCTTTTTCCGTTCTGAACCCTCTCTGTTACCGGGGTCATAGCCTAGCCCTGCTTTTTCATTTTTTCGTAGCCTATAATTTTAGGGAAGGAAGCCCTTGACGGATGGGAAGGACCCCTGAGTTCCTTTAAGTGATGTGCTAAATTTCGATGTGGGAGCACATTTACTCTCGAGTTCCGCAAAGCAGCACTTCCTCCCTAGTTCGGGTAGGAAGCTGTAGTTCTAGCTTTTCACCTGGTTTCATTGCAGGAAGATAACCTAGTAACTCTGCAGCTTGGAAATTCTGTGTGACTCGTTAACTGAATATTGCCTGCCCTGGAAGTAGTTGTGGTCATTTTCTTCTCCTCATTCATAAAAGTTAGATAGGTACAGGGCAATATTGAGACCAGCATTATATTTTGCAAATGCACTAGTCGTTAAAGAAAAAAAAAATTAATGTTCATCGATGATTTTACCCTGAAGGTGACCTTGAGTAACGCAAATGAAGGTGACCTTAACCCATCGCCATGTAGGTTTTTAAACGATCTGTTTCGTTTTACTTTACGGGGATATTGGGGGGATATTATTGGGTTGTGCGTTCAATACTTGAGCCATACTAGCACAAGCCACATTTGTCTTTATCTTTGCTCCACTGATATAACTTTTTTTGAACCCCAGTTTCTTTGTAAAACAAGTAATAGCTACCGGGCCAATTTGTTGAATGTTAAATGAGATTATACCTGTGTGCTAGCGAAACCATTTCTTCTCGCGGGGGAGAAGTCTAAAGAAAACCACTTGGGTAATCCGAGGCTTGAAGTCATAAACTGTTGCAAAGTTGCTCGGTAACCGTAATTTCTTTGCCCTTAGAATAGAGCAGGGCCTTCGTGTTAGTGAGGAAGATGTTCCTTTCCCTCACCCCCCATCCCCCACCTCCAACACGGAATTCACCTTCACCTGGAGCAGAATAGATTGTGATTGTTCGTAAATTTGCTCATCCCAGGTGGGCCTACAGAAAGGCTAACAAAAGCTTCTGTGTAAGGCAGCTGGGAAAAAAGACCAGTAGTGATGCTGGAATAACCCATTGCACAACATAGACGCCATTTATATGCTTAAGAGCTAGCGAATACGTAAGACTGCTGTTTCTTTAGCATGCTTTCCATTACATGCATGTAAGTGTCTTTTGAGACTCTTGAATGCGGTAAGAACCCTCTGCTTAAATTGGAAAGGAGGAGAGGCAAAACAAAACAAACTTCCAACCTTCCCTTTAATTCCACCAAGGACAACTTAAAAATTTTTCTCTCTCTCCTATTAAAATAACAGTAAAAGCAAAGTTTTAATGTTCTTATTGTGTTCACAATTCTTCACCATCTTCCCCTGCCTGTCAGAAAAATGTAGCCTCTCCGTATTTTTATTTATTTGTTATTTTTAATTTTCCTTTATTTTCTTTTTCGTTTTCTTCTATTACCTGCCTATACACCTTGTCCTTCACACAAACTGGATTGGTTTTCTGATATACTGCGCTTTGGGCTATCTTCTTTTTTGTGTGTGTGATTCCCTTTTCCCATATTTATGGAACCAAAACAAGTCAAGATTACTCTGGTTTTTGCAGGATATCCTTTGTTGCAGCAATTTTAAGGTTATGTGTATTTAATGTGCTGTAATTTGAAGCTTCATTTTGTTTACCTTGTGTGTGTTAGGTTGAATTAACTTCAGTGCAAATTTAAGTCATACAGTTTCAAATGATGAGTAGGAGCCAAGTTCCAGAGATTATAAAAATACTGCTGAATAATGAATGCTGCTGTTATCACCCGGTCTTTGCTTTCCTCTCCAACATTTTATTACGAAAACTTGGCAGGCGTACAGATAAGTTGGAAGAATCATATCTTGAAAACATACATATCCACCATATAGATTGTACCATTGTTAACATTTTGTTAGTTTGATTACATAGGTACCTGTCTGTCAACCCATCTTATTTCTGATACATTTCAAAGTGTGCTGCATTGCTCTTAGCTGCAACATGTGTTAGCATTTTGCTGTACTGTATAATACTGTCATGCTAACCTCGGTTTTCCAGGCAGTAGCAATCATGCGTGCTGTTTTTTCCTGATAGCTGATAGACATACTTCTGTGTGCTTTTTCTCTCCTGTAAGTTCGAAGCATTCAGCAAGCAATGGCAAGGCAGAGCCACCAGAAACGTACACCTGATTTTCATGACAAATATGGTAATATTGTATTGGCTGGCGGAGCCACGTTCTGTATTGCTGTATGGACGTATGTAAGTACTGTTGACTGGTAATTTCCATTTTAGATGTTTTGGTTCTCATTTTGTCCATATGTTGAGAATGCTTTAACATGGTAAATATATTTGTAGTTAGGAGGGACTTGGAATATTTTTCTTTTTTCTTTTTTAAAGATTTATTCATTTTATTACAGCCAGATATACACAGAGGAGGAGAGACAGAGAGGAAGATCTTCCATCCGATGTTTCACTCCCCATGTGAGCTGCAACGGGCCGATGCGCGCCGATCCGAAACCGGGAACCTGGAACCTCCTCCAGGTCTCCCACGCGGGTGCAGGGTCCCAATGCATTGGGCCGTCCTCAACTGCTTTCCCAGGCCACCAGCAGGGAGCTGGATGGGAAGTGGAGCTGCCGGGATTAGAACCGGCGCCCATATGGGATCCCGGGGCGTTCAAGGCGAGGACTTTAGCCGCTAGGCCACGCCGCCGGGCCCTGGAATATTTTTCTAGTGCACTCATCCCATCCAGTGCTGGGATTTCTTCCTCAATGTTCTGCATTCATTCATCTTCTATTTTTTGTAATCTACTTTTTATATTTCCAATAATAAATTGCTCTTCAGAAGACAAAGCAGATTTTTCTGTAGTGTGTAGCTATTAGGAGGTTCTTTTTTTTTTTTCTTTTTTTTTGAAAAGGTGGATATACAGAAGAGGAGAGACAGAGAGGAAGATCTTTCTTCCAATGATGGTTCACTCCCCAAGCGGCCACAATGGTTAGAGCTGCGCCATTCCGGAGCCAGGAGCCAGAAACTGCTTCTGGGTCTCCCATGTGGGTGCAGGGTCCCAAGGCTTTGGGCCATCCTCGACTGCTTTCCCAGACCATAGGCAGGGAGGTGGATGGGAAGTAAGGCCGCTGGGATTAGAACCGCTGCCCAAAAGGGATCCTGGTGTGTGCAAGGCGAGGACTTTAACCACTATGCTATCATGCTGGGCCCTAGGAGGGTCTTAAGTTAAAATTTGTTTCTATCACTACATTGCAACACGGAAGTTGTGATCTGTCATATTTCCACATGATAGCCACTAGGTATTTGAAAATCACTATCACTTTTCATGAATATTCTCTTTCAGATCAGACATTTTTAGTTGGGTGATCATTTATTTTTAAATGATTTCCAGTATTTTCACTATCTGAAGTCATCCTTCAAGATGCTACAAGTCTGTTTTGCTTGGAAAATTCTGTATTCAGAACTGAGCACTGTAATTGTGATAGAGGAGGTGTAAAATAATTTATTTTTCCATATTTTAGGGGCTTTCTTTTTATCTTAAGTATCTACCAGTCATTGTACTTTCTGGCTAAAAGTAGAAGACCTGAAGTTTTAAGAAATTTGTTCAAAGAAGTTGATTTTTTTTTTTCATTTAAAAAATTAGGTCAACACTTAATAAAGGAGCTTTGTTTTCAATATATAGGCATTTTTCTCGTTTTGATCTTCCTGAAATCAAGTACTTACCATTAATACGTGTGTGCTTAATTAAAAGGAATACACTGGTGTTGAACAAATGTGTGATCAGACTAACTTTTGGAGGTGAAATGCTGCTTAATGAGGAAAGAATAATACTAAGTAATCTTTGGTAGTGATTTAGGTATTTTGTTTGAGAGATGCATCATTTTGAGGCAAAACTGTAAATATGTGAAGTATAAATATGAATGAGAACAATTTGAAAATTTGTGTCCTCAGTCATATAAGCAATAATCTAAATGCTCAGTAGACACGTGTGTCTGGTGACTACTGCATTCGAGGGGCAGAGCCGAATTATTATCCTCAACTTCAGGAATGCTAGTGAACAGCTCTGCTTGGGAGGCCTAAGGCCACATTTAAGCGAGGCCTACATGCAAGGCACTGGATCATGGGGGAGCTTCTGCGTGCTTTTAAGCTATGCAACATCATTTGTCACTTTGAAGAAAGTGACTCTCAGGGAGGATGGGCTATGACTTTAATCTGTATAACGGAGAGCATTTTAATTCTTGCAGACAGCAACACAGATTGGAATAGAATGGAACCTGTCCCCTGTTGGCAGAGTCACCCCAAAGGAGTGGAGAGATCAGTAATCATCCCAGCTGGTGTACTGCTGAATTGATTCAAACCAACTCATAAATGATGCCAAGAAAAAGCACTGTAACAGTTAAAATACTGTATTATTGAAGAAATAAAATACATTTGAAACCTTCGTTGTGGGTTTTGTTTCCTTTATAAATGAAACCAAGATTGGCCACTTCAGGGATATTTAACCTGTGTATTAATATTAAAAGTAAAATTGCTATGTACAGCTTTTCTGTAAGGTAGTGTGACAGAAGAATCTGGCTAACACCAAAGGTAGAGGAGATAACTATAGTAAGAGGAGTTTTTAAAAAAATATTTTATATATTTTTATTGGCAAGTGAGATATACAGAGAGAAATATCTTCTTTCTGCTGATTCACTCCCCAAGAGGCTGCGATGGCTGGAGCTGAGCCAATCCAAGCCAGGAGTCAGGAGTCTTCCAGGTCTCCCGTGTGGGCGCAGGGTCCCAAGGCTCTGGGCCATCTTTGACTGCTTTCCCAGGCCACAAGCAGGGAGCTGGGTGGGGAATGGAGCTGCCGGGATTAGAACCAGATCCCATATGGGATCTTGGTGCATTCAAGGTGAGGACTTTAACCATTATGCTATTGTGCTGGGCCCAGTAAGGGGAATTTTACAGTTAATCGCAGGGCTATTTTAGGTCATTGTTGAGGCAAAAATTTGGCCTTGTTTGATTGCTTTCTATTCAGAACAGCTTAGCAGGGCTCGGCCTGATGGCCTGATGGCTTGATGGCTAAATAAATAACTCCTTGCATGAGCCATATGGGCCCTGGTTCCTGACCTAGCTGCTCCAAGTCCTATTCAGCAGCCTGCTTGTGGCCTGGGAAAGCAGTAGAGGATGGGGGACCCTGCATCCATGTGGGAGATTCAAAAAGCTCTTGGCTTTGGATCAGCTCAGTTCCAGGCATTGTGGCCTCTTGGGGATTGACCCAGTGGACAGAAGATCTTTCTGTATCTTCGTAAATCTGTCTCCTAGAATAAACAAATCTTTTAAAAAATGCTTTACAATAGCCATTGCTGCAATTTAGGAAGTGAAACAATGCATAGAAGCCCTGTCTCCTTTTTTAAAATTTATTTTTATTGGAACAGCAGATTTACAGAGGAGAGAGAAAGATCTGTCTGCTTGTTCAGTTTGCTACTTTACTCCCCAAGTAACCACAGAACAGATCAGGGGCCTGGAGCTTCTGGTCTCCCACGTGGGTACAGGATCCCAAGGCTTTGTTCCATTCTCTGCCATTTTTCCAGGCCATCAGCAGGGAGCTAAATGGATAGTGGAGCAGCCAAGACCAGAACCAGCACCCATATAGGAGCAAGGCGAGGATTTAGCCACTAGGCTATTGCACTGGGCCCTCTCTGTCTTTTTTTCCTTATATCTTTCCTGCCTTTCAAATAAAAAAAGTCATTGAAGTAAATTTGTCTGATGTACATCAGAATTTATACTTACCAAGTATTTAAATAATTTTGGCTCAATTATGTGTCATTCTGCACATACTCTCATGGCTTGTATGTCTTAGTTTCTCAGAATGCTCCAAGGTCAATGATTTCCTGATCTGAATAGAAAAAAATTGAAAATTCTTCCAAAATATGTTGTAAGATAAGTATGTAGTAGTACCACTATTTGATAACACATTTTTATGAACACTCCAATCTCATTTAGAATGTTCCTTATGTGGACTGAGTGTTCAAATGTATATAATCTAAAACATGAGCAAGCATAATATGTCATTTTTTTTTTTTTAAAGATTTTATTATTATTGGAAAGCCGGATATACAGAGAGGAGGAGAGACAGAGAGGAAGATCTTCCGTCCGATGATTCACTCCCCAAGTGAGTGCAAGGGCTGGTGCTGCGCCGATCCGATGCCGGGAACCAGGAACCTCCTCCAGGTCTCCCACACGGGTGCAGGGTCCCAAAGCATTGGGCCGTCCTCGACTGCTTTCCCAGGCCACAAGCAGGGAGCTGGATGGGAAGTGGAGCTGCCGGGATTAGAACCGGCGCCCATATGGGATCCCGGGGCTTTCAAGGCGAGGACTTTAGCCGCTAGGCCATGGCACCGGGCCCATTATTTTTAAACTTTTTTTTTTTTTTTACTTGACAGGCAATGTTAGAGGAGAGAGATCTTGCATCTACTGGTTCACTCTGTAAATGGCTGCAAGGGCTGGAAGGGCCAGTCTGAAGCCAGCAGCTTTGGACTCTTCCTATGTGGGTTCAGGGGCCTGAGCGTTTGAGCCATCTTTCCCAGGCGTCTTAGCAGGGAGCGGGATCAAAGTGGAGCAGCTGGGAATTGAACCCTTGTGGAATGCCGGTGCCTTAGGCAGAATCTTAGCCTGCTAGCACTGGCCCCACAATAAATGTTTTGTTTTTTATTTTATTACTTTTTTCAGAATAAATGTTTTTAAGAAAGTCAACCTTCTATTACATATTTTCCATTACTGAATTAGCACTGAACATTTCTAAGAACTGCTGGTAATTTTTAGTGAGATTTTGTAACACTTCCATCAAGTGACAGTTTGTCACTAATACGCGTGTTGCTTGTGGGACTGTTCCCCAGCAAAAATGTATGTATTTCTTTGGTAAAACTTGGGGGTGAGAGTATCTTTGAACAAGTGTGTAGAAAGTTTGTAATTAATATTGCCCTGAAGAATGATTTTTTTTAAAAAAAATATTATTGGAAAGATATTTTTATTGGAAGGCTGATTTACAGGAGAAGGAAAGACAGATTTTCCATCTGTTGGTTCATTCCCCAGGTGGCCACAACAGCTGGAGCTGAGCTGATCCAAAGCCAGGGGCCAGGAGCTTCTGGGTCTCCTGCAAGAGAGCAGGTTCCCAAGGCTTTGGACCATCCTTGCCTGTTTTCCCAGACCACAAGCAGGGAGCTGGATGGGAAGTGGCACAGCCACTGGGATACGAACTGGGGCCCATATGGGATCCCAGCACTCGCAAAGTGAGGTCTTCAGCCATTAGGCTAACGTGCCTGACCCCTTTCCAGGTGCTTAACAGGAAGCTGGATCAGAAGCAGAAAAACCAGGACTTTAACTTGGGATGCAAGTATTTTAATAACTGGTTTAGTCTGATATGGTGCAACACCTACCATAGTACATACAGTATGTTAAAATCAGGATGAATGTCCTAATGCCCACTCATAATTTTTTCCCTAAAGCTGGTTTTAGTACGTATATAAAAAACTTATTTTTGGGTCATCCTCTCTACTGCCTTTCCAGGTCACAAGCAGAGAGTTAGATGGGAAGTGGAGCAGCCAGGATATGAACTGACCTATATGGGATGTGGTGCTTGGAGGTGGGAGATTAGTCAGTAGAGCCATTATGGGAGCACCAGCACTTATTTTAAAAATTTAACTTCTCTAGAATTAAGCTCTGTTGTAATTTTAAGGCATATATGTTTGATTTTAACTAATATTACTGTTATTGGAGATTATACCACCTCGTAAGCCTTTGGGGCCACCTGCTACCTGCACAACCCCTGCCAACCTGATTACATCCTATAGACATTCCAACTGATGACAGCTCATTTGATGCACACAAATTGTGAAGGTTGCCATGATTGTGCCTTGATCAGTACGACTAGTGGGGTGATGCATTTGGAGATATGAAATGTTTTAGAGTGAGGGAAATGCTGAGACTACATCCATGGATCTAGGATCTTAATAGAGGATCTTAAATGAAAAGCTAATGGCTGGTGGTTGTTTAAGATTCATTTATTTTTTTAAATATTTATTTATTTTATTACAAAGTCAGATATACAGAGAGGAGGAGAGACAGAGAGGAAATCTTCCGTCCGATGATTCACTTCCCAAGTGGCCGAAATGGCGGGAGCTGAGCCATTCCAAAGCCAGGAGCCAGGAACCTCCACCAGGTCCCCACATGGGTGCAGGATCCCAAGGCTTTGGGCCGTCCTCGACTGCTTTCCCAGGCCACAAGCAGGGAGCTGGATGGGTAGTGGAGCAGCTGGGACATGAAGTGGCACTCACAAGGGATCCTGGCACAGGAAGGCAAGGATTTAGCTACTGAGCCATTTTGTCTGGGGTCCGTAACATGGTGTTTACTGTTAGGGTTCATAGTTAGAAAAAATTCCAGAATTTGCTACTTTTTAGAAAAATATCAAGCTGGATTTTACTACACTTTTCAAATAAATTATGTTATACTGATATTTGTATTTTTTTGCGTTGTATAGTCATCTTTTCTGCATGTCATCTCTATATAAAATCATAATAAAAAATCATTACAGCTGTTTGTTTTCTCCCCCTCAGGAAAATCCTACAGGTGTTTAAAATGATAGGCGAACAAAAAAAGACAACAAAACAAAAGAAACAAACAAATGATAGGCGAGTGAATGAATAAATGAAGTGACCCAGAGCTTGAAATGGCAATATTAAGGTAGTGAGGTGCCAGCAGCACTTTCCCCTACCGGACACAGAAATTATGAATTCATCAACATAACTCTCCTCCTTTGATATTCTCTCTCAGATGGATAAGGGCAAGTTTGTAATTCTGGTTTTGCCATTTTGAATTAGCAACCACGTGACAGAGCACGTTAACAATCAAATAATAGCATATACATTTCATGCTGGGCACAATGAACTATATGGAAGGAGCTTCCATGGTACATCTTGACCTGAGGTTAGGAAACTAGGGTATTTTGGGGTTGTTTGTTTTCCTTTTTTTTTTTTTTTCCCGGCTTTGCGCTGGTTCGGAGGGAGCGGTCCGTGGCTGCGTGTCGGCTTGGGGGCAGCAGGGGGCGGGAGAAGCTTGACTCTGGCTTCGCGTTCCCTTTCACGTGACGCGCCGCTCTCTTTCCCGTGGCGGCCCTGCTTCCGGCCGGGGCAGCACCCGGAAGTGGGGGGAGTCGCGAGAGGGCGGGGTAAGGACGGCCTGCCGCGGCGGCAGGGGGTGGAAAGAAAGAAGCAGAGGGAGGAGTTTTTGCCAGCGCCGCAGCCGCGCTGCTACTGGAGTTCTGCGGGCGTGAGCTTCGGGTGTGCGTGCGTGGATTTCTTGCTGCCGCGGTCTGCGCAGCTCCGGAGGTTTAACCACGGCACAGAAGAACGGGTAAGTCGTGTATCAGCTTCCCGTCGTGCCTTTCTACTCGAGGGGCGATCCGAGCTGTCAGTGTAAACCAGCGAGTATGAGAAGGTCATGTTAATCTTAGGGCAATCGCCAGACTCTCACTTCTTCACCGCTGAGGTATTTTCCACACTGAAGTTTTTCCTCCCTGCACAGGGGCTGGAGAAGGGGAGATCGGGTCCCGTCCCGTGTCACTTTGTTGTAAGCGTCCTGAGGAGTGTCTTGACCATCCGTGGCCTATTTGCCTAATTGACAGAGGGTCCTAGAGGGTCTGTGCCCCGTGTAGGAAATCACAAGGACTTGGTCTTGGCTCAGTGACGCACACCTCCTATGTATTTTCGAAACTAAGGTTACTAAAGCCACCACTACTGAAGAAGTAAAAAAAAAAAAAAAATTAAAAATAGCCGTTTGCTTTCTTGGCTCACCGGGGATCATGTGCTAAGCTGAAAGAGAATTCTTGTTTCCACTTTATTTTATTCATTACCCTAAAGTTCCTCTCCATCCCTGTCACACTCTGGGATGTCTTTAAACGCTTTTTGTTGTAGAATCTGAAGTTATCTTAAATTCTGACAACACTCCTTTGTCATGTCACAATTCAAAATTTTTCTAGAATCTGATCTTTGCTGTAATCCTAGCTTCTTAACCTACAGTTATGAATACTGTTCAAACAATGTTTGGAGGACATTGACTTCAGTAACATCGGGGTGTGAGAGGGGCTGCAGGGGAATGGAGTTGATGGCCTGAAAGGTATTAGCAGGCGTGTCAGTTAAGTTGGGCTTTGAAGACAATGGCTTCTTAGTAGCCCCACTAATTGAAAAACTAGGTTGTATATCTCATCTGTTTGAAAGGTTACTTTAAACTCAGTTTATTTTTTGTATGTCAAACTTTTTTCTGTCTGTACTCATGACATGCATTTTTTCCCCCCTACTTGAAAGTCTCACAGTGTAGTAGGACAAGATAGATCCATGGTTACCAAGGCACATTTTTGTCTCAGTCATACATTATATTAGAAATAGGAAGTGTTATGAGAGTGCAGAGAAGGAGCGATTGAATTGGGCCTTCAGAACTAGTTGGGATTTAGCTTCACAGTGATGGAGAAAGGAGCATATAGGCCACAAGAAATAGTGTGAGCAAAACTTTGCGGGGACTGGAAACATGCAGGACATGTGATAACCCTACAGCCCTGTCTCTAACACAACTGCATCTTTCATGATGTCACCAGCTAAATATATATATATATATATATAATATATAAAATATAATAATATATAATATACATATTATATATATATATAGATAGAGAGAATATAGAAAAACCTGGTCAACTCAAAGATATCCAAATGTCTTCAGTCAATCAGAAAGCCTGTATATATAGAAAATACATGGAAATGACAAAAACAATGTCAGTGTATGACATTTAAATCTAATGTAAAGTTGAAAAGATAGAATAAGCCTTGCTATACTCTAATTTTGATTCAGTGTTGTACCTTCAATATAAGTTAGAAGCGTTTTTTTAAGTTGCTGGAAATGAATAACATTGTCTAATGTCAGAAGCTCTTCAGGTTTCCTCAAGAAATTGCTCCTCAGTCCTTTTCCAAGTTTATTTTTTCTACTGGTCTTTTTCAAGGGTAGAAGCTACTGTTTTCTTTTTTTTTTTTTAAAGATTTAGTTATTTTATTACAAAGTCAGATATACAGAGAGGAGGAGAGACAGAGAGGAAGATCTTCTGTCCGATGATTCACTCTCCAAGTGACCACAATGGCCGGTGCTGCGCCGATCCAATGCCGGGAACCAGGAACCTCTTCTGGGTCTCCCACACGGGTGCAGGGTCCCAGTGCTCTGGGCTGTCCTTGACTGCTTTCCCAGGCCACAAGCAGGGAGCTGGATGGGAAGTAGAGCAGCCGGGATTAGAACCGGCCGGCATATGGTATCCCGGTGCGTTCAAGGTGAGGACTTTAGCTGCTGGGCCATGCTGCCGGCCCTGGAAGCTACTGTTTCCTAATCACAGTCTTAGAAAGATTTTTATCCCTGACTTCGCAGGAAGGTGAGATTAAATCTTGTCCTTTCAAAGAACAAGTTAGCAACAAGTTGTCCAATACAGAAGGTTGTTTTTCTTTGAAAATGTAAGCAGAAGCAATAAAATTTGTTTAAAAAGTAGGTGAGAGAGCACAAAAATAATTGCAACCAACACACCACAACCTTCACAACGTGAATACATCCCTTTTCATAAATTCCTTGTTAAAACCACTTGTGTTTACATATTTTCCAAGTGTTTGGCAAACTTTATTAATCAGAAGTTTTGATATCTAGAATGAGTGAAAATATCTTCATTTGTCAGTTGGGAAAGTGTGAGTTGTCAGGGGAGATTTATGTGTGGTGATAAAGACACTGGCATGGTATTTGGGAGTTTTGTCCCTAAAGTCTCTTTTTTGTTGAAAGACCATTCAGGTTTGACACTGTTTTGTTTTGAAATGGGGATGTTTCTTTGGAGATAGTTAAAATGGAGTGGTGGTGGAAGGCAGGTGGGTGATGGGCAGTGGTCCCCAGCTGTATTTCAGTTGGAACCACCATCCGGACAATCTTGTTTTTCGCTTCCGAATTTCTTCAGTTTGCTTTAATGTTTTGTGATTTGCTTACATGCTGATATAGTAAGGCAAGGCAACTATTAAAATTGCTTTACAATGGGTTTGCTTAACATGGAAGAGTATAGTGTTTCTGCTTTCATAATATATTCTTCGTTCTCCCAGCACTGTTAAGAAATTGATGTGATTTCCTCATCTGTATGAGATGTCAGCAGATCACATCAGTTCACATGGTTCCTTCCTTCCTTGTGGGAAGTGAGGGTTAAAGTGTTCCCATTTAGAGCCAATTATACTTTTAAACCACATTTTTGGTTCACATTTGAAATTACATGTCTGTTTTGAGTATTTAAAAGCTATTTTTTAACCTCTTTTTGCTGTAAGTCTTTAGTGGAGAAGGCCAATTTTTGAGACCCATAATCTAGACTGTGTTTCAAAGATTCACTGTTTGAAGTTTATGGGTTATTTCACATCTTAGGATTTTTTTTTTTTTTTAGTCTGGTCATTTACCTTAGGGGATTTCGTTTAAAAAAAAAAAAAAGTAATGCCCTTGTAACTGCTGCTGATCCTGCAAGTTAAACTGATATACCAACCGAAGCAGAGCAGGAACAAAAAAGCACCCGAGCGAGCTGCCTCTGAGAGTTGGCGGAGAGCACCGTGAGCACTGCCCTACTCTTGGAACGGTGAATACGGTGACTTTGGCTCTCTGCATTGTTCACCTGGAGTGCAGCTGCATTCAGGGCAGGAAAGCCTTAAGAGGGCTTCTGTTCCGATCTGAAAACTGTCAACAGAGAGGAAGAGCAGAGAGAAAGAACTTCGAGTGCAGAGCCCTCTGAAGAAGAATGGTAGGACTCTTTGGGATGAATTTGCAGCTGCTCTCTAGTGTCATGAGGATACTTAAGGAGTTGAATCTTGAGTGGAAAAAGCTTATAGAGAACTTACCTACTGAAGAGTTCCAAGTGTAATCTTCTTTCTTGCAACTGGAACGAGAGAAGATGTGTAACATTTTGTTGGTGATAAAATTATTTGCTCTAGGAATTCCTATAAATTGTACATTATTATGAATTTGACAACAATACCTCATTAATTTAATATCAAATTGACACTATCATATATTGTATTACTAATAAATTCATTATAATATTTAAAACAGTGAATTGAAAAATTAAATTATTTACGTACATTCAGTTGTATTTTGGCCGGAAATTTTTCTCATATGGTACTGTAATTCTAAATATTACTTTTTACTTCAAAAGATGTCAAGCTATAATATCCTGGCATTGATTTCTGATCAATTATCAGCACATGTTCATGTATTTGCGATCATATTGGTGTCTTATGTCTTCCAAATGTTATTCATCTAAAGCAAAGTGCTTTGTTTCTAGTAATGTGAGAACAAGGTTAATTTTGGTCATGAAAGCTTTGTACTAGTGCCTGGCGCAGTAGCCTAGTGACCAAAGTCCTCACCTTTCATGTGTCGGGATCCCATATGGGTACCAGTTCTAATCCTGGCAGCTCCACTTCCCATCCAGCTCCCTGCTTGTGCCCTGGGAAAGCAGTCGAGGACGGCCCAAAACTTTGGGACCCTGCACCCATGTGAGAGACCCGGAAGAGGCTTGTGGCTCTTGGCTTCAGATTGGCTCAGCTCTGGCCATTGTGCCCACTTGGGGAGTGGATCACTGGATGGAAGATCTTTCTCTCGCTCTCTCCTTCTTTCTGTAAATCTGACTTTGCAGTGAAAAGAAATAAATCTTAAAAAAAAATCTCAAAAAAACCTATTTTGTAGTCTCAGCATAGTTATGAAGCCTTAAATTCATCAAATGGTGAAGTAGAAATAAAGGATACTTGATTTAGTGTAGTATATTATTTATCCTTGAGTGCCAGGGAATGGTTAGAATTGTGTACAAGTTTGTCCACTGTGTTTATTACAAAAATAATCCACAAATTCCTGTTTCATAACTTTAGGGCAAGTGATAAGTCATGGGATCTTGAGTGATTTTGTTTTGATAGACATAAATGAGGGACACAGGAACTTTGCATTTGTCTGATGTGAAAAATAAACTCGTTGCTTGTCTGTTGTTTGCGCTTTGCTGAGAGGAGACATATTTGGCCAAATTTTATCTCCAGGCTTAGCAGGTGACTAAACTGGAATTTAAAGCCAGCCATTCTTGGCTTCAGAACTTGTGGTCTTACCTCCTACACGGGAACTGTGTTTTTAAAGGTACATCAGCGTTTGGGCAAAGTTATGTCTGTTGCAACTAAGTTTCTTCTTTGTCCTAAAGAAGAAGCAGTCACGTATTTTCTTTAATAGTGTGAATGAGAAAATTGATTTGGTGAGTTAAAAAAAAATGATATTGCTAACTCGATTTCCATGATACTGTTAAGCTAATTTCAAAAGTAAGGACCCTTAATGTTAGTTTTTGTTAATTATATTATTAAAAGGTATGTAAAAAGACCTAATGCTTAAAATGGTGTTAGTCCTATTTTTTTATACATTTGCTTATTTTTATTAGAAAAGACGATTTTTAAAAAACATTTACTTATTTTTATTGCAAAGTCAGATATACAGACAGGAGGAGAGACAGAGAGGAAGATCTTCCATCTACTGATTCACTCCCAAATGACCGCAACAGCCGGTGCTACGCCGATCCAAAGCCAGGAGCCAGGAACCTCCTCCAGGTCTCCCATGTGGGTGCAGGGTCCCAGTGCTCTGCGCCGTCCTCGACTGCTTTCCCAGGCCACAAGCAGGGAGCTGGATGGGAAGTGGAGCTGCCGGGCTTAGAACCAGTGCCCATATGGGATCCTGGCACGTTCAAGGTGAGGACTTTAGCCACTAGGCCACCGTGCCGGGCCCAGAAAGGAAGATTTTTTTTTAAAGATTTATTTTTATTGGACAGTTAGTTATTCAGACAGTAGGAGAGACAGATTGGAAGATCTTCTGCCCGCTGATTCACTCCCTAAGCAGCTGCAATGGCCAGAGCTGAACCAGTCTGAAGCAGGAGCATGGAGCCTGTTCTGGGTCTCCCATGTGGGTGCAGGGTCCCAAGGCTTTGGGCCATCTCTCTACTGCTTTCCCAGGCCACAAGCAGGGAGGTGGATGGGAAGCAGGGCCGCCGGGATTAGAACTGGCGTTCATGTGGAATCCCAGCATGTGCGAGGTGAGGACTTTCGCTGCTAGGCCACTGTGCTGGGCCCAGAAAGGAAGATTTATAGAGAGAAGGAAGGACAGAAGGATCTTCTGCTGTTTCACTCCCCAAATGGTGCAGTGGCTGGAGCAGAGCTGATCTGAAGCCAGGAGCCATGAGCTTCTTCTGGGTCCCCCATGTGGTTGCAAGGACCTGGGTCTTGGGCCATTTCAGACCATAAACAGGGAATTGGATTTGAAGTGGAGAAGCTGGAACACCAACTGGTACCTATATGGGATGCTAGTGCTTGAAGGTAGAGGATTAGCCTGTTGAGCTAAGTCGCTGGCCTCTGTTTTTTTTTTTTTTTTTTTTTTTTTTTTTTTACATTGTTGTTATTATAGGAAGAAAAGAGAATGGCCTAGGTGTGCTTTTTCATTTTTTATTTAAAAATGTGCTTACACATCTTTAAATATGGCCAGACTCTTATATGCACGATAACATGCTTGTAGAATTTAAAGTGTCGTAAAAGAAAATACAGTGAAACTTCATATTCAGGCACAGTTTGGAATATTGCCAGTTACATTTTTTCTGGACCATTGGATAGTGCTCTCTTGATACTTTAAGTGAATTTCTTCACTTGACCATCATATTGTGATGTTGTATTTTGCAGAGGCACTAACTTGGGTTTAAAAGTTGGAGTACTGATGCCAGGCTGTGTGAGTTGAAAGTCCAGTTCCTCTGCTTACAGCTTATGTGACCATATGCCTCATTTCTTCCAAATTTGTGAAATGTGAATAATAATACCTATATCTCATCAGACTGTGAATGATTAATACACATAAAGCCCTAAGAGTATAGCCTGAGGTAATAAATATACCATAAAGTTCAGTTACCATTATTAGTTTAATATATTATTTTTTGAAAGATTTATTTATTTTTATTGGAAAGTCAGATATATAGAGGAGGAGAGACAGAGAGGAAGATCTTCCATCCAGTGATCCACTCCCCAAGTGGGCACATTGGCCAGAGCTGAGACAGTCTGAAGCCAGGAGCCATGAGTCTCTTCCAGGTCTCCCACACAGCTGCAGGGTACCAAGGCTTTGGGCCATCCTTGACTGCTTTCCCAGGCCACAGGCAGGGAGCTGGATGGGAAGTTGAGCAGCTGGAAACAAACCAGTGCCCATAAGGGATCCCAGTGCGTGCACGGCAAGGACTTTAGTCACTAGACTACTGCGCCAGGCACCAATATATTATTTACTGTCGCAGTAATTTTAGCAACATATATAATAAAATCATAAATTATAGTTCTATGCTATAAATTTAGTAGGCTGCACGGGCAATATACTAATCAATCAATTCCTCTAAGCAATGTTCAAGTTCTAAACTGCACTATAGAGAATGGCAAAACTCAGATTGGGCGGGCTGGTAGACTACAGTATAGCTTCCGTATGGAAACAGGGCTCCTCAAAACTCATCATGACAAGAGCAAATGTAATTATCATGATGTGCTCATTCTACTTCACTAAGAAAATTTCACAAGGATCTGCTTGTGTAATTAGTGAGCCACAGTTTCTGAACCACCAAGGTTGTCCAAATTATTTCCGTAATTGCCAAATGCTAAACTTTGACCACATGAGTTCTTTTTTAAAAAATATTTATTTATTTTAATTACGGAGTCAGATATAGAGCGAGGAGGCAAGACAGAGAGGAAGATCTTCCGACCAATGATTCACTCCCCAAGTGACTGCAACGGCCGGTACTCTGCTGATCCGAAGCCAGGAGCCAGGAACCTCCACCAGTTCTCCCACGCGAGTGCAGGATCCCAAAGCATTGGGCCGTCCTCAACTGCTTTCCCAGGTCACAAGCAGGGAGCTGAATGGGAAGTGGAGCTGCGGGGATTAGAACCAGTGCCCATCTGGGATACTAGTGCGTTCAAGGCGAGGACTTAAGGCGATAGGCCTTGGTGCTTGGCCCTAAACTTTGACTACATGAGTTCTTAAAAAAAAAAGTAAGCAAGGGAAAGGGCCTTATAGATGTATAATTTATTCTTTAACTGTGTGCATGCGACATTGCATGTAAATTCAAATTTTACAAAGCCTATCAGCCTTCCACTTAGTAAGCAATTGTGCTTATTGTATAGCCAGTGTTTATCTTGCCTTTGTGAGATATGCAAAGAAGTATAAAGTATATGCTTTATTGTTTAGCCATGGAAACAAGTTACCAAACAATTACAGAGCCATTAAGGCCATTAGGTAAGAATCTATATTCTGACCCCAGTGTATTTGGAATTCAAAACAGGGTGGCTCGGAATGTTTTGACATGCTGTTCCATGAAAGATGTGGGGCTTCAGTTCGTTTACTTATTCAGCAAGGATTTGTTGAGTAGTTGCCCTGTTCACTGAGGATACAGTAGTGAATACAGCAGGTGCAGCACTGCTTTTGTGGAGTTAACAGGCGAGTGAGATGATAGGATTTAAATATGTGGAAAATATGGAAAGACAACTTTCTAAGAGGGTCGGTGTACAAGAGTCAGAGAAAAGTGTTAAGAGCATGGGCTGTGTGAGTGTCAGCGAAGGAATGTGTTTTATTGTTAGATTTTGTTTTGTGGAGGAACACTGAAAGTGATTGATGTGGAGCATCTTTTGAACACTTCGAATAACTGGTTACTTCTGCGGTAAGGTCCTTTAGAGACACCAGTTTGCAGTGGGCTGGGGCGTGCGCTTTGGAGTCATACAGCTTCCTTTTGATCTCATGTCTAATTTGTTTCTTAAGTTTAGAGTTTTGTAGTAAATTTTCTCATTGATAAAACTTTATTGGCCATAAAATGACTTACACTGAGTGGCTAGGTTTGGTAACCTTAAGAACACCAAATAAGATTAGATAGGTTAGGTAATATGTACATGAAGTGCCAGTGGGAAGCCTTAAGGTGCGGTCAGGAGAGTAAGTGGTTAGAGAAGGAAAGACAAAGAAGTTCTTTGATGATTGGTAGAATGCCATCAGAAATATCTTCAAGGGCCTGGTGCAGTAGCCTAGTGGCTGAGGTCCTCGCCTTGCATGCTCCAGGATCCCATGTGGGCTCCAGTTCTAATCCCGGCAGCCGCGCTTCCCATCCAGCTCCATGCCTGCAACCTGGGAAAGCAGTTGAGGACTGAGGACGGCCCAAAGCTTTGGGACCCTGCACCTTCATGGGAGACCTAGAAGAGGCTCCAGGCTCCTGACTTTGGATCAGCGCATCTCTGGCTGTTGTGGCCACTTGGGGAATGAATCAGTAGATGGAGATCTTCCTCTCCATCTCTTCTCTCTGTATATGTGACTTACCAATAAAAATGATTAACTCTTTTTTTTTTAAAGATTTATTTTATTTTCATTACAAAGTCAGATATACTGAGAGGAGGAGAGATAGAGAGGAAGTGGAGCTGCCGGGATTAGAACCAGCGTCCATATGGGATCAAGGCGAGGACCTTAGCCACTAGGCCACGCTGCCAAGCCCCAAAAATGATTAACTCTTTAAAAAAAAAAAGAAATGTCTTCAGGTCAAATACCATAGACTTACCTGTCCTTGGCTTCTAGTTGTATTTCTGTAGTGGTGGTGTGTTTCCTTTGTCCAAATATGAGGAAGAGAAACGTACCTGCGGTGTATTTGACTTAACCATTTGTGAGTTGCTAGTGATTGTTGTAAATTCTCTTCTATATTTAAAGCAGACTGCCTGTGTCCCAGTTTGGTGTTGCAACTAAACACGACTTGGTCAGCAGCTTATGTAGTGAGTATTGTCTGTAGCTTGTGTTAGTATTCTCTTAACTTGTTGAAGGCGTGTTTGGATTGCCAAAAGCGTACCTGTTATGACCTGCATTTTCTCTCTTGTTGCCTTTGGATTTAATTTAAGCATACTCATGCTCTAAGAAGGTTTGGCAGTATTATCCTGGCGTGTTTGATAATTTTCTGCTCACCAAACAGGTAGACCTAACTCATACAAGACCATTTTTCTCTCCTCTTGATCTTTGGTTGGTGTGACCTCCAATCTTGTCATAAAGAGAAGCTTCTGTTCATCTCGGTCTTGAGATGAAAGCAGGTACCAACAATGGAGACGCTTGAGATGTTTCTGGGTGCTGTTCCCACGTTCACACTGGGAATCCCACATGGGACTTGTGGGAGGGAGGGGGTGTTAGCAGATAGGAGATAGTGAGAACCAGTTGGTGCTCCATGAGGTGAGCTTTCTAGATGTACCAGTACATCCTGATCTGCAGGTTGGAAACTCTTTATTTTATCCAGGGTTATTGTGTTACACAAATTGAGGGGGCAGCTGGCACAGTCTGTAAAGATGATGACGTGGAGTTATGCAATATGGCAACTCTGAAAGCTATCCAAACCATTTCTGTTTCTAGATGCTTTCTCCCTTTAATCAGTGCCTGCTACACGCAATCGCTGTGGTGGTGTCGGCAAGTTCATCATTTGAATCTTAACATCCCACCTTAATGTTCCCCTTTAATCCAGCAAATAAAATTAGGCACTGAGAATTTTAAGAAGTTGCATTAATCTTCTTCTATTTTATTGTGCTTGTAGGTAATATCACCCGTTTTGTGTCTAACTCATGGATTATTATGAATATTAAAAGTGAAATAATGTATGTGAAATCACTTTGTAAAGCAGCATTCCATATAAATTTGGGATAATATTCTTTTTTACTGTGTTGTGCTGTAGTGCAAAGTATTATCAAAATTGAGTCAGAAATTTGGTAGTTGGGGTCTAAGTTCTGCTGTTACCAAAATTGTGACCTTGGGGCCTTTGTTTTCTTATCTGTAAGGAGACCATAAATACTACTGCTAGCTGTCCAGAAACCCAAGAATTCTTTTTTTCCTCATCTCCACATTCAGTCACCAAGTCTGCTATGTAGTTCTCAGTATTTCGCAGATTTACCTTCTCTCACCTTATTCATTCCTTTTGTCTGAAATTCCTTTCCATTCTTCCTGGGGAACTTTTATTCAGTCTCTGAGACCTAATTGACAAACAATAGTAGATTGATTATAATGTGGTATATTCTTTTTTTTTAAAAGATTTATTTATTTATTTTTATTGGAAAGATTTATAGAGGGAAGAGACAGAGAGATCTTCCGTCTGTTGATTAGCTCCCCAAGCAGCTGCAATGGCTGGAAGCTGAGCCCAGCCGAAGCCAGGAGCCAGGAGCTTCTTCCTCGTCTCCCACACAGCTGCAGGGTCCCAAGGCTTTGGGCCATCCTTGACTACTTTCCCAGGCCACACCAGGAAGCTCGATGGGAAGTGGAGGAGCAGGGATTCGAACAGGTGCCCATATGGGATCCTGGTATGAGCTAGGCAAGGACTTTAGCTGCTAGGCTACTGCACCAGACCCATAATATGGTATATTCTTATAACATATTTCTAGTCACTTTTTAGATGGTGGCTTATATCTTTGTAGTTGAATGTTCCAACTTTGAACTAGACTTTTATAGCTTCACATTTCAGTTCTGTCACTAGCTGTGTGATCTTTGAGAAATTCCTTATCCTCTCTGTCTCAAGTTGATCATCTATGAAAATGAAGATAATTAACAGTACCTATACTTTTATGCTGTTGTAAAAATTCAGTTAGTTATAAGTACTAGTTATTGTTACATTACTAATACTGATGTAGAAAAATGTTCATATATAATGTTGATTGAAAAGAAGTATATTATAAAACAAAATAGTAGATAATTTTCATTGAAGGTCTGTGTGCCTGTACATACATGTGATAGTCTTCCTAATCTTTTTTTTTTAAGATTTATTTATTTTTTATTACAAAGTCAGATATACAGAGAGGAAGAGAGACAGAGAGGAAGATCTTCCGTCTGATGTTTCACTCCCCAAGTGAGCCGCAACGGGCCGCCTGGTGCGCGCCAATCCAAAGCCAGGAACCTGGAACCTCTTCCGGGTCTCCCACACGGGTGCAGGGTCCCAATGCATTGGGCCATCCTCGACTGCTTTCCCAGGCCACAAGCAGGGAGCTGGATGGGAAGTGGAGCTGCCAGGATTAGAACCGGCGTCCATATGGGATCCCGGGGCGTTCAAGGCGAGGACTTTAGCTGCTAGGCCACGCCGCCGGGCCCAGTCTTCCTAATCTTATACATACAGGCACACATCCCTTGTAGCATTAATTATTCCTTGGTTGTGGACCAATTTGTTGTTTATTTTTTAGATTTGCTTGTCCGTATTTTTAGTTTCTTCAGTTGACCTTTATTCCTTGTTTTCCTCCTGAGAGTCCTAATGAACAGAGTTTCACTTTGGGCTCACAGTTCTGATCCAATGTGGAGACACTGCATCTGATGACGGGACTCTTGCTGGTGGAGTCCCGAGGCAGGGCTGGTCTTTACTTGGCAATGAACCGGGATCATGCGTCTGTTCCTTATATCTTAAAGAAAAAAAGAACACAGAAGATCTCTTCTGGGGAGTCTTCCCTAAACTCCCTTCATTCATCCTTAAGGCCACAGGGATACTGCATAAACCTGACGTCCTTGAAGTCTGTTGTAGTTACTCATCTTTGAATCCCCAGCTGGATTTAAAGCAGAGCCCAGTAGATGTCAGACATTTAGAAACGTTAGTAAGATGAGTAGGGGGATGGCATTAGGTACAAGATTTATTTATTTAATTGCAAAGTCAGATATATAGAGGAGGAGAGACAGAGAGGAGGATCTTCCGTCCGCTGATTCACTCCCCAAGTGAGCGCAATAGCTGGAGTTGCACCATTCCGAAGCCAGGAACCAGGAGCTCTTCCAGGTCTCATATACTTTTTTCAGCAGTCTATTAAGAGTTAGCTGTATTTTTTAGGTGAGGAACCAGCATTAGAGAGATCAGTTTGCTGAAGGTCACACTGCTAGGAAAATGGAAGAATTTGTGTTAAATCCAAGACTGGTGCCAAAAATAGTTTGTTCACTGTTTGTTGAATGATTGACTGTCTCATGGATGTATCTCTGTCTGAAATGAAATGATTTATCAAAAACTCCTTTATAAACAGAAATGTGCTGCACCAGTGTAAAGGTATACCATTATTTCTTTTTTGCCATGTTCCCAAGTGCGTTCTTGTTTCTGGCTTGGCAAACCCACTGTCCTGCTCCCAGGCATGGTTTTCCTCTCTATTAAACTGGCATTTTGGTTCTTCATTGCTCTTTTTATATTGCCCAGAATCTGCTTGTTGTTTAGGAACTCTTCATTATTATGTAGATTTTCAGCCATGATTAATCCCTGATTAATCCAGCCATTGATGTGTATATTGATAAAACTGAACACAGATGCAGTAGTCCTCCCTCATATACTGTATCACTGTCTGCGGTTTTACTGCCCCATAGCCAACTGTGGTCCAAAACTGTTAGATGGAGAATTCCAGAAATAATACATAATTTTGCAATTACATGCCATTCTGTGTAGCATAATGAAATCCGTTTTACTGCCCCACCCAGGATATAAATTTTCCAAAGTCCAACATATTCACATTTTATGCACTGTCTGCCCATTCACTTAGTTGTCTCAGTGATCAGATGAACTATTGTGTCATAGTGCTTATTTCAAATAATCCTAATTTTACAATTCGGTTATGCCAGAGATGCCATGAAGTACTTTCTGTAAGTGAAAAGGTGAATGTTTTCAATGTAACGTGGAAACAAAAAAAATTGAATGCTGAAGTTGATAGGATGTACAATTGTAGCCGATCTTCTGTTTATGAAATTGTGTAAGAGAAAAATGAGATTTGTGGTAGTTTTCTTGTCTCACTGCAGACTGAAAAGTTAGAGCCACCATGTTGTGTTTAGTGCGTTGTTAAGATGGAAAAGGCATTGCATTAGTGTACATACATACAGGAAAAATACAGTGTCTAGAGAGTTCAGTAGCATCCGCAGTTTCAGAAATTTGTTGGAGGTCTTGGAATTTAATCCCTACTGATAAGGCCAAATATTCTTGCCATTCAAGATCTACGTTCATTTTGAAATTCTTCTTTACTTCATGCAGTTGAAAGTCAGGATCCAGTAGGAAAGAGAGCAAGCTAACTTTCATCTACTGATTTGCTTCCAAAATGCCCACAGAGTAGCTGGGCCTGGGCCAGATCAAAGCTGAAGCCAGAACTCAGTCTAGATCTTGCATATGAGTGAAAGGAGCCCACGCACTTGACCCATCACCTGCTGCCTCCCAGAGTGTGCGTTGGCAGAAAGGGGGAATCAGAAGTAAAGCTTGGGCTCAAACTCAGGCACTTTAATATGGGATTCAGGTGTTCTTAGTGACATTTCAACTGCTGCACCAATTGTCTGCCCCAGACAAAATTCATTTTTGTTTGGAAGCAAGTAAGTTCAGTTTATGTCTTATTGTGTGTATGCACAAGCATGTACATGGGCATGCAGCTTTCATTGAGAGCAGGAAAAAGACCGTTAAGAAGTGCTTTAATGATTTATTTGAAAGATCCAATGTAATATACTAGACCAAACTTTAGGAATTTGTTGTAGCTTGACTCCCCACAGGTTTTTCTACCCGCTGCAAGCCAACTGAAGGAAAGTCTCTACTTTATGAAAACTGGCATGTCCAAAATGGGGGAGAAAATAGCTTCTTTTAAAGTAAAGTACATTTTTTTTTTACTCTACCAGAGTCAGCTTTCTAAAGATTTCAGTCTGTTTTAAAGTCTCACACTTCCTAATTAAGAAATTTTGGACTTAAGTATGTTGTAAGCACAGAAGTATCAAGGAGCCAAAATTCAGAACTGAAAATGCTCTTTTAGTAGTTTCCTTCAGTGTGAATTTTGGCATAATAGAGTGACAAACCTAGAGTGAAAAGCTGAATAAATAATGTGATATACACTTAAAAAAATAAAATATGTGGTAGCAAATGCTTATGATTGCTGAAAATAATTCTAATTTACTTCAAAATCTATGACACTTTCCCTAAGTGAAGTGCTGGCCAGCTATCCTAAATTACATGTTCCTTTGTGTTTGCGTATGTGTGTTTCCTTAAAGATTGCACCTTTAGTGTGAAAATAAGATGTCCTATCTCAGGGCTACTGTGCCTGACGTGTAAATGAATCCATTAAATGCTGTATTTGCTCCAGCAGCTTACTATAGACTTTAGCTTGGTAACACATGATCGTACTTATTGCAGTGTATGACAGTGTATACAGAGTATATCAGATAAAATGAATTACCATCTTATTTTAGTGGGTGTCATGTTAAACATCTTGTTCTTAAAATGCAGTGAGTTTTTTTTTTTTTTGTCAAGACTTTGAAGCAGAGAGACCAACATTTTGAAGAGAGATTTTGATTTTTCCCAATTCCAGAATTTGTGAGCAGATGATACTTTGCTTTGTATTTATGGTCATGATTTTATTTTTCCAATGCTTTAATTCCAGGTGATACAGAATTTGGAGAATTGAGACCAAAGATCAGCCTCTGGCAGGGTTCTCAGCTGGACCTACTTTATCTTCACAGCTAAGAATGGCTGGATGAAAGCAACTTAGGAGACAGTGTACTACCGTACAGTAGCTCCTACCCCTCCCCTTTCACAAAAGTTTATTTGTAAATGACAACAGGCTCTGAAGTGATACTGCATTCTAACTAGAGCTGCAAAAGACACTCTGGCCAGTAATCCAGATGTTCAGATAGGCATGAGGTTCAGGGCAACATCACTTCAGGCACAAAGAGCAAATTAGGTTTTTTTTTAAGATTTATTTTTATTGCAAATTTCATTAATTAGGGAAAACAGACAATAGTAAAGTTTTTGTTCATTAATTATATGTTTAATATTTCTTTAAGCAGTCTAATATGCTAAAGAAAATTTTAAGGTTTTTTTTTCTTTTTATTATCATGTTGTTATTTTCTAAACATTTATTTATTGGAAGGTCAAATTTACAGAGAGGAGAGTCAGAAAGATCTTCCATCCTCTGGCTCACTCTCCAAGTGGCCACGATTGGAGCTGAGACAATCTGAAGCCAGGAGCCTCCTCTGAGTCTCCCACATGGGTAGAGACCCCCAAGGCCTTGGGCCGTCCTCCACTGCTTTCCCAGGCTACAAGTAGGGAGCTGGATGGGAAGTGGAACAGCCGGGACATGAACTGGTGCTCTTATGGGATCCTGGTGCATGAAAGGCGAGGACTTTAGCCACTAGGCTACCATGCCAGGGGCATATTTTATTATTATTATTATCCATGATACAGTTTTGTAGGCATAAGGATCACCGCCTTCATTTCCCCTTGCTCCCTCTCCAGTGCCTCCACCGTGTTCCCCTATATTTGTTTATTTATTATACTATTTGTTTTTATTTTGAATATTGTTTACATAGTTGAAAGGATGCATACCCATGTGGGGCTCTTGCTCAGGTTTGGAGGAAAGTGGCTGGTACAAATGTTCCACATGTATGTTTTCTGTGTTTACAGGGGAAGAATGGGAGGGAGCTGTTCCTTGCTGTAAACTCCCTTGACACCCAGGGATAAGCAACAGTCATTTGATGACAGCTTAGAAACACTGATGCGGCAAAGAGTGTTTTGAGCGTGTCACTTGAGTGGTTCTGATAGTTATGAGACATTGTTGGCTTCGTTGTACCAGCGTTGAGAAACATCTTTCCAAGGTCTGTTGGCTGACTAAGTGCACATTAGTTTATCCACACACCTAGGAACATATTGCAAAGCTTGGCCAGGAGAGCTCTCCAACCTGTTTTGCACTCCAGCCTCTGACAAGGTAGTCAGTGTTCCCTGCTAGCCTAGATGAGCTGGCTGTTATGTTCCCCGTGTGCATCTGAGCAGGCACAGTCCTGACACAAGCACTCCAAGGCTGTACCACACATATTGTGATTTCCCTGTGGCTGGGGTTTGAGTACAGCCATCTAGTTGGGGCGTGCCCCAAGAAACCTTGCCTGGGGTGACCTCAGACTTGACTCTTGCATATGCCAGCCAATGCAGGGTAGTTTTAAGTATTTTTCAAAATCCTGACAAAATTGATTATATTCTTAGCTAGGAGGAGAGTTACTGTCGCATAAGCAGCAAGATGGATAAGCAGGCTACACCACAACATGCTAAGTGTTACAACTTCTGGTGACATGAGTCAAATTCTAGTTTGTCGTACAAATCTCTTGGGCACTTTTTGGGTTTTGCTTCCTGAATAGTGCTAAGTAATCCAGGGCTATCGACTTGATCCCTGGCAGGGTCACAGGAGCTATTCCTCCAACACTGCTCCATAGTTTTCTGGATGCAGTTTGGTAGTCGGAGAAGTGAAACAGAAGCAAGAGCTTGGTGAATGCATTCTGTGTTCCAGGAACTGGGCTAGAACATTGGGAAAAGATGACATCAAAGATTTATTTTGGGGTCTGGTATGGTAGCCTAGCAGCTAAAGTCTTCACCTTGCACACGCCAGGATCCCTTATGGGCAGCGGTTCTAATCTCAGCAGTCCTGCTTCCCATCCAGCTCCCTGCTTGTGGCCTGGGAAAGCAGTTGGGGATGGCCCAATGCATTGGGACCCTGTACCCGCGTGGGAGACCTGGAGGAAGCTCCTGGACTCCCAGCTTCGGATCGGCGCAGCACCGGCCATTGCGGTCACTTGGGGAGTGAACCATTGGACGAAAGATCTTCCTCTCTGTCTCTCCTCCTCTCTGTGTATCTGACTTTGCAATAAAAAGAAATAAATCTAAGAAAAAAAAGGAACTACCCTTGAAAGCTAGGGAACTAAGGAAAGGCTTACCTAACTGAAGAGAGTAAAAGGCTTCTTATTTTCCTTCATCTCAATGACATGATCTTAACAAATGTCTCTGGCAAATCTGTGGTTTGGGAGAATGAAGCTAAGCAACTCTTGGGCTTTGATAGTGTTGAGTTAGAGAAGTTTTAGGTGAGCTTCCAGGAATGCTATGAAATTGAGCCTTTGTGGCTCATTGGTTTTTGTAATCTATACCAGTCTGTAGTAACTTTTATTGAACATCATAGAAAAATTAGCTGTTTGGGGGCTGACATTGTGGCTGAACAGGTTAAACTGTTCACAGTGCAGACCTTTCATATCACAGAGGGCTGGTTCAGGTCACCCCTCTGCTGTTTCCCATCAAACTCCCTGCTAATGTACCTGGGGAAGCAGTGGAGCATGGCCCAATTGTTTGTGCTCCTCCTACCCATTTGAGAGATCCTGATGAAGCCTCAGGCTCCTGATTTCAGCCTGGTCCAGCCCTGGTTGTTGTGGCCATTTTGGGAATCAACTAGTAGATGGAAGATCTCATTCTTCTCTTTCTCCCACTGTGCCTTTAAAAATAAAAAATCAAGTCTTTTTAAAGTTTGTAGAAGTGAATTTTCCGAAGAACCGAAGTATACTTTTTATTTTAGACATTCAGAGAACTTAAAGGAACCTGATGCATAAATCCTCCAAAAATGTCCTTGAAATACATTCACTTTTTCGACAATAGACAAGCCTTGGAAATTGTTAGCGCATTGTTTCTATGTGAAAACAATTATGGGGCTGGCAATGTGGCCTAGCGGCTAAAGTCGTCACCTTGAATGCACCAGGATCCCATATGGGTACCAGTTCTAACCCCTGCAGCCTTGCTTCCCATCCAGCTCCCTGCTTGTGGCCTGGGAAAGCAGTCAAGGATGGCCCAAAGCCTTGGGACCCTGCACCCATGTGGGAGACCCAGAAGAGGTTCCTGGCTCCTGGCTTTGGATCGGCACAGCACCGGCCGTTGTGCTCACTTGAGGAGTGAATCATCGGACGGAAGATCTTCCCCTCTCTCTCTCTCGCCTCCTCTCTGTGTATCTGACTTTGTAATAAAAATAAATAAATCTTTAAAAAAAAGAAGAAAACAATTACGGAAAGTTTTTCGATTTCTCTCTTTTTAAAATTTTTTCTTTTTGGCATTTGTCACTGTTTACTTTATATATTTTGAATTTTATTTTATTTGAAACATAGGTCCATATATATACACACAGAGATCTTCTATCACTGTTTCATCCCCAAATGTCCACATAGGCAGGGTTGGAGAGAGTGAAAGTTAGCCTGGAACTTAATCTGGGTCTTGCACATGAGTTTCAAGGACCCAAGTACTTGAACTGTCACTGCTGCCTCTGAGGATACACGTTAGCAGGAAGCTGGATCAGAAGTTGAGGATGCAGGACTGCAATGGCTGATGGGATAGGGGATACAGGTATCTATATGGTGACTTAACCACAGTACCAGGTGATGTCTTCATTGCTGTGCCAAATGCCCACCTTCTCAACTATGTGGGGTTTCTTGGTTGGTGTTGTTTGTGCAGATTTTAATTTTTTGTTTTTACAAACAATTTATTTATTTTCATTAGAAAGTCTGATATACATAGAGGAGAGGCAGCGAAATATCATCCATCTGCTGATTCACTTCCCAAGTGGCCACAACAGCCGGAGCTGCGCTGATCCAAAGACAGGAGCCAGCAGATTCTTCTGGGTCTCCCAAATGAGTGCAGGGTTCCAAGGCTTTGGAACATCCTCAACCGCTTTCCCAGTCCACGGGCAGGGAGCTAGAAGGGAGGTTGAGCCGCCAGGATTAAAATTGGTGCCCAGGGCCCGGCGGCGTGGCCTAATGGCTAATCTCCTAGCCTTGAATGTGCCAGGATCCCAAATGGTCGCCGGTTCTAATCCTGGCAGCTCCACTTTCCATCCAGCTCCCTGCTTGTGGCCTGGGAAAGCAATCGAGGATGGCCCAAAGCCTTGGGACCCTGCACTCGTGTGGGAGACCTGGAGGAGGTTCCTGGCTCCTGGCTTTGGATTGGCTCAGCACTGGCTGTTGCAGTCACTTGGGGAGTGTATCATTGGACAGAAGATCTTCCTCTCTGTGTCTCCTCCTCTCTGTGTATAACTGACTTTCCAATAAAAATAAAGGAATCATAAAAAAGAGAATTGATGCCCATATGGGATCCCTGTGTGTGCAAGTCAAGGACTTTAGCCACTAGGCAACTGCGCTGGGCCCTTGTGCAGGTTTTTTTTTTCGTTTTTTTTGGTTTGTTTTTTATTAATTACATTGCATTATGTGACACAGTTTTATAGGTACTGGGATTCCCCCCCAACGCCTCCCCTAACCCTCCCCCCATGGTGGATTCCTCCACCTTGCTGAATTGCCACAGTTCAAGTTCAGTTGAGATTCTTTCATTGCAAGCATATACCGAGCATAGAGTCCAGCATCTTATCGTCTAGATAAGTTCAACGGTTTCTTGGGGAGACCATCTCTGGTCTGAAGGTAGAGCTGGCCAAGTATCATCCCGATCAATTAAAAGCCCCAACATAACATCAGCAACAGTTTATAACGTTATGGAATTAGTGCACATAGTATTGAGTAACCAATATGTTTAAAAAAATGCAAATTCTTAACCACATCCTGTGACTTCTTCATTGACATTTTAATTTTAGTTTATATGCAACTGGGTTCTATACCCCTTAAAATGGCTATAGGGTACTATTCAGCTGTCTGGTGTCTATTTTCATTGTAGTATTTAGCTTTTTATAGCATTGAAGCATAATTTTGCTGAACCTGGCTTTTTTTTTGGGTAGTCTAGACTGGCTTATAACTCTAACAAGACATATGTCAACTGTTTAGGTGCAGAACAGTTTTAGGAGGGGTGTGCAGAGAAATCTTCAATACCTTAGTGAGGAGTAACTAATCTTTGTGTCCCACCTAGTAAGATATAAGTGAATCCACGCTGTTTCCTGTCTGGTTCTAAGCTTTCCTTGTTGTTCTCTGTCTATCTATTCTAGATTTTTTGTTTGTTTGTTTGGTTATTTGTTTGTTTTGAGGGGTTTCCAGAGCGATCCTGATGGTCATTGCAAGAGAGGGGATGGACCCAAAGTTGGAACCAAGCGAGGACCAGAGAGCTCCCCTCCCTAGTCCCGGAGGAGGTTTACTGTTCTTCTGTTTCTGCGGACTGCTCAGGGCTCTTGACTGTTGTTCTGATGCTCTTGGATCCTGTGAGGGAGGATTTGGACTTCTTCCATCCCATGTGGTAGATTCCAGCGGGAGTGGATGACCTCAGAGTTCTTGGCCTCCGAGGGCACTCCAAATCCCTGTGGTCTGCTTGGTAGTTGGGATGTAGTCCTTGGTGCTCGTATTGATAGACCTTGGTGAGGATCCGGGAGTCTTCAGGGTTGGGGTACAAGCCTCCTCCTGTCCCCCTGCTCTGCTCTGGGGTCCTCCCCTTGTGCAGGTTTTTAAAAGAATAAATTACTAGTCGAGCTGTTAGTTAAAAGCTCAGTCATTGACTACTTACACCTCTTTGTTTAGCGCTACATTAAGCAGTAGATTAGAAGATACATTAAGTAGTAAGTTCAAGCCTCCCAACAATGTAAATGAAAATTGCAAAATGTTTGAGACTTTATGTTGGAATATAAAGTGTTTGACTTCTGGTTTTCATTCTCTGTGGAATAACAGTTATTTCTTTATTAGTATGTTCCATCTGGGAGATATGTTTTCTGTTCTGCTGATGCTGTAAATACAATACTAGTTCTGCAGCGACATCAGTTGTGAGCATGAAGTGTAACATATGACTTCAGATCTCTCTAATGGTGGAAGGCGTAAACAAAAATGAGTAGTCCTGGGAGAACACTGCTTCTTTTGGTGTGACAACTGAGCATACATCTCCCTTCCTCTTAGAAGATTTATTCAGCATGTTAGAACAATGAGGAATGATTGTAATCATGTTGCCATGTTAGAGTAGAGGCTTTGTTCATATACTACACACGCTGCATTTAAAAAAACCTGAAAGGGGCCCGGCAAAGTAGCCTAGTGGCTGAAGTCCTGGCCTTGCACGTGCCCAGGATCCCATATGGGCGCCGGTTTGTGCCCTGGTGGCTCCACTTCCCATCCAGCTCCCTGCTTGTGGCCTGAGAAAGCAGTGGAGGACAGCCCAAATCCTTGGGACCCTGCACCCACATGGGAGATCCGGAAGAGGCTCCTGGCTCCTGGCTCCTGGCTTTGGCTTGTCTCAGCTCTGGCTGTTGCGGCTCACTTGGGGAGTGAATCAGCAGATGGAAGATCTTCCTCTCTGTCTCTCCTCCTCTCTGTATATCTGACTTTCCAATAAAAATAAAATAAATTTAAAAAAAATCTGAAGGAGCGTGCATTAGCTCAACTGACTAAACCCCAACCTCCAAGTGCTGGCATCCCATGATTCTGGTTCATATCCTGGCTTCCCTCCTTCCCGTCCAGCTTCCTGCTATGCCCTGGGAAAGCAGTGGAGAATGATCTGAGTCCTTGGGACCCTGCATCCATATTGGACATCCAGAAGTAGCTTCTGGCATCAGATCGGCTTAGCGCATACCATTGCGGCCGTTTGTGAAATGAACCAATGAATGGACGATGTTTCTGTCTTTCCTCCCTGTAAATATGCCTTTCTAATGAAAATAAATAATGGCAGATATACTGAGAGAAGGAGATACAGAGACGAAGATCTTCCACTTGCTGATTCACTCCCCAAGCACCCGCAACGGCCAGAGCTGGGCTGATCCAAAGCCAGGAGTCAGGAGCCTCCTCCAGCTCTCCAATGTGGATACAGGGTCCCAAGGCTTTGGGCCGGCCTCGACTGCTTTCCCAGGCTGCAAGCAGGGAGCTGGATGGGAAGTGGAGCTGCCGGGATTAGAACCGGTGCCCATATGGGATCCTGGCGTGTGCAAGATGAGGACTTTAGCCACTAGGCTACCATGCTGGACCTGGTGTTGACATCTTTAACTGCCTTTCTAACAAATCTTTCAAGAACTCTGGGAACTAGTGTTATGGTACAGCAGGTTTGGCTGCAACCTACAATGTTGGCATCCCATATAAGCTTGGGTCCTAGTCCTGGCTCCTCTGATTCCCATCTGGCTCCCTGCTAATATGCCTGGGAAAGCTGCAAAAGCTGCAAAAATTGGCCCAAGTTCTTGGCTCACTACCACACATATGGGAGACTTGAATGGAATTAGAGACCATGTCTTCAACCTGGTCCCCAGGCTCAGCTCTTGTGGCCATTGGGGAATGAATCTGTGGATGGAAGATAACTCTCTCTCTGTCTTTCCCTCTCTCTCTCTCTCCCTCCTTCCCTCCCTCCCTCCCTCCTCTCTGCCTTTCATGTAAAATTGATAACTATTTTAAGAAAAAATTAGAAATCTGAATTTTGGGCAACTGATCTTTTGTTAAAACTACTTTTCCATTTCTAAAAATAGTTATTGACTCAAGTTGGAAGAATTTAAGTCTTGTCAGATGAGCTTTATAAAAAGATGAGGGAGTCCAGCCAACAGTGGCGTATGAGGCTAATCCTTTGCCTGTGAGTCCAGCCTGTTCCATTTTTGCTCCAGCTCCCGGCTTATGGCCTGGAAAGGCAGCAGAGGATGGTACAAGTCCTTGATCCCTCCACTCATGTGGTAGGGACCCTTGGAGAAGTTCCTGGCTCCTTGCTTCGGATTGGTCCAGGTCTGACTTTAGCAGTTATTTGGGAAATGAACCATCAGATGGAAGATCTCTCCCTCCACCCTTTCTCTGTGTATATCATTCAAGTGAGATAAATAAGTCTTTTTTTTAAAGATTTATTTATTTTTTAATTGCAAAGTCAGATACATACAGAAAGGAGGAGAGACAGAGGAAGATCTTCCGTCTGATGATTCACTTCCCAAGCAGCCAAAATAGCCAGAGCTGCACTGATCTGAAGCCAGGAGCCAGGAGTCTCTTCCGGGTCTCCCACACGGGTGCAGGATCCTAAGGCATTGGGTCATCCTCGACTGCTTTCCCAGGCCACAAGCAGGGAGCTGGATGGGAAAGCGGGGCTGCTGAGATTAGAACCTGCTCTCATATGGGATCTCGGTGCATTCATGGTGAGGACTTTAGCTACTAGGCCACGCCGCCGGGCCCATAAATCTTTTTTTTTTTTTTAATTTAAGGATGAGGTTTGATTTCTGAGATGTTGGAAATGCAGGGTAATTTCAAGTTCATCCTAGCTATCATGCTTATTTTCTGACTTATATTTTCTGCCATCATGTGACTGATGTTCTGGCACAGTGAATTTAGCTGCCTGTGATGCTGGCATTCCATATGAGTTCAAGTTCCAGCTTCTCCACTTGTTGTTGTTCTTATTAATTTATTTTTTAGAGATTTTATTTTTATTTGGAAGGCAGAATTAAAGAGGAGAGAGAGAGAGAGAGAGAGAGAGAGAGAGAGAGAGAGAGAGAGAGAGAGAGAGAGAATCTTCCCATCCACTGCTTCACTCCCCAAATGGCCACAATGGTTAGTGCTTGATTGATCCCAAGTCAGGAGCCAGGAGCTCCTTTCAGGTCTCTCACCTGGGTGCCATGGTCCAAGGACTTTGGCCATTTTCTGCTGTATTTCTAGGTACGTTAACAGGGAGCTGGATTGGAAGTGAAGCAACTGGAACTCAAACTGGCTCCCTTGTGGGATGCTAGGACCACAGGCAGAGACTTAATGTGCTATAGCACAGTACAGGCCATTCTTCTTCTTCTTCTTCTCTTTCTTTTTCTTGTTTTAAGATTTGTTTATTGTATTTGAAGGTGTTGGGTGGGGGGAGGAGAAAGAGAGAGAGGGAGATCTTCCATCTCCCATATTACTCCAAACATAGTTGCAGTGACTAGAGCTGGGTGAGTCTCAAACTGGAAACTGGGACCTTTTCCCAGGTCTCCCATGTGGGAACAAGACCTTGGGTCATCCTCTGCTGTCTACCCAAGCCGTTAGCGGTGAGTTGGGAATGGAGCAGCTGGGACTTCAACCAGTTCCTATGTTGGATGCTGGTGCTGCAGGTGGAGGATTAGTTTACTAAGCCATCACAGTGGCCCTGTAGCAGCTATACTTCTGATCCAACTCCTACTTAATATGCCAGTGAAAGCAGCAGAAGATGCAAATACTTGGGCCCCTTCCATCCTTTTAGGAGATCCAGATGGTTTCAGCCTGACTCTGGCCCAGCAATTGTGGCCATTTGAGGACTGAACCAGTGGATGAGAGACCTCTGTCTCTCCCTTCCTTTCTGTAAGTTTGTCTTTCTAATAAACAATTCCTTTTTCTTGAGGTAGCATTACATAGTGTATTTCTGACTTCGTTTCCAAGACACTCTGTTGTATTTATGTCTGTTTATTGCATAGATACCCAATGTCTCCAATGTTAGTGGGTCAGTGTGAGTTTGGATCACATAGCAGTGAAACAGTGGTTTAAAAATGTTAAAGATAGTTAAAACAGGAAGTCATTGTGACCTTGTAATATTGAGACAAGTGTTACCATTACTGTTATTTTTGGATAATAAATTCTTGTAACCGTAGTCATTTGAAGGGGCAGTTTGTAGGAAAATGAATTGTCAAAGCTGATGCACCGCCTTGATATTGGCCGTCATTAGGTCCCCTAATTGTGGTTTATCATTGAAATAGATCATTCCCACATGCCCATGCAGATCACTGTTGGAGAGTTATGAACAAATTATTAAATTCCTTTACTTATTTTTTTTTTCAGTGCCATAATCTGTGCTTTTTTGTGTGGTGCTTCTCTGTATCTCAGTGTGTGTTCTGCCAGGAATAGGTGCCACTTCAAGGTTATGTGTATTGGAGCCAGCCCCTTTCATTCTCGTTTGTGTCTCTGTGTGTCATTTGAAAGGCAGAGATAAAGAGGTAGAGACAAAGGCAGATCTTCCATTCAATGGTTCACTTTTCAGATGGCCACAACAGCTGGAGCTGAGCCAGCCCAAAGCCAGGAGCCAATAGTCCCTTCCAGGTCTCCCATGTGTATGTAGGGCCCCACCGCTTGGGTTGTCTTCTGCTGTTTTCCCAGGCCATAATCAGGGAGCTGGATTGGAAAGTAGAGCAGCCAGTACAAGAACCAGTACCTCAAGTGACACCTTTTACCTGCTGCGCTATGGCACCAGACCCTCTAGTGTATTTTTTTAGTGGAGATATAATTTGATTAATTTTATACTGATCTTTAGGATACCACAACATTGTGGTAAGCATTCTGAGTCATACATCTTAGTATCTTAGTGCTGTTATAATCTTCTGTTATTTGATGATTTTTAGTTATTAAGTGTTATGTACAGGGGACAAATGTTGTTTACAATGATTCATACTACTGTTATTCCATAGTCAAAGGGGCCTTTCCAACTGTCCAGAAACAATAGTTTCCACCTTTTAAAGAGCTCAGAATAGCCTAGAAATTTATATTTCATTTTGAAGGCTGTAAATGGCTTATTTCAATAGTTTCTCTGAATTTTCAGTTATTTTTAAAAGATTTATTTTTATGTGAAAGACATATTTATGGAGAGAGACACAAATGTACAAGCACACATGAGAGAGAGAGAGAGAGAGAGAGAGGGAGAGAGAGAGAGAGAGAGAAAGAGATTGTCCACGGCTTATTCTCCAAATATCTGCTAGGGACATGAGCCTGAAGCTTCCTCTGGGTTCCCCACATGAGTACAGGGTTCCAAGGCCTTAGACCTTCCTCCACTGCCTTCCCAGGCCACAAGCAGGGAGCTGAATGGGAAGTGGAGCAGCCAGGACTTGAAATGGTGCCCATATGGGATGCCAACCA
Organism: Ochotona princeps; assembly: GCF_030435755.1. Lineage (NCBI taxonomy): Eukaryota > Metazoa > Chordata > Mammalia > Lagomorpha > Ochotonidae > Ochotona > Ochotona princeps. The sequence continues at coordinate 46,046,019 of NC_080865.1, forward strand.
AGTCATGGCACTGGTCCCAAATAGTCCCACCACCCCGACTTTTTTTTTTTTTTCTAATTCCAGCTCTGATCTCTGATGAGCATTATTTTAGTTCCAAGTGACATCCTTTTCCTGAACTGTTCTTCCAGACAACATAAAAATTAGGGGAAAACCTATATATAGATATATAATTTTTAGTTTCTGAGGTCTGAGTCAGGGTTGATTCTGGCATTCATTATTAGCTTGTTGACTTGTTAGACAAAGAAGCTCTTGTTACCTCTGCGGACTTAAATTTTGTCTTCTCTTAAAGGACAGTTTAATGTGGCTATTAGGATTAAAGTGTTTTAAAAAAAAGGATTAAAGTGTTTTAAAATGCCTGGCATATTATAGAAGCTCAATAAATCTTAATTGCTTTCATTCTTCTTTCTTTCATGCTATGTATGAAAGATACATTTCTGTCATGTATTATTTGAAGGATGGAGGGGGTAGGGTAGGGGAGAGACCATCCAGGTCTGGGGCAGTCTAAAGCCAGAATCCAAGAATACCATCCAGATTTTGCAGCTGGATGACAGGAACCAATTACTTAAGCCATCACTTCTGCCTCCCAGTGTCTACATTAGCAGGAAGCTAGAGTCAGGAGCCGGATGTTGAACTAGACTGTGGTGTGGGATACAATTGTCTTAGCTGGCATCTTAACTGTTAGGCTAAGCACTCACCCGCATATTTTATTTTGTATATCTGTGTTGGAAAAAATAGCATTGTAAAAGTATTGTGTGAATTAAGTCTGGTCACCTGACCATACTTGTTTAGCTGTTGTCCTTCTTGTAACTCCACTAATATAACAGTAAATGAAAATGTAAAAGATGGGGCTGGTGCTATAATGTAGTAAGCTAAGCTTCTGCCTTTGATGCAACGCCCTACTTCAAGTCCCAGCTTTTTCATTTCCCATCCAGCTCCCTGCTTATATCCTGGGAAAGCAACAAAGAATAGCTCAAGTCGTTAGATCCCTGCACCCGTGTGGGAGACCTGCAGGAAGCTCCTGGCTTCTGATTGGCTCTACTCCCGCCATTACAACCAACTGGGGAGTGAACCAGCTGATGAAAGATGCCAGTTTCTCATTCTCTCTGTAACTCTACCTTTCAAATAAAAATAAAATAACTCTTTAAAAATGTAAAAGGCTTAAGCTTGGCAAGGATAAAGAGAATAGGAGGGCGACATGAACAGGTGAGTGATTTTAACGTGTTGTTGGAAGATAGGAAGCAGATGAAGAGAGGGAAACCTTCCTGCAGATAGGGTTATCGATGAGAAGTGAGCTCTTTAATCTCACATTATGCAGATTTGCAGAATGTCCTTTGGTTTTTAATTCGGACTACTGCTCGTACATTTTAATGTTGCTGATAAGGCTAGAAAACTGTTAATGCTTTCTGCGATCTTGTTGTGTGTGAGGGATTGTACTTAGCAGTTACACAAATTATCACATATTATGCTTACCACTATGCTATAACTGTTCTCATTTGTTGGCTATTGTATACCAAAGCTTAAAGAGATGAAGTGGCAGACCTAGGACTTCAAATTCAGCTAATAGAACTGGGATTCAAACCAGGGTAGCCTGATTCTGGAGCCATTGTTCTTTTCTTAAATTTTGTTTTTTAAAGTTTTACTTTATTTTGTTTTTAAAATTTTATTTTTGATGTTTACATAGTCGATCAGGGTGGGAAGGTCGAGGATCAGGGGAAAGTGGGCGAGACCATTGTTTGCATATTTTCTTTTTTTTAAATTGATTTAAGCATAATTTTAAAAAAGATTTTATTTATTCTTATTAGCAAGGCAGATTTACAGCCACCTGTCATCCCAGGGTTCCCGTGGTACTGCATTTGCTGAGAGTTCTACTCAAGTGGTTACAGTAGTTCTTGAGATGCTGTTGATATTGCTGCTTCAAGGATGAGGAAATCGTTCCAAGATAAATTGACTGACATAGTCCACCTCTGAGTCTCCATTCACCCAGAAATTTGCTGTCAAAGCTTTGCTGGGGTGGTTGATCAATTTGTTCTGTCCTCCCTCCTTCCTCTGCAAACCAATGTGTGCTGCGGCCCAATCCAGCTCTGCCCACCACACACACAGCCCACACATACACCAGGGGGAGCTGTAACCCAGTCACAGCAACCCCCAATAACCCCCCTGGACCAGCCCCCAGGTCTGGTTCCTGTGCCTGGCAGCATGTGCTGTGGACTGGTCCGGTCTGCCCCACTTCCTGTTCAGATCTTGTATACATTATTGGGCGTTGGAAGCTTTACTCAACCTGACTGACTCCACCCTCCAGCCCAGACTTGTGCTAGTGGGTACCACCACCTGTCTAGCTAGGCCCGCCCCCAGTCCTGGTTTTATACTCACCATTGGGAGCTATAGCTCATCAGAAAAGTACCCACAGTTTCCCCACTGGACCAACTCCCTATCCCCAATTTTGCACTCCCTAGGAGGTTCTATGGTCTAGCTTGACAGGATCTGCCCCCAGTCCCAGCATTTGCCAGGTTCTGTTGCGGCAAAGCCCAACCTGCTTGCCCTCACTCTGACTCATGTCTGTACCAGTGGATACAATTGGTTAAACACAGCCTGGCTTTCCCCCTAACCCAGTTCATATGTAGGCCAACAGGTGTTGTAGCCCTGTCCAGCCTGGTCTGCTCCCAGTTCCAGCTTTCATGCCTGCCAGTGTGAGCAGTGGCCCAGCAGTGGAGTCCCCACTACCACTCTACTGGGCTCACACAACTCCCCCTCCGGGTCTTGCGTGTGCTGGTGGGTGCTGTGGCCCAGTCTAGCATGGTCTGTCTCACCTCAGCATTTGCCAGCAGGTGCTGTAGCCTGGCTCAGCCCAGTCTGCCCCCGTTACAGCTCTGGCTGGTGGGTGCTGCAGCTCAACCTGGTGCAGTCAACCCCCAGTCCCAGCCCTAATGTGAACTGGCTGGTGCTGCAGCTCCACCTGGCCTGTCCTACACTCCATCCTAGTTCTCAGATCTGTTATGAACTGGCCCCCAAACCTGTGCCATAGGTGAGGTGATTTGTCTAAAGTAACTTTCGTTATAAATAAAAACAACTTTTGTAAAAATTTAAGATTTATTTATTTTTATTGGAAAGTCAGATATACAGAGAGAAGGAGAGACAGAGAGGAAGACCTTCCGTCCGATGGTTCACTCTCCAAGCGGCCACAACGGCTGGACCTGAGCCAATCCGAAGCCAGGAGCCAGGAGCTCTTCCGGGTCTCCCACACGGGTGCAGGGTCCCAAGGCTTTGGGCCGTCCTCAACTGCTTTCCCAGGCCACAAGCAGGGAGCTGGATGGGAAGCAGGGCTGCTGGGATTAGAACTGGTGCCCATATGGGATTCTGGCGCGTGCAAGGTGAGGACCTTAACCACTATGCTATCGCGCTGGGCCCTATAGAAATTTAAAATATTCCAAGTATTAGAGGCTCTTCATGGTATCATTGAAACGTACCTATACTGTGGAGGCTTCAAGATGAGACATAAGCAACAGATTTTGAATACAAAAAGACTTCTAGCATTGTGTGATTTTTCAAAAAAGATTATTTGACTGGCTTGAGTTACAGAGAGAGGGTGCGGGGAGAGAGATCCTCTATCCACTGATTCACTCCCCAAATGGCCTCAATGGCTGGGACTGGGCCAGGCTGCACCAGGAGTCAGGAGCTTCATCTGTATACCCTGTGTAGGTGGGCAGGGGCCAAGTACTTGAGCCATCTTTCTCTGCTTTCCCAGGCTATTAGCATTGAGCTGTATCAGCAGTGGAATAACTGGGACTCAAAGTGGCATCCATGTTGGATGCCAGTGTCACAGGTGGCGGCTTAAGTGGCTGTTGCAATACAACATAGCCCAGACCCTGTGTTATGTGTCACCCAGAATTAGTGATTTTATTTTTATGAGCTGAGGTGTGGAAGATTGTTCAGCATGAAGCTACAGCCAGAGTTTGAAACCAGGCCAATTAATTTCAGATGCTGAGCTGTTATCTGCTCCAGTGCAAAGTAAATAACAACATGTAGTTTCTCATTGTTCCATTTACTATGGAAAAAATAGCCTACTGTAATTATGTTTTAACAATGCCTAAAAAACCATCTAAGATCTATGGTTTTCTTTTTTTTTTTTAAAAGATTTTATTATTATTGGAAAGCCGGATATACAGAGAGGAGGAGAGACAGAGAGGAAGATCTTCCATCCGATGTTTCACTCCCCAAGTGAGCTGCAATGGGCCGGTACGCGCCGATCCGATGCCGGGAACCAGGAACCTCTTCCAGGTCTCCCACGCGGGTGCAGGGTCCCAAAGCTTTGGGCTGTCCTCTCCTGCTTTCCCAGGCCACAAGCAGGGAGCTGGATGGGAAGTGGAGCTGCCAGGATTAGAACCAGCGCCCATATGGGATCCCGGGGCTTTCAAGGCGATGACTTTAGCCGCTAGGCCACGCCGCCAGGCCCCTATGGTTTTCTTAACTTCTGTCAAACATCATGTGGTTTGTAGTTTTTTAAAACTTCTAAATGTTTCAACATGAATGCTGAATGAAATGAATCTTTATGCTTTTGGAGACTGTATGGTGGAATGGCTCAGAATGATGTATCTATTATTAGACAGTCTAAACAAAGACCCTGGAAATGCCAAACTGGAATTTTCTTTTCTTTTATATTTATTTATGTATTTTATTGGAAAGGCAGATTTACAGAGAAAGATCTTCTGTCTGCTGGTTCACTCTCCAAGTGGCTGCAACAGTTAGAGCTGAGCCGATCTGAAGCCAGGAGCCAGGAACCTCTTTCAGGTCTCCCACACAGGTGCAGAGACCCAAGGCATTGGGCCGTCCTCGACTACTTTCCCAGGCCACAAGCAGGGAGCTGGATGGGAAGGTAGAACAACCAGGACACAAATCAACACCCATATGAGATCCTAATGATTGAAAGGTGAGGATTAAGCCACTAGGCCATTGTGCCAGGTCCGAAACTGGAACTTTTCATTCATTGCTGGTTGGAAGGCAGAATGATATAACTACTTGAAAAAACAGTCTGCCAGAGTTTCGTGAAAAATTCAACCTGTAGCTACTATATGGCTTATCAGGCTCTCTAGGCTTCTGTCCCAAAGGAATAAAACTATATTCACAGAAAAACCTGTATGTATAGCAGCTTTATTCAGCATCCATTATGCCAAACGTAATTAACCCAGTCCTTCAACTAGCAGAGTAACCGATGAACATATTATCGTATATCTGTACTTTGGAATTGTGTTGCTGGGTAAACAAAAGAATACTGTGTTGATTCATACCATAACACAGGTGAATTTTTTTTAAAGATTTATTTATTTTTATTGGAAAGTCAGATATACAGAGAGGAGGAAAGACAGAGAGGAAGATCTTCCATCCGATGATTCACTCCCCAAGTGAGCCGCATGGGATCTCAGGGCGTTCAAGGTGAGGACTTTAGCCGCTAGGCCATGCCGCCGGGCCCAACACAGGTGAATCTTGAAATGTAGTTTGTTCAGACTGGTATGGTGGCTCAATTGGCAAATTCTCTGCCCGCCAGTGCCAGTATCTCATATGGCACTGGCTCATATGTCCTCATATCTCATATGTCCTGGCTCTTCCACTTCCCATCCAGCTCCCTTCTTGTAGCCTGGGAAAGCAGTGGGGGATAGCCCAAAGCCTTGAGACCCTGCAACCACGTGGGAGATGTGGAGGCAGCTCCTGGCTCCTGGCCCCAGATGGGCTCAGCTCCGTATGTTGTGGTCATTTGGGGAGTGAACCAGTGGAAGGAAAATCTTTCTATGTTTCCTTCTCTGTATAAAATCTGCCTTTCCAATTTAATCAGTCTTTTTTTTAAAAAAATGTAGTTTGTTGAGATTAGATTCAAAGACTTACCTCGTGTAGCCAGTGCCATGGTCTAGTAGGTTAAGCCTCTGCCTGACTAGTATCCCATATGGGCACCAGTTCTAGCACTAGCTGCTTTACTTTTGATGCAGCTTCCTACTTGATGTGCCTGAGAAAGTAGAGGAGGATGGCCCAAGTCCTTAAGTCTCTGCGCCCATGCAAGAGGCCTGGAGGAAGCTCTGGGATCCTAGCTTTGGACAAGCCTGGCTGTGGTGTGGCCATTTGGGGAGTGAGCCAGTGGATGGAAAATCTCAATTTCCCTCTCTCTCTATAAATATGCCTTCCTAGTAAGAATAAATCTTTTAAAAATTCATTTGTTTTTATTGGAAAGGCCGATTTACAGAGATAGAGATGGAAAGAGAAAGATTTTCCATGCTGGTTCACTCCCCAAATGACCACAGTGGAGCTGAACCCCTCTGAATCCAGGAACCAGAAGTTTTTCCTGGGTCTCTCTCTTTTTTTTTTTTTAAAGATTTATTCATTTTATTACAGCCAGATATACACAGAGGAGGAGAGACAGAGAGGAACATCTTCCGTCCGATGACTCACTCCCCAAGTGAGCCGCAACGGGCCGGTGCTGTGCCAATCCGAAGCCGGGAACCAGGAACCTCCTCCGGGTCTCCCACGCGGGTGCAGTGTCCCAGTGCATTGGGCTGTCCTCAACTGCTTTCCCAGGCCACAAGCAGGGAGCTGGATTCTCCTGGGTCTCCATGCAGGCTTGGGTCCCTGAGGCTTTCCACTGTTTTTCCTGGCCATAAACAGGCAGCTGAATGGGAAAGAGAGCCTCCGGGACACAAACTCGTGCCCATATAGATCTCATTTTACACACACACACACACGCACACACACACACACACACGGCTACCTAAAACACGATTATATTTGACAATCTGAAAGAGCAGAACTATTAAAAAAGGAAAACAATGCTAGCAAGGGTTTGGGGACATAGCAAGGGAGGAAAGTGTTGGTTATAAAGGGACAGCATGGGAGTATTTTGGCGGAGATGGGCTGATTCGTTGATTCCTCCCCCCATTTCTTTCCTCTCTGACACAAACTGCTAGCATCTCTCATTTTTTTTAAGATTTATTTATTTTTATTACAAAGTCAGATATACAGAGAGGAGGAGAGACAGAGAGGAAGACCTTTCGTCCACTGATTCACTCCCCAAGTGACCGCAACGGCTGGTGCTGCGCCAATCCGAAGCTGGGAACCAGGAACCTCCTCCTGGTCTCCCACGCGGGTGCAGGGTCCCAAAGCTTTGGGCCATCCTCGACTGCTTTCCCAGGCCACAAGCAGGGAGCTGGATGGGAAGTGGAGCTGCCGGGATTAGAACCGGCACTCATATGGGATCCCAGTGCGTTCAAGGCGAGGACTTAAGGCGCTAGGCCACGGCGTCGGGCCCTGCTACCATCTCTCATTAAGGGAATGGGCATGTTTTCATTGTTAATATTTGGTCTCATGTGACAATTTCCTACAGGTAGAAATAAAGGCCATTCATTAATTTCCTAAAGTCTGTATTATCAACCTGATAGCACATATGGTTAGTTCAGTTAAAGTAGATGGGGCTTTATGGAAATGGGTTTTCAGCTACACTATGGGAATTTGTGTGTGAATGTGTAAGTATATACTTTTTATACACATACATATGTGAAACACAAACTTCTGACTTAACTGAAATTTGTTAGTTGTACTCAGTGAACTTTTGCTACTGCTGGAGCTTTCAGCACTTATGTGAGTTAATGATAAATTTTGTGGGTGTAACTCCTACTTAAGCTCCTTGGACTCTGTTACAGAAAAAGTATTTATCTTGCACTCCAGGAAGCCTGTAATGAAAGATAAATGTTTTTTTTTTGTAAGTAGCCTGAAATTTTAAATGTTATAGAGGATAGGATTTTAATGTAAATTTTCAGAAGGCCTCATTCACTTGTAGTACCTTAGTTCTTATAATTTAAAAAATCTCTCTCTATATATATAAATCAGAAATTGTACACTTCTTGTGAAACAGCCTGCCAGAACTAAGCTTGCTCCAGGAGTTTTGTCAAAGTGGATTAACCAGAGTAGAATTTGAATTTGAGAAATTTGCATGGGACATAAGCTGAATCTTCTGACTCCTAGACTACATGGTTTAAACCCCACATGGGTTGTCACCCTGTTTATTTCAGTAAACATTGTGTGTTCACTGTAAAAATAAAGCATCAAATTATAAAAGCAATATCATAATTACTACTAATATTAATGTTTATTTAGTCTTTCAAACTTTCCTTGGGCAAATAGATTCCTTTTTAGATTTATTTAGTTATTTGATAGGTAGAGTTACACAGAGATCTTCCATCCATTGGTTTACTCTCTAAATTGCTGCAACAGCTAGAGCTGAGCCCATTGTTAAAAACAGCATTTCTTAAAAATGTAGAAATAGACTTGCCATATGATCCAGGAATCGTCTTATAAGGTACATACCTAAAAGACGCGAACACAGTGAGTCAGAGATATTTGTACCACCATGTTTATCTATTTTTAAAAATTTTTAAATGATTTATTTATTTTTATTGGAAAGGCACTATGACAGAGAGAAGGAGAGATAGAAAAAGATCTGCCACCCCCTGCCTCACTTCCCAAATGGCCGCAATGGCTGGAGCTGAGTGATTCTGAAGCCAGGAGCCATGAGCTTCTTCTAATCTCCCACATGGGTGCAAAGTCCACTACACTCCAGTAAACATGAAAGCTAGGACTGGGAGCTTGTCTAGCAGGATAAGATCCCAGCCCCTGACTGAATGTTATAACAGGGGACAGGTCACATTAGGCAGGGCCATGACAGTAACCAGCATGCCAGAGAACCAGGTCTAGGGGTAGATTCTGTGGGGGATATGTGGGCAAAACCCTGTGGAAATACAAGTCCCACTGATTAGCTGAATAGTTGGATGGTTAGGCCCATTGCAGTGGCCTAACAGCTGAAGGTTTACACCTTGAATGCGCCGGGATCTCATATGGGCGCCGGTTCTAATTCCAGCAGCCCTGCTTCCCATCCATCTCCCTGCTTGTGGCCTGGGAAAACAGTGGAGGATGGCCCAAAGCCTTGGGACCCTGCACCTGGGTGGGAGACCAGAAGGAGGTTCCTGGCTCCTAGCTTTGGATTGGCTCAGCTCCAGCTGTTGCAGTCACTTGGGGAGTGAATCATCAGACGGAAGATCTTTCTTCCTGTCACTCCTCTCTGTATATCTGACTTTGCAGTAAAAGTAAATAAATCTTTTGTTTTTAAAGAGTTGGGGTGGTAATGGGCTGAGCTAGGTGTGAACATGGAACACACCAATACTCATGGGTACAGGGACCAATAATAGGCTGGGTAGGTCCAGGCTACAGCACCCACATGTGCATCATGAAAAAGGGTTTGGGGCAGGCTGGGCCACAATATCCACCAGCTCATACAAAAGTCAAATTGAAGGACAGGCTATGCCGGACAAGGGCCTAGCACCCATTGGCATGCATGAGATTTGGGTCTGGGAGTGGGCCGATTCGGGGAACTTGGGAAACTACCCTGGTGGGCCACAGCTCTTGTTGGTGAGCATGTGGTCCAGGCATGGGGGTGCTGGGCAGACTGGGCAAGGTAGCTCCAACTGTTGGTAAGTGTGTGAGTTGATTTTGGAAGTAGGCAGAACAGGCAGGGCCGAGCAAACCTTAGCTCACCAGCAAGTGAAGAAACCAGGCTGGAGTTCAGGTCATGACAGGCTAGGCTGTCACACCTACCGATTTGCATGAGTCGGGGATGGGAACAGACTGAGCAGGGCCAGGTTACAACAGCACCCATCAGTGAGAGTTGGGACTTGGGGCAGGCTGGGTCAGGCCAAGCTACAGCATCCAAAGGCAAAGGCCAAGACGTGAGGGGCTATGCCAAGCTGGGTCAGAGCAACCACTGGCACATGCGAGATCTGTGGCTGGGAACAGGCCTGGTTGGGGAGCAAAGGGGATGCCCTGGCTGGTTGTGGTTCCCACTGGTGAGAGTGGGGGCCAGCATGGGGGCTGCTACCTGGTCTGGACATGGCTGCAGTGTCCCTTGGCACAAGTGTGGACTGGGTCTGTGGTGCACCAAACTCAGCTAGACTCCAGCACCCACTGGAGCTCAGGAGAACCAGTGTAGGTGTAGGATGGGCTAGGCAAGTTCTCTGTCCCTGTGGAGCCATGTGTGAGCTGTGTCTCAGTATGGACCAGGCTTGGCTGGGCTGTAACATCCAATAGTAAGAACCGGAATGGGTGAGGACTGGTCAGGAAAGGCCACTGTTCCTGCTAGGACAGGAGGTAGACTAAGTAGAGTTGGCCCATGCACCCACCAATGGGCATGAGACCTGGCACTGGGAGACATTCTAATGGAGGAGCTTAGGGAACTCCTCTGTTGGGACACATTCCCTGCAGGTAAGCACAAGAACCATGATAGGGAGCAGCCCAGACCAGGCCAGGTAATGTTACCCACTGGGATACATTTGGCACAGGTTGGGGGCAAGCCAGGCTAGTCCAGCTTATTTTACCCACTGCTGAATCTGAGCACCAGAATGGAGTGTGGCTCAGGGCAGATCGGGCTGCAACACAAGCCATTTCAAATGAGGACTGGGACTGGGGTTGGCTGGACTGAATTAGGCTATAGCCCCCACTAGTACGGGGATGCGCTGGGCCAGGGCAGGCTACAGCACCCACTGGCAAATGCCGAGATGAGGTGGTACACACCAGACTGGGCACCCAACCAGCACATGTGAGACCCAGGGGTGAGGGGACGAGCCTGATAGGGGAGCTGTGTGAGGCTCCCCTACTGGACTACTACTCCCACTGGGCATGAGCTGGGATGGGGGCAGACTAAGCTGGGCAGGGCTACAACACCTATAGGCCTCATGTGAACTGGATTGGGGAAAGCAAGGCTGGTTTGACTGTTCCTACTGGTGCATCCATAAGCCAGAGTAGGTGTGGATTGGTTGAGCTTTGCCACAACTCAGCTGGCAGATGCTGGCTCTAGGGGCAAATTCTGTCAAGTTAAACTGCAGAACCACCTGGAGAGTGGAAGATCCAGGAGTGGGAGTGGGTCCATTAAGGAAACTGTGAGCACCTCCCTCTTGTGTTGCCACTCCAACTGGTGAGCATGAGAACCAGGACTGGGACAGGCATGGCTAGACAGAGAGTGGCACCTGCTGGCATGTGTGTGGGCTGGATAGTGGTGCTGATTGGGTTGAACTAGACTTCAAGGCCCATTTACATGTGTGAACGCTGAATGAGATGTGGGACAGACTGGACCAGTTTGCTGTACATACTGGCAAGCACGGGAACCAGTGTAGGGGGCAGGCCTGGTGGGGGTTATTGTGTGTTGTTCCAGCTAAGCTGCAGCTCCCACTCCTTTGCATGAGGATCAGTTGTTTGGTGGGTAGGATTGGGCTGGGCTGCAACATGTACTGATTTGTGTAGCAGACAGGGCTGGAGACAGAACCGACCCAGTAATTGCAACCACTGGCGTGTGCATAACCTGATTGGGGTGATGAACTGTGCCGGATCCTGTTTTGGCAAGGACTCACAAGAATCTGATCTGGGATTTCCTCAGATGAAGTTTTCCCCCAACTGAATCGCTGGACTCAGAATCAGAACTCCAACCATGGAGAGAATTGCAGGTTCCATGGTCTGACCGTGGAGTTCATTTATCAGAGCTGGGCTTCCTCAGTGGCTTAGATGGAGCCGTGGACAGCATACCCAGGTTCACATGGAGAATATGGCAGTATATTAGAGTCTGCAGAAGACACCTGGTACCAAAACAGGACGGAGGACAGATCAAATTGATCAATTACCCCAGCTAAGACTTGGTAGTGAAAATCTGGGCAAATGAAGACTCTCAGATAGTCTGTGTCAACCAATGGATTCTGGAGAGATTTCATTGTGATTGGAGTGGTGAGATCAGCAGTAATTCAGCAGTTAAAATGTCTTGAGCAGGACTCTTAGAGCATGCCCTGCACAGGGACCCTGTGGTAGTGTTGGGTGGATGTCCTCCACCCAGGGTATATAGGCATTTGGAAGGCTGGATGTGGCTTCTCCCTTTATCTCCCGTCTTCTCCCAGATACCGGAAGGAAAAAAAAAAGGATGTGGAAATAATGGTCTCACTCACCTTCCAGTAGCCCTTGCCCCTTTGTACCCTAATAATCTATCGAAAAACCGTCAAAAATCTTAAAAATGAGAAAGTTTATATCCAAGTGGCCAGTGCTATGGCTCAGCTGGCTAAGCCTCTGCCTGCAAGCACTGTCATCCTGTATGGGCACCAGTTCATGTCTGGCTTTTCTACTTCCCTTTTAGCTCCTTGATTGTGTCCTGGGAAAGCAGTGGAGGATAGTACAAAGTCTTGTACCCCTCTGCCTGCATGGGAGACCAAGAGGGAGCTCCTGGCTTCTGGCTTCAGATTGGTTCAGCTCTAGCCATTGTGGCCATTTGGGGAATGAACCAGTAAATGGAAGATCTTTCTCCATCTCTTCTCTCTGTAAAATCTGCCTTTCCAATAAAAACAAACAGATAAATAAATAAATCTCAAGAAAGGTAAAAGAACAAGAACAAAAGCCAAAGAATGCTTGTGGACAATCAGATAAACACACCAACAGATAGATATGGCAGATAGGGCTGGTGGTGGTCTGGACCAGCTGCAGCACCTACTGGGGCAGGCTCGGTTGAGTGACTGCATCAGGAGTGGGATCCCCAAATTGCACGAGAGCCTTAAATCAACAGGATTCGCAATCTCAAGGAGCACCCCATCAATATATGTTCTGGGCATGGAGCACATGTTGTAAGACTGGGCCACCTGTTTTACTTAATCCCTGGTAAAGATGAATAATACATGCTGATGCATAGGAAAGACACGACAGCCACCTCCTGTAATCCCACAGAAGACCTCAAGTAACTTCCAGGTGTGGAGAGAAAAGCAACTGGCAGAATTCTTCAGGCCAAGTTCTACAGAAAACACCCAGGCCTGTGGACACTTTGAGGTAGATATAGACAACAGCCAGACCTTAGTACTTATGGAGGGACAACAATGAAGAGCCCCTGTGAGGACACATGGAACAAATCACCTCTTACACAGTGAAGCCAACAACATCTTAGAGCAAGGAAGATGAAGGTAGGGGACATAGCCACAGCCAATGAAGGGAAAGCCCCCAGCCAGGGATAAAAATCCCCTAGATGAGGGTCAGAATCGGGACTACTCTGCAGCTAGCTTAGGGCCAAAGGCTGGAGGTCACACCTCTGCTCTATGTCAGTCTTACCCACCCGTCACTCAAGTAACACCCTTAGGACATTTCTTCCCCACCCCTACCCCCTGCCCTAAGGCCCCTGAGGTGGCATCAAGAGACGATCTTCATCCCCTGGTACTAATGTTGTCTGACAATACTGAGCAACCCATCCTCTCCCTCCAAACTTGCAGACACATTTCTCTCATCCCTAGTTTCCCCCACCATGACCCTTTGTGTGCCCCACCAGTGGTCCACATGGGTCTGCAATCCCCTCACTATTTTTCAAAAAAGATTTATTTATTTTTTATTGGAAAGGCAGATATACACAGAGGAGGAGAGACAGAGAGGAAGATCTTCTGTCCGATGGCTCACTCCCCAAGCGGCCACAGCGGCTGGAGCTGAGCCAGTCCGAAGCCAGGAGCCGCCTCTGGGTCTCCCACATGGGTGCAGGGTCCCAAAGCCTTGGGCCATCCTCAACTGCTTTTCCAGGTCACAAGCAGGGAGCTGGATGGGAAGTGGAGCTGCCGGGATTAGAACTGGCACCCATATGGGATTCCATCGTGTTCACGGTGAGGACTTTAACTGCTATGCCATCACGCTGGGCCCATCCCCTCACTTTTTTAAAGGACATTAAAAGTTAAATAAAAAATAATGTTTATACCACAATGGTTTTAATGTTTGATTATTTTAAAGTTTACTATATATGGGTAAAATTGTCATTTTTCCGTTTAATTGTTTTTTAGGGGAATATACATATATACATCTATGATCATAGTAATAAAGGGTGATAGCCTAGTGGCTAAATCCTTGCCTTGCATATGCCAGGATCCCATATGGGTGCTGGTTCGTGTCTTGGCTGCTCCACTTCCCATCCCGCTCCCTGCCTGTGGCCTGGGAAAGCAGTCGAGGATGGCCCAAAGCCTTGGGACCCTGCACCTGCATGGGAGACCCAGAAAGAGGCTCCAGGCTCCTGGTTTCAGATCAACTCTGGCCATTGCGGCCATTTGGGTAGTGAACCAGTGGGTAGAATATCTTTTTCCCTTGTCTTTCCTTCTCTCTGCAAATCTGACTTTTCACTAGAAATCAATAAATCTTTCAAAAAAAAAACATAAAAAAATCTTTAAAAAGATCCCTAAGTATGAAAAAAGATATAGTTAAAAGTGAAATGCTCTGACTTCTTATTCCCCTTCTCAGAGATACTATTAAATCAGCATATATAAACTAATGTTGGGGCTGGTGCTATTTTGTTTTAGTAGGTTGGGCCTCTGCCTGTGGCACTGGAATTGCCAGTTTGAGTATGAGCTGCTTTATTTCTGATGCACGTCCTGATAATGTGCCTGGGAAAGCAGCTGAAGATAACCTATGTCCTTTGGCCCCTGCACCCACGTGGCACACCTGGAGGAAGCTCTGGGCTCCTGGCTTTGGACTGGCTCAGCTCTGGCTATTGCAGCCATTTGGGGAGTGAACCGATGAATGGAGGATCTTTCTATCTCTCCTTCCCTCTTTGTAACTCTGTGTTTTAAATAAATAGATAGATAGATAGATAGATAGATAGATAGATAGATAGATACTAATGTGAGACCTATGTTGTGGAACAGCAAGTTAAATCAACAATGTGTGATGCTGGGTTCCCATATGTTGGCTGGCTCTAGCCCTGGTTGCCCCTCTTCTGATCTAGTTCTCTGCTTTACTGCTTGGGAAAGCAGTGGAAGATGACTCATGTTCTTGGACCCTTGCCACTTATGTGGGAGACCCAGATGATGTTCCTGGCTGTTGGCTACTAATTGGCCCAGCCCTGGCTGTTGCAGCTATTTGGTGAGTAAACTAGCAGATAGAAGATTTCTCTCTCTCTCTCTCTCTTTCTGTGTGTCCATCCCTCTTCTTCTCTGTCAGTAACTCTGCCTTTTCAAATTAATAAAATTTTTTAATATAATATTTTACTGGGAAAAAGGTAATTAGCAACATAGAGTAATTTTATGAATATGAAACATAGTAGTTTCAAAATCAAGTTCTTGTACTAAGAATCCGTAGTGCTTCTCCATGTCAATGAAATGAAATTGTGTAGGCTGATGTCATTGTTGGTTATATTAATGCTTAACACCTGTGTGGTGGCATTATAGTTGAAGGACGGGGTAATCTCTGTGTTGCTCAGAGAAATTCTGACATCAGTGATGGAGACACTTCTTATTCCCCAGATCTCAATGTAGCCCAAATTCAAAGGATTTGCATCATTGATGTAACTGTTAAAAATTACATGGCTCTGCATCATATTCTGGCTGGCAGAAAAGTTGGCCAAATAATATAGTCCTCTTTCATAGGTATCGATGCTCTGCCCATCATCCCAGAAGAACCAGCTTTCGGCTGTTTCTTCATCATCTAAGCAAATTAATAAATTTTTAAAAAATTCATGTTTACATATATTCTATAAGGAAATTGATGTGTTTAGGGGACAGCATTGTGACATAGCTTTTTTTTTTGAAAGATTTATTTATTTTATTACAAAGTCAGATATACAGAGAGGAGGAGAGACAGAGAGGAAGATCTTTCATCCGATGATTCACTCCCCAAGTGAGCTGCAACGGCCGGTGCTGCGCCGATCCGAAGCCTGGAACCAGGAACCTCTTCCAGGTCTTCCATGTGGGTGCAGGGTCCCAATGCATTGGGCCGTCCTCGACTGCTTTCCCAGGCCACAAGCAGGGAGCTGGATGGGAAGTGGAGCTGCAGGGATTAGAACTGGCGCCCATATGGGATCCCGGGGCATTCAAGGCGAGGACTTAAGCCGCTAGGCCATGGCGCCAGCCTGTGACATAGCTTGTTAAGCTGCCTCCTGGAATGCTTGCATTCCATTTGGGTGTCAGTTTGTATCCTGGCTGTCCCAGTTCCAATCTGGTTTTTCATGTACCTGGGACAACAGATGATGGCTGAAGTACTTGAGCCCCCTATTACCATGTGGGACACCCAAATGAAGCTGCTGGCTTAGGCCTGGCTCAGACCAGTCATGGCCCCCATGTGGGGAGTAAACCAGCGAATGGAAGATGTATATCTCTCACTGTAACTTGACTTTTCAAATATAAATAAATCTTTACAATTCTGTGAAGTGTTATGTTACTGCTACAGATATCTAATAGCTGTGTTTTAGAACCTTTCACTTTCCAAGAAGAGGTTTTATTCTGTTTCATATGTTGCATTAGGTGTGTCAGTGGAATGTTTCAATACCCAGCCAGATTTAGACTGAACTAGGAGATACATTACTTCATCAAATGGGTTTGATATTTGTCCTATTCAGAAAATTGAAAGTACATTCACTCAAAAAGACGAGGCAGAAATGGTTGCATAGATAATTACAGAGAACAACCATTTCAGAATCTGCTTAATTTTACAGAATATCAATTTACTGATTTATATTAACAGAAAACATCTTAAATTTCAACTGAGCACATAGCTACCTATAACAAAATATGGATTTCTCATTTTCTGCAATAAGATAATTTTTCTGTGCTTTGGTTAATTAAAATATGAAGTGTTATGTTTATCAAAAAACTCAAAAAATTCAAAAATGTTGTGTAATACTCAGAAGATTTTCTCTGAAGAGATTTATCATATTTTTTCCTACCTGCTTCTTATCTTCTGAAAAGAGTGTGGACAACATTATTAGACACTTAGAAGCTGTATTAGAGAAGAAAGAATCATATGTATATATGTAATTTAAAAAAATAAATAAATCTTTTAAAAATATCAAGTTTGTTAGATGTTTGTTTTTATCACAACCACTCTAAGTAGTGTTAAAATGATTATAGAGAAGCATTAGAGAATTTAATATTATTAAATTCATCATCTTTACACTGACAATAACCATTTAGAAATAGAATGATAAAAGAGCCCTCTCATGTTGTACCTCCATAACCTTAAGAAAAAAAGTTAAGAAGAAGTGCAGAGGAAGATTCAATGTTGTAAAAAGACATGACTTCGGGCTCGGCAGCGTGGCCTAGTGGCTAAGGTCCTCGCCTTGATCCCATATGGCCACTGGTTCTAATCCCGGCAGCTCCACTCCCTATCTTTCCTCCTCTCAGTATATCTGACTTTGTAATAAAAATAAAATAAATCTTTAAAAAAAAAAGATTAAAAAAAAAAAGACGTGACTTCTATCCCAATATCCCAATAATCTAGCAAGATTCTTTGAGAAAGAATCTCACAAAGTGGTACTAGGATGTATATGGAATACACATAGAAAGATTTTGAAAAAGAAGAGTGATACAGTAGAAATACCTTTTTAGAAAAATACATTAAAAGCTACAGCAGTTTAAAAAAGTAATTTATCTATTATCAACAATAAAGTATTAAAAAATTGCTATAGTAGATATCATGTTCTTGCCACAATGAAATAAAACTTAAAAAAGTCTTCAAAGATTAATGATACCAAAAATAGAATTACAGATCAGTGGAAGAATGTATCCAGAAAGAAACTTTAGTATAAATAAGAATTTAGAATGTATTTAGTGGAAGCAGCATTTCAAGTAGATGAGAAATGAATGGTTCACTTAGCAACTAACTCTGGGACAACAGAGTAATGTTTCTGCAGGAAGAAAAGTCAAACTAGAAAACAGGTTTTGGATGTTTTCACTATAATGAAATGTTAAATGATTGAAGATTTTTACCCTGATTTAATACTATGCAATGTCAGTATATTACTAAAATATAATACTCTTTAAATATACATAATATTTATGTTAAATATTTAAAAAAATAAAATGTGTTACATGAGTATACTTAAACAAGATACATTCTTAATGAGAATTTAAATGTAAACTACATTAGATACTAGAAGAAAGAATAGGCAGTATTTGAACTAGGGAAGGTCTTTATAAGTGCAATATAAAAAGCATGATACTTGAAAGTTTGTGCACAGGGCAGAGAACCCCACACGTAGATACTAGATAATCAGAGGATTGAAAAAAGACTAGCCTACTGGGGAGATTAGCATATTGGGAAATAGCAGTTACATACAACATGTGTCTTTACTCCTGAATAATAGTGGAATTCCTGTTACTATTTTCAATTATGCTTTCACATCATGTTGCTTTATATTCTTCCTTTTCCTACATTTGTAATGTCAAGTAATTTTTTTAAATTGCAAAAAAAAAAATAAAATTAAGCCCATTCCAGTGAAATGAATGAGTATGTTGTTGTAATAACTTGGGGAAAAATAGTAAAAGGGGATTATGGAAGGAGGAGGGGGTAGGGGAGAGGTGATCCCCTATACATGTAATCTGTACCTAAGGAAAAAACCCAGATCACTATATGTCAAAAAGCAAAGACTAGCGATATGAGTATATATGACAGGAAAATGACAATTAACTTTAAGGCACAGTGATTTATTGCATACTTAAAGAGTGAACACTCAGAAAAGCGCACATTAGACATTAACAGGCAGTTCACAAATGAAGAAACACAAATGGTCAAGAGGTCTCAAGTTATTGGAAATAAAAATAAACATCTTTTTCTAAATATTTATTCAGTTGAAAGGTAGAGTGATAGAGTAAGTGGGAAGAAATGAGAGAGAAACACCAAGATCTTCCATCTGCTGGTTCACTCCCTAAAAGTCCACAACTGCTAGGGTGGGTCAGACTAAAGCCAGGAGCCAGAAACTTCTTCTGATATCCCACCTATGTGCAGGGGCCCGAGCACTTGGCCCATCACCGCAGCCTTTCAAGGTGCACCAGCAGGGAGCTGAATTGGAAACAGAACAGCCACTGCTTCAACTGACCCTGTGATGTGTGCTGTCGGCATTGTGGGACACAGCTTCATCCACTGTGCCAGAGTACTGGTTCCAAATGGTAATTTTTCACCTAATAGAGGACAAAACTTAGAAAAGAATTTGAATGGATAAGGAAAATAAATTTAACTAAATACAGTGGAATACTATTCACCTATAAAAATGACACCCTGTCATTCGTAGCAAAATAGATGGAACTGGTGAACTTCATGTTAAATACAATTATTCAGACAATAAGGCAAATAGTACATGTTCTCATGCGTATGTAGGAGTTAAAAAACAGCTCAATCTGAACTCAGAAAAGTGATGACCACAGACTAGAAGGGGTAGGATGGGTAGAGGGAGTTTGTATTTAAAATTTAGAGGAAGCTAAAAGAAATAGAAGAAGCTGGATGTGACTCATTAACTGTGACAAATATATGAGATGTACTAATATGGGAATATGGGTGTGGTTTATTAATTGTGACATACTGACATGTTAACAATAAGGGCACCTGGATGTGGGCTTTATGAGAACTCTCTATTACGTCATAATTTTTGTTTTCTAAATCTAAAACTTGAAATAAACTGTTTTAATAAGAACTTTACTTGTTCCTGAAGGATAAATAGACACTCTCCTGTACTGCTAGCGGAAGTGTGAAATGATATCTGTCCGCAGGACAATTTGGCAATAAATATAAAAAACCTTCAAAAGTATTAACTACTTTTATGTGCTGTTATTGGGAATATAAATTGATAACAACTCTTCTGGAAGGTGATTTGGTATTCTTTATCAAAGTTCAGTAGGTAAATACTCTTTGACCTAGCAATTCTACTTCCAGGAACCTTATCTAAAAGATATGCTGGTGAAGATATAGCACAGAAAAGCATGCATTTAAGCAGTTCTTACAACAGCACAGAAATGAAAATAACCTAAAGGGTAATCCAAAAAGGATTTAAACAAATAAAATACGGAAAATATAGCATATCCATACAATGGAATAGCATAGTCAGACAGCTGTTTTATAAAATGATTGGTGTATATGTCTTCTTTTGAGATAGTTCAGTTTTGGTTTATTATTATTATTTGTCTTGGAAGTCTGAATGTCATGATACAAAGACAATACAAGATATGTTAAAAGGAAGTGCAAAGTGCAAAATAATACCTATTGTAAAGAGAAAAAAAGAAAACAAGGGAGATAGATGTTATAGAGGCTAGAAAATGTACAAGGAATAATCAAGTTTTCATTTGTGCCTTTAGAATATAATTCAGGAATGAATATTTTTACATTTTCCAGTTACCTTAAAAGCTCTTCTGTGTAGAGATGAGAACTAACATCAATGTGCTAGTCAACTTAAATATACTATCTTGTTTCGTTGGATATTTGATTGTGAGAATATGGGAATAAAATTATTATATTTGGGCCTGGCAGGGTAGCCTAGCAGCTAAAGTCCTCACATTGCACGTGCCGGGATCCCATATGGGTGCCAGTTCTAATCCTGGAGGTCCCCCTTCACATCCAGCTCCTGCCTGTGGCCTGGGAAGGCAGTCAAGGACGGCCCAAAGCTTGGGACCCTGTACCCGCATGGGAGACATGGAACAGGCTCCCGGCTCCTGGCTTCAGTTTGGCTCAGCTCCAGACGATGCGCCAACTTGGGGAGTGAATCAGTGGATGAAAGATCTTCCTCTCTGTCTCTCCTCCTTTCCAATAAAAATAAATAAATCTTTTAAAAAACTACTGTATTTTTTTGCTTATTAACTAAATATGTTGCCCAGAAAAATTGTTAACCCATCAGCTGGGGATGGAAATAGCATGACGGGGCAGACATTCTGGTGTTTCAGCCTTTTGGGTAGAAAGAATGGTCAGTGGAAAGACACGAAAACCTATTGGCGGCGTCTCCTGGGCTCTGTAAAACCGTGCTAAGCACAGTCCTGAACTATATTTGTCAAACACTAAATTAGCTAAAACTTGATTTTAAAAGATAAAAGGGGGGAAAAACATCAGGTAAAGAATCTGTTTTTTACTTTTAGGCCATTTGAAACTACTGTGTTGTGTTGGTTAAGACATGACCTTCAAAGTTCTTTTTCTCAAGGCCAACTTACTGTTGTTATTCATTTGAGTTTAAAAAAGAATTCTCTCTCAACCCTAAACCATTATATTATCTTGAAACATGAAAATGTTTAATACACAATCCTCTGTAGTGTGCTTATTTTTTATTTTTAGGCCTTTTGAAATTACTGTATTGTGTTGGTTATCAAGGCATGAGCTCCAAAGTTCTTTTTCTCAAGGCTGACTTACTGCTATTCCTTTGAGTTTAAAAAAGAATACCCTCTCAAGCTTAAACTATCATATTATTTTGAAACATGAAAATGTTTAAATACAATCCTCTGAAGTTGCTTGCTCCCAGGGTTTTAACCTAATTTAGTTGTGCCATTCCTAATTTGATTCTTCCACATTATTAATTTTAGAGAACGTGTACTTCCATTGGATTACAGAAAAATACTAACAAATTCTGTTGTCCAAAATCCATCTCCAAAATCAGACTAAGATGTATTGTATTTTCCTTGTCATCTTGAAGATTCTCAGCCAGACAGTTTAGGAACTTGTTTGTTCCTCTTTTTTGAGAATATTGTGTCCCAGAGGCAGTTGGATTTTCCTAGACTTTAGAAACAAATTGTGGAGCCTGGTGCAGTAGTCTGGCGGCCAGAGTCCTCACCTTGCATGCGCCAGTATTCCATATGGGCGCCAGTTTGTATCCTCGTGACCCAGCTTCCCATCCCGCTCCCTGCTTGTGGCTGGGGAAAGCAGTGGAGGATGGCTCCAAAGCCTTGGGATCCTGCACCTGCATGGGAGACCCGGAAGAGGCTCCTGGCTCCTGGCTTTGGATCGGCACAGCTCCAGCCATTGTGGCTGCTTGGGAGTGAATCATCGGACGGAAGATCTTCCTCTTGGTCTTTCCTCTCTGTATACCTGACTTTCCAATAAAAAATAAAATAAATCTTAAAAAAAAAAAAAGAAACAAACTGTGGTGAGATTGGTTCTTGTCACTGCCTACTTGAAATTTTCCTTCTATGATAGAAGGAAACTCTAAATTCTCCTTCTGTGATCGAAGATAACTAGATCAGTTTTCTTTTCTTTTTGAAAATTTTAAGGTTAAAGAATCTTATGAATTTTTGAAGATTAAAGACTCAAATTCTGCTTAATATTTTAGTGCCCAGCAGTTAGGAATTCTGTTTCTATTACATTCTCTTCCAGCTCTCTCTTCCTTCCTTTGCTTCCACACTTTTATAAAGTCTTCTCTCTGTCATTCTAACCCTTTGTTTAGTGTTTTTTTTAAAAGAGGAATTGCATGTGACCTGCTTCCCTTTGTTCCCTAGAAGAAAATACTCTGTTTCAAGCAGAGAAAATGACCAATTTCAGATTTTTCTGAGTTTTTTTCCTGAATAGTAAAGTCAATAATACATGCTGATTTTATTGAAATTATCATACTACAGAGGGTCACACCCTCAATGATCACTATTCTTTTTTTTTTAATTATTTATTATTTAACTTCATTAATTACATTGTATTATGTGACACAGTTACATAGATACTTGGGTTCTCCCACCCCTCCCCAAACCCTCCCACCATGGTGGATTCCCCCACCTTGTTGCATAACCACAGTTCAAGTTCAGTTGAGATTCCCCCATTGCAAGCATATATCAAACATAGAGTCCAGCATCTTATTGTCCAGTCAAGTTCAACGGCTTCTTAGGTATACCCTCTCTGGTCTGAAGACAGAGCCAGCAGAGTATCATCCCAGTCAATTGAAAGCTCCAACATACCATCAGCAAAAATTTACATCATTATGGAATTAATTGACATAGTAATGAGTAACCAATATGTTAAAAGTAAATGCGGGTTCCCAGCCACCTTCTGTGACCACCTCACCTATACTTCAATTTTAGTTTATACACAACATTATAACATTCAAAACATAACATGTTATACATAACATCATATCATCTTAAATTAAGGCAAACATGTGGTATTTAACCTTTTGTGATTGGCTCATTTCCCTTAGCATTATGGTTTCCAGTTTGGCCCATTTGGCCACAAAGAACTGCATTTTGTTTTTTTTAATAGCTGAGTAGTATTCCATGGAGTAGATGATCACTATTCTTATATTCTTTTTATATTTTCTGTTCGTGTATGTGCTTTCATGCCATGTAAATATATACTGTTCCAGCTCATTGTCTTTAACTACTGTGTGGTATTCTATTTTAAAAATGATTTTTATTGGAAAGGCAGATTTACAGAGAGGAGAGACAAAGATTCTCTATCCACTGATTCACTCTCTAAGTGGCTGCAATGGCTTTAGCTGAGCTGGTCCAAAACCAGGAAACAGGAGCTTCTTTCGGGTCTCCCATGTGGGTGCAGGGTCCTAAGGTTTTGGGCCATGTGTTTCACTGCTTTCCCAGGCCACAAGCAGGGAGCTGGATGGGAAGTGGAGCAGCCAGGGCCCGGCGGCGTGGCCTAGCGGCTAAAGTCCTCACCTTGAACGTGCCGGGATCCCATGTGGGCGCCGGTTCTAATCCCGGCAGCTCCACTTCCCTTCCAGCTCCATTTCCCATCCAGCTCCCTGCTTGTGGCCTGGGAAAGCAGTTGAGGACGGCCCAAAGCCTTGGGACCCTGCACCCACGTGGGAAAACCCGGAAAAGGTTCCAGGTTCCCGGCTTCGGATTGGCGCGCACCAGCCCGTTGCGGCTCACTTGGGGAGTGAATCATTGGATGGAAGATCTTCCTCTCTGTCTCTCCTCCTCTCTGTATATCTGACTTTGTAATAAAAATAAATCTTTAAAAAAAAATAAAAAAGAAGTGGAGCAGCTGGGTTACGAAATGATATCCATATGGGATCCCGGATCATGCCACTAGGCTGGGCCTGCTGTGTAGTATTCTATAGTGTGAATGTATCACAACTTATTTATCTGCTTATTTCCTTATTTTTAGACATTTGCAAATTCTCCAGGTTTTATATATCTTAAATATGCTTAAACCTATAGGCTTATATATCTGTGTAAGTATTTTATTGAGGTTGGGACTTTTTATGTCTAATTAAGTAAATGTACATGTCATATGTGATATGGTATTGTAAGGTTACTTTTCAAAAGTGGCCATACTAATTGATACTTCAATAACAGTTTGACAGAATAGTTTTCTGTACCCTTGATAAGTGTTGATAGTTGGAGCCATTACTATTTTACATTTTTGCCAGTGTGATAAGCAAAATACATATTGTCATTGTTTTAGTTTGTATTTCATTAGGTTGTGTAAATTTATGTTTTTGCTAGTTTATCTCAGCATCTTTTTTATTTAAAATTAAATTGTATATTAAACAAAACTTTATGAATTATAGCCTACACTATAAGTAGATTTCAGCAAGAGAAAAATGTATATACTAATTATATTTCTCTTTCTTTGAATGCACTTTGAATAATGTAACATAGTGGAGGGATTGATAGCCTTAGAGGGCTTATAAAGAAATGCCATCTGGTAGACTTCAGCATATGTTGGGATGATAGGCTAAGTGGCTCTTTCTAGGCTGCTCTCTTCTTACCTGGCTGAACAAGCTACTGCTCAGGTCTGCCGGTGAGAGTGACTTAGCTGTGTGGGCAATCATGACATTCCTGATAATGGGCCGATTATTTCTGAGCTTATAAATCTTTTTGTATTTTAATAGCAATGCTTTATTTGTTCTTATTTATCTGAGAGGGAGGGAAGGATGGAGCGAGGGAAGGAGAGGGAGAGAGCGCTCCAGCGCACGAGAGAGATAGATCCCATATTCTGTACTGTTTCAGTCCCCAAATGCTTGATTGAAGATGGTAGCTGAGAAGTGCATCCATATCTCCGACATGGGTGGCAGGAATCCAGCCACTTGGGCCATCACTGCTGCTTTCTAGGACTTGTCTTAGCAGGAGCTTCTGTTGTGGATTCTGGAGGTCCTAACTGATATTTTAATTGCTAACACCAAATTCCTGCCCCTTAACATTTTTATAAAAAAATACTGACTTATTTGAAAAGAGGAATGATGGAGGGGAAGAGAGAGTGAGCGAGCGAGAGAGAGAAAGAGCAAGAGAGATCTCTTCTGTGTGCTGACTCATTCCCTAAATGCCAGCAACAGCCAAGACTGAGCCACACCAAAACCGGGAGTCAGGAGCTTTATCTTAGTCTCCCATATGGGTGTCAGGGACCCAAGCACTTGAGCCATCACTGCTGCCTCTTTTTTTTTTTTTTAAAGATGTATTTATTTTTATTGGAAAGTCAGATACACAGAGAGGAGGAGAGACAGAGAGGAAGGTCTCCCATCTGATGATTCACTTCCCAAGTGGCCGCAATGGCTGGAGCTGTGCAGGGGCTCCCCCCGGGTCTCCCACACAGGTGCAGGGTCCCAAGGCTTTGGGCCATTTTTGACTGCTTTCCCAGGCCACAAGCAGGGAGCAGGATGGGAAACGGGGCCGCTGGGATTAGAACTGACACCCATATGGGATACTGGCGCGTTCAAGGCTAGTACTGTAGCTGCTAGGTTACCACGCCAGACCTGACTGCTGCCTCTTTCGGTGCACATTAGCAGAAGTGGGATGTGGGTGTCGCAAGTGGTGGCTTAATGAGCTGTGCCACAATTCCTTTCCCCACCCCCAACCTTTATTTTAGGTATCTGACCTAGCTCACAACTACCTAGCACCTAACATGTTGTGTGTAGCATGATGGCTCTTATTCTGTATTTTGAGCACAAAGTCACTGTAGACATATGTACTAAATTGACCGGCATAATGCAATAAAATTATAGAACAAAATAGCAGAAGTGAAATCTGCTAAATTATTTCAGTAGATCAAAACTGAACTAAGTTGTGAACTGCTAGGATGTGTTGTCTTCAAACAAAAACTTTAAAAATTGGGCAGATTCTTTTCTATTTGTTGGTTTAAGTATGATATTGCCTTCAAATGAGAGATTTGCTGCTGTTTCTTAAGCACAATTAAGCACACAATTCTGCCGTATATATTTGCACAGCAGTTAAGATGCTGCTTGCATTGCTCAAGTCCCCTATCAGAGTACCTGGGTTCAAGTGCCAGCTCCACCTTGATCCAGTTCCTGCTAAAGCACACCCTCATTAGAATATCGTCCTTCCTTCTCCTCCACATACAGGAACATGGTTAAATGATACGAGAAAGCAATTCACAAGAGAAAATGAAGTCTTCAGAAATCAGAGAAGAGACTGTCAGCTTTGTTACTAATCTGAAAACTACATTAAGGAGATATTTTTGCCTACTATATTGCTGTTTAAAATTTTTATTATTTATTGGAAAAGCAGAGATCTTCAGTTTCCTAATTTACTCTCCAAATGCCTGCAATAGTAAGGGAATGAGCCAGTGTGAAGCTGGAGGCCTGGAACTTAACCCAGAGCTCCCACCTGAATGGCAGGGACCCAACTATGTGGACCTTAACCTGATGCCTGCTGGGGTGCCTATTCTCAGGAAACTTAAGAGCAGCACCGAGACTTGAACCCAGGCATTCCCATATGGGATACAGGCATTCCCAGCAGTGTTTTACCTACTGTACCAAATGCCTGTTCCCCTGCTGTGTTGTTCAGTATGAGATTCCTTAGGTATATGAATATCAGTTTGAGTTCCTGTTTTTAATTTTTAATTTTTTTAAAGATTTATTTCATTTTCATTACAAAGTCAAATATACAGATAGGAGGAGAGACAGAGAGGAAGATCTTCAGTCGATGATTCACTCCCTAAGTGACCGCAATGGCTGGTGCTGCACCGATCCAAAGTCAGGAGCCAGGAACCTCTTCCAGGTCTCCCATGTGGGTGCAGGGTCCCAAGGCTTTGGGCCGTCCTCAACTGCTTTCCCAGGCCACAAGCAGGGAGCTAGAGGGGAAGTGGAGCTGCCGGGATTAGAACCGGCACCCATATGGGATCCCGGCACTTTCAAGGCGAGGACTTTAACTGCTAGGCCACAGTGCTAGGCCCCCTGTTTTTAATTTTTTAATGCATATACTTAGAAGTGGCCTTGCAAAATTAAACAGTAAATCTATGTTTAACACCACCACCAGCAGTGCACAGGAATTCCAATTTCTCTATATCCTTACCATTACTTATTATTTCCTGTTTTTCTTTTACAAAAATATGTTTATCCTCATAGATGTACATTAGTCTTATGTTTCAATTTCTGTTTCCTTAATGATTAATAATATTGAACATTTTTATGTTCTTATTAGTCGTTTGTCTTCTTTGGAAAAATGTCTATTCTCTGCTTAATTTTTTTGTTGAGTTATTTATATGTTCTGGATATCAATACATTATCAAATATTTTCCAAATATTTTCTCCCATTCTGTGAATTGTCTTGTCAGTTTTTTGATAGTGTTCTTTGATACACAAAAGTTTTCAATTTGGATATGGTCCAGCGTATATATTTTTCCTTGTTACCTGTGCTTTTGGTGTTATATCTGAGAAATTATTGCCAAATTCAGTATCATGAAAACCTCCCCTATTTCATATTAGAAAAGTTTTGTAATTTTTCACTGTCTGTATCTTTGATTATTTTGGAAATTTTTATTCATTTATTTAATTTATTTGAAAGGTATAGAGTTGGCAAGAGAGAAATCTTCCATCTGCTGGTTCACTCCTCAAAATGCCCACAGTGGCCAGGGCTGGGCCAGTCTAAAGCCTGGAGTCTGGAATTCAAACTGGGTCTCCCACATGGGTAGCAGGGGTCGAAGTACCTGGTACCTCTATGGTGTGTGTTAGCCACAAGGTTGAATCAGGAGCAGAGCCAGGAGTTGAACTGAGGCACATTGATGTGGGATGCAGGTATCCCAGGCAAAATAATTAAAAAAAAAAAGATTCAATTTGTTTTTATTGGAAAGTCAGATATACAGAGAGGAGGAGAGGCAGAGAGGAAGATTTTCCATCCAATGATTCACTCCCCAAGTAGCTGCAACAGCTGGAGCTGAACCAAGCCAAAACCAGGAGCCCAGAGCCTCTTCCGAGTCTCCCACGTGGGTGCAGGGTCCCAAGACTTTGGGCTGTCCCTCGACTGCTTTTCCAGGCCACAAGCAGGGAGCTGGATGGGAAGCTGAGCAACTAGGATTGAAACCGGCATCCAATGGGATCCCAGCACGTGGAAGGTGAGGAATTTTGCTGCCAGGCTACTGTGCCAGGCCTGGATATGGGAAAACTTCAGTGCTGGTACGTTACTAGTAAAATATGAAATGGTATAGTCGTTTTGGAAAGCATTATGGTGGTTTTTTAAAATAGTAAAAAATAGGATTATGACTTAAGCCAGAAATTCCAACCCTGGGTATATGTCTGAAGTAATTCAAAACAAATACTTAGAGAAATATTTGTATAGCTATGTACAGTTCAGCATTATTCATAGTAACTCAAATACGAAAGTAGCCTTTGAATTGATCAACAGACAAATAGATAAACATAATGTAGTATATTCGTATAATGGAATATAATTTAACCTTAAAATGAAATTTTTACACATGCTATCACTTGAATGAACATTTCAGACATTATACCATGATGCTGGTGTCAGGGTGCACTGGGTTAAGTCACTGTTTGGAATGCTGGCATCACATATGGGAATGCCATTTTGTCCTGGCTGCTCAACTTCTGATCCAGCTTCCTGCTAATTTACTTGGGAAAGCAGTGGAGGATGACCTAAGTAGTTGGGCTGCCACACATGTGGGACACCAGGCTGAAGGGCCTGATTCCTGGCTTTGGTCTGGCTGTTGTGGCCATTTGGTAAGTAAGTCAGCAAATGAAAGATCTGTCTTCTTTTCCCCCCTCCCTCCTTCCCTCCCTGGTGCTCTGCCTTTCACATGAATAAATAAATGTTTCAAAAGACATCATGCAAAGTGAAAAAAATAACCTCAAAGGACAAATACTATGTAATTCTACTTATGTGAGTGAAATTCATAGAACTACAAAGTAGAACGTCGTTTTCCAGGGGCTGTTGGGAGGCAAAATGAGGACCTACTGTTTAATGAGTACAGAGTTTCAGCTTGGGATGACAAAAAAGTTCTGAAAGTGGATGATAGTGATGTTGAATAACAATGTGGATGTGTTAGTGCCACTAAACTGTACACTTAATATTGATTAAATGGTAAATTTTATGTCATTTTTAAAGATTTATTTGTTTGCATTGGAAAGTCAGATATACAGAGAGAAGGAGAGACAAGATATTCCACCTGCTGGTTCACTCCTCAAGTGACCACAATAGCCAGAGCTACGCTGATGTCTGCCAAGAGCTTCTTCTAGGTCTCCCGTATGGGTGCATGGTCCCAAGGCTCTGGGCCATCCTCGTCTGCTTTCCCAGGCCACAAGCAGGGAGCTGGATGGGAGGTAGAGCAGCTGGGTTAAGAACCAGTGCTGATATGGGATCCTGGTGCATGCAAAGTGAGGAGTTAGCCACTAGGCTAGTGCTGGGCTCATGTTATATAAGGAGGAAGAAGTGCTTTCCTTGGGAAATAATCAATTCATAGAAGCTTACAAATATTCTTAGACAAAGAAGTAATTTCATAAAACACTCTGAAGAAAATCATTTTTGATTCCCACTGAATATTTGTAATGACACCTTAATAGCACTATAATATATTGGGACATTTCCTTTTATTATGGGTAGACAATTGAGGTTCATGACTTTTTTCCTGCTTTAAAAATATTTATAATTATTTATTTATTTGAAAGGTAGAGTGATGGGAAGGGGGAAAGAGGGAGAAAGAGAGATATTCTGTCTGCTGTTTCACTTGACCAGTGGCTGTAGTGTCCAGGCCTGGACTAGCTAACTCAAAGCCAAGGGCCTGGAACTTCATCCAGGTCATACATTTGTATAGTAGGGGCTCAGACACATTGGCCATCTTCTGCTGCTTTCCCAGCCCATTGGCAGGGAGCTGGGTGAGAAGTGGGGCAGCCAAAACTTGGACCAGCACTCATACAAGATGCCAGTATTATAGGCAGCAGCTTATCATGCTGTGCCATGATGCCAGCCCCCCCATTATTGGCCTTATAGGATAAACATGGGGAGAAATTCAATGAAAAAGGAGCAAAATGGAATTCAGGCATGTTTGTCCTCTGTGTTCTGTGATACAGTCTAGAATCTTTCCTCTTAGAAAATGGAATCATGGTAGAAATT
This sequence comes from Ochotona princeps, assembly GCF_030435755.1. Taxonomy (NCBI): domain Eukaryota; kingdom Metazoa; phylum Chordata; class Mammalia; order Lagomorpha; family Ochotonidae; genus Ochotona; species Ochotona princeps. The sequence goes on from NC_080865.1 coordinate 46,076,081, forward strand.
GTCCTAATCATTCAGTGGTTGATCAGTTGAAGCAGGGAATCACAAAAATTACATATATGTATGTATATCTTTTTATAGAAACCTAAACTCTATGTTCACTTATTTTCTAATCTTTATATGTGGGGCCACAAGCTTTGGTTTGCATATTGGTTCTCTGAAATTTCTCCTTTGTTGCAAAAACTACAGCCACATTACTTTATTCTAGATTTCCAATTTCTGGTTTTGTTTAATTAATATAATGTAAGAGGCCATAATTATTTTAGACTTTAGGATTACTTCTGCTTTCCCAGCCTCTTTAAAGCTGTTTCATGTATAACTATTTAAGCGGTCACTGAAATACTCACCTTTATTGAATGTTTCTAAAGCATTCACCTTTGTTTTCCTGGGAAAAAACAACTCTCTTTTGTGCTCTTATCTCATCAGTTCACACACTGTTTAATTAAATCACATGATTATGTGAAGTCATTGAGCGTAAACAGCTTGGGCACAAACACAGCTGCATCTCAGTGTGCCCACAGTTCTACTAGCTGGAACAAGCAGTGCAGCCCTAGGATCAGCCACAAGTAGGAAGCATGCTGTGGGCTCCCGAGTCTTTCCGTGTTAGAGAGGAGGCCAACAGTACACCCACTGGAAGTTGTTTAAGATAACTTTTGTGGAGTGAAATTTGCTTTTTCTTACTTAATGTATCCTGAACATTTTTCTTATCTGAAAGTAGGGATCTGCATGATTGTTTTTATGACCGCATGGTATTTATTATACACACAGTAAGCTGGATTCTTGCTTGCGGACAGCACCAGGCAGTTCCGATTCATTTAACCACAAAAGGAATTTATTGGCAGGTTAATAGAGTTTGTTTGTAGTGTCAACAGGAAGGATGGCTAGTCAGACTTAGAAAATGGATAGGAACCTGCTGAGGCTAAAAACAGGCCAAGTCCATGCCCCAGGACTAGTCGGGTGAGGATCTCTTTGCTGGCACTAGCTTTGTCTGGACCTTTGGATTAGATACTGATGTCTTATCTGCTGCCACCTGTGTCATAAATTCTTTTAATTTGTTCCTGAATCTTTTCCTTCAGTGCCTCAGTATTCAAAGGCTTGGACAGAAGCATCTGACAGGTGGAGTGTGGAATCACTTAGTAGCATCTCAGTGTCAATGGTCAGGAAAAGGGAATACCTATCAACCTTGCCTCCCCAAACCCCAAACCCCAAACCCCACCAAAAATACATACTTTGGTTTTAATGATGGGAAACTGAGATCCTATTGCTTATTTCCTTTCTTTAAAAAAAGGTATTTGAGAGGCAGAGAGACAGAGATGGAGAGATAGAATGAACACTTTCATCTGCTCGTTCATTCCGCAGATGCCTGCAGTAGGCAGGCTGAGCTAAAATTGGGAGATGGCAACTCAAACTAGCTTTCTCATATGAGTGGCTAGGACCCAGTTATTTGAGCCATCACTTGCTGTGTGTGCATTATCAGAAGGCTAGAATCAGGGACTCTTAACTCCAGCATCTTAGCTACAGGCCAAGCACCCACTCCCTATTTCTAAGAAAGTCACAGTAGGGCATTTTCTTAGCGTAAGATGTGTGTTTGGATGTTTTATTTAATTTTGAGTCTTGCCTGTGGTTGGCTTGGCAAGGCCAGACGAGGTGATTTTGTGAGCCTTGTTAAGGGCCAAAGGCTGGATATTCCCATCTGTCCTTGTCCCCTGCTCCCTTCTGAATTGTCAACCTCATTGGTTTTCAGTGAGCCTTACCTAGATCAAAGCTGGGACTACACCAGCTAGTTGAGTAGCTGTCTCCTACTTGAATCACCACCAGCAGTCTTTCAGGGAATGCATCAGCAGGAAGGGAGAATTCAGAGGAGCACCAGAACTCAAACGAGTGATGCAGGCTCCTAAGTGGCATTTTAACTACTTTACCGAACAACTACCTTATATTCATTGATTTGTAGTGTATTCACTAACTTGTGCAGACTTCACCACTAATTCCAGAACATTTTCATTATTCCAAAAGAAATTCCATATATGTTTCTGTCTATTGTCTGTGACATTTGGTGTTGTCATTGTTCTGGGTTTTGTCCATTACAGAAGATGTGTAGTGGATGTCGTTGTTTTAACTTTCATTTCCCTAATGACTTGTATGATGTGTATTTTCATATATTTGTTTACTATGTTTATATCTTGTGAATTGTCAAGGTTCTTGGGCCACTTAAAAAAATCGTATTGTTTCCTTAGTACAATATTTTCTAAAAATTTATTTATTTTTATTGGAAATGCAGATTTATAGAGAGAAGGAGAGACAGAGAGAAACATCTTCCGTTCAATGATTCATTCCCCAAGTGGCTGCAATGTCTGGAGATGAGCCAATCTGAAGCCAGGAGCTTCTTCCATGTCTCCCACTACTGCTTTGGCTCATCCTCTACTGCTTTTACCGTGACAAGCAGGGAGCTGGATGGGAAGTAGAGCACTGGGGACTCAAACCAGGATCCATTTGGGATCCCATGTGCAAGGTAAGGATTTAGTCATTGAGCCATTGTGCTGGGCCCAGTATAAGATTTCTTAATAACTAAAACTTTTTAAAACATTTTAATCTATGAGAAGGTTATTAGCATCATTATCCTTTTAGCAATGACTTTTATAAAATTAATGACATATTTGAAATGTTCAGTCAAATGAAGTTCTCATTTTCACCAAACTTTTTTTTTGATCATTTAATAATCAGTTATATCAAGTATAGAGCAAGTAGCTTTTCAATTTTATGTAAATGGTTGAATATTGACAGTTTATTTTTTGGTTTATATAGGCACTTAAAGTTTTTGAGTCCATGGTTTTTGATTACTCTGTTGTCTCAGAACTAAAAGTTTAAGAGATATTTCCCTATGAAGAAAGCTATGGTATTATAACACAATCCTTGATTTACCCACAGTTTGTATCTGTGACAAGCTTGGATCAGGTGATGGTTTTGAAGGGGAAACAAAGTACTCCAGCAACCAAACAGTCTTAGAATTTCAAACAGACTGGTGCAGCACTGACCATTTTGAATCCATTAGCATATCTGATAAATAGTTGAGTCATTTGTAATGGTGATGGCTGGCTGAAGCAAAAGATGTTTGTCCTCCCCACACACACCAGAGACATGGCTTTCCTCCAAGTCTGTTACTGACATGGCGGCATTTGCTCCAGCCATGGCAGAAAATGCAGACCTGAGGCACGTTTATCACATTTCTGGGAACAAGTGTTCATGTGTGCTTCTTACACGGTGCCGTTGTTTTCCAAGCTTTCTCTCCACATTACCCCCATTATTGGCAGGTTTTACTTTATGTTGTTTCCAAACATTGTCCTATTAGATTCATCTTTTTGAGGCTGTTCTCAGCCCTAGACTTGAGGCTGCATTGTCTGTGAGTGTGGGTAAGTCGGAGCTTTAGTTTCCTTAATTATAAAAGGAAGCTACTACTTTATTTGTATTTATATAGGAGGATTGCTGTGCGATTCATTTATATGAAAGCTTTGTTAACTATGTAGTGCTATAGGAATCTTGTGTATCTGTACTGTTTTGTTAAGGAGAACTTATGTGTGGAGGTGCTGTGGCTGGTACAGAAGTCACAAAAAGGCCCGGCATGGTGGTCTAGCAGCTGAAGTCCTCACCTTAAACGTGCTGGGATCCCATATGGGTGCTGGTTCTAATCCCAGCTGCTCCACTTCCCATCCAGCTCCCTGCTTGTGGCCTGGGAAAGTAGTCGAGGATGGCCCAAAGCTTTGGGACCCTGTACCTGTATGGGAGACCTGGAGGAGGATGTTCCTGGCTCCTGGCTTCAGATCAGCACAGCACTGTTTGGGGAATGAATCATTGGACGGAAGACCTTTCTCTCTGTCTCTTCTCTCTGTGTATCTGACTTTCCAATAAAAATAAAATAAATCTTAAAAAAAACCCAAAGTCACAAAAATGGCCAGTAAAGCACAGTTTACTTGATCTAAATGTTCTGTCCTTTTCTGACCTAATGCATTTTAACTAGTACTTCTTAATCTTTTAGGGATAATTGAAAAGAACAACTGTGTTTTAAACTTGGCAACTACCTACTCTAGCTGTTTCACATGAAATCTTAGTCCTTTGTTTATGTAATAGCAGTTGTTTGATGAAAGAAATTAGATACCCATATTTTGAAAACAGGTTAAATAATAAGATTAATTTTCATTTTAAAGGCTTACTTGCACATGAAAAGAAAGGGATGCATTATGCAAAATAACAGAAGCAACTCCCTTTTTGTTTTCCTTTGATAGGTGTTATTGATTTTAAGGAAAAGGAAATAGGAAAAATTAGATTGATTTGGAAATACTATATAGATACCCTAAAGACAACTAGTCCAATGTTGTTTGTAGAAAAGATCAGTTTATTTAAGAAAATAGGTATATTTTAAAATGTCAAAGATTTATATTATTTTTTTCCTTGAAAGGCAGAGTTACAGAGAGTAGGATCTTGCATCTGCTGGTTTATTCCCCAAATGGCAGTAACTGAGAGCTGAGCCAATATAAAGCTAGGAGCCAGAGCCAAGAGCTTCTTCTGGTTCTCCCATGTGGGTGCAGGGGCCCAGGGATTGGGCCGTCCTCCATTGCTTTCCTAGTCTGTAAGCAGGGCGCTGGACTGAAAGTAGAGCAGCCAGGACTAGAACTGGTGTCCATATGGAATGTCAATGGAAGATTAGCCTGTTAAACCAGAAAGCCTGGCCCCAGTGGCTTTTCTCTTAATTTTTTCATAATCCTTATATGTTTTCTTCTTTATTTCCTTTAAAATTGGCTGAATCTTTTTCCTTTGAAAATGATAATGAAATACAGCCTGCAGAGTGTACAGGGAAACCATTACGCAGCCTAAGGAAATGGAATCTAAGGAAGAATGTATTTCAAAAATTTTTTACTACAAAATAAAAGTTTTAAAAGGACTTAAAAAGTTTTCATTTTATTTCAAACATAATTAGAGAGAGAGAGCTCTTCCATCTACTGGTTCGCTCTGCAAATGCCCAAAACAATCAGGGCTGGGCCAGGCTGAAGCCTGTATCCTACGTCTGTATCCGAGTCACCCACATAGGTAGAAAGGATCCAAGTACAGGAGCCAGTACTTGCTGCTTCCCAGGCTGTGTGTTAGCAGGAAGCTGGAATTTGGGAGCAGAGCCAGAAATTAAACCCAAACACACTGGCATGGTATACATATCCAAAAGTGCATCTTAAATGCTGCGCCAGATTCTTGCCACTTGCCCCTTAATTCCATTTTCTATGAATTTTTTCCAGTATTTAACATATACAGCTCTGATTTTGTAATATGTTATGCGCATTTTAAAAATTTCTTAAAGACAGGTACAAAATGAGGAGCATCTTTTATAACCATCCATTCCATTTGGCAAAATGACTTAGTTAACAGTGATGGTATGGGGAAAATGTAGGCTTCTGTAAAATTACAGTATTAAAGGGACAGATCTGGTATGTAACTATTAGTAATGGCAACTCTAAGAACAAGAGGCATCCAATTAACACTGGGAGAATTAGCTTCTAGTTATTAAAGTATTTTGAGGCACTCCTTAAATGCAGATGATAATCACCATTAGTAATGTAATTATCTTAGAAGAATAACAACATTATGCCTAGATCCTTACCTGGTTTAGCAACAGAAATTAAGTAAAAACTGTCACATATACAGGGATTTTCAAAAACAGCTGGTTGGAAATACATATTATGAAAAAATTATTTGTGGTTTTCAAACATCTTGCACCAAACATGTACCTTTTAATTCAATTTTCACATTTTTCCACTATCTTATATATGTAATTGAATAGTGAGTAACATGGAATTCCTCTGACATTTGTGTCAGGTTCAATTTAAGTAGAGTTTTGAAAAAACAATGCAGGTGAATTTTGAAAGCAGAGGAAAATATTTATCCACTTGGTTTAAAAGTGCCTTCAAAAAATAGATTTATTTATTTTTATTTGGAAGACAGATTTACAGAAGGAGGAGAGACAAAGATCTTCAACCTGCTGGTTCACTCTCCAAATGGCTGCAATGGTTGGAGCTGAGCCAGTTTGAAGCCAGGAACCAGGCGCTTCTCCAGGTCTCTCATGTGGGTCCAGACACCCAAAGACCTGAGTCATCCTCTGCTGATTTCCCAGGCTATACAGTAGGGAACTGGATAGCAAATGGAATAGCCAGGACTCGAACTGGCACCCATATGGGATGCTGGCGCCCACAGGTGGATGATCAGCCTGTTGAGCTACAGTGCGCACCCTTTAAAAGTGCCTCTTGTCTCTCTTAGTTCCTCAGCTAGCCAACATTTTTGCTTTAGGGAATACTCCACAGTGAGATTGTATACTTGGCCCTCTCTATATTGTGAATTCAACCAACCAACTGTGGATTGAAATGTTGTTAAACATATGACAGTTGTGTTTGTAATGCTGTACAGACTGTTTTTTTGGTCATTATTCCTTTATGCAATGTAACAACTATTTACACAACATTTATATTGTGTTAGTTATTTTTGTTAAAGTGTTAAAGATAATTTATTTATTTATTTATTTTTAAAAGATTTATTTATTTTTATTGGAAAAGCAGATCTACAAAGAGGAGAGACAGAAACGAGTATCTTCCTTCCACTGATTCACTCCCCAGGTGATCACAACAGCCACAGCTGAGCCAGTCTGAAGTCAGGAACCAGGAGCTTCTTCCGGGTCTCCCACATGGGTGCAGGGTTGATCCCAAGGCTCTGGGCTGTCCTCAACTGCTTTCCCAGGCCACATGTAGGGAGCTGGATGGAAAGTGGAGCTGCTAGTGTTAGAACCAGCGCCCATTTGTGATCCCAGCACTTTCAAGGCAAGGACTTCAGCCACTAGGCCACTTCACCGGGACCCACACTTTATAAATTATAATTTTTCCAGCACTTGTGTTATTTAAAATTAGGACAAAGAGATGTGGGCTTAGGGATGAGCTTCTGTCTCAGCTTTTCTGAGATTTTTATCATTTAAGAATGAATAGGGCCCGGTGGTGTGGCCTAGAGCCTAAAGTCCTCGCCTTGAAAGCCCCGGGATCCCATATGTGCACCGGTTCTAATCCCGGCAGCTCCACTTCCCATCCAGCTCCCTGCTTGTGGCCTGGGAAAGCAGTGGAGGGCGGCCCAAAGCCTTGGGACCCTGCACCCGTGTGGGAGACCTGGAAGAGGTTCCAGGTTCCCGGCATCGGATCGGCGTGCACCGGCCCGTTTGCGGCTCACTTGGGGAGTGAATCATCGGATGGAAGATCTTCCTCTCTGTCCCTCCTCCTCTCTGTATATCCGGCTTTCCAATAATAATAAAAAATCTTTAAAAAAAAAAAGAATGAATAGAACCAATAAGAAAAAAAGGAAATTGTATTTCATCAGAATGAAAACTGTTGTGCTGTCAAGACAGTAGAAAGCTCAGCATAGGAGAAAATACTTGAAAGCTCATATGTAATAAGGAATTAACATATGGAATATAGAGAGAATTCCTACAACCCCAAACCAAAAATCACAGAAAGCACTATTGAAAATAGGCAAAACAATGGAATAGGTATTTCCTCAGATGTTTAAACAGCAAATAAGCACATGAAACAATGTTTGACGTCATCAGTTATCAGTGAAACACCATTATACCCACTAGGATGGTTAAAATTTTAAAAAAATGACAAGTGGTGGTGAGAAGTAGGAGAAATTAGAAGCATCTTACATTACTGAGGTGAGGGGAGGAGTGTTGTAAAATGGTGCGGCTATTTTGTAAAACAATTTGGCAGTTCCTCAGTTAAGTATAGTCCACTCTTTATGAATTATCCAAGGGATATGAAAACAAAAGTTTTTACATCAATGCTTATAGCCATGTTATTCTATTTCTAGGTTATATCTAACCTACACAAAATGTGGGATCAGCAGTGAACTTTTAACCTAGTGTGTAAGTGACTGTGATAGCTGTATCCCATATTGGATATACCTGGGTTTTTTTTTTAAAGATTTATTCATTTTATTACAGCCAGATATACAGAGAGGAGGAGAGACAGAGAGGAAGATCTTCCGTTCGATGATTCACTCCCCAAGTGAGCCGCAACGGGCCGATGCGCGCCGATCCGATGCCAGGAACCTGGAACCTCTTCTGGGTCTCCCACGCGGGTGCAGTGTCCCAATGCATTGGGCCGTGCTCAACTGCTTTCCCAGGCCACAAGCAGGGAGCTGGATGGGAAGTGGAGCTGCCGGGATTAGAACCGGCGCCCATATGGGATCCCGGGGCTTTCAAGGCCAGGACTTTAGCCACTAGGCCACGCCGCCGGGCCCTATACCTGGGTTTAATACCTGGCTTGGCTTATGATTCTGGTTTCCTGCTAAAACAGACTCTGGGAGACATTGGTGATAGTTTAGGAGGTTGGTTTCTTGCCATCCATGTAGGAGACCTGAATTGAGTTCCTGGTTCCTGGCCATGGCACAACCTGGTCCTAGTGTTTAACGACATTTGGTGGTGAATATTTGTATGAGGGAGTTCTCTTTACCCCCTCCCTTTCTGTCTTCTTTTCCCCCTCTCTCTTTTTTTTAAGATTTATTTATTTTTATGACAAAGTCAGATAAACAGGAAGGAGGGGAGACAGAGAGGAAGATCTTCAATCTGTTGATTCACTCCCCAACCTTCTGCAACATCCGGAGCTGTGCTGATCTGAAATCAGGAGCCTGGAGCTTCTTCCAGGTCTCCCACACGGGTGCAGGGTTCCAAGGCTTTGGACCATCTTCCACTGCTTTGCCAGGCCACAAGCAGGGAGCTGGATGGGAAGCGGGCTGCTGGAATTAGAACCGGTGCCCATATGGGATCCTGGCACATGCAAGGCAAGGACTTTAGCCACTAGGCTATTGCACCAAGCCCTCTCTCTCCTTCTTTCTCTCTCTTTTCTTCCTTCTCAACTAAATAAGTAAATAAAAATGTTTTAAAATTGGAATCAAAATATCAGCTAACAAATCAATAAGCAAAATGTGGCATATTCATGGTAGAACTGGTCCTCCTCAATGGAAAAGATGGAGTAGTGAACAGCTGGCCCAGATCCACATAGAGGATATGGCAGCCCATGGGGGCCTGCAGAAGACATCTGTTACCATAGCAGAGGAAGGAAAACAGAATAAATTGTACATCTATCCTGGCCCAAAGAGGACAGCAAATATCTGGGCGAATGGAGACCCTTTGGTGAACTATGTCAGCCAATGAACATTGAAAATGTTTCCTCGCCCTTGGATTGGTGGGATTGAAAACATTTCAGAACTATTGTAACCACCTTGGCTGAACCCTTGGAGTGTACACCACATCAGGACCCTGAGTCAATATTAGTTAGCTTTTCCCCATCCCTGGGTTCTGGGGTGGGTGGGAAGCTGGATGTGGCTTCTCCCCTTATACCCCTCTCCCCCCCACCCCCGACCCCAGTACAGGAAAAGAAATAGAAAATCTGGAAACAGTGATCACACCCACTTTTCCCTAATCCTTCCCATCCTGATGAACTATGTCAGCATCATTTAAAATAAAAATTAAAAAAGAATATTATCTGTAAGTAGTAATGATGTATAAGTATGTGCTACGAATGGATAAACATTGAAAATATACTAAATAGGGCCTGGCATGATAGCATAGTGGTTAAAGTCCTTGCCTTGCATGTACCAGGATCCCATATGGGTGCCAGTTCTAATCCCGGCAGCTCCACTTTGCACCCAGCTCTCTGCTGTGGCCTGGGAAAGAAGTTGAGGACAGCACAGAGCCTTGGGACCCTGCACCTGCATGGGAGACTCGGAAGAGCTCCTGGCTCTTGGATTCTGATTGGCTCAGCTCCTTGCGGCTGCTTGGGGAGTGAACCATCGGATGGAAGATACTCGTCTCTCTCTCTCCTCTCTGTAGATCTGCTTTTCCAATAAAAATAAATAAATCTTTAAAAAAAAAAGAAAATATGCTAAATGAAAGAAGTCAGTCATAAAGATCACATATTATTCTATTTATATGAAATGCCCAGAAGGATAAATCTGTTTACCTAGAAGGTAGATTATTTCTTGCCTGCAACCGAAGGTGGGAATCTTAGAGCTGGTGAGTAATGGCTAATGACGATGAGCTTTCTTTTTGAGGTGATTAAAAGGAAAATTGGTCGTGGTAGTGATTTTACATATCTGAATATGCTAATAATTATTTAATTCTATGCTTTAAATGTGTGAAATATATAGTATGGGAATTATATCTCAATCTGTTTAAAAATGATGTAGGAGAACTGGATCTACATGTGTAAATGAATGTACATTAGATCCTTAGCATAAACCATATTTGACAATTAACTCAAAAGGATTAGAGAGAAAAGAGAGAGAGAGAGAGTGCTGTTCCATCCACGTTTCCCTCCCCAAATGACAGCAGTGACCGGAGCTGAGCTGATCTGAAATGTAGAGCCAGGAGCTTCTTCCCGGTGTCCCAGGTGATTGCAGAGTCCCAAGCATTTGAGCCATCTTCCACTGCTTTCACAGGGCATAAACAATGGATAGAAAGTGGAGTAGGCGGGAAATGAACTGGTATCTGTATGGAATGCTGGCATTGCAGGCAGAGGCTTAATGTACTAAAACCATGGTGCTGGCCCAAGATTTTTAAAAAATTGGTAAATGTATTATTGATGATAAATACTGGGTATTTGTCCCATTTTATTGTATAATAGCTTTCCATCCATTCCTTATACTTTTCTGAGTTTTCCTATGTGTGTGTACTTCTAATGTCTGTCTTCTGTGTTATTTCTGTAAGTTTGCTCACAAAATGGATTGAAATGGGGTTGTAGCTGTGGCATAGCAAGTTAAGCCTCTGCTTGAAGTGCCTGCCCCACTTCCAATCCATTACCCTGCTAATGGCCTGGGAAAGCAACAGAAGATGGTCCAAGTCCTTAGGCCCCTGCACCCATTTTGAAGAACCAGAAAAGCTCCTGGCTCCTGGCTTTGAACTGACCCAGCTCCTTCCATTGTGGCCATTTGGGGAGGGAACCTGCAGCTGAAAGTTCTGTCTCTTTCTATAACCCTGCTTTTCAAATCTTTAAACTAAAAAAAGAAAGAAGGTAAAAATTAAGTTTCAATAGGTTGAACATTGATGCATCTTGAAAACATGTTAAGAGAATCCAGACACAAAAGGCTACATATTAAATAATTCAGTTTATATGAACAGACCAGGCAGGCAAACCCATAGAGACAGGAAATGAATTAATGTTTTCCAGTAACTAATACCAAAGGGAAATGAATAGCAAACAGCAACTACTAATGGGTGTGCTGTTTCTGTCTGGGTAATGAAAATGTTGCAGGGACAGTACCCTGACATAGCCTGCATGCACCTCCATCCCATTTGGTCACTGGGTCAAGTTCTGGCTGTTTCACTTCTGATCCAGCTCCCTGCTAATGACCTGGGAAAGTAGCAGAAGATGGATTCAAGTCCTTGGGACCCTGCACCCACATAGTAGACCCAGAAGAATCTCTTGGCTCCTGGTTTCATACTCGCCCAGCTCTGGCCCTTGCAGTCATTTGGAGAGTGAACCAGCCAATGGAAGATTCTCTCTCTCTCTCTCTCTCTCTCTCTCTCTCTTTCTCCTTCACTTTGTGTTTGGCTTAGGCTTTCAAGTTAAAATAAAGAATTGTTTTAAAAAAGAAATTGAGTAGGGCTCGGCAGCGTGGCCTAGTGGCTAAGGTCCTCGCCTTGATCCCATATGGCCGCTGGTTCTAATCCCGGCAGCTCTACTTCCTCTCTATCTCTCCTCCTCTCAGTATATCTGACTTTGTAATGAAAATAAAATAAATCTTAAAAAAAAAAAAAGAAATTGAGTAATGACAAAATCATTATGGTTGTACATCCTTGTTAATGTATTCAAAACCACTGAACTGTATACCTGACAAGTTTTATTACATACAAATCATATCAATATTATACATCTCTGTATGTAAAAGTTCAGGTTGATCTAACAGAATACTATAGACTGGGTAATCTCATTGTTCAGGGCTCTACAGAAGCATGTAGGGAATTAGAAGAGTCCATTAATCATTTGCTTTATTAGTCTCAGAGGGCATGGTTCAACAGCAGTTTCTGTGAAAGGTTTCTCTGAGCTTAGCAAAATTAGGGCAATAATATAATCATTTTATGCCACTTAAAATAAAAGGCAGAGAAAATTCTTTCCTCAACCCGTATTTCTAATACTCAGTTAAGCACAATAAAGGAAGCCACAATTTCCATGGAGTATATTAAGTTGAACCATATGAAATTGCCTTTATTCAATTATATTTGACATGTAGTCATGGTGATTTTGTATGATTCAACTTAATATCAATGAAAAAAAAACTGAGTCTTGCATTCATTGAATTTTTATGATAACAGGAAGTGTGTTAGTTCATTATTTCTTCCGTAATGAATTACTCCAACATTTAATGTCTTAGCAAAAAATATTATCTCACAGTTTGACTTCAGAATTGGCAGAGGCTTCACTGGATGGTTCTGGCTCAAAGTCTCTCATGGTGTTGTGGTCACTGCATTGGCTGGGGCTGCAGTCACCTGCAGGTTTGGCTGATGTTTTTTGCGACTTGCTATTGGTGGATGCATCAGGTGTTTGCTTGTTGCTGATAGGAGGCCTCAGTTCCTCCCCTCAGTAAGCTTCCCATGAGACTGCTTATATGATTGAGTGATTCATGAGAGAGGACAAAGAGGAATCTGGAATGACTGCTTCCCCACCACCACCCGGACATGCCTTTTATGGCTTAGTTTTGAAAATCACATGTTGTCAGCTCCAGCATGGTTTGTTTGTTAATACCAAGTCACCAAGTTAGTACCAAGTACCAAGTCCAGGTCATAACCTGGAGGAAACGATTTAATTGCCAGCTCCTGAAGGATGGATATGAGCATTTTGGGGGAAGAGAAAGTAATAAGCATAAGAAAATTATGATATGTGTTAGAAAGTTGTAAATTATCTTAAAAAATAAAGCAGAGGTGAGGGAAATCAGAGTATGGAAGGGAAGTAGGCGGTCATTTTAAATAGGTCTCATTAGGAAGATTAGATTTGAACAAAAAACTAGAAGGAGCTAAGGAAGTTATCCAAGCAGAAAATCCCAGACCAACTAAGTAGCTAAAATAAAGGCTATAAGATGGAAGTCATGCTGGCAGAGGAAGAACCAAGCAGCCAACATGACTAGCACAGAGAGGGGTTGGCGAATGGTAAGGGAGGACACATGAGAGGCCAATTTGAGGGGAGGGACTGTCATAACATGTAGATAGGACCTTACTGTTTCCTGTGTATTGGAAATTTTTGAATTGTTTTTCATTGTGTCAGTTTCTAATATTACTTTAAAGATTTATTTTTTATTTGAAAGGCAGAATTAGAGAGAAAGAGAGCGAGATGTTTGATCTGGTAGTTTACCCCCTAGATAGCCACAGTGGCTGGAGCTGAACCAATCTGAAACCAGGAGCCAGAAGCTTCTTCTGGCTCTCCCATGTGGGAGCAGGGGCCCGAGGACTTGAGCCATCTTCTGCTGCTTTCTCAGGTCATAAGCAGGGAGCTGTATCGGAAATGAAGCACCTAGGACATGAGCTGGTGCCCATGTGGGATGTTGACATGTGCAGGCAGAGACTTAGCCTACTACACCATGGTGCTGGCCCCACACTTCCAATATTAAATGAGATTAGCTATGGGAAAATTTTTAATAATTAGAGAATCACTCTGTGAAGGTAGCTTTCAAGTACTGCACACTTTTGTTTTTAGTTAGCGAAGACATAGAAACAAGTTTCCTTTGCCTAAGTGAAGGTGAAAAAATGTTTTCCTCAGCAGGTATAAAAGAATGCCAATGTTAGTGGAAGAAAAATGGAGGAAAGATTTCTGTGGCTTGAAATTAAAATGAGTTTATTGTTCCTAACAGGAATGTAAAGAAATTAAAATGGATTCAAACATGAATGTGAATTCTATTACCATCTCTGTGGAGGGGATGACATGCAATTCCTGTGTTCGGACCATTGAGCAACAGATTGGAAAAGTGAATGGCGTACATCACATTAAAGTAAGTCACACCTTGGCAATTGGTAAAGTCACATGTTGTTGATGAGAATTCTGCTAGGAAGTTACTTCTAATACCAGGATAGAAGCAACCACACAGACACACTTGGCAATAAAGATTATTGTACTCCATAACTAATTACATTTTGTTTTCTCTTTGAAAAAGAAAAAAAGATTTTTCAGTTTAAAAATCTCTGAACATAGAATATTGGCATTATTGTCGTATGCTTATAGATTTATAAGTATGTAAGTGATTGTATAGTTGTACTTTTTATGAATCTTAATCTCAAACTGAACTAAAATATATGTCCTCAGAATGGGTTGAGTGTTTTCTTCTTGATCTTCTATAGCATGGTAATTGTTATGTTTGCAATTAAAAACTTGAAGTGAAAATATCTAGAAAATTCCTTGTAAGCTTTGCCCAAGGAAGGATTCATCATTATTTAATATCTCTTCACCATCTACAACATTCTCAGTGCATTGTTTGAAGAGGCGGTCCAAGCTGTGAAAGTTTCTTCTGAAGACTGCAAGGTGCCTGTGGTTATCTTAAGGTGGTAGAGGCATTGATTGGTGCAACCATCAAGATGGTACTTGGGTTGCTGGCACTCCATGTTGGAGTGCCCGGATTTGAGTGTTGGTTCTGTTTCCAATTCTATCTTTTTGCTAATATATACTCTATGAGGCAGCAGATGATGGCTGAAGTCCTTGGGTCTCTGCTACCCACTTGGGAGACCCAGATTGGGTTCTTGGCTCTTGGCTTCGGCCTGGGCCAGCCTCGGCTTTTGTAGGCACTTTGGTGGGGCAGAGGACTGAACCAGCAAATGGGAGCTGTAAAAAAAAAAAAAAGGCTAACAACCTTGTTTTTGGCTTTTAAAAAAATTTTAATTATATTTTATGTTATTTATTTTATTTTGATGATGGTTACCTATTTGAGAGGGATACATGCCCATTTGGACCATCAAGTAGGGTGGGGAGGGTCAAGGAATAGGGGAAAGTGGATGAGACAACTGCCTCCAATTGCCTTTTTTCTTCCTGTATCTGGAGAAAGTGGAGGGTGAAGCAGAGAGGACCGCTCCCAACAGCCCAACCGCATCAGTACCCGGGAATGGGGGGTAGCCACCCGATGTCATCCCAGGGTCCCTGGTGTGAAGCATGTTCTGAGGATACTGCTTAAGTGATTTTGATATTTTTTTAAAGATTTATATGCAAATTTACAGAGAGAAGGAGAGAGAGAGAGGAAGATCTTCCATCTGTTGGTTCACTCCCCTAATGACCACAGTGGTCAGAGCTGAGCTGATCCAAAGCCAGGAGCCAGGAGTTTCTTCTGGGTCTTCTACACAGGCACAGGATTCCAAGGCTTTGGTTCATTCTTTACTGTTTTCCCAGGCCACACCAAGTGAAGCAGTCAGGGCACCAACTGGCTCCCATAATGGATGCTGGTGCTTGGAAATGAAAGATTAGCTAATTGAACCATTGTGCTGGCATCTGAATTGGTTGTTTAAAGATATTATTAAAGCTTTTGCCATCATTAGATCAACTTTATGTTGGTGGCTATTCTGTTTATTAAAAGTTTTCTATAATTTGCTTTGATGTAAAAAGTTAATGCCTCAATTTAATTTCATCAGATTACATGCATCCCAGAGTGATTTTCCTAGGACTCCTTGAGATCCATATAAAAATTACATTGTACCTAGAGGAGATGTGATTATGGACACAGGATTTAGCAAAAATTTAGGCATCTGATGGATTCTCTTTATCAGAAGCTTTTATATTTTTTAAGTGCATCATTAAGTAATCATTACATTGGAACTGGAACATTTTCCGTGTCTCCAGATCATATACTTATGGAAACTGCCTTTTAATTGTCCTTAACTTGAACATTAATTTTTACACTTATTCAGAGACTTCAAAATGGTTTTGACTTTTCAGTATAGAATTTCTGCTTCCTTATCTCTGTGGTATTCTTGCCTGTGATTCTGACTTTTTGTAGTGTCTTGAACATATTAGTTTCATTTTGCTTTGTTTTTGTTACAAAATAGTGGCTAATTGACCCAGCATGATTCTTCTTGAATTTTGCTTCGCTTCCTTAATTCAAGAGTCATGTGAAGTATGGGCCTAACATGTGGACACTTCCACTTTTCCAAAACTGAAGTCATTTTTCCCATACCTGAGTTCCATACTCATCTTGGCCACAGAGAACAGAGCAAGCTTTGGATCCATTTTACTATTGTAAGAGTTGAAAGCAGTGTTTTTCATTTGTTGACTGATCAGCCAGGATTACATTGCTAGTTGTGGCTAGGAAAGCTTTCATGAATATAATGTAATATGCCTCCTTCTACTTAGATATGAATTCTCCAGTTTTCTGTGCTCCAAAGTAGAATTTTCTTTTGTACTCACTTTTCCCTTGGCCTAACTCCAATCTCAGAGGCTCCCACATTGCTTCTTCCCTCCCACACTTCCCAACAAGCATACAGTTGCCTTTAATTTGCTTTGGGGACACAGCCAAGTTTGAGAAGCTGAAAGGTTATATGCAATTATTTTATTTATTATATTGCAGGTTTTCCCAAATGAGTTTATACTCAAAACATGTAAGTTTATAAAAACATTTAAAGATTTTTTTTACGAATCATAACTGCAGAAATTGGATTCTGATTTTGTAGTGTTGACTAGGAAAGAGACTAGCAAAAGTAACCCTGCCAACTGCGTCCAAAGCTTTACAAATTAGTTGGTTAATTTCAGTGAGTAGTAAGTGTGACAACATTTGATTTATCCTCAAATGAAGCCAATTAAATTTCTTCCACTTGATCTAAGGTGGGGCTGGTGCTGGGGGCTGAATCTTACTAATTATATAGTAATGCCTGTGCTAATTGCAGTAAAGCTATTTCAGCCATCCAGAAACTAGTTCATCTAATTTCTCTCTGAGTGACTTAGATACTTAGTGTACACTGACAACTAACCCATTTTCCAAAACCTTTAACTCTCTGTCTAGAAAGCTACTTTATGTGAATATTTTCCCTTAACATATCCATGTGCAACTACTGGAATAGATTTTGCTTTGGTATTTACAAGTCCGTTTCTGTGACCCAAAACAGCCTATTGGCCCGATGACTCAATGGCTAAATCCTCATCTTGCAAGCACTGGGATCCCATATAGGTGCCAGATCATGTCCTGGCTGCTCTATCTCTTCCCATCTAGCTCCCTGCTTATGGCCTGGGAAAGCAGTAGGGGATGACTCCAAGCCTTGAGACCCTGCATCTGTGTGGGAGACTCAGGAAGCTTCTGGCCCCTGGCTTCAAATGGGATTGAGTCAGCTCTGGCCTTTGTGGCCATTTGGGGAGTGAACCAGATGATTTAAGACCTTTCTCTCTCCTTTTCTCCGTAAATCTGATCTGCCTTTACAATAAAAGTAAATAAATGTTAAAAGAAACAGCCTTTTTGCACGACACTCATATGTTAGACTGGTATTTCTACTGCATCTTCCCAGAATTCATTATTGCTTAATAAGGTCTGTTTAAGGTCAGACAAATGTGATTGAAGTTTTATTAAATTATAAAGGGAGGGCAGCATAGATATGATGTAAAAGCACTTTGTATTATCATTAGTGATTTATACGGATCCCAGTGATGGCTACTCCTTTCCAGGGCTCATTCATAATTAGATAAAAATAAAAGGAAACACTTTTTATGCCTATTCTTGCTTTGCTTCTCTTCCTTCCTTTCAAAATCTCTGATGCTATAAGTTGTGTAAATGACCTTTCTCCATGTTTCCTTCCTTTAAACATATTTTGCCAAATGTTAAACCTTTTATATGCGGAGAAGGATTTATTATGACGTTAATGAAGGTTATACTTCAGAGCCTCTCATTTGGCTTGACCTCTTACGACCCTGGTAGTTGTCTTGGTAATGTATTCTCAGTATGTTCTGCACATTGTTTTCAGAAACAAAATATTTCAGTTGCAGCTGTTTACGACCATGGTCCATTTCTATTTTGACTCTCTTTCATGAGAGCTTCCCTTTGGGTTATGTGGTGTTACAGAGGCTATGAATATTTTAGTGATCTAAAAAAAGGAAAGTCAAATGGGAGGTAGGATTAGTTTGGGGTTAAATATGCTACTTGATTATGTGTGGTTCTTAGGGGGTTTTTTAAATTAATTTATTTTTATTGGAAAGTCATATATGCAGAGAGGAGGACAGACAATGTTCTGGTTCACTCCCTGAGTGGCTACAACAGCTGGAGCTGAGCTAGTCTGAAGCTAGGAGCCAGGAGACTTTTCTGGGTCTCCCAAGTGGGTGCAGGGTCCCAAGGCTTTGGGCTGTCTTCGACTGCTTTCCCAGGCCACAGACAGGGAACTGGATGGGAAGTGGAGCAGCCAGGATTGGGACCGGCGCCCATATGGGATCCTGGTGCGTTCAAGGCAAGGCCACTAGACTACCAGGCTGGCCCAGTTGTTAGTTTTTTAAAAGTTTTTTTTTTTTTTTTTAAGATCTATGTATTTGAACAACAGAGTTACAGGAAAAGGATGAGACTGAGAGGAAGGTCTGCTTTTTGCTGGTTCATTCTCCAAGTGGCTGCAAAGGGTGCAGTTAGGTTTCTCTGAAGCTGGGAACTGGGAACTTGCTAAGGGTCTCCAATGTAGATTCACTTGGGTCATCTCTTCTTTCTCAGGTACATTAACTAGGGGTTGGCTTGAAAGTAGACCAGCCGTGCCAGAGTTCCGGGCCTCTCTTTGTCACATCAGTGTATCGTGGAGTTTTTTGCTAAGGGGTTCGTACAAGAACAGCTTCTGGCAACAATCCTGGTATCCATCGGTACCCACTTAATGCTATTACATGAAGATGTAGTTTCCAGCATAAAGCTAGTTACATGAGTGCTATCAATTCAAAGATGCTGTCAAGATCTGTCAGTTTATAGGGAAACTTGAAGTGTCCTGAAACCTAAAATCTCAAATGTGAAAGAAATTTGATAGTTTACCAAAATTTGATGAAGGCTCTCAAAATGTGCTGATGTCCAGTTGTGATATTGAAAGTTGCTTCTCTGAGCTGTCACCAATCACAGATTTTGATCTAGAGGAAAAGCTAACATCTTTCTGTTCTGTAATAGAAAATTATTTTGAGAAGCCATTGTCAAAGGAAGCATCAAAGGATAACACAGCATAACATGTAAGAAAGGAAAGTATTATGGAGGTGTATTACACATTAGATGGAATTTCTCTGAGTTTTGATTGTATTTGTTATGTTAAAATTTATTGCTATGATTTACATATTCAGAATATTTTGTACACAATTTTTTACTTATTATTTTCTGTTCTTTAAAGTCTCAAATAGCCAGAGGATATACAATGTAGAAACCATCTAGAAAATTGAACTTCTGCAAACATAATTTAGTCAAAATGTATCTCAATGTCATAACATATAAATATTGATCATTTTTAAAAAGATTTATCTGTTTTTATTGGAAAGGCAGATTTACAGAGGGAACAAAAGACAGAAAAATCTTCCATCCGCTGGTTCACTCCCCAAATGGCCACAATGGCCAGAGCTGAGACAATCTGAAGCCAGGAACCAGGAGCTTCTTCCAGGTCTCCCAATGACTTGGGCGGCCCCCACTGCTTTCCCAGAGCATGAACAGGGAGCAGGATGGGAAGTGGAGCAGTCAGGACATGAACTAGCATCCATATAAGATACTGGGATTTACAGGCAGAGGATTTACTACTTGAGCCATCGCACAGCCCCAGATCAATTTTAAAAGAATTTTAAGGTTAAAATTTCTGGATCATACTTTCTGAGATTATCGCCAAGTTCATTTTGATCCTGGATTTGAGGGCTTCAGCATTGCGCTGCATGCTGCAGTGGGATAAAACGCTGCTGCAATGCCTACATCCCGTGTGAGCACAGATTCAAGTCCTGACTGATCCAATCTGATGCAGCTCACAGCAAATGCACCTGGGAGATCAAGGGAAGATGGCTCAAGTGCTTGGGCCCTTGCCATCCATGTTTTCAGACATGGATGAAGTTCCAGGCTTCTGGCTCAACCTGGTCCATTTCTCGTTATTACAACCTATTTGAAGTGCGACCAATGGGCAATGGGTGGAAGAGTCTCTCTTTCTCTTGCCCTCCCTCCCTCTTCTCCTCTTCTTCCCCTCTGTTTCTTTGTAACTCTACCTTTCAAACAAATAAATGAATTCTTTTTAAATAAAAGACTTTAGTAGAACAGGTAGCCTAAAGGAGCTATTTCCTCTAGACAGAAATGTTTAGATTGAAGTAATTGTTATAGTAAATTACTTTACTGTAAAGTCCAACAGTGGAACAGATTAAGCTTTCATTAACAGAATTCAGAAAGAATAAATAGTTAAGAAGTCTCTAGTTTTGTAATAAGTAGAATATTTTTCTCTTTGCAGCTTTATCATTTAAATACAAAATTATCTAAATGTTAATTTTGGGAAATGTGTCTTAAATTATACCACAAATGACTGTAATACTCTTAGTTGTCCTGCCAATGTTAAGACTGTGGACTTTAAAGGGATTAACCTGAAGTTTAATTGAATCACCCCAGTGGTCTGTTCAAAGGGAAAATATAATAAAAAGATAATGTGAAGGTCCTTCCCTGAATTATTTGGCCTGTTCAAAGTAGAAATGTAGAAATGAATTCAATTAAATGTAAGTACTGAATAACTCCAAAGGTTAATACCTTGTTAAAAAATTACTTTGTCCCTGAAATTTTCAATACTAGCTCTTTGAGTGCTTTTCTCCTCTACCCAGATAAGAGCTGTAGCCCATTCTGTTAATATAGAGTATCTTAAAAAAAAATGACCACCTCAGGGCTGGCTTCATGGTGTAGTGGGTTAAGATGACACCCACAAAAAAAAATTAATTAAAAAGAAAAGATGACACCAGCATCCTTAAATGGGAACTCATTTTATCCCAGCCACTGCACTTCTCATCCAGCTCCCTGCTAATGACTGGGAAAAGAAGTGAAAGATGGACTAAGTGTTGGGTCCCTGCCACCTGTGTGGGAAACCTGGAAGCAGCTCCCGTTTCCTGGTTTCCGCTTGGCTCAGCCCTGACTGCTGTGGGCATCTGGAGAATGAGTCAGTAGATGCAAGATTTATGCCTTTCCCTCTCAATCTCTTTCTAACTCTGACTTTCAAATAAATACAGTAATCTTTTTCAAAATGACCATTTCAATGCTAATAACTGCGCTATTTTTCCAATGGATCAGTAAATGCACTCCTTATTTCTTTAAAGCTAACTAATATTTTTATTATTGGAAAAATAATAGTTCTATAATGCAAATAATAGTGCATTGAACATTTTTCTTTTTTAATGTTTTACTTATTTTTGTTAGAAAGGCTGAGTTACAGAGAGATAGAAAGGTATCTCCTCTCTGATTTTTTAAAATTATTTTGACAATCTTTACTTAGTTGATTAGGGCACAAAAGGTCAAGGGCTACAGGAAAGTGGATAAGATCATTGTTTCCACATTATTTTTTTTTCTGTATCTGGGGTAAAGGGGGAGATAAAGGGAAAAGCCCCACCCAACCTCCCACCCATCCTAGGTCCCGGATGTGGAGCATGCTCTGAGGGTCCTGCTCGAGTGATTTTGATAATTCAACAGTTCTGCATTGTTGCCAGTCTTGCCATTCGAAGCATGATGAAATCGCTGCAGAATCCATTGACTAACAGTCCATCCTACAGTCTCTGTTTGCCCAGATTTTCACTGTCAATACATGGCTGGGGTAGTTGATTGATTTGTTCTGTCCTCCATCCTCTGTTGTGAACCAGGTGTCCTCTGCAGGTTCCGAGAGATTGCTATATCCTCCATGTGCACCTGGGTATGCTGTCCACTGCTCTGTCTGAGCCTCTGAGGAAGCTCAGCTTTGACACTTGCACTCCATGGCAGACCATGGAACCTGCAATTCTCTCCATGGTTGGGGTTCTGAGTCCAGCAGTTCGACTGGGGAGATCCCCAAAGAAACTTCATCTGAGGTGTTCTCAGACCAGATTCTCGTGTGTGCTGGCCAGTGCAGGGTCCGGCACAATCCGTTGTCCCAATCAGCTGGTGGTTGCAATTGCTGAGTCAGCTCTGTTTCCAGCCCTGTCTTCCACGCGAACCAATGGGTGTTGTAGTCCAGCCCGATCCTACCTACTTCATACTCGGTCCTCACATAAACCGGTGGAAGCTGCGGCCAGTGCACCAGTTCTGCACTCTACCCTGGTTCCCATGCTTGCCAGTATGTACAGCAAACTGGTCCAGTCTGTCCCACCTCCCATTCAGCCCTCCTGCATGTCAGTGGGCATTGAAGCCTAATTCAACCCAACCAGGCCCACTATCCAGCCCACACACATGCTGGTTGGTGCCATTCTGTCCAGCCAGGTCTGCTCCTGTCCTGGTTTTCATGCTCTCTAGTGGGAGTGGTAACCCAAGAGAGAGGTGCCCACTATTTCCCTACTGGGCCCACTCCCAGGTCATGGAATTTCCATGTGGTTCTGCAGTTGAACTTGACAGAATTAGCGCCCAGTGCCAGCATTTGCCATATGATTCTGCGGCAAAACCCAACCACCCCTCACCCATTCTGATTTGTACTTGCACAGTCAACTAAGCCTGGCTTTTCCCTGATCTACCTCACATGAGGCCCACAGGTATTGTAGCCCTGTCCAGTCTGATCTGCTCCCATCCCAACTCATGCTCTCCAGGGGGAGTGGTGTTCTAGCAGGGGAGACCCCTCCACATTCCCCCTACCGGCTTTACCCCCTCCCTACCTGGTTCCTCTGTGTACTGGTTGGGTGCTGTGGCCCAGTCTGGAATGGCTTGCTTCTCCTCAGTATTTGCCAGTGGGTGCTGTAGCCTAACCTGGTCTGGCCTACCCCCGGTTCCAGATGGTGAGTATTACAGTGTAGCCCAGCCCAGCAGGCACCCAATAACAGCCATAATGTGTACTAGTATGTGTTGGGACCGAACCTGGCCCAACCCACACTGTTCTGGTGCTCTTATTTGCCAGCGGGTGGTGTGAACTGGTTCAGCCTGGTCTGCCTCCGACCTATGCCAAATGTATTCCGGTGGGTACCAGTCCCTGGCCTGGTCTGGGCTGCTCCCTATTGTGGTTCTTGCGCTCACCTGCAGGGACTGTATCCTGCCAGAGGAGTTGCCCAGACTCGCCTATCTGATTGTTTACTACCCAAATGGTCATAGTGCCTGTAGCTGAGGCAATCTGAAGCCTGGAGCCAGGAACCAGGAACTTCTTCTGGGTCTCCCATGTGAGTGCAGGGGCCCAAAGACTCAGGCCAGCCTTTGCTGCTTTCTCAGGCTCCAATCAGGGAGTTGGTTCTGAAGTCGTGCAACAAGGACTTAAACCAGTATACATCTGGGATACTGATACTGATTCTACAGGCAGAGGCCACCGCACCAACCCCAAACATCTTATGTTTCAAACTGATGCTGTCTTACCAACACTGCACTAGAACAATGTAGGCATTTTGATTATTATAAATTAGTAAGTAATAATTATTCATCCATGGAGATATAGAATCAACTATTCAAAGAGGCTTAGGTTGCATTTGAGTGCTGTTTCACGGACAAAAGAAAGACCAAATCCAAGATAAAAATTTAGCAATGGAATAATGACATGACATGAAGAAGGACTTTCACTATTTCCTTTGCATACTTTTGTGTTTAAAATGTTTATGATTGGGCCTGGTGCAGTAGCCTAATGGCTAAAGTCCTTGCCTTTCACACATTAGGATCCCATATGGGAACCAGTTAGTGTCCTGGCTGTTCCACTTCCCATCCAGCTCCCTGCTTGTGGCCTGGGAAAGCAGTCAAGGATGGCTCAAAGCCTTGGGACCCTGCACTTGCATGGGAGACCCAGAAGAACCTCCTGGCTCCTGGCTTCTGATCAGCTCAGCTCTGGCCATTATGGCCACTTGGGGAGTGAATCGTCGGACGGAAGATCTTCCTCTCTGTCTCCTCCTCTCTGTGTATCTGACTTTCCAATAAAAATAAGTAAATAAATCTTTAAAAAATTTATGACTAATAATCATACATTAGTTACATAATTTTAAATCAAGATGAAAAATTTGGATAAGAAAATTCTAAGTACCCAGTTTACAGATAATTTAGTTTATGAAAAACAGTGTTACAGCTTAAACCAGCATCTGTGTAACGTTTTCATTATAAAATATTTTTGCTTTTGTTTTTTGGTTTTACCCTTGGTTTCTAAGAATCATTTTTTCCTAGTTTATATATTCCTTTTATTTTTTAAGATTTATTTTACTTTTATTGGAAAGACAAATTTACAAAGATGAGAGACAGGGAGAAAGATCTTCCATCCACTGGTTCACTCACCAAATCAACAGGGGCCAGAGCTAAGCTGATCCAAAGCCAGGAGCCAGAAACTTCTAGGTCTCCCACATGGGCACAGGATCCCAAAGCTTTGGGCCATCCCTCCATTGCTTTCCTAGGACATAAGCAGTGACCTCGATGGGAAATGGAGCAGCGAGGATATGAACTGGTACCCACATGGGATGCTGGCACTTGCAGCTGAAAAATTAGTCAATTGAGCCATTGTACTGTCCCCAATACATTGATTTTAAATAGTTTTAAGTGATAGGTTTTATTTGGATTGATCAAATAGCTTGTATGTTAGTAGATCTTTAAGGGCTTCCTATTAGAATGCTTTAATTTTGGGTATCCTATATTATTATTGTTACTTTAATGTGAGAGGCACAGATAGACGGAAGTGGTGGGTGATGTGGTACAGATTTCTATTTTCTGGTTAACTCCCCAGATGTTCACATCATTTGGAGCTGGGAAATAGGAATTCAATCCGTTTCCCACTTGGGTGGTAGGATCACAACTCCTTGAGCTATCGCCCGCAATTTCCTAGTGTGCACATTAGCAGGAAATTTGAATTGGGAGCAGAGCTATGACTTCAACCCAGGCACTGTTACAACGAAGGATATAGGTGCCCTCACTGCTAATCCAAATGCTCATCACTGTCATATGTTGAAGCATTAAATTAGATTGTTACTTTTCATTATGCTGTTTGCACACATCATGTTTTTCCACAAAGATTAGTGGAATTTGTTTTGAGATGATACCTTTTATAAATGCGACTCTTATTATGTATTATAAATAGTTTTTACTTGATTTAAAAACATTTTGATTGATAGATAAAATATTTTAGAAATCACACTAATTGATGACACTTCATTTTAAAAAAAATTCAATCTCTACATGTGTAGAATGGTAGAATCCTTTCAAATGCTGAAATACCTCTGATTACCTTTTTGTTGAGTTGCTTATGAAAATGTAAGAAAGTGGGCTTTAAACCACCTGTAGAGTTCCAGAGTGACTGAGTAGTATGCAAACTTGAATGTGTTGTGATGACGCATGAATTTGTTCCTGGTGGATGTAAAGGAATTTCAATAAGTCAAGGAACTTTCTCAAAGTGACTTTTAAACCTGAGGAAATATGTCTGGTTTAGCTCAAAAATTAGGCCTTGTTTAAGAGATACCAAATAAAAACTCAGAAAAATGGGCTTTTCCTCTAAATTGTTTTGTTTAAGCTATTACGAGAACAAGATGTGAAATTTAGGGGTTAGGGAAAAAAAGAGAATGAAATTTTGGTTGAAGCACTAGAACTATTTTATGCTTTCCAGGTGGTTTTACTTATAAGTCACATATTACTCAAATAACAGGAATAAAATATTATTCTTTCAAGGAAATTGGAGGTCATCTAGCCTAATCATTTGTATAGGAGGACAGAGTCTGGACTTTGGAGTTAAACACACTTGTGTTTGAATGCTAGTAGCCTTTCATTTTCTCACTGGACTTCTTGGGTAATTTATTCCATTTCATGGCTTTCCTAAAGGGAACTAATCATATTTGGCTTAGCCCCTTCAAGTTACAGTCATGAAGCACTGTCAACTTGGTGGCTTATAAACAGCAGAAATTGATTTCTTATGGTTTTGCAGGCTAGGAGATAGAAAATCCGGGCACTGACAAAGTTAGTGTCTGGTGAGTGCCAACCTACTGCATTAGTTTGCTATCTCCTCATGGTTGAAAGGCCAAGGCAGCCTGCTGGGACTTCTTTTACAAGGGTGCTGATCCCAGGCATGAAGTACTAGTGACAGTCCAGGAAATGGGAGCCATAAAATCTTTAGCTTTATAGAAAGTTTCAGAGAAAACAGATGATTTTATCTAGTTTTTTAGGAAAATGAGGCCTGCAGGGGTAAGGATGATGTGTCCAAGTTTTTGACTTTCCTATCACCTGCAAATAGAAGATAGCAGCCTTTGATTCAGGGTACAAATTCTACAGTAGTCATACTCTGATATAGTATACTGGGGCTGAATGCTATGGCTGACATTTCAAGATACATCAAACACCAGAAGCATGAAAAATAGTGCATCTTTGCTGCAGGCAGTCAGCCCTCTCGGCAATTCCGTTAGTGCTGTTCAGGCTACAGAGCATATGTGGTTAATTTTTCTTTCTTCTGCCTCACTACTGCCTTCATCGACATACAGCGAATAGTCCTTCACTGGGAGTGCTTCCTGTGAGTCATGTTCACAACCAGTAGGCTCGTAGGCTTGTTTTCAGAGGAACTCTTACTGTAATGGAAAGATGGTTTCTCTGAAAACAAACAAACAAAAATCACTATATTAGTTCCTAATGAATATTCTGAGAAAAAGACAAGCTATTGAAAATTTGCAGTGTTGTGGGGGAGTGAGGGAGGTGGTTTGAGAGAAGGAGCACTTGTGAAAGGAGAGCAGCTCAGACCCTGAGTTGGGCTGCAGCCAGTGATTTCCAGCTCCATGGAGCATGTAGTAACATGTGTAGAAGCTAACACATTGCCTAGCACATGGTAAGCACTCAGTAAATATTCTTTTGAATAAATAAATGCCATTTAGGCTTTCTGTCCAAGGATTTGGCACCCAAAATTGTATGTGATCAGAAGCTGCCATATTTTTTTTTTCTTAAAAGGGGGAGGGTGAGCCCAGCGTGAGAGCCTAGTGATTGAAGTCCTCGCCTTGCAAATGCTGGGAACCCATGTGGGTGCTGGTTCATGTCCCAGCAGCCCTGCTTCCCACCCAGCTCCCTGTTTGTGGCCTAGGAAGACAGTCGAGGATGGCCCAAAGTTTTGGGACCCTGCCCCTGTGTGGGAGACCCAGAAGAAGCTCCTGGCTCCTGACTTCGGATCATCTCATCTCTAACCATTGTGGCTCCTTGGGGAGTGAATCAACGGATGGAAGATCTTCCTCTCTTACCCTCCTCCTCTCTGTATATTTGACTTTCCAATAAAAACAAACAATCTCTTTTTTAAAAAGAAAGAAAATATGGGGCTGCTAATTTTGTTCATCTTGAGACCTTAGATTTGACAAGTCTCTTTGGTGTCAACATTCAGAGGCCAGCTGGAGTCCTGGCTGCTCTGTTTCCAATCAGCAATCTGCTAATAACACGTATGGAAAAGCAGAGGAAAATGGACCAGTGCGTGTGCTCTGCCACCTGGACAAAGCTCCTAGCTCCTGGCTTTGGCCTGACCCAACTCCAGCCTCTCTGGCAATTTGGGGAGTGAACTAGCAGATGGAGTCAGGGTTTCTCTCTCACACTTTTCCTTTTAAATAAATCAATATTTTAAAAAGTTACTAAATAAGGAATTGCTTTTCCATCTGCACTATGACAACAGTGTAGTATAACTTGACTTCTTTTTTAAAAAAACATTTTTGTTTTCACTTTTTTTAAGCAGAGACAAAGAGAAGGAGAAGTGGAGACAGAGAAAGATTTTCTATCCTCTGGTTAGCTTTCCAAATACCCACAATAGCCTGGGCTGGGTCAGGAACTCTATTCATATATCCAACATAGGTGGCAAGCACCCAAGTACTTGTACCTTCTAGTGTGTGTGTGAGCAGGAAACTAAATCGAGAGTAGAGCAGAGACCTAAACCCAGGCACTTTAATATAGGATTGCAAGTATCACAAGTAACATTTTAACCACTGCACGGAATGCCTGCCTCATAACTTATTTTTTTATATGATGTCCTATGTATAGTTTCCTTATTTCCTTTGTTCATAAAAGATGGGCTAAAGCAGTAGAAAGTACAGCAGACAATCCAGTGATGATGCAATTTTTGTGGCTTCGATAACAGAATGTCTCTTTTGAGTGTGGATTTTAATAGTGCCACTAATAAAGGAGCAGCAAGTACAGGGCCTAGACACTGCAGTAGAATTAACAGTGGGTGATGTGGGGAAAGGATGATTTTTCTTATGAAATGTTCCTAGTGCTGTACCACAGAAGAGGGAGGCCAGCATGAGACTAAGCTGAATCTCCATGGTCTGTCTGGGTGGAAGATGGGCAGCCCATTGACTTCTCTTACAAAGATGCCAGCAAAAACTAAAGCATCACCTGAGGAAAGGATACTCTAAGGAGTATTTGGAAAATGTCAAGAAATATACACATCTAGAACCAAACTGATTAAAAAGCTGTCATTAAGAAGCCAAAAGGACAAACTTGATAGCTTATCTAAAAAAAAAATACTTATGAGTAATAGTTAGCCTTTACCTTTAATATTTTATAATTTTGTGTATTTATTGCAAAACAGAAATGTCTCCTGACATTATGAAACAGATTTTTAAAAATTTATTTGAAAGAATAATAGATATAGAGGAAAAAGAGTGAGAAAGAGAGATCTTCCATCCGCTAGTGACTCTCCAAATAGCCGCAGCACCCAGGCTACTTCAGGCTGAAGCCAGGAGCTAGGGACTCCAGTCAGGTCTCCCATGTGGGTGTCAGGAACCCAAGGACTTAGGCTATTTTGTGCTGCTTTTCTAGTTACACTCACGGGAGCTGAATCAGAAGTATAGCAGCCAGGACTCAAACTAACATTCTGATATGGGATTCTGGTGTTGCAGCGGGTGGCTTAACCTATGGTACCCCAAGCCTGGCTCCTTATGATGTTTTTCTGTATGTACTGTAATTTAATAGATCTCATATACCAAAATTCATCTTATGATTGTCTGCTAATATTTTTTTTAAAGATTTTTTATTATTATTGGAAAGCCAGATATACAGAGAGGAGGAGAGACAGAGAGGAAGATCTTCCATCCGATGATTCACTCCCCAAGTGAGCCGCAACGGGCCAATGCGCGCCAATCCGAAGCCGGGAACCTGGAACCTCTTCCGGGTCTCCCACGCGGGTGCAGGGTCCCAAAGCTTTGGGCCGTCCTCGACTGCTTTCCCAGGCCACAAGCAGGGAGCTGGATGGGAAGTGGAGCTGCCGGGATTAGAACCGGCGCCCATATGGGATCCTGGGGCGTTCAAGGCGAGGACTTTAGGCTCTAGGCCACGCCACCGGGCCCGTCTGCTAATATTTTCACCGGGCCATCCTGATTTAAGTGGATTGAATTCTATGGTTAAATAAATGGCTTGGTATTTTATTTTGAATTTTGATAGTAATTCCAATTGAGTAAGGACTATTACTGTTTTTCCCTTCTAAAGATGTAGTTGGAAAACCAAATAACCAACCTTAATTATATTTTTGAGTTGTTTTTATTTTATTATATGTGTCTAAGACATTATACCTTAAAAGCCTAGCATTATCCCACTTAAGTTAGCCTTTTTTTAAAAAAAAATATTTGTTTTTATTTGAAAGACAGACTTACAGAGGAAAGAAGGTGTAGACCCTCTGTTGCAACACTGTAGCAATTGCAATGGCCTATCTGATTTTTCTTTCTCCTCCACCTCACTCCCAGTATCATATCATATTGTTTCCAAAATGATTCTCTTCTCAAGGAGACTCTAGTCACACCATTTTTATGCTTAACCTTTCCATGGCTCCTCATTAAATGTAAGATAAACTAAAACCATTATTGGCATACAACCTCTATAATAGAGCTGTTAACTAACTTTCCAGCTTTTCGTCTTTCCCTGCTTTTGTGCTACCATTTGTCTGCAATTCTTGATGGCATAAATCCTTGACTGTTTCCTATTTGTCTTTGGACAGATATTCTCTTCCAAGAAGCCTTCTCCAAACCATATTCCTGGAAATGAATGAGTATTCCTGTTCTATGTTTGCATTCCTAGTTTTGTTTCCTGTGACTGTGTCACAGGTCTCATTGTGTCCGAGGAATCCAATTTCCTGGCACACATACAAGTGCTTGCTACATATTAGTCAATTTAAAATATCTTGCTGCTGCTGTAAAGAAATTTCCTCCCATTTACTCTCATGATCCTGTAAGATAATGGGACATATTTTCCAGTTTCTTTGTAGGCGGAGCTAATGAGTGTGGTTTGATAAGTAGAGAACTGAAACTGGAATTCCAATCTTCTGACGCTTAATTCACTATTTTCTTCTGAGTGTGTGTGTGTGTGTGTGTGTTCCTTCATCATAAATCTTTGTAAGATGTTAATCAAAGAAGTACAGTCATGGCAGTAATTAAATTATATGCAATGTTTGCGCTTCAAGGAAACAGTCATTGGGGCTTGTGCAATGAATGGTTCAACTGGCTAATCCTCCATTTCCAAGCGCTGGCATCCAATATGGGTGCCAGTTTTTGTCCTGGCTGTTTGTTCCACTTCCCATCCAGCTCCCTGCCTGTGGCCTGGGAAGGCAGCAGAGGATGGCCTAAGTCCTTGGGACCCTGTATGCATGTGGGAGACCTGAAGGAAGTTCTTGGCTCCTTGTTTTGTAATCTACTCAGCTCCAGCTGTTATGGCCATTTGGGAGGTGGATACAGGGTCCCAAGGGCTTAGGCCATCCTCCACTGTTTGGTATATAAGCTTTTCAATTGGTACAGTATAAAGTGCTGGAGTAATTTGTGCAAGAGTGTGGAGGTGTACTTTGTATTCTGTTGTGAAGTCTAGAGTGTGTTCATAAATGAGTTTCAAAAAACTGATCAGTACCACAATCACTTAGGCCTGCATGTCGTTTTACCTGTCTCTTTTGTTTTGGAAAGACATATTTATTTAGCTTACACAGTTACATCAATAGAGAGAGTGTGCAAGACAAAGAGATCTTCCATCTGTTTTTTCACTCCTCAGATGGTCCCAATGACTGAATCAGGGCTAAGCCAAAGCTAGGAGTCAGCTGCTTCCTTTGAGTCTCCTGTGTGGGTGACATGGGCCCAAGAATTTGGACCATCTCATGCTGCATTTCCTGGGTCATTAATAGGCAGCTGGACTGAATGTAGAATAGCCACAACTCGAACCAGCACCCATATAGACTACTGGCGGCAGCAGCCTTACCTACTATGCCAGCCCCTGCTTCAATTGTCTTATATATAGATAAGATTTTTTTTTATTTCTTCCCAATGAAAGTAGTAAATATGGAAACAAATAGAGAGACTTCATTAGGTTATTTGATTTCAAAAATATTTATTTACTTGAGAGAGAGACAGAGATGGAGATTGAAACAGAGATGGGAAGATGATGCTGGGGGGAAGATCTATCCACTGATTCACTCCCCAAATGACTGCAATGTCCAGAACTGAGCCAGCCCAAAGTCAGGAACCAGTAGCTTCATCCTGGTCTTACACATGGGTTCAGGCACCCAAGCACTTAGCGATCTCCCACTGTCAGCAGGGAACTGGATCAGAAGTGGAGCAGCCAGGACACCAACCAGCGTCCATATGTGTAGCCAGTGTGATAGGCAGCTCCTTAACCCACTGTACTACAACGCTGGTCTCTCATTCTTTTTTTTTTTTTTTTAAAGATTTTATTATTATTAGAAAGCCGGATATACAGAGAGGAGGAGAGAGACAGAGAGGAAGATCTTCCATCCGATGTTTCACTCCCCAAGTGAGCCGCAACGGGCCGGTGCACGCCGATCCGATGCCAGGAACCTGGAACCTCTTCCGGGTCTCCCACGCGGGTGCAGGGTCCCAAAGCTTTGGGCCGTCCTCGACTGCTTTCCCAGGCCACAAGCAGGGAGCTGGATGGAAAGTGGAGCTGCCGGGACTAGAACCGGCGCCCATATGGGATCCCGGGGCGTTCAAGGCGAGGACTTTAGCCGCTAGGCCACGCCGCTGGGCCCTGGTCTCTCATTCTTAAAAGTGGTATGGTGATGGGTATTTTAAAGTCCTGTGTCATATAATTTAAATTGACTTCTAAATTTTCCTTCCAAAAGGTTTCCCTGGAAGAAAAAAATGCAACTATTATTTATGACCCCAAACTGCAGACTCCAAAGACCTTACGGGAAGCTATTGATGACATGGGCTTTGATGCTACTCTCCATAACCCCAACCCTCTCCCTGTTTCAACTGATACCGTGTTTCTGACTGTTACTTCTTCCCTGGCTCCACCGTGGGACCATATCCAGAACATGTTGCTTAAGACAAAGGGTGTGACAGATGTTAAAATTTCCCCTCAACAAAGAACTGCAGTGGTGACAATAGTCCCTTCTATAGTGAACGCCAATCAGATAGTAGAGCAGGTTCCAGATCTCAGTTTAGATGTTGGGACGCTGGACAGAAAATCAGGAAGTGAGGATCACAGTGTGGCTCAAGGTGGTGAAGTTATGATAAAGATGAAAGTGGAGGGGATGACGTGCCATTCGTGTACCAGTACCATTGAAGGAAAAATTGGGAAACTGCAAGGTGTTCAGCGAATTAAAGGTAATATTTCTGATATTATTTGTTTCGATGTTTTATAGGGTTAATTATTCTGTTTGAATCTTTTAACTTTTTGCTTTTTAAGCATGTGTGCTCATTACCTGGGAATAAAATGCTGGCTGCTTCATTGAACTTTGAGGTACAGCATCATTCCTAGGACTGCTGTCAGTAAAGTTCATTATAATTAAAGGTTATTTGCATCTTTGTCTGCAGTTTAGCAGCAGAAGCAGCCGGGAGAGCAATCTGTGGAGCTCAACACTCTTAACACAGCATGCCTGGGGTACTCCTTACCTGTAATTGAATTTTATACAACCATGCAGAAACTTGGAGACTGTCACTACACAGTGATCGTATTGTTTACTTGGTTCTAGTCTGTTTGTGAGCATTCATTTACAAGTTTTGTTTAGTGATCTGGAAATAGTGCAGTGAAATAATTATATTTCTTCTTATTAACTAGTCTCCCTGGACAACCAAGAAGCTACTATTGTTTACCAACCTCATGTTATCGCAGCCGAAGAAATAAAAAAGCAGATTGAAGCTGCAGGCTTCCCAGCGTTCATCAAAAAACAGCCCAAGTACCTCAAATTGGGAGCTATTGATGTAGAGCGTCTGAAGAACACACCAGTCAAATCCTCAGACGGATCACAGCAAAGGACATGGTCACACGCCTGTGATTCAACAGCTACTTTCAACATAGAAGGCATGCATTGTAAATCGTGTGTGTCAAACATTGAAAGTTCTTTATCTACACTCCAGTATGTAAGCAGTGTAGTAGTTTCTTTAGAGAATAGGTCTGCCGTTGTAAAGTACAACGCAAACTTAGCCACTCCAGAAACTCTGAGGAAAGCAATAGAAGCTGTATCACCAGGGCAATATAGAGTTTGTATTGCAGGTGAAGTGGAGAGTTCCCCCAACTCTCCCTCCAGCTCGTCTGTTCAGAAGATGCCTCCGAACATAGTAAGCCAACCTCTGACTCAGGAAACTGTGATCAGCATTGGTGGTATGACTTGTAATTCTTGTGTGCAGTCTATTGAAGGTGTCATATCAAAAAAGCCAGGTGTAAAATCCATACGAGTCTCCCTTGCAAATAACAATGGGACTGTTGAATATGATCCTCTACTAACCTCTCCAGAAACCTTGAGAGAAGCAATAGAAGACATGGGGTTTGATGCTTCCTTGTCAGGTAATTACCTTTCCTTTGATTTCCTCTAGAATTTTGAAGTCTCTATTATGCTGTTTCTACACTTGATCTTAGCCAAAAGGATGAGAAGTGATCTATTATGTTGTTTCTTATGGCTTTTATCAATGAGAAATAATTCACAAATTCTGCTTTTTTTAAAAAAAATGTTGTGGAGGTAGTCAACAATGCCTACTAAGATGCCTTGGGAATTTTGCATAATGATAGTGCTTAAAAATTAAAAACAAATCATGGTACAAATACGTAATAAAATACTATGAAGTCATAAATGATAGTATTAAAGGTACCTAATGTCACCACCAGCAAATGTAGGACTTATTTTGTTAAATGAAAAAAAAGCCAAACTGAAATACCATGTACACACTGCAACAAAGTGTTTATAACAACTACAGTTGTATATATACCATTGTATATATACTTCGGATCAGTGCCGATCCAGAGCCAGGAGCCTCTTCCAGGTCTCCCAAATGGGTGCAGGGTCCCAAGGCTTTGGACCATCCTCGACTGCTTTCCCAAGCCATAGATGGGAAGCAGGGATGCTGAGATTAGAACTGGCGCCCATATGGGATCCCGGTGCGTGCAAGGCAAGGACTTTAGCTGCTAGGATACCGTGCTGGGCCCAGATGGAAAATCTCTCTCTCTCTCTCCTTCTCTCTGTAAATCTGATTGTCCATAAAAATAATAAATAAAACTTAAAAATGGAAAAGGATAGAAATAAATAAAATATTTTAGCTGTAGCTTTGAATTTAAGCATTCAAGTTAACTGACTCAAGGGCTTTCCCAAAGTCTTCATATTTCTTGATCATTCTTACCTTTGAACTGAAACAAAAATGGTATGTGTTGCTTCAAATCAGAATTGAACCTGACTGCAAAATGAGCTGGTGTAATTTCTTGCTTTAAATCACAATTGAAAAGATACATAACTAATTTCTAAACAGTGTTATTAATCTTTGATATTATATTAGGTTGAAGATGACCAGTTATACCCATTAGAGGCTCACTGAAGCTGTAGGAAAAATGTTATTAAACACATGCTCAAAGTATTGTGGTAGATGAGTGTCAGTTGGAGAGTACCCAGAGACATAATCAGCCATTTCTAATTTCCACATTGAGGACAACTGGTAGAAAGTTTAAAATTCTCAATTTTTAAAGTTGATATATGCAAAGTGATATCTCTAATTTGAAGATCTAAAATCCAGAATCTAAAATACTTCAGTGTTGACAAAAGAAAAATTATTTATCTGACATCATGGGTCATAGTCAAAATGCAGGAAATATTGCATAAATTACTTTCATGTTATATATAAACTACTTGAGTAACATAGGTATTTCTTATGTTCAGTCTTGGGTCCCATCTCATTACATATTTGTAAATATTCCAAAATTTGAAAAAAAAATGCAAGATCTGAAATAATTCTGGCCTTGAGCATTTTAGATAAGGGCTATTGACCCTGTTGCTTCTATATTATCAAATTTACCTTTTAAAAGTACACAAATACACAATCCAGTGGTTGTTATTATAGTCCCAGAGTTTTACAGTCATTACACAATATAATTTTAGAACATTTTCATAACTCCCAAATAAACTCTATATCCATTAACATCACTCCACATTTTCCTTGTCTAGTCCCATTGTTCTAATTTCTGTCTGTTATAATTCATAAGTAGAATCATGTAATGTTTGTCCTTTTGCTTCTGCATTTAATGAGTGTAATGTTGCAGAGAGTCATCTATATTGTTGTATCAGAACTTCATTCTTTTTGTTGCTGAATAATGCTTCCTTGTATAGATGTACTACATTTCTTTCTTCATTCCTCAGTTAATAGAAATTTGGATTATTCCCACTCTGACTGCTCTGCTGCTACTATGTATAATTGTGTATAAATTTTGCACAAATAATAGGCTTTTTATTTCTCCTGTTGTATATACCTAGTAATGAAAATGCTGGATCATTGTTAACTGTTTAATTTTTCTAGGAGTTAGCAGACTATTTTCCAAAGTAGCTGCATCCATTTTAATTCCCATTTAGAATTCTCAAAATAGAAAATCTCAGAAGACCAAGATTTTTTATTCAAAGAAAGGGATATATAAATTCATTAGAAAATTCAGACAGAATAACAGGAGTTCTAGTATCATGACCAGAGCAAGGTATACAAAATCTGCATTAGCAAAATGAAATAGTTACAAAATCAGAAGAAAAAAATCTATATTGGATATATTGAAAGTGAAACTCTATCAGGTGACTATATAAAATTTTCTTGGAGTAAAACAATGATCTAGGAAGTTGGGTCTTCACTAACCAACTAAAGCAAACAAAATGCTTGATTAAGTCCCTTCTGATATTTTTCCCCTATGATTTATTTATTTTTATTTGAAAGGCAAATTTACAGAAAGAGTGAGATATATAGCGGGATCTTCCATCTGCTGGTTCACTTCCCAAATAACCGTAATAACTGGAGCTGAGCCAATCCGAAGCCAGGAGCCCGGTGCCTCTTCCATGTCTCCCTTACAGGTGCAGGGTCCCAATGTTTTGCGCCATCATCGACTGCTTTCCCAGTCCACAAGCAGGGAGCTCAGTGGAAAGTGGAGCCAGGATACGAAGTGGTTGCCCATATGGGATCCCAGCGATTGCAGATAGAGGATTAGCTGGCTGAGCCATCACACCTGCCTTTCTTCTGTTGTGTAAAACTTTTTCTTTAATTTCAAACATATGAAAAGCAACAAGAATTCTTTTTTCTTTTTAAAAAAAATTTATTATTTTTTAAAACAACAACAAGAATTATACAAGGAAATTCTGCCTATCAGTTGCACTCAGATTACCTGGTTGTTAATGTTTTACCATTTTGTTTTATCATTCTCTTTCTTGGTAGGTATAAACATATGGTACACACGCACACATACACACACACACACACACACATATTTTTGTGAACTACTTGAAAGTAAGCTAGCACAGTAGATGTTAGTAATTTTAAAAACTGTTTTCTGATTATGTATTTATGTACTTTACACCAGACACTGAGCCTGGTTTTGAATATCAGATTGTAAATCCTTTCTTGAAATTTAGTAATTATTTCTAATTGTTGCTTCAAGTGCAATAAGGTCATCTTTCTTTTGAATTCAAGCATTAAGTAGTGTAGTTACAGCCTTCAGAAAAACTAATTGAAATAAGCCAACTGTTAATTCATTGTGACCTTTTATACTTTTTCACTTCCTTTGTGAAAGTTGAAAGTTTTAGCTGTTTTACTTGCTATACTCACGGGGGTACAGGTCACAATTTCATGAAATTTTATGTAGTTGTAATGCTAAGGTGCTAAAAGGAGCTGCCTTGATAACATAATTTAATATGTGAAAATTGCAGATGTTCACGTTACATCTTGTACCTAAAATAACTAAATTGCTCCATAATGAGATGTAAAGTGATTAATAGCATAAACTGTTGTTTTTTGCATTGTCCAAGTTGGTAATTAACTTTTAATAATAATTATGGGAGAATGAAAGAAACTTCTAGCTAGATTAAAATTATAGTTATTAAAGCCGAAGTTGTTTATTTATTTGTTTTTTTTTGGCAAGTGTACCTCCTTTTTGACATCTTTAAGATAACAATTAGTGAATTTCTTCATTCCAAATAATATGCTTAGGCTCTAAATGAATAGCTTTCCAAATTGATTTACTTGAGACTAAAAATGACTAAGTTAGGACCTGGGAGAGTGTGGTCCTTCATTCAGACTATCTTTGCAGTAGCAAGACTGGCTGTGCTGTCATTTTCTGGGAACTTGGAAATGCAGAATCTGTTTCCATCTGGGATGCTCAGATTCAGAATCTGCACCTCGAACAGGATATCACCCCACTATGATAAGTGCATTCAAGTTTAAGAGGCAAAGTGACTTGAGACATCTGTGTCATTATTCTTTAGGGAAATTATTAGGCTTTTAAAGTTTCTTCCAAAGATATTCTTCTTCAGTGTCCTGAAAAAATGTGTGCAGGGATGCTTTTGTTCATTAGCCAAATAGGTATGAGACTAGAGGATACTCTGTATTTTTTTAAGATTTATTTATTTTTATTACAAAGTCAGATATACAGAGAGGAGGAGAGACAGAGAGGAAGATCCTCCATCCACTGATTTGCTCCCCAGTTGGCCACAACTACCGGAGATGAGCCAACCTGAAGCCGGGAGCCAGGATCTTTCCCTGGGTCTCCCATGCGGGTGCAGGGTCCCAAGGCCCTGGGCCATCCTGGACTGCCCTCCCATGCCACAGGCAGGGAGCTGAATGGGAGGTGGGGCTGCCAGGGTTAGAATCCATGCCCATATTCCAGGATTCCAGTGCATCTAAGGCATTGACTCTAGCTGCTAGGCTACCATGCTGGGCCCTGTGTTTTTATTTATTTAAATTTCTAACAATACAGAAGTTTCAGTAGAAGAAATTTGTTCATCTGTCATTCTCTTCCTGACAACCTCACACCCTAGAAGTAGTCACTGTTAATTTTTATGTTGCCTTCCAGACTTTTTAAGAAATGTTGTTGTATTTGCATACATTGAAAAAAAATTTAAATATCATCATGCAGTTCTTTTTTTTGTGCAACTAATTATGTCATGAAACTACTTTAATGCTATCATGCACATCACCAACACCGTCATGTTCATTATGAAATAAGTACTGTCCATTAACAACCTGCTTTACCTAGTGTTGAGGGTGGACATAAGCTGGAAGAACTTTCTTTATACGAAATTTTGCTTATTGAGTTCAGATTTTCCTGGAAACTGGAATGAAAAATATTGAAATTGGAAGTCACTGCTGG
This sequence comes from Ochotona princeps, assembly GCF_030435755.1. NCBI lineage: Eukaryota > Metazoa > Chordata > Mammalia > Lagomorpha > Ochotonidae > Ochotona > Ochotona princeps. The sequence continues at coordinate 46,114,724 of NC_080865.1, forward strand.
GAATTTGTGAAGATAATGTGTTACTGGGCGCTCATAGGAGCTTGCTGGTTTTAGAAGGATAGATTGACAGTACCTGGGTATGAGTTGGGATGTGTGACAGAGATGCAGCTGGAGTGTCACAGATGAAAAGAATCTTTTTCCTTTCCACCAGGTATGAGTGAACCATTGGTAGTAATAGCTCAGCCCTCATCAGAAATGCCACTTTTGACTTCAGCCAATGAATTGTATCCTAAAATGATGACACCAGTTCATGACAAGCAGGAGGCAAAGGCTTCATCTAAGTGCTACATACAGGTCACTGGCATGACTTGTGCTTCCTGTGTCGCAAACATTGAACGGAATTTAAGAAGAGAAGAAGGTAAGACATTTTGAAAGCTTGTAATTTGATGTGCTAGTTAGAGGACTCCATCCTTTGGGTTCTCTTATTTATGATTCTTGCCAAGACCTTCTAAAGACTTAGTGTATGGAACAACCTTGATTCCCTGACATGTTAATGATTTGTTCCCTGTTAATGTTTTGTTCTCTTCGATAAAGTCACTGTCTCATTTACCTAATCATCACATTTTAACATCAGTGAAGTTTATAGAAAAACATCTCAAGGAAAGATAGAATTCATACTCTTTATGGATCTTAGCTGAAGTGGATTTTTTAAAAAAATGTATATTTTTTTTTTGTAATGATTACATGGTTGATCAGAGTAAGAAGGATCGAGGTTTAGGGAAAATTGGGTGAACTCATTGCTTCCAAATTTGCTATTTCTTCTTGTTGTTTCTGGGGAAAGAGGAGAGACAAAGGGGAAAACCACACATGACTTTCCATACATCCCAGTACCAAGGGGTGAGGAACTGCCACCTCATATCAACCCAGAGTTGATATATTCCGAGGGTTCTGTCCAAATGGTTTGGATAGTTCTGAAATACTGCCGATTTCACTGATCTGAGGATGATGTCACCCTCCCAATGTCCACTGGCTCCTTTCATCAAGACTTTTTGGTGTCATCGTTTGTTGGGGTAGTTGTCCAGTTAGTTCTGTTCTTCTTTTTGCTACAGCACCAAATGTGCTGCCATATTCTTCTTTTACAACAGGGCCTGCGTCCACTGCTCCACCTTTTTCATTAAGTAGGGTATGTTCTTACAGACGAGTCCAACTACCTGGGCCAGGTGTCCCAAGCATCGCCAGATCCCCGACCCCTGGGGTTCAGGAACCTGACATCCCCCTAGTAGGTGGGCCCCAGGGCCTGGGACAGGAGACCCAAGGCCTGGCTAATCCCCCACCCCTGGGGCTCATAAACCCACACCCACCTCACAGGTAGGCCCCAGGACCCAGGCCAGGTGATCTGAGCCCCACCAAATCCCCCACCACTAGGGCCCACCAACCCAGCACCCACCTAGTAGGTGGGCCCTGGGAACTGACCTGGGCCATAAGACCCAAACCCTGCCAGATCCCGCACTTAGAAGGTGGGCCCCAGGATCTGGCCAAGTGACTCACATCCCACTGGTTCCTTTACCCCCAGGGCTCAGGAACCCCACCACAAAGGTGGGCTCCATGGCCTGAGCCAAGCTACCCAAGCCCTGTCAGATCCTCTGTCCCTGGGATTCACATACCTGTCCCCTGCTGGGCCCAGGCCAACAACTCGTGTCTGCAGTCTTATTATGCAGCCTGGCCTAGTGTAGTCTGCCCCCTGTTCTAACTTCTGTTGGTGGGTGCTGCAGCCTATCTCAGCCCAGCCTGATTGCTGTCTTGGTCTTAATGTGAACTGGCTGGTGTTGGCTCCTCCAGCCCCCTGCCCTGGTTCTCAGATCTGCCAGTGGGTGTTATGTGCTGGCCCCAGAATAGTCTGTCTCCAGACCTGACCCACATGTATGCCCGCAGGTCCTGTAACCTGGCATGGTCTGGACTGCTCCTTGCCTTGCTTCTTGTGCTCACCTGCAGGGGCTGAGTCCCTATGAAAGAGTTTCCCAAACTCCTCCATCAAGTTTCCTCCCAGTGGCAGTTCTTGCACACACCAGTGGATTGGTGGCTCAGGTTGACTTTGTCCACCTCCTGTCCTGATAAAAACAGTGGTCTTGCTTAACCAGCCACACCCATTCTGGTTCTTGTTATTGGTTGTTGCAGCCCGTCGCTACCTGTGTCCATGCCCAGACATAGCTTTCACGTAGTTCAGTGGGAGCCAAGACCTAGTCTGGCCTTTTCTACACCCAACCTGACTCTCACGAATACTGGTGGGGGCTGGAGTCAAGCCCAATATGTTTCTCCACCTGTACTAGTGCACACCTGTACTGGTGCAGTCTGTGCTACGCCTGCTGCCCTCAATCCTACTCTCGTTCTTGCCAGTGGGAACCCCAACCCAGCTGGGGTGCCCCCTTAGCTCCCAAGCAAGACCTGACCTCATCCTCAGTTCTTGGGCGAGCCAGCAGAGATAGCTGCAGTGGATTTTATGCTTAAGGGCAGGTGTTTAGCCTGGCAGTTCTGGTTAAGATACCAGTGCCCCATGTCGGAGTATTGGGGTTTGGTGCTCAGCTCTGGCTCCTGACTCCAACTTCATGCTAATGCAGACCCTGGGAAGCAGCAATAACAGTGTAAGTAATTGGGTTCCTGCTACTCACATGGGAGACCTAGATTGAGCCTCCCCATCACTGTTCCACCCCTCCATGCCCTTGCTGACTCTGCTGTTGTGGGTATTTAGGGAAGTGAGCCAACTCTTGTCTCTTCGCCTCTTAAATAAATCAATAATCTTAAAGCATTGCCTGAAACTGAGAACTGGAATCTGCAGGAGTTTCAGTGTTGCTGTCACCTGGCTAAGCACTAGACCAAAACTAATAGTGTTTGGAATAATAGTGTTCTCTTCTAATTGTTAGAACTCTGACCAATCCTGTGATTAAAAACTTCCAAAAATTACCTAATATTGTGTATGTTTTTGTTTTAATTTGCAAATGTATCTATAGTATGATTAAAAAATTTAGTTACATGTATGAAACTGTATCATAAAACAATAATCAAAAATAAGAAGGGAAAAAATAAATTCAGAACATTAAAAAAATCCAATCACATTTTCTTCTGTTGGCTTATAAATTTATACTCATATTTACAGACTTGCCAGGATAGCATATATATTTTTTTCTTACCATACAAAAATTTGTTAATGTTCAATTAAATGAGACAGGGGAGGAGGCTACTAAGTGAAAGGAAGCTTGCAAGGTTCTTTTAAAATTTGGGAACTATTTTCAGGCAATTCAGAAATACCCCTTTTCACGAGGCAGGCAACACCTATGCCAATTACAAATATTTATAAATCCATCAAGACGATTCTTCCAATGATTCCATTCTATCACTTTTGTTTCCTCTTAACCCAATGAGGAATTTACTTAACCTATCTGGGGTCATTACATTCACTTTTTTTTTTTTAAAGCACTGGTCTTTCCCTTAGTCTGTGTTAGCGTTCTTTAAAAAAAAAAAAAAAAAAAGAATGCTGGAAAAAAGCCATTGCTGGCTGTTTTTAAGAACAACATGTGGGCCCGGCGGCGTGGCCTAGCGGCTGAAGTCCTCACCTTGAAAGCCCCGGGATCTCATATGGGCGCCGGTTCTAGTCCCGGCAGCTCCACTTCCCATCCAGCTCCCTGCTTGTGGCCTGGGAAAGCAGGAGAGGACGGCCCAAAGCTTTGGGACCCTGCACCCGCGTGGGAGACCTGGAAGAGGTTCCTGGTTCCCGGCATCGGATCGGTGCGCACCGGCCCGTTGCGGCTCACTTGGGGAGTGAAACATCGGATGGATGATCTTCCTCTCTGTCTCTCCTCCTCTCTGTATATCCGGCTTTCCAATAAAAAAAAAAAAAAAAAAACATGTAAGTCAAATGCTTTTTTCAGTTCTGAGAATTAACACAGATTTTGGTTTGTCTTCTAGTGAGAAACTTCCAAGGTATGCCATAGTTCACAATTTTAAAAATGCAAGAAGTTGTAATTATTGCCTCTTTGTAAATGATTGTATTAATAAAAAGACAATATAAACTGCTTTTAATTAAAAATAAATAAAAGAGAATGGAAGCAGTTCTATTTATAGTGTGAATATATTTTTTAAATCTATAGTTTACGTAAGTATTATTTGTATTTTTGAAATTTGAGAAATCGTGTTTTCGACTTCTGCTCAACTATAGATTTCATTCAACTGAAGCTAGAAGATATTCTCCCACTTTTTCTATAGTATCTCTCCCTCTTTTTAAAGATATATTTATTTTAATTAAAGTCGGTTACAGAGAGAAGGAAAGACAGAGATTTTCTGTCCACTGATTCACTCCCTAAATGCCCTCAATGGCGAGAGCTGGGGCACTCTGAAACCAGGAACCAGGAGCCAGGAGCTTCTTCCATGTCTCCTACGTGGGTCAGGGACTGGAAGACTCGATTATTCTGCTGCTGTTTTCCCAGGCTGTAATAGGGAGCTGGATCAGAAGTGGAGCAACTGGAACTTAAATTGGCACTTGTATGGGATGCCAGCACCACAGGCCTCTGTGCTACTGGGCCCAGTACCCTTTTCTGATTACTGATACTCTCCTATGAGCTGATTATCTGAATTATTTGACACCCAGAAAGCCCAAAATGTAAATGCTTTATATAGAACTCAGATAATATTAGGTATTTTTTTATTAAGACATATTATTAAATTAACATCTGGTTAGTTTTTCATTTTTATAGGACCCTAAGGCTTACTTGTAAACTGTTGGTCTTTCCCTGTCAGGTAGTTACCAAGATCCATGGAATCCTAAAAAGGGCTGCGAATTGTGCTATATGAAATTGATTTTCTTCCTAACAGTGACAACATTAGCTGGACTAGAGACATGAAAAGATTGTAACAATAGTTATGCCAGCCAATAGCATGACTGCCATAAGAAATGAACTCCTTGGCAGGTGTTTGGCCTATTGGTGAAGATGTCAATGTGGACACCCTCATCCCATATCAGAGTGCCTGGGCTTAAGTCTGAATTCTATTCCTGATTCCAGCTTCCTTCTAATAGATGCTGTGAGACAGGGCGATGGCTTAAGTCATTGGGTCCTTGTGAGCCACATGAAAGACCTAGATTGAATTCCTGGATCCTAGTATTGGCCTGCTAGTTGTAAGCATTTGGGGAGTGAACCAGAGGGTGAGAACTCTCAAGTAAAAATCTTATTTTTTAGAAAACTCATCCATTTCCATTGGAAAGTCAGATTTACAGAGCAGGGTCAGAGAGAAAGATCTTCCATCCAATGGTTCATGTCCCAAAGGGCTGCAATAGCCAGAGCTGAGCCTATACAAAGTCAGGAGCTGGGAGCTTCCTTTGGGTCTTCCATGTGGATGCATGGGCCTGAACATGTGGGCCATCTTCTACTGCTTTCCAAGATCATAAACAGGAAGCTGGATGGGAAGTGGGGCAGTCAGGACATAAACTCATGCCCATATGGGATCCTGGCACTTACAAGGGGAGGATTAGCCAATTGAACCATCATGCCTCAATTATAAATTTTAAAGATTTACTTATTTTACTTGGAAAGACTGCATTACAGAGAGAGATTTTCTTTTCTATCCACTAGTCACTCCCCAAATGGCCCACTAGCCAAAGCTGACCTGATCTGAAGCAGAGAACCTGGAGCTTCTTCTGGGTCTCCCACATGGGTTCACGGTCCAAGGACTTGAGTCATCCTCTGTTGTTTTCCTAGCCATAAGCAAGAAGCGGGATCAGGAAGTGGAGCAGCCAGACATGAACCACTGCCCATATGGGTTGCTGGTCCTGGTAGATGGAGGATTAGCTTTTTTATGGCACTGCTCTGGCCGTAAAGTGAAAAATTTTAAAGCAAACAAAATTTAATTCTTTTGTTTTTATTAAAAGGTAGGCAGCATTTTTCTTCTAGAGCTCTTTATTTTTATTTTGAAATTTGTTTATTTCTTTTAAAGGAGAGTGGGATAGGAAGGTGTCACTTTGCTCGCTGATTTACTCCCCAAATGCCCATAAGAGCCAGGGCTGGAGCCGGCGCTGCAGTAGGGCCAAGCCAGGGATCTCAACCAGGTTTCCCATGTGGGTGGCAGGAACCCTGCTGCTTGAGCTGGTACTACTGCAGTAACAGAATCTGCACTAACACTAACCTGAAATAAAGAGCCAGAGCGAAGAATGGAAATGAGGCATTCTGGTATGGGATGCAGGCATCTTAGCTGACAATAGCTGACAGGCAAGACACCCACTGCAGAATAAGAGCATTTTAGATTAATGTATGCCAGATAGCAAAATTTGAACATTTAAAGAAATGGCCTATTATTTGAAAATATTATATAATGCATATGTTGGCACCTCCTCATATTTTTATATTTGCTAACATCATTAATTCCTTTCTACTACTCTTACTAGCTTCGAAAGTTTATTTGCAAGTTATGATTTTACCAACTGAAATTTTTTTAAAAGAAAATTTATTTGTAAGACAGTAATGCAGGTGGTGGGGAGGGAGACAGAGAGAGAAAGAGAGATCTCCCATCTGCTGTTGACTCCTGAAATGGCCACAAAGACTAGGGGTGGGCCAGGCCAAAGCCAGGAGCCTGGAAGTCCATCCGGGTCTCCCACGTGGGTGCAGGGACCCAAGCATTTGAGTCATCTGCTGTTTTCCCAAGTGCATTAGGAGCAAGCTAGTAGTGAAGCAGCCAGGGCATGAAACTGTGTCTTCCGTATGTGACACCGACATCACAGATTGTGGCTTAATATTCTTCACAACACTAGCCACAACAAATTGCAATTCTTGGGCCTTATTTGGATTTTAATCTAAACAAGAGCTATTTAATAAACAGTTATAAGAAATATTGTAGAAATGTAATACTGCTTGGATATTTGATGATATTGAAGAAGTTTATTTTTATAATACCATTCGAAAGTAATATTGTAATTATTTTAAGGAGTCTTTATATTTTAGAGATATATTTAAAAGTTTACCCATGAGAAGATCTGCTGTCTTGGGATTTTCTTTGATACAATCCAGGTAGAGGGCAGGGAAAAAGTGGGTAGGAATATAAATCAAATAAAATTAGCTAAGTGTTAGCCAGTTGATAGTTGTTAAAGGTTGGTGATGAGTATATCAAGTTTATTATGATGTGTGTGTGTATAATTGACAATTTTTATAATAAAAAAACTTTAAGAAAATAAGGCTACTTGTTCTAATAGTTTTATTTATTTTGGGTTCAAGATTTGCATAAAAGTTAAGTAGTGGATTTTCTGAGATTCACTTTTGTCCTTTCACAGTTAAATGAAAAATACTAAAAAGTAATTATAACAACTCTTTTTATCTATATTATTTTTCTTATCATGTTCCTAGGAATATATTCTGTACTTGTGGCCTTGATGGCTGGCAAGGCAGAAGTAAGGTATAATCCTGCTGTTGTGCAACCCGCAATGATAGCGGAGTTCATCCGAGACCTTGGATTTGGAGCTACAGTGATAGAAAGCGCCAATGAAGGGGATGGTGTTTTGGAACTTGTTGTAAGTAAGAATTTTTATGTGATTGATAAAAGGTTCAGAGAAGAATTTTGATGTTAGTTAAAATATTGTAAAAATTAAAGAAGTTGGAAAATGGATAGATAAAAGTTAATGTGGAGCTCGGCAGCGTGGCCTAGTGGCTAAGGTCCTTGCCTTGATCCCATATGGCCGTTGGTTCTAATCCCGGCAGCTCCACTTCCTCTCTATCTCTCCTCTCAGTATATCTGACTTTGTAATAAAAGTAAAATAAATCTTTAAAAAAAGAAGTTAATGTGGTTGTCAGGCATGAAATGTAAAAGATAGTTATCATATCTTTACTAAAAAAACAAAACAAAAAAAAGAATTGAGTTTGAATGACTACATGAAATTCAATTTTTAGAACATAGAAGAGGGAGCAAGATGTTTGATGCAGCAGTTAAGCCACACACCCACACTCCATATCCCAGTGCTTGGTTCAAATGCAGGTTTCTCAGCTTGCAATGCAGCTGTCTGCTAAGGCATACTCTGAAGGCGGCGAATGATGACTCAAACACTTGCATCCTTGCCACCAATATGGGAGGGCTGGATTGAGTGCCCAGCTCCTGACTGCAGCCCGAGCCAGTCCTAGCTATAGCACACATTCAGAGAGTGACCTAGCAGACAGGAATCTTTGTCTGCCTCTCAAATAAATGAAAAGAAATAAAATTAAAACACACACTTTAGAGTGATTCCTTTCTAGCAATGTGTGAAAATAAATTCCAAATGCCTTAAAGACTTATCTTTTTTAAAAAATCATTTATTTATTTGAAAGTCAGTTACAAAGGAGGAAGAGACAGAAAAGGAATGGATGGATGGAGGGAGAGAGGGAGGGAGGGTGAGAGGGAGGGAGGGAGAGAGGGAGGGAGGAGAAAGAGAAGGATTGAGATAGAACTCTTCCATCTGCTGGTTCACTCCCCAAATGGCTTCAGCAGCCACTGCTGGGCCAATCTGAAGACAAGAACTCCATTTGGATTTCAGATATGGCTGCAGGGGTCTAACCTTTTGGACTATCTTCTGTTGCTTTCCCACACACAGTAGCAGGGAGCTGGATAAGAAGAGGAGTATCTGGGACTAGAACCCATGCCCATATTGCAGGCAGTAGCTTAATCCATTGCACCACAATATTTGGCACCCAAGACTTAAAGTTTTTTAAATATTTATTTCTTTTTATTGGAAAGGCAGATATACAGAGAGGAGGAGGAAGGTGTTTTGTCCGATGATTCACTCCCTAAGTGACCACAACAGCCAGAGCTGAATTGATCCAAAGCCAGGAGCTTCATCCGGGTTTCCCATGTGGGTGCAGGGTCCCAAGGCTTTGGGCCATCCTCCCCTGCTTTCCCAGGCCACAAGCAGGGAGCTGGATGGGAAGCAGGATTGCCGGGATTAGAACTGGGTGGGGCTCATATGGCATCCTGGCATGAGCAAGATGAGGACTTTAGCTGCTAGGCTACCACACCAGGCCCAAAACTTAAGTTTTATAAATGAGATCATAAAACAAGGTGTAAGGCATATAGTTCAAAATGATCATTTTCTCCAACCGAGAAAATCATCTCTTAAGAGTCTTTCCTATGGAAATATTAACATATAAAAGGTTCTGCTTATTATATAATCTCAAAAGCAAAAAATGAGAATCAACTTAAATATCCTTTAATAGAAAATAGTTAGCATAATTATGTAGACATTGAATACGCATGGCAGTTTAAAATGATGAAATAAATCAATATTGACTGACAAGTAAAGATCTCTACGATGTGTTATTCGGTTAAAACACATAGAAGTATAGTAATTTGTATATAATACCATTTAATGAAAAATGTGAACCATTAGGTTTTTTTGTTTGTATATCTGCGTATATAGTTAGAGAAAGGGCATATTGGCTTATACACATGATTAACAGTCTTTATCTTAAGAAGAGAGTAAGATTGGGGAAGAAAAGCAAAGAGACCTCACATCTTTTGAAGATTGTTTTAAATTTTTGCAACGACTTTATATTCAAGTTTTATTTATATCGCAATTTAAAATAAAATTTTAACCTCGTATCAAATAATGAAACCATGAAATTACTAAAAGAAATATTTGGAGCATTTGAAAATATTTTATTATAAAACTATCTGACATACAAAAAAGTCATAAGGATTATACACATTAGCTACATTTTACAATTAATACTTTACTATGTTTGTTTTATAATATATGTCCATCCATTCATCATTGAAATAATTTGAGATTCACAATGAAGTTGCAAAAATAGTAAAGAATTTTTATGTACCCCAGATACAGGGAAAAATGATAATATTAGTGTGGAAACAATGGTATTACCCACTTTCACCCTGTAGCCCTAGACCCTTTGTGCCCTAATAAACTAAGTAAGATTAAAAAAAAAAAAGAATTTTTATGTAGTCTTAATCTAGTTCTCTCAATGCTAACATTTAATCCATCCTTCAAAAATATTGTAAGAGAAAAGGCCTTTCTATATACAAATTCAAGTACCTAAAAGTTATTTTTTTGGGAGGAACATGACCAAAGTTAAAAGGCAGATAAAACAATTATAATTTGTATCATAGATGAATGCTGAATTCACAATATCTGAAGAATTTTTATAAATCAGTAACAAAAGAATCAGCAACCCAAAGGAAAGAGGCTAAAGGATTTGAGCTAACAGTTCACAGAAAAGTTAAAATGATACCTCTTAAACAAGAAAGGGTATTCAACCTCACTTGTAATGAGCAATGCATGCTGAAGTTGTAGTGAAATAGAATTTCCCTGTATGATGTTGACAAATAGAAATAGCAATTTAAAGATTCACTTATTTGGGCCCGGCGGCATGGCCTAGCGGCTAAGGTCCTCGTCTTGAAAGTCCCAGGATCCCATATGGGCGCCGGTTCTAATCCCGGCAGCTCCACTTCCCATCCAGCTCCCTGCTTGTGGCCTGGGAAAGCAGTCGAGGACGGCCCAATGCATTGGGACCCTGCACCCGCGTGGGAGACCTGGAAGAGGTTCCTGGTTCCCGGCTTCGGATTGGTGCGCATCAGCCCGTTGCAGCTCACTTGGGGAGTGAATCATCGGATGGAAGATCTTCCTCTCTGTCTCTCCTCCTCTGTGTATATCTGGCTGTAATAAAATGAATAAAATCTTAAAAAAAGATTCACTCATTTGAGAGGTAGAGGAAAACAAGAGAAAGAGAACAAGCTAGCTAACATTGATTAGTTCACTCTTCAAATGCCTTCAAAGCCCAGAGGTGGGCTGGAGCCAAAATCAGAAGCTAGGAAGCAATTCAGCTCTCCCTCCTACCCCAAGAGTGGCAGGAACCCAATTACTTCTTTCCCCTTCAAATATACGTGTGTGTGTGTGTATATATATATATATATATATATATATATATATATATATTTGAAAATTAAGGTTAGAAGAGGCAGCAGAGACAGAGGAGGATCTTCTATCCCTTGGTTCACTGCACAGGAAGCCACAACAGATGTGAATGGACTGGACCAAAGCCAGGAGCACAGATCCACGTGGGTCTCTCATATGGATGCCGGGGTCCAAGCACTTGGGCCGTCTTCTGGTGCTTTCCCAGGCACATGAACAGGAAGTCTGATTGGAAGTGGAGCAGCCAGGACTACAGTGGGTACAGTGGCATCCCAGGTAGAGGTTTAATCCTGTGTACCTCAGCACTGGCCCCAAGGGAGTCTCTTAATGAGATGTTCTTCTGTGAAATCTGTTGCAACTGGAAATATATTTTGTCTGATGAAATAAAACGATTGTATTTTGATGGTCATATCTAAAGCACATTAGTCATAGGGATATTATCTTGAATAACAATCCATGGTATAATAGTCCTTTTAGATGAAAATAATAACTCTCATATAATGGGTGAAAAATAATTTCCAGTAACAAAGGTTTTCTCTTTTAACAGGTGAAAGGAATGACATGTGCCTCCTGTGTACATAAAATAGAATCTACTCTCACAAAACACAGAGGGATCTTCTACTGCTCTGTGGCCCTGGCAACAAACAAAGCACACATTAAATACGATCCAGAGATTATTGGTCCCAGAGATATTATCCATACAATTGAAGTAAGTGCCTACACTTTTCATTTCTGTGATCTTGCCTATTTAACCAGCACTGCTGGTTTGTAGCAGGTAGAGATAGTGAAAAAAAAAATCTGACCACTTTTGATTACTCCAGAAAAGATTTGTCTCCATATTTAATGTAAATATATGTTTTTTTCTTGGTCTTTGTCACAAAATTTTGGGCAATGGTACTTTTGAACTCTTAATCAGGAGTCAACTTAAGGTAGAACAACAATCACTTAAAATACATTTTGGAAATGGAAATAAATTTTATTGTGAGTTAGGTCCATGTTTATCACTAAGAAAGTGAACCATCATGTTAGGTTGATGTTAGGTTAAAAAAAAAAAAGCAAAAAAGTAAATTAAAATGTTTGAAAGACCAAACCTTTTTCCTTGCAGCAAATTTATCCAATGTGTGTGTGTTTAAATACATTTTAAATTCTAATAGATGTGAAGGGAATTTAAAATGTAGGAGTGCTGTAAAATTGATCTTGTGCTGACCAGAAGCATATTAATAGTTCAGGTTCTATTCAGTTCAGTTCTATTTTTCTTCCTGTTGTTGATTTTGTTTTATGACTTTTCATTTAAGGGTAATGTATAGTAACTGTGTAACAGAGACTATCATATACAGATGTGAAGATACCATGCAGTTTGCATCTCTACTTCCAAATCAAAGATGGACTTCCAATGCAACTGTTAAATATGTCTTGACAATAGGATGCTATCTCTGCTATCCATAACTACAATGCCAGGATACACTTAAATAGCAGAATGGTGGACTTCTGACTGGTTGTGAAGGACTATACTTTTATAATAATATAGGGGAAATCAGTGGATGGGGTGCAGGGATTTGGGGTGGAAAGAAATCCCAGAGCCTATGGAACTGTATCATAAATAATGAAATAAATAAATAAATTTAAAAAAATAGTTCAGTTAAGATGCTGCTAGTGTAGGTAGCAGTAGCATTAGCAGCTTTATGAAGTTAGTATCAATGAGTACCTAGATCACAGGGACTCAGTCATGCATGAGTCCACAGTTTCTATGTTTTCATTCTCACCACAGTGTCATCATCTTTATTTTGGAGGTGAGGAAACTCAGGTTAAGAGATGTAATGTGTTCCAAGTCACATAGCTAGTATCTGTGGTAACTGGAATTTGAGCCTTATCGCTATCTCCAAAGCACGTGCGTGCTTTTTTTTCGCTGTGCTGTGCTGCAAGCAGATGTAAGGGAGCAGTGTTTTCCGCATGTTATTGTCTGTGATCAGATGAATATTGCCTAAGCATTTCCTTTCCGTACTTCACTTTATTGGAGAAAAGGAATTTTGTTGGTGTTTTTCTTATAGAACAAAAGTAGAGACTATATATGCAAGACATTGAGTAATATATTTAGTGTGTGCTAGCTTTCTCTCTTTTTTTAAATACTTATTTGTATTTGAAAGGTAGATTTACAGAGAAGGAGACACAGAGAGAGATCTTCCGTCTACTGGTTTGCTCCCCAAATGGCTGCAAAGGCCCTTTTGAAGCCAAGAGCCAGGAGCGTCTTCCAGGTTTTCCACATTGGGTGCGAGGGCCTTAACACTTGAGACATCCTCTGCTGCTTTCCAAGGCCATAAGCAGCCACTGGGACTTAAACTGGGACTCAGGAAAAGCCAGCACTCTACGTGGAGGATTAGATTGCTATACCACTGCTGTAGCCCCACAACTAGCTTTTGTGTCTTGTTAATGAGAAGCTCTATCAAAGACAACTGCACTTAAAGAAAAATTTCATTTTGAGAAATATAAAATATATAATAACTAGAGTTAGGAAATATGAATTTCTTTGATGAAGGATTAGAAGTCAAGGTAATCAAGAACAGAGAGCATGCATTTTCTCATTTCTCAAAGTGACTTGTACTGCATCATCGAACTGAAGTGTTCTTAGTTTATGTAATGCTTAGGCTTTAAGTAAAATCATTTTCTTCTCATTTATTTCTTCAGAGCTTAGGTTTTGAAGCTTCTTTGGTCAAGAAGGATCGGTCTTCAAGCCACCTAGACCATAAACGAGAAATAAGACAGTGAGTACTTTTGGGGTGTTGATGAAAAACAGATTTGGGCTCCTTGTTACAAATTTAATGTCCTGTTAGCATGTCAGTTTTTATAATATCATCCTTATTACTAAGTCAAATGTCACTATGTGCATTTCTCAATAGCATATAATAGATCTTTAACTATTAGTTATTCACCGATAAGATTTTTTTCTTTATTTCTTTTTAATATAAGATGGAGACGGTCTTTCCTTGTGAGCCTATTTTTCTGTATTCCTGTTATGGGGCTGATGATATATATGATGGTTATGGACCACCACCTTGCAACCCTGCATCATGATCAGAACCTAACTAATGAAGAAATGATCAAGAGGCATTCTTCTATGTTTTTGGAGCGCCAGATCATGCAAGGATTGTCCATTATGAATTTACTGTCCTTCCTTCTGTGTGTACCTGTCCAGGCAAGTGAAATATTAGCAGGTATATGTGGTAACAATGAAAACTAACCAAAATATGACAGGCAAAATTATTTTCTTTTGTAAAAATGTAAATTAGCCAAAAGTTTAGTCATCTTATGCTAGATGCTACCGTTTTTGTAATCTAAAACTGAATGTTTACACATGTGATAGATTCCATTTAACCCTAAAAATATTATTTCATGACAATGTAGAGAATAAGAGCTCACATTTTCTGGATTTGGCATTTATGAGTATAACCACACATAACTTAACATTTCTAAATTTGTCCCTGCCACTTAAATTCAGCCATACTCTTGAGATAATCTTTTCCTGTGGAATGGAATACTTCTATCTAATAAGTTATTCATCTTATTTGATACTTTTAAAAGGCAGTAGTGATTTTAAGATCATCTTAGCATGTTTATAATCCAGGTGTGGGGAACATCTGGCCTCTGGGCCATATAAGGCCCACGAAATTTATTTGGTCTGGTCCTACCAGAACAACAACTGATAGCATTTAAAATTCAATAAATATACAGTAGGCTAATTTTTAAATTGATAATTTTGTTTGGTTCATGAATGATGTTATAAATATCCAAATGGTCCTTGGCATAGAATAGGTTTCTTATGCCTGTATGAAAAATAAAGCAACAAGAACAGCCAGCAGCTTGTAACATACTGCTTAGGGTGAGCTTCAGAAAGAGGAAGAAGTCATGATAGAAAATGTCATTCTTTTCCTTGTTCTCATTTTTGCGCCATCTGATATTATGGAATATCCATTGGGCCTTACGGACTGCAAAGCATTTTGAATCCTGCCTCTGGACACATATCTGCTAAAACACAAGTAACTTTTGTTTCAGAGTAAAATCCCAGAAGAGAATATTGATAGTTTATCTTAAGTTATTGAGATGCGTAGCTAAATTTCAGTATTTTAAAAAATTCATTGATTGTTGTTTTTACCTTGCAGTTCTTTGGAGGCTGGTACTTTTACATTCAGGCTTACAAAGCGCTGAAGCATAAGACAGCAAATATGGACGTACTGATTGTGCTGGCTACCACCATTGCATTTTCTTACTCCTTGGTTATTCTTCTGGTTGCAATGTATGAGAGGGCTAAAGTGAACCCCATTACTTTCTTTGACACGCCTCCTATGTTATTTGTGTTTATTGCACTAGGCCGATGGCTGGAACATATAGCAAAGGTAAAGTAAGAAAGGTGACATTTATCAAAATCTTGAGTGAATAAATGTTCCTAATATTTTTTAGACAAGTTACCGCTAGTATATACTAATTATGTAGTTAACCAGTTGCTGGAGAAGTATTTTTTGTTTTGACAGTAGTTTACATTATATCCATTATGTCCATTATGTCTATTAAAAGACGTACCAAATTTATGGAATCAGTATTGCAGCTAGTACCATATGATCATGGTTATTTAAAGAGAGAGACAAACATTTGAGACCTACTTACCATGTATTTATAGCACATCATTAATTGAAAACTTGATGTGACCATATGGTTTAAAATAATGAAAGAGATGGGGCATTTGGCCTAGTAGTAAAGTAGATGCCAGTATCCTATATTAGAGTCCTTAGGTTTGATACCTACCTCTACCTTGGGACTTAGCTTCCTGCTAATTGCAGAGCCTGTTAGGCAGTAGTGGAAGCTGTGGCATTTCGGTCCCTGCCACCCACATGGAAGACATGAATAGAGGTCCCAGCTGTTGGCTTCAAACCTGGTCAGAGGCTGTTTTGAATATTTGAGAAGTGAACCACCAGATAGTAGATTTGTTATCTGTCTCTCAGCTCCTCAAATAAACAAAAATATCTTCTTTTAACAAAATATTTTTTAAAATATTTTAAAAGATGAAATAATGTTGGAAAAAATTTACCTATAGTCCCATGCTATAATGTAAATGACTTTTAAAAAAAGAAAAGATTTATTTATTTACATAAAAGGCAGAGTAACAGAGAAAAGGAGGGATGGAGAATAGAGTGAAATTCTTTCATAAGCTGCCTCATTCCCCAAGTGGTTGCAACAGCCAGGACTTGCCAAAGCCAGGAGCCAGAAGCTACATCTGGATATCCCTCATGGATGCAGGGACCCAAGCAGTTGGAACATCCTCCTCTGCTTTCCCAGGCCATTAGCAGGGAGCTGGAACAAAAGCAGAGTAGCTTGGACTCAGTTTGGCGCCCATATGAATTGCTGATAATACAAGCAGTGGCTTAACTCACTGTGCTTCAAAGCTGCCCTCAGGCCCAATATAAATCACTTTCTAATCCTGTTCACATACCTTTCTTTTAACAGAATCATACACATAGCAGACATACCAATTTGTACCCATATTCTATAGTTTTCCCATTTTTGTTGTCTGGATGATTGATATTGCTGCATAATAAGTACATCAAATCAGTGTGCTCTAATTTGCCAGACTATTCTTGTTTTGTTCTCAGATTGTTTCTGATTTATTTTATTTTAGATTATTGTATTGAACATAATTGCATTTAATAGGCAACTCCATTGAAGTAGTATAGAAGAAATTGCAAAGAGTATGATTACTGATTAAAGGGCTTATATTGTGTGATTCATAACAGTTTTTGCCAAACAAGGGTATGAAACTGTCATGTGTCTAAATTCTTGCTAGGTTAATAGGCATGAAATGGGGTTAGTGGGTTGCTTTGGTTTGCATTCCTTATATTAATAGCGTTCGGTATTAGTAATTTCCTCATCATTGATTTGCCTTTCTATGCCCTTTTGTGTCTGTTGAGTTGTTAATGCTTTTCTTACTAATTTACTTTACTTCTTCCTAAGTTGTATCTGTTAATATTTTTAATATTTTGTTTTATATGTTTTGAAATGATTTTTTCTGATTTGAATAAATTGCTATCACTAAAGCTGTCTTTTGGGGGTAGATGTTAAAATTGTGTCTTCATTTTAGTGAAGGCCTGAACTTTTTATTTCTTAGCATTGTCACTCTGTTGGTTTCCATTTACAGGGGAAAACGTCAGAAGCTCTTGCAAAGTTAATCTCACTACAAGCTACAGAGGCAACTGTCGTAACTCTTGACTCTGATAATATTCTCCTGAGGTACTTATCTTCATTCTTTTCTCTCCTTTTGAACTTTTTATTAAGAACTTTTGATATACACAGAAGTGGAGAAAAAGAGTATCACGAACCCACCTCATCTCTCAGATTTAAGTTATTCACATTTTGCGATACTTCATCTATATATTTTTCTTTGTTATTGTAATAGTATTTTAAAGCAAACTCAAGAGACAATTTTAGTGCTAACTTTCTATAATGTCTCTTTAAGAAGGCACATATCCATATATAATGATCATACTATGTGGCACCTACCAAAGTGAACAGTAATCCCTTGTCATGTGATATCTATCCATATTCAAATTTCTGCTTTTGTCTTTGAAATGTTTTAAAACCCTTTGTTTGAAATGTAGTTTAAATAAGGACCATGGATCATTATATTACATTTATTTTAATCTAGAACACTCTCGCCCATTCTCTATCCCCTCCTCCCATTAATTCAGTTAACTTGTTGAGCAAATAGCCATTACTTGTTCTGTAGAATACCCCCATTCTGAGATGGCGCTCGACCCCGACCCCGCAGAACAGCATCTCAGACATGTTGAAAAAGACGTTTTGATCCCTAAAATAATGAGAGAAAAGGCCAAAGAGAGGTGTTTTGAACAAGTTCAAGATTTTACCAGATGTTGCAAGGAATCTGGACTCCTTATGGTAGTAAAGTGTCGGAAAGAAAATTCTGCATTGAAAGAATATCTAACTGCCTACTATAAAGATCCAGCCTTTTATGAAGAATGCAAATGGAGTACCTGAAGGAAAGGGAAGAGTTCAGAAAAACTGGAATTCCTACTAAGAAAAGATTACAGAAGCTTCCTACCAGCATGTAGAAAATATTCCAGTGACATTCAGAAACTAATGTCCATGGAAGTCATTTATAGTCTAAATCACCTGGATAATGGACTCAAGATACAAATTTGTTTCATCCTAATTATGAAAGTATCACCTGAATAAAGATCTTTATTTAAAAAAAAAAAAAAGAATAGCTCCCATTCTGAATTTGTCTCTTTGCTTCCTTGTGGTGGCATATAACTTTTCCAAAAGTCATATGTTATTTGTGGTTTGGAAGTCAGGGCTAAAGTCTTGCCTAGATTTTATTCTTCTGGTTCTCATTGTAACACTCCAAAAAAATTTTTTTAGTTTAATTTTTATAGTAAATAAAATACATAGTTAAATTCATTGAATTATTTCTGAAAGCTTTTACTTATTAATTTAATTAGTATCCAGCAAGTATTTAGCATACCTTCTATGTGCTAGGTATTGTGCTGTTGACCAGCAGTGAGCAAAACCAATGTGTTAGTTTCTGGCTTAAATAATTCTTTTAGCTTCCACTGGTAGTCATTATGGTAGTAATTATCATAAACTTGACATGCACTAAAAAGATTTTATGCAAATGGGATGGTGAGAAGCATATTGTCATGGTGAATTATATATTAACTCATCCAGTGAAGAACAAGTGGATGTGGAACTGGTGCAACGTGGAGACATCATTAAAGTAGTTCCAGGAGGCAAATTTCCGGTGGATGGTCGTGTCATTGAAGGACATTCCATGGTGGATGAGTCCCTTATCACAGGTATATTCTTTCAGAAGATCATGACATGAAAGTGAAGTAAATTTAAAATGTTAATGACAAACATGAAAATGAAGAGCTTTTTGGTAAAAAAAAAAGTATCAATAAGTTATGAACAAAGTAAATTCAGTTTGTTATTCAGTCTGTATGAAAACAGCCATCAGATTGACTTTGTGATTTTAGTTATGTGCTTGAAGGCTCTTTTCACTTATTAATTACTAGAATGCTTAATGAAGGAAATTGTATCAGTGTCCTGTAGAAACTGCTTAGACTTCAGCAGCTTTTCCTGGACAAATATCTATTCCAACTTCTTGCCCTAAAACGTCTGGCCTACTCTGAGCTGAGCTAAGACTCCAGAGTTTCCACATCAGGGTCCGCTCTGAAAGGGCAGCCCTGGAGTAGCTTAAGAGATCTTAGGTCCCACCTCAGCCTCAGGATGGTTCTAGAAGAGATTCAGATTATGGAGCAGGTGGAAATAAATTATGCCTCTTGTGTTTGTGAATAGGGGTGCTTTTTGCCAGTTTAGGTGGGCCATTTCTTAGTTCTGAGGGACTTTCTTATGCATTTTAATACAGCTTATTGTCCCCAGTCCTGGTCCGCTGAAGTGTAATATCAGTACCCCTATCACCCTCTAGTCCAACAAAGACAAAACCCCTTCTGACATTTCTAAACGCTCCTGGGGAACAGGTTGAGATGCAGTGATCTAGGACTACAGTGAAGTTCCACGGGATCTGCTGCTCAGAGCTAACATAGTAGACTTTACAGTTTAAGACAGAAGTCGCTCTTTTTGGCCTAGAACAGGCATACAGGGAAAAGAAGGTCAGCTTTCACCTGGCCGTTTGTCCAAGTTATAGCTCAGGAAGCAAAACCTACTTTCAAATATTTTGACAACCAGCAAATGATGGTGTGTTCCAAGATAGTAATCGTTTATGTTGCTTAAATCCCTCTTTGCTGTTTATTCAGGGGAGGCAATGCCTGTGGCTAAGAAACCTGGCAGCACAGTGATTGCTGGTTCCATTAATCAGAACGGGTCACTCCTTATCCGGGTAACTCATGTTGGAGCAGACACAACCCTTTCTCAAATTGTCAAACTTGTGGAGGAGGCACAGACATCAAAGGTAACAGCTAGGAGGAGCAAAGTATTTTCTTTAAAGTCTTCTCAGTCTAAAGCTTGACCTGGTTTTTATGTTTTCCTTTGGTAAATGTTAGTTTAACTAACGTATGTTTATCAAAAAAAGCTCTTTTTTATCAACTACCCAATATGTCGCCTCTCTTCAATGTTAAAAAGGAGACTTTGGTTACTCTTATTATTTTTAATTCTAGGCTCCTATTCAGCAGTTTGCAGACAAACTCAGTGGCTACTTTGTTCCTTTTATTGTTTTTGTTTCCGTCGCTACCCTGGTGGTATGGATTATAATTGGATTTTTGAATTTTGAAATTGTGGAAACCTACTTTCCTGTAAGTGACTTGTAATAGTTCTTTACTATATGCAGAACAATTTATGAATCTTTTGTATGTAGAATTAAATAGATAGCTTTAATAATTGCCACTATCTTAAAGGGGTTAAGAATGTAAGAATAATATTTGCATTTCTATAAGTAAAAAAAAAAAAAGATTTTCTTTGGGGAAATTTTTTTCATTGTGACTTTTCCAAAAGTAATACTGAACTTTAGACAAGATCGGGCGCGTTCAGGGTGGTATGGCTGTAGACAAAAGTAATACTGAACTTTAACGTATTATGCATAGGCTCATTTCTGGCATGATTTTGCTTTCACAGAGAACTGTAGCTACATTGAAGAAAACCTCAGCCATCTACTTTTCCTCTAGTCTTAGACCCGTTAGGTGCTCTCAAAACTTCAATGTCTTTATAGAGTTAGATCTTAATAATTCCTTTTGTTTGAAACTTGCAATTGTGGTGAAGGTTAAATAGGATATTAGCAGTGTCTTGCAATGTACCACTTTATAAATGTAAGATATTATCAGTCCCGTTTTTATTGGAAAGGCAGATATAGAGACAAGGAGAGAGAGAAAGATCTTGCATCTGCTGGTTCACTCCCCAAGCAGCCCCCATGGCCGGAGCTGAGCTGATCCGAAGCCAGGAGCCAAGAGTCAGGAGCCATGAGCTTCTTCCAGATTTCCCAGGCAGGTGCAGGGTCCCAAGGCCTTGGGCCCTCCTCTCCTGTTTTCCCAGGTCACAAACATGGAGCTGGATGGAAAGTGGAGCAGCTAGGACGCGAATCTTCAGCCATATGAGATCCTGACGTGTTCAAGGCGAGGATTTAGCCACTAGGCTACCGTGGCAGGCCCTATCATTCCCTTTTCACCATGCTGATGTTCTGTGAAGTGTGGTGTCATAAAGTGGATCTGGACTGTAACTAAAATTAGACAGATAGTCTTTAAGGCACCTGAGTTCTCGTACTGTGAATTTCATCATCTGCTAAAAAAAGGATGATTAAACCTATGTTACAGGATCGGAATTAGTGTGATGGAAAGCAGCTTACATGAAAACATAAACATGTGATAGATACAGAAGCCTCAGCTTGGCTGTGTCTGAAGGTCCCCTCCGACTCAGTTTCTGTGTAGCTCCTTGAGATGCACATAATTTAAATATTTGAGAACTCAAGAATAGCCTGACACTATAAAACTATCACTGTTGAGAAAGTCATCCTTTGTGGTGTTTGTTGTTTTTAAAATGCCATAGTGTACAGTGTCATACTGTTTGCTGTCTCAGTTAAAGAGCAGGTAGGATCACAACAGAACTGTGTGCTTGTTATGGTCATTAGAATAATATCAAATCTTATTTATGTGAGCTACATCAGTGAAGATCTATTGAGCAACAGGATTGTTGGAAAGTATTTTGGAATGTGTAGCCTTCTGGAATGTGTCCCCTGAGTTCAGGGTTTATGAAGTCTAAGGAAATTTTCTCAGAAAGTCCCAATTGTATTTTCCCATATGTGCAGACACTCAAGGTAACTAAGAGCTTAACTAGCAAATGCTAGGTTCACATTCTTATATCTGAGTTTTTCCTGAAATCTGATTAAGCTCCCCTTATATACTGCAATATTTACTTCATTGTGTTTTTTTAATGGCATCAAAGGCACCTTTATGTCTTAAATATGCAGAGGTTCCGAATTCTATTTGTTCAGGATCAAATTTGTTAAAAATTATGTACCATGTTTTCAAATGTTTCTAAAAGTCCCTGATCAAAACACTTTGCTTAGTATGAGACAAGAAAAGAATAAGGTCTTTTATTTCTTCCAGAGTTTGTAGCTCTGAAATTATAAAAAATGAAATTGTGATTTTAGGGCTACTACTTGTTTACCAGTTACATCCTAATTTCCTATATTCAAAAGAAGAGTTTGCTAGCTAGTAATTAAAACCTAGGTTTTCCATATCAGATCCCATCTAGTTGACAATTAGGTAGGATGTA
The DNA here is from genome assembly GCF_030435755.1 of Ochotona princeps. NCBI lineage: Eukaryota > Metazoa > Chordata > Mammalia > Lagomorpha > Ochotonidae > Ochotona > Ochotona princeps. The sequence goes on from NC_080865.1 coordinate 46,136,871, forward strand.
CAATTTTAAAATTGTAGTTTTGGGCCTGGTGCGATGGCTCAATTAGCTAATTTTCCCCTTACAAGCACTGGAATCTCATATGGGTGATGGTTTGTGTCCCAGGTGCTGCACTTCCCATCCAGCTCCCTGCTTGTGGCCTGGGAAAGCAGCAGAGGATGACCCAAAACCCTGGGACCCTGTGCCCACGTGAGAAACCCAGAAGTAGCTCCTGGCTCTTGGCTTTGGATCAGCCCAGCTCCAGCAATTATGACCATTTGAGGAGTGAACCAGTGGATGGAAGATATTTGTCTTTCCTTCTCTGTAAATCTGCCTTTCCAATAAAAGTAAACAAATCTCTTAAAATGTAGTTTTATTATCATTATTTTTTGCCTATTTAAAAATGTGTTATTTGAAGGCAGAGTGACAGAGACGTTTCACTAGTTTGCTTCCCCAGAATGTCCACATGAACTAGGCCTGGGAAACACCGAAGCCAGCAGCTGTCTTCCACATGGGTGGCCATGCCCTAAGCACTTAGACTATCATGCACTGCCTGCTGGGTGCACTGTTTGGGAGCTGGCTGTAGGAGCACATTAGCCAGGATGAGAAGCAGGTACTCTGCTATGGGATATGGACATCTCAAGTGATAATTTAAGCCTCTGCGTCACAGTACCCGCCCCAAATTGCAGTTTAATTTAAATATGTTTCAGCTTTGTTTCTTTTGTTTTGATAAAGCTGTAAAGCAGTAACCAAAATGTATTCCTCTCTTTTAAAGGGCTACAATAGAAGCATCTCCCGAACAGAAACTATAATACGCTTTGCTTTCCAAGCCTCTATCACAGTTCTGTGTATTGCATGTCCTTGTTCACTGGGACTAGCCACTCCAACTGCTGTGATGGTGGGCACAGGGGTAGGTGCCCAAAATGGAATACTAATCAAAGGTGGAGAACCATTGGAGATGGCTCATAAGGTAAGGCAGTCCCCATAACTAAGAATTCTCCCATCCAAACTGGCAGCATTCCTGTTGAGAAACAGAATTTTAAGATATTCCACCTGATCCACCTGATCTTCTGACCACCCTGAGCTATGTAAGATTGAGGTGAGAAAGGTGGTGTTATGGTTCTGCTCCGAATTGGCCTAACTTATCTAGGATCTCTAAAATTATTCTAGGACTATTCTCTTACAATGGACCCTGATGTGGAAAATCTGGAGTCCTATCCTAGCTCCTAACAGAACAGTTTTCATTGGGCAGGAAGGCAGAGTAGATATTTGCCCAGGAAGATTTATGGCAGGCTTCTAACCTATCTGTGTGATTCTGTGCTCATGTTCTTCAGCAGGATCTGGCTTTTTTGCTTTTGCTGCCACCAGCTGGCCGTTTGCAGCTATGTTAGGGATAGAATTATTTTCCCTGACTTCTCTGTTAGCATTACCATAATAATCCCAGTTGCTAATGACTAAAACCATGTTCATATTATTAGGATATATGCTGCATACAGATGTATATATTAAACATACGCCACATATACCACAGAACAAATCTAGACCCTCATATAGCCAGTGAACATAATTTTGTAGAATCTTTTTTTAAAAATTTTGTTATTTTGGCATAGTTTCAAACTTAAAAGCTTTAAGACTACTACAGAGAGCTCCTGTATACCCTGATTGAAGCTATGAAACTATCGTCCAAGAACAAGATGATTTTCTTTACATATATATGTATGTATACGTATGTTTGTATATGTGTGTGCATATATATATGAAAGGTTGTATTCATGTGTGTAAAAGGCAAAGCAACAAGGAGAAAAGGAAAGCCAAGATGGAGAAAGCATGTATCCCCATCCACAAGTTCAGTCCCCAACATCACAACAGCCAGGTGTTGGCCAGGCCAAAGCTGGGAGCTAGGAGCTTCAACTAGGTCTCCCACATGGGTGGCAAGGGCCCAAGTACTTGGGCCGTCTTCTGCTGCCTTCCCAGGCACATTAACAGGAAGCAGGATGGAGCCAGAAGTCAAACCATCACTGTGATATGATTTACTGGTGCTGCCAGTTATGGCCTAATCACTGTGCCAATAGCATCAGCCCCAAGGACATTTTCTTATGTAACCACAGTGCGATTTTCAAAATCAAGAAATTAGTATTGGACCTGGCACGGTAGTCTGGTGGCTAAAGGCCTCATCTGGCGTGTGTTGGAATCCTATATGTGTGCTGATTCATGTCCTGGCTGCTCCACTTCTGGACCAGCACTCTGTTAACCAGCACTTCTTTTCCCAGCACTCTGGGAAAGTAGTAGAGGATGACCCAAAGCCTTGGGACCCTGCACCTGCGTGAGAGACCCAGAAGAGGTTCCTGGCTCCTGGCTTCGGATTGGCTCAGCTCTGGCCATTGTGGCAACTTGGGGAGTGAACCAGCAGATGGAAGGATCTTTATCTCTGTCTCTCCTTCTCTCTGTGAATCTGACTTTCCAATAAAAATAAATAAATCTTTTTTAAAAAAAATTAATATTGACATAATACTGTTAACAAATCTGTAGTCTTTGTTTCACTTTCCTCAGTTGTCTGCAAAATGTGCTTTAGAATCCAGTTTTTCTCCTGTCAAAAGCATCCTTTGTGTTTATTTGTTATCTCACATTGAGTCCTTGGGCTGTTATTCTTACAAGGTTTGTACTTTGAGTTTACTATGATATAAATGCTTTTCTTTCCCTCTTTGGACTGTTTGTGATACTGATTCCCAGAACTGTCTCAGTCCAACTTCTAAGACTGAATAAAACCTAAGTTTTTCAGCAGGGCTTATCTGTGCTTTCTTCAAGCAACTAATTTACTTCCCCCCTTATCATCATCACCTACCCACCGCCTAGATTTCCCCCACAGATCTTAATTTGATTAGTATTAAAAGCCTTTCTGTCTTCCCTGATGGCACTAGGACAGCTCTTTGTTACCCCTCAACAGCCAACCCTTCACAGTGAGCTTTAGTGACCTGGCACACTGGCGTAGGCACAGTCGGGGTAGTAGGTGATGGCAATAGAGTATTAATACATGTTGTATTTCTTGTCTTTCTCTTTCTTCTCCCAAAAACAGTTTACAAAGCCAAATTAAATCAGATGTCAGTTTATTAAGAAACAATATAGTAGTCTGTCAAAGAAAATCTTTTACGCATTTCTAAAAAATTGATGTTCCACATTACCAAGTCATATGGTTGCACCACATTTTAATTTTCTTACAGGTAAAGGTAGTGGTATTTGATAAGACTGGAACCATTACCCACGGAACCCCAGTAGTAAATCAAGTCAAGGTTCTAGTGGAAAGTAACAAAATATCACGCAGTAAGATTCTGGCCATTGTGGGAACTGCGGAAAGTAACAGCGAACACCCTCTTGGAGCAGCTGTAACCAAATACTGCAAGCAGGTATGCTTTTTCCCATGTTTTTAATGTGATTATATTCTGTCGAAAGTATCCAGACAAATTCCAACTGCTGTTTGATGGTGATTTAGCTATATGGTTGATATGAGGCTGGAGTGACTTGTGTTTTGTGATTTAATACGAGGAGAACTGGAAAATTCATGGAAAATGTGTGTTGTAAAAAAAAAAAGTCTGGATTTCAATTTTTTTGAACCAAAATAAATCCACCTTTTAGTTCCATTTTCAGTGAACTTTTGAAGTACCCTTGTTTGACTTTTTTCTTTATGCAGATGACAAAAAATGAAAACATAAATTAAGTATAATCTTAATAGATGATAAGCCCCGTTGTCATAAAAAATTAAAATGGAAGTGATATATATATACATATACATATGTATATATTAGGAAAAATATATATATTAGGAAATATATATATATATTAGGAAAATGCAGAAGGTTCAGAGCATTACATCATGAAAAGTGAAAATCTCATTTCCTGATCACTTCTCCAAAGTTTAACAATTGTTGTCCTGTTAACAATGTTTTTAAATAACAGTTTTATTGAGTTATAGTTTATACGCTGTAAAGTTTAATAATTTTAGCATATGTGTAAAGGTATATGTAGCACAACAATTTTAATTTATAGGCCAAGATTTATCATCTCTTACTTACTAAACTTTACACAGAGAAGACATAACTGTGACCAGGCATTGGTACCTTAACCACTATGCTACCGTGCCGGGCCCCAGGCATTGGTACCTTATCTTATTTTATGGTATCTTAGAGATCTACTCCATTGTTTATTAAAACTATGAAAGCTGCACTGTATTCTGTTCTCTGATTTTTTGCTGCTTATCGTGAATCTTAATATCCTTGTCAGCTTTTTGCACAACTATGTCTAAGTGCCTGTCCATGCAATTGTTAGAGCAAAAGATGTGTGCAGTTAAATGTTTTTGGATATTAATACCCATATGAAACATTGTGCCAATTTGTACCTGCACCAAAAGTTGTCGGTGCTTATTTCTCCACATTCTGACCAACTTTAGTTTTTGCAACTTAGTAAGTAGAAAGTATTTACCTGGTGGTTTGCTTTGTGTGTCCTTAATTAGGAATGCGGTTGAATGTCTTTATTTCTGTTTATTGGCCACTTGAATTCATTTTTTTCTAACTTGCTTTGTATTCTTTGCCTGTTTTTCTTCAACTTGCCTTTTTTTTCCATTGGTTTATGTAAGTTCTTAATGAATTATCTCACTTTAGTTTTATGTCCAAGCTGTAACAGTTTTACCAGTCATGTAGCCGTTTTTAATTTGTCCTTTGCTTTTTCCCATTTAACGGGCTTCTTTACGTCCACGTCAAATGACAGAGTGGATGAAGGTACAGAAAGCAAGAAAACATCGATGCCCTTAGAGTTCTTTAGCTTACTGAAGACCCAAAAGCAGTCTAAAGTTGACTGTGGTAACTAAAAGCCCTGCTTCATAGTTACCGTTTGTCCTGTATTGAATAGGAAATTTGAATTGATTGTGTAATTAAAACCTATATTGTATAATTTAAACCTGTAATGTAATTCTGTATCAAAAAAAAAAAAACACCGCAAGCGAATATTAACAAAACTTCCATGTTTTCTAGCTGGTTTAAAGAGAATTGAAAGACATGATTGTGAGACTCTTCTTTAATCATGGATGTTATTTGTATACGATACTCTGCTCTTCACCCTTGTCAAAATCCACCCTGACAAAGGCAATAAGTGGCAGTTTCATTCTGAATATTTAGAATTCTGCCAGTATGTAGCGTGTTTCTAAACATCCAGAATTAGTGAGAAGAAATGTTTCCTCCTGCTGATGGATGGCTCTGGATTATCGGTGCAGCAGAGGAACCCTTCTGTTTCTTTTTATTAGGAGCTGGACACTGAAACCTTGGGGACTTGCATAGATTTCCAAGTTGTGCCAGGCTGTGGTATTAGCTGTAAAGTAACCAATATTGAAGGTTTGCTTCGTAAAAATAACTGGAAGATAGAGGAAAACAATATTAAAAATGCATCCTTGGTTCAAATTGATACAGCTAACGAGCAGTCACCAACTTCATCTTCCATGATTATTGATGTGCAGAACTCAGGTAAGCTAATTTTTTTTGTATACTGATTATGGGACAATTTGAACAGATGTCTGACTTTATAATCCTAAACTGTTAAATAAAAAGCAAAGACTGGTGTCATTTCATTCAGTTTTATCATGGGTTACTTTTTTTAGATTCTGTTTTTTTTTTAAATTAATTCATTAATTAATTTTATTATTCCATGATACAGTTCCATAGGCTCCTGGATTTTCCTTCCTCCCTGCTCAACCCCCTCCAATTTCCCCTGTATCGTTACAATAGAATAACCCTTCACAATCAGTCATAAATCCATCATTCTGTTATTTAAGTGTATCCTGACATTGTAGGTATGGACAACGGCGGAGTTCAGCATCCTACTGTCTAGATACATTCAATTGTTTCATTGGGAGTCCATCTTTGATCTGGAAGTAGAGAATCACACTGCACTGCATCCTCACATCTGGACATGATAGTCTCCGTTACACAGTCACCACACATCCCCTTACATGAAAAGCCGTAAAATAAAATCAACAACAGAGAGAAAAATAGAAAGTTTACAACATGAAGTTAAATAACATGTCACTGAATGACCAATGTGTAGCTGACTAACTGAAAAAGAGAATTGAAGAACTTCCTTATCATGGGCGACTTTAAAAAAAAAAAGAAGAAAGATTTATTTAGTTGGAATGCAGTGAAACAGAAAGAGAGAGAGAGAGAGAAAGAACTTCCATCTCTGGTTCTCTCCCCAAATGGCCGTAACAGCCAAGGCTTGGCCAATCCAAAGCCAGGGCAAGGAGCCTCATCCAGGCTTCCCACATGTGTGGCAGGCACCCAAGTGGTTGGGCAATCTTCTTCTTTCCCGAGGGAGCATTAGCAGGGAGCAGGATCAGAAGTGGAGCAATTTGAGCACCAACCGGTACCCATATGGGATGCTGACATCTCACACAGCAGCTTAACACACTGTGCCACTACACTAGTCCCTGCTATAGGTCTTCTTATCACTTCACTCAGGTTACTTGAGAACACTTTTCCACAAATGCACATTGGGTGATACAGTCCAATTTTGCCTGATCCTCTGTGATTTTTCATTTATTCCTCCCTATAACTACTATAAACCTTTTATATCTTTTTTTGAAAAAAAGATTTATTTATTTTTATTGGAAGGGAAGATTTACAGAGAGATGGAGAGACAAAGATCATCCATCCATTGGTTCACTCCCCAAGTAACTGTAATGGCTGAAGCTGGGCTGGTTTAAAGCCAGGAACTACATGCTCCTTCCAGGGCTCCCACATAGGTGTAGAAACCCAAGCACTTGGGCCATCCTCTGCTGCTTTCACAGGCCATTAGGGAACTAGATTGGAAGTGGAGCAGCTGGGATTCCAACTGACACCCATATAGGATGCTGGTATCACAGGTAGAGGCTTAAGATGCAATGCCACAGTGCTGGCTCAAAACATTTTATACCTTCTAAAATGTTATTTAATTTGTTTATTAACATGTAATGCTCATATATGTTTATAAGAGACAGTGCAATATTTCACGTACATAAAATACTGATCAGGCCAGGACAGCTAGCTTGTCTTATTTTTTTTAAAGATTTATTATTATTGTAAAGCCGGATATACAGAGAGGAGGAGAGACAGAGAGGAAGATCTTCCATCCGATGTTTCACTCCCCAAGTGAGCCTCAATGGGCCGGTGCGCGTCAATCCAAAGCCAGGAACCTGGAGCCTCTTCCATGTCTCCCACGCGGGTGCAGGGTCCCAATGCATTGGGCCGTCTTTGACTGCTTTCCCAGGCCACAGGCAGGGAGCTGGATGGGAAGTGGAGCTGCCGGGATTAGAACCGGTGCCCATATGGGATCCCGGGGCGTTCAAGGCGAGGACCTTAGCCACTAGGCCACGCCGCCGGGCCCTCTCTCCCAGTTTTTCATGAAGTGTAATTGCTGCACTGTATATCTATTACTATAACTTGCTACTTTTCTCTATGTCTTGGTATCCACTATCCAGTCTCCCTCCACTACCTTCCTGATACACAATAAATATTTTTAAATGCTTATTGATTTTTCCTTGAAAGTCAGAATTACAGAGAGAGATCAAGAGAGATTTTGCATCCCGTGTGTCAGCTAAGCTAATCTGAAGCCAAAAACCAGGAGCTTCTTTCTGGTCTTCCATATGGGTGCAGGGTCTCAGGCTATGGCAGGTCAAAGGGAAAGCCTCGCTAAGAAAGTAACATTTGAGCTGTTCTTGAAGAAGACTATGATGATGGTTGCTATTTGGATAGGAGGGCTAAGGACATTTTAGAGGAAGACAATGTGTGCAAAGGCCCAGACTGGGAAGAATAGGCAGTATTTCTAGAAAATGTAGAAATCACTGTTGCAGTAAATCCAATTTACTGAGTGTGCAGGATTGGACAGGAAGAATTTGCCTTATGGGGTTGCCACTAAGATTAAATGAATTCACTAAATGTTGGTTCTGAAATTCCTTTCAGGTGCCCCTAATTCTCAGCAGTACAAAGTCCTCATTGGTAACAGGGAGTGGATGATTAGAAATGGCCTGGTCATCAGTAGTGATGTAGATGAATCCATGGCTGAGCATGAGAGGAAAGGCCGCACTGCTATATTGGTGGCAATTGACGGTAAGGTTTTCCATTTGTTGTGACGCCATGTCATTGTCTCAGTTATGGTTTTATGTGTATGTTTGAAAGGCTTCTAAACTATAAGGGTTGTTCAAAATTCACTTGAAGGAAAGGTTTAAAATGTTAGCAACACACAACTGCTATCGATTAATTGAACATTTTCTTGCATTGGCTTATCTTTGTTATTTTCTCTCCTCTATGTTCAAATAAAAGCAAATTAAGACTTCTTTTAAAGCCTGAAAGTAACATGACAAGAAAATAATAGCCCAGAAAAATAATACTGGGTTCCATTATCCTAACACAATATAAATTAATTTTAATCCTCATTTTTGTTGATATGTTTGTTTATAGGATTATCTTCATACATGTACTATTTTAATAAGTACATTTTATTGTATATAAATTTTACCTCAACAATGTTAAATAAACACCTAAATATTATTTTATTTTCCTTTATTTTACTTGATACTGTTTCCATGTTATTATAATTTTACCTTCATGCTGCATAATATATAAAATTATATATTATAATTTAGTATTATGAAAATTAGATTATTCCTAATTTTTCACTATTATAAATAGCATGACAGTAAATATCTTTAAGGTTTTAGGTGCTTCCTTTTATTAATTTATTTCTTAAGGTACATTTCTAGTTGTGAGATTTTTCAGCCTTTATAATCCTTCCAGGATATGGAGGCAATTTCTTCCCATGGCCTTTTTTTTAAAAGGTTTGTTTGGGCCCGGCGGTGTGGCCTAGCGGCTAAAGTCCTCGCCTTGAACGCCCCGGGATGCCATATGGGCGCCGGTTCTAATCCTGGCAGCTCCACTTCCCATCCAGCTCCCTGCTTGTGGCCTGGGAAAGCAGTCAAGGACGGCCCAAAGCCTTGGGACCCTGCACCTGCATGGGAGACCCGGAAGAAGTTCCTGGCTCCCGGCTTCAGATCAGCTCAGCTCCAACCATTGCAGCCACTTGGGGAGTGAATCACCAGCGGATGGAAGATATTTCTCTCTGTATCTCCTTTGCTCTGTATATCTGACTTTTCAATAAAAGTAAACAAACCTTTTTTTTTTCAAAGATTTATTCATTTTTATTGGAAAGCCAGATATACAGAGAGGAGGAGAGACAGAGAGGAAGATCTTCCGTCCGATGATTCACTCCCCAAGTGAGCCGCAACGGGCGGTGCGCGCCAATCCAGTGCCGGGAACCAGGAACCTCCTCCAGGTGCAGGGTCCCAAGGCTTTGGGCCGTCCTTGACTGCTTTCCCAGGCCACAAGCAGGGAGCTAGATGGGGAATGGAGCAGCTAAGACATGAACTGGTGCCTGAATGGGATCCTGGCGATTGCAAGGCAAGGATTTAGCCACTAGGCTGTAGCGCCAGGCTCCCCATAGGCTTTTTAGGTCAAGGAAGAGACCTGCTTTTATTCTTTAAATAGAATCAAAACTTACAGTGATTTTTCCCCCTAGCATAAAATACTGGTGTTATTTTCATTTAACCCCCTTTTCCTTAAAAAGAAAGACTTTCATGTTCAGTTCAATTTTCCACTAAATTAGCAAAAGCGTTTTGAGGTTATTGAGAAATACCTGTCTAAGGAAAAGAAAAGGAGTTTGAGGTATCCAGTAAACTCTCTGTTCATTTTCCTATTACTGCCCCCATTAGTAATTCCTGCAGCACTCTGTAAAGCTTGCATAATCAAATGGAGAGGTTTCTCACGGGAGTTTTGGTGTAAAAGCTTGTGTGGACCTGAAACAGTTTTATATAATGAAATTCATTTCCCTCTGGAATTTGAAATCAAAATAGTCTGTCTTCTCTGTTTCCCAACTTCTTCTTATGCTCCTGTATTAGACGAGCTGTGCAGCTTGCTAGCCATCGCTGACACCGTGAAGCCCGAGGCAGAGCTGGCCGTCCACATTCTGAAATCCATGGGCTTGGAAGTAGTTCTGATGACTGGAGACAACAGTAAAACAGCCAGATCTATTGCTTCTCAGGTAACCTGTTTCCTTAGCTGTTGTGATGGAGGGATGTGATGTCTTCTGGTCCTTCGTATGTGTTTTCCTTCTTGCCTTTAGATGCTGAGAAATTCACAGTACCTTATATTTTCAGCAGCACTGAGCAGCCTGGTTCCTTAACAGAAGAATTAGAAGGCTATGTTAGAAGGATTCTGTATATTTACTGCAGTTAATCAAAAGATGTTTGCTTAGCTTGTGGGATGTTTGAGTAACCTTGTCCGTCTGTTTCTACTGATGCTTCTTCTGAAATGCCGCTCATGTCCTTCAGCAGTGCTGCCAGCCCAAGCCAGGCCCCCATCATCTAATGCCTCGCATCTGACATAGTGACATGCAGGTCCTTCCATGGCGACTGCTACTGAAGGAGCCATTTTCCTCATGTATCACTTTGACATCACCTACAATTACCTCCTTTTTTTTTTTACTCCTGACCCTCACATTTGCCTTGCCTCCAACAATTTTTAATCTTTGTTCTCCTCTCCAAGTGTGTAACACATGCAACAAATAAAGTAAAAAGTTTGTCAGCCTTTTCCCATGCTCCCTGTCTCGTCCTCACCCCCGTGCTGTTTCATTCATATGTATGTCCATATACAAATGTGTTGCTCCGGCATTTTCCAGCATTGATTGGATTATTTTGTGTAGGTTATGCAATGGTTTGCTTTTGTTTCACATAACACTATGCCTCTAATCTTTCTCTCTCAGAGCATATAAAATATTTCTTTCTACATGGCTGTGGACTTCTTTTCTGTTTTAAATACTTATTTATTTGAAAAAGTTATGGTGGGGGCACAGAGAGTGGGAGAGATCTTCCACCTTCTGGTTCACTCTTCATATAGCTACAACTTCAAGAGCTGCTCCAGGCCAAAGCCAAGAGCTAGGGACTTCATGTGGATTTCCCACGTAGGTGGCAAGTGCCTCAGAAGTTGGGCCATCTTCTGCTGCCTTTTCCAGGCCATTAGCAGGGAGTTGGATAGGAAACGGAGTGCCAGGCCATGCGTCAGTGCCCATATGGAATGCCGGCATCACAGGCAGTAGCTTTACTCACTATGCCACAGTGCTGGCACATAGATATATGGACTGTTGTGGTTTGGATGATTCATTATTTAACCATTCCCCTAATGATGAACATTTTAGGTGATCTTTGAAAATATTGTAAACAGGACAATAATGAACATGTTTGAACATGTGTATTTTGTCCATGGACAAAATTCTATTCAAAATATAGCTAGAATTGGAATTTCTAGATCAAATGAAGTGCCACTTAGAGACTGCCAAATACCCTCCAAAAAGATGGTATCAGTTTATACACTCACCAACAATGTGTGTAAGAGCTCACTCTTCCATATTATCATTGGATATTATTGGGCTCTTAAAATCTAGATATATGGGGGCCAGCATTGTGGCCCAGTAGATGCTGGCATCCCATATGGGCACCAGTTTGAGTCCAGATGTTCCATATCTGGTTCTAGATTACCTTGGAAAGCAGAGGAAGATATACCAAGTACTTGGGTCCCTGCCACACATATGGGAAACCTGCCAAAAGTTCAAGGTTCCTGGCTTCAGCCTGGCCCAGCCCTGGCTGTTACTGCCATTTGGGAAGTAAACCAATGGATGAAATCAGTCTCTCCCTCTACCTCCCTTCTTCCCCCACTCTTTCCCTTTCAAATCAAATAAATACACCCTTAAAAATTGGGGGGAAAATCTAGATATGTGGTGGATGAAAAATGATGGCTCGTTATTTCCTGAAGTGAATTGAGTTTATTTTCTTCATGTAGGTTGGCATCACTAAAGTGTTTGCTGAAGTTCTACCTTCTCACAAGGTTGCTAAGGTGAAGCAACTTCAAGAGGAAGGGAAACGGGTGGCAATGGTAGGAGATGGAATCAATGACTCCCCGGCTCTGGCCATGGCTAATGTTGGAATTGCCATTGGCACAGGCACAGATGTAGCCATTGAAGCGGCTGATGTCGTTTTGATAAGGGTAAGTCCTTTGGCCCGACCTTTGAGAAGTGTAAGATGGATCACCACGGGGTCAGTGTTGTAAAGTGTGTTAAGCACAGTAATTCCATGCTAATTTCCATGCTCCTAGCCATTTAGATTATGTGAATTTGGGGTGCAACTATGGGAAATCTTACTAATTTCCTCCTGATTTTCTCAGTATAGTTAAGCGAGTAAAAATAATACACTTCTACCATGAATAGTAAGAGCTTTCAATGTATTTATAATGAAACTATCTTCAAAAAATTTATTGAACTACTTTCAGTGAGATTTAATCCTTGTACCAGTCAACAACCCTAACTGTGTTTGCAGAACCCTGAGAAAATTTTCTGAAAATAATCTTCCAAGGCTAACACAAAGTGTTAGCAATGTATGAGATTTGTAGTTAATTAATAAATTACCATAAGGTACACACAATCTTTAATATACGTGGCATCAAATACAAAAGTTACTAGTTAAATTAAATTAGACTTTCACTAATATCACAAATATTTCTGTTTCCAGAATGATCTTCTGGATGTAGTGGCAAGTATTGACTTGTCAAGGAAGACAGTCAAGAGGATTCGGATAAATTTTGTCTTTGCTCTAATATATAATCTGGTTGGAATTCCCATAGCTGCTGGTATGTGCCACATAACTGGTATTACTTCATCTACTGAAGTCTTTAGAGACCTATCATTTTAAAAATTTAATCTTCTACTTATTTGTGTTTTTTTAATCATTTCTTTATTATTATTATCATTGTATGATACAGTTCCATAGGCTCCTGGGATTTCCCTTATCCCAATTCCCCCCCACACCTAGTTCCTCTATATCATTACTAAAGTATAGTTCTTCATACACAGTCATATGTCCACCATTGCGGGCCTGGACAATGGCACTACGTATTTGTTTTAAGTTTAGTTTTTGTATGTGTTCCTCTGGTGCGGTGACAGGTAATATTAAAATCTTAACTTTTAATTTTCATCAGTGTTTCATGTAGCTCAACAATCTATGAATTTCTTTTCTTTACTCCAAATTTATATTTTGAAAAATCTCAAACCTATATAAACATTGAAAAAATGCTGCAGGCGATATCTATATCCTTTAGGAACATGCACCCATTTTGTTAAAATTTGTTATCTCTTTTTCCATATACTTGCATACAAGTATGTATTTACTGACTAATTTTTTGTTGAGGAGAACAAACTTTGAGCTCATTATGCAAACACAACCACTGTTGGCATTTGGTGTCATTTTCTTTCAGTGCTTCATACTCTACGTCAGTTTTTGTCTTGTTACAGTTAGGATTATCATTAGAGAGTTTTCTGCTTTTCACTTAAGGTGCTATCATAGTCAATGATTATTTTTATGCTTAGAGGCCATATGAGAGAGACTGAGTGAAAGAAAATGAACAGGAAATTTGCTTTTAGAATTGTGTAATTGGTTTCTGAGAATCTCTGAAATTTAGACTTGGTAGGAGTTTGCACTAACAAGACAAATGATTATCACTGTTTTCTTGGTCTGAATTGAGAGACAGAGGGAGATTTGAAATGACATGAGATCAATTACAAAGCTCTTTATCAACAGAGGCACACAGAGGCCTAGAGCACCAAGAGTAAAAGAACAACCCAAGTTCAGTGAGATTAGTTCATCGAACAAGTATTTTAGACAAATTTTACAAGTAATATATGATCACTGCAAAAAGTAGAAAAATTCAGACAAGCGCATAAAAATTAGAAGATTATAATAGGTCTGTTTTATTCCTGTTATATGAACAAACATTAAAATATCTGTCCATTGTGGTGTAGTAAGTTAAGCCACTCACTTAACACTGCTCTGCTTCTGATCCTGCTCCCTGCTAATGCGCTTGGAAAAGCAGCAGAGGATAGTCCAAGTGGCTTGGGCCCCTGCCACCCATGTGCAAGACCCACATGGAGATTCAAACTCCTGGCTTTGGCCTGGCTCAGCTCCATCCGTTGCAGCCATCCAGAGGATGAATCAGAGGATGGAAAGTCTCTCTCTCTCTCTCTCTCTCTCTCTCTCTCTCTCTATTTTTCAAATAAATAAATCAATCTTTAAAAATAACAGTGTTGGGCCCGGCACAATGGCCTAGTGGCTAAAGTCCTCACCTTGAATGCCCTGGGGTCCCATATGGGTGCTGGTTTTAATCCTGGCAGCTCCACTTCCCGTCCAGCTCCCTGCTTGTGGCCTGGGAAAACAGTCGAGGACGGCCCAAAGCCTTGGGATCCTGCACTCATGTGGGAGACATGGAAGAAGTTCCTGGCTTCTGGCTTCTGATCGGCTCAGCACCAGCCATTGTGGTCACTTGGGGAGTGAATCATTGGATGGAAGATCTTCCTCTCTGTCTCTCCTCCTCTCTGTGTATCTGACTTTGCAATAAAAAAATAAATAAATCTTTAAAAAAATAATAACAGTGTCTATCAAAACCAAGGTAGGGGCCAGCATAGTAGTGCAGTGCATTAAACTACCATCTTCCCTGCTAGCAGCTCTTCTCAGAATGCCTGTTTTAGTTCCAGCTGCTCCACTACAATTCCAACTGCTTGCTGATGCAGCTGGGAAAGCGTAAGATGGCCCAAGTACTTGGCCCCTGATACCCAAAAGAGAGATAAGGATTGAGTTCTTTACTCTTTATCCCAGCCATTACTACCATTTGGTGAGTGAACTAGAAGATGGAAGGTTCTCTCTGCCTCTCCCTGTCTCTGTTACTTCTACTTTCAAATAAGTAGTTAATTTTTTAAAAAGAGTTTCAGAGAGGGAGAGGCAGAGGAAGATCTTCCATGCGGTGGTTCACTCCCCAAATGGCCACAATGGGTAGGGCTGGACCAGGCCAAAGACAAAATGCCAACCCCAAATCTGCCTTCCAAATAAAATAAATCTTTTTAAAAACAAACCAACAGGGCCCGGCGGCATGGCCTAGCGGCTATAGTCCTCGCCTTGAACACCCCGGGATCCCATATGAGCGCCGGTTCTAATCCCGGCAGCTCCACTTCCCATCCAGCTCCCTGCTTGTGGCCTGGGAAAGCAGTCGAGGACGGCCCAAAGCTTTGGGACCCTGCACCCATGTGGGAGACCTGGAAGAGGTTCCTGGTCCCGGCTTCGGATTGGCGCGTACCGGCCCATTGCGCTCACTTGGGGAGTGAATCATCGGATGGAAGATCTTCCTCTCTGTCTCTCCTCCTCTCTGTATATCCGGCTTTCCAATAATAATAAAATTAAAAAAACAACAATAACAACAACAACAAACCAACAAGCAAAACCAAGGGTAGATGAGTTTGTAGGCTATTAACACGCATACACTATCAAGTTGGTAGGATTGTGTACCAGCGGTGCATTAACTGTAGAGAACAACTGATGTGTATTTGCCTGGAGCTGGATGTGTGTCCATGTTATGACCCAGAGTTTTCACCCCTAGTATAAATTGTAGAGAAGTCCTCAGACACGGGCACAGGGAGTCATGCTCCAGGGTGCTGAGAGCAATCGTCTGTTAGTGAAACACTGACAGCAGCACAAATCTTTACCGAGAGCCTTCCATTGCTGAAGAAATAGCAGACAGACTGTACATTAGAAAAATGTTGGTAATCTGTTTGGTATCGTCTGTCTAACTAATCCAGACTTGTTTCCTAGGAGTTTTTCTGCCCATTGGTTTGGTGTTGCAGCCCTGGATGGGATCTGCGGCAATGGCTGCTTCCTCTGTTTCAGTGGTACTTTCTTCTCTCTTCCTTAAACTGTAAGTACGATGGCTTTCTTACCTTGGTATTAGTATTCCTTTTATCCTGCATAGTCAGTCTTGAGAGTTTTTGTTCTTATCTGAATAATAAGAATTATTATTAGCTAATAATAAAAAATTAGCTATATGACTGTCATATCCTGTGGTTTATAGGTAGCAAATGCAAACACTGAGTAGGATAGAATCTAGTTCACTGCCTTTGAGAAATAGAATTTCCGGTCATGTAACTCCCCACAATTTATTTTGAGCTGTTTTCTGGCTGTAACCATCACATTTTGTACAGGCAAATCACCTCCTTTCACTTGTGCAAATGCAAAGCATCTAGTTCTCATTCGGTGTACCTTTTATGTGCCCAGGTATCGGAAACCAACCTATGAGAATTACGAACTGCATTCCAGGAGCCAGATAGGACAGAAGAGTCCTTCAGAAATCAGTGTTCACATCGGGATAGATGATACCTCAAGAAATTCTCCTAAACTGGGTTTGCTGGACCGGATTGTTAACTACAGCAGAGCCTCCATAAACTCACTGCTGTCTGATAAGCGCTCCCTAAACAGTGTTGTCACCAGTGAACCTGACAAGCACTCGCTCCTGGTGGGAGACTTCAGGGAGGAGGACGACACCACCTTGTAGGAGGCCACACAGAGCACTGATGGTTGTGCTTGCTTTGCTTGGACTCAGCATTCATGACTCCGCCTTAGGTTCTTGAAGGAATGTGGAAGGATTTTTCTGTGGGTCTCATACTCTTTTATCACAGGTTCGTAGTTGCCTTTGTCCAAAGCCCAACACCACCTTATCTCCAGGACATCAACTTTGAACCTAGCTTTACTCCCACTTACTTTCCAGCAGTCTTTGCTTTTGCTGGCAACAGACAAGGAAAAGCAGTGGGGTTTACAGCAGGGCCTACAATCAGAGACTGCTGAAGCGGTAGCTTCTTTTTACTTGACCCAAATAAAAGTCCAAGAAGAGGATAAATAAAATTTTGCTGATTTGAGAACCTGATCTTGAGACTAAT
The DNA here is from genome assembly GCF_030435755.1 of Ochotona princeps. Taxonomy (NCBI): domain Eukaryota; kingdom Metazoa; phylum Chordata; class Mammalia; order Lagomorpha; family Ochotonidae; genus Ochotona; species Ochotona princeps. Next base: position 46,153,716 of record NC_080865.1, read on the forward strand.
CTTGAGCCCATATCCCTGCCCATTGGGGAGTAGTGGCTTTCAAAGCACTGTACAAAGCGTCCAGTTTTAGAAGGCTAACAGTTGAAGCTGTTTAAAAAATAGACGTGCCTTATTTATTGCAGGCTTCTTGTTTTTGCTCCCATCTTGCCTGTATCCTTGTCCTTATCCTTGCAGTTGTTTTCTTGCAATACTCCAGTGTGTCTTTTGTGATCTTCTTCCCAGTGAGCCAAGTCTGGTGGTTTTCCATTGATAAAATTAACTGACGGCTCTTCCAGTACCTTGTTGCTTTTTAAAGTTTTGTCACTGAAAAGACCTTTAAGGGCCTGTAGAGTTCCCTGCCAGCCATCTTCCCATTGCAGAAAAGATGTCCAAGTCTTCAGGCTCCCTAGCTCTGTGCTAGCTTTGAATTCACTCCTGCTAAGTTCAACTCTAAGTTGTTCTTGGTGTAATCTCTCAGTCTTACTCCAGAGAATTAATGTTTTGAGTCTTTTCTGCTCAAAAGAGTTTCAAAGATTAACACTATTTTAACATATACAGGTCATACATGATTACCTGGCTTCACTAAGTTCTCATCTTTTTTGAATAGGCTACAATCTCTTTCCTAGTACATAACATTTACTATATTTTAATTGTCTTTCTAGCATTTCAAATAGGTTCTCAAAAAAAATTTTAAGATAATGTGTTTCACAGCTCTGCTTTTACCAAAAATAAGGTCAATTATTATAATGCAATCAGAATTTCCCTAGCTTATGATCCCTTTTAGTCAGATGTCTATTTCAGTTTAAAATGTTCGTACTTGCCTAATTCATGTTGGCAAATGCGGTGGCTTATTCCTATTGCCAAATGAATCCAGAAATCCCCCACCCCCATGAGTGCCTGAGAACTGAAACACTGCTCAGAAATCTGGTACTGGCATGGTTATTTAAGTTTCCCCACTAAATTGCAAGATGGATTTCATATGCAGAATACACGAGTGAGGAGAACTCCTGAGGAAATTGCTAATATTTTGCTTCCACGTTCTTGGGTAAAAGCTAGCTCAGTGCCTGATATATAGGACTTGTACTGAGCAAATGGTAGTTCTTTTCTCCCCATAAGATAAATGATAAATATAAAAAATTATTTTGATAGAGCAGAGTTCAGAATCAGGTGGGAGTGAGGGGTAGGTTTGCTCTAATCCAGCTGCCTTTGTCTTTTGCCCTTAAACACAAACACACACACACACACTACACGCATATACACGTTCACTTATTCCATAGATTTGGAGATGATCTAATTTCTGTCTCAGCTGTCTTTAAGGGAGAAAAAACTTTTGATGAAGGTGCTATTTATCCATTTAAACCCATCTCAAGGAATTATGAATGAGATAGGTGTCTAAGTTCTTTTGTAGACTAGCTCTTATGTCAGTTTTTGTGCTTCCAATTTAAGTTTTAATATTTCTTATTTTAATTCAGATGGCCCAGCTAATATGACAAATGTAAAATTGATATATCTTATTCTAAGGCCGAATTTTCAAAAGAAGATCCCTCCCTTACCTCTCTCATTTTCTTTTCTCTCTCTCAAGCACTTAAACATAACCAATTACTACTATTATTATGTGTATGTTTGAGGCATGCTCTGGGCCCCATATACATGCCATAGAACAGTGGAAGTGGCAGCGTATGGTTTGGGCATAATCAAAGATATCATTTCAGCTCTGCAACAGATATCATGGTATTTAGAAAGAGTTGTGCATTAAATATCTATAGTCAAATTTTGTAACCTTAATTTCCCATTAGCTTCAGAGAGAAATTGTATTCACATGAGAGGTGATTTCTAGATAGGATTAAAACCATGGTTTTCAATTAGTAACTAGCTTTAAGTAACTAGTTACCGCTAGTGAGAACAATTTTATGTATGTGTGTGTATGTTTATTCACATACATAGGTATATATAGGTACACACATATTACTGTACAGAAAGAAAAATGATTTGTTTTTGATATTGGAGTATTTGAAGTTCTCTATTTGTGTTTATCATTCTTTTGTGTTCACTCAGCAACCATGGCCTGAGTCTGAAGAAAACGCTTTGATGTCCAGTGTTGGTTCAGACTCAAACATGGGACACCTTTAGCTTAAATATCCAAAGATGCCTTCTGAATTTCAAATAGTAAAACACAACTAAAGCGTTTAGTGTGATAGTCTAAAGGAGTGTGGTTGTCAGTTGTGAAAATAGAAATATTTTTTCCCTAGTTCAGTGTCAACATTTTATAATGATAAATTTGATGCCTTGTGAACAAATAATTTTATATTGTGCTTTAAGTTTTTTTAATTCTTCATTCAGATGTCAAAAATGCTAAAAGTAGCACTCTAGACATTTCCAAAAGTTTTAGTGTGTGTATTTTTCCTGTACACAGCTTAAAATCAAAAATGTGTTAGAGATTTTTTTTTCCCATTGCTTGGGGATCTTGCTTTAAAATGATTCTTCTTGATATTTATTTGACTCAGTTTTGTTATTTTCTTTGGGTGAGGAATCTGGCTACTGGTTATTTTAAAGAAGAAAAAAGACATTCCTGTAATCACTCCATTTTGGGTTTTTTTTTGTTTATTTCTCACTTTTCTATATAAAAAAGTATTGTTTTACCAAATGTAAAAAGGTAGATTAGTGCCAAAATAATGCCTATTTTTACACTTGCTTTCCGTAGTCCGCTAATCTGTTATGAGTAGCTAGAGAAAGCACAAAGTTTCACTAATTGAATTCTTGATCTTCAGTTAAAAAGACCTCTTTAATTTGATACTGAAAGTGCCATTTGTAGCCAAAACCAGGCGTTTCAAAGTTATGTTTTCAGTTTAAGAAATGTTTAGCTAAGCACTGTTAAATGTTGATTTATGGTACCCCCAAACAGCAGTGAATGATATTGTGTACTATCCATCTACTGTGGTCAAGCTCTTCCATGGTTTGTTTTTCCATAAGCATGTTATTGATCATATTTCTACCAGAGATGTGCCTTGAACTTTATAATTATAGTGTTGTAAACAAAAAAAAGTTTGTCAGTGTCTCTTTTGTTACATCATGGAACCCATCCTAGTTAGCTGCTCTAAACTAGCATTTGCTGTGCTTTTAATGTTTTCCTTCCAGCTGTTAATTTATAGGAGGGCAAGATTGGAGGCAGTACCTCAACCAGGTAGTTCAAGAGGTAAGAAATCTGTTTTCCTTTGGATTCTGTTCTGTCTGCTGTATCATTTAGTGAGGGTCAGAAGCAAAGAAAGGAATGTAATTGTCCTCCTTCCTTTTGTGATTTCTAATGCATTCTTGATAGTGTATTGAAAACCAGTGAGCTCAATGAAGAAAGAAGATTCTCTGGCCTTTTGGGGAGACCTAAATACAGCATTTGGAGGTCTTACCTAAGATATGTTCCCATTCCAAGCACACCTTTGTATTAAGGAGAGGGCTTTGAACTTGTGAGGAAGTTCCTTCCAAATTCTTGGAATTACGTAGGGTGATGAAATAGGATTAGGAAAGGGAACAGATGGGTAACACCCCGGAGGCTTCCACTGGTCAGCCTTTCTTTTCTGTTGGTGTCCCAACATGCCACCTGGAAGAATGTGTGGCAGACTCTTGGGGACCTGGGTGTGTGGGCTCACAGGGAGCCTGGGGAATGGTGCCAGTAGGGGTGTGCAGGTACCTGGGGGCTCAAATCCAGGCAGGTGGCATGAGCCTGGGGATTGCCTCACGTCTTGGTCTCAAGTGGGGTGGGATGAAGAGAGGGGAAAGCCCTAGGTTAGCATGCTGGCCTGGTGGGCTGGTGAATCAGGCTTGGGGAATTTTGAAAGGACCTGGATAATGGGTATGTAGAGCTTGGGACCATGGTGGGTGGGCAGAGCTCCTAGTCAGTACAGCACACCACCCCCACCAGATCCTAGGCACAGGGACTGTGGACTGATCAGGGAAAGCGGCTAGGGGTGTGTGAGAGGAAGGGCTGCTGGGGGAGTATGTTGCGGGTGAGAATTGACTTCTAAAGGACCCCCATTGACAGAGCCACTGTGTTTGCAGGTAAGTGAGGGGACTGAGACCAAACAGTTTGGAGGGGGAAAGCTGAAGGACTATTACAGGTCAGATAGATGCATCAGCTTACGTGGGAGACCTGAACTTGACTACTTGGCATGGATCGCCACTGACCACCATTCACCGGTGCACACTAAAGCTAGGGCTGAGGGCTAACCTGGCAGGGCTTGATCACAGTACCTGCCAGTGAGAGTCGAAACAGTAATGTTAGACTTCTCCAGGACACTAACCAGCACATGAGAGAACCAAGTCCAGGGACTGAATCTGTGGGGGATATGTGGGCCCAATCTCTGTGGAACTGCAATTTCTACTGATTTGCTTAAGAGTTGGGGCTAGTAAGGGGCTGAGCTAGGCATGACCATGGAACCCGCTGACACCCATGGGTACTGGGTTGGGGATCATGCAGGGCCTGCTCCAGGATGCAGCTCCCACAGGAACACCCAAAAATAGACTGTGGGGTGGGCTGGGCTGAAACATCTACCATCTCATACAAAGGCCAAGATGGAGGGGGCAGATTGTACCAAGTAAGGGTCTAGTACCTGCCAGAATATGTGAGATCTGGCTCTGGGAGTGGGCCTAATGGGGAATGTTCTGGGATTGGGAGACTCCCTTGGGGGACTTTAGCCCCTGCTGGAGAGCATGTGGTTCAGGCCTGGGTATTGATCAGGCCAGGTAAGGTAGCTGTACCCGTAGGCAAGTGTGTGGGTTGGTTCCGGAGGGGGAAGTAGACCAGGCAGGGCAGGGCCAACTTTGCCTCACTGTCAGGTGCAGGAGCCAGGCTGGAGTGTAGGTCATGCTGAACTAGGCTATCACATCTACTGGTTTGCATGAGCCAGGGATGGGAGCAGACTGGGCAGGGCTAGGCTGCAGCACCCACCAGTGAGAATTGGGATTGGGTGCAGGAGGGACAGGCCAGGCTGCAGCATCTGATGGCAAAGGCCAAGATGAGGCATGGGCTATGCTGAGCTGAGTCAGAACAACCACTAGCATGCACAAGATCTGTGACTGGGAACAGGCCTAGTTGGGGGGCTAAGGGGACGCCTTGGCTGGGTTGTGGTTCCCACTGGTGAGAGTGAGAGTTGGAATAGGAGCGGTGATCTGGGCTGGACCTGACTGCAGTGTCTTTTGGTATGGTTGTGGACTGGGTCTGTGCCAGATGGAGCTAGGCTCCAATACTCCAGCTTGTGAGAGCCAGAGTGAGGGTAGGATGGGCTGAGCTGGGTCTCTGCCACTGCTGAATCACGCAAGAGCTGTGTCTGGGCGTGGACCAAGTGTGGATGGTCCACAGTAAGAACCGGAATGGGTGTGGACTGGTTTGGCAAGGTAACTGTTCCTGCCCGGAGAGGAAGTGGACTCAGTCTGGACCTAGGACCCTGTGCTGTGTGTGAGATCTGCCACTGGGGAGAGACCTAATAGAGGAGCTTGGGGAACTCCTCCTTCAGCATGTAGTCCTTAAAGGTGAATGCAAGAACCAAGGCTGGGAGCAGCCCAGAGCAGACAAGGTTACAGTACCTGCTGTCATATGTGTGGGTCAGGTATGAGGACAGGCCAGGCTGGGCCAGGTCATAATACCCACTGGCAGATCTGAGAATCAGAACAGGGTGCAAAACAGGGTGGATCAGACCACAATACCAACCAGTTCACATTAGGGCCAGGACTGGGGGCTGGCTTGGCTGGGTTAGACTGTAGCACCCACCAGCATGAGCTGGAACTGAGGGCAAGCCAGGCCAGACTACAACACCTGTTGGCCTGCAGGTGAGCTGGGTTAGAAGGAGAGCCAGGCTGGGCTAACCGACTGTACTCACTGGGTCATGCATGAGCCAGGGCAGGTGCAAGCTGGTTGGGCTTTGCTGCAAGCATCAGCTGATAGGTGCTGAGACTGGGGGCAAATCCTGTCAAGCTAGAATACAGAACCACCTGGAGAGTACAGACCTGGGAGTAGGCCCAGTGGGGAAACTGTGATGTGGCACCTCTCTGATGGGCTGCAACTCCCTCTGGTAATCATGAGAACCAGTGCTGGTGGCGGGCCAGGATAGACAGGTGGTGGCACCCACCGGCATTAGTGTGTGCTGGATAGTGGGGTTGGTTAATCTGAGGTAGGCTTCAATGCCCATTGATGTGTACAAGAGCTGAATGAGATGTGGAATAAACTGGAGCAGCCTGCAAGCCTAGTAGGGGCTACTGGGTGTTGCTCTGACTAGGCTGCAGCTCCCTCTGGTGTGCATGAGGGCTGAGTGTGTGGTGGGCAGGGTTGGGCTGGACCACAGCATCCATTGGTTTACATAAGAGACTGAGCTGGAGACAGGACTGACCCAGCAATTGCAACTACTAGTGTTTGTGTAGGCTGATGTGTGTGGAGACTGAGCGGGACCTGTATTGGCAATGACACGCAAGAGTCAGGCACATGTGGTGCCATAGCAGAGGAAGGAGGGCAGGACAGATTGATCAATTACCCCAGCCAAGTGTTGGCAACAAATATCTCGATGAATGGAGACTCTGAGGTGGACTGTCAGCAGATGGACCTTGGAAGGATTTCCTCATCCTTGGATTAGCAAGATCGACAACATTTCAGAAGTATCAAAACCACTTGAGCAGAACCCTCGGAGCATGCTCCAAAAGGGGACCCGGGATGACATCAATGGCTGTTCCCCATCCCTGTGTACCTAGGCAGTTGGGAGGCTGGATGTGGCTTCTCCCCTTATCTTTCCCCTTCTTCCATATTGTGGGTAATATCCTTATTGTGGGTCGCCCCAACTAGGCTACAGCTCCCACTGGTTGATGTAAGGGCCGAACCAGACTGGACTGCAACACCCATTGGTTCCAGTGCAACTCGGGACTGAAAACAGAACCAACACAGCAATTGCAACCACCAACTGATCAGGGTGATGGACTGTGCCGGGCCCTGTGCTTGCTAGAACATACAAGAATCTGGTCTGGGAATACCTCAAAGTATCTTTGGAGATCTCCCCACTTGAACTGCTGGACTCAGAATTCTAACCAAGAAAAGACAGAAGACAGAATAGGACAATCATTCATCTCAGCTACATGTTGGCAGCGAAATATGGGACAAATGGAGACTTCATGATGGACCATATCAATCAGTGGACCACCTCATCGAGCGAAACTGGCAGTGACTCATAACTGGAGAACTATTAACTCCACTTGAGCACATATCTCAGAGCATGCCCCACATCCGGGACTTGGGGTGGGCGGGAAACCGGGTGGGGCTTCTCCCTCAATATCCCCTTTTACCTCAGATACATGATGGAAACAATATGGACATAATAGCATTGCCCACCTCCCTATCCCCCTGAACCTTTTTTTTTTCTTTTTTCTTCTCTTTCTTGATTTTCCTTCAACTATAGTTAACTATGTAAAGATTATCAACAACAATACAATAAAAAAATAAATTAAAAAAAAAAAAGAAAAAAAAGAAAAAGAAAACTTGGAAACAACAGTCTCACCCACTTTTCCCTAATCCTCAACCCTTCCCACCCCAATCCTAGACGCTTTCCACCCTAATCAACTCTGTGAACCTCATCAAAAATAAATTTTTGAAAAGGAAGCAACTTCCTGGGTAAGCTTTCAAAAACTCTGTTACATAAGCTTGTCACAATAAGGCATCAAAAGCCTTCCCAGAACTCAGACACAGAGACAGCTGCCTCACACATTTCCCTGGAGCCAGCTAGCTGTTCTTGCTAAACAATAGCGTTTTCAGAATATAGACTATATAGTGCGATACAAGGCTTTTATGGGTCAGGTGAAAGTAAAAATTGCTATTGTAAAGAAAGTGTTACGCAACTTAAGAAATCAGAAATCTTCCATACAGTCCATCTTTGGAAATGTTCAAACTAGGCAGAGTAATCTTTAGCATACTCTATTGTTACCCTCAAGTGACTCCAAGTTTGTCTTTATTATACCCACCTGGCCCCAAGGACTGTTTGTAAACGCAACTGCTGCCATTACTTTACACTCACTTGTGTCACCTCATCCAATGAAATCTCCAATTTGTCCGTTACAGCTTGTAGCACCAAGTAGAAGAGAAAAACCAAGATGAAGTGAATCCATTCTTAAAAGTGTCAGCAAACTTTAGGTCTTGTCAGAGTATTTGAAATAATTTTTAAAAAGTGTTTTTCAGTCAATTGATTCCATTTTTTCAAAATTTAGGTATTTATTTAGAAAGAGGGGGAGAAACAGAGATCTTCCATATGTTGGTCCACTCCCCGATATGGCCACAATGGCCTTGGATGAGCCAGAATGAAGCCAGGAACTTCTTCTGGGTCTCCCACGTGGGTCGCAGGAGCCCAAGCACTTGAGCCATCTTCCACTGCTTTCCCAGGCACAATCAGCTAGGAGCTCATGAACCAGTACTCATAATGGAGGACAGCACTGCAGGCAGTAGCCGTTTTACTTGCTATGTCACAGTGCTAAATGATTTTCTAACTACTGGAGTGAAAAAACATCAGGCTGCATGGAAGAAGTTAGTTTACTGCAAGGAGACCCCAAGATCAGCTCCCCCAAGCTGTTGCTGTCTTTCGCAGCATTTTTTGCCTTCTACTTTTGCATCCGTGATTTCTTTGTAACTGCCATAGGCCCATAATGATGGCAAGAGCGCTGGTTTGGAATCCACCAGGCTGTTTGCAAAGTGCCAATTCTCGTACCAACTGAATAAATGACAGTATTGGCTACCCACTGCTGCAGTGGCAAGTTACAATACATTTGGTGTATTAGAACAGTAGTAACTTTTTGCAGTTCTGGGAATCAGTAGTCTGAAATGGGTCTCAAAGATAAAATCAAGATGTGAGCAGGGCTACTTTCCTGTTGGAGGTGCTAGGAGAGAATCTGGGTACTAGGGGAGAAGGCAGCTCCTACAGGCTGCCTTCATTTCTTGGCTCATAGCCCCCTCATCGTTTCATATCCTAGTTCCATGGTCACTTTTCCTCCTACTGCCTGTGGTCCTCCTGCTACCCTCTTATCTGAGTGATTACATTGAATCAACTCATAATCCAGGAGAATTGACCCAATTACACCTGCCATGTAAGGTAGTCTATTCACAGATTCTAGAGTTTCAGACATAAATATCTTTAGGGAGCTGATATTTTTCCTACCACAGTGACAATAAGCAAGTTACCATATCTGGCTGAGCTTCAGTTTTTCTTTTCCTTTTTTCCAATGATTTATTGCTGGAGGCCAGCTCAGCTGAGTTCGGAGCTCGAGAAGGGTGTGTGGAGTTGGGGAAAAGAAGAGACACAGACACTGTCACTTGGTGCTCTCTACGATCAGCTCAAGAAGCTGTCTGTTTCTATTTACTCAGACACATCACAAGCCTCTGCACAAACGTTTGATTGTTCTGTTTTTAACTTCATGAATAAGCATGTATGCACAGATGTTTGATTATTGTAGTTTTTACTTCATGGTCAACCAGGTGCTCTTAAAGATATTTTTTGTAAGTTACCATAATCATATTCTTCAAAGCAAGCCATTATTTGTTCTTCAGGAGTAGCCACTGGGTGAGAGCCAGGACTCCAAGGCCAAGACACATGTGGTTACCTACTAATCAGTAATATATTCCTACTACATTTCTATTTCCACAATTTACCCGTCACTTAATAGGAGAAATATGTCGCAAGTGAAAAAGCATAAAGATCCAAGACAAAATTTTCAAATATTAAATCCCCCTACAACTGCAGATTCTACAATCCCACAACCAATAATTAAAAGCATATCTCTATAATATAAATAAAAGTATCCTTTAATTCTTCAAGCCAAAAATTGTATAAGCAGCTAAAACAGATACATTTCCTATGCTCCAAAGAAATTGCAAAGACAGGCTAACCTTTAAGGCCACAGTAACTGTATTTATTGCCATAGCAGTTTCAGCTGATACTCTCATCACTTTCATTAATTTTTAGGATACTTATCAAGCCCTTTCCCAGAAGGTGTGCTACACATCTGGGCCAGATTCCGGGGCAATAGTTATTCACACAATAATGTGTCCAGAAATGGCATGGGCTTAATTGTATTCCAGTGTGTAAATTGTTAAAGGTCCACTCATGAAGACATTGTCAGCAGCGTTAACTCCCAGGCTCATATCTGTTGCAAAAACCATCTCACAAGAGCAGACAACAATGCCTCAATAGGTTACAGAATTCCTAGTAGGGTGGTTGAGTGTCCATGCAAAAGAAGGTGAGACCGCATTTAGGTGGTTGGAGAGACATCCGCCAGGCCCTGCCATACAGCTGGAAGCTCCTCGTGGCCTTGCCAACAGGGAAGCTGTTCTCTTCACACCTTTGTGTCATCCACACCCACTGCACGGACCCCAGCAGTTTAACTTTTTGTGAGGCAGACTGACAGGAAGAGAGGTGAATGGAGAAAGGGAGAGGGAGAGATGAATCTTCTGTCTGCCCAATCAGCAGAGACTGAGCCAGGATGAAGCCGAGAGATTCTTCTGGGTCTCCCATGTGGGTGGCAGTGGCCCCAGCATTGGGAACATCTTCAGCTGCTTTCCCAAGTACATCAGCAGGGAGCCATATTAAAAGCAGAGCAATGGGATCCTGAACCAGTGCTTCAATATGGTATCTTGGCATTGCAGGTGGCAGCTTAACCCTTTGCACCACAAGGCTCAGCTTCTGAACTTAGTTTTTCCAGTGTAAAAGGAAGATGCCAACACCTACTTTGCAGAACTGTAATACTTAGCAACAATGGGATGTTTCTGAAATACCAAATGGACAGTGGTGAATGGTTGCCGTTGTTTCATTGCTCTGAGCAAGGGGCTATCCAGCCATGACTACTTGGCTGTGCAGGTCACCTGTTGATCTAATGAGTTAGAGCTGCCTACATTGCTAGTTGCTCAGTTGGAAGAGTTGGGTTTTGTTTGTTTTGCTTCTAAAAAGAAGCCCCATGGGGCATGATTTGAAGAGTGCCAAAATAACAACTTGCTTGCACCAATCATGTCTTGGACCTTTATAATTCAGCACTGTTAGCATTCCTTTTTCCTCCATAATCTATTCCTCATGCTTGTGGTCATTCAACTGAAATAACACTCCCACAAATAAGGCATAGCTGAGGGAATTCTTTAAATAAAGAAGAGATTGCCGACACAGATGTTTTTGTTTATTCAAGACGCAGAGACAGGCAGACATGTAGAATTCCTTTCTGCTGGCTCATTCCCCATGTATCAGCAATAACCAGGAGCTCAAATCCAGGTATCCCCTGTAGGGGGCAGAGGCCCAAGGACTTGAGCCATCACTGCTGCCTAACAGGGTCTGCATTTACAGGAAGCTGGAATTGGGAGCTGGAGCCCAGAATGGAGCAAAGGCACACATATATAGGGTGCTAGCCACACACCTACCCTGCTGAATGCATTCCTGTATTTAAGACCATAACCATGGGCAAATGGGTTATTTCAGATAGACAAAATGAGCCAGCTGCCTCAGTTAAAAATAAATGACTCTTTCTCGTTGAGTGGCATCCCCGGCGCGGCTCATCACACTTTGGCTTTATTGGCTGAGACCAAGCTCTGCATTGCCTTGACACCTTGACACTATGAGGGATAGCTCCACCGGTCCACTCAAATGATGGACTCAGACTCGGGAAGCACAGTGAAAGCAAGAACTTATTAATGCTCATGCAGGATTGGGTGTTTGATAGGTAGGCAGATACCCCTGTTGCAATTGCATCAATGCAACTTATTCGCTAATGTGAAGGTCCCCCTTCCAGTGTCTCATTGACTAAATCGCAATCTTTCCAGCATTTGCTTCAGCTGTTTGGCCACTCCTACCATCCTGTGTGCCTAAGAACTTTCCAGGTGCATGTAACCTGGCTGTTATGCTATCTAGCTATTTATAACTTTCCACACATCTGTAAGTTATTAGGCTAGCTAGCTGTCCACTCCTAGCTAAACACGTTATTTTATTTTTTTAAGATTTGTTTATTTTTATTGCAAAGTCAGATACACAGAGAGGAGCAGAGACAGAGAGGAAGATCTTCCACCCAATGATTCACTCTCCAAGTGGCCGCAACGGGCCGGTGCTGCACCGATCCGAAGACAGGAGCCAGATACCTCCTCCAGGTCACCCACATGGGTGCAGGAACCAAAGGCTCTGGGCCATCCTCGATTGCTTTCCCAGGCCACAAGCAGGGAGCTGGATGGGAAGTGGAGCTGCCGGGATTAGAACCAGCAGCCATATGGGATCCCAGCACATTCAGGGCGAGGACTTTAGCTACTAGGCCATCGCACCAGACCCAACAAACCTTTAAAAAAGAACTTCAGGACCTGGCGCTGTGACCTAGTGGCTAAAGTCCTCGCCTTGAACGCCCGTGATCCCATGTGGGTGCCGGTTCTGATCCTGGCAGCTCCACTTCCCATCCAGCTCCCTGCTTGTGGCCTGGGAGAGCAGTTGAGGACGGCCCAATGCATTGGGACCCTGCACCCGTGTGGGAGACCCAGAAGAGGTTCCTGGCTCCTCCTGGCTCCTGGCTTCGGATCGGCACAGCACCGACCGTTGCGCTCACTTGGGGAGTGGATCATCGGATGGAGGATCTTCCTCTCTGTCTCTCCTTCTCTCTGTATATCTGACTTTGCAATAAAAATAAAATAAATCTTAAAAAAAGAGAACTTCAAAAACAAAGCCACAGAGGAAAGCACTACTCCCAAGAAATGCAGACGTTGACATTGGAAGACACAGTGTTTCATCTGCTACATGGTGATGATTCTTATGGGAAAAAGCTGAACTGAGAAAGCAGGGGAGAGGGGAGGGGGGAGGGGGGAGGGGAGAGGTTGGGGAAGTGCGTGCTGTGGTTTAAAATGAGGTGTTCATAGAAAGCCTTGCCACAAAGCTGACATTTGAGGAAACACTTGAAGGAAGGAAGTAAAGGAGCTTGCCATTGAGATGCGTGAAATGTGCAGGCAAGGGAAAAAGCATGGGAAAACTATATGAAAGAATTAGCCTGTTTTTGTTTTGTTTTGTTTTGTCTGTAGCACATCTTAACTGGGTGCTCTAGCTTTGATTTGCAGGCTGGGGCAATAATACAGATGAGGGATGATGAAGGAGACCAAAACAGGTGGAAGCAAGGGAGGTGCCTGTATTCTGAATGCAGAAACTATGAGAGTTTGTGGTTCCAGATGGATTGATTGCGCAATGTGGGAGAAGATGAGCAATGATAACTTCATGTTTCTGGTGTCAGCATTAAGGCTATAGCTGCCATCACTAAAATGGGAATGACTCCACAGGGAATGCTTTGGTTGGGGAGGTAGAAGAGAGAAAAAGTTGAAAAGTTCAGCTTTAGATATAATTTAGACATATCTATCAGGTGTTTAAGAAGAGATGTCAAGCAGTTGGACATAGGAAATTCAAGGTCAGTGACAAAGTCTAGACTGACATAAGTTGGGTGTTTCAAAAGTGCAGGTGTTTTCCACGTAAGTGGCTAAGATTTTATTTTCTGAATGTCACAACACTCTAACATCTCAAATCCCCACAATAATCCATGTAATCTGCAGTTTATAGCTGCAGGAAACCAAGTATCTTGCTTCACAGATGATGTAATGTCTTGATATTGCATCTGGTTTTGGGAAACTGGAATTGCATTTCACAGAATTGTCTTCCTTATTTGGATCAAGTTAGGATTAGCCACAGAACATGCTCCCAGTGAGATCTGAGAACCAGAAACAGAGCTTCAGTCCTACACTCGTTTCCTCTGGGAAAGCCAACGTAAATGTCAAGATATCTTTATTTTTTAATTAAAAGATAAGTTTGTTTTGGCACAAAAATTTTTGAAATTCATGCCTAAGTTTTTCTTTTCTAAACAAATTAAAACTTTATTTATGTAAGGGGAACAGATAGTACAGGTTTCATATATGCCGTTTTTTATTATTAATTACATTGCATTATGTTTTAATGCAATGATACTTCCCACCTTATCCCCCCTTTGCCTCCCTCACACACGCCTTCCTTCCTCCTTCCATTCTAATTTTTCTTTTAGTTTTTGTTATCTTTCTTTTAATTTTAGCAGTGACATACTTCCAGTTTATAACCACAAGCTTAATCTTTCACTAAATAAAAGATTCAACAAGTAGTAAGTAAAAAGACCACTGTCTCTCAGAAGTACAGATGAAAAAAACAGTACTCAAATCTCAAGATTTCGATTTCAGTCAGTTTCTTACTGTTTTTTGGTACTCTGTATATTAGTTACCACAAACCAGAGAAAATACATGGTGTTTGTCTTGAGGGACTGGCTAATGTCATGCAGCGTAATGGTCTCCAGGCACATCCATTTGGTTGTGAAAAGCATGATTTCATTCTTTTTTGTGGGTGAATAGTCTTCCATCATGTATGTATGCCGTGTTTTCTTTGTGGACATCAAGGTTCACTCCATATCTTGGTTGTGAATTGAGGTACTATCAACATGGAAGTACTGGGAACTCTTCCATGAGCTGACTTCATTTTCTTTAGATATATTCCCAGTAGCGGGCTAGCTGGGTATCTCCACACTGTTTTCCATAATGGTTGTACCAATTTGCATTCCCACCAACAATGTGTGGTGGTACCCTCTCCGTAACCTTGCCGTAAATTATTTGCTCGATTTGTGGATAACATCCATTCTAGCTGACATCGTGGGGGGTTTTATTTGCATCTCACCGATGGCTAGTGATCCTGAGCAATTTTTTTTCTTGTGTGTTTCGGTTATTTATACTCATTTCTCTCTTAATCACTCCTGGCTGCAGAGGCTCGAGGACTGTAGTTTTTTAGCTGTAGATAAAGTTTGTGAACATTGGTACGAAGGAAGGAATGAATCTCAAGGAGAAGATAGAATAAAGAGATCATTCTATTTATATTACTCTTGGAAGATTTCCATATTTGTATGTGACATTTAAATAAGTTTTTAATGATTTTTATTGCTTTTAAACTTTAAAAATTTTTCAAAGTTTATTTAAGAAGTGAAGATATCACAGACACATGTGGACCATGTTCAAGAATAGAGGGGCTGGGTGGGAGACAGATAAATATTTCTATGTTCAGTTTTGTGTCCATAGGAACAGAGAGAGCCCACACCTGCTCCCTCCCCACTGTTGCCAGGTTTTTTTTTTTAATTTTATTTTGGCAATCTTTACATTGTTGATTAGGGTAAAAAGTTACAAGGGCTAAAGGGAATATTGAGGAGAAGCCCCACCCAGGTCCCGGATGTAGGGCATGCTCTGAGATCCATTCTCAAGTGGTCCTAGTAGTTCACCAGTTATGCATTGCTGCCAATCTCGCCACTCCAGACACGATGAGGCTGTTGAAGAATCCACTGATTGACATAGTCCATTACAGAGTCTCCATTTGTCCAGTGTTTCGCTGCCAAAGTATAGCTGTGATGGTTGACTGTCCTGTTCTATCTTCAGTCTTATTCTTGGTTAAGGTTCTGAGTCCGCCATTTTAGTTGAGGGGATCCCCAAAGAAACTTTGAGGTGTTCCCAGACCAGATTCCTATATGTACTAGCAAGGACCTGTGTTGCCAGGTTTCTTATGAGCCTGGAGCTTTTCCTTTTTCAAATGAAGCCACCCATCATCCTACCAGTTAAGGATAGCCATGGTAACATTTTGGTATAGGCCCTTTGAGTTCTTTGCACATGTGTAAAACTCAAGAGAATTTTGAAAAATTGTTACAGGGAGAAGGAGGAGAGTGGCAGGTCTTCCAATCACTGGTTCACTTTCCAAGTGGCTGCAGCAGCAGGGCCTGGTCCAGGCCAAAGCCAGTAGTCAGGAACTTCTGCATCTCCCCATGCATGCGGGGATCCAAGCACTTGGGCCATCCTCTGCTGCCTTCCCAGCCACAAAAGCAGAGAGTTGGATTGGAAGCAGAGCAGCCAGGACCCAAACCAGTGCCCATATGGGATGCCAATGTGCGAGAGACAGTTTAATGTGCTATGTCATGACATCAGCCCCAGAAACGGTTTTTTAACCCATGGCTAAGTTACAGGCAAAAGAAAATGAGCAGCCACTAATTTTTTTTTTTTTAAATTTTCTGGGGGTAGTCGTCTGATCTAAATTACTTTACCCTCTGAAATACATTGGCTTAGTTAACTGTAGCTATTTTAAACATGATTCAAGTTTTGGGGACAAAGCCCTAAGAAAAAAACTTGTTTAGCTCTGTATAGATACATGATGAAATGCAGTGTCTCTCTTCTTGTGGCCTTGGGGATGTGTAAGAACTGGTGGTTGAGACGAGCATAAGACAAGGAAAGATCTTTGCCCAAGCTGTGTGCTTCTGTTATGTCCATGATGGTAAATGTACCAAGTGGATGACTCTCCGAAGATTTTGTTTAAAAAATTCTTTGGAGACAGGGAGAGTGAGCACACGCCAGCTCCCATCCAGTGGTTCATGCCCCCAAATGCCTGCCAAAGTCTGGGGTTACACAAGGCCAAAGCCTGGAGTCAGGAACTCCATTCAGATTCCCCATGTGAATGGCAGAGACCCAAGAGGTTGAGCCATTACTACTGCCTCTTGGCATCTGTATCGGCTGGGAGCTGGAGTCAGGAGCAGAACTGGGATCCAAATGCAGGTACTCTAATGTGGGACACATATGTCCTAACTGATAGCTTAATCACTAGGGCAGATGCTTACCCATGAATGATCTTTTAATGCATTGCTTGGCTTTCTGCTTTCTGCTCCACTATCACTCTCAACTGCATGCTGCGGGTGCTGAGAGTGACCTAAAGAAATGATCTTTCTCTGGACAGCACAAAACCAACCAACCAGGCACTAGAAATATGTCTTTTAAATGGATGATTCTAGAAAACAGCCACAGAGCTAGTAACTCAGCTGAGCAGATGAATTTTGCAAAGAAAGGAAACCATGATTAATCTTATTCTCCGATGCAATAGAATAACGAAAAATATTTATTAGCTAAATGGCAGAATCGTGAAATCTTCTTGGTTCTTAAAGTATCATTTGATTGCCAAGTGCTTAGTTGGCCTGCGGCAGGGGAGGCTTATGTTGCTATTTGAAGGTTGTCATTGCTGACAAAGATAAGATTAAACCTTTTTATTTCCATCTTTCCCTGAGGTCTCACACTGACAGCACGTCCTGTTCTCCTGTTCACCATATGATGTGACTGCCACACACTCTAACATGTGGCTTGGAGCTCATTTTTGTTAAAGTCCATTTTTTTGTCTTTTTGTTTTTAGATAGTTCAAGTAATACTGAGACTTATAAAGATGATCTCAACGAGCACATGTAGATTTAACCATTTTAAAAAACATTTTGCTATATTTGCTTCATGTGACGATTACATATGGACACATACATACTATATGTTTTAGAAATCAGGGAGAGATACATTAGTGTCACAAAACTTGATACTCGTGACAAGGATCATAAAGTGAGGACGGCTATTTTATTATGTAAGGGGTTCAATTCAATGAAGACTACTTTAAGAGTCCCATGCTTTACCTACTGAACTAGCCAGGCAGCCAGAGAAGCCCAAATGCCTGTGCTTTGACTTTTTAATTTAAATATATTTACCAGGCTTTCGATTTCATGTCATTAAGCAAATTTGATGAGCATGCTTTGAGAGAATTTACTGCTCACTGATAAAAAAAAATATTGGGGGAAGGACTGTGCATGAAAATTTGTAGCAGGCCTCTGGAGACCTGTTCTAAACTGGAACTGTTACTTTAACAGGCATCTTAACGGGCTATTCGGACACATTCCCCCACTATCATACCGTCCACATTTTTTCATTCTTGGACACAAGCCTTTATCAGACGTTTTGTTGGTGTCCAGATGCATGCTGCATGTATTAACTTTTGTATTGCTATTGGAAGAAGTCACCATAAATGACTCATTAAACAAGCAACACTAATTTAGTATCTTACAGCTCTGTAAGTTGAGAAATAGGAACAGATGGTGGTTCCTCAATTTCATCTGTCACTTCCTGTAGTCTCTGTGGAAGGAAGTTTGGTCTCCTTATCAACTGCTCTCTTTAACTTCTCCCTTAGTTTGGGCTTCAGTTTTTTTTTTTTTTTCCTAAGCACATTTCCTCTCCTCTTTTCACTCATTCTAAAAAAATGTATTTGTTTGAAAGGCAGAGTTACAGAAAGACAGACAAAAAGATAGAAGTTGGTGTTGGGTCAGGCTGGAGCCACAAGTCTCATCTGGATCTCCCACATGGCTGTAGGCACCCAAGAACTTAAGCCATCAGCTACTGCTTTTCCCCAAAGGCCATTAACAGGGTGCTGGATCAGAATTGGAGCAGCTGGGACTCAGACAGGTACCAAATGGGTTTTTATATTGCACGTGATGGTTTAACCCTCTGTGCCACAGTGCCATTCCCTGCATTCATTACATTCCAAAAGAAAATGGAACTTGGATATGTCTTGGTGCTATTCTTGTAAGATCATGCAGTGGCATCTTCACTGTCTCGTTCCTGTAAGAGAGAGGAAATAGATAGATAGATAGATAGATAGATAGATAGATAGATAGATAAAATACTCTCCACCACACACATCCCTGCTCGCAGGAAGAATTAATTAGCCCAGTACCATAAGCAAATCAATCTGAAAATGTCCATTTTCCTTTCTCCTTCCTCCCTGCAGGTGTTTCTTCACGAGCGCAGACAGATCTCCTATCTGACCTAGGAGAGGTGAAAGAGACTTGTGTGCTGATTTAAGAAAAGCCTCTAGCGGCAGTTCCAAGCACGGAAGAAAGAATGTTTGGCCTGCATGTAAAGACAAATATTCCATGATTTAGCTTATTTGAGGAAACTAACAACAACAAAAAAAAGGTGGAACTAATGGAGTAATGTTTACTGGGACATGGATGTGGATGAAGGAGAATCGGGAGGTGTTGGTGAAAAGAGACAACAACCCAGTTAGGCAAGAGGAATAAATTCAAGGGGTCTACTGTATGATGGGTGTGAGTAAAATTGCTGTGAGTAAATATTGTATTCTCAAAAAAGAGTCACGTGTATGAGGTGATACATGATCAATGTAGTCATTCAATAGTTTCAAAACATCACATCATATCTGTCAAATAAAAACTAATAAATAATGCATAGTTGAATATAAATGTTCATTTAAGGAACTATTAAAAAAAAGAAAGAAAAGCCTCTAGCAGGAGTAGGGGGTTTTGGGGACCAGAGTTAAGATGTTACTTAAGGCATCAAGAATCACATATCAGGATGCCTGGGTCTCAGTCTTGACTTTGCTTCCCATTCCAGCTTCCTGCTAACACAAGCCCTGGGAATCAGCCCGTGATGGCTCAGGTGACTGAACTCCTGCCACCTACACGGGACAGACATCACGACGGAATCTTGGGCTTCTGGCTACTGTTGGTATTTGAGGAGTGAAGCAGCAGATGGGAGATCTGTCCACCTGTCTCTCTGCCCATCAAATGTTAAAAATATTTTTTAAAGAAAAGCACTTAACAAAAATAGAATTACTTTATTTTAGGGAGAAAAAAACAGAGGGTACAAGTAAATGGGTCTTCCTCGTGGCATCACATTTCATTGGCCAGCAGGCTCTGCTAGCTTGTGGGAGCTTCTGTAACCTTGTCAGCATTCTGCTATATTTACGTACAGAGATAGCACTTATTAGCATTGTGACTTAATCCCATAAATTACTTTCCTGAGGGTGGCTTTGACTTTAAATTTCTTGACACTCAAGAGAACTAAGAACAGATTATTTCAGGAAAGAAAACTATTAAGAAACCATCACTGAGCAGCCACGAAGGGGAGGATATTGTTCCAGTTGGCTTATAAAGACCTTTTCATTGTGGGAAGCCTCATAAGGAATAGTATTCCCAGAAAGATGGATGAAAAGTCTGTTGGAAGAGTGGTGTTACTTAGTGTGATGTAAAAAATAGGTTTGTAATTTTCTAAATTGTGTCGACTAAAATAAGTGCTTAATTTTTTTTAAAGACATAAGCCTCATAGCATATCCAGAATGTTCTGAAGAGCTGGCAAGTACTGATTTGAAAGTGAATGGGCCAGGGGCCTCAGGGACCCTAGACAGGCTGCACCCACAGTGCATCATTGAGGCTGGCTAGGGACTTGAGGCTGGGGTTCTGTAGTTGGGGGCATCAATGGCCTACACCAGACCAGGTATCTGGTGTGTCCTGAGCAGGCCGTGGCAGCCACCTGACATTGTGCTGGTCTAGGAAAAGTAGGGTAGGGATCTAATGGGGTCTAGGTAGAGCTAACAGTGTTAGTCTAGGGGCCTGAGAAAAGGGTGCTGGGAGTGACCCTCACTTATGGGCTTTAATATTGCCAAGAAACCCAGGCTTTTCTGTCCTGCTGGTCCCAGATACAGCAGGATCTGTGACCTCAGATACCAAAGACCGGGGTGCGTGTCCAGACATCAGTACACACAGTGAAAGGATCATGACCAGGTATAAATGAAGGGTGAATCTGCAAACCAGTTGAAGTCCTCAGATACCACTTCAAGAAGCAGGAAAGGGTCAGCAATGTTTCAGATTAGTGATGACAATGCAGGTGACACAGCCGTTGGCATCAGCTACACTTCCAGAGCTTGTGAAATGAATCCATTGTGTGAAATAGGGAGAGGTTTCTAAACCTGGGACATATAAGGCCTATATGCTTAATAAGCAGGAAGTAGCTGCAGAAGACGAAACGAATCTACATCCTTCAGCAACCCATAGGAATGAGTTTGGAAATCTCATGAGGGAACAAGATAGGTCAGGCAGGCAGCAAGCTTAGACTCATGAATTGGAAGCCATATCTGCCCTATGTACTATAGTCTGCCTACTTGTCAACCAAATGACTCCTTCCCCAAGATGTACTTCCCTTTACCTAGGCCTTGGGGGTAGTATTATGTAATCACACCCCTCCCCAGGCTCATGAGAAGCCAGGCAACAGGAAGGAGCACCCTTTCTCTCTCCATGGACACAAGATGAATGTGGAAGCAGCTGTCTCCCACCGTTCCCTCTCTGCCCATTCTATCCCTAAATGTGTTTCTGTGATTTGCTCACCTTTTAAGTAAACTTGACAAAAAAAAAAAAAAAAGAAAGAAAGAAAAGCTGGCAGTGCCATGAGCAAGAGAGATCCAGAATCCTAAGGAGGAGAAGCATACTGGCTGAACCCAGTAGCAGAAAGAACACCGGATCAGGAGAAGCCCCAAGGGAGCCTGGGCGAACCAAATGTGCCAAGGCAGCTCCACTCCTTGTTGGTTGAGTAATCTTGGTATTACATCCTTCTGTGCTCAATTTCCTCATCTAAAAACTGAGGTTGTGCATGTGCATTTGGCCCAGTGGTTAATTTGCTGCTTGGAATACCTCATGTGCATTGGTTCAAAATCTGGCTCTGCTTCTGACTTGGCTTCTTGCTAATGCACAAAGTAGGAAGGCAGAAGGTGTTGGCTCAAATATTTGGGTCCCTGCCACCTAGATGGGAAACCTAGATGGAGTTCCTGGCCCTTGGCTTTAGCCTGAGAGACACAAATGAAGTTCCTGGCTCCTAGCTTTAGTCTGATTAAGCTCTGTGAACCAGCAGATGGAAGATTCTCTCTCTCTCTCTCTCTCTCTCTCTCTCTCTCTCTCTCTCCTCACTCTGTAACTCTGCCTTTCAAATAATAACAAATTTAAAACAATGAAAATTGGTACACTCTATAGTCCTTGAACCTTCTTACCCTGATTAACTATGTAAAGATTGTCAAAAATATAATAAAAATAAAAAAAGAAAGAAAATTGGTACACTCCCATAAGAGCAGTTTGTTACCCGAGCAAGCACCTACATATAAAGCACTTGTAATGCCTGACATATGATAAATGCTGTAGGATTTTTGCCTTTAGCTGTTATTATTTTAAAATAAAGGAGGGTGCAAAGTAAGGTGTTGCAAAAGAGAAGAGAATGCTTCCTGTCACCACCCAAGGAGGCATTACAATAAAACATAGGGATACTGGTGGGGGATGTCTTGGCGCAAGTAAAAATATTTTGTCTGTGGGTAGCACAGCTTTTCCCAACTATGAAGTTATTGCAGTCTATATGATTCTGCTTTTATCTCTTTCTTAAACGTTTTTTTCTTTTTTTTTTTTCTTTATTTTTTTTTTAAGATTTATTTTATTTTTATCGCAAAGTCGCGCCAATATGGTATCCCAGCGTGTTCAAGACAACGACTTTAGCCGCTAGGCCACGTTGCCGGTCCCTAAACAATTTTTATTTTTTTTTTCATTTTTTAAAAATTATTTATTATTTTTAATTCATTAATTACATTGTATTATGTGACACAGTTTCATAGGTACTTGGGTTCTCCCCACCCCTCCCCAAACCCTCCCGCCATGGTGGATTCCTCCACCAGAAAGGGTATACCTAAACAATTTTTAAAAGATTTATTTTAGTTTGGGCCCGGCGGCGTGGCCTAGCAGCTAAAGTCCTCACCTTGAAAGCCCCGGGATCCCATATGGGCGCCGGTTCTAATCCCGGCAGCTCCACTTCCCATCTAGCTCCCTGCTTGTGGCCTGGGAAAGCAGTCGAGGATGGCCCAATGCATTGGGACCCTGCACCCGTGTGGGAGACCCGGAAGAGGTTCCAGGTTCCCGGTTTCGGATCGGCACAGCACCGGCCCGTTGCGGCTCACTTGGGGAGTGAATCATCGGGCGGAAGATCTTCCTCTCTGTCTTTCCTCCTCTCTGTATATCTGGCTGTAATAAAATGAATAAATCTTAAAAAAAATATATTTATTTTAGTTTGAAAGAGAAAGAAAGGGGGTGGAGAGAAAAGAGAATCTTTTATCCTCTGGTTCACTCCTCAAATGGCCACAACAGCCAGAGTGGGCTGGTGTGAGGCTTGTAGCCAGGGAGCAGCTTCATTCATATCTCCATGTGGATGCAGGGACCCAAGGACTTGAATCATCTTCTGTTGCTTTCCCATGTCATTTGCACGGACCTGGATGAGAACTGGCACCAGCACCAGTGAAGGATTAGCCTGGTGTACAATTGTGCTGCTCCCTCGAATTACATCTCTACTTGCGGTTCCAGTGCTTAGAAAGTGAGCCACATGGGCTATCAAAAGCAAAGGCATTTCCCCAGGGTCCGGAGGGTGAAACACCTGCCAGGAGACAGTCTTGGGCCCTGATGCTTTAGAGCTATAGAGAGGAAAGAGTACAAAAGTTCAATCACCACAGTCTGGCTAGAAATGTCTAGGTTCTGCCCCAGACCTGCTGTGTATGTAAATGGGTTTTTGTGGGTACTGCCTCTGCTGGTTGTCTCCCAGTCACCTCAAATCAGTTCTTGATATTGTGATAGCTTCAGGATCCAGTTTCTTCACAAACTTCTCTTGGCCATTCTTTTGGGAGAAAGAACAAATTCTGGATCGTCAACCAAAGCAAATGCTGGATGAGGCCAAATAAAGGGGTCGGAGTGGAAGGAAGCTGAGGCGGATGAGCTGATCACACAGGCTGACCACACCTGGGGGCTCCATAAAGAGGAAGCACAACGATTTTAGGAGGAATCAAGAAGAACGCAGGTCTCTTTCTTTCCCACTCCACAGGTGCAGTTCCAGGTGTGCTGGGTGGAACTGCCCGGAACACAGGGCTTGAATCAGCAAGCAACTCCAGGAGCTCCTCAAAAGAAAGAAATCTGGAGGAAGTTGTGGCAGGCAGAAGCTGAAATGTTCTCACTAGAAACTCACCAAGTAGGCTTTGGGCACTTCCGAAAATCCCCCCACACAGTGGAAGATGAGGTTAAAAGAGGAACAAAATGCTTTCTGCTTTTTTTTTTTTTTTTGGTCATAAGAGCTTAGAAAATCATCTGGAACTTTTGAAGCAGATCCTCAAGAGAGAAGATCCTTATCTGAGAGAATCTGGCTACAGAAAGATGAATGGAAGGAACGTGTTCTAAGAGCTACTCACAGGTATGTTGTTTTCCTTGACCCTTAGCAGCAGTCCAGCAATATACAAGGAATTTTGGGGAAAGACTTTGATTTCCCAGAATGACACCAAGCGATAGATAGTATCAGTAGAGACTGAGGGATCAAGAAAATTATGGGTTTTTGTTTTTTTTCAAGATTCAGCTTATGTATTTGAAAGGAAGAGGTTTACCTCTCAAATGGCCACAACAACCAGTGTTGGGTAAAGCCAAAACCAAGGTCCAGGAGCTTCCTCCGAGCGTCCCATGTGGGTTCAAGGGCCCAAACACTTGGTAGAGCATCTGCTGCTTTCCCAGGTGCATTAGCAGGGAGCTGGATTGGAAGTGGAGCAGCCGGGATAGGAACCAGCGCCCATGTAGATGCTGATATCTCAAGTGAAGTTTGACACAGCATGCCGCAACGCTGACCTGAGACAAGATATCTTGTCATTGGAGGCACCCCAGGGCTACAGGGGTCATCCCATGCCTGCTTTGCGCGCACCGGCTGCCATGTGCACGTGGTGAACTGCTCTCGGACCTGCCTAACAGAGCCCCAGGAGCTGACCTCTCGGAGGTGGGGCTCTGGCTTTGTTAGGCAGGTCCAGCTCCTCCTACTGCTCACTTCGGCTTGAGCTGGGGAGGGGAATGGGAAGGGGCGGGTCTTTGAGTCCGGGGATCTTAACTTCCTGTAGCTGCCAGGCTGCGGAGGCACCCCAGGGCTACATGGGTCGTTCCATGCCTGCTTTGTGCACTGGCCGCCACGTGCACGTGGTGAGCTGCTCCCGGGTGGCCAGTGTGCCATTTGGCACCAGGCTCTGCCTGCTGGCCGCCTGACAAGGGAGCTCTGGGATTTTGGTTGTTTGATGTGCTGCTTAGTTAGCTCTATGCTGAACCCACAGTGCATTGGAGCCGTGAATCAATCCTAAAGATTCCCAATGACAGTAAATCTTCCTCTGAAGAACCTGTAATTACTTA
Organism: Ochotona princeps; assembly: GCF_030435755.1. Taxonomy (NCBI): domain Eukaryota; kingdom Metazoa; phylum Chordata; class Mammalia; order Lagomorpha; family Ochotonidae; genus Ochotona; species Ochotona princeps. The sequence continues at coordinate 46,178,574 of NC_080865.1, forward strand.
ATAATGCTGAGCACCAGTTCATTCAAAAGCTCAGACTCCGGGCATGCCCAGCAGGATGTCCCCATTACTTGCCATGATGATGGATCATCAGAGGGGTCACAGTGGGCAGGGCCATGACATTAACTAGCACTCGAGAACCATATCTGGGGGTGGATTGTATGGGGGTGTGGGCCACCTTCCAACTCCACTGGGTGACTTAGGAGTGGGGATGGTGACAGTCTAAGTTGGGTGAAACCAAGGAGCTTAGCCACAGTGTCTAGGGCAGGCATTGCGACAGGTGATGGGCTATGCTGAGCTGAGCCAGAGCAACCACTGGCACGCTTAACACTGGCTGTGATCAGGCCCGGTTGGGGAGCAGGGGGGGAGACCCTGGATGGGTGAAGGTTCCCACCAAGGAGCACACACGCTGGAATGGGGCTGCGTTCCGATCAGGACACAATTGTAGCCTCCCTTGGCACAAGTGTGGACTGGGACTTGGCGCACCGGGCCAGGTCAGACTGCAACGCCTTCTGGTGTTCTAGAGGACCAGGGTAGATGTGGGACAGACTAGGCTAGGTTTCAACCCCAACTGAGCCATATTTGAGCTATATGTGGGTATGGACAAGCCGTGGCTGGGCTGAAACTTCCAACAGCAGGAACCAGAATGGGTTGAAGACCAGTTAAGAAAGGCTACTGTTCCTGCTGGGGCAAGAGATGAAATGAGTAGTGCTGGTCCATGGACCTGCTGGTATGCGCGAAACCTGACACCAGGAGGGGTCTGATGAAGGAACCTGAACAGTTCCTCTGACAGGACACTGACCCTACAAATAAGCGCAGGAAACATGGAGGTAAACAACCCAGAAGAGGCTATGGAAAGTGTCCCACTGGCATACATTTGGCTCGGGTTGGGGGCGGACCAGGCTGAGTCAGCTCGCGTCATCCACTGGCAAGTCCGAGCGCTGGAGCTGGGTGGGGGTCGGGCCAGGTTCGGTTGTGATAAAAACAGTACACAACACAAAATGCCAAGGTGAGGTTGCCTGTGCTGGTTAGGAATGCAGCACCCAACCAGCACACCTCCCACTGGTTTAGGTGAGGGCGAGTGTGTGATGGGCAGAGCCAGGATGGACTGCAATATTCAAACTTTGAGGTGTTCCCAGACCAGGTTCCTATATGTACTAGCAAGCACAGTGCCCGCCACAGTCCATCACCCCGATCAGCTAGTGGTTGCAACTGCTGGTTTGGTTCTATTCTCAGCCCCGACCTCCACTGGAACCAATGACCTGAATTACATTTAATTGATAAAATAAATGAAGTGGGATTTTTTTTTTTTTGTCTACCAATTAAAATGTTGCAACCTAAAGTGCGGTATACAAGACTTAAGAAAAAGAGATCCTGGGCCCGGCGGCGTGGCCTAGCGGCTAAAGTCCTCGCCTTGAAAGCCCCGGGATCCCATATGGGCGCCTGTTCTAGTCCCGGCAGCGCCACTTCCCATCCAGCTCCCTGCTTGTGGCCTGGGAAAGCAGTGGAGGACGGCCCAATGCATTGGGACACTGCACCCGCGTGGGAGACCCGGAAGAGGTTCCAGGTTCCCGGCTTCGGATCGGCACGCATCGGCCCGTTGCGGCTCACTTGGGGAGTGAATCATCGGATGGAAGATCTTCCTCTCTGTCTCTCCTCCTCTGTATATCTGACTGTAATAAAATGAATAAATCTTTAAAAAAAAAAAGAAAAGAAAAGAAAAGAAAAAGAGATCCTGAATGTTTTGAAGAGCGAATCTTGTGGGTACTAATTCTAGGCCTAGTCCTGTCTGTGCCAGTACCTGCACAGCAGCGGATGCTTTGGAAAGCCTTAGTTGAGCAGTTTTCTGAATGGCTCCCTTGATCTTGGCAGTTTCTACAGAGGGCATTTCACGCGGAGCCTTCTGCAAGTCAGAGTAGCGCCATTCATCTGATTTGGCTCCTGTGAGGAGCGGCTCCTCCCTTTCCTGTGTGGGTAGACCACTTTGCAAGGAAAACTCGTCTGACAGGGCCTGATCCCACAAAACAGGTACATTCTGATGACTGGGAAAGGAGTTGGGGGCCCCAGTGCACAGCGGAGGGTATGGACAGGATCACTGACCCGGATTTGTTACCTCCCAGGGCTGGGTGCTGAGGAGAGCAGCTTTGGACCTGCTCAGTCCTGGCTGTTGTGGCCTTTTGTGGAGTCAGTGAGAGGATGGGAGATCTTTCAGTCTCTCCTCTCTGTAAAACTAATGTTCCAGTAAAAACTCAATAAATCTAAAACAAAATTAAGAACTGGTAAAAAAAAAAAAAAAGACACCACGTGGGGTAGGCAAGCCACATCCTTTGTGAGAGTCTGTGTCTGGGTTTGCGTTTCAGCTCAGCTCTCAGTTCTGGTTCTAATGTACACCTTGCAATGTAGCAAGTGACAGCACAAGTAGTTGGGTTCTTGTCATGCACATGGGAGGCCTGGATTGAATCCCCAACCCCTGGAGTCAAGCTAGCTAACCTCAGCTGTTATGGACACTAGCGGAATGAGTCAACATAAGGGAGGTATTTATCTGTCTCTCTAAGTCTTTCAAACAAATAAAATGAAAAGTAAATTTTTTAAAAGAATTATTTGTTTTCATTGAAACTCAGATTTACAGAGAAGGAGAGACAGAGAGAAAGATCTTCCATCCACTGATTCACGTCCCAAACGGCTGCAAAGGCCAGAGCTGAGCTGCTCTGAAGCCAGGAGCCAGGAGCTTCCTCCAGGCCTCCCACGTGGGTACAGGGTCCCAAGGCTTTGGGCCATCCTCCCAGGCCACAGACAGGGAGCTGGAAGGGAAGTGGGGCAGCTGGGACACCAATCAGCACCCATATGGGATCCTGGCATGTGCAAGGTGAGGACTTTAGCCACTAGGCTGCCACGCCGGGCACCAAAATAAAAATTTTAAACACAAGTATATATTAGGAAAGGATCAGGACTGGAATCTAGGAGGTAAAGGAGAATGTACGCAATTCTCTGTTTTCCTCTGAATGAACTGCCATGTATGTTCTAAACAAGATTCCTTCAAGGGGCTGGTGTGATAGTTCAACTGGCTAATCCTCTGACTACTCCACTTCCCATCCAGCTCTCTGCTTGTGGCCTGGGAAGCCAGTAGATGATGGCCCAAAGCCTTGGGACCCTGCACCCACATGGGAGACCCGGAAGAAGTTCCTGGTTTTGTATCCGCTGTGCTCAGGCTGCAGTGGTTATTTGGGGAGTGAACCAGTGGACAGAAGATTCTCTCCTCTCTGTATATCTGCCTTTCCAATAAAAATAAATAATCTTTTTTTTTAATTTCAAAAAACTTTTTTTTATTAATTGCATTGTATTATGTGACACAGTTTTATAGGTACTGGGATTCCCCCCACCCTTCCCCCAATCCTCCCCCCATGGTGGATTCCTCCACCTTGTTGCATAACCACAGCTCAAGTTCAGTTGAGATTCCCCCATTGCAAGCATATACCAAACATAGAGTCCAGCATCTTATTGTCCAGTCAAGTTCAACGGCTTGTTGGGGAGACCTTCTCTGGTCTGAAGGTAGAGCCAGCAGAGTATCATCCCGATCAATTAAAAGCTCCAACATAACATCATCAACAATTTATAACGTTATGGAATTAATTGACATAGTATTGAGTAACCAATAATAATCTTTTTTAAAAAAACCAGTTTCTTCAAAAAGTTCATGGAAAAACAATTGAAATATAAATTTATTTTGGTGCCAATAAATTTTGAAATCCATGCCTAATGTTTCATTCCTTTGCTTTTCGAAGATCCCGCTTATGCTGGGGTTACAATTTTCTTTTTGCACTCCAATTGTAGGCAACTGTCTAGGTTACACTGATGGGAGAAATTAAGCCAGTGGTTGGTGGGCATTCTGAGCCTGATTAATGCCAAGTTTGTGTTAGCTATACCAGTGAGTGTCCCCGCATAGTTACTTGTTCTTTTTTTTTCCCCAGAGGAGTGGGGGTAGGTAGGGAACTCTGGGTCTTGACCCACCTCTCCGGCCCCAAGGCAGGGGGTGGGGCGGGGGCGGGGAGTGGAGGTGGGGGTGGAGCTACAGAATGCCTGGAGAAGGAGGTCTGGGGGTGTATTGGAGTGGGAACGACTAAGGGCATGTTAGACAGTTTCACAGGGAGGGAATGACTTGTGGGGTCTTCCACTGACTGGGCCACTGCTCTTGCGGGTAGGTGACGGAGCTGAGATAGAGTGGCTTAAAGGGGGAGAAACTGGTGGGCATGTGTGGGTCCGGTCAAGGCACCCACCTGCCCATGTGGGAGACTGTGGCCCATTGGCATACACAAAGGCTGGTGCTGGGGACATCCCTGGTGGGACTAGACCACAGTACCCACCTACGAGTGCTGGAGCGGGGGGGGGGGGGGGCACACTGGGGTTGGGCTGCAGCACCAGAATGTGAGAGAACCTGATCTGGGGGCAGATTCCGTAGGGGGATTGTGGGTTCACCTCTGTGTGACTGCATCACCTATGGGTTTGCATGCAGAGCTGGAGGTGGTCATAGGCCGAGGCAGGCTGGACCACAATTTCTTTGGCACCAAAATAAATTTATCTTTTAATTCCGTTTTCTACAAACTTGTTGAAGTACCCACATGTTTTACCGACCTTTTTTTTTTTCCTTTTCTTCTCTGGAATTTTGCTGCTTACCTGTGTAGGGAGAGGTCAAGCTCCAGGTTCTTTGGGAAGAGGGAGTTCATTGCTGGTATCCCCTATCTCCCCCTTGGCGTACTCTTCTCTGCCCAGCCAGGGCTTCCCTCTGCCGGCCCTGGCTGTCTAGCAGGCTCTGAGACTCTCCTTACAGGCAGGTTAGAGCTCACCTGTGGGCTGGACCCCATGCGAGGTCATGAGCGGTTTCCTGGGGGAGCAGGATGGGGGGGGGGGTTGCGTTAAGAACGGGACTGGTGTTTTACTGTGTATCACATCGTGCTGTTTGAATTGTTCTAGATCTGTGTACACCGCCTGCAGGAAATAATTAAAACAAAAATGTAAAATCCCTTTCTGGTAAAGAAACTGCAATCTAGGTCACTCATGGCACATGATGTTTTGGGGGAAGAAGTTGCAAGTTGAAAAGATATAGACCAAACCTCATCTTCCTATAAAAACAGGGATTAGAACTAAGGGATTACCTTTTAAATGGAAAGGCTTTAATTAAGATGCCCAGCAGTACCAGATAAGAGGAGTTCAAAAATTCATGGAAAAAATGTGTGTTATGACAAAACTATGTATGGATTTGAAAAACTTTTGTACCAAAACAAGCGTATTCCTTAATTTCATTTTCATGAACTTTTTGAAATACATTCATATTCAATAAACTATTAAATGCTAAACTTGTACACTAAACCTTATATGTATACTAAGAAATAAATCCTGAATTTTTAAAGCTAATTTCATTAAAATAATATTTTAAAACTTTGTAAGATGGGGCCCGGTGCAATAGCATAATGGTTAAGGTCCTTGCCTTGAATGCACCAGGATCCCATATGGGCGCCGGTTCTAATCCCGGCAGCTCCACTTTCCATCCAGCTCCCTGCCTGTGGCCTGGGAAAGCAGTCCAGGACTGCCCAAAGCCTTGGGACCCTGCACCCATGTGGGAGACCCAGAAAGAAGTTCCTGGCTCCTGGCTTCAGATCGGCACAGCACCGGCCGTTGCAGTCACTTTGGGAGTGAATCATTGGATGGAAGATCTTCCTCTCTGTCTCTCCTCCTCTCTGTACATGTGCCTTTCCAATAAAATAAATAAATCTTAAAAAAAAACTTTGTAAGACAAATGTGTACCAACATATCTTAACTTTTGATTTGCAAAACATGGTCACTACAGGTAGATTTTTTTGTTTAAAAGTTCTATTCTGGGGCCTGACACAATAGCCTAGTGGCTAAAGTCCTTGCCTTGCACGTGCTGGGATCCCATATGGTGCCGGTTCTAATCCCAGCAGCCCTGCTTTCCATCCAGCTCCCTGCTTGTGGCCAAGGAAAGCAGCCAAGGATGGCCCAAAACCTTGGGACTCAGTACCCACATGGGAGACCTGGAAGAAGTTCCTGGCTTTGGCTTGGGATTGGCTTAGCTCCAGCTGTTGCGGCCACTTGGGGAGTGACCTAGTAGATTGAAGATCTCTCTGTTTGTGTCTTTCTCTCCATAAATCTGATCTGCCTTTCCAATAAAAACGAATCTTTAAACAAATTCTATTTTGATTGTTCACTGCATATAAATGAAGTAGGAGGCTGGCATCATGGTGTAGTGGGTAAAGCTGCTGCCTGCACTGCTGGATTTCCATATGGGTGCAGGTTTGAGTCTAGCTGGGCCACTACCCTTTCAACTCCCTGCTAATGTTCTGGAAAGTATCACAAAATGGCCCAAGCCCTTGGACCCCTATACCCACATTGGGAGACTGAGAAGAAACTTCTGGCTCCTGGCTTTGCCCTGGCCCATGACCAGTCATTTGGCCATTTGGGGAGTGAACAGCAGATAAAAGAACCCCCCTCTCTCTAACTCTACTTTCCAAATAAACAATCCTTTTATAATAGTTAATTAATGATAGCAATAACAATGCCATTGATTGTATTAAATAGATGCCTATTCAGCTCTAGAAACTTATTTCTATAGTTATTTTGAATGCTGTCTGCCCTGCCCCGGCCCTTATGAAGGCTCTGTGTTTCCAGGAAGGGCTCCAGAGAAGGCTGGACCTTGTATTGGAATTCTTGGGTTTAAATCTTGGCTCCCGCTCCCGACTGCAGCTTCCTGTTCATGTGAACTCTGGGAGACGGCGGTGAGATCTTAAGTAATTGGGATCTTCCCACTCACGTGACGGACCTGAATTTTATTTTTGGCTCCTGGGTTTGGTCGGGCCCAGCTCAGGCCATTGTGTGGGTGTTTGGGGGAGTGAGTCAGAGTATGGAAGCTCTGTCTGTCTTCCTGCCTCTGAAATGATGAGAAGGGATAGAATAAGATAAAGAGGGTGCATAGACCAGCCCACTGGTAAAATCCGGTGCTCTTTGGATTTTGACGCATATTCCTCCAGTGTTAGAGTGTGGGTAAAATGTTATTGTTGGGCAGTGTGAGATTCCTTTGTACTGAACAACTGCTAGTTTGCTAGGCCAGGAGGTGCCTGGACTTTGGGAGGATTCCACTTTAGCAATAAATCTGTTCTTTGCTGCCTTGCAACTTTGTGAAGGCAAGGGCACAGTTCTTCTCCGGTCCCAGGAACCAGGAGGAAGATAAGGGTGTGAGAATGGGATGAGCCATAAAGATAGTGGGTATGGGAACGGAACAGGCTCCCCGTGCCTGAAGGCCATATGTCTAAGGTTGCTACTTTTGATGTATTTCCCAGCCCAAAAAAGGGCCTATATAAGCTTCTGTCTTGGGCTGTTCGAGGTCTGACCGCCCTGCTTGGCTGCCCCAAGTGCGGTCTGACCCCAGCATGCTGGCGCAATAAACTCTGTTTGCTGTTTGCATTACCAGTGAGACTCTTTGTCATTCTCTGGGGGTTGACTAGCTCGCATCCTGACGTCCGGGGGGCTTTGGCCCGGACTCTAACACTCCCTGTTTACTTTTACTTCTTGCCTGTGCTCTGTTCTCATATCCCTGGTATGACAAAGCAAGTTCCATAGTTGCCTCTAGAGGTGGCCCATCTGGGCTACGTTTAAGTACTTCCATTGGGGGAGACACTGTGGTGCGGCAAGTGAAGCCAATGCCTTGGTGCACCAGGGCAACTGGTTGTTGCCCCGCCTCCCTCCCCAGCACTCAGGGATCGACCACTCTCAGTCTTCTTGCCTTCTCAATCTCTTTCTCTGTCACTTGGCTTTTCTGCTCTGGGCCCCAAATAAATAAATCTTCACAACAAATATTTTTTTGAGGGCCCAGCATGATAGCTTAGTGGCTAAAGTCCTCACCTTGCACGCACCAGGAACCCCTATGGGCACCAGTTCTAATCCCGGCAGCCCCACTTCCCATCCAGCTCCCTGCTTGTGGCCTGGGAAAGCAGTCGAGGACGGCCCAGAGCATTGGGACCCTGCACCCATGTGGGAGGTCCGGAAGAGGCTCCAGGTTCCTGGCTTCAGATCGGCGCAGCTCTGGCCTTTGCGGCCACAGGGGAATAAATCAATGGACAGAAGATCTTCATTTCTGTTCTCTTTCTCTCTGTATATCTGCCTTTCCAATAAAGATAAATAAATCTTAAAAGTATCTTGGAAAGAAAAACAAACAAAAAGAAATGGAGCAAAATTCATACAAGGCACTCTGATATGAAATGTTGGTGCCCCAAATACCCGGCTCCAGAACAAAGTGTTTTACTTTCTTTTTCTTTTTTTTTTTTTTTAAAGACTTATTTATTTTTGTTGGAAAGGCAGATGTACACAGAGGAGGAGAGACAGAAAGGAAGATACTTCCGTTTAGTGATTCACTCCCCAAATGGCCGCAACAGCCGGTGCTGCGCCGATCTGAAGCCAGGAGCCAGGAGCTGCTTTCTGGGTCTCCCAAGTGAGTGCAGGGTCCCAAGGCTCTGGGCAGTCCTGGACTGCTTTCCCAGGCCACAAGCAGGGAGCTGGATGGGAAGTGGAGCTGCCGGGATTAGAACCGGCGCCCATATGGGATCCTGGTGCGTTCAAGGCAAGGACCTTAACCACTATGGTATCACGCCGGGCCCAAGTGTTTTACTTTCATTGAAACAGCTGTGAAATATTTGCAGTGAGAGAGAAACTTATACCACACACCTTCTCTTTTCTTTGTAGCAAAGACAAGATGGAAATACCATTTCGTTCAAATATAAGCTCACATGCAAAGGAATTTTTTTTCTTACAGTAATTCTGAGGCCTGGGATTACCAAGATGGGCTCAGAGAGCCTCTTGCCTGCTCGGCGGCTCTGGCTTGTTTTAGCTGGGCTTTCCCTGCTGCCTTTGATGGAGCCATATGGATTCAGAAAAGGCACGCAATACGCATTTGACATCCACCACGTGTTCTGCATCCGGAAGAAGATCACCAATTTGACAGATGCCATTAGTGACATCCCGGGATATACCACTCACCTCAACCTCACACACAACTCTGTTCAGGTCCTTCCTCCCCACAGCTTCACGAATTTGCCTGCCCTGGTGGACTTGAGACTGGAGTGGAATTCCATTTCGAAGATTTGTGAGAGGGCTTTCTGGGGACTCAGAAACCTGACCCTCTTGAATTTAATAGAAAATAAGATTCGAAGTGTGATGGATGTGTTTCAGGGCTTGTCCAATTTGGAGACTTTGCTCCTGAGTCACAATAAAATTTCCCATATTCACAACAATGTCTTCATCCCTCTGCTCAAACTGAGACATTTAAGCCTCTCTCAAAACTTTAGTACTAATTTTTCCAATATCCTTGATGCAGTCCAGTATCTTCCATGCCTGGAGTATCTTGTTCTTACTAACAACAGCATCATCTTCTTGGACCAAAGTCCCAGGACACTGCTTTCCTTGACCCATCTGAGCCTGCAGAAGAACAAACTAAGTGAGTTAGATTTCTCTGCTTTCTCTTTGCCAAATCTGACCACTCTGGATGTCTCCCAGAATGGGCAAAAGGCCATTCAGAATGTGTATGTAGAGACTCTGCCCCAGTTGAGCAGTCTGAATCTCAGTGGAACGGTGGTAACATTGGACACAATTCTGCCCAAACATCTACAGAATCTAAGGGCAGTGGACCTCAGCAACTGGGAGCCTTGGCATGGTCACTTGAACTTGAGCAGAATGTGTTGGCTCTTCAGAAACTTACCGTTACTAGAGGCTTTGGTTTTTCAGAAAAGCACCATTGATGCGCAGGGTGTGAGGCACCTTGCCAACTGCACCAGGCTTCTTTCTCTCGACCTGAGCCACAGCACACATCTGGTGCAGCTCAGTGGCAGTGAATTCGTGGCTATGCCCAGCCTCTGTCAAAATGTGCCAACTTGCCTTGGTCAGGAACAGCACCTGGAGTTCCCTCCAGAACCTGACATTCCTAGACCTGAGCCACAACACATTCAAATGGCTTCCGGATTTTGCATTTTCTCCCTTGAAGAGCCTACAGTATCTCTCTTTCTCGAAATCCCATCACAGAAATCAATAATATGACTTTCAAGGGGCTGTATTCACTGAAGGAGCTCAACTTGGCTTATTGCTGGATTGTGACTATCGACAGACACTCCTTCACCCAGCTCCCGAACCTGGAGAGCTTAGATCTTGGAGGCAACAACATCCGCACCCTGAAATGCAGAACTTTTAACCCCCTGAAGAAGCTCCCCGTTCTGATTCTCTCACAGAACCGCCTGCAAATCATAGAGAAGCAAGCCTTCTACGGCCTCACTTCCCTTTCTAACCTTGATCTGACATACAACAGCTTGTGGGGTTTGGAGACAGACTTCCTCTCGGCACTGGAAGGACTGGAAATTTTGAATCTCAGTTTTAATCGAATCACATATGAAAGTACCAAAACCTTGACATTTCCTCCATTTAGGAAGCTCAAGTATTTGAGACAGCTCAACTTAAAGGACAGGTGCATGGGATTCAGGTTGTACCAGTGAACTTTTTCCAAGGGCTGGATGCCTTGCAGGAGCTGCTCCTGGGCAAAGAACCCCTGGTATTCCTCGACCATCTCCAGCTCGATCCCCTGAGGAATCTCACCAACTTAGACATCTCAGGAACACAAGCTGGAGACAGAAGCCTCTATTTAAATACATCCTTGTTCAAAAAACTCCAAAAATTAAAAGTACTGCACCTTGAAAGCAACAACCTAGAGTCACTGACGCCTGGAATGTTCTCTGGCTTGGAAAGTCTTCAGGTCTTCTGTTTAAGATTCAACAGCATAATGAGCCAATCCCAAAAGGTTAAATACCACATGTTTGCCTTAATTTAAGATGATATGATGTTATGTATAACATGTTATGTTATGAATGTTATATGCTGTGTATAAACTAAAATTGAAGTGTAGGTGAGGTGGTCACAGAAGGTGGCTGGGAACTCGCATTTACTTTTAACATATTGGTTACTCATTACTATGTCAATTAATTCCATAATGATGTAAATTTTTGCTGATGGTATGTTGGAGCTTTCAATTGACTGGGATGATACTCTGCTGGCTCTGTCATCAGACCAAAGAGGGTATACCTAAGAAGCCGTTGAACTTGACTGGACAATAAGATGCTGGACTCTATGTTTGGTATACGCTTGCAATGGGGCAATCTCAACTGAACTTGAGCTGTGGTTATGCAACAAGGTGGAGGAATCCACCATGGTGGGAGGGTTTGGGGAGGGGTGGGGAGAACCCAAGTACCTATGTAACTGTGTCACATAATACAATGTAATTAATGAAGTAAAAATAATAAATAATTAAAAAAATAAAATAAAATAAATCTTAAAACAAAAAGAAAAAAAAAAAGATTCAACAGCTTGAGGGCCCGGCGGCGTGGCCTAGCAGTTAAAGTCCTCGCCTTGAAAGCCCCAGGATCCCATATGGGCGCCGGTTCTAATCCCGGCAGCTCCACTTCCCATCCAGCTCCGTGCTTGTGGCCTGGGAAAGCAGTCGAGGATGGCCCAAGGCATTGGGACCCTGCACCCGCGTGGGAGACCCGGAAGAGGTTCCAGGTTCCTGGCTTCGGATTGGCGCGCACCGGCCCGTTGCGGCTCACCTGGGGAGTGAATCAGTAGATGGAAGATCTTCCTCTCTGTCTCTCCTCCTCTGTGTATATCTGGCTGTAATAAAATAAATAAATCTGGGCCCGGCGGCGTGGCCTAGCGGCTAAAGTCCTCGCCTTGAAAGCCCCGGGATCCCATATGAGCGCCGGTTCTAATCCCGGCAGCTCCACTTCCCATCCAGCTCCCTGCTTGTGGCCTGGGAAAGCAGTCGAGGATGGCCCAATGCATTGGGACACTGTATCCGCGTGGGAGACCTGGAAGAGGTTCCTGGTTCCCGGCTTCAGATTGGCACGCACCGGCCCGTTGCGGCTCACTTGGGGAGTGAAACATCGGATGGAAGATCTTCCTCTCTGTCTCTCTTCCTCTCTATATCCAGCTTTCCAATAATAATAATAAAATCTTAAAAAAAATGAATAAATCTTAAAAAAAAAAAAAGATTCAACAGCTTGAACGTCATTAATCAAAGCCACCTGGAAAACTTGAAGTCTCTGATGTACTTTGGTCTCTATGGGAACAAGCTGCAGTGCAGCTGTGACGATCTGTGGTTCAAGAACTGGTCCACCACCACAGCCACCGTCCATATCCCCTACCTCCGGAGCTACCCTTGTCAGCAGCCGAATTCTCAGAGTTTGTTCGTTGATTTTGATGACGCTTTGTGTAATTTCGACCTGGGAAAGATTTACTTCATCTGTTCCTTCAGTCTAGTGCTCACAACCATGATCTTCTCCTGGCTCAGCGCCAAGATCACTCCATCACTGTGGTATGGGCTGTACATATTTAGAGCCTGGTACGTAGCCAAGTGGCACAGGAATGCGAAGGAGTTTGTCTATGATGCCTTTGTCTCTTTCTCTGCAACTGATGAGCAGTGGGTATATGAAGAGCTTGTTCTAGCTCTAGAAGAAAGTGGCCAGCCTACCTTTAAGCTCTGTCTCCATCACCGGGACTTTGAACCAGGGATGGACATCTTTGGCAATATCCAGAATGCCATCAACACCAGCTGGAAAACTCTGTGTGCGGTCAGTAGCCACTACTTGCGCAGTGAGTGGTGTCAGCTTGAAGTACAGCTGGCCAGCATCAAGATGTTCTACGAGCACATGGATGTTATTATCTTGATCTTCCTGGAAGAGATTCCTAACTATAAGTTGTCCAGCTACCACCGACTCCGGAAACTCGTGAGCAGACAGACATTCATCACTTGGCCAGACAATGCCCACGAAAGGCCACTCTTTCGGGCTCGCATTAGAAATGCATTGGGCAACAGAACAGTGGAGCAAGACAATGCACAGCTCCTTGTGGCCGAGTAACCAGGAGCCTTGGGGCCTCAGATCCTGCTGCCTAATGTTTCCCAAGGTCGGGGGGGTGGGGGCTGAGTGTGACTAAAGGCACTGCTCATGGGTTACTCCAAACTCTAACACCGGGCATAATTTGCATCATATCTCATTAGGCAACTGAAAGAATGAAGGACGCTGCTTGACGGAGCTTCAGCAATGGAATTTGACTATTGGAGAATCAGATATCTGGAAGGCACACCTTTATATGCAGAGGAGGGCTTGGGTCAGCAGTCCTCTGAAATTCTGGGCACCAGGGGGACCCTCCTATGTGTTTGAGAACATTGATCAGCTAGTTTATTCAAAACAGTTCTCATAAAGGCCAAGACAGGATTGCATTGTACCTTATGGTAGGGTATATAGGACTCTGAAGGCTGGCTTTTTCTCTGTTAAGTCACAGTGTAAGAGCTTGGAGGGTCTGAAGTTGGGTCTGTCCGTTTCCTTATTGGGGAGCAACCTTGAGGGGCAAGCAAGGCTTTGTGACTCTGCATTGGATTGCACGGCGGAAATAAGTGCCACCAGCAGCTTTTGCTGATTGTCTTTCCAGCAAGGCCTTTGTCTCTTTGTCCTGCCTTCTTCCGCTGGGTTCCTCCTTATCCTTAAGGTTCTGGGAAGCGTTTGTGAGGAACAGATCCTGAAAGGAAGAGTATTTGCCAAGCAGGGGTGGCCAGGCGGCTACATAACAGGTGCTGGAGAGCCTTCTTAGCACCGCAGAGGAACTCCCTGCCTCCCACATCGCCAGGGTCCTAGGCAAAAGGTGCTCAATTCAGATAGGACTACATCAATCAAAATTGACGGGCATTTATATGGGAAGCTATGATTCATCCGCTGGGTGTTTGTGGGCTAAATGATTGGCAGCTACTACATGACACACACAAGAAATAGCACATGACTCAAATAGCACATGACTCATTTTGTTTAAATGAAATAATCGGATTTTGAGGTCCTGTTCGCCTAGCCTGGTGGAAAATTAAATAGCACTCATTCCTTACCCTTACCGCCTGGCCTCTGGCTTGTTCTTACATTAAACAAAAACAAAAAAAACAAAACCTCACAAAACCCCTGGGAGGGGGGACGGGGTGTAATTCCTGCAGCCTTCTGCCTGTGTGGCTTAGCACTTCAGGCCCACTGTCCCAGCTGAGGGCACTCCGAGGACACTGCTGCTTCTGGGAAGTGCTTGGCCCTGGATTGTTGCTGAAATTGGACACAACCGTTCCTTTCTGAAGCGCTGCCACTTTCCTCAGGAGGGGGTGGGTCTTGGCAGCTCTGTGCTGAAGGCAACTGCAAACCTCCCTTCTTTCTTGGGTCCTCTTCCCGTCTTCAGCTGCTTCAGTCACTGCCCTCCACGCCCCCTGCCCCCCGCCCCCTGCCGCCAGGCACCATTTCCTGAGCACCTGGTGTGGACTCAATCAGCTAAGACTGGAAGAAAGGCTTTATTCAAACAGCCCCAGCAGGCCTAGGGGCACACTGCCTTCACGTGGGGGAAGGTCTTTTTCTTTCACAAGGGAAAGTCAAACATAAACAGAGATTGACACATGCCTTGTTAAAGTTGTAAGCCAGTTTGCACTATCCTAAAATCTGCCAAGGTCAGTAAACAATATGCTTCCATACAATAAACTGCTAAATACAAAAATGAAAACAAAACAAAACAAAAACATAAACAGAAAGCTAAGGCACACCAGGAATACCTTTATAGTGTGACTAACCTCAGGAAGATCAGAAAGGTTGGCTAACGTGCAACCTAGGACTTCTGGAACGGGTGGCGGTGTGAGGGGAGGGTCCCAGGAACAGCTTGCGGCTGGAGCCCAGTCGGAAAGCGCATGCGTCTAGTCTTTCTTGGCAGGAAAGACCAACCATTAATTACTTTGAACTGGTTTGCTTTTTGAAATAAAGAGGCAGTCATGCGGGAACAAAGACTACATTTTATGCACACGTTCTAGGAAACACATGCATTCCTGTGAGTTCTCAGGCCTGGCAACACCAATGACCAGGCTCTGTATGAAATGCAAACGTGAGGCTACTTTTTCCAAGGTTCTGTGGAATTTCTTTTTTCTTTTTTTTTTTTTTTAAAGATTTATTCATTTTATTACAGCCAGATATACACAGAGGAGGAGAGACAGAGAGGAAGATCTTCCGTCCGATGATTCACTCCCCAAGTGGTCGCAACGGTCGGTGCTGCACCGATCCCAAGCCGGGAACCTGGAACCTCTTCCAGGTCTCCCACACGGGCTTAGGGTCCCAAAGCATTGGCCCGTCCTCAACTGCTTTCCCAGGCCACAAGCAGGGAGCTGAATGGGAAGTGGAGCTGCCGGGATTAGAACCGGCGCTCATATGGGATCCCGGGGCTTTCAAGGCGAGGACTTTAGCTGCTAGGCCACGCCGCCGGGCCCGGTTCTGTGGAATTTCAAGAGAGATATGGCAGGGCATTGAAGCAAGCACGGAGCCCTTCTGAGGGTGCCGCCCTGTGGGCAAGCACTACCTGGGCAGCAGTGCATCTACTCCCACCCGCCATCATCACCCGGAGCAAAAGCTCTGCCTCTTACAACTTAGTTCTCCCAGTAGGAAACCAGCAAGGATTTTCCCAAAGAAAATACCAGTTACTGCAGTAAAGGGATGAGTATTTCCTTGAGTGAAATGTTCTCTCCAGCTTCCGAGATCATCTGAGAAAAGAATTGGAATTATGGTTGGAATTTAAAAAAAATTTTTTTTTTCCCACCACCATCTCAGATAAACGGAATATTGTCTTACTGGTTAATGCGGTCTTGGAAAAGAGCGTGGCTGCATTTGAAGGCATGCCCATTGCACAAGGGTTTGCATTATGTCATTATACGTATTAAATATTTACCTAGCCAATATCTTCATAGATTGAATTACCAGCACCCCCACATTTTTAGCAAAGGCTTTGGAGATCCTAATTGCTTATTGTTTTGAAAGTATTTGGGAGTGATCATGTAGCTCCTTTCTCTACCAATCTGAAATAAATGGGAAGGTGAAATTGTAACAGGAAAAAAAAAATCACCTGAGATGAAGTTTTCCAGTAGAGGTAGGTACACACTGAATTTCTATTGAAATAAGGAACTGAAATTTTCTTCCCTTCAAATGCTGACAGTAAAGGGGGAGAAAACTCGGGACGGTGAATTACTATCATATATGAATTTTAAGCTCCGAACTTTCCAAACTAGACTTGCAGTGCCGGTTTTGTATTCATAAGAAAGAGGTCATGTGTGCACCTACTGATCATACGAATAGGTTTCCAGGAAACCACACATCTGCTCTTCATAAATGATTGGTGATTGTGTTTAAAAGCGTGGGTCACTGAGCAGCATAGGCGTTATCACCTGGAAGTTTGTCAGAAATGCCACCCCAGACTTAATGAATCACAGGCCACCTGTTAACAAGAGCCCCAGGTGATCCCCAGGTGGGCACCAGCAGGTTTGCGAAGCCCTGAGCTAAGCAATTTCCTACATGGAGGAAATTCAAGGAACGTTCTATTTCCAAATATTAACTCCTCTAAGGTGACCCGTGGTTCAAATTTAATCATTAAATATTCTTTGGATTTCTGTTTTTGTCAAGTTTCGTAAATGAATAACAGTAACAATAATCTAATTTTACCTTGCTGTGGATTATTTGCACTTTTTTTCAAATAATGTTCATTACCTATGATGCCACTTGATGGCACCTCTGTGATGGACTGCTTATTAATCATTCTATGAATAAATACTGAGTTAGATCAAGGCTGTATTGTTTTCTAAAAACCATTTAAAAGTCCAAGAATAACATGTGGGAATGACATCCAAGTACATGTAAGTTGTGAGCTAAAGGAGAACATTGTAAGGATATGCTTCTGAACAGCAAAATACACAGCGATTCCCACGAGTTTCGCACAGTTCCACCAGAGCCCTTAGCACTGGGTAGATTTTCATCGTTATTGGTAAAAATAACGTGTTTCTAATTGTAAATGTAAAAATATAGCGGCTGTCATGCTTGCTCCAGCAACACATGTACTACAAAAACATACTGGCTCTGAAGCTACATTTGTGCTCATTTGAAAGAGTAACCAACTTGGGTGCGCTAGAATCACACTAAGAAGTGGAGATACACAGTGCAAAAGTAAGGCTAATGTAGAGACCCAATTAACTCAGGGACTAAACAGACAGGCTTGTAGATGCCCTTGAACCCTGGCTGTGATGGTCTGGCTTGAAATCAAGAAGGTGCATCGACTCACTAATACCACTTAGTGCAATAATCATTGATGTTGCTTTACTCCGCCTCTAGTGGTAGTGAAGCCTCATGCCCATTGAGGGCCTGCTCACAAACACTAGGGCTTAAGAAGTGAGCTGGAGGGCCCGGCAGCGTGGCCTAGCGGCTAAAGTCCTCGCCTTGAACGCCCCGGGATCCCATATGGGCGCCGGTTCTAATCCCAGCAGCTCCACTTCCCATCCAGCTCCCTGCTTGTGGCCTGGGAGAGCAGTCGAGGATGGCCCAAAGCCTTGGGACCCTGCACCCACGTGGGAGACCCGGAAGAGGTTCCAGGTTCCCGGCTTTGGATCAGCGCGCATCGGCCTGTTGCGGCTCACTTGGGGAGTGAATCATTGGACGGAAGATCTTCCTCTCTGTTTCTCCTCCTCTCTGTATATCTGGCTGTAATAAAATAAATAAATAAATAAATCTTTAAAAAAAATAGGGAAGGGGTAGTGGGGCACAGCAGGTTTAGTTGTTGTTATAGTGCTGGCTTCACATGTGGATGCTCCACTTGTGAACGACTCCTGTTTCTGCAGTGAAAAAAAGCATCGGAAGACGGACTGAGTGCTTGGGAGGCTGCACCTGTGTGGGACCCTGGCAGAGGCTCCTGGCTTCTGCTGTCAGCTGGATTCCCCCCCGGCCATTGCAATCACTTGGGGAGTGAAGCAGCAGATGCAAGAGCTCTCTCTCTCTCTCTCTCTCTCTCTCTCTCTCTCTCTCTCTCTCTGCCTGTCTTTTCTCCTCTCTAACTCTGCCTTGCAAATAAATAGACATTTAAAAAATAATAGGGGGGCCCGGCGGCGTGGCCTAGCGGCTAAAGTCCTCGCCTTGAAAGCCCCGGGATCCCATATGGGCGCCGGTTCTAATCCCGGCAGCTCCACTTCCCATCCAGCTCCCTGCTTGTGGCCTGGGAAAGCAGTTGAGGACGGCCCAATGCATTGGGACACTGCACCCGCGTGGGAGACCCGGAAGAGGTTCCAGGTTCCCGGCTTCGGATCGGCGCGCATCAGCCCATTGCGGCTCACTTGGGGAGTGAATCATCGGACGGAAGATCTTCCTCTCTGTCTCTCCTCCTCTGTGTATATCTGACTGTAATAAAATGAATAAATCTTTAAAAAAAAAAAATAATAGGGAAAATTGGATAACAGTAATAGATTTCACTTAAAAACATTTAGAAATTACTAAAAAAGAAAAAACATAGTTCTATTACCCAACATATTATTTTTTTCATATTTTATTTATTTTTTATTAATTACATTGCATTATGTGATACATTTTTTATGCACTGGGATCCCCCCGCCCCTCCCCAAGCCCTCCCCCCCACAGTGGATTGCTCCACCTTATTGCATTTCCATAGTTCAAATTCAGCTGACATTCTTTCATTGGAGGTATTTACCAAGCATAAAGTCCAGCATCTTATTGTCCTGGTAAGTTCAATGGTTTCTTGGTGAGACCATCTCAGGTCTGAAGGTAGAGCCGGCAGAGTATCATCCCAATCAATTAAAAGCCCCAACATAATATTTCCAACCAATTACAACATTATGGCATTAATTGACATGGTATTGATTAACCAATATGTTAATAGGAAAATGCAGGTTTTCAACCACAACCTGTGACTTCTTCATAGACATTTCAATTTTGGTTTACATTCAACCGTGTTCTATACACCTCAAAATGGCTACAGATCGCCATTCAGCTGTCTCATGTCTATTCTAGTTTTAGTATTTAGCAGTTTATAGCATTGAAGCATGGTTTCTCTGAACCTGGCTGTTGTTTTACCCAACATATTATTAACCTTCCCTATGCTTTCTCTGTATTTTTTTCTATACCTTCTTAGTATTGCATGCTTGTGATGACTTATTTTGCATTTGTATCTCTTTTACAGTCACCCTAAAAGGCAGGACTTCATTTCCTGCTTACGCTACCACTGATATGCCCAACCTAATTTCCGTAATCCACACTGTCCTAAGATGTCTGAAGCTCAAGCCTACTGCTTTTTAGAGGCAGAAAGATTCTGGTCCCTGGATTGGAGGGTGGAAGGATGAAAGCAAGGACCGGTAAAGGGAACACCCAGTAGCAGAAAAGCCCTTCCGGGCTATCCTCTGTACAGCACCGCCACCTGGTGGTTGTTTCGTGAATCACAGTATCCTGGACTCCGCTTGGTGCTGCCTGAGGGAGCAGAATGCTAAATTCTAACAGCTTCCTGTGGCTGCTGTAGTTAATTACCGCAAACATGGTGGCTTAAATCAAAATACATTTATCCTATCACGGTTCTTGGGTCCAAAACTAAAATGCCGGCTGAGCTGACACGCTTTCAGAGGCATTGGGAACCGTCCTGTCCCTGCTTTGCCTCGGCTAGCTTCTGGGGTCCGCTGGCACTTCTGAGCTTGGGACAGCATCGCTCGTTTCCCACTCTCTCCACTTGACCTTCCCATCGGGGTGGCTAATCTTCCTGTGCTTCTGCAAGGGCCCTCTCTCCAAACAGGGCAGCATTTACAGATTCACTGTAGATGTCGTTAGCCTAACACATCTATTTGTGGGCATCCTTTAACCCATTGCTCAGAAATAATACAACGGAACTTGAAAGAGCTCATGGGGAAAATGCAGCATGAAAGTACTGCATATGGATTTCAAAACTTTTTACACCAAAATCACTTTATCCTTTAATTTCATTTTCCTACTACTTTTTGGAGTAGCCTCATACAGATTAGTCTGCTGACCAGGGTAGACTGAGAGGATGGGCTGCGAGACAGTAAGCTTTGAGAGCAGATGTGAGGATGGAAGCAGGGAGGGAAGGATTTGGAATGACTGCCTTCCCAAGGAAGACTGCTTGGGTGGGGCAGCCCAGTGAGGGACCCTATGGACGCATGCACGGGAGGGAGTAGAGAAAGGACAAGATAGGGCCATTGAGTCAATACTTACTTTTTTAAAAAAGATGGGTTTTTTTTTTTTGTTTTTTTGTTTTTTGTTTTTTGGAAAGTCAGCATTACAGAGAGAAGGAGAAACACAGAGAAGGATCTTTCATCTGCTGGTTCACTCCTCAAATGGCTACAACAGCGGGAGCTGAGCTGATCTGACGCTAAGAGCCAGGAGCTTCTTCTGGGTCTCCCATGTGGGTGCAGAGTCCCAAGGCTCAGTCTCTTATGTAAACCAATGGATGCTGTGGTCCAGCCCAACCCTGCCCACCACACACTCAGCCCTCATGCACACCAGAGGGAGCTGCAGCCTAGTCAGAGCAACACCCAGTAGCCCCTACTAGGCTTGCAGGCTGCTCCAGTTTATTCCACATCTCATTCAGCTCTTGTACACATCAATGGGCATTGAAGCCTACCTCAGATTAACCAACCCCACTATCCAGCACACACTAATGCCGGTGGGTGCCACCACCTGTCTATCCTGGCCCGCCACCAGCACTGGTTCTCATGATTACCAGAGAGAGTTGCAGCCCATCAGAGAGGTGCCACATCACAGTTTCCCCACTGGGCCTACTCCCAGGCATGGATCTTGTACTCTCCAGGTGGTTCTGTATTCTAGCTTGACAGGATTTGCCCCCAGTCCCAGCACCTATCAGCTGATGCTTGCAGCAAAGCCCAACCAGCTTGCACCTGCCCTGGCTCATGCATGACCCAGTGAGTACAGTCGGTTAGCCCAACCTGGCTCTCCTTCTAACCCAGCTCACCTGCAGGCCAACAGGTGTTGTAGTCTGGCCTGGCTTGCCCTCAGTTCCAGCTCATGCTGGTGGGTGCTACAGTCTAACCCAGCCAAGCCAGCCCCCAGTCCTGGCCCTAATGTGAACTGGTTGGTATTGTGGCCTGATCCACCCTGTTTTGCACCCTGTTCTGATTCTCAGATCTGCCAGTGGGTATTATGACCTGGCCCAGCCTGGCCTGCCCTCATACCTGACCCACACATATGACAGCAGGTACTGTAACCTTGTCTGCTCTGGGCTGCTCCCAGCCTTGGTTCTTGCATTCACCTTTAAGGACTACATGCTGAAGGAGGAGTTCCCCAAGCTCCTCTATTAGGTCTCTCCCCAGTGGCAGATCTCACACACAGCACAGGGTCCTAGGTCCAGACTGAGTCCACTTCCTCTCCGGGCAGGAACAGTTACCTTGCCAAACCAGTCCACACCCATTCCGGTTCTTACTGTGGATCATCCACACTTGGTCCACACCCAGACACAGCTCTTGCGTGATTCAGCAGTGGCAGAGACCCAGCTCAGCCCATCCTACCCTCACTCTGGCTCTCACAAGCTGGAGTATTGGAGCCTAGCTCCATCTGGCACAGACCCAGTCCACAACCATACCAAAAGACACTGCAGTCAGGTCCAGCCCAGATCACCGCTCCTATTCCAACTCTCACTCTCACCAGTGGGAACCACAACCCAGCCAAGGCGTCCCCTTAGCCCCCCAACTAGGCCTGTTCCCAGTCACAGATCTTGTGCATGCTAGTGGTTGCTCTCACCCAGCTCAGCATAGCCCATGCCTCATCTTGGCCTTTGCCATCAGATGCTGCAGCCTGGCCTGTCCCGCCTGCACCCAATCCCAATTCTCACTGGTGGGTGCTGCAGCCTAGCCCTGCCCAGTCTGCTCCCATCCCTGGCTCATGCAAACCAGTAGATGTGATAGCCTAGTTCAGCATGACCTACACTCCAGCCTGGCTCCTGCACCTGACAGTGAGGCAAAGTTGGCCCTGCCCTGCCTGGTCTACTTCCCCCTCGGGAACCAACCCACACACTTGCCTATGGGTACAGCTACCTTACCTGGCCTGACCAAATGGAACAAATGGTGGTTCTATTGTTAATTTTTTTTTTGAGGAAATTTCATACTATCTTCCATAATGGATGCTCTAATTGATTTATGTTTTTTTTTATTTGTTTGCTTTATGTTTGGTTAAAAAAAATCCAGTGACCTCTAGGAAAACGTAAAGATCTAGCTATAATCTCTTCTGGCACTTATTTTGTATTTAAACCTTCAATGCATTTGTAGAAAGCTGTTTCTGAAAATGTGTCAAGGATTTTAAAATAGCTTTATAGGGTGTTTTTGTGTAAGTGTTTTCCTTCAGAAGCCACAAAAACCATTGGTAAAATCCAGCAACTATATGGCACAGTGCTGCGCTGTGATTGGGCTGACGGGAACAATCCTGTACTTTATTCCAGAGTCAGTACAACAGCATCTTTCTACATTGGCCTTTTAAAGCTATTTTAAATTATTTTTATTTTTCATGATGCAGTTCCATAGGCACAGAAATTACCTTCCTCTATCCCCAAATCCCCTCCCCCAATGTCTTCCCCCATATTATTACAATAATATAGTCTTTCAACAACAGCCACAAGCCATCATTCTGCTATTTAAGTGTGTCATGACAGTGTAGGTATAGACAGTAAAGTATAGACAGTAAAAATGTGAAAATGAAATCATCATGTAGTAGTTTAAATAGCAGCATTTTTTTTCTTAAAAGCAGCATGAAATGCTAAATTTATAATCTATGATTTTGTGGGTTTAATAATATATGAATTGGGCTCGGCAGCGTGGCCTAGTGGCTAAGGTCCTCGCCTTGATCCCATATGGCTGCTGGTTGTAATCCCGGCAGCTCCACTTCCTCTCTATCTCTCCTCCTCTCAGTATATCTGACTTTGTAATAAAAATAAAATAAATCTTTAAAAAATAATAAATAAATCTTTTTTAAAAAATAATATATGAATTACACCAGGTCTTTGTAGACTGTTTTGTGACACTATAACACTGACAACAGCCCATATTATATTACATCAATCCAGGGAGCCATATGCCAGTCAGTGTATGTATAAGTCTATACAAATTATCAAAGAATGATAATCATATGATTATTTTTATAGTGCAAGTAGAAGAACTATACATAAATATTCATGTATTATAATTCCGATTTTTAAAAGCAAAAATACAGAGATTGGCATCATGGCACAGAGTTAAAGCCGCACCTGTGACACTAGCGTCTCACATCAGAGCACCAGTTTGAGACCTGGCTGCTCCACTTCCGGGACAGCTCCCTGCCAGTGGCCTGGGAAGGCAGCAGAAAATGATCCGAATGCTTGGGCTCCTGCCGCCTGTGTGGGAGACCTGGCCAGAGAGCAGGAGCTAGCTGTTGCAGTCATTTGGGGAGTGAACCAGGGCATGTTAAAGATCTCTCTCTTTCTCTCATAAATAAGAAAAAATAAATAAATCTTTAAAAAAAAGAAGTGAAAATGTATTGTGATAGGTAATGTTGCAGACTCGATGATGCATTGACTCTCATCTCTGTATGCACGCCCTTGGGGAAGCCCTTGGCCTTCAGCGTGTGTGCCCTCCGGTGGGCCGAGGAGGTACTATGAGCCTTGCTTCTAGCCAACAGATGATGGCAGAGGTTATAGATGTGACATCCAGGGTCAGATTACTGTGATGGTAAATATGAGCAGATTTTGAAGATAGAATTAAAGGTTCCAATTTTGGTCATTTTGAATACATCAAAGGGGGAAATTACATTGGGTGGAACTGACCTCATGAGGCAAGAGCCTTTATGAGAAAAACCTGGCCTTGCCTGAAGTGGAATTTGTCTTCCAGCTGTCGCCTCTGAAGTGGCCGCTGTCTTGGTGTCCCTTGCCCCATGGCTTTCAGGGCACACTCTAAAGCAGCAACAGGGTGGGTGTGGGCCTAGCAGTGAAGCCGTCGACACATCTCATCCCGCGCTGGAGTGCTTGGATTTGTGTGCCAGCTCCAATCTTCATCCCAGCCTTTTGCTCATGCCCATGGTGGGAGGCAGCAGGTGATGGCGCACATAGCTAGGGCGCTGCCGGGCAGGTGGAGAGCGGGCTGCAGGCCCCAGCGCCCAGCGTTGGCCCTGAGTTCTGCTGTCACTGCTACCTGCAGAGTGAACAAGTCAATGGGAATTGTTTCTCAAACGACTAATAGAAATGAGAACAAAAAGGCGGTGGCTTCTAGATGTCAGAGATGGGGGAGAATGCAGGGAATTCCGGAGGTTCCCAAGCTTCTGGGGGCCAGTGCCCACTTTCTCAGAGAACTTGGCCCGGCCCCCTGCTCCCCTAAGTCCTTCCCTTCCTAGTAGCAAACAAGTCACCATCTCCTTCTTGTTTCCTGTTCCAGCATCAACCCTTGCCAAATCCCTTTTTGGAGCAGTCTCAGATTAAATCCTGAGTGGTTTTTTTTTTTTTTTTTTTTTTTTTTTTTTAATATCTGAGACTCATTTCATGGAGCATTTTCTTCAAGAGTGGCTTCTGGCTCCTGGGGCCAGTGCGGTGTCATAGTGGGTAAAGCAGCCTCCTGCAACGCCAGCATCCCCCATGGGTACCAGTTCATGTCCCGGCTGCTCCTCTTTCATCCAGCTCCTTGCTAATGCACCAGGAGATGCATTCAGGATGCATAAAACACTAGAAGATGGCCCAGGTTCTTGGCCTGCTGCCCCCACATTGGGAAACACAGATGAAACCCTCGGCTCCTGGCTTTAGATGGGTCCAGCCCAGCCATTACAGCCATTTGGGGAGTGAAGCAGCAGATGGAAGATCTTCTTGTTTCTCCCCTCTGTGTAACTATACCTTTTAAAGCAAATAAAACTAAATCTTAGAAAACAGTGGCTATTGCAAGAAAAAAAGAGTATAGACTTTCATCTACAAATGTTTTACTGTCCTTTCACGAGAGGTAGAAGGAAAAATACCACATAGTTTTTTAAATCCCCTTAAAATACACTGTATTAACTTGGGCCTGGCATGATAGCGTAGCAGCTAAAGTCCTTGCCTTGAACATGCCAGGATCCCATATGGGCATCAGTTCTAATCCTGGCAGCTCCATTTCCCATCCAGCTCCCTGCTTGTGGCCTGGGATAGCAGTCGAGGACGGCCCAAAGCCTTGGGACCCTGCACCCATGTGGGAGACCTGGAAGAGGTTCCTGGCTCCTGACTTCGGATCAGCTCAGCTCTGGCCATTGTGGTCATTTGAGGAGTGAATCATTGGAAGGAATATCTTCCTCTCTGTCTCTCCTCCTCTCTGTGTATCTGCCTTTCCAATGGAAAAAAAAAAAGTATTAGCTTATGTCTCTGTAGATGAACCTGCTGCATTACCAAGTACTGCTTCTGTAGTCAAAGTGAATATGACGGCTCTTCAAAGAAGTCCTGAAGAAGCAGAATTAAAAGATAAGCTTATTGTGGCACAAAATTTGAAATCCACGCATTTTCATAATATGCATTTCCATGAAGTTTTTGAAGACTCCTGTACAATTCATAAAAGAAATACACACACACACACACATTACAACAAACAGAAAGTAGAAAGCAAGGACTTGATCCTTTGGATATTATGCAGTGATCCGATTCCTCTTGGAGTAGCCTGCCAAAGGGCAGTGACTACATCCTAGCAGCCAAGAGCTGCTGGAAAAGTTTCTCCACAGTGCTCCTTTGCCCCAGTATAAACTCTTGGCTGGCTATCTCAGTGAGCCCTTTATGTGCTCAGCGATCTCATCCTCTTTTGTGGATCAACTCATTCATTGATATTCCACGAGCCCTTTTTACTGTTCTCAAATCTCTTACCCTGCCATGCCTCATTGTCATTCTCAAATTTTACTTCAGAGAAGACATCGCAGCCGGACGTTGTCTCGGCTGCTTCCTACTAGCAGACATAAACATAGACACTGACTTCTATGCAGTAGAACAGGTATTCATCCCGCCTCTGTGGTGTGCATAGGAGCCCACTCAATAAAAGCCTTGTACAAAGAGTTTAAATAGGACAGAAGGTGACTTTCCTGCTGCGTTAACAGTAAATCCAAGCCCCTCTTCTTTATGCTTTTGATATGAGTAGGCAGTAGCTAGAGAGTGGCAAGGAGCAAGTGACTGGCAACACTCAAGTTGCACATGTTAGGTCCAAAAGATCCCCGAATCACGGACACACAGGTTCTACATGCAACAGTGCAAAAGCAAAGAAACTTTATTGCTAGCTCGAGCTAGGGTCCGTGTCTCATCCATCGCAGTGGAGTCTTGACAAGGACCCTGCTTGTGTCTTGCAGACTGTTTTGATTCCCTCCAGCAAAGCAGTCCTTATCTTGGTCACGAATAGCTTGTACCGGTGTAGGCCACATTCCATTTGAGGACATGCCGATGCCCCTGATTGGCCCATCTCCAAGGTCGTCCCCTCCTGCCCACTCCATCACTCTGAGGAAAATGAGACTTTGAAGTGAAGTGAGACTTAGGGCTACTCCCCGACCTTAGGCCCATCATGGCGTTGGTCCTGTTCTTTATGCAGCAAAGCCAAGCAAAGATTACAGAAGCCAAATATAGGGTTATGCCAACAGTTAAGAAGCTCCCTTATCATTA
Source organism: Ochotona princeps (assembly GCF_030435755.1). Lineage (NCBI taxonomy): Eukaryota > Metazoa > Chordata > Mammalia > Lagomorpha > Ochotonidae > Ochotona > Ochotona princeps. Next base: position 46,205,130 of record NC_080865.1, read on the forward strand.
CTGTTGTTAAAAGTAAATCCCTGGGACCCGGAGGCGTGGCCTAGCAGCCATGTGGGCCCCGGTTCTAATCCCGGCAGCTCCACTTCCCATCCAGCTCCCTGCCTGTGGCCTGGGAAAGCAGTCGAGGACGGCCCAAGGCATTGGGACCCTGCACCCATGTGGGAGACCTGGAAGAAGTTCCTGGATCCTGACTTCGGATCGGCGCAGCATCGGCAGTTGCGGCTCACTTGGGGAGTGAATCATTGGACGGAGGATCTTTCTCGCTGTCTCTCCTCCTCTCTATATATCTGACTTTCCAATAAAAATAAAAAAATAAATCTTAAAAAAAAAGAGTAAATCCCTGCCACCCAGCCTTGCACTCCAACTCCACAAACACTGACCAAATCCCATCTCCTCCCTGCTGGTTCAACATGGTTGAAGATTTGGTCCACTCCTCATCACGCAGCAAAGCCTCACTTCCCATCATGCACCATGTCACCGTCATGCAGATCACCGCGTGTGCTGCAGTCCCGCACCAAACCCTGCCTGCTTTGGACAGTCAATAAGGCCCTGCCTCAAGCATCACGTCTTATCCTATAAAAAGGAAGACCACAACCTGAGTGGGGACAATTCTCACGACACTGAGATAATCTTGATTATAATCGTGTCTCTGGGTGTACTAGCCTTTTGTCTTTCAATAAATCCTGCTTTTCTGTTCACCTCTATGGTTCCTGGCTGTATTCTTTTTTTATTATTATTATTTTATTATTTTTTTTATTAGAAAGGCGGATATACGGAGAGGAGGAGAGACAGATAGGAAGATCTTCTGTCTGATGATTCACTCTTTTCTCATTACTTTACTCCAATGTCCTTGGAGGTGGCAGATCTATTTCTGAGGCAACACTTGGGGCTTGTTAATGAATTAATTGGCAAAAAGAGGCCCCTCAGGGAACGTAACTAGTGCCTTTTTTTACTGACTCTGAACTTCCTATATCCCTTCCTTAATATCCGAATGTTATAAAGAATAGATAACTTCAACAGTCAGAAGAGATGACATTTTAACATTTGTGGATGGCTTATTTTGTGTATGAAAGAGGATCTAGGTTATAGACCTGCTAAATCAGAGGTTATGGTAAAATCACAAAGATCTTATGCCTTAAAGAAATCCTGCAATAACTTATCACCCGAACTATGGTCCTTTAAGAGTTGAGGATGCTAAAATAATTCAACGTATGTAAAATATTTGCCAATTGACAAGTTGGTGTGATGTTGGTGGGCTATAAAAGAGTTCTGTTAAATGCTTAAGAAGTGGATTAGACTGCCACTTGGGATCCCTGTGTCTCTTGTCAGTATACCTGGTTTAATTTTGACTACTCTGTGCTTCTGACCCAACTTCCAGCTAATGCATCTGAGATACAGTGAAAGATGGTCCAAGTACTTGGGCTGTCGCCACCCACGTGAGACAGCTGGGTGGAATTCTTGGCTCCTAGTGTGCGCTCACTCGGGGAGTGAGCCAGCCAATGGACGAGTTCTTCTTTTTTGCGTCTCTCTCTCTGTTATTGCCTTTCAAATAAACACATAAAACTTCAAAACTAATATTCTGGGCCAGGTGCGGTGGCCTAGTGGCTAAAGTCCTCGCCTTACACATGCCAGGATCCTATTTGGGTGCTGGTTCTAATCCTGGCAGCCCCGCTTCCCATCCAACTCCCCGTTTGTGGCCTGGGAAAGCAGTCGAGGACGGCCCAAAGCCTTGAGACCCTGTACCCGCATGGGAGACCCTGATGAAACTCCTGGCTCCTGGCTTTGGATTGGCACAGCTCCGGCCATTGCGGCCACTTGGATGGTGAACCAACGGATAGAAAATACTTCTGTCTCTCCTCTTTGTAAATCTGATTTTCAAATAAAATAATAAATCCTTTAAAAAAGAAAATGTGTTACCTTGAGCTCTAAAGTTTTCAGAGATAGAAAACTAATATTTCAGCCTGCATTACTAAGTGCATATATGCTTGTGGAAGAATAAAAGATGATTGGACACCAGAAAAGCCTTCAGCTGGTATGAAATGTTTGATTTTGAAGTTTTATAATTATATTTAAATATCTCCACTTGTGGGAAATCTGTTTTGATGGGGATTATACTTTAATTACACAAATTACATGAGAGGTCTTAAAATGCTCGGTATCTAAATTTGGCAAAAAAAAAAAAAAAAAAGAAGTCAGAAAAAGTAAAAATAAAAAATAAATCCAATATGCTAGACAGATTTTTGTCTGATACAAACATTAGCCCCAGAAAGTTACTCTGAATGGAGACCGAAGGACAGAAATTGTGAAAATATTTGAGCTGAAATATTTGTACATTCCTAATTTAGAAGCTAGCACTGAGAATATACTCCATTTAGTGGACAGTATTTTCTTGATTCTAATATTATCCATAGAAAATAATCAATTTAAGATTCCATAAATGAGGGCCCGGCGGCGTGGCCTGGTGGCTAAAGTCCTCACCTTGAAAGCCCCGGGATCCCATATGGGCGCCAGTTCTAATCCCGGCCGCTCCACTTCCCATCCAGCTCCCTGCTTGTGGCCTGGGAAAGCAGTCGAGGACGGCCCAATGCATTGGGACCCTGCACCCATGTGGGAGACCTGGAAGAGGTTCCTGGTTCCTGGCTTCGGATCGGCGCGCATCGGCCCATTGCGGCTCACTTGGGGAGTGAATCATCGGATGGAAGATCTTTCTCTCTGTCTCTCCTCCTCTCTGTATATCTGGCTGTAATAAAATGAATAAATCTTTAAAAAAAAAAACATTCCATAAATGAAAATTTATTAACCGTGTAAGTGAAACGGTAAACTAGATTTTAGATAATTTAATGAAAAATACTAAAAATAATAAAGTTGTATAGGAAAAGAAACTTTTTGGAAGATTTCTGTTATACAGTAGTGGAGATGACATGGCTGAGAGCCTGACTGAAGTATCTGAATACATGGGTTCTCCGAAAGGTTCAGGACAAATGGAATTGGGCCCGACGGCGTGGCCTAGCGGCTCAAGTCCTCACCTTGAACACCTTGGAATTTCATATGGGCTCCGGTTCTAATCCCAGCAGCTCCACTTCCCATCCAGCTCCCTGCTTGTGGCCTGGGAAGGCAGTTGAGGACGGTCCGAAGATTTGGGACCCTGCACCCGCATGGGAGACCCGGAAGAGGTTCCTGGCTCCTGGCTTCGGATCGGCGCAGCACCGGCCCGTTGAGGTCACTTGGGGAGTGAATCATTGGACGGAAGATCTTCATTTTTGTCTCTCCTCCTCTCTGTATATCTGACTTTATAATAAAAATAAATAAATCTTAAAAAAAAAAAGAAAGGTTCAGGACAAATAAATTGAAAGGTAAATTTATTTTCTCACACAAAGTTTTAAAATCGTGTGTAGTTTTTTTCTTTTTTTTTTTTTTTTTTTTTTTTTTTTATGGTGATCATGATAATGGTGATGGTAGTGATTATCACTGTTATTATAGATTTATTATTACATGACATTATAAAGCCAGGAAAGCAAACTCTGTCTTGTTCTTTTGAAACTTAAAACTTATTCTGCTTTTTGTGTACATAATCAGTTCTTTTTTTTTTTTTTTTTTTTTTAATATATATAATCCATTTTATTGTATTGTTGACAATCTTTACATAGTTAACTATAGTTGAAGGAAAATCAAGAAAGAGAAGGAAAAAAAAAAAAAAAAAAAAAAAAAGGTTCAGGGGGATAGGGAGGTGGGCAATGCTATTATGTCCATATTGTTTCCATCATGTATCTGAGGTAAAAGGGGGTATTGAGGGAGAAGCCCCACCCGGTTTCCCGCCCACCCCAAGTCCCATATGTGGGGCATGCTCTGAGATATGTGCTCAAGTGGAGTTAATAGTTCTCCAGTTATGAGTCACTGCCAGTTTCGCTCGATGAGGTGGTCCACTGATTGATATGGTCCATCATGAAGTCTCCATTTGTCCCATATTTCGCTGCCAACATGTAGCTGAGATGAATGATTGTCCTATTCTGTCTTCTGTCTTTTCTTGGTTAGAATTCTGAGTCCAGCAGTTCAAGTGGGGAGATCTCCAAAGATACTTTGAGGTATCCCCAGACCAGATTCTTGTATGTTCTAGCAAGCACAGGGCCCGGCACAGTCCATCACCCTGATCAGCTGGTGGTTGCAATTGCTGTGTTGGTTCTGTTTTCAGTCCCGAGTTGCACTGGAACCAATGGGTGTTGCAGTCCAGTCTGGTTCGGCCCTTACATCAACCAGTGGGAGCTGCAGCCTAGTCGGGGGGACCCACAATAACCCCCACCAAGCCTGCCCCCTACCCTGGTTTGCCAATTTGTGTAGCAGAAGACCAGTCTGTCCCCCATCCCATTTGGCTCTGGTACTTGTCAATGGGTATTAAAGCTTAGTTCTATCTAATCGACTCAACCATCCAGCCCTCACAGATGTTGTTGAGTGCCTCTGTCTAGCCATCCCAGCCCCCGTCCTAGTTTTCATGCCCTCCCACGGGAATAGTGACCCAAGAAGGGGGAACCCACTTTTTCCCTCCCAGGTCTCTCTGTCCCGGTTTATGCACTCTTTAGGTGGTCCTGTGATTTGACTCGACAGAATTAGTCCCCAGTGCCAGCTTCTGCCAGCTGATGCTGTGGCCCTGATCTTGTCCACATGCAGCGCACAGGTGTTGTAGCCTTGCTTAGTCGTGTCTGTCTCTATCCCAGCCAACACTCTCCAGTGGGAGTGGTTGTCCAGCGAGGGGACCAGCCCCTTAACCCCCCCGACAGCTCTGCCCCTCCCTTCCTGGATCTCACCTGTGCTGGATGGGTGTTGCATTCATATCCAGTACAGGCAACCACGCCCTGGCGTTCCAGAATGTGTACTGGTTTTGTCGCAACCAAACCCGGCCCATTCCACACTCTGTTCTGGTGATCGGATTTGCCAGAGGATGACATGAACTGATTCAGCCTGGCCTGCTCCTGACCCATGCCGAATGCATGCCAGTGGGAAACTTTCCATGGCCTATTCTGGGCTGTTTCCAATCATGCTTCTCGCGCTTACCTGCAGGGACTGTGTCCTGCCAGAGGAGTTGCCCAGGCTCCTCCATCAGAACCCCTCCCAATGCCAGATTTTGCGCTTGCCAGGGGGTTCTTGAGCCAACCCTACTCAGTTCACCTCCTGTCCTAGCAGGAACAGTGGCTTTTCCTGGCTGGCTTTCACCCCATTCTGACTCTTGTTGTTGGATGTTTCAGCCCAGCCATGGCTCGTCCATACCCACATACAGCTCACACATGGCTCAGAAGGGGATTGAGACTCAGCCTAGTCAGTCCCACATCTACCCTGTTTCTCCATAACACCAGATGGTGCTGGGATCTGAACCAGCCTGGTGCATCCAATCCCAGCCCACACTAGTGCCTCGGGTGACTGCAACTGTTTCCTAGATAGAACGCAGCCCCCATTCCAGCACATACACCCCTTGGTGGGAACCTCATCCCAGCTGTGGCTTCCCAGATTGGGACCGTTCCTAGCTGTAAATCACGCACCTGCACGTGGTTGCTCCGAGGACCATTAGGTGCCAGCCTGCTACACAAGCCGGAGCTTATCTTTTACTTGATAGGTGTTCAAAGCTCAGCATTATTAAGGGATTGGAAGTTCTTCAAAGGAAGAGTTACTGGCATTGGGAATCTTTAGGATTGACTCAGATCCCAGAAACAGTGGGGTCACTCTAGAGCTATCTCAGCAGCGATTCAGATGTCCAATACCCCAGAGCTCCCCGGCCGGGCCCAGCCCGGCCAGCAGGCACAGCCTGGCGCCAAATGGCGCACTGGCCGCCCTGGCCCAGCCCGCCATGAGCCATGGGCACATGGCGGACTGGGTTCGGGATCCGAGCTAGACGTCCTCTCCCGCAGCCCTCGGCTCGCCTCTGGCAGCCGGAAGTTAAATCCTGCAGGCCCGAGGTTGCGCCCCTCCCCAATCCCGTTCACCCACCACCCAATGAGGGTGTTGGGTGGGTCCCGGACATGCCCAGTCACGGAGGCCTCCCCCCTCGGCGTACTCACCCCAGAAGGAAGCAGGCCGCACCCAGGCATGTCCGGGCCCAGCCCGCCATGAGCCATGGGCACATGGCGGACTGGGTTCGGGATCCGAGCTAGACGTCCTCTCCCGCAGCCCCTGTGTAGTTTTTTTCATCATATGCATTTCTGTGTGCATTCTGAAGGACCTTTGACTGCTTTCCCAGGCCACACACAGGGAGCTGGATGGGAAATGGAACAGCTAGGACATGAACAGGTACCTGTATGAGATCCCAGCACATTCCAAGTGAGGATTTAGCCATTGAGCCATCACGCTCACACACGTTTTCTAAAAATTTCAGGAGTCTATCTTCTCTTTTAAAAATTATTTATTTACTTGAAAGTCAGAGTTATAGAGAGAGACAGAGTTCTCTGATCCGCTGGCTCATTTCCCAAATTGTGCACAGTGGTCAGTTCTGGGTCAGGCAGAAGCTGGGAGTTTAATCCATATCTATGTGGGTGTCAGAGCCCAAACATTTAGACAATCATCTGCTGTTTTCACAGGCAATTAACAAGGAGCCGGATAGGACATGGAGCAGCCAGGACTTGAACCAGTGCTCATATGTAGGTGGTGCCTTTACCAGCTATGGCATAACACTGAAAATATCTTGGCTTGGTAGCCTGCTCAAAGCCTTACCGAGTTATAAGCTCGATGTTGGGCAGGGGAGGTGTAAGCAGAGCTTCAACTAAGACATGATCCAGTTTTCATTTTTCAAAGATTTTTAAGATTTTTGGCTGAATTCATCTCCTTACAGTTGGAGGAGTGAGGTCCTATTTTCTTGTTGGTTCTACCAGAGGCTTCTGTTGCCTCCTACAGGCCCCCATAGTTCTCTGTTCTGTACCCCATCACAGACCCTTTCACAACAGGGCAGTTTATTTCAGAGCCAACAAGGGTCTCTCTAGGGTGTACCAGCTAGGTGGACTCTTACCTCCACATGGTAACCAGCTCATGGCAGTAATATCCCATCATGTCTGCCATATTCAGAAGTAAGTCATAGGCCTAATTCACACACAGGAGGAGGGAATTATCCAAAGATGAGAACGCTTGAGGATAAAGATCATAGGGAACATGTGAGAATTGTTGTCTACCTTCCCTGTGGAGCAGGCTGTGAGATGGAGACAGATGTGCAGGTGGAGTATGTGGGCTGGGGGATATGCTTCAGGAAATGACAGTTATAGAGGATTGACAAAATAAGGACTGGATAGAGGGGGTACAGACTGCAATAAAATCTTCAGTTGAATCCAAAGACAGTTCTGAACTGGAGGTGGTCCTTTAGAAATGGCTAGAAACAAGCAAAGTCAGCCTTATGTCAGTGCTGTGACTAATCACTGTTGCATGCCCCAGGGAAGGGAGCAGAACCTTCAGCAATGCAGAATTTTTCCAGAGTGTAATCTCTCGAGGAATGACTTAACTGCAAACTGAGTACAATACTCCTCACTGTTAAGAATGAGTGACTCAGGGCCCGGTGTGGTGGCCTAGTGGCTAAAGTCCTCTTCTTGAACTGCTGGGATACCACATGGGCGCCGGTTCTAATCCCAGCTGTTCCACTTCCCATCCAGCTCCCTGCTAGTGGCCTGGAAAAGCAATCGAGGACAGCCCAAAGCCTTGGGATCCTGCACCCACGTGGGAGACCTGAAAGAGCTCCCGGATCCTGGCTTCGGATTGGCTCAGCTGCAGCCGTTGCGGCTGCTTGGGGAGTGAATCATTGGACGGAAGATCTTCCTCTCTGTCTCTCCTCCTGTCTGTATATCTGACTTTGTAATAAAAATAAATCTTTAAAAAAAAAAGAAAGAAAGAGAGAAAGAAAGAAAACCATTTTCAGAATGCCCGGCAGAGCTCTCAGCCACCTTCACACACCTTTGGCAGTTTGGGTCAGTACTACCAGTTTCTTTCTGAGTCTCTCCACCCACTGACCCATCTGTCAATACAATCTGTAGCACTTAGCAAGCTTTCTTCATAAATTCCACTTTTACTTACTGTGCTGGGAAAATGTGTGTGTTGTTCCAGAAGATATTCTGATTGATTGAGGTGTGATGGTGAGGTGACATGTTACTCAGAATCTCCCTTTCAGAACTGAGTCACACATTCTTTTTTTTTTTAAGATTTATTTATTTTTATTACAAAGTCAGATACACAGAGAGGAGGAGAGACAGAGAGGAAGATCTTCCGTCCAATGATTCACTCCCCAAGTGAGCCACAATGGCCGGTGCTGCGCCAATCCAAAGCCGGGAACCTGGAACCTCCTCCGCGTCTCCCACGCGGGTGCAGGGTCCCAATGCATTGGGCCGTCCTCGACTGCTTTCCCAGGCCACAAGCAGGGAGCTGGATGGGAAGTGGAGCTGCTGGGATTAGAACCGGCGCCCATATGGGATCCCGGGGCGTTCAAAGCGAGGACTTTAGCCACTAGGCCATACCGCCGGGCCCTGAAAATGGTTTTCAAACTAAGAACTTAGCACTCCCTTTTTTTAAAAATTAATTTTATTATTATTATTTTTTTAAAATTTGAGAACATGGAGAGGGAGAGGTGAGAAAGAGAAGAGAGGAAGAGAGCTCATTCTCCATACGTCTACAGTGCCTGGGGGTTGGCCAGGCTAATGCCAAGATATTGGAACTCCATTCAGGTCTACTACAAGGGTGTGCAGGGGCCCAAGCACTTGAGTCATTAGTGCAGTCTCCCAGGTTTGCATTAGTAGGAAGTTAGAATTGGAAGTAGAAGTTGGTATATCAAACTGGGCACTGAGACACATGGGCATCGCAATCAGCTTCTCACTGCTGGTTAAAGGAACACAGCTATGCCCTTATTAGAAATAGCATGCAAATGTTTATGGGACATTGAGGCTGGTTTTGTGGTACAAGTTAAACAACTACTTGCAATACTGGCATCCCTTATGAGTGCCTGTTCAAGTCGCAGGTGATAGAGTTGATTGTCAAGGTACCTGTGCTCCTAGAAGTCTGGAATCTCCAAAGAAACACCTGTACCCTGTTAGCAGAAAAAAGCTCCTGCTTCCTGAAACACCAGGAGGCAGACAGGAGACAGGGAGAATCTTGGAGTTTCGAGATTTACAGGAAAGACAGCTAGCTGCCTTCAAGGCATGCTGTTTTACTACTGTCTGCACTGAAGTGATAGGATCAGGATCCCAAGCCTATGCATTGTAAATTTCTATTGCCTGCGGGGAGGGGTTGGGGGAATCCCAGAGCCTGTGAAACTGTGTCACATAATGCAACCTAATTAATAGAAAAAAATTTCTATTGCCTGCTTCCTGCTTTGTGTCACAATAAGCCCCAATCTGTATTAGCCCACTGTCAGGTAGCTTTTGATTTTTCCATAGATACTTGCTATAGAAACCCCAGGAAGCAGCTTCCTGCTCATGGCAAGAGGTTGCCCCTGCGCTGGAAAGCAGTATCATTTCACTCGCCATGGACGTAAAGTTAAAACCATTGTACTCGCCTTGGAATCTCACTCGAGTTCTTTGCACCCCAACACCCACGTGCTCTGCTTCTGATTCGGCTCCTTCCTAATAAACCTGGGAAGGTAGCAAAAGACGCCCAGGTGCTTCGGCTCCAGCCCTATGTGGGCTACCTCGGTGGAATTCCAAGTTCCCGGCAACGCCTGGAGATTGCAGCTATTTGCAGCCATTTGGGGAGTGAACCAGTGATTAGAAATTTCATTTCTCTCCCTCTCACACTGTCTCTTTCTTTCTCTCCCTCTTCCTCTCCTGCTCCCATACCCTGCCCCTCCCTCTTCCAAGCTCCATCTGCGTACTTCTTTCAAATAAATAAAACAAATCTTTAAAAATAGAAGAGATGTATACTGAAGCATCCAGTGTACTATGTTCCTGAAAAGCCAATTTGAAAGAATTTTCATTGTCTGGAAAATAAAATGTAACTGAGAGCATTTACGAGCTAATTATTGCAGCCTGCCACAATGCTGTCCTATAGATCCTCATCGTTAGTCCTGCTCCAGTAAAGCTTGTCTCTCAAGGAAATAGATAAATCTTTCAAAAGATTTTAGGTTGTCTGGGTCAAGAATCAAAGTCAAAGATGTATTTCAGGAAAACATAAAATGAAGGCAGAAGATGGGCCTGGTGCGATAGCATATGGTTAAGGTCCTCGCCTTGAATGCCCCGGGATCCCATATGGGTGCTGGTTCTAATCCCAGCAGCTCCACTTCCCATCCAGCTCCCTGCTTGTGGCCTGGGAAAGCAGTTGAGGATGACCCAAAGCTTTGGGACCCTGCACCCGCATGGGAGACCTGGAGGAAGTTCCTGGCTCCTGGCTTTGGATCGGCATGGCACCGGCCATTGCGGCCACTTGGGGAGTGAATCATCGGACGGAAGATCTTCCTCTCTGTCTTTCCTCCTCTCTGTACATCTGACTTTCCAATAAAAATAAATAAATCTTTAAAAAAAGAAAATAAAGGCAGAAACAAGATTAGCTTTAATAGGGCCTGGCACAATAGCCTAGTGGCTAAAGTCCTTGTCTTGCAACTGCTAGGACCCCACGTGGGCGCTGGTTCTAATCCAGGTCCCATCCAGCTCCTTGCTGTGACCTGGAAAAGCAGTCGAGGATGGCCCAAAGCCTTGGGATTCTGCACCTGTGTGGGAGACCTGGAAGAGGCTCTGGGTTCCTGGTTTCAGATCCACGCAGTTCCAGCCATTATGGCCGCTTGGGGATTGAATCAATGGTCGAAAGATCCTCCTCTCTGTCTCTCCTCCTCTCTGTATATCTGACTTTGTAATAAAAAATAAATCTTTTTTTTTTTAAAAAGATTAGCTTTAATAGAAAAAAAATCTAAAATCCTGTCTCTGAATATAGCAATTTTTTGTAAAAATGAAAAGGGAGCCAATTTTAAAAAACAGTTCCTGTGGAAAGTATCAGAGAGGATTAATTTACTACAAGGCTTCTTGCTATGACATGGCTGAGGAAAATAGCAACGCTGCCTTAAGCACGGTTAGCGACTGTCAGTAGCACTTGTACCGTAAGCTCTGCTAACCAGGGCTCATCTGTGCTTGCCTCAAGGCCCAGCGTCTTAGACCATGAAGCAAGGAAAAGCTCATGAGTCACAAATACACAGCTGATTTGATTGTCACAGAATGAACACATGCATGTAACAGAGTGATTAACTGTTTCACTGTCTTCCTTTCCCAGGACTGTCCTGGATTTAGCACTGGAAATCTCACAACCTGGGAAATCTCTTCTGGGCAAATAAGACAGTTGGTACCTGTAGCCCACCCAAGATAAGAAATAGGAAATCAATGGCACCTAGAAACCTCCATTTGGATTGTCAGTTATGATTCTTCTCAAGTGGAATTATTATCCTGACTTCCAACACCATAGATTCTTTTCAGACACTGTATTTTGATATGGCTCTATGAATTAAAGAGCAGAGGTTACAATCTTCTGGCCCATGAACTGAATTCAGCTGTCAGACATATTCTGAGTTATGCAATACTGGCCTGTAGATTTTTTTCCCACATTTAATGTAATTTGTGGGCAATTTTATGAGTTTTTGCACACGTGCAGATTCATGCCGTGCCTACTATAAGTGGGATACAGTGAGAGATAGGACGTGTGCATAGACACACAGTATCTTTCCACAGGTTGCTTCATGTTTATAAGGGAAAATGAATAGAATTATGGTCATGGAATTTGTCAGACCTAACCAAATGACCAAAGTGAACATCACCAATAATGATACCAACTCATATCAGCTATTTCTTAGCACGATTGCACTGAGAAGGACACATTACTTATACATTATTCCCATAAAAATGCATGGCTGAAATTAAATCATGAGAAAACAGGACAAATGCTATTGAGGGAGGGAGATTCGGCAAGGCACGTGGCTTGTGTTATTTAAGACAAAAAAAGGCTGAGGGACTGTTTCAGGTTAAAGGAGATTTAGACATACCAAAGAAAAACAATGCTTCATCCTGGATTGATCTAGGGCCAAACTATTTGCTAATAAAAGAATGAAGACAGTTGGAAAATTTGAATCAGGTCTCTGTATTAGACAATAGTATTATAAGGAGAGTAAATTTACTGATTTTGATCATTACAGTGTAATTACGTGAAGGTCTTTTTTCTTTAGAAATATTCACTAAAGTATTAACAGATAAGAGAATATAAGTGCATGTGTGTGCATATATGTGTTTAGCTGCAAAAATGGGAAATTCTTGTGTAGGTTTTTCATAACACTTTTCATTATCTTTTTTAAAGATTTATTTATTTTTTGGCCTGGCACAGTAGCCTAGTGGCTAAATCGTTGCCTTGCCAGGATCCCATATGGGCACCAATTCTTATCCCAGCTGCTCCACCTCCCTTCCAGCTCCCTGCTTGTGGCCTGGAAAAGCAGCCGAGGATTGGGCCCCTGTACACATGTGGGAGACTCAGAGGAGGCACCTGTTGGCAAATGCTGAGACTAAGTGCAGGCCACCTTAGACTGGGCTGCAGCATTTGCTTGTATATATAAGGTCTAGGGCTGGGAGCCAGCATGTTAGGGAAACTTTGGGGACTCTTCTTGCTGGGCTGCTGCTTCTACTGGTGAGCATGAGAGCTGGGACTGGGGTGTGCTGGTCTGGAGTTGGGCAAGGCTGAGCTATTGGTGTGCATGAGAGCCAGAATGGATGTGGGCCAGTTAAGGTAGGCCATAGCATCTGGTGGAAAGTACTGGGAATGGGTGTGACTCATGTCAGGCTGGACCATAGAACTTCCTGGCAGATGCAAGATACAGGGCTGGGAACATGCCTGGCAAGGGAACTGTGGGCACTCTGTTATTAGGCTCTACTTACCACTGATGAGCACAAGAACCAGGGTTGGCAGTTGGCCAGGTTGGACAAGGCAGCAGTACCTGTACCCATATGGGAGACTGGTTCTGGGAGCAGGTTGTCTGAGCTAAGCCGCAATGCCTGTGGGTGTGCATGAGAGCTGGGCTGGGCTAGGCTGAAACAGAGATTGACACATGCAAAAAGTGGGGCTGGGGTGAGCCTGGTGAGGTTTACTGGGGGGGTCACTTTATATGCATGTATATGTGAGCACCAGATCTGTAGTAGGCTAGCTGCCCTGAGCTGCAGCACCCGTTGGCTCATGTAAGATATGGGGCTGAGGCAGAACTGACCAAGCTACATCCACCAGTATGTGAATTGGCTAGTGCAGGTGACAGACCACACGTGACCCTGTACTGGCTGGCATACATAAGAGTCAAGTGTGAGGTCACCCCAGGTGAGGTTTCTTGGGGGACTCCACAGCTGGCTTGCTGAACTCGGACCCTGGCCAAAGGGAAAACAACAGGTTATGTAGTCTGATATTGGAGTGTGTGTATTAGGACTGGGCCTCCTCAGTTGCTGATAACTATGCAGTGGACAGTATGTACAGATGTGCATGGGGCACATGACAGCCAGTTCATCTAGGCCAGCAAGGGGCCTTGACTGCTTCTGCAGAGAACGAAAACCAGAATAGGTTGAACAATTCTCTTCGTCAAGCTTTGCAGCATGCCCCTGAGCCTGTGGATGCACTAAGGTGGACTTTGTCAATCAGAAGACCTTGGAAAGATTTTTCTCAACCCTGGAGCACCGAAACTGACAATGTCTCGGGGCTATCAAAACCACTCAAGCAACACCCCCAGAACACTCTTTCCCACATCAGGGTCTGGGGGCATGAGCAAAGGACCATCTCCCATCCTCTGATGCTGATATAGGTTGACAGGAAGGAGCCGCCTTTCCTCAACTGCTGTCATAGGAGCAAAGAAAAAAAGACTGAAATGTGTCCCATCCACCTTCCCGCATACCTGACCCTCCCCACCCCAATCACAGGGCCACATAGCATGCATCCCTCTCAACTGTGTAAACAACATTAAAAATAAAATGTAGGGCCCGGGCGGAGTGGCCTAGACCTGACCTTTGCCTTCTCTCTCTGTCATTGAAGAATCTGTTTCCATCAAGAATCTCGCTGTTAATTTAGGGACAATTCTCCAACCCTAGGGCTCTGACCTTCCTGATGCTAGATAAGGGGACTAGAAATTCCAGATCACTGTAGATTAAGATAAGAACCTGGACCTCATTCTCAGGAGGGTTTATCTGTTCCTAGTCATATCACTCCCAAGGTATTGCTAGTCAGGGTTGCAAAAAATCCAAAAACTTTTGAGGTTTATCAGATACCCTTATCCTTGGTGGGCCCCAATGTCCAATTTATTCTCCTCCAGTCTCTTGAATCTACTGAAGTTTGCTCATCTTGTCAGCCTTTACAGCTGCCTGTGTTGGAGTTCACAGACACGGTTGTGGGAAAAAATAATTCCAAACATGACCTTATGTATTTCAGTTTCTTTCTCGAAAATTGGCTTCATAATGCTTCACTGCCTTTGGAAGTTTTGTTTTAAAAAAGCTTTATTTATCTGAACTGCAGAGTCACACACACAGCCTTTTCTGTCTGTTGGTTCACTTCCCTAATGGCTGAAATGGTCAGGGATGGGCAAGGCAGAATCCAGGAACCAGGAACTTCATCCATGTCTCCTGTGTGAGTGCAGGGGCCCAAGCACTTGGGCCATCTTCTGCTGCTTTCCTAGGCCATTAGCATGGAGTTGGATTGGAAGAAGAGCAGCCAGGACAGGAACTGGTGCCCATATGAGATACTGCCACCAACGATGTTGCAGTTTGGCCTGGCACGCCTCCAGTCCTCGCTCTCACAGGCTGGTTCTGCAGCCTTGCCTGGCCTGTTCTTTCCCTAGCTTTGGTTCTTGTGTGTGTTGGAGGGCATGGTGGCCTGGCTAGGGGGAGGCTCTCCAGTTTCCCTCATGCAATCCACCCTCAGTCCCAGCTCTCTTGATCACTTGCTGGTGCAGTGTCCTTGTCCATGGAAGCCTTATAAAGCATTTTATATATGTCAAACAAGCCGTCAGTGACCCTCATCCTGATCTATCTCCAGTCTCCTGGCTCCAGGCAATGCATGACTCTCAAAGGTGTGTATGGCATTGATGGTGGTGGGGTGGCCCTGGCTGGTGAGCATCCGTAGTTGCACAGTGGGTGCTTTGCCTCCTGTCCCCACAAATCTTTTTTTTAAAGAATAGATATTTATACTGGCACATTGGCCTAGTTAACACAGACTTGTTATTAACCAGACTCCGAATGCCCACCAGTCATTGGCTGCTTTTCTCCCTGCAGTCTAACTCTTGCCCAGGTACAAGACAACCTAGGCAGTTGCCTAAAGCTGGGGAAAACAGATGATATATTTTTTTAAAGATTTTATTGTTATTGGAAAGCCAGATATACAGAGAGGAGGAGAGACAGAGAGGAAGATCTTCCATCCGATGTTTCACTCACCAAGTGAGCCGCAACGGGCCGGTGCTGCGCCGATCCGATGCCGGGACCAGGAACCTCCTCCAGGTCTCCCACGCGGGTGCAGGGTCCCAAAGCTTTGGGCCGTCCTGGACTGCTTTCCCAGGCCACAAGCAGGGAGCTGGATGGGAAGCAGAGCTGCTGGGACTAGAACCGGCGCCCACATGGTATCCCGGGGCTTTCAAAGCGAGGACTTTAGCCACTAGGCCACATCGCCAGGCCCAAACAGATGATATTTTAAAGTTCTGTACATTTAAAACATACATAAGAGGTCAACACTGTGGCACAGCACATTGAGACACTGCCTGCGAAGCTGGCATCTCAGACAAGTGCAGGTTTGAGTTCCGGCTACTCCATTTTCCATCCAGTCCTTACTAATGTGCCTGGGAAAGCAACAGCAGAAGACCCAAGCACCTGGGCCCCTGCCATTCACATGAGAGACCTGAAGAAGGTTCTAGGCTCCTGTCTTCAGCCTGGCTCTGCCCTGGTCATTGCAGGTATCTGGGGAGTGAACGAGTAGGTGGAAAATCTGCCTCTCCCTGACCCTTTTTCTGCAGCCGTACCTTTCAAATAAATAAATCTTTAAATAAAAAGTTGAGATTTTAATTATTTCTCAGTGGGAACAACAGTCTTAATAGTCTCTTTAGCAGAGGTAGAATCCTCCCTCCAAAATTTTTTAAAATAACAAATTTGATCACACATACTACTCTTACTTCAATAGTATAGAAAGATATTTTCAGGGCCTGGTGCGATAACCTAGTGATTAAAGTCCTTGCCTTGCATGTTCCGGGATCCCACACAGACGCTGGTTTGTGTTCCGGCTGCTCCACTTCCTATCCAGCTCCCTGCTTGTGACCTGGGAAAGCAGCAGAGGACGGCCCAAAGCCTTGGGATCCTGCACCCGGGTGGGAGACCAGGAAGAAGGTCCTGGCTCCTGGCTTCGGATGGGCTCAGCTCCAGCCATTGTGGCCGCTTGGGGAGTGAATCATTGGAAGGAAGATCTTCCCCTTTGTCTCTCCTCTTCTCTGCGTATCTGGCTTTCCAATGAAAATAAATAAATCTCAAAAAAAAAGCCATTCCTGGAACTTCATATTACTTACCCACTGCTTCGCAGCAAAATAGAAGGGTATTGTAAGAAAGTAATCACAAAAGGAATTAAAACGTAAACTTCATTTTAGTGCAGAAAAGTTTTGAAATGCATGCCTGGTTTCACTATAACATAAATTTTCCATTGCTCTTGGGCCCGGCGGCGTGGCCTAGCGGCTAAAGTCCTCGCCTTGAAAGCCCCGGGATCCCATATGGGCGCTGGTTCTAATCCCGGCTGCTCCACTTCCCATCCAGCTCCCTGCTTGTGGCCTGGGAAAGCAGTTGAGGACCGCCCAATGCATTGGGACCCTGCACCCGCGTGGGAGACCCGGAGGGGGTTCCTGGTTCCCGGCTTCGGATCGGCGCGCATCGGCCCGTTGCGGTTCACTTGGGGAGTGAATCATCGGACGGAAGATCTTCCTCTCTGTCTCTCCTCCTCTGTATATATCTGGCTGTAATAAAATGAATAAATCTTTAAAAAAAAAAAAATTTCCATTGCTCTTTTGAACACCCACAGTGTGAAGACCCATAGCTTTTGTACCGAAAGAAATTCCTTACTTTCCAAGAATTTCCAAAATTTTATATGAATTTTTTATTTATGTGTTTGTGAAGCAAAGGAAAAGAAGGAATCAAAGGGAGACGAGATAGCTCCTGTCTGCTAATTCACTTCTCAAATGCCTGCAATGGCCTGGGATGGGCCAGGGTGAAGCTATGAGCCAGGAACTCAACCTGGGCCTCCCCTGTGGGTGGTAGGGACCTAGCTACTTGAATCCTCATGTGCTGCCTCTAAGGGTGCACATGGCAGTGAGCTGGAATCAGAAGCAGAGCCAGGAGTGGAACTCCAGTGCTCTGATATGGGGACGTGTGTATTTCAATCAGCATCTTCACTGCTAGGCCAAATGCCCCTCCCCCCATCCATGAACTTTCGGAGGTACTTTCATACCTTAAATTTTAGCACCTTAAAACATCAAGCATGTATTGGAATTTGGGAAGAGCCAGCCTGGGTGGTTCTGACCGAGAGTCTCTCATGAGACTGCAGTCAACATGCAGGCTGGGATGATCTTCCTCTCTGTCTCTCCTCCTCTCTCTATATCTGACTTTCCAATAAAAAAGTAAATAAATCTTTAAAAAATATATCTGTGTGTGAAAAGGATCTGGATTGCAAATTAGCAAGCTGGTGCTCACAACACAGTGATCAGAAGCAAGTCGCAAAGGAACAGTCCACACTGAAGAGGGGAATTCTGCTCCACCTTTCAAAAAGAAGAGTTTAAAAATAATTGGTAGACATTTTTCCAAACCACTGGACATCTCTAAACCGAATGCTCCTGCAGGACAATAACCCTGGCAGGAAGGTCAGGGGTGGGTGGAGAACAAAAGGCCTTGCTCCACTGGCTGCTCTGTTTTATCAGAGGGCAAAGTCTCCCACAAGGTGTAAGCAGGCTTCCCAGCCTAGCTCGCTGGCCCCAATTGAGTCAGTGCGCTTTCACAGAGCAGTCCGCAACAAAGGCGAACAGGATTACTATGCTTGGTTTAAGTCTATCATGATTCACCTTTCGGGGTTGTGAGATAAGCCTACCTTCCCTGGGCACCTGTCCTCAGTCCAACACTCAATCAAATCCGGTGTCTGCTAGGAAGGCAATGGGGAGGAAACAGTTGTTGGACAGGCAACACTAACTGAACAAATGGCTACCCATACCTCTCAGGATAAAAATCACACCTTTAACACTGTTATAAGGTTCAGTGGATCTGGCCTCAGCTTCCCTTGCCTCACCAATTTTATTTTAGACCTGTTCCACCCTCCCTTTATTTTCCAGCAACAATGGAAAATGTCACCCCAGACTCCAACACTGTTAGGATTTTTGCTCCTTTGCTGCAGTTTCAGATCAATAGTAGGACAAAGACCCCTGATCTTTCAGTGTTTTGACACGTTAATCTATGAAACAGACATCACATGGCTGCTGCTTCCCCATGCTACTGCGCAGAGTGAATGGATTCTGCCAGCTCAGCACTCAGCAGTATTTAACAAATGGTAAGTGTTTAGTAATTGGGGAGCACTATTACATCCCGGCTGTCAGCCTGTGAGCTTTTTGTTTCCTTTTTCTTTTAAAGGTTTATTTGTTATTGGAAAGTCAGATATACAGAGAGGAGGAGAGACAGAGAGGATCTTCCGTCTGCTGATTCACTCCTCAAGTGCCTACAAAGGCCAGAGCTGAACTGATCCAAAGCCAGGTGTTCCTGGAGCCTCTTCCAGGTCTCCCACACAGGTGTAGGGTCCCAAAGCTTTGGGCCGTCCTCGACTGCTTTCCCAGGCCACAAGCAGGGAGCTGGATGGGAAGTGGGGCTGCCGGGATTAGAACTGGAGCCCATATGGGATCCCGGGGCGTTCAAGGTGAGGACTTTATCACTAGGCTACTGCACCTGGCCCTTGTTGTTTCTTGATTTTTGTTGCAATTCCCTCTAATCAAGAAAAGAATGGCTTTATACTTCCACAGTAACTAGGTGGAATGAAACCGGTGCTACATTTCTCCAGAACGTTCCCGAGAGGGCCTGGAGGCTCAGCTGGGTCTTTCCTGTAGTTATTTCCCAATTCGGTTTACAGGGACAGGGTTGAAAGAAGTGTATGTGTACCTTGTAACTTTACATTAGACATGCTGTGTCTTTCCTAAATCTTCCCTTACAGGGTGACTCTAAAATTGTTGGCTACTGAGGTCCTAGTTCCTAACAGTGACACTTAAGATCTGGTGTACTTAAGGGCTCTGGGTTTGCATGGCCTGGCTCTGGACTCCCACTTTCACCCTCTGAAGACCTGAGCTAAACCTCTGTGCATCACTTACTTTGCCTGCAAAATCAGGATGTGGCCCGAGACTTGAGAGTATTAGATTCTTTAATACAGGATAATGCTACATGGAAGTGCCACAGCGTTCACCACGCAGCAATCAGAGCAATTGCTTTGCATTTTTCATTTAAACCAACAGTGGAGGGCGGGGGGGCCTGGGCCTTTCTTGATTTCTGAGAGATTTTAGGTACCACAAAATCCATTTGTGGGAGCTGGGAAAACGAGATTTGCAACAAGGAAGTGTCATTTGCATTGATGCTTCTTACGGAGGGGAATTCCAGGGCGTCGCGGGCTTGCGCAGTACCCCAGCTCCAGGGCCGGCGGTCCAGGCAGCCTCCATGTCTGCCCCTCGGCGCCACTAGGGACCCGCTTCCGCACCACCTGCTGGGGGCTCCTCAACTTTGCCTCCAGCTCCACCCTCAGTCGGGAAGGTTCTTCGCTGTCGCTGCGTGCCGGACGTGACAAATGGAAACCGCACGTCGCACCAGTGCCCTCGCGGACGGACAGGGCGTTGGAGCAATGGCATAGCATCCGCCCCTTCGGGCCGTAGCCAATCACCGCTGCTCTGGCCGGCGTGCCGGGAGCCGCGGCCGGGAAGGGGCGGGCGGGAGGCGGGGCTTGGGGAGCCGTGTGGACCCGGTCCTCGGCCGCGCGCCCCTCAGTCCGCTCTAAGCGTCCCGCTTGAGTGCACGTTGCTCTCCGTGCTGTGCACGCCTCGCCGCTGCCCGAGACTCCGGCCTGTCGCCTCCGCTCAACCGCCGAGATGTCACTTTCGAACAAGCTGACTTTGGACAAGCTGGACGTGAAGGGGAAGCGGGTCGTGATGAGGTAATTCACGTTTGTGCCTGTGCTCCCTCGCCCTTGCCTTTGGTCGCTGCAGCAGCCTTTCAGGCCGGGGCTAAACTTGCTTCCTCGGCGGCCCTAAGTCGCTTGTAGCCTTCAGACTGGCCCCTAAGGGGGGCGAGACTGCAGTTCGTTGAGGCTGGGACCTATAGAAGGTTTCTGCTTTTTGTTTTTGTTTTTGTTTTTTTAATACCTGCTGAGAAAGCGGCCGCAGTCACCGTTTGGGCGTGGATCCCACTGAATGAGTTAGGGCTCCGATAGCCGAGACACGCTTTGCCCTACCCGCCTCCTCACTTTTTTTTTTCATTGTGGCCTCCAGCTCCCAGGCGGCAAGATGGGACTTAATTGCTTGTCTCGCAAATCTGTAGGCCCCAAGCGAGGGACCTTGAAAGGTCATTGGGCAAAATTTCCCTTCCCCCATCGCCCCAGATCATCCCAGATAAAGGCGAAATGGCTACCATTTCAGAGGGCTCTGCACAAAGGGAAACCTTTCCCGGAGGATGCCCGATTTAAATATTCTGGAGTAGAACTCCCCCCACCCCCAAGAACTAGGGTTGGGAGGGGCGCGCCAGAGGAGGACCCCTGCAGAGCTTATGTAACAGGCCCCTGCTTCGGAGCTCACTAGCCTGCAGGCTGTGAGGTGTGCATCAACATTGTGACACAGGCTGTGTGAGGGTAAGCAGGGTGTGGCTCCCAGGCTGTCCTCCAGCCTCCCGTGGCTTGGAGACTGGAAGTGGGAAAGGCTCCTCTGGCTCTTCTGCCCACGTGGATCCCTGGTTACTCACCAACATGGCTTCTCACTTCACTTGCCAGAATTCCTAGCGTGTTGTATAGAATGTGTACTGCAAAGTGCAGGAGGGTGATTAGGTAGGTGACTGCTGGACCAGCCTGGCTGGATGTACCTAGGCAGCATCCAGGGGTGAGCTTTGGAAGGACTGTAAGGGCTTGGATTGGTGTTGCTGTACAGCCATGACCTTTTGGGGGGAAGTGGTTGATTAATGGGGAGGCAGGTGTGATCCAGCTGCTTTCCCATTTTGGGCAAGATAAAGTGAGGGCGCCTATGGAGGCAAGAAATTTCTTTTCCCTTGTGTTAAACGTAGGCGGCCACTTAGGACTTAAGAGGACTGTATAGGTATCCTAAAAGTTCACACCTCTTTCTTTCCCTCTTAATTTCATTATCACTAGTGTGAATTTGCAGATGAGTCTTTTCTGCCTCGCTTTGAATTTAAATAAAGACCCCAAATAGTTTAGATCTGTGGGAAACACGTGCTGTTCACATGTGCCCAAGTAACAGGCCTCTAATCTCAGCAAGGAAGAAATCACAACCTTCTAAGTAGCAGATAAGGATCCTTTCCAGCCTCATGTTCCTAAAGAAGGGAAACGTACCTTACAAAAAAGAAGAAAAGAATAGGTGGGTATTGGTGTGGGTTCAGCCCTTCAGTTTTCATTATTCTGTCCACTGTGGCAAAGACTGACCTTAGATCTGCCATAGCTGAAAGTCGAGGATGGGGAGGGAAACAGCGCTGTGTGGAGGCCCAGTGGCTAATCCTCACCTTGCACGCATTGGGATCCCATGTGGGCACCGGTTCATGTCCTGGGTGCTCCACTTCCCATCCAGCTCCCTGCTTGTCGCCTGGGAAGGCAGAGGAGGGCGGCCCAAAGCCTTGGGACCCTGCACCCACGTGGGAGACCCAGAAAAAGTTCCTGGCTCCTGGCTTCAGATCAGCTCAGTTTCTCCTTTCTGTAAATCTACCTTTCTGAAAAAAATTATGTATGTATGTATTTTTATGTGTGTATGTGTATATATATATATGTATGTATGTATATATATATTTTGAAGTCCAGAATGAGGCATCACGCTGGTTACCTTCCTGTAGCTTGAGCATGTCTACTCCCCAGGGAAAGTGAGTGTTTTGCGGAATTAATTCCACTGTCTGGGGGTATAACTGGAGGAAGTGTTAGCTTTTCTCCCTGTGTAGCTAATAAATGACCTTTAGCAGGCTAACCCTGATCCTTGAAATCATTGGCTAGTTGTGTTGAGTTGATGCCGTGACCTGTTTGAGCTTAGTAAAGTAGCAAGCGGGTGGCAGAGTCCGGGCTAGAAGTTCAGTCTCCTTGGCTACCAGCTACTGACTAGATCCTCCATACAAGGGGACTTTTAAAAGGTTCTTGAAAAAAAATGAATTGAAAAGATTATTGAGATGCACGCACAGTTTTGAGGAGCATTGTAAAAAGTCTGCCTCCAGGGATGTGCTTACAAGGTCAGTTTGAACACAGACCCTTGTCTGCTGAAGGCTACAGTCAGTAGTCCCCCCCCCCCCCTTTAATACTCTCGATACACTACTTGTTCAGGCTGCAGTTATTTTGTGCTCTGGTTATTGATGTAGCCGCTTGGATGAATCCTCATGTTATTGGGCTATATTTTTTTTCCTGAGGAGACCGGGGCAGCCATGTGCTGGCAGCTCTATTCAGCTTTTGTCTCCAAGCCTTTATGTGATGCTTTCTGGCAGCGTTTCAGAACACCCAGCTCTTTGTCCTTCCCAAGGGAACTCTGGTATTTGCTGAGTCTTCTGGCCCCTAGGCTTGGATAGCCAAGGGCAATTAACAGGAGCTAGAAGCTTCAGACTAGTTTGTCACCAGATTCCACTCCGATTTTTTAGGGCTCCAGTCACTTCTGCAGCTTCTTCGGGGCAAACTTCCTGCTTAATTATGCGGTGTCATTTCCTTTCTTTCTCTCATAGGTTACTAGTCGTCCTTTGCCTGCTTGTAAGAAACTTCCCCCTATTTTTTTTTTTTGTTGTTGGTTCCTTCAAATAAAAGCCCGATTTTGTTTTTTCAAACTTGTTGTAACTTGTTAAGCAACAGGTTTGCTGCAGTGGAGTGAAAAACAGGAAAAAGGGAGAGCAAAGCAAAGACAGCCAGAATACCCAAATTTTCCAGAGTTTTAACAACCTGGCTTGGATTGCAAAATTTCAAGTAGTAGAGACTATTCTTATTCCAGCTAAGTCTGTTTCTTAGTTGCGTTTTGGAATTATATTTCCAGGAAAGCAAAGGCTGTGCGTTGAGATCTCTGCTTACCTCGTTTTCCCCAATGGATACATTTTAGATCATTAGCAAAGGGAGGAGGTTGACATTGGTATACAGTGTACCTGTCCCTGCTGTTTTATCACGTTTAGATTTGTGTGACTGCCATAATTGGGACGGAAGATTACTTGATCACAGCCAAGGTCTCCCTCACACTAACCCGTTTATGTTCCTGCTCCATTCCCCATTCCTAACTCTTGGCAATCGCTGATCTGCCCTGTGTTTGCAGTTGCCATTCTAAGACGTTCTCCAAGTGAAGTCAACAGTGCATCATTTTGGGGGTTGACTTTCCCACTCAGAATTACCCAAGTCCTTACGTGTATCAGCAGTTTTATGCTTTTCAGTAGTTTTCCATGGCATGCATGTGTCACACGTTGTTTAACTATGCTTCCACTGAAAGCTGGATGGTTTCCAGTTTTGAGCTCTTTCAAATAAAGCTGCTACGAACACTCTTGTAAGCCTTGGTATGGAATATGCTTTGTCATTTTTGGGGGGGTGAAAACAGAGGGAGTAGGTAGGATTTGGGGGTGGCATTTAACCTTTCAAGGGAGTCCTCAGACTTCCAAAGGCCCTGAATCATCAGTCAGCCTTCCTCCCACCGGTGTGTGTGATTGGTCAGTTTGATTGTGTCACTATTTATTACTTTAGCCATTCCCGATGGGTGTGTTGGGGACATCAAACTGCCTGCCTGAGGCAAAGCGCCCAAGCATCTGGGGGAAGTAGAACAGGAAGGGGTGCAGATGTTGTGAAAATGAGCCCTGTTTGCTGGCAGGATCAGTTCCGGTGGTGGGGCAGGGGAACCTAAGCAAAGCTGTTCAGAGTGAGGGAAATGAAAGGGGCAGGGGAGCTAATCCGGAGGGCAGAGGGGAGAGTGTGAATCTCATGCCCATCACAAGCTGATGCCATGGCATTTGGCAGGACTTTCTCAGTGTTTCTGCCTTAAAAATCATCCTTGTATGTGGGGGTGGGGAACAAACAGCCTGGCAGGTGGTGACACCCTCTTAGCAAGAGCCTTTCTTTGGACCACAGGCCTTCTGGGAGACTGCGTAGGGGAACATGATCCAAGGTAATGGAATACTCTATCCTCTTTGGAATGTACTTTAAGGCTGGCCAGGCCTTGGCCAAGATATTTAAAGAAGGTGCTTATAATCAGAATCCAGTGGCCTGAAATGAAATGGATTTCTTCCTTCAGAGATGTAGTGCTTTTAATTTGGAAAGCTTTGAAAAATGCGTTTACAATTCATGCAACGGAAAGTTATTTTCCTCCCCTCATCTTTGTAAAGGTTGCTCTGCAGTGAGGTTGATTATGTAGGTCTGTGGGGTATAGGAAATTCTGTGATCCAGTCAGGAGGTCTATAGGATTTTTTAAATTATTTTTTTAAGATTTGTTTATTTTTGTACGTGGCATGATGGCAGACTGTTGCAGCCATTTGAGGTGTGAGCCAGAGGATGGAAGATCTGTCTCTTCTCTGTAGATCTGCCTTTCAAATGAAAACAGAAAACTCAAGTCTTTGAAAAAAACCTGATTTATTAATTTTTGTTACAAAGCCAGATTTGGAGAGGATAGGCAAAGATCATTGATCCACTGTTTCACTCCCCAAATGGCTGCAGTGGCTGGTGCTGAGTTGATCCAAAGCGGGGGGGGGGGGGGTCCTTCCACATGGGTGTACAGGATCCCAAGGGTTTGAGCCATCCTCTGCTGCTTTCCCAGGCCAGAAGCAGAGAGCTAGATCAGAAGTGGAGCAGCTGGGATATGAACCGGCACCCTTATGGGATGCTGGTGCTTGAAGATGAAAGATTAGTCTGTTGAAGCATGACGCTGGCCCCAGGCTGTAGAATGTGGAGTGCTTCTGACATGTCTCCGCCTTAGCCTAGAAAGAGGAGTAAAAAGGGGAGAGCAGAAGGAGTTTGGTGATCAAGAACAGCAGTCATGTCCTTGACCAGGTCATACTTTACCATATTCTTTTATTTAAGATTCATTTTTTTTATTATTAATTACATTGTATTACGTGAGTTTCATAGGTACTGGGATTCCCCCAAACCCTCCCCCCATGGTGGACTCCTCCACCTTATTGCATAACCACAGTTCAAGTTCAGTTGAGATTTCCCCATTGCAAGCGTATACCAAACATAGAGTCCAGCATCCTATTGTCCAGTCAAGTTCAACGGCTTCTTAGGTATACCCTCTCTGGTCTGAAGACAGAGCCAGCAGAGTATTTTAAGATTCATTTTTATTTGAAAGACAGATTTGGAGAGGAGAAACAGATCTTCCATCTGCTGGTTCACTCCCCAAATAGTTAGAATGGCCAGAGGTAATGGAGCTGAGCTGATCTGGAGCCAGCATCCTGCTCTGGGTCTCTGATGTAGATGCAGGGCCCAAGGCTTTTCTGCTGCTTTCTGAGGCCATGAACAAGGGGCTGGATGAAAAGTGGAGCAACCAGGACACAAATCTGTACCCAAATGGGGTGCTGGCACTGGTAGGTGGATGATTAACACATGTGCCAGGAATTCTTTTTTTTTTTAAGATTTATTCATTTTATTACAGCCAGATATACATAGAGGAGGAAAGACAGAGAGGAAGATCCTCCGTCCGATGTTTCAGAGTAAGCCGCAACGGGCCGGTGCTGTGCCGATCCGAAGCCGGGAACCAGGAACCTCTTCCAGGTCTCCCACACGGGTGCAGTGTCCCAATGCATTGGGCCGTCCTCAATTGCTTTCCCAGGCCACAAGCAGGGAGCTGGATGGGAAGTGGAGCTGCCGGGATTAGAACTGGCGCCCAAGGTGAGGACTTTAGCCGCTAGGCCACGCCGCCAGGCCCAGGAATTCTTTTTTTTTTTAAAGATTTATTTATTATTATTGAAGGGCCAGATATACAGAGAGGAGGAGAGACAGAGAGGAAGATCCTCCATCCGATGATTCACTCCCCAAGTGAGCCGCAACGGCCGGTGCGCGCCGATCCGAAGCCAGGAACCAGGAACCTCTTCTGGGTCTCCCACGCGGGTGCAGGGTCCCAATGCATTGGGCCGTCCTCTACTGCCCTCCCAGGTCACAAGCAGGGAGCTGGATGGGAAGTGGAGCTGCCGGGATTAGAACCGGCGTCCATATGGGATCCCGGGGCTTTCAAGGTGAGGACTTTAGCCGCTAGGCCACGCCGCCGGGCCCCAGGAATTCTTTAAGCACGTAAAAAGTTGCTAACATTTAATTCCTTCAGTCATTATGAGGTAGGTACCATTTTCCTCATTGTACAGATGAGGAAAAAAAAAATAATGAGTGAATGATTTCAGTAGGCAAAGGAATAAGCTGAGTTTCAGAAATGCAGAATAACTTTTTTAAAGAATTGATTTTTAAAAACAGTGAAAAATGGAGCTGGCACTGTGACACAGTAGGCTAGTCCTCCACCTATGTTTCTGGTATCCTATATGTGCCCTGCTTGTCGCCTGGGAAAGCAGTTGGGGACGGCCCAAAGCCCTGGAACCATGCACACATGTGGGAGACTCAGAGGAAATTCCTGGCTTTGGATTGGCCTAACTCTGGCTTTTATGACCATTTGAGAAGGGAACTAGTAGGTGCAAGAGTTGTCTCTCTAAGACTGCCTTGCAAATAAGAATAAAATAAACTTAAAAAAAAAAACCGGTAAAGCAGTAATATGTTAGGTAAGGAAGGAAAGACTGCAGTGAATTATTGCCTCTGGTCGTCTTGGTCTTGTCCCTTCTGATTGGTTGGGTTAGGGTGTATGTCCCACCTTTTCCTTTTAGACTGATAGGCCATCTTGTTACTTGCGTGAACTTAGTACTGGATACTTAATTTCCAATGAATCTAAAGGTCAAAGTTTTCTCCAGGAAGAATTCGTGGCTATTCTCTTGTTGTGTTTTATTAATCCATTTAATTTCTTTTGAGTGATATTGGCTTCACAAGGGAGGGAGGCAAGGCAAACGAGGGAGACCCAGGAACATTCCTTGGCCTTTGTCACCCTTCCTGCTGCTGCTCATTTGGAAATCATGCCTGGCCCAAGGAGTAGTCGCTTTAGATGGAGCTGGTTTTCACTTCTGCAATACTTCCTGTGGCTTCAGTTGGGTTTTGTTTGTGGGCATTTCTTTCTAAAATATGAGATCCTTGTCTAAAAGGGCATGCATCAGAAGCACAAGGAATTTCCACAAATCTGCATCCCCATGCAGTCATCCAGGTCAAGAAATGGGAGGTAACCAGACCCCCCCCCCCCAATGCCTGTCACTCCTCTCTCCTCCCCAAGGCTCAGTACTGTTTTGCCTTTTAACACTACTGATTAGGTTTAAAGTGAGAGTTGAATTTGTATACCTGGGTCATTCACAGTCTTCTGTTCTTGGAGACAATAAGAAGTTGATCTTGGTTTTGAACCTAAAACTTTTTTTTTTTTTTTTTTTGTAGAGTGGACTTCAATGTGCCTATGAAGAACAACCAGATAACAAACAACCAGAGGTAAGGGCTGTGCTAAACCTTGGACTGGCTGTAAGAAAGCTGTGCTGCTGCTGGGAGGAAATGGCATTTCTCTTCATGTTGTGCAAGTGGAGCAACTGTACGATTTTGGCTTTTCACTAACCCACCGGTTGGCCTGTTGGGTTAATTGAAAATAATCATATTAAGAAAGTGATTTTTCTCCCCCCTCTTTTTTTTAAATCTGAAGTTTTGAGAGTTTTGTTTCAATTCCAAAGTTTAAGGTTAGGTGGCTTCTCTAGCAAACCAAGGAACTATGCAAGAGAGGGATTTGTAAATGTAGTTAGTTATTAAGTTTACATATTGTCTTACAAACCCTCATCCCAGATGGTTGAAATTTATTCTTTGAGAATTTTGATATCCTTTTGCTTTTGAAAAACAGAAGGGAAAAGGATTCAGAAGTAATATTTTCAGTTGGGATAACTGCTCCAATGTCTTAGGTCCTTGATTTGGGAGCAGAACATTTTAGTGTTGATAATGCTCTTGCTTTTTGAGTAGATTGTATGAAGATTTTTCTTTTACCTTCTAAAAGAAGGGCTTGAGCTGGGAAGGTGTTTTTCAGTACTCTGAAACTGGTGCAAGGCAACCACATTTTATATAATGTGCTATTTAAAATAATCATTTCAGTGTGTAATAACGCTAGAAATTAAAGGAGCATTTAGCTTTTAGCTCTGTTTCTTCGAGGTGTAACATGTATTTTATAGTTAGAGCATGTCTCAGTTTTAGGCTGTTCACGCTTCTGGTGCTCAGTAGGCACACATGGCTAGTGGCTGCCACCTTGGAGCGTGTACAGCTAGACCCAGAGCACCTTCAGTACTGGTGCCAGTGTAGAGCCTGGCATTTTGTCATGTACATCCTTTGCACGAGGAAGTCAAGACCCCTCACAGCACGGCAGAAACATTGGAAATGTGTCTTCTGAGGCATTTTATGAAGAAAGGGTGTGAACTAATAATGTCTGCATAAATATTCTCAAATCCATGGAGTTGTTCCACAAAAGTGAAGCATTATAAATATAATTTGGGGCTGATGTTGTGGCATTGTGGGCAAAGCCATGGATTACAGTGCTGGCATCCCATGTGGGCAATGTGGAGTCCTGGCTGCTTCACTTCTGATGCAGCTCTGTGCTAAATGTGCCTGGGAAAAGCAGTGCAAGGTAACCCAAGTGCTTAGGCTCCTCCTGCATGTGGGATACTCAGAAGAAGCTTCTGGACTCCTGGCTTCAGCCTGACTCTACGTTGGCTGTAGTGACCATTTGGGGAGTGAAGAAGGTGGAAGAACTATCTCTTCCTTCCAAATACATAAATTAATTAAATATAGAAAAAAAGAAAATAATAGAATTTACTGATAATGGCTTACAATTAGTTTCATTGGGCAAATTTCATATATGATACACATTCCTTTTATACAATGAATTTTTGTATCTGCTAGATACATAGGATACTTTGAAAGAACTTGAGTTTTTATCATCCACAATATGCTTCAATGACACCTTCTGGGTCTTTCCTTTTCCAGCCTGTCCAGTCATCATCTGCTATATTATGTGTGTACACACACATACACACACACATGTCTATTGTCTCTCCCTCCTTTAGATTTTTACTTACGTGGGAGCAGAGGCTGTATTGTGATTTATTTCTGCAGCCTCAAAACCTGGAATGTCTTGTACATATGAAACATTCAGTAGATGTTGAATAAATTAATGCTTTACTTTGTTATCAATATTTCTTGTAAGCTGGTAAAGATAGAAAATAGCAATATGTGCAAAATTTTTCAATGTTACAAGAAACTATAATGTGCCATATGGAAAACAGTAGAAGAGGGCCCAAGTCCTTGGGACCCTGAACTTGCATGAGAGATACGAAAGCTCTGGCAATTGTGGCCATTCGGGCGGTGAAATCAGTGGGTGAAGACCTCTGTCTCCTTTCTTTGTAAAACCTGCCTCTTGAATTAAAAAATTTAAAAAGTTGAAAGAAAAAAAAAGATAAGACAGGTTTATATTATGATGTTGTGAATAAACTATTTCCCACTAATGCCTGGAATTCACATTTTTCTGTCTGCTCTTTTTGATACAGAATCAAGGCTGCTGTTCCAAGCATTAAGTTCTGCTTGGACAATGGAGCCAAGTCGGTTGTCCTGATGAGCCACCTTGGCCGACCTGATGGTGTTCCTATGCCTGACAAGTATTCCTTAGAGCCAGTTGCTGCAGAACTCAAATTTCTGCTGGGCAAGTACGTGCATGCTCTGGGATTGGGAGCTGCCATGGCAGGAGGTATGGCCAGGCGTGCTGGTAATACTTCTTAATGTTCTGACTGCCAGCATCTTCATCTGCCCCCCTCTGCAGGGATGTTCTGTTCCTGAAGGACTGTGTGGGCCCAGAAGTGGAGAAAGCCTGTGCCAACCCGGCTGCCGGATCTGTCATCCTGCTGGAGAACCTCCGCTTTCATGTGGAGGAAGAAGGGAAGGGAAAAGATGCTTCTGGGAACAAGGTGGGCTGTGTGATATTCACCTGGTTGGGGTTGGCGCTGCTATTTGTCAGGTGCATGAATAAAGGAAGTTTAGATTTATTTTTCTTTAGAGACCGTGTTATTGAATTATAATAGATGCAAAAATGCATGCAGCTTGATGAATTTTTAGGTAAACCTATCTTTGTGCCTACCACCCAGGTCATCAGTAAAATGTTGCTAGCATCTCCGAAGCTTCACATGGGTTTGAAGTGCCTTTGACAAAGTCGCCACCACTGGGATGTGAGTCAGTGAATATTTCTGCAAAATTGGGAAACATTTTCTCTTCCCTTATCATTAGGAGGTAAAGGTAGCTGCCTGATTTCATAAAGAAGCTAGGCCTCAAGATGCACACAGGGCGTCCTTTGAGATTAGAGGTGGTGCTGTTGTGGCATTCCAGAAGATCAGCAGTTTGTCTATAACCGGACAGATCCTCAATATCAGGATTTGTGGGTCACACAGTCACTTATGACCATTTATGGTCTGTGGGAACCACTCAACTCTGCTTTTGTGTAAAAGCAGTCATTGCTAATGCACAAAGCAGACTGCTGTGACTTGAAAACCAGAATCCAAAAACTGGCTTTTAGAGGATGATTCTTGAGTTTTCCTGTTGGCTCACTGTTGGCATGTTTAGTGCTGCCCACTCTGGTGGTCCTTTTAGAGAATATATGCATCGAGGCTACCAAGTCTTTTTTTTCTCAGGCTAGTAACTTTTCGCATTTTTTATTTTATTTTTGACAATCTTTACATAATAGTTAATTAGGGCACAAAGATTCAAGGGCTACAGGAAAGTGGGTAAGACTATTTTGGGTAAAGGGAGAAGCCCCACCCAGTCTCCCACCCACCCCAGGTCCCTGATGTGGGACATGCTCCGAGGGTCTTGCTCAAGTGCTTTTGATAGTTCAACAGTTATGAATTGCTGCCAATCTTGCCATCCCAAGCACAATGAGGTCGCTGAAGAATCCACTGATTGATGTAGTCCATCTTAGAGTCTCCGTTTGCTCAGTATTTTCACTGCCAACATATTATTGAGGTAGTTGACTGACTTGTTCTGTCCTGTCTTTTCATGGTTAGGGATCTGAGTCCGGCAGTTTGATTGAGGGGATCCCTAAAGAAACTGTCTGAGGTGAACCCAGACCTGATTCTTGTGTGTACTTGCAAGTACAGGGCCCGGTACAGTCCATCGCCCCAATCGACTGGTGGTTGCAATTGCTGGGTTGTTTCTGTTTCCAGCCCTGTCTTCCACTGGAACCCATGGGTGTTGCAGCCCAGTCAGGCTAGTAACTTCTGACATTTCTTAAGGTCACTGAAAGTGCCTGCTTTCAAGCAGTTTCTTTTCTTAGCATCACAGGCTCTTGGCCTTGCCGTAGCTTCTCTTTGGCATGGTCTTGCTACTGTAGTAAGACTCAAATGCTGACCAAAAATCTGGTGCCCTTTGAAACTGAAACTCAAGATACACAAGCTCTAGGGCTTAGAAATGGCAGAAGGCAACTGGCAAATTGAGACCTGTGAAGGCTTTGCCGTTGCAGAAAGGCCTTGGTACCAGCAACTTGAGTCTAGTGTAATACTTGCTTTCACAAGGAGAACATTAAAATGCAGAAGTGAGGTTGAGACAATGGTAGGGAAGGATAATCAGAATTTTGATCTAGAGGTTGGGGCGATGTGATTAGAAGTTGTGCCATAGATTGAGAATGCTTCCTGCTTTGCAGTTTGAGGAAGGTGGATAGTAAAAGGACCTGGAATAGTTGGGAGAAAGGGCAGGTGCTCTTGTTAACTTATTACTTCATTAGCTCACAGTGGCATAAAATACTTCCACATTTCTTTTTTGAGCCATCACTATTTCCTGTTTTTTTTTCCCTTGCAGATTAAAGCAGATCCAGCCAAAGTAGAAAATTTCCGAGCTTCACTTTCCAAACTGGGAGATGTGTATGTGAATGATGCCTTTGGCACTGCTCACCGGGCCCACAGGTAGGTACCAAGAGCTTTAGCAGACCACTGGGCTGAGGGCAGCATTCTTATTTATTTGAGCAGCATTAGTTTTGGTTTGAATTATACTGCCATCATTTGAGTTTCTCCTTGGGGCTGCTTCTGTGGCTATTGGTGAATATCCCTGACCTACAGAGGAATAAAGGTTAAAACTGTTGGGAATTGTAGAGCTTTCTGTACAGCTGCAGATCGCCCACTTTGTACTTTATTGCATTCTCCCTTTATGGATTTTATAAACTCTGAACCTTGTGTTGACATCAGCTGGCCAGTTACTTATGGAAATTATGCTCTGCGCCTGTCAAAGGATGTCTTTAGATATAACTTCATTGCTTTTGATTCTTTCACTTTGACCCTGTGCTGTTAATCAAAAACCTGTTACCTAAGTGAGTTTTTGTTATTGTTGGCAGTTTGGGGATGAGAACTATGGTTTCCTGCTGTCACAGACATAAAAGTATTTTGGTAATGATGAGATGACTGGCAGAAATGGTGGAATTTGAACAAGATCTGAATGTCTGCTCTTTCCTAGCTCCATGGTGGGCGTCAATCTGCCACAGAAGGCTGGAGGGTTTTTGATGAAGAAGGAGCTGAACTACTTCGCCAAGGCCTTGGAGAGCCCAGAGCGACCTTTCCTGGCCATCCTTGGCGGGTATGAAGAACTCTTTAAGATCATGCTTTAGATTTTGTCTGGTGGTAGGCTATGGTTTGAATGGTTTGTTGTCATGGAGTGCAATCACGCTGGGTGACTGAAAACTTAGTAAAGTTTGACTACAAAGGTAGGTTTAGGGAACCAGAAAGAGGCAATGCAGTAATCGGGGCTTGGCAACATGAAGTAGCATCCCGAAGGCCTGAGGGGTTACCAGAACCAAGGGAGGAGGCTTGGTGGAGAAGGTCCTCTGGCAGGACTCAGAGCTTTTGGCAGAAGGCTGCAGGGCTGGTGATCTGGCAGGACAGAGCCAGGGGAAGTAGGTACTGTGATACTGACTCTGAAGGAGTCTTCTGCTCTCTGGCATCCCCAGTCTGCTGAGACTCACCTGGAAACCAGGGAGTAAGGGTAGAGAAGGCAAGGAAGGAGAAATGGGCAAATCAATGCAAATTGCTCATCTGACAACTTTGAAGCCCTCAGTCCCTTCACATGCTCCTCAGGCATGTGTAAGCTGTCATTTAGACCTCAGCACTCCACATCACACACTGACTTCGTGGGCACATGGGTAAGGATATTCTGATGGCTTAGTTAAAAATAGAAGCTTCAGAATTGAAGGTCAAGAGGACCAGAGACTTAGGTGATTAACAAGGAATGGGGATCTGGGGTTGCTTAAGTTAATTTCCTGTCGCTTGGCATGACTGTCTAGGGTAGTAGCCTTTTTATGGCTTATAGGACCATGACCCTTGTATGAGCAGGGTTTTATTCCCACATCGGGCTGCACACACTCAGCATTTCTTGAGAAAATTGACTCTAGAGTTGGGTGTCAATTTCAGATAGCATAGTTGCTCTCCAGCCACCATGAATGCAGTTTCAATGTCCTAAATATAATTCAGGTTTTCTGTGTCTTCTCACAGAAAGCATGTTCCCAGAAGCATGGCTCTTGTGTGTTGTGGGTGTTAAAGGGCAGACTGTGCTGGAGATCTGAGCTGTCTGGCTTTGTTCTCCCTTTTTCTGTACACATGGAATATGGGATTTAGTGCCATCTAATGGTATGGTTAGGTTTAAACTTTTTTTTAATATAAATTTAATTTGTACAAGATGAAGAAATTTCATTACAGATTTAGGAATATAGTAATATTTCATACCCTACCCCTTCTCTTTATTTTTTAAACATTTTTATAACAGTGGCATACTTTCGTTTCACTTTACAATCACAGGCTTAAAGCTCCATTGGGTAAACTATAAACAAATAACAAGTAAAAAAAATCCTACTGTTCCTCAATAGTTATAAACAAATCCTCAGTACTCTAATCTCAAAATGCAAATCATACAGATTACACTTTTTCTACTGTATGTATTAGTTCCCTGGATAAGGGAAAGTATGGTATTTTTCTTTTCGGACTCATTTATTTTAATATACATAATGGTTTCTAGTTGCATCCATTTTGTTGCAAAAGACATTTCATTCTTTCTGATTAAGTAGTATGCCATAGTGTATATACACATTTTCTTTTTTTTTCTCTCTTTTTATTTTTTAACATATTTTTATTGCATTTCTTTTTTTAAAACTAATTACATTGCATTATGTGATACATTTTTTATGCACTGGGATTCCCCCCGCCCCTCCCAAAACCCTCCCCCCACAGTGGATTGCTCCACCTTGTTGCATTTCCATAGTTCAAATTCAGTTGAGATTCTTTCATTGGAGGTATTTACCAAGCATAAAGTCCAGCATCTTATTGTCCTGGTAAGTTCAATGGTTTCTTGGTGAGACCATCTCAGGTCTGAAGGTAGAGCTGGCAGAGTATCATTCCAATTAATTAAAAGTCCCAACATAATATTTACAACCATTTACAACATTATGGCACTAATTGACATGGTATTGATTAACCAATATATTAATAGGAAAATGCAGGTTCTCAACCACAACCTGTGAGTTCATAGACATTTCAATTTTTGTTTACATTAAACCGTATTCTATACACCTTAAAATGGCTTAGATTGCTATTCAGCTGTCTCATGCCTATTTTAATTTTAGTCTTTAGCAGTTTATAGCATTGAAGCATGATTTCGCTGAACCTGGCTGTTTTTCAGGTGGTCTAATTCTATAATTCTAACAGGATATATGTCAACAGTTTAGGTGAGCATGTTTAGGAGGGGTGTGCAGAGAAATCTTCCATACCCCAATTAGGAGTAACTAATCTTTGTATACACATTTTCTTTATCCAGTTGATGGACATCTGGGTTGATTTCCCCCAAGGTTCTCCATCTGGTAGTTATTTCTTCAATTGATTATGTTTAGTTTATAAATTAGCACACCAGGAGATTACCAATAATAAAGTGGAACAATTAAGATTTGTTTTTTCTTGAAAGAGTTACAGAGAAAAGGAGAGACAGATTTCCCCTCTGCTGGATTACTCCCCAAATGGCGATGATTACCACCAGAGCTGGGCCGGTCCAAAGCTGGGAGTCAGGAGCTTCATCTGGGTCTCCCTCCCTACCACATGGGTGCAGGGACCCAAAGATGAGCCATCTTTTGCTGCTTTTTGTGGCCGTAATAATTGGAGCAGAAGTGGAGCAGCAGGGATAGTGCCCGTATGGCATGCTGGTGCTGCAGGTCGAGGGTGACCTTGCTACAGCTTTTTGCTGGCCCCAAGAATTGTTTAATTCTAAAATTTTCTATTTAATATTTCAGATCATAGTTGACTGAGCATAACAACCTCAGAAGGTGAAGGTTCAGATAAGTTGAGACTATCTTATCTTTTGAGAAGTTGATGTGAAGATTTATTTTACTACCCATTTTGAAGCATAGTTCCCCTGCTTAGTAGTAGTAGTAGTAGTGTTGGAGATAATGTTATAATTTTTGTAAAACAAAAGTGGAGAGATATAGTATATCTCAGACACCTATTATTAATTCTGCTTTGATAATTAATTAGTGACATTCTGACCACTTTTTCATCTGTGTTTTAATATTTTCATCTATGCTGAAGCCTTAGACGCCCTGTGCTTATAGTACTTATGTATACCTCTAGGAGTTGGTAAGGAGATTTTATTTGAGAGATTTATTTGAAAGGCAGAGTGACAGAGCTCTTGCATGCTTTAGCACTTCCCAAATGGCCACAATAGTGAGGGCTGGTTCAGGCTGAAATCGGCCAGGAACTGCCTCTTGGAACGACCGTTGCTGCTTTCCCAGGCACGTTAGCAGATCAGAAGCACAGTAGTACTCTGATATGCGATGCAAGCGTCCCAGGTGAGGGCTTAACCGAAGCAAATTTCTTTTTCTTTTTTTTTTTTTTTTTAAAGATTTATTTTATTTTTTTATTACAAAGTCAGATATACTGAGAGGAGGAGAGACAGGAAGTGGAGCTGCCGGGATTAGAACCAGCGGCCATATGGGATCAAGGCGAGGACCTTAGCCACTAGGCCATGCTGCCGAACCCGAAGCAAATTTCTTTTAAATAGCCACACTGTATTTAAGAAAATCCGATACTTTTGTTTCCTGTCCGTACCCAAATGCTATTATTTAAAAAGTATTTCTCCACTATTGATGGGTTTGCATAAGTGTCCAAATGACTCATATACTACACTTGGTTGAGTATTAAATACCTTCAGAGTAATCCCCTTTTCCCTAGTGTTTTTGTTCAGTTGATTTGTTGAAACGGGGTCAGCATTTGAGTTACAGACTGTCCCACAGTTTTAGTAGAAGTTGAGCCTTTTGGATGTGTATGGATTTTGAAATCTCTGTACATGAGGAATCTTCAAAAAATTTATGGAAAATGTGTATTATGAAAAGATTCTGCATGGATTTCAAGATTTTTTTGCATTAAAATAAACTTATCTTGAATGTTATTTTCCAAAAACTTTCTGAAGCAGTGTGTTTGTGTGTTAATAATCCAGGTTGGGCATTTGGCATAGCTGTTCTGAAGCTGCTTGAGATATTTGTATCTCATATTGAGGTGTGTGGATTTAAGTCCTGGCTCTGCAGGCAGTGGCTGATGGCTTCCATCCTTGCCAACCAAATGGGAGGCCTGGATTAAGTTTCTGACTCCTGGCTTTGCCTGGCCCAGTCCTAGATATCTCTGGGCATTTGCAGACTGAACCAGCAGATGGGAGGTTGTTTCTCTTCTTTTCCACTAAATGAAATAATCTATCCTCATACTCCATAGTGGCCAATCTTTCTTTACACCTGAAATAAGAAATAACTTGCCACCATTTTCCCATGTTAACTGTTTGGGTCTTTTACAGGGAGGGGAAAATGTTCATGTGTATTTGTTTCCTTCTACTGGCAAACAAGCTCCAAAAGGATAGGGATTTTTGTCTTGCCCGCTGATTTGAGTGCTTAACAGTGGATCCCACAGTTAGCAATCTTTCCCTTCTGACTTTTTGCAGAGAGGGGAAAAAACAGGCATATATGGAACCTGTACTTCCATAAGATAATCTTAGTTCTTCCAAGTCCTTGATCTAGAGCCAAGTTCTTAGACAGTTTGACCTCTTTGGTTGGAGAAACACAACCCAAAACTATGCATTATGCGACAGTTCTCTATAATTGCTTGATACAGAATCTTTCTGTATGTCACTTCCCTTGTCAGTTGCTTCTTTTGGTGATGGTTCTTGTTTTCCTTTTAGAGCTAAAGTTGCAGACAAGATTCAGCTGATTAATAATATGCTGGACAAAGTCAATGAGATGATTATTGGTGGAGGAATGGCTTTTACCTTCCTTAAGGTGCTCAACAACATGGAGGTAGGAAACTGGATGTGACAGACTGGGCTGTGTAAGGATGTGGGCCCTAAGAAGTCCCATTTTAAAAAGTCCCATTTTTCTTTATTCTAGCAAGTTGTTTTTCATTTGTCTTTGTGTTGTTCCTTTCTTTGTTGATTCTGGTTCCTGTCTCCTTTGTGAGGCAAGCATGATTTTAGTATAGAACCTGATCGTCAACCTTTTGGTTCTTCTGTGTAGATTGGCACTTCTCTGTTTGATGAAGAGGGAGCCAAGATTGTCAAAGATCTCATGTCCAAGGCTGAGAAGAATGGTGTGAAGATTACCTTGCCTGTTGACTTTGTCACTGCTGACAAATTTGATGAGAATGCCAAGACTGGCCAAGCCACCGTGGCTTCTGGTATACCTGCTGGCTGGATGGTAAGTCACTTGGGCAGATGAGTGAACAGAAACTTTTTGGTATCAATGATTCATTCCAACCACCAATCGACTTCCAACCACCAATCGACTTCCAACCACCAATCGACTATGTGTGGTCCCAAGACTCCCAGTATTGGGATCATTTCTGAAACCTCATAAAATTTGCACGTTCTTGGGCCGCATAGCAGACCCACCGAGTCAATCTCTGGGGATGGGTCTGGCAGTTTTGAGTTTAAATAAGCTTTCCTGTTGATTCTCATGTATGCCAGAGTTTAAGAATACTGATCTGTCTAGTTCAGTGTCTCTGTCTTGGCATTGTGAAGGTACTCTCCAGACTGTTTTCTTGACTTAGAAATGGTCATGAGTCAGGTTTTTAATTTTTGTTCCAGAAGAAATTCTGGTGTCCAGCTTTAAGTTCTTGTCTTGGTAGAGGTAGTATCTGTTCCTCTAAGTAGTTTCTCTTAAATTCATCCTCTCTTTTAATTGCTTTAACCATCAGGGCCTGGATTGTGGTCCTGAGAGCAGCAAGAAGTATGCGGAGGCTGTTGCTCGCGCGAAGCAGATTGTGTGGAACGGACCCGTGGGGGTGTTTGAATGGGAATCTTTTGCTCGAGGAACCAAGGCCCTCATGGATGAGGTGGTGAAAGCTACTTCCAGGGGATGCATCACCATCATAGGTAAGGTTCCTCTACAAAACTGACTGGAATTCTGATCAGTGAACAGTAGAGAGGAAATGGCTGAGTCTGTTTGCTCTGGGTAAATCTTGAGAGAAAAGGAGGATGTTCTCTTGACGAGGTGGAATTCATCAGCTGCCTTTGGGTCAAGGAGCACATTGCCTCAATATCTTAGTATCAATCATTTTCCTTTGTCCTTTACTATCTGACTTTGTTTCGACAGGTGGTGGAGACACTGCCACTTGCTGTGCCAAATGGAACACAGAGGATAAAGTCAGCCACGTGAGCACTGGCGGTGGTGCCAGTTTAGAGCTTCTGGAAGGTGAGGTTCCTTTCTATATTTGGTTGTGCGGGCAAAGGTGGGAACAATACAGTGCATAGGTTAGTGCAGTAGTGGTCATTATTAGCTGGATAGTACAAACGGAAGGACTTGTTCTGGGTATCCATTTTAAGTGGGGAGGAAAGACAGGAACTTGTTGTCAAAGAGGTCACATTCTAGTACACCTGGGGCCTGAAATACAAAAGGTGCCCATGTCCCATCTGTAAAGAAGAGCCGACATGTTACTGGGGAGTTAGAAGGGGGCAAGTCAGGCGTAATGGACCCTATAGTAATCCTATCTCTGTATGTGTGCTCTCTCAAAAACAGGTAAAGTCCTTCCTGGGGTGGATGCTCTCAGCAATGTTTAGTGTTTTCCTGCCTTTTGGTTCCTGTTCATAGCCTCTAAATCAACTTGTTCTCTGCATCTCCACTTGGTGTTAACCAAAAGCTTTCCCAACATCAAGATTCAGCTAGTGGCCAAGGAATGCAGCGTCAGGAACCCTTAAACGGTTGCACAGCATCTCAGCTCATCTTTACTGTCCCCTGGATTTGCCTCCATTCATGAAGATCTCATTTAATTCCTTAGTGCTGAAACCAGTGTACATTCTAGAGTGCATATATTTATATTTCACCTGTTAAAAAGAAAGTGAGCTGTGTTAGCTTAGCTATCTTCTTGATCAGCCTTGTCACTGTTTCACTGTTCAGCATGGGAACAAGATGAAGTTCTAGTTGCAGGTAGGCAGACAAAAGTTGACTATCTCTTAAACAATAAAAATGTTCATTGAAACTGGGATTTTTCTCTTGTCATTTTGTTAGGAACTGTGAAAACAGAATGTTAAGGAAGGAATTGGCTGTGTGTATTTCTGAATGTAGAAATGAGGCAGTAGCGTGGCAAAGCAGGGGATTAAATGTCTACATTTTGGCAAGGGCCTATTCTAGCAGACAGTGTGGTAGTGCTTTCTACAGTTCTGTGATCATATTTGATTTTATTGGAGAGGCAGATTCACAGAGAGAAGCAGAGAGATCTTTCATCTGCTGGTTCACTCTCCTAATGGCTTCAAT
Source organism: Ochotona princeps (assembly GCF_030435755.1). NCBI lineage: Eukaryota > Metazoa > Chordata > Mammalia > Lagomorpha > Ochotonidae > Ochotona > Ochotona princeps. The sequence goes on from NC_080865.1 coordinate 46,245,157, forward strand.
GGCCACAGCTGAGCTGATCCAAAGCCAAGAGCCAGTAGTCTCCCGGGTTGCCCACGCTGGGGCAGGGTCCCAAGGACTTGAGCCATCCACTGCTGGAGGCCACAGGCACAGAGATGCATGGTCATAATTTTAAAATATTTGAAAGGCAGAGACTGAGCTGTGACATTGTGTCACTTCCCAAATGCCCACAAGGGCCTCTGGCCAGAGACCGAAGCTAGGACCTAGGAACTCCATTTAGTACTCGCAAGGGGGTGGAAAAAGCCCCATTACTTCAGCCTGCCTGAGTCCCAGAGTCTGTTAGCCAGAGGCTGGAATAAGGAGCCAGAGCTGGGCATTAACTTGCAGATGGAATAGTTTTAAATGCTAGGTGATGTGCTAGACCCATGCATGCTCATAACTTAAAAGTTGCGGCTGGTGCTTGCAGTACCAGCATCCCATGTGGGTTTCTGTCCTGGTTGCCCTGCTTCCGATCCAGTTCTCCATTTATGGCCTGGGAAAACAGTGGGAAATGGCCCAGGTCCTTAGGAGCCTGTACCCACGTGGGAGACCTGGAAGAAGCTCCTGACTTTGGCCTGGTTCAACCTTTGCCTTTATGTCCACTTGGGAATGATCCAGCAGATGAGAGCCCCCCCTGCACCCATGGCTCTCCCCCCTCTCTATGCCTTTCAAATAAAAATAAATGAATCTTTTAAAAAAAGTGAGGGTTATAATAAAACAAGAAGAGCCTATCCTGTCCATCCCATTCAATTCCTGTTCCCCAAAAATGACTGCTTTCAACTCTTTCTAAGCTTCACATTTCTAAGTCACATGCTTATACAAATTTCTGTGCTTACTTAGCTACTACCACAAAAGATTGAATTCTTACAGCTTCTGTTCCATATAGGCTTACCTTGGCATAGTTATGTCATTGTAGTTCAGATCAGAAGTCTACACCATAAATATTGCTTGCAGTTGAGCAAGGTAGAATGTTATGATTGTATTTAAAATTATTTAAAAGACCTTTTCTCTTTGCTACATACTTGCCTGTCAGTTTCATTCCCAAAACTGCCAGAACTGTAAATGTCTCAATAGCCTCAAGAATAAAAATCTGCTAATGTTTAAAAACCTATTTACTTATCTGAGGCAAAGAAAGATGGCAAACTGCCATTCACTGGTTAGTCCCCACATGTTCCCAGTGGCGGGGGGCCTGAGGTCAGGAACCAGGTGGCAAGAACCCAGCCTCACATTCCTGCCTTCCAAGGTCTATACTGACAGGAAATGAATCGGGAGCTGGAACTGAGGATTGAACCCAGTCACTTTGACATGCAGGCATGGTATGTGCATACAGACTACATCATTTGTAATAATAATGTAATTTAATGGTAATTAAAACAATGTATTAAAGGTAATGATGAGGGAAAAGATCCATTCATAATTAATATAACTTTTAAAAAATTTATTGATTTGAAAGACATGGGGAGAGAGAAATCTTCAATCCACTGGTTCATCCCTGAATGGCTGCAGGGGCTTGAGTACTAAGGCCATCTGCTGTTGCTTGCCCGGGCACATTAACAAGGAGTTGGACTGGAAATGGAACAGCAGGGACTTGAACCGGGCCTCACGTGAGATGCTGGTATCAAGGCAGCAGCTTCACCAGCTGAATCCTGACACTCATGTTTAATGCAATTCAAAATTTTTTTCAAACTTTTTTTTTTTCTTTAGAGTGCTTCTTTTGATTACTTTCTATTAGACTCCAAGTCTGTGATCTTCCTCCACTTTATTGGATTGTTAATCTAGAAAAACCAGTGGGGAAACTCCAGTCTTGGAAATTAGCCAAATATTTGAGTGCTCGGTATGTACAATGTATATAAGGCACAATTGAGGGAATATAAAGTATTTTTATCCTGAGAGGACTTAAAACTTAGAAAAGAGTGGAAGGGGCAGGCACTGTGGCATTGCGAGCTAAGCCTCTCGCACTGGCATGCTAAGTGGGTTCCCACATGGGTCCCCAGCTGCTCTACTTCAGAAACCAGCTTGTGGGCTGGGAGAGCAGTGGAAGATAGCGCAAGTCCTTTGGCCCTTGCATGCACTTTGGAGACCTGGAACAAGCTCCTGGCTCCTGGCTTTGGATCAGCTCAGCTTGCCCTTGTCATCTGGGGAGTAAACCAGCAAATGGAAGCTCTCTTTGTCCTCACTATAATTCTGTCTTTCAAATAAATTTTTAAAAATCTTTCTTTGAAAAATAGAAAATAACAGTTTACGTATAAACTTGAATAGTGTAAGGTATGGCTTCCCAACTTAATATGGAATTACAAATTTACTGGTAAAATGTTGCTCACCCTTACAAACTGATTTTTTTACTCTCAGAAAATGAGGGACTTAAAATCCTTTTTTATTCATTTGAGAGGTAGATAGAAAGAGATCTACTGGTTCTCCAAATCACCACAAGACGAGCTGAGCTGATCCAAAGCCAGAAGCTTGTGGTTTCTTCGGGGCTTTTCATGTGGATTCAGGGACCCAAGGATTTGGACCACCTACTGCTGCTTTCCCAGGCAGGGAGCTGCAATAGTGGAGCAGCTGGGACATGGATCAGTATCTATGGGATGCCAGTGCTACAGGTGGAGAATTAGCTTGCTGAGCCAGCATGCTGGATCCCAACATATGAGGAACTTAAAGCATGTCATGGGAAATACATATTTTGAAAAAAGTAGACGTGGATTTCAAATTTTTTGTATCAAAATAAACTTTTTTTTTTTTTTAATTTTGAGAACAAGGCCAGCACTGTGGTGTAGGTAGTCACTGTGTGCAGTACCTGCATCCCATATGAGCACCAGTTAATATCTGCTGCACTACTTCTGAAATAGCTCCTTACTAATGTCCTGGGAAGTCAGTGGTGTTTGGGCCTCTGCAAGCATGTGGGAGACTCGAAGAAGTTCCTGCTTCTGGACTGGCCCTGCTCTGGCTGTTGGAGTCATTTGGGCAGTGAACCAGTGTATGGAAGATAATTTTTTTTTTTTTTTCTGAGAGCCGCACAGAGCTAGAAACTCAAATCAGGTCTTCCATGTGTGAGGCAGAAACCCAATTACTTGAGGCATCACTGCTGTCTCCCAGGGTCTGGGTTAGCAAGAAGCTGCAGTCAGGAGCTAGGTATTATGACGTGGATGTTGCCATCATTAAATAATTTGAAAGGCACACTGAAAGGAGAGACAGGCAGAGAGGTCTAATATCCACTCATTCACTGTCTAAACGGCTACAGCGTTGGTACTAGGGCAGGCCTAAACCAGGACTCGGAGACTTCCTTTGGATCTGCCATAAGCGTGGCAGGGGCTCACTCAGGCTGTCGTCCACTGCCTGCCCACATGCATGAGCAGGGAGCAGTACTGGAAGTGGAATAGCCAGGATGTGGGACCCCTAAGATGAAACCACTGCAGGGGACAGTTTAACGTGCTGTGCCTCCGTGCCAGGCCCTAGATGTGCCTTCTCCACTCGGTCTTTTCATTCTATTTTCTCATGAGCTTTTTGGAGTACCCTCATATATATGCCTATTTATTAAAAAAAATTGTAATCTCCATTTTAAAAAATGAGGAATTTATTCTTCAGTGTTATCTGCTTTTGTTTTTTCTTTTCTTTTTCATGGAAAGTTAGGAGAGACAGATCTTGCGTCCGCTAGTTCACTCCCCAAGAGGCCACAAGCAGGAGCCAGGAGCTTCTTCCAGGTCTCCTGCAAGGGTGCAGGGTCCCAAGGCTTTGGGCCATCCTCATCTGCCTTACCAGGCCACAAGCAGGGAGCTGGATGGGAAGTGGAGCAGCAGTGGATGGGAACAAGTGCCCATATGGGATCCCATCGCTTGCAAGGTGAGGATACAGCCATTGAACCACTGTGCCGGGCCCTATTTTTTCCTTTTATGTTCAGAATTTCCCTATGTATAGCACAGGTACACAGTGAGAAAACACCCTTGTATCTCATCTCTCTAACTACCAGTTTCCTTTCCCAGAAACAAGACCAATTTCCTTCAATTTAGAGTTACTTGATGCAAATAAAAAACCCATCCACGAGCATATCTACCTACACATAACTATGACATACAAGTGGTGGTGCTTTACACACATTGCTCTGTACCTGCTGTTCTGATTGGTGCTTTCTTTCCCATGACTGAAGCTGTTCCCTTCAGCATCTATCCTTGAGAGCTTAGTGGGCATCACTTCTTCCAGTCTGCTGCCTGTATTCCTATGCACACACTCAGATTGTAGACACTTGTTTCCTGCTCTTTACAAAGAGAAGTGTGTTAAGAAAACAGTAGCCTCACTCCAGTCACTGACAGCACAGCTCTTTAAAAATTCCACCTGGAGGCTGGAGGCCAAGAAAGCGGTCTCAAATTAACTCTTGCAGCTAGATCTGGGGAGATATGCCAGAGTAAGCAGTCTTCATATGAAAGAGCAAACCCACCGTGGTCTGATCTGCTAAGAGAACGGCCAGATGACAAGCTGAATTAAGATGTATATTTTGGGGGGCATGGGGAGGGGTTGGGGGATTCCCAGAGCCTATGAAACTGTCACATAATGCAATGTAATAAAAATTAAATTAGATATTAACAAAAAGCTTAAAAAAAAAGATGTATATTTTAAAAGGGTATAGATATCCTTTAAAAACAGCATGTGATTTCTTTCAACCTATTTACACCCTGATTCACTCACTTACATTTTGCTTCACTATGAGTCAGACATGGGCTGATTACACATAAAGCAAACAAACATGAGTTCATCCACTGAGCAAAACTCGATTATTTCATTGCTCTCAGAATTATTTGGTCTTGTTCATCTCCCTTGAATCCCTTCAGTCATAAATGAAAGATCACCAATTGCTCAAAGTTTTATTAATAATCTTAGAACAAATATAATAGTAATAATCCCATATAGGTATCTGGCATTTTACAACTTTGCAAGAATGTGTACAAATGACACCTCACAACATCCCTGTGAGGTAGGCAGGACAGGTGTTATTTTCCTATTACTAGTGAAGAGAACAAGGCTCAGAGGTGAAGTAAGGTCACACGGTAAGTGATGGAGCCAGGACTGGAACCTAGGCCTTCTGACATGCTGCCTCCCTGAGAACATTCAAGAAATGATACCCTGTGCAATGTAATGAGCATTTCTCTCCTATTGTTGATCAGATTGATTCTTGTCAATTTAATATCTTCTTTCCTGAACACTCAAAAATATTCAGATTGTGCTGATACATTTCTCTCCAGTGAGATTCTCTCGCACGTATCAAGCACTACCCACAATGAAACTTCCATTTATGTTTTCAGGACCCTTGGCCATAACTTCTAAATTACGTTGTGAAATTTTACTTCAATATAGAAATACTTTTGCAAAATCCTCTGAACTTAAACAGAAACAAGGGCTGCTTATCATGTCAAAAGCTTTGAAGCCATTCCCAATTGAGAATTTTAGGTGTGGACAAATGGGAAACGTGATTTTACACCTAAATGGAAGCTGCAGAGACAGGAGAAACATTGGAGTCTCCTCCCAGGTTTGATCCCTTCTTACATGTGACAAGCTGCAAGTATGCTCTGAATTATGCTCATAGGAGTGTTCAGGCCGTAGTGATGAAAGCATGGTAGAAAAGAAGAAAATGCTCTTCACTGGTTTCGTCTTGTTTAAATACTCACCATGGCAGATTTTAGGCTATACCCTCTTTTTGTTAAATTTGGAAATGTGAAATATGGTGGACTTATCAACTTGGAATAGAACCCTGGAACAAACGTAACTGACCTAGAACTACCTGTCAAAGCAGAATAAAGCTTAACAAGCATAAAATGCAAGGGTCGAAGTTCAACTGCTCTGCTTTGGATTCAGAAACAGAAAGCAAATGCAAAGCTTCAGGTTAAAGTTGAACCACAGACCAGGAGGCATGTAGAACATATTTTCAAAATATGAAAATGACAGTTGCATTACCAAGAATGGTATTTTAAAAATTCCACTTATGGCCTTTTGAATTTAAGAGCAACAGGAAGAAACTTAAAACCTATAGGGTAAGGGTACAAAAAATGGATGGGATCTCGTAAGGGAATTGAGGTGGAAAGCTAGAACCAAGAAGCAAGTTAAAATATAATCAAAATGGATTTATAATCCTAAATCTGTCCCACCCAAAAATGTTTCTTGAGAAATTTGGTCAGAAAAGTTAGTAACAATAAAAGTGACTTTTATCTTACAAAAGAAGGCAATATTTAAATGCAGGTTAGAAATTAAGCTGTTAAAGATTAGGCAGATTGTCAGTGACACGTGGTAAAAATCTGATTTCTCAAAATGCCATGGTAGGCCTCAATGTTAATAAAATTATTAAGAAACAAGTACTTGAAAGCCTAGTAAGAATCATATTCTTATTAAAGAAATCCAACAGTTTTAACTAATATGAAAAATATTGCAGCTACATTTCTTCTAAGACAAAATTTAAGATACAGAATGTTCTAGTTCAGTATTCTAGGCTCAAAAACAATTTCACTTTGGGAATGCATCTAGACTATTCACATGGTATCATTGTCGTCCTCATCATCTTCATGTTTTCTCTTCAATGGGTTTGACTCGTTGGTAGTATTCTGTGATGAAACCATGTTGGTAGTAATAAGAATATTTTTCGGCCCAATCATTGAAGGATTAATCAGAACATTTGGAACAGAAGTTGTTGGAGTAACTGTAAACAGAGGAAAAAGCACCCCCAAAATATGAATTACCCAGAATCAAAAGCAGAAACTATGTAACAAAACAGAACTATGTAACAACGCCAAATACAATTTTGATAACATAGGTAATAACTGCATTACTATTATTGACACATAACAGTTATATAATATTTACGGAGCACAATGCAATCTTCTGATCTATGTATGCAGAAAATAAATCTGTTTAACCACATTTAGTGCAAGGTTAAAGAGATTCTGTTACTTTAACAAAACAACTGTCTGAAATTTTAATTAGTACTTAAAGTCATGGAAAGCAGTGCACTGGATTCCTCATGGAATATGCTAGAGGTATCTATTCAAGGTCAGGGATCAAGCTTCTCACAGGCCAATATTTTATATAAATTGTTTATTATAAGCAATTTTCAGAGGTGTAAAATAAAAATACAGGCATTAATAAACTGATTTAACAGAATTCTTGTATTATTCCAACCATGTGTATATGTCTGCAAAGGCACAGTTTCTTTACACTCATCACTAACTTGAATTCTTTTCTTAAGCTTTTGCTTTCAGTGCTTTTCCCTGAGCATGCCTTAGCTTTATAGACCCTACCTTTTCAGTTCACAATGTTGAGAATGTGATAAGCATCCTAAACACTCTCACCTCTCCACCTCCAAATGTCACACATACGTAAAACTGTATATGCTTTTTAGAGGGTCCACAGACCCCTCTGAAGAAACCAGATACACAGCAGGGTTGCCACCCTTCAGTGGTATGAAAACAATGTACCCCTTGCTATAGGGACGCAGACTATTACACAATTGTAAAATATTCACAAACTGCTCCTCCACTGGAATCACGTTACCTGGTTTGACAGGTGTAGACTGAGAAGGTGGAATTTGCACCGTGAATCTTTGGCTTGTCACTGATCCTGGAGTTGCAACTTTATTTGGAACAGGCGCTGTTTGTGGGGTTGCTGTAGCTATAATTAACAGACCATGTTATCTAGATGACGTCCCATACATATTTATACTCTTTTCCCATTAGCTTACCACATACTACCTTCAAAGCACAGGAAACCAATGAAAAATGAGAAAACCAACCAGTAGAAATAGGAGCAAAAGAATTCTTGAAAAGTACATGATGCTACATAATGTAGGTCTAGGCCCACATGCTTGCATTTGAATCCGAACTCTTAATACCCCATTAGCTCAGTGTTCCTGGGGAAATGATTAATCTTTTTGTGCCTCAGTTTTCTCATCTGTAAAATGGGGATAATCATACCCATTTAATTAAAAAAAAGTCTTTTGAAAATTAAGTGAATAACCATGTGAAATGCTTCATGAAGCATCTGGAATACAGTAAGTACTAAGTTTTAGCTACATGTAGCCATAGAGAGTTTGAATAAGACACTAGAAGGAAGACAAGGGCCTGGCACCGTGGCCTAGTGGCTAAAGTCGTCACCTTGAACGCGCCAGGATCCCATATGGACGCCGGTCCTAATTCTGGCAGCTCCACTTCCCATCCAGCTCCCTGCTTGTGGCCTGGGAAAGCAGTCAAGGATGGCCCAAAGCCTTGGGACCCTGCACCCATGTGGGAGACCTGGAAGAGGTTCCAGGTTCCTGGCTTCGGATTGGCGCAGCACCGGCCGTTGCGGCTCACTTGGGGAGTGAATCATTGGACAGAAGATCTTCCTCTCTGTCTCTCCTCCTCTCTATATATCTGACTTTGTAGTAAAAATAAATAAATCTTAAAAAAAAAAAAAAAGAAAGATGACAAGCTTTCTATCAATTACTTAAGTGGTACTTCCAATCTTTGTGACTTGCTGAGAATTAGAAGATTCCTCCTGTGCCCATGATGCTAAGCCAACATGCATCTAACAAAAGCAGCTGATCTTTGAGATCCCCAAGTAATCAAAATATTTACTGCTTTCCTATGTTCAGAGACTTTTTAAGCAGACAAAGATCTTGGGGATAATAGTACCAATCTAGTCCAAGCCCTTCATCGTCTAAATTCTACCTAAGATCCATTTAGAAAATGTCTTGATTTGCTTTGTCACAAGTCCCATCTCCTGCCTCTGGCATTTCCTTGGTATGTCATAGGAGTCCTATTAGTAGGATCTTATCCCATTTACTAGATCACAAGCCTTGGTTAACATCCTTTAGCCTTGGGAGCATACTGCTCCTGTGCTTTGCTCCTAACAGGTCCTCAACATGTTTGCTTCATGAATAAATTTTTCAAGACTTCATATGAATACCGATGTCACTGCTCTCAAAACACAGCCTTATACAAATGTATCTGTTTCCAATTCTTCCTTGGGGATGTAGAGGCGAATACTTCTCTTTCTCCAGGAAACAGTCCATTCAGGGATAAAGTTACTGAAGACAAAGATATTCAGAAATGGATCCTAGTGTTTCCCAGACTCAGAGGTGAGCCCTTCCTCTACGGGATCAGATATTCTTCATGGCTTTCTCATGCTCAAGTCTGACTGTTTATAGTTTTACTGGAGGACAAGTAAAATTATCAATGGCAACACAAATACAGGAATTTGTGACTCACCTTTTGACATGGATTACAGTTCAAAACCAAAGACCCAGGTACTTCTTTGCCAGTTAGAAAAATCATTTCCCCCTCTCACTTACCTAGAGTAGGAGTGGTAGGTCTGTTATTGACAGCACCAACATTTAAGCGAGGAATTAGTCTTCCTTGGTTAGGTCCCTGGGGGATTGAAGAAACAAATTAGTTTCAATGTTGCTAAGATTAGACATATATTTACCAAGAGTGAAAATCTGATTGTTGAGATTATGAATTATTAATGGATAAACCATGGCGGGACTGTCCTGCTTTTATTCTAGCAATGTTCCAAATCCAATATTCAAACTAAAGTTTTCATAAACAAATGTGTTTAAATAAATCTAGTGATGAAAGAGAAGTAGACAGCATCATACAGAATTTAAGGCAGAGTCCTATTTGAATTAGCCTAACAGACTTCCTTGTGATTTTAAAAATCTTTTTTTTTTTTTAAATTATTTAGGTGAAATGCAGAATTAGAGAGAGAGATCTTCAATCCTTGGTTCACTACCCAGATGGTAACAAGGAGCAAGGCTGGGCCAACCTGAAGCCAGAAGTCAAGAGCTTCAGCCAGGCATCTTATGTACGTGCAGGAGCCCAAGCACCTGGGCCACTTTCTGCTGCTTTCCCAGGAGCATTAGTAGGGAGCCATTCTCAGAGGAGGCAGGACTCAAATTGGTGCCCATGTGGGATGCCCATAGCTGATGGCTTTACCTGCTGCATCACAGCTCTGGTCTCTTGATGACCTTGAGTGATAGGAGAGCCTGTGGTTGTATTTCAGAAAGCAAGTTGTATTCCTATTGGTCTATCATTCACTCTATTATAACGCCTCACTAAAATGTTTGGTACAGTAGAAAGTTTGGAAGTTAGAGGCCCTCGTAATCAGTCTTAGCTTTGCTACTAACTCCATAAATGAGTTCAGACTCCATTTCCTGACATTAAAACAAAACAAAACAAAAAAAAAAAAAAGAAAGAAAGAAAGAAAGGGAGGAAGGAAGGAAGGAAGGAAGGTTGGGCTAGAGGAGCAGCACCTGGCACTTTGTTTTAGTTCTAAAAATTAAAAAAACACATTCTAGTAAATTATCTGAAGCTTTCATCAGAGAGTGGCTGTTCAGTGTAGCTGCTATCACTGGAATGTCTACATCCCACATCTGAGTTCTTGGGTTCAAGTCCCGGCTCCGCTCCCCAGTCCCAGCTTCCTGTCTCAGCTCCCCTGCGAGACAGTAGGGGACTGCTCAAGTGCTTGCATCCCTGCCACCATGTGGGAGACCCAGATGGAGTCCCCAGCTCCCGGGTTCAGCCTGGCCTAGTTTAGGTTGATGTGGGTATCTGGGGAGTGAACCACTGGGTGGGAGACCGCTATGTGCTTTTTAAAAACACATAAAGAAGTATCTTAACCTTTAATCTACTGAACTGGTGCCATATCTTTTTTTTTTTTTTTTTTTTAAAGAAAGGAATGCTAACCAAATAGTCTCACCTTTTTGATGAAGGATTTCAGCCTGTAGTTTGGAGCTGTTAAGCAGTATCTGTCAGGTGGCAGTCTGGGTCCTGCATATGGCTTAATGAGTGGCAAGGGGGTTTGATTTTTCTGTCTTGCAATATCTAGTAAAAACTGAAGAAAAAAAGCTTTATGAGAAGTGTAATTCAAAAATGATTAAGTAGACATCCCTTTCAATAAATGCTTGCTCACATCTCTTGGTGGAGGAGAGGTAAAAGACTGGTCGGCACGGCACTGGATGGCCAGTCGCACGTCATCTGCATCAACATTAGGCTTCTTAGCATGGCTTGAATAAATTTTTGCATCATCCAGAATTGTAGTCACGTAGCCTTGAAGAACAAAACAATTTTTTCTTAAACATGAACACAGCTTAATATTTATGGCTACTTGCCTTAAGAAGTTCTGCTAATTTGTAAAACGTTTACTAAATGTTGGTTTTGGGCCCGGCGGCATGGTCTAGCGGCTAAAGTCCTCGCCTTGAAATCCCCGGGATCCCATATGGGCGCCGGTTCTAATCCCGGCAGCTCCACTTCCCATCCAGCTCCCTGCTTGTGGCCTGGGAAAGCAGTCGAGGATGGCCCAATGCATTGGGACCCTGCACCCACGTGGGAGACCCGGAAGAGGTTCCAGGTTCCCGGCTTCGGATCGGCGCGCACTGGCCCGTTGCGGCTCACTTGGGGAGTCAATCATCGGACGGAAGATCTTCCTCTCTGTCTCTCCTCCTCTGTGTATATCTGGCTGTAATAAAATGAATAAATCTTTAAAAAAAAAATGTTGGTTTTGAGAGCCAACTGTCCTGTCCGTAGGCTAGGTTTTATACAGGTACCGCAGTATCTCACTGCCCTCCACACTGAGCTCTTCCTTATCTTATTTTTTTAGTGCTTTAGGCTGAGTTCTGTTCACACGTTTTGGTTGAAAAAAATATAGTAAACTCTTCAAATTCACAAGTTAGGCAAGCCTTGGGTGCTTTGTGAACTTACGGAAGGCAAACTCCAACATTTGATTTATGACCCGCGGTTCATACTCTGTGATTCCCATATCCTTCAGGATCTGCGCCATCACCTGTGGATATCAACAGAAACGCCAGATAAGTAATGTAGGCAGCAGAAATGCCAGACGTGTAATGCAGGCAGCAGAAACCAAGGCTCGCCAGCAGGTAGTATTCATTTTTGATACAAGGGCCCCTTCTGCATGATTCAAACTTCAGTTCATGGTTGTGCTAACAAGTGTTAGTGATTGCCCAACTCATATCATATGCTCTCACTAAAAAACTTTTATTCACTTTTTTTTTTAATGTGGGTGGGGGGAATGAGAAAGAAAAAAGGCCAGGGTTGGCCATTCCCAGAGGAGGTGGGGTGGCACAGCTGGCTGTCATTTCCCGATGCGGCAGTTAGGGAAACCAACATCAGGGCTCGAGGACTGGGCCAGACGGTCCGAGGCCCAGGAGATAAACTGGGCGGCCGGCCAGTTGCGAGGGTTGAACAGCTACCCTCCGGCGGGGCTCGGCCGGGACGGCAGGAGATCGCCTCGGGGTGGGGGCCAGGAAGAGCCCGCATCGTACTGCCACCGGCCGCTCCTCTGCTGGGCTGAAAGCCAGCCGGCGAAAATCCCCTCAGGCTGTCAGGCTGGCTCAGCCCTGCAGGTGCCCGGCCGCGTCAGTCTCCGCGCCCCGCCTCTCAGCCTTCGCACTTACCAAAGCATCTCTCGGAGCGTTCTTGGGAGGAGGCGCCATCTTGCCCGACTCCATGTTATCCTGAGCCTCGTCATCCGGGGAGAGCGAGCTGAGGCCGTCGACCGACTCCTCGCTCAGGCTCCACCCCTGCGGGGACGGGAGGCGGGCTCAGTGCGGCCGCCCGCGGGCTGCCGGGCGCTCGGGGCGCCGGCGCCCGGGAAGCCGGGCCGCGAGAGGCGGGGCAGGGCGTCCGGGGGGCGGGGGCGCAGGGGGCGCAGGGAGCGTGGCGGGGGGGAACCCTCCCGGAACCTCCGCGACCCTGGAGAGAGGAGAAACCGGCCCTCGGACGGCTGGCTGGTCCCAGCTGTGAGGGTGCCCCGGCAGGAGGTACTCAACACCTGCCGCGCCCACGGGGGGCCCTTCCTGCTCCTTCCTACCCGGCCTAGGGTTAGGCGCACACGTGTTGTCAAGCAACACGCCAATAGCAACCTCGTTTTCATGATTAAGTATGTCCCAGACCTTGTTCGCTTTATAAGCTACAGATGTATTTGTTGTTCGTTTGATGTTTAGCAAGGGTGTTCGGTTTCTTATTTGTTAAATCTCGCAATCCTGTCCTGCTGCTCACATATCAGGACTTCTTTCAGCTGTTAACTACAGGCGAGGCTAACGCATTTGATGACCATCAGGGGTCCTATCTTGGGGTGTTTAATGGCTTCCTTTCAGAACCCGAGGAGACCCTCATGGGATCCTTCATAGCCTTGCAGAGGTCATCAACCCCGACCCCACTGGAATGACTTTAACAACTGCCCATTTAGCTTGAGTAGTTTTTGGAAAAAGTCATACCAGGAAACTCTCCGGCTTAAAATGTCCTAGAGAGTGCTTTCTGAGTTCTGCTCATCTGCCTCTGCGTGTCCCAACGCCCGCCACCTGGGCCTGGGAATTCGCAGGCCGCCTTTCAGGGGCGCCCCTCGGGAGCCACACAGAATCCAGGGAGGAGGCAGGCAGGGCCGCCGCCGGTGCCTCGCCAAACGCCTGGGCCTTCCACATCCCTGCCCAGTGCTACGACCTTCACAAGCCTAAGCCTTACTGAAATTATAGAAACTAGTCCTCCCCTACCCATACATACTCCCACAGGGCGCCTCCGTTTTTCATATAACCATAAGCTATGGATTTCCTTAAAGACCTCCAACGGCTTATCTCTGTCTCTTCTGTCTTTCCCTCTTTCACACACACACACACACACACACACACACACATTCATATTCCCCCCCCCCCTCTCTCTCACTGGTTTCCCAGATTTACTAAATACTTCAATTTTGGGTACTTTTACCTCGCAAGCATCTTCAGAATCTGACGTACTCCATGAAGCCATCCTGAGCTTTGCTGCGTAGCGCTCCGAGCTTTACTGAGCAGCGTCGTTCGCTGGTGCGTCACCGCTTCAGGCCCCCCACAACCACGTGTTCGCAATACATTGTTTCCAGCGGGAACATTCATCCCTTGTCTTCAAGAACGCCCTTCTGCACCGTCTGCATGGCCAACGCTGGGAAACTAGTTAACAATGTTCTCCCTCCAAATGAGTGGGAGATCTACAGAGAATAACATTTTAACCAGTATCTTAAAAATAAATTTAAGGCCAAGAAAACCTGTCCTACCTGTTTCAGCCATTCATTTGGCTTTTGCAGAAGGCCCTGCTGTGCAACAGTTTCTCATCTATGCCATTTACATCCCCTTCACCCAAATGAGTGCAATCATAGGGCAACCAAGCTTTAGAGAGAGCCAACTTGGCCCAACCGTACCTGATACACAAAAACAAAACACCCCACAAAGCCACATAATGTATAAGCATGTGTATATGTGTGTAATTACTTGAAAATAACTGTTTTCTGGAAACTTTGTCCTTTATTACATAAACATTGTTATCTAAATAAAACAGTGGACTAGTTAGTAGTGGCAATTGGTAGGAAGTAATGGTAGGAGTAATTAATGGGTGTGGAAAAATCCATTTTTCATAATATTTGTGTCCTTTGTCAGAATCATTTATTTGAACTCTTGGGAATTTAAATTTTGAGTCATGTGATTGCACATGCTTAATATTCATAACTGTAAACCTTTAGAAGGGAAAATATAAATATGCATCCAACTGAATAGCTATTACCTATATTTCACAAAAATGAACATTGACATGTTTCTTTTGGTCCCATGGTATAACAACATGTTTTCACTACTTCTGTTTCTTTTCCAATAATACTTCTTTGAACTTTGGCGATACCCATCTTCTCTTTTAGACAGTGGTCAAGCAATACAGTCAAATGTGATATTCACTTGGGGTATACATCTCTGCTCTTATCAAGAACACATTTGATTGATTCCTGATGGCAGTCCATCCAGTGTGATGACATTCAGTTAAACATCCCTTCTAAAAACAGTATGGGGGGGCCCGGCGGCGTGGCCTAGCGGCTAAAGTCCTCGCCTTGAACGCCCCAGGATCCCATATGGGCATCGGTTCTAATCCCAGCAGCTCCACTTCCCATCCAGCTCCCTGCTTGTGGCCTGGGAAAGCAGTCGAGGACGGCCCAATGCTTTGGGACCCTGCACCCATGTGGGAGACGCGGAAGAGGTTCCTGGTTCCTGGCTTTGGATCGGCGCAGCACTGGCTGTTGGGCTCACTTGGGGAGTGAATCATCGGATGGAAGATCTTCCTCTCTGTCTCTCCTCCTCTCTATATACCTGACTGTAATAAAAATAAATCTTTAATAAAAAAACAGTATGGAAATTTTAAAATCTACTTATGAGGAAAAGCGGACTTTAGACTTGTAGGAGTTCTTGGTTCTCTGAAATTGTCCTTTAGAATCAGAAGCTTGTATTGGTAGACTACCTAGTTGTGAGCCATTTGGGCTCTTTCTATCTATACATCATGTATGCTGTGGGCTTAGGGCCCAGGGCAAAGTGGATACAGATTCAGGGAATGAGTCAGAGCACCTTGTGCATTTGTGTGCCCTTTGCTGACAGTGAGGGTGAGAAATGCACAAGGAACAGACATGTGCTCCCAACAGAGAGGGGACCACAGCAGCTACCCACACTCATGTCCATGGCAGCAGCTGAGCATACACACACACAAACAGCTCTGTGCGGCCACATCTGGCCACATAGAGTCACACATACACATATCCACAAGCAGCCACATCTAGCCATCTAACCATGCCCCCAGTTGTTCATATGGGCTTAAAACAATAGTGTCCTGGATGGGCCTGGTGCAGTAGACTAGTGGCTAAAGCCCTGGCCTTGCGTGTGCTGGGATCCCATATGGGCCCTGGTTCATATCCCGGCTGCTCTACTTCCCTTTCAGCTTGTGGTCTGGAAAAGCAGTGGAGGATGCCAAAAGCCTTGGGATCCTGCACCTGTGTGGGAGACCCGGAAGAAGCTCTTGGGTTCAGATTGGTTCAGTTCCGGCCGTCGTGGCTGCTTGGAGAGTGAGCCTGCAGATGGGAGGATTCATCTGTCCTCAACTGAAAAGTCTATCATTTTTGGGTATTCAGAAACACACTGGATGTCATCATAAGTTATAGGTATCTTATGGAAAAAAGGGCTCACTTATTTATTTGTAGTATTTTTTGATGACTACTGATATATTTAACACATGAAAAATGAATGCATCATTATGAAAATGAAAACATGTTTACCCACATAATACCCAGATTCTCTTGTGCTCTCTATAATCTGTATATAGCCTGGTTAATTCCTCTGAGGCTTCTGGACTCAGCTGGAAACCTATTCTGAGCAGTGAGCTTGGCTAGAGGAGAAGGAAGCTGCCAAACTAGCCATTCATAACTTGGCACCAAGGTCACATCATGGGACTGAGAGGAGGCACAGGACCCCTGAGCTGGCATTGATTTGAAGTGTGATTGTCGTGACTGTCAATTGGCTGGAGAGACACTTCTTTTTTTTTTTTTTTTTTTTTTTTTTTAAAGATTTATTCATTTTATTATAGCCAGATATACAGAGAGGAGGAGAGACAGAGAGGAAGATCTTCCGTCCGATGATTCACTCCCCAAGTGAGCCACAACGGGCCGGTGCGCGCCGATCCGAAGCCAGGAACCAGGAACCTCTTCCGGGTCTCCCACGTGGGTGCAGTGTTCCCAGGCCACAAGCAGGGAGCTGGATGGGAAGTGGAGCTGCCGGGATTAGAACCGGCGCCCATATGGGATCCTGGGGCTTTCAAGGCGAGGACTTTAGCCGCTAGGCCATGCTGCAGGGCCCTGGAGAGACACTTCTTGAAGGATGGTCCCCAAATGTGTAGCATCGGGCAAAAAGGCAGGCAGCAGCTGAGGCTTGTTATCTCGGAGTCAGAAGTTTGTCTATTTCCATGACCCCTGCCGGGGATTATGTCCCTCACTGAAACCCTGTGAGCAGACCTGATGAAAAACCCTCTTTTCCACATGGGGCTTTGATTTCTGAGTATCCCCCCCTTTAAAAAAAAGATTTATTTTATTTTTATTACAAAGTCAGATATATGGAGAGGTAAGCGCAACAGCTGGTGCTGCACCAATCCGAAGCCAGGAACCAGGAGCTTCTTCGGGATCTCCCACACAGGTGCAGGGTCCCAATGCATTGGGCCGTCCTCGACTGCTTTCCCAGGCCACAAGCAGGGAGCTGGATGGGAAGCGGAGCTGCCGGGATTAGAACCGATGCCCATATGGGATCCCGGGGCGTTCAAAGCGAGGACTTTAGCTGCTAGGCCACGGTGCCTAGCCTGGTATCCCTTTTTGTTGGGGGAGTTACTGATACTGAAACACTGATTGAGACAGCCGGGGACATCACCAGGGGGACTCTGGAGGGTCACCCCAGACGTGGCAGACCAGGGATCCTGAGATCCATTTGTCTGCAGGGCACTGGGGATCAGGTGGCCAGTGCTAAGTACACTGAGATGTATGGGGGGTAAGAATGTGCTCAGTTCTGAAGGCATGGACAGCCTAATCCACCCCCAAAACACCTCCTGGCAGCCTGCGGCCATCTACTGCCACCCTGGACTTTGTCGTTAGGGTACCGGCTGGGTGGGTGGCTCACAGTGGGGTGTCCCTGGGGTGGGATGAATGGCTGCCCTGGCAGTGGCCTTTGGTGTCCAGAAGAGAATGAGAAGTTTCACAGCATTTCTCTTCCCCATCCTTGGGACTTTCCTGCTGCTGCTTTTGGATTGGGATCCAAAGAACAAGTCATCGCAGTTAAGATAGAACGCAGCTCATCAATCTGCATTTGTTTCTCTTCCTCGAGTGAGCAAGCATTGAGGTGCTGCCCCTGGATGGGGTGACCTCATAGCTTTTCTTAGCCCCTGAGGCCTGGAAAGCCTGGAGGCCTGGTTTTCTGGTGGGACAGGAGCTGGGTGCCTGCAGGGCTGCCAAGGAGGATCTCATCTCATATGACGCCCCTCGATTCTCATCCTTACCATGTTTCCAAATTTAAAGGACTTTTTTTTTTCTTGCTCCATATTTTAAAAATTCATTGATAGACAAAGACAGAAAGAGAAAGAGATCGCTCTTCGACAGCGAGGCTAGGCCAAAGCTGGGAAGTGAGAACTCAACCCCCGTCTCCTGTGTAGGTGCCATTAATTCAGCTTGCTAAGGTGCTTCACAAAATGTCTACCCTTTGTCCCACATTTGAAAAAAAAAATAGGAATTTACACTAGCCCAGTATTTTAACATCTTTTCTATGGCCAGGAGCAATGGTGACCTCATCTAGGCACATGTTTTAAGTAGGTTCAAAAATATCTTATTAAGTGTGTCTGAGTAATTTAAGGACAGAGTGATCAACAACTTTCCTTATGAAAGCTTCCATATCCTGGGTAGGCAAATCACGTTCCCTTTTAGTAGAATTATGTAAATTTGGCAGGTGAAGATCTTTTCATTTCTCTGAATCAGTTGAACAGTTTGTTCTTGTGGGTCAAATTCTTCAACTGATTCTTCAGTTGAATAGATTATCTCTGAAGGTCAAATGCTTCAAACTCTTCTCCAGAGTGGGAAATAATGGGTTATTATTATTATTTTTTAAAGATTTATTTATTTTTATTGGAAAGTCAGATATACAGAGCAAAGGAGATACAGAGAGGAAGATCTTTTGGTCACAATGGCCAGAGCTGAGTCAGGAGCTTCTTCCAGGTCTCCTATGCAGGTGTAGAGTCCCAAGGCTTTGGGCCGTCCTCCACTGCTTTCCCAGGGCACAGGCAGGGAGCTGGAAGGGAAGTGTGGCACTAGGACACAAACTGGCACCCATATGGGATCCTGGCGCTTGCAAGGCAAGAACTTTAGCCACGACGCTACCACACTGGGCCAGGATTTTTAGTATTATATAAACTATCTTTAACCAATTATTGGTTATTTGGAAAATGTTAGCAATCTTTCTGCTCACACTTTCTGCCTGTTTTGCAAGGCGTAGGTTAGCTACTCTCATTCATAAGCTACTGCTTGGTTTTCAACAAGCTCAATTTAAAAGATCCTAACTTATATTTTATGAAACTTCTTGGCATGCATGCCCCAAACATATTGGAACAAATGAAAAACACAGTACAGAAGGGCGAGAAGGTTTGTCACAGTATGTTGGACTCAAATTTGGCCAAATATGGAAATAATCCTTTCAATTCCTCCTAACTGTGTGTATCAGAACAATTTCCTGTTAACTGATAGGATGTTTTGCCTTTATTTTTATTATGTTTCAGCAAAAATATCAAAAAACGGATTGAAAGATGCATTGGTCAGTGGATTTTGTTTTCTTTGATACAAAGTTTATGGACTGAATGGAATGTGCCTGCTTTTGTATTTGTACTCTACTTGAATATGAACAGAGATAAGGAAAATATTTTTTGTATTTGAACAAAATAGCATCACTCCTTTATTCTATGTTTTCTGAAGTATTACTCTATCTGTAGAATCCTAGAAGAAAAGATGAAGCTCCATTATCAAGTCCAAGTTCCCAAGAACTTGAGGGAACTTTTTTCTATTGTCATTAATTGATGCGTCAGTTAATAAACTTGTAGAATCAGGGGCCCGGCGGCGTGGCCTAGTGGCTAAAAGTCCTTGCCTTGAACGACCCGGAATCCCATATGGGCGCCGGTTCTAGTCCCGGCAGCTCCACTTCCCATCCAGCTCCCTGCTTGTGGCCTGGGAAAGCAGTTGAGGACGGCCCAATGCTTTGGGACCCTACACCTGCGTGGGAGACCTGGAAGAAGTTCCAGGTTCCTGGCTTCGGATCAGCACAGCGCGGGCCATTGCACTCACTTGGGGAGTGAATCATTGGACGGAAGATCTTCCCCTCTGTCTCTCCTCCTCTCTGCATATCTGACTTTGTAATAAAAATAAATAAATCTTAAAAAAAAAACTTGTAGAATCAGCTGGACTGCGTAGGGGACCAACAAACTTGTTGCTGAAATGTTTGTTTGCTTTCTGTTTAGTCTTAGAGCATTTTAATTGCAGTCTGAATCAGGAAATGTAGCTTAGTTTTGTAATGCAATCAAGAGAACTGGTGCTGGCTTTGTAATTGCTCTGATGTTCATTATGAGTTTTGGATCCTTAACATGGTCACAATGTTTACAAAGTTGCATAGTAATCCAGCCTTACTTTGATACAAAGCAAAAACAGGTCATCTGCAGGTCAAGTAAAAAATGAATTGCTAATGTCCACAATTACATCTCATGTGATTTGTTCACTTAAATCGTAAGATATTTTGCATATATAATTTTGAAATTCATGCAGTTTTTGCACATTATACATTTGCATGAATATTTTGAAGTCCCCTTCTATACATATATTTCAAAATTATTTTGCACCAAAATAAATTTCTTTGTTTGTTTGTTTTGTTCCTTCAGTGTTCCGTGGGCTTTTTGAAGTACCCCAGTATTCTGGTTTTTTTCTAGCCATTTCTCTACACTAATGATTGACAATTTAATGCTTATGGCTGAGAATGGCCATCCCAGTCTGAGACCATATTTTATGTGATTTCTAGTGTTTTCAATTTGCTCCTTGGAGCCTGGGAAAGGATGCTGTGGGCAATTCTTCCTGCTTGCTTCAATGCAACTTGTATCATTGTTCTATTGAAACCAGGCTCTGTGACCTCTCCCCTGGCTTCCCTGACTCTTGAAGAGCAGTGGTGTGTGAAGAGCTGTCCACACATGTGTCTCCAGAGTGCTTCATCCAGCTGCTATCTTGCTCAACTTCTTTATTCCAGTATTCTAGTTTTTCATGGATCAATCTTAGTAAGCTGTGTGTGACCAGGAATTTGTTCAGCTATTCCAGGCTTTCCGTTATTGGTGTATAGGTGTTCGTAGCAATCTCTAATGTCCCCTTGTGTTTCTGTGGTGTCATGTCTGATTTTGAGTCTTTTTAAATTTTATCTAGTTATTCTCCTTAAAAATTTGTCATTTTTTTGTATCTTTTTCAAGAACCAGTTCTTTGATCCATTTATCTTTTACCTTGTTTTCTTTAGTCTCTCATTTCTTTCTGCTGTAGTTTTTGTTATTTCTTTTCTTCTATTAACTTTCTTCTACTAATTTGGCTGTTCTTGTCTTTCTAGCTCCTTAAGTAGCAATGTCAAATGTTTATAGCAATCAAATCTTTGATTGCTATAAACCTCCCTCTTTAGTAGTGTGCTTCGCCTTGTCCTGTAGATTTGGGCAGTTTGTGTTCATGTTCACTTGTTTCAAGAACTGAGCAGTGGGACTAGGCAGCTATGGAGAAGCTGAGTGGCAGATTCAGTTGAGTGTGGGCTGAGGTCAAGGAAGTGGCTACAGAGTCAGCAGGAACTCAGCCCTCTGCACCCCCCCTTCGCCTCCCACACATCTCAGTGAAGTCAGACATCAAAGGGATCGCTGTGCTCTCAGGGAACCTGATTGGGAACATCAGCCCCCTTGAAGTGCCCTCGAACTGGATTGGGGCAGACAGAGTGAACAGTACCCTGCTCCGGTTAGCAGGCAGAAGCAAGCGAGCCAAGTTGGGACGGACCCTTCTTGTCTGGATCCCATGGGAGTAGAGGTGGAGGGAGGTGGCTGAGCTGGCCTCTTGCTCGTGTTTGTCCTCGCGGCCACCCCCAGGTACACAACGCCAGGACCCTTCTTTCCCGTCAGACTCAGGCTCCCTGCAGGAGCTTTGGTGCAGGCAAACTAGCAGGGACTATGCAGCTAGGATGGGTCCCTAGTCATGCTGGTCTCTCGTTGTGCTCAGAATTTGAGATCCCCAGAAATCACCAGGAGTCTGAAGTCGATCCAAATGCACAAGGATGGTTTATTGAAGCTCAGCACATCGAGCCTGGGTTCTTGGTTGAGAGCAGGCAGCTGGCTGACTGGCCGGGACCAACACCCCTCGTCATGAGTGTGGCCCTGAATAGAACATTCATAAGGTTTTTATAGGGGCAGTCCACAATAGCTTGAAAAGGGGCAATTCACAACAGTTGCAAGGTGAGGGGAAATACCACACATTCCCTACTTACTTCAGCTGGACAGCCATGCCTCCAGCAACTAAGGGAAGCACGCACTTTTTTTTTTTAAAGATTTATTTATTTTATTACAAAGTCAGATGGACAGAGAGGAAGATCTTCTCTCCGATGATTCACTCTCCCCAAGTGAGCCCAACGCCCAGTGCTGTGCCCATCCGAAGCCGGGAACCTGGAACCTCTTCCGGGTCTCCCACGCGGGTGCAGGGTCCCAAGGCTTTGGGCCGTCCTTGACTGCTTTCCCAGGCCACAAGCAGAGAGCTGGATGGGAAGTGGAGCTGCCGGGATTAGAACCGACACCCATATGGGATCCTGGGACATTCAAGGCGAGGACTTTAGCCGCTAGGCCATGCTGCCGGGCTGTAAGCACGCACTTAATTACTTAGATCCACCTGTGAGATAAACAGACTTCGGTGGGCCTTGGTTCATAAGAATTGGGACCCATCAGTGCTAAAGGTCACATAGGTCACATAGGTCGCTAAAGGTCACATAGGCGTTTGGCCTGCAAGCTCACACAGTTTCTTAGTAGCAATGAGCCATGAGCAAATGGTTGGGATTTGGATACTGAGGTTCTTCACTCTGTTGCCCTGGGCCCACCGCTGAAGTTGACTAGTGGGAGACCACAGGGCCCCGCGGCTGGGCAGGTCCCGCTATCCTCTTTACACCTGCGCTTCAGGGCAGGGTGAAGAAGGTGGCTGAGGATGCGCGGGTGGGATCTCTGGGCCATGAGTGGTGGTGCTGGTGACTGGGCTACTGGTGACTGCGCAGGTTGTGGGTGCTGGGAGCTGAGTCAGGAGATTTGCTTCAGCAGGCGACCTAATCTGATTTGGCTTCTGCAGCCCACACGACCAGGCTAAGTGGCAGCAGAAAGGCTCCCGGCGAGGAGACTGGGCTCTTTGTCACCACTCATTTGGCAGAGGAGCATCCCCTGGGCAGCGGGAGAAGCCAGGTGGGAGTGCATCCTGTGGGGTCAGAGGTGGCTCCCCAGGGGGTTACCTGCCAGTGGGGCACCAGCATGACCCAACTCCCAATCCTCTGCCCTCTCCCCACCAAACCCTCCTCTTTGGGACCCCTAGGGTCAGGAGACCTCTGAATCCGGTTCCACCCTGAGGCAGGCAGTGTTGACTGGAGGAGCGACAGAGCCTGTAGTCACAATGAGAGAGGTGGAGGAGAGAAGGCGGGGGAGCAGGCCTTGAGCCCTTAGCTCAGTGGGGTTGACCTCTACATACTTGTGAGGGGAGGAAAGAAAAGAATCCAGGCTGAAAAAAGATGACCCAAGGTAGTACTCTCCTTCAATGGCCAGGATAGGTCTGCAACTCAGAGGGGAAGGGGTAGAAAGATCACAGGGTCTAGGGTCAGCCCTTGAACTAGAGCCTCCTGGCTGCAAGTCACACTCCCTGGCTGCCCCCACACCTCAGGCTCTAGGGAGAAGCTTGGAATCATACAGTAGCTCAGGCCTTGGGGTAAAAATGTTCATCTGCTGAATGGGTATTTCCTGAATTTGGGGCTGCTTCTGGGTGGCTAAGCCAGAGCCAGTGAATGACTGCAGACCACCAAAGCCATCATTTTGGGTCTCTTTGTGGTACACGTTGTGGCCCTGCAGGCAGCTGATTCTGTAGCCGTTTTAAAAAGGTTCTGGGTTGGGGGGCCCGGCGGCGTGGCCTAGCGGCTAAAGTCCTCGTCTTGAAAACCCCGGGATCCCATATGGGCGCCGGCTCCAGTCCCGGCGGCACCACTTCCCATCCAGCTGCCTTCCTGTGGCCTGGGAAAGCAGTTGAGGACGGCCCAAAGCCTTGGGACCCTGCATCTGCATGGGAGACCTGGAAGAGGTTCCTGGTTCCTGGCATTGGATTGGCGCGTACCGGCCCGTTGGGCTCACTTGGGGAGTGAAACATCGGATGGAAGATCTTCCTCTCTGTCTCTCCTCCTCTCTGTATATCTGGCTTTCCAATAACAATAAAATCTTTAAAAAAAAAAAAAAGGTTCTGGGTTGGAGAGGTGGCATAGCAAGCTAATCCTCTGCCTGCAGCACCGGTATCCCATATAGCTGAGGAGTTGACTGCTCCAATTCTGATTCAGCTCCCTGTTTATGGCATGGAAAAGCAGCAGAGGATGGCCCAAGTCCTTGGGACCCTGCACTCTGTGGGAGACCTACAAGCTCTTGGCTCTTGGCTTCCGATTGGCTCAGCTCTGGCCTTTGTGGTCATTTAGGGAGTTAAATCAGTGGATGGAAGATTTCTCTCTCTCTCTTTCTCTCTGCAATCTGTAGATCTGCCTTTTAAATAATAAGAATGATGATGGTGATAATAATAATAATAACACAATGAAAAAATTGCCCCTTTAGTTCAAGCCCTACTATTGAACACAAGCCCTGTTGCTCATAGGTTGTGGTTGGGGACCAAAAATGGGATGGGGGTGGGGGTTCTGTGATTTCGTTTTCCCATCAATACCCAAAGAGCTGCTGATAGAATGAGGTAATGAATGTCAAGTGTCTGGCATAGTGTTCAGTACCTTTTCACAGTACAGTGCTGCGCACCTGTAAGTAACCCCCAAATAATCAAAGCACCACAACCTCCGCATTAGAGCTTCGTAGGCCTTTAGGAAACATCTGCCTTCACTTGCTGTGTGGTTGTAGGCAAATAGCTTTACCTCTTTGAACCTTGGCTGCTTCTGCCAAATGCAAAAAACACTCTAAAGGAATGTTATGGAGAGCTAAAGTTTTTATAAATACCTTATAGTATCTTTTAGAAATAAACATTTATTTACTGGAAAAGCCAAGTGACAGAGATGGAGTGGGGGAGGGGAGAGATACATCTCTCTGTTGGTTCATTCTCCAACTGCTCACAGCAGGAGCTAGTCCAGGCTGAAGCCAGGATCCAAAAACTCCACTATGTCATCTACTGAGTTGGCAGAAAATCAATTACTTTGGTCTTCATCCGCAGCCTCTCAGATACAACAGCAAGAAGCTGGATTCTAAGCACAGGGTAGCCAGGACTGGAGCCGGGCACTTCAAATATGAGACGCTATCATCTCAAGTTGTGGCATAATCACAGCAGTCACTCCAAGGACTTTTCTAAAAATTATTCTATCACTCTATTTTTTTTTTCAAAAAAAAATTTATTTTATTTATTTGAAAGGCAGAGTTACACAGAAGGAGAGACAGAGATCTTCCTTCTGCGGATTCACTCCTCAAATGGCTACAATGGCTGGAATGGGGCAGTCCAAAGCCAGGAGCCAGGAGCTTCTAATGGGTCTTCCATGTGGGTGCAAGGACCAAGGTCTTGGGCCATATTCTGCTGCTCTCCCAGGTACATTAGCAGGGAGCTGCATCAGAAGTAGAGCAGCTGAAACTTGAACCAGTATTCACATGGGATGCTGGCACTGCAGGAAGCAGATTTTATGTGCTAGGCCACAACACCACCCCCTCCCTCTTTTTTTTAATGGAGAAATTAAGCCATTTGTAATGAAGGTAATTATTCATAGATAAGGTTTTACTACTGCTATTTTGATACTTATTTTCTATTTTGACTGTCATGCTTTTCTCTTTCCTTCTTACAGTTTTCTTTAAAGATTTATTTATTTTTATTACAGTCAGATATACACAGAGGAGGAGAGACAGAGAGGAAGATCTTCCGTCTGATGATTCACTCCCCAAGTGAGCCGCAACGGCCGGTGCTGTGCCGATCTGAAGCCGGGAACCAGGAACTTCCTCCAGGATCTCCCACACAGGTGCAGGGTCCCAAAACTTTGGGCTGTCCTGAACTGCTTTTTTAGGCCACAAGCAGGGAGCTGGATGGGAAGTGGAGCTGCTGGGATTAGAACCGGCGCCCATATGGGATTCCGGGGCTTTCAAGGCAAGGACTTTAGCTGCTAGGCCACGCCGCCGGGCCCTCATTCTTACAGTTTTAATGTATGGTTAAGTAGTGATTCCTTAAACTTTCGGTAAGTTCATTATAAATTCTTATT
Organism: Ochotona princeps; assembly: GCF_030435755.1. Classification (NCBI taxonomy): domain Eukaryota; kingdom Metazoa; phylum Chordata; class Mammalia; order Lagomorpha; family Ochotonidae; genus Ochotona; species Ochotona princeps. The sequence goes on from NC_080865.1 coordinate 46,270,994, forward strand.
TTACAGTTATTATGAGACTTACAAATGTTATTAGTTATGATATTTTAAATGACAGAACACAACGATTGATAAAATATTAAGAAAAGTAGGGCAGGTGATGTGTCACAACAGGCTAATCCTCCGGCTGCAGTTCTAGCATCCTGTATGTCCCAGCAGCTCCACTCCCTACCCAACTCCCTGCTTATGTCCTAAGAAAGTAGCAGAGGATGGCCCAAAGCCTTGGGACCCTGCAACCACGTGGGAGACCTAAGGAAGCTCCTGTCTTCAAACCAGCCCAAGCCTGGCCATTGCGGCCATTTGGGGTTGGACCAGCAGAATGAAGGTCTGTCTCGCCCCCCCCACCCCTTATTACTGTGTCATTCTGACTTTCAAGTAAAATTTTCTTTAAAATACTTTTCAAATCTCTCTTTTTAATTGTAAGAAGAAGACTAGAGGGGTGGAATTCGGTGTTTTCTTTCTTTTTAGGTTCAGTTTGGGTAAACCCCAAGTAAAAATAGTTTCTATACAAAGTAGTTTTTACTAAGATTAACATGATGTGCATATTTTGAGATGACTAGTTTCCCCTTCTCCCTTCTGGCAGCACAGGGGGATTTTTAGAAGCTGCTGTTGATATAGGGTAGCTTTTTTTTTTTTTTTTTTAAAGATTTATTCATTTTATTACAGCCAGATATACACAGATGAGGAGAGACAGAGAGGAAGATCTTCCGTCCGATGATTCACTCCCCAAGTGAGCCCCAAGTGAGCCGCAACGGGCCGATGCGCGCCGATCCGATGCCGGGAACCAGGAACCTCTTCCGGGTCTCCCACGCGGGTGCAGTGTCCCAATGCATTGGGCCGTCCTCAACTGCTTTCCCAGGCCACAAGCAGGGAGCTGGATGGGAAGTGGAGCTGCCGGGATTAGAACCGGCGCCCATATGGGATCCCGGGGCTTTCAAGGCGAGGACCTTAGCCGCTAGGCCACGCCGCCGGGCCCTAGGGTAGCTTTTTAATTAAACTTTAAGGTGAGCTGGAACCTTGTATCCTTGCTAAGTGGGAATATGTTGCATCTTTCACTGTTGATTTGTTACTTTTGACCCTCCCAGGCTACACCTGGTGTATTGAGGACCAGAGCCTATGCTCAGCCCCCACACTGTGGTATCACACCCTACCTTGTAAAGCGGTGGCAGGTGGGAGGTTTTTTTTTTTTTTTTTTTTTTTTTTTTTTTTTTTGGCACAGACTAAACTTGGACAGCCTTCTGCCACTCTGGATGGACCTCTCCGGCTCAGAGGTGCTGTTTTTGTTATGATTTCTTCTTTCTCTCATTTATAGGCATCTCTGGTCCACTCATACTGGGTATTTCTGTATGTGACATGGCCACCACATGTGCAACATTGTGTGTTTTTTCCCTGTTACTTAAATTCTGTTTTTTTTTTAAAGATGTATTAATTTATTTTTATTTGGAAAGTCAGATTTACAGAGAGAAGGAGAGATAGAAAGATTTCCCATCTCCTGGTTCTCTCCCCATGTGGATGCAACAGCCAGATCTGAGCCGTTACGAAGCCAGGAGTCAGGAACTTTTTCTGGGTTTCCCACATGGGTGCAGGGTCTCAAGACTTTGGGCCGTCCTTGCCTGCCTTCCCAGGTTACAAGCAGGGAGCTGGAAGGGAAGTGGAGCTGCCAGGACACAAACTGGTGCCCATATGGGATTCTGACACATGCAAGGTAAGGATTTAGCAAATGGGCTATTGTGCTGGGCCCATAAATTCTGTTCTTATTTGCACATAATACTAGGTGCTGCAATGGCCAGGTCTGATCTCAGGTGAAGTCAGGAGCCATGAACTCCATCTGGGTGTTGAGGAAGCCCAAGTATTTGGGCCATCTTCTGTTGCTTTCCCAGGTGCACTAACGGGGAGCTGGACCAGAAGCAGAGCAGCTGGGTCTTGAACTGGCCCTCTGATAGGGGATGTCACTATAGAAACCGGCAAAGTACCTTGCTGACCACATGCCAACCCCATCCACTGATATTTTTATCAAAGTTTTATCTATGTTAAGCTTCCATGCCAGAAGCCAGCTCCAGCCGAGTTTGGAGCTCGAGAAGCGTGTGTGGAGTCCGCGAAAAGAAGAGACACGGACACTGTCATTGGTGCCCTCAATTAGTAGCTCAGGAAGCTCTTTTAAAATTTTTATTATTATTATTTCCCCAGTTACATCACAAGCTTCTGTACAAACATTTAGTTGTTCTGTTTTTACCTCATGACTAAGGGGCCATGCACAGACATTTGGTCATTCTGTTTGTACTTCATGGTTAAGCAGATGTCCTTAAAGATAATTCTGCTAAATACTATATTTATATGTTTCAAAGCAAGCCATTGTTCATTCTAGCTGTGGAGCGACTGTCAGGACTCCAAGGCCAAGGCATATGTGGCTACCTGTTAATCCATAATAATGTTCCTACTGCTGCTGGGAGCACTGCATGAGTGCCCTGCCCTAAGATGGCGCCGAGACTGTTCCTCCTCTCGGAGCTTGGCGGTAAACAGGTATCAGGAAGTGCCTTCTGATTGGCCCCTAGCCGCATGCCTGGAGCGTGTGCTGCACGTGATCAGGGTTAGGATTGGTGCGCCTGCCGCATGCATCGGTGACCTTTAAGCTGATTGGATTAGGATGGTATATAAGCAGTGGGGGTTCGGGCTAGGAAGGAGGAAGAAGAAGAGAGATGGACGGATGGACGGACGAAGACAGAGGACAGGGCACGACTGGGACGGACGGACACAAGAAGACTGGGGGGCAACGAGGAGACAGGGGAATGAAGCAGAGAGAAGGAAGAGAGAAAGAAGAAGCAAGAAGTTGAGTTGACCGGCTGGGAAACGGACTGGTTAGAAGAATAAAGTGCCTCTTGAAACAGAGCCTGGAGTGTCGGGTGATTTCTTCCTTGGGACGGGAGATCCCGATATACTACATTTCTATTTTTGCAATTTACCCATCACTTAATTGAAAAATATGTCACAAGGGAAAAAAAAACACTAAGATCTAAGACAAAAGTTTTAAATATTAAATCCCCCTACAATTACAGACTCTACAATACCATAAACAATTAAACAATAATTAAAGCATATCTCTACTAATAAAAGCATCCTTAAATTCCTCTAGCTAAAAATCATAAAAGTGGCTGAAACAAATACATTTCCTATGCTTAAAAAAATTTGCACGAAAAGGCTAGCCTTTAAGAGCACAGTAATTGTATTGGTTGCCATAGCAGTTTCATCTCATACTCCCATCATTTTTATTAGTGTTTAGGATACTTATCAAGCCCTTTCCCAGAAGGTGTGCTACATGTCTGGACCAGATTCTGGGACAATGGTTATTCACACAATAAGGTGTCCAGAAATGGTATGGGCTTAATTGTACTCTTGTGTGTAAATCGTACAGGCCTATTCACCAAGACATGGTCAGCAACGTCAAAACCCATCTCACACTCGCGGATCCTCACCAAGGACTATCAGTACGGGCACCAAGGACTACACCCGAACTGCTAAGGAGACCACGGGGAATTGGAGTGCCTTCAGAGGCCGAGAACTCTGAGGTCATCCACCCCCATTTGAATCTCCCACATGGGATAGAAGAAGTCCAAATCCTTTCTCGCAGGATCCAATGTCATCGGAACAACAGCCAGGAGCCTTGAGCGCTCCGCAGAAACAGAAGAACAATTAACTCCCTTCAGGACTCTGGAGAGGAGCTTTCTCTGGTCCTTGCTTAGTTCCAACTTTGGATCCCCACCCTCTCTTGCAATGACTATCAGGGTCGCCCCGGAGCCCCCCGCCCAATACAAAACAAAACAAAACAAACAACAAAAAATTAGAATAGACAGAGAACAACAAGGAAAGCTTAGAACCAGACAGGAAACGGTCAGTGGGGACTCACATATACCTTACTAGGTAGGACACGAAAATAAGTTACTCCTCACTAGGTTATTGAGGATTTCTCTGCACACCCCTCCTAATAGTGTTCTGTGCCTCAACTGGTGACTTGTTAAAACTATAAGACAGTTTAGACTATCCTAAAATCTGCCAAGTTCAGTAAAAGCTATGCTGCAATACAATAAACTGCTAAATACAAAAATGAAAATAGATACGAGACAGCTGAATAGTATCTTATAGCCATTTTAAGGTGGATAGAAGTCAGTTGTATATAAACTACAATTGAAATGTCAATGAAGTAGTCACGGGATGTGGTTAAGAACCTGCATTTTCTAACATATCAGTTACTCAATACCATGTCAGTTAACCCCATAATGTTGGAAACTGTTGTTGATGTTATGTTGTGGCTTTTAATTGGTCAGAACGATATTCTGCCAGCTCTGCCTTTAGACCAGAGATGGTCTCCCCAAGAAACCATTGACTGTATCTGGACAATAAGATGCTGGACTCTGTGCATTGGCACATGCTTGCAATGAAAGAAACAAGACTGAATTTGAACTGTAATACTGCAATTAGGTGGAGCAATCCACCATGGGGGGAGGGCACGGGGAGGGGATGGGGGAACATCAGAGCCTATGAAACAATGTTGTAAAATGAAATGCAATAAAAAAAATCAGAAAAAAAAAACCCCATCTCACAAGGGCAAACAATAATGCCCAAATGGGTTACAGAATTTTTTTTTTTTTGTAATTTAAGATTTTTAAATTTTTTTTTTATTGCAAAGTCAGATATAAAGAGAGAAAGATCGGCTGTCTGCTGATTCATTCCCCAAGTGACTGCAACGGCTGGTGCTACGCCGATCTGAAGCCAGGAGCCTGGAGCTTCTTCCAGGTCTCCCACGCAGGTGCAGGGTCCCAAGGTTTTGGGCCGTCCTCAACTGCTTTCTTAGGCCACAAGCAGGGAGCTGGATGGGAAGTGGAAATGCCATGATTAGAACCGGCAGCCCATATGGGATCCTGGCATGTTTAAGTCGAGGACTTTAGCTGCTAGGCCACCGCACCTGGCCTGGATTATAGAATTCTTAGAGGGGTGGTTGAGTGTCTATGCACAGGGTGGTGAAACTGCATTGAGGTGGTTGGAGAGACATCAGTCAGGCCCTGCCATGCAGCTGGAAGCTCCTCTCGGCCTCGCCAACAAGGGGAGCTGTTGTCTTCACACCTTCGTGTCATCCATACCCACTGCACAGACCCCAGCACTTCCGTATGATTGTCAATTTCAATTTCTTTGTGGTGGTACCCATTCTCACAGAAGTTTGTTGTCTGCAAAGAGACAAATTTTACTCCCTTCTTCCTGTTGGGATGGGTTTTAGCTCTTTCTTTTTGTCCAGTTGTGTGATCGTATTGTATTGGCCACATTTTCGTCTCTGCATCTGTTAATGGGCACTTAGGTTATTTTCATATCTTAGTTGTTGTGAATAAAGTAACAAAGAACATGGGAGTTCTGGGATCTCTTTGAAGTGTTTTTGTTTCCTTTAGATGTATATCCAAGAGAAAGGGTTACTGGTTATGCATTAGTTCTGTTTTTAGTTCTTTTTCAAAAAATCTTCATTGAGTTTTTCATAATGGTTATACCAATTTGCATTCCCACCAACAGTGTCAAAGTGTTCCTTTTGTCCACATCCTCACCACTGTTTGGGAATTGCTTTTTACAATAGCCATGAGATGTATATCATTATGGTTTTGATTTGCATTTCTTAATGATCAGTCATGTTGAGTATTGCTTCCTAAACCTGTCACACATTTCTATATATATATATGTTTGAGAAATGTCTTTTCAGGTCCTTTGGCCATTTAAAAAATCAGGATATTTGTTGTTCTGCTATTGAAATATTTGACTTCCCTATATGAAAGTATTTGAAAAAAATCTCATAGAAAATGAAAGTGTAAAAAGTTTTCTGAAATCAATGCATTTTTGGTAATATTCATTTTCCAGGAACTTTTCGAAGATCCTTGTATATTTAGAATATTAGCCTATTATTATATATGCAGTTTTCAAACATTTTTCTTACAATATTTAGAACACCTTTTCATTTTGTGTGTTTCCTTTGAGTGTAGAAGTTTTTTTAGGTTTTGTTGCCTGGGTTTTTGGTGTTATATCCACAGAAACCATTGCCAAGGCCAGAGTCATGAAGTTTTCTCCCTGTTTTCTTTGAGTGGTTTTACAATTTTTGGAGTTATATTTAAGTTTTTTTTTTTAAAATATTTTGAATAATGCACATTTGCTTCCAAATCAAAGATGGGATTCAAATGTTTTACTTTCCTTTTCTTTTTTTTTTAAGATTTATTTATTTTTATTGGAAAGGTGGATATACATAGAGGAGGAGAGAGAGAGAGGAAGATCTTCTGGGTCTCCCACACGGGTGCAGGGTCCCAAGGCTCTGGGCTGTCCTCAACTTCTTTCCCAGGTCACGAGCAGGGAGATGGATGGAAGGCAGGGCCGCTGGGATTAGAACCGGTGACCATATGGGATCCCAGCATGTTCAAGCAGAGGACTTTAACCACTACACAATCGTGCCAGACCCGGCTTCCAATGTTATTCAGTGAATATTTGAAGGCAGAGTTACAGAGCGAGGAGAGACCGAGAGAGATGTTCCAACGACTGGTTCACTCTCCAAATGGCCACAATGGCCAGGGCTGGGCTAAGAGCCAGGAGTTTCTTCTGGGTCTCCCATGTGGGTGCAGGAACACAGCACTTGAGCTATCTTTCTCTGCTGTCTCAGAGAGAGTAACAGAGAGCTGGACTGGAAGTTGAGTACCCGGGACTTAAACTGGTGCCCATTGGGAAACTGACACTGCAGGTAGGGGCTTAAGCCACTATACCATGACATTGGTCCAATAGATAACTCATTTAAAAGTAAAAATAAAAATAAAAATAAAAATGAATAGAGAAGTAACTTGCTCAGAATTTTAAGAAAGCAGCAGGTTTAAAGTTTGTAGAATCTCCTATTCCCAGATAAATCCTTTCTCACTCTGTCTTTCTCACCATTTTAAAACTCTATCATGTAATGCAACCAATGAATCAATAATCAATGAGATACAGACTGCTTATGATCTACATCAAAGAACTGAAAAACCTGATATGCTTTTTTTAATTAAAATTATTCATTAATTACATTGTGTTGTAATTACATAGAATCTGGGATTCTCCCCCTCCCTCCCCCCATGGTGGGCTCCTCTACCTTGTTGCATAACCATAGTTCAAGTTCAGTTGAAATTCCCTCTTTGCAAGTATATGCCAAGCATAGAGTCCAACATCTTATAGTCCAGTCAAGTCCAACTACTTATTGGGTAGACCCTCTCTGGTCTGAGGGCAGAGATAGCAGAGTATCATCCCGGTCAAATAAAAGCACTAACATACCATCTGCAACAATTACCATCGTTATGGAATTAATTGACATGGTATTGAGCAGTCAACATGTTAAAAATAAATGCGAGTTCTTAACCACTTTCTGTGACCCCCCATTCACAGTTCAATTTTACTTTATATACGACATATGACATCACATCCATAACATAACATGTTATGCTTAACATCATATCATCTTAAATTAAGGCAAACATGTGGTATCTAACCTTTTGGGATTGGCTCATTTCCCTTAGCATTATGGTTTCCAGTTTGGCCCATTTGGCCACAAAGAACTGCATTTTTTTTTTTTAATAGCTGAGTAGTATTCCATGGAGTAGATGAACCATAGCTTTCTTATCCAATCCTCTGCTGATGGGCATTTTGGTTGTTTCCATGTTTTTGCAATTACTGATTGTGCTGTTATGAACATAGGAGTGCATGTTGGTTTCTCCTAAAACAAGTTTTTTGGATATATTCCTAGGAGTGCTATAGCTGGGTCATACGGTATGTCAATTTTGAGTTGTTTGAATATTCTCCATACTGATTTCCATAGAGGCTGTACCAATCTGCAGCCCCACCAGCAGTGGAGTAGGGTTCCCTTTTCCCCGCAACCTCGCCAGCAAGTGTTGTTGGTGTTTTTCATGTGGGCCACTCTTACTGGTGTTAGGTGGTACCTCACTGATGTTTTAATTTGGATTTCCCTTATTGCCAGGGAGCTTGAGCATTTTTTCATATGTTTATTTGCCATTTGGGATTGTTCCTTTGTGAAATGTCTGCCCATTTCCCGTGCCCATTTCTTGAGTGGCTTGTTTATTTTGGTGTTTTGGCTGTTTTGTAATTAATTCTTTGTATACTCTGGAGATTAGCCCTCTATCACCTACGTAGTGCGCGAAGATCTTCTCCCATTCTGTGGGTTGCTTTTTTACTTTGTTGATTGTTTCCTTTGCTGTGCAGAAGCTTCTTAGTTTGATGAGGTCCCATTTGTTTATTTTGGTCTTGATTTCTATTGCTTTTGGTGTACTTCTTAGGAAGTAGGGACCTACCCCTAGATCTTGCAGAGTATTTCCAACATTTTCTTCCAAAAGTTTGAAGGTTTCTGGATGCAGGTTTAGATCTTTTATCCATTTAGATTTGATCTTGGTGTATGGTGAGAGATGTGGGTCTATCTTTTTGTTTCTGCAGGCTATTAACCAGTTGTCCCAACAGCATTTATTGAAGAGACCTTCCCATTTGCCTGGATTATCGTTTGTCCTTTTATCAAAGATTATTTGACTGTATCTGGCCATCTTTCGAAGAAAACCTGATATGCTTTTAATACTCTATGTTATTCCGTAATGGGTTGTGAGAGCAGAGAAATCTTCCACCTTCTTAGAGTGAGTGAGGAAGATGTTAAGTATAATCTATCAAGGTTATAACAGGTAACTGACAGACAGCAGACTCGAATCTGCATTAGACATTAGTAAAAACTATAGACATACAGTGGGATCAAGAGTGTCTTAACAGGAGGTCATATGCACAGGGGGTGAAACCCCAGAATGGAGTAGGAGGACAGGAGGAGGCTTGTATCCCAATCCTGGAGACTCCCGGATTCTCACCAAGGACTATCAGTATGGGCACCAAGGGCTATATCCCAACTGCCAAGGAGATCACAGGGAATTGGAGTGCCCTTGTAGGGCGAGAACTCTGAAGTCATCCATTCCCTATTGGATCTCCCACATGGGATGGAAGAAACCCAGATCCTTCCTCGCAGGATGTAATGTCATTGGAACAATAGCCAGGAGCCCTGAGCGGTCCTCAGAAACAGAACAGTAAACTTCCTTTGGGACTCTGGAGAGGAGCTTGCTCTGGTCCTTACTTAGTTCCAACTTTGGATCCCCACCGTCTCTTGCAATGACTATCAGGGCCGTTCCGGAACCACCCCCCCAAAATTAGACCAGATAGACAGAGAACAACAAGGAAAGCTTAGAACAGACAGGAAGCAGTCAGCTTTGACTCACATATACCTTACTAGGTAGGACACAAAGATCAGTTACTCCTCACTAAGGTATTGAAGATTTCTCTGCACACTCCTCCTAAAAATGTTCTGCGCCTCAAAAATACATGCCTTGTTAGAGTTACAGGCCAGTTTGGATTATCCTAAAATTCACCAAGCTCAGTAAAAATTATGCTTGAATAGTATAAGTTGCTAAATATAAAAAAGAAAATATACACGAGACAACTGAATAGTACCCTATAGACATTTTAAGGTGTATAGCAGCCGGTTGTGTATAAACTAAAATTGAAACGTCAATGAAGTAGTGGCAGGTTGTGGTTAAGAACTTGCATTTTCTAACATATTGGTCACTCAATACTATATCAATTAATTCCATAACGTTGTAAATTGTTGTTGATGTTGTGTTGTGGCTTTTCATTGGACAGGATGATATTCTGCCAGCTCTACTTTCAGACCAGGGATGGCCTCCCAATGAAACTGCTGAATTTATCTGGACAATAAGATGCTGGACCCTATGCATGGTACATGCTCGCAATGAAGGAATCATGACCGGATATGAACTGTAATACTGCAACAATGCGGAGGAATACACCATGGGGGGAGGGCATGGGGAGGGGTGGGGGAATCCCAGAGCCTATGAAACTGTGTCATAAAATGAAAAAAAAAAAAAGGTGGAAAGCCAGGACTAGAACCAGCACCAGCTTGGAATACTCACATTGAAAGGAGCAGCATCGGGTCCGGCGGCGTGGCCTAGCGGCTAAAGTCCTCGCCTTGAAAGCCCCGGGATCCCATATGGGCGCCGGCTCCAGTCCCGGCTGCTCCACTTCCCATCCAGCTCTCTGCTTGTGGCCTGGGAAAGCAGTCGAGGACGGCCCAATGCATTGGGACACTGCACCCGCGTGGGAGAACTGGAAGAGGTTCCTGGTTCCCGGCTTCAGATTGGCATGCATCAGCCCGTTGCGGCTCACTTGGGGAGTGAATCATCGGACGGAAGATCTTCCTCTCTGTCTCTCCTCCTCTGTGTATATCCGACTGTAATAAAATGAATAAATCTTTAAAAAAGAAAAAAAGAAAGTAGCAGCATCTTAACCTGCTATGCCACAATGCCAGCTCCACAGGTATAGTTCTTCTTTTTTAAAATCTTTTTTTTTAATTTATTTTATTTTATTGGAAAGTGAGATATATAGAGAGGAGGAGAGTTAAAGATCTTCCGTCCGATGATTCACTCCCCAAGTGCATAGCTGGTGCTATGCCGATCCGGAGCCAGGATCCAGGAACTTCTTCCAGGTTTCCCACACAGGAGTCCCAAGGCTTTGGGCTGTCCTCGACTGCATTCTCAGGCCACAAGCAGGGAGCTGGATGGGAAGTGGAGCTGCCGGGATTAGAACCGGTGCCCATATGGGATCCCGGGGTGTTCAAGGCGAGGACTTTAGCTGCTAGGCCACGCCGCCGTGCCTCACAGGTATAGTTCTAAGCAACATTTTAGGTTCTCCAGCTGAACAACCACTTTATTAGGGTTTTAAGCATAAGCTTAACTACCAAAGATTCTTTTGCTTATTTTTGAAGATTCCTTAAAAATCTGAAATTGTATGTACCTTTTACTGTCTCTAGAAAAATGGGGACTAGGTAGATAAAAAAAAACGGAACCAAATAGAACAAAAATAATTAAGAAAAGCAGTAAATACAAGGAAAAAAGGAAATGACGACAGAAATATCATGGATGAATAAAAGCAACTCTTGTAAAATGTGAAAACTATAAGGAGCTAATTCAGTGGTCACTGTCCTAAGGAGTCAATCACACTAAAAAATTATCAAGTAGAGCTATCAGTTAGAACTATCTTCTAAGTAGATGCTAAATACAATTAATATTTTGTAGAAATATTCTGATGAGTAATGAAATTAGCACTTGTTTAATCCTGCTTATGAGCTGCAGTCTAGCTATGGGAATCCTTTGGAGTAACCAAGTTTCTTAGGAATTCTATAAAGCACAGTTAGCATACAATCCTGCTTAACTTTCTTCTTGCTTTTGAATCTCCCACAGCTCTTTATTTCTGTAATATAATCTTCAGACTTGTGTAAAATGCCTTGGAGTAGGAACTGTTTATGATATCAGAAAGTTCTCCTAACTCTGCTGACACTCATTTATAAACTGAGATGCCTTCATTCTTTCTCACTATAAATTATATGTCTGCTTTTATCAATACATGAGTAAAACATTTGGGGTAGCTTATAGACATATTTATAAGAAAATAATAATATTTCTGGGTCTGGCACGGTGGCCTAGTGGCTGAAGTTGTCGCCTTGAAAACGCCAGGATCCCATATGGGCACCAGTTCTAATCCCGGCAGCTCCACTTCCCATCCAGCTCCCTGCTTGTGGCCTGGGAAAGCAGTTGAGGATGGCCCAAAGCCTTGGGACCCTGCACCCATATGGGAGACCTGAAAGAGCTGCTGGCTTCGGATCGGAGCAGCTCTGGCCGTTGCACTCACTTGGGGAATGAATCATCAGACGGAAGATCTTCCTCTCGGTATATATCTGACTTGCAAAAAAAAAAAAAAAAAGAAAAGAAAAGAAAAACAAAAGATTTTAAAAAATATACACCTGCTTCCAAATCAAAGATGGACTCCCAATGGAACTGTTCAACATATCTAGACAAGGGGATGCTGGACTGTCTGACACTGTCCATACCAGCAATGTCGGGTCATACTTAAATATCAGAATGATGGAATTATGGCTCCTTATGAAGGACTATATTATTGTAGCGACATGGGGGAAATCTGTCGGGGGGGGGGTGGGAATTTGGGGGGGGAAATCCCACTCTATAAGAAATTGTACCACAAGATTCAAAAATTCAAAAAAAAAATTTAAGAAAAAAAGAAAAAACACACATTATTGTCTACTACTAAATCTATATTGAGGTTGCAAATAAATGTGGATGGGTTCTTCATAAAAAACACTTTGAATAGATTTTGGTATGGTGTAAGATAAGGATTCAGTTTTGTTCTTTTGCATATATATATATATATATATATATGTATATATATATATATTCAGTTTTCCATTAATATTTACTGAGAGGACTATCCTTTTTCCATCGTTTCTTATTGATGGGCTTGTCAAAAATTAGTTGACCACATATATGCTTGAGTTTATTTCTTTACTCCAGAATAACTTTAAATTTCATGTTCATTTATTGTGATGGGTCATGTTATGTAAGTTTTTAGCCAAGCTTCATTTCAGAGTGTTGGAGAGACCAAGTAGATAATTTGGTGTTCCTGTAGTTCATCTGACTAGGGGGTTATTCCACTATTTCTCCATATATATATATATATATATATATACATATATATATATATATATGTGTGTGTGTATATATATATATATATATATTTTATATATATATATTAGAATCTGTTGCTTGTAATTAAAATTTGACCAGTTTTATGGAAATGAACCTGTATATGCAGATAGTCTTTAATTGTCTGAACAAACTGAATGTGGATGACGGAAGTGTATTTAACAAATCAGCTAGTCAACTGATTCATTCATTTTTTTTTTTTAATTATTTATTATTTAACTTCATTAATTACATTGTATTATGTGACACAGTTACATAGATACTTGGGTTGATTCATTCTTTTTCATGTGTTTGTTTCCTATTTTGAGCTTTAAGATTAATTGCATCCAATTCATTGGGTGTAGTAAGACATGTAGTAAAGCTCTAACTTATTTACCATGCTTAGAAGAAATACTCAAAGCAGTTAGGAAATCCTGTTGTTTCCAAAATCATGAACCACATAAAGACTAGTACAGACTAAGCTCCACTCTGAAGTGTCTTAAATTTGGAGATGCAGGATTCATTGTAGTATGTGGAATGCAAACTACAAGGAAACAAAGACACTTTGTGTGAGTTATAGCTTTTAAATACACACATAAATGGTGATAACTCAAATGAAAACAAAAGCAGGTTAATTATGGGGCCTATGCTGTGGCACCAGCATCCCGTCGGGGCACTGGTTTGAGTCCTGGCTGCTCCACTTCCAATCCAGCTCCCTGCAAATGCATCTGGAAAAGCAAAGGAGGATGGCGCAAGTCCTCGGTCCTCTGCACTCAGGTGGGAGAGTTGGAGGAGGCTCTGTGCTCCTGGCTTAGACTGGATCAGCTCTGGCCGCTAGACCATTTGAGGAGTGAACCAGATGGATGATCTCACTGTCTTTTTCTCTTCTTCTCTCCTTGTAGCTATGACTTTTCAATAATAAATAAATGAACAAACAAGCTTATTAAGCAAAAGATATTTATCAGGACTATTAAGCAAGGGAATCAGCTATCATCAGTTGTATTTTTTTTTAAAAGATTTATTTATTTTGTTACAAAGTCGGATATACAGAGAGGAGGAGAGACAGAGAGGAAGGTCTTCTGTCTGTATATATCCCATTGTCTTCTGTCCGATGATTCACTCCCCAAGTGACCACAACGGGCTGGTGCTGTGCCGATCTGAAGCCGGGAACCAGGAACCTCCTCCGGGTCTCCCACACGGGGGCAGGGTCTCAAAGTATTGGGCCATCCTCCATTGCTTTCCCAGGCCACAGGAAGGGAGCTGGATGGGAAGTGGAGCTGCCGGGATTAGAACCGGCGCCCATATGGTATCCCGGGGCGTTCAAGCCGAGGACTTTAGCCGCTAGGCCATGCTGCCGGGCCCATCAGTTGTATTTTACAGGGACTCAAGGCAAGCATGAAGGCATGAAACGCTTACAGTGAAAAAAATGGGAAGGCTTCAGATAGCTCTGATTGGAAGTTATTGTACTGAGGAAGCTAAAGTGGTGTTAGGTAGTAGCAGGGCATTCTATGTGGTTGGCTTGGGGAAGCACATTTGGCTTTCTGCGGCTGGTCCTGAGTTGAAACCAGGGATAAAAATTAGCAAGGCTAGTCATTACTCTCCAAATCTTGACTCTTTTGAGCTGATTGCTACAGAGGTTGTGGCTTGGATTCCTAGACAGCTGCTGCTAAACTGTGGGTCAGAGTCTAGTCAATCTATTGCCCATTTGTATGTTAACCATCATAAATTTTGTATGAAGTGGTTTCCATGTCCATAAGCCTTTAGGTTTATTTATATTTTTTACTGTAAAGATAGGAATATTCTTGGAAGTGGTACAAAGAATGAATGGGCCTTTAGTTGTGGATTCTGTTACAATGAGTTGTAGTTCTCTTGTGCTTTCAATTATAAAAGCTATTGAGGGGCCTGGCGGCATGGCCTAGTGGCTAAAGTCATCGCCTTGAACGCCCCGGGATCCCATATGGGCGCCGGTTCTAATCCCGGCTGCTCCACTTCCCATCCAGCTCCCTGCTTGTGGCCTGGGAATGCAGTCGAGGACGGCCCAAAGCTTTGGGACCCTGCCCCCGTGTGGGAGACCCGGAAGAGGTTCCTGATTCCCGGCTTCGGATCGGCTTCGGATCGGCGCGCACTGGCCCGTTGCGGCTCACTTGGGGAGTGAATCATCGGATGGAAGATCTTCCTCTCTGTCTCTCCTCCTCTCTGTATATCTGACTTTGTAATAAAATAAATAAATCTTTAAAAAAAAGAGCTATTGAGGATATTTTAGGGAGAGATATTTTGGGGGGGTCAGTAATAACTCATAGCAGTTTTATATTCTTTCTCTTCAAATTTTAGATAATGTGATTAGAAGATGGTGGGTTATGAAGAAAGAGCAGAAAACTCAGATAATTCTCAGGGGGAAGTTCAGCTGTGGGTACAAAACAACAGGCTAGTGAAAGAAAGTCATGGCAAGAGTATGCTAAATCATGAACATCTGGAAGATAAAGAAAATCTCCTTTGGAAAACCTAACAGTGGCAATCCTTTGAGACAAAAGGTGTCATCTAAAAGATTTGTAGGAATGGAAGGACTGAAGAAAAAGGCCTGTAGAGAAGCTAAATGTTCCAGAGACGGGCAAAGGGTAAAGACAGTGGATGTGAAAGAGAGTGGAAGTTCATTGATTTGAAAGGTGAAGTGACACAGAGAAGGCGAGTGTGAGAGTGAGAAGGAGGAACAGGGAGGAGAGGGGCGGGGAGAGAAGCACACTGGCTAGTTCCATTCTGCTAGTAACTGTCCAAATGCTCCCAGTAACCTGCATCTGCATCAGGCTGAGGCTGGAATCAGGAACTAGTCAGTTTCTCCATGTGGGTGGCAGGAACCCAATTAGTGTAGACCTCCCAGGGTCTCCAGTAGCAGGAAGTGAGTCAGCTGCTACAGGTGGATATTGAACTCAGATACTTTGATGTGGGATGTGGGGTTCTTTTTTAAAAGGTTTATTTCATTTCATATGTTCTCTCTGATGCAAGGCAAACTTCATGAAAAATACAAGATCAATAGATACATAGATAAACATGCATGTACATATAGCCATCTAGAGAACTGTATAATAGAGACTATCATATCCAGATGTGAAGATACAATGCAGTATGCATCTCCATTTTCAAGTTAAAAATGGACTCCCAATGAAACTGTTAAATATATCTGGACAAGAGGATGCTGGACTCTGCTATTGTCCATACCTACAGCATCAGGGCACACTTAAGTAGTAGAATGATGGACTTATGACTGTTTTTGCAGGATTATATTATTGTAACACAATAAGGGAAATCGGGGGCAGGGGAGGAGGGTGTCTGGGAAGGGGATAGGAAGAATCCCAGAGGCTATTGAACTGTATCATAAAATAAATTTTTAAAAAATTATTTTATGTTTTATTTGAAGGGGTATATATACACAGAGAGAAGGAGAGACAGAGATCTTTCATCTGCTGGTTGAGTTCCCAAATGACCACAATGGCTGGAGAGCTAAGCTGGTCTGAAACCAGGAGCCAGGAGCTTCTTCCATATCTCCTATGAGGATGTAGGGACCCAAGGACTTAGACCACCCTTCGCTGCCTTCCTGGTCACAAACAGGGAACTGAATTGGAAGTAGAACAACTGGGACACGAACCAATGCCTAAATGGAATGCCACAGACAGAAGCGCAGCCTACTACTCCATTGTGCTGGCCCTGGATGTCGACTTCGGAACCATTTGGACTGCCACTACTGTCTGCCACCAATTATAGGATTATAATTATAGGAGTATTTATATGTTTATATATTAAATATACAACATTATATGTTATACAGGATTACATATAATGATGTATTTATAGAATATATATGTGTATGTATATACATATATATAAATTCTATGTAAGGTTAGTGGGAAACTGGAAGGAATTTCTGGTAGAGAATGCGGTTCTAGTATGCACCAAAAGGAAGTTGTTAACATATTTATTAATAAGGATATTATTTCTTTGTGCTAAGCCAAAGGCAGTTGAA
Organism: Ochotona princeps; assembly: GCF_030435755.1. Lineage (NCBI taxonomy): Eukaryota > Metazoa > Chordata > Mammalia > Lagomorpha > Ochotonidae > Ochotona > Ochotona princeps. The sequence goes on from NC_080865.1 coordinate 46,287,638, forward strand.
AAGCAGGACATTTTTCTTTCTTTCTTTCTCTTTCTCTTTCTTTCTTTCTTTCTTTCTTTCTTTCTTTCTTTCTTTCTTTCTTTCTTTTCTTTTCTTTTTCAATTTTGTGTAGGCTGGGATTTCTCTCCCCCCAAACTCCAACCCCCGTCAGATTTTTCCCATTTTGTTACAATAGTGTAGTCCTTCATAAGGAATCATAATTCTATCAGTCTCTTATTTAAGTGTACCCCGACACTGTTAGTGCAGACAATGTCAGACAGTCCAGCATCCCATTGTCTACACATGTCCAACAGTTTCATTGGGAATCCATCTTTCATCTGGAAGCAGGGATGCATGTTCCATTACACCCCCACGTCTGTATGATAGACCCCAGGACTCCATCACCATACATTACCATAAGTGAGAAGCCATGAAACAAGGTCAACAGCTGGTATGAGATAGAACAACCACCACCACAACAACAACGACAACAACAATAGCAACATCAACAACAAATTACAGTACCATGAAAAAAAAAACCCGTGCCACTGAGTAACCAACACACGATCAAGAAAAAGGGAACACGGAAGTCTCTTGGGAAAAATGATGCCATCGTATAATTCATGGGCCCATGATGAATTCGACTAGAGAAAAGAGAATATTTGGAATGAACCAAACTGAAAAAAACATCAAAACACATGGGATACTGCCAAAAAAGCAAACAAACAATCAAAAACCCAGTATGGATTGGATTACTGAAGTTACGTTTTCCATGTTGAGGACACCTTTCTTAAAGGTCAGTCATTTTATTTCTGATTCAGCAGCTTCTTGGATATTTTGTTTCTGGGCCAACGAAGGGTAGCTTCCTTTCTTTTTTAGTAACTACAAGATTTTTTTTTGTTGGTCTGTGTTGAATTTATGGAGGTCCTGTTTTCCCCCTCAAGTTGTTAGGATTGCAGTGACATCAGTTTGAAGTGTGCGGAGTCAGCATCGTGCTGCAGCAGGTTAATGTGCTTCTTGCAACATGGGCATGCCGCATTGAAGTCCCAGTGACTCTGCTTCTGCTACAGCTCCTCATAATGGGCCTGAGAAGGCAGTAGCAGATGATCCAGGTCCTTGGACCCCTGTACCCACATGGGAGACCAGGATGGAGTTCCTGGTTCCTGATTTCAGTGTGGCCCAAACCTGCTGTTGTGACCATTTGGAGAGTGAGTGGAAAACCTCTTTCCGTCTCTGTCTCTTCCTCTTTCTGTTACTCTGCGTTTCAAATAAATAAGGAAATATTTTTTGAAAAAATTAAGTTGTGGGCCCGGCGGCATGGCCTAGCGGCTAAAGTCCTCGCCTTGAAAGCCCCAGGATCCCATATGGACGCCGGTTCTAATCCCGGCAGCTCCACTTCCCATCCAGCTCCCTGCTTGTGGCCTGGGAAAGCAGTTGAGGACGGCCCAATGCATTGGGACACTGCACCCGTGTGGGAGACCCGGAAGAGGTTCCAGGTTCCTGGCTTCAGATCGGCGCGCATTGGCCCGTTGCGGTTCACTTGGGGAGTGAGTCATTGGACGGAAGATCTTCCTCTCTGTCTCTCCTCCTCTGTGTATATCTGGCTGTAATAAAATGAATAAATCTTAAAAAAAAAAAAGAAAAAATTAAGTTGTGAGAATTTATCTTTCTTTATCTTGCCATCTTCAAAATTCTGTGTTAAGATTTAAACTTCGGAGTGGTCTGCCAGCCTATATTATGCTTTTGAACAGCACCTGATATTTCAGGTTTAATACCGTTAACAGAAATACTGGAGATCACTGTGGTATTGTCAGTACTAGTGCTCAAGATATATATTCTTTAAAAGTTATTTTTTAAAGATTTATTTGTTTTTATTGGAAAGGTGTATATACAGAGAGGAGGAGAGACAGAGAGAAAGATCTTTCGTCCGATGGTTCACTCCCCAAGTGAGCTCAACGGTTGGAGCTGAGCCATTGCAAAGCCAGGAGCCATGAGCTCTTCCAGGTCTGCCACGCAGGTGCGGGGTCCCAAGAGTTTGGGCCATCCTCTACTGCTTTCCCAGGCCACAGTCAGGGAGCTGGATGGGAAGTGGAGCAGCCGGGATTAGAACTGGCGATCATATGGAATCCCGGCGCATGCTAGGTGAGGACCTTAACCAACACGCTATCGCGCCAGGCCCTAAAAGTTATTTCTAATCAGTCATTTAAGTTGGAGAGAGGCTCATCTCATTGCTAGCAGAACCGAATTGTTACCCAGTCAGTACAAGAGGAGAAAGCTACAGTAAGAGCCTTTAAAATGCTTTCATTAGATTTTTGAGTCTTCCCAACACAAATAAAAGGTAGTTACCCAATTTGATTTTTATACATTGTTTTCATGTGTCAAAATATCGCATTGTAGCCCATAGATATGTACAATTATCAAGTGTCAATTAGAAAAGGGAATTTCCAGGGCAGGTGTTTGGTCTAATGGAATAGATGCCTGTGTCTCATGTTTGAGTGCCTGGGTTTGCTACCCGGCTCCTTTTGGCTTCTTATTAATGTAGGTCTTGGGAGGTGCTAGTGATGGCTCAAGTGGTTGCATTGCTATCACACATATGGCATATTTAGATTGAGCTCTAGTCTGCCAGCTTTGGCCCCAGGCACAGGCCATTGTGGGCATTTGGGAAGTGAATCAGTGCATGCAGTACTCTCTTTCTCTCCCTTTCCTATGTAAGAAAAGGAGAGATTTTCTTCGATTTTATATCTTTTCAAAAAAGATTTATTTATTTATTTTTATTGGAAAGTGAGATATACAGAGAGGAGGAGAGACAGAAAGATCTTTGATCTGCTGGTTCAGTCCTCAAGTGGCCACAAAAGCTGGAGCTGAGTTCATCGGAAGCCAGGAGCCAGGAGCTTCTTCCAGGTCTCCAATGTGGGTTTAGGGTCCCAAGGCTTTAGGCTGTCCTCGACTGCTTTCCCAAGCGACAAGCAGGGAGCTGGATGGGAAGCGGGGCCATCAGGTTTAAGAATTCGTGTCCATATGGGATCCCGTGGCTTGCCAGGTGAGGATTTAGCCGCTAGGCTACTGTGCCAGACCCTCTATTTTATATCTTTAACGTCATTCCAAGAGAATGTTCTTTTTTTCATTAGGGTTGGCTAACTCCTCCTGTGTAGTGTCTCATTTGGCCTTGGGGAACCAGATTTGAATATCTTCTCATTCTACTGAAATGGTTGCTGACTAAATTGCTCACAAATATTTTGAAGTGACATAAAGTCTAACTGAAGGCCAGGTATTGAAGTTCACTTGTGATTGAGGTATCTGATTTTTCCTGGAGGTGGGGATCATATGAAGGTTCAAGTGTAATGGTGAGAAGTAGTTGGTGAAGAACAGGAGGAGGAAAGAGGTGAACAGGGATCAAGGCAGAGATAATTTAGGAGCAAGTGGGGTCAAAAGAGAGTAGACGTGACATTACCAGAGGTGGAAAGGTCGGAGTGTTCCCAGATTTTTCCCCCTGGTTTCTTCTTATCAATTAAGGAAATTCAACCATCACTGTATTAGTTGTCCAATTTTGATTTTATTCTAAGGTGCCATAAAAATGCAGAAGTCTTGACTTTTTGCATGAAATTTGAAGGAGCCTCTTCAGTTCACAATTGTCTGTGGGGTGGCCAGCGTTGATCTGAGTCCCAGCTCTTCTGTTTTTAAATCCAGCTGCTTGCTGGATTTAAAAGACGCCCAGGGTGAGCCCTTCAACCAGAGCGCTTGGAGCCGGAGGCCACGCAGAGGACCAGGTTCAAGGAGACATTCATGCGGCGGAATGCCTTTGGTGTGGACATCTGCTGCCGGAAGGGGTCGCACAGTCCCCTGCAGGAGCTCTACACTCCTATCCAGCTGGAGCTCTCCAATGCCGCTGTTCTGCACCAGATGAGGCGGGACAAACAGCGCTGCCAGCCGCAAGCGGCGGGTGCTGACCCCCAACGACCTGAAGCACTTAGTGGTGGATGAGGACCACGAACTCATCTACTGCTACGTGCCCAAGGTGGCATGCACCAACTGGAAGCGGCTCATGATGGTCCTGAGCGGGCGGGGCAAGTACAGCGACCCTATGGAGATCCCTGCTAAGGAGGCTAATGCAGCAGATTGGCCCAAGTGCTTAAGTCACTGCCACCCACCTGGGCAAGTTGGGTGGAGTTTCTGGACCCTGGTTTTGTTCTGATTCAGAACTGGCTTTTGCAGCCATCTGTGGAACGAATCAGTGGATGGAAGATCTCTTTCTGTCCTTTCAAACAAATACATCTTTTAAAAAAGATGATCTGTTGTGAAATCACACCACTTACAGGGGAGTTTATCAAGCTAGGACCAGATAGCTAAACCATTTATTCCAAAGGGATCTGGATAAGTCAGGGGCTTCTTGGGATAAAAGGGATCCAAGATAGAAGAAGGGAGAAGGGATTTGTGTAACTCTTAACCTGGGGCAGACAATCCCAAAAGTCAAAGGAAAACCAGAAACAGAGATTTACCCAAAACAGGAAGGATCAGCCAACAGGAGATTCTGCTAGGTCCTTGTCTGTTTCTCAGCTTTGTCAATCTTCTACTACATGTGGTCTGGGATGTCTTTCTTTCTTTCCAAGGATTTATTTATTTATTTGAAAGGCAGAATTACAGACAGAAGGAGAGGGAGAGGGGGAGGGAAAGAGATCTTCCATCCATTGTTCGATCCCCAAGTGGTCACAACAAGCGGAGTAGAGCCGATCTGAAGCCAGGAACCAGGAGCTTCTTCTGGGTCTGCCACTCAGGTGTGCAGGGTCCCAAGGCTTTTGTTCCTCCTCTACTGCTTTTCCAGACCACAAGCAGGGAGCTGGATGGGAAGTGGAGCAGCCGAGACATGAAGTGGCTTCCATATGGGATGCTAGCACTTCGAGGTGGAGGTGCTGGCACCGACATTTAATTTCATTTTAAAAAATGTTATTGGTATATGAAAGTGCTGTTAGAGTCATCCATCAGGATGAAACCTGCGAGATTTTTGATGAAATTGAGTCATGAAACTGTAGCCACTGAATTGAAGAATGGGACACAGGTCATTGGAACTATCACAGGTATAGTTGTCAGTGTGAATACACACCCTAAAGCTATAAAAATGACCTTGAAGAAGACAGAACCCATACAACTGGAAACACTGAGTATTCAACAGGATAACAGATATTTCAGTCTTCCAGACAGCTTACTCTGGACACACTACCTGTGGGCATTGAGCCCAAGGTGAAAGCTAAAAAAAGGGAAGCTGTTGCAAGAAGAGGCTGAGGTAGGGGAAGAGGACGTGGCTGTGGCAGAGGAAGAGGGCGTTCTAGGTAATAATGTGTGTCAAGATTACTGTTTCAGAGTGATGAATGATTGCACATATTTCTTGTACATGTTTGTTCATGTCACCTTTTTAATCAATGTAAGTGCTGAAAACAAAAAACAAAACAAAACAAAAAACAAAAAGAGAAAGTGCTGTTAATCTTGTGTCCTCCACAAATTTTTGCTGTTTTTTGAAATCAGTTCTAATAATATTTTGGAGGAGTGTTCAGGTTTACTGTGCATAAAATCACATTGTCAGGCACAGCATGGTAGTGTAGCAGCTAAAGCCCTCGCCTTGCACTTGCTGGGATCCCATATGGGCACCGGTTGTAATCCCAGCAGCCCCACTTCCCATCTAGCTCGCTGCTTGTGTCCTAGGAAAGCAGTCGAGGACGGCCCAAAGCCTTGGGGCCCTGCACCCACGTGGGAGACCTTGAAGAGGCTTCTAGTTTAGGATTGACACAGTTCTGGCCATTGTAGCTGCTTGGGGAGTGAATCATTGGATGGTAGATCTTTCTCTCTGTTTCTCTTCCTGTCTGTAGATCTGCCATTCCAATAAAAATAAAATAATTCTTTAAAAATTATCACATTGTCACCAGGGATAATTTTTTTTTATTATGCATTAAGGAGTATTTATTAACCAAGGTTGGTGATAGCAGAACCCACTAGCAATTAGCAAATGGCAATCCAGTCTGAATCAGAACCCCAAGAGGAACAAATGGTCATTACCCTGAAGTCCATCCGTTAAACTGAAAACCTATGTCCCAGCTTCCCCAGCAATATACGTTATCCTAAGAGACATGCAGAGAACAACACGAACCCACTTACACAGCTGCAAATATTCACCTTTTCCAGGCTTCTCTGTTCATATTCCATTACTACTAGGTCTCACCTCTCCTGGAACTCTTGAAAGTACACACATTACAAATATAATGCACAACACTGAGGGCGGAAGTCTTGGGGGCTGGACAGGCCCAGGGCCCACCTGCCTCCGTCATTGAGCAAAGGTGGGATTGGGGAGGGGCATGACCTTGGGCCTGGCGTTGAAACTTCCAGCAGCCCACTGGCTGCTGGTGGGTGCCAGGCCGGGATCTTTCTATGCTCAGATCCCTGACTCCAGCCACCATGTGCATGTGGTGGGCTGTCCCTGAGCTTCCTGGGGTGAGTACACCGAAGGGGGAGGTATGGGGACTGGGCATGCCCGGGGCCCACCCACTGCCCTCATTGAGCAGGGGATGGGATTGGGGAGTGGCGCGACCTTGGAGCCCTGCCTCGATCTCTGGGGTTTTTGTTCTTTGAATCACTGCTCAAGTAGCTCCACGTTGAACCCACTGTGCTTCTGGTATGTGAATCAATCCTAAAGATTCCCAACGATAGAGTAACTTTTCCTTTGAAGAACTTGTAATCACTGAACAATGCTTACCACTGAACACCAGTCCATGCAAAAGCTAAAACTTGGAGTCTGTCTAGCAGGATCATATCCTATTACCTAATGTTGTGGGCTGAGGAGCTGATTTACATTCCTTAAGCTGAGCACTCAGGAATCAGTAGCACCTGGCCTTTGCAGACTCATTGGCGTCCTATTGTCCTGTAAATGGGTTTGGGGGAAAGAGGATATAATATGGTAATAAAGAGGCTTGTAGCTGACTGCTCTCAGCACTTCTAACAGCATCATGGTCTCCGTGTGTCGGTGTGTCGGTGCTTTTCACTCGGACATTCGCTGTGCCTACTATGCCGGCTCAGCTAGCCGCGACAAATGGCACCGTAACGTGGGGCACAGCGCAAAGGACGTCCTAGGGACCCCTGGAACTATGAAGGTAAGGAATTAAGGAATTAAGGAATTAGGAATTAAGGAATTTTGAATTGAGAATTTGGAATTTGGGAATTTTGCAGGGGCATAACTGATTTAATCCCCAGACCCTCTCCCTGTGTAGGGCACGAGGGACAATCTGAGGGACCCCTGGAACTCTGGAGGGGCAAATTAATCTCATCCCCAGATCTTCTCCCCGTTCAGGGGCACGAGGGACAATCTGAGGGACCCTGGAAATCTAGAGGCAGGTTTTAAAATTTTTGCAGGGGCATAAGTATAATTTATCATGGGGCAAGAACTCTCTAAAATGCAGGTGATTAAGGGAATCCGAGACACAAGGCATCGACACTAAGCTTAAGGCCTCGCAGAGTTTTTTTTGAAACTGTCTGTGACGTAGTCCCATGGTTTGCTTTCACTGTAGTCATCCTTTTTCTCTGGCGCTTGCTAAATATTGCTTGGTCATCCCGTCAAGCAGTGGTGGAAGCCCGCCGTAAGAAATTGTCCGTTAAAAGTAGGAGAGAGCTGCAAACCAGGGTAAATAAGGAGAAGGAACCCCAGACAAGACAAAGTCTGGAGAAAGTGCATGAAGGAGATTCGCTGTCCTCTTCTGAGGAGGCTGAGGAGGAAAAGGATGGAAGTGAGTTTGCTGAGGATCCTCCACCTGTAGAGCGTGTGCCAAACAAAAGTCCCTCTTGGACAGGCACAGAGCTCTCTGCGCCGCCTGAGCCATTGGCGCCATCATATCTGAGCACAGTTGTAAAAGATTTACAAGAGCAACTTCAGCGCCTCTCCCTTCAGTTGAGGCAGGAACAGAGTGGATGCACTGTTGGGGCTTGCGCTGGACCCCCGCTTTCAACTTCTCTCTCAGCTGTGGAACGTGCGGTACAGCAAGCACAGGAGCAGGGAGACCCTGAGGCAGCTACCCTTGCTAGGCGCTTTACCTTCCCAGTAGTTGAGGTAGAGAATCAGCAGGGGCAGAGAATTAGACAGCGCCTGGCACTGTCCTTTAAGGACATAAAGAGTCTGAGGGACGCTGTTGCCACATATGGTCCATCGGCCCCCTTTACTGTTTCCATGATTGAAGCCTTAGCGCCTAACAATTTGACTCCGGCCAATTGGAAACAGCTCTGTAAGGCTACTCTGGATGGGGGCGATTTTCTAATGTGGAAATCTGAGTTCTTTGAGCTTTGCCTTGACTCAGCACGGCAAAATACCCAGGCAGGCTTTCCTGGGAGAAATCATGATATGTTGACAGGAGAGGGGAATTTTGCTAATGTACAGGATCAGATTAATTATGACCCAGGAGTTTATGCACAGACCGCTGCTGCTGCAGTGAGGGCCTGGAAGTCTTTATCACCAAAGGGCTCGCTACATTTACATCTCTCTAAAATTGTCCAAGGCCCGGACGAGCCTTACCAGGCATTTGTAGATCGCCTACTGGTAACTGCAGATAGGGTATTTGGTGATGCAGATCAAGCCATGCCTTTTGTAAAGCAACTAGCATATGAAAATGCCAACAAATGATGCCAGGAAGCAATTAGACCTTGGAAGCATGAGCCCCTTAACACGTATCTTAAACTTTGTAAGGACATCGGGGAAGGACGGATAATGGGTGCAGCCATTGCAGAGGCATTGCATGGTGGCACAACCGTGGGCTCGGGAGCTCGTCCAAAACAAGGATGTTTTAAATGTGGCTGGCTAGGGCGTATCTGCCGGAACTGCCCACTCCAAGGTTGTGCACAGGCTGCTAATATGGACAGGCAGTCCCCAGGAGTTTGCCCTCGATGCCAACGTGGGAAACATTGGGCAAATGAATGCAGGTCCAAGACAGACATCTCCAGGCAGCCATCTGTGCCGGGAAACGGGAGCAGGGGCCAGCCCCGGGCCCCGCAAGCACCAATGTACCGGGCAGCGATTCAGTTTGTTCCTCAGGGACAAAGGCCATTCATGACCTTGCCCGAGGGAGCCCAGGCAGTGGAGGATGGGACCTCCATACCACCTCCTACATAGTATTGACACCCCAAATGGGGGTACAGGCTATTCCTACAGGAATTTATGGACCACTACCCCCTGACACTGTAGGGCTTCTGCTGGGATGTAGCAGCACGGCCTTGAAAGGCATTCATATTACTCCAGGAGTGATTGATGCAAACTATACAGGAGAAATTAAAGTTTTAGCCAGTGTTCATGCTGGAGTTGCAGTTTTGCCCCAGGGGGCACAAATAGCACAGTTAGTGCTGCTCCCCACAGTGAAGTCAGATAATGCTTGCAGGCTTGGACAGAAGAAAGCAGGGTTTGGTTCCAGTGGTGAAGCCTCTGTTTATTGGGTCGCTGATATGGCAGGCCGCCCTACTTTGGAGTTGAGTATAGAAGGAAAGAAATTTACTGGGCTTCTAGACTCTGGTGCCGACACTACTCTTATTTCACAGAAATATTGGCCCCCAGGTTGGCCTGTTACACCCACCATGACCACTTCACAAGGATTGGGGATTACCCAAAGCCCCCTAGCTAGCTCCAGGCCTCTAGCCTGGAGGAATAAGGAAGGAAATGGTGGTCATGTTACCCCCTATGTAGTAGCAGGTCTGCCAGTTAATCTATGGGGGAGAGAGGTTTTGCAACAGATGGGGGCAGTATTAGTATCTGGTCAGGAATTAGCTATGCAGCAGATGGAGAGGTACGGCTACATTCCTGGAAAAGGTATAGGAAGAAAGCTGCAAGGAATTACTCAACCAATCTCCGTGGAACATAAGAAGGATAAGAAAGGGCTAGGGCATTTTCCCTAGGGGCCATTGTGATGGCGGCTGAGGTTACTCCACAGAAGATTACATGGAAAAGTTCTCAACCCGTTTGGATTGACCAATGGCCCCTTTCTACAGAAAAAATAACCGCTGTTAAGGAAACAGTTCAAGAACAGCTGGCTGCTGGACATATTGTCCCTTCCACTTTGCCTTGGAATACACCTATTTTCGTGATTAAAAAGAAATCAGGGAAGTGGAGACTTTTATAGGATCTCAGAGCAGTGAATGCTACCATGGAGATAATGGGATCACAGCAGCCAGGATTACCGCTGCCTTCTGCCATTCCAAAAGACTTTAATATTGTTGTGATCGATTTAAAGAATTGTTTTTTTTTCCATTCCTCTTCATCCAGAAGATTCGCCTCGTTTTGCTTTCAGTGTGCCTTCTGTTAATTTGCAGGAACCATTTGAACGGTACCAATGGAAATTTTTACCCCAAGGAATGGCTAATAGTCCTACTATGTGTCAGATTTATGTGGCTGCTGCCTTAAAACCGGTGCGCGCCAGCTTTCCCTCTGTTATGATTGTTCATTATATGGATGATATTTTGCTGGCAGCTCTATATACTCAGGTGTTGCAATCCTGTTTGTGTAAGTTACAGCAAGAGTTAGAAAAAGCAGGATTAGCTATAGCCCCAGACAAAATACAACTTGTTTCACCATTTAATTATTTGGGATTTCAACTTTTTCAGAATTGTGTTAAACCCCAAAAAATTTCCATTGCCACAGAAAAGTTGCGAACTCTTAATGATTTTCAGAAATTGTTAGGGGATATAAATTGGATGAGACCCAGTTTGAAACTTACTAATGCAGATTTGAAACCTTTGTTTGATATCTTAAAAGGTGACTCCTCTCCAACATCCCCTAGGGTGCTGACTATGGAGGGACGTCAGGCCCTATGCAAGGTTGAGATAGCTATTGAACAATCCCATTTGACCAGGATTGATTACAGTACCCCACTTTTATTTATTGTTATAGCATCCTCATATACACCTACAGAGGTATTTTATCAGCAGGGACCTATTTTGTGGGAGCATTTGCATGTCTCTCCTGCTAAGACAATTGTGCCTTACTATTTGGCCATAGCAGAGTTGATACAAAAGGCCACTAAGAGCAGCCTAAGACATTTGGAAGGTCCCAGATACCATTATCGTTTCATACACTCAGAAGCAGCTTTTGTGGTTGCAGAATATGGAAGAGACCTGGTCAATACTTTTGAGTACTTTAAATGTTAATTTTGACAACCACTATCCCAAGGACCCTATTGTACAGTTTTTTTATTTTGCATCCTGTTGTTTTTCCACTTGTAACCTCTCTTCAACCATTGCCAGAAGCTCTAACTGTTTTCACTGATGGGTCGTCAAATGGTCAGGCAGCTTTTGTAGTAGATGGCCAGGTTACCACCATCCCCACGTCTTTTGTCTCTGCACAGGTTGTAGAATTGGTGGCCGTTCTTGCTGTCTTTCAAACATTTCCCATGCAGCCCTTTAATCTGTATTCTGATAGTGGATATGTTGCCCATTCCCTTCCTGTGCTGGAGACTGCGGGCCAAATTTCTTCCCACTGTACAGCAGCATCTCTATTTGCTAAAATTCAGGCCTGTATTTGGGCCCGCAAAGATAAATTCTTTGTGACTCATATTCGAGCCCATACAGGTTTACCTGGGCCCTTGACATCAGGAAATGAGGCTACAGATTCAGCTACCAAATTGGTGGCCTCAGCTCTTGAAGAAGCTCAAAAGGCACAAGCTAGATTTCACTTGAATTCTAACATGCTTCGTTTGCGCTTTAGTCTGACTAAGGAACAAGCCAGAACCATCGTGAAGCAATGCTCAGTGTGCCCTCAATTTTTACCTGTTCCTCATTATGGTGTAAATCCCCGAGGACTGTTGCCCAATCATGTCTGGCAAATGGATGTGACACACATCCCAGAGTTTGGGACACTAAAGTATGTGCATGTCACTATCGATACTTGTTCTGGATTTATTTTAGCTACTCCTCAAACAGGAGAACAAGTCAGACATACTCTAGCCCATTGCTATGCGTGTTTTTCCATCTTGGGAACTCCTAAAGTTATCAAAACTGATAATGGTCCTTGCTATACTAGCAGCAAGTTTCGTGATTTTGCTGCCTCCCACCATATACAACTAATTACAGGTATTCCTTATAATCCTCAAGGACAAGGTATTGTGGAACGTGCCAACTGTACTATTAAGGATTACCTTATTAAAACCAAAAAGGGGGAATATGTTGTGGGCTGAGGAGCTGATTTACATTCCTTAAGCTGAGCACTCAGGAATCGGGCCTACAGCAGTAGCACCTGGCCTTTGCAGACTCATTGGCGTCCTATTGTCCTGTAAATGGGCTTGGGGGAATGAGGATATAATATGGTAATAAAGAGGCTTGTAGCAGACTAATCCCAGCACTTCTACCACCATCATGGTCTCCGTGTGTCGGTGCTTTTCACTCGGACATTCGCTGTGCCTACTATGCCGGCTCAGCTAGCCGCGACAACCTAACATGATGGTGGATCAGGAGACGGGTCACATTAGGTAGGGGCATGACATTAACTATCACACGAGAGAACCATATCTAGGGGTAGATTCTGTGGGGGATGTGTGGGCCACAACCTGTGGAAATTCTAGCCCCACTGGTTAGCTCAAGAGTTGGGGTGGTGATGGACTAAGCTAGGTGTGACCAAGGAGCCTGCCATCAATCACGGGAGAAGGAACCGACAAGAGTCTGGACTGGTCAAGGCAGCATCACCCGAATGTGCATCCTGAATTGGGTGTGGGGTGGGCTGGGCTGCAACATTCACCAGCTCATACAAGGCTAAACGGAAGGCCAGACTATGCTGGGCACTGGCCTAAAACCCACTGGCATGTATGAGAACTGGGTCTGGGATTGGATCAAGTGGAGGAACTTGGGAAACTCCCCTGGGGAGTCATAGCTCCTGCTGGTGAACACATGGTCCAGACCTGGGGGTTGGACAAGCTAGGCAAAGTAGCTGCAACAACTGGGTAATGTGTCAACTGGTAATGGAACAGAGTGGACCAGGCAGGATTGAGCAAACCTTAGCCCACAAGCAAAATTAGAAACCAGCATGGAGCACAGGTCATGCTGAGCTAGGCTTTTGCACCTAGTGGTCTGCGTGAGCCAGGGATGCTAAGCCACAGTGTCTAAGGCAGAGGTCTGGACAGGTGAGGGGCTGTGCCAAGCTGAGTCAGAGCAATCACTGACATGCACGCGATCTATGGCTGGGAACAGGCCCGGTTGGGGAGCTAAGGGGACACCCCAGCTGGGTTAAGGTTCTCACCAAGGGGCGCGTGGCCTGGAATGGGGGCTGCGTTCTGATCAGGATACAGTTGCAGTCTCCCTTGGCACAAGTGTTTACTGGGACTGGATGCACCAAGCTGGGCCAGATTCCAACACCATTTGGTGCTCTGGAGGACTAGGGTAAATGTGGGACGGACTAGGCTAGGTCTCAGTCCGTACCGAGCCATGTGTGAGCTGTATGTGGGTACGGACGGGCTTGGTTGGGATGAAACATCCAGCAGTAAGAACCAGATTGTGTTGAAGGCCAGTTAGGAAAAGCCACTGTTCCTGCTAGGACAGGAGGTGAACTGAGTAGTACTGGCTCATGGACCCACTGGTATGGGCAAAATCTGGCATTGGGAGAGGTTATGATGGAGGAGCCTGGACAACTTCTCTGGCAGGACACATTCCCTGCAGGTAAGTGCAAGAAGCATGATAGGAAACAGCCCAGAATAGGCCATGGAAAGTTTCCCAGTGGCATACATTTGGCATGGGTCAGGGGCAGACCAGGCTGAATCAGTTCACGTCATCCACCTCTCCGTATATCTGACTTTCCAATAAAAATAAATAAATAAATCTTTTTTGAAAAGATGTAAAATCGAAGAAAATCTCTCCTTTTCTTACATAGGACAGGGAGAGGAAGAGAGTACTCCATGCACTGATTTGCTTCCCAAGTGCCCACTGGTTTCTGACTAGAACGGAGACAAATTGAAGAATCAGTGCATTTGATTTACACAGGCCCTTGTCTGAGCTATGAAGACACAGGTCTCATTCCTGGAACTACATGTTTTTGCAGAATCCAAGTAATCATGATTGTTCTTCCTTTGTAAGCGACACAACAGCTATTAACCAATGCTACCCACATTTATGATATTGGCAGAAATTCTAGTGTAGAGACCACAGAAGGGAGCCCAAGAGAGAAATCTTAACTCTCATCTTCAGTGGCAGCATTGGAAGCTCCTTCACTTGCTGCTTAAAACGCTACATGATTTCACCATTCCAAAGTCATCCACTCTCATATGTCATTCTCTTTCCCAAATTTCTGACTAAACTTTGGAATCCCCTAAAATAGCTTTTTAAAAACACAAGTTCCCTTATCTCTCGCCTCGCCCCACACACAGGAAGGAAAACAAGAGAATGTCAAAACCATGGTCTCACCCACTTTCCTAAAGCCCCTGACCCTTCACACCCTAATCAAATATCAAAAGTATCAAAACTAAAATGCATGTAATACAAAACACAAGTTCCTATATCCCACTCTGATGTATTGAATCAAAATTTCTAATACAGAGATTTGCTAATCAGTGTGTTTAACAAGCATCCAGAAGATCTTTTATCATTTGGGAAGACATACATAAAAGCTGCACCCCGAAACAAATCTGTTCTACCACCAGCAAGCATGCCTTGTGTATTTTTCACACTGCACTCTCAGCCTATGTTGTCCTGCCAAACCAGCTCACCTTAGCTGGTCATGAGCTCTTCCTCTTTTGAACAGCTAGAATGATAAAATACAAAACTTTGTTTTGAGAGAGTCCAAATATACACTAGTGTGATATGTTTTCCCTATAGAGTTCAAGTCATCAAAGAATCCTAGGAATGCTAATACAGGGTATCTAATCTCTATCTCTAACACTAAGTTCTTCATCAGATTTTTTGGATGTTCCTATATTTTATTGGATAAATGCCCTCACAGCATTTATTCATCAGCAAAGATCTGGAGGATAGATGATGAGGTTGTAAACATTAAGACCATTAGCGGTGGAATGCGGAGACGTTTAAAATCCCAATAAGGGATTTTCAACATTTTAGAATGATACAAATCTACAGAACGAGTTCCTACCAAGATGAAATAGATCCTTTCCTCCAAGATCATCCCTCTTGGAATCAGGATGCCTCGAGCATCAAGCCAGTGTGCAGGAAGCCTCTGAAGAGTGAACAGAAGAAAACTGACAACATAGCGGTGAAACTGATGAGTTTCCTATCATTTCCCACAGACCTAAAGAAAGGGTGCCAGGCAAGGCTTCGACTCAACTGCCAACAGGACTGGACAGGGGAACACACTAAAACAAAAGCCTGTTCCCTCCAGCAAAATATTCAAGAAAAGGGTGGCCATGATCAGCAGAAAATCTTTTAGGCAGTAGCCAACCCCCTTACTTCAGCTAAACTTGAATGGAAAAACCGTATACATCCTGTTCTTCCTCAGCTCCTGAGGTTTCAACAGGTAAGCAGCAAGCCAGCCACCCAATCTACCCCCTAAAGCAAGGAAAACACTTTAATTTCCGCATCTAGTGATTTTGACAGGGCCTCGCAAGGAGTTAACCTTCCAGCCCCCTGCCTGACACTCTTCCTCCATTCCTGGGTCCACTGCTAAGTGTGGTAAGCAGGGAGCTGACAATTTTCTAGACCTTTTTGTCAGAAGCAAGCAGCTTTCTAATGCTTCTACAAGCAGAACATTAGCAAGCTGAGCCTCCTCCCCATCAGACAGCAACAGACAGAATAAGGTGGAGTGAAGGAAGCTAGTCTGCGCTTCGCTTTCCTGCTTACACTTCCGTCAGTGAGACCTAAGTAAGGAGTGAGGCGCAGGCTACCTCCCAGGCTGAACCGAGGCAAGTCAGAACATGGCTTTCTCTCCATACGCCAACAGGGAGCTTAGCCTCCACACCTTCTCCTCATCAAATGGGCTGATGTTAGGCAGTGGGAGGCAATGGTACTTGGCACACTCACTTCCTCCCCTTGATGTCATCAAATCCAGCTGCCACCTGAGTTTTTGCTGCTACCACGCAGGGACAGAGGTGTGACTCAGTCCTCCCCTCACCCCCTACAGAGCCAGTGAGAAGCTGAACTTCCGCCCCCATTCAGAGGCAATGAATAGTGCAAATAGCATTTTTGCCCCACTTGGGGTGAGCCAGTGTCAGCAGAGCCTAAAGAGCAGTTGACTGTACATCCATCCAACTCTTGCGCTGCTGCGTCTCAGAGACAGATTGCCAACTCAGAACTTATTAAACAGGATCCAGGGTTTCCTTACATACTATGCAGGATGCTCTGAACAGCTGAAAACTCCTTAGAGGGTAGAAGAAGCAGGAAAGTCACAGCTAGTTTTGCCCACTCTGTAAATGTTCTTTACCCTGTACATCGTTGCCTTTGTTCTGGAGAAGCACTTCAGGTTGACGAAATCCCAATTGTCTGTTTTGCTTTTTTTGCTTGGCCTGGAGGGTCTGAGTCAAATACTCCTTGTCCAGTTCAGGGTACTGAAGCATCTCCTTGTGTATTCGTAGAGAAGCTTCATAGTTGCAGATATCACATTTAAGTCTTTATTTTGAGTGGATTGTGGTACACAGTAACTGACAAGGGTCTCATCGCATTCTTTTATGAATATCTTTGGCTAGTCAGTCACTTATGTTTCCTTTTGAATTTTAGGATTGTTTTTCCTAATTCTGGTTTTCTTCTTATAGGCTAAATGTGGAATATTTGTATCTGACCAATAATTGAATTAGAAAAGCTATAAAGACTCACAAAACAGTTTTCTTGTATGTACTCCTTGCCCTTTTTCATGTATTTGCTGTCAGTGTTGCAGTATGTAGTCACACACGTTAGCTTAAACATTGGGCACTGAGGCGTAGGAATCCTTCCCTACAACAGACAGTAAGGCTGACGCCTGCCGTTCCCCAAGAGGAAGCTGTTCATTTCCACGTACTTAGGAGGCTTTCACTGTTATTGATGCTTTATCACATTGTGATTTCATTGTTTCTATTTCTTCCAAGTTGTTGATGTTTCTTTTTGGACCTACCATTTGGTCAATCCTGAACATCCCGTATGTTGTTGGGAAGACTGTACATCACAGTTGTTGGACAGGATGTTCTAGAGATGTCTGTTAAGTTCAGTTGTTCTAGAGATGTGTGCTAGGTTCAATTGATCTAAGTGCAATTTAACTTTGCTGTTTGTTGATTTTCTGTCTGGATGAGCTGTTCATTTCTGAAAGTGGTATTTTAAACTCATGAATATTTTATTTTGGTGTTCCAATATTGGGTGCATTTATGATTGCTACTCCCACTCACTGAAGGGATGCTTTATTAACATATAATAACCTTCCGACAAACCAATTATTGATAAGTTCAAACTATGATATTTTAATGTGATTGATGATTTTCTGTAGCAGTTAGCCTTGACTACTTTTTACTTTCAGTGATTTGATTAGAGACTTTTGCTCAATTTTTACAAATACTGCTTTCGATGGTAACAAGCTATTTGGAAAAGATAGCAGTTTAACATGGATTATTAAGGTAGAAAAAACAAGAGTTCACACTGACACTCCATTTCTCGTGACAGTTTGAATTTGTACTGTCCCATTCTACCTCTTTATTGCCTATCTCATCATTTTTATAGCTGTTAGTTTTGTTTTGTTTTTTTTGTTTCGTCTTCATAACAAGAATGATTTGCATGTCATGTATGATATTAGAGCCTCCTGGACTTGTCCGTATAGTTACTCTTACCCGTGACTTTTCTACTTCATGCTATTCCTACTCATTAGTCTCCCTTTCTGGTGCAAGAATTCCCTCTAACATTCTGTAGATGACTGATTTGGTGGTTGTAAATGCTCTTCGCTTTACTTTGGGAAGACCTTTGTCCCTTGCATCTCAAGAACAGTTTTGATGTGCACTGTTCTCTCAGCTGGCATTTTTGTTTCCTCTTCAACACCATGACAGTCTCACCCCATGCCTTCAGGCCTGCAAGATTGTTGCAGTGAGGTCTGGAGTCCGGCAAATTGAGATTCCCTCCCCTTTATGTGTTACTTGTTCCTTTCGTCTTGGAGCTTGCAGGATTCTCTCCCTAGCCTTAGCCCTAGGTAGCTTCAGCAAGTATGTCTTGGAGTAGACTTGGCGGAATCATATCTGACTGGTGATCTCTGAATTCCTTGCAGCTGGAGAGTTGGAATTTCCTCTGGGTTTGGGAAAATTTGAAGGTGCTTTCTCCCTTTTGGCATTCTCACATCCCTCTAGAATCCGCACTGTCCCAAAGATTCCATCAGCATTCTTCATTCCACGTGGTTCTTTTCTCTCTCAACGGAATACTTTCAAACGCCCTGTTTGAAAACTCAGTCTTCAACTTGATCTACCTGCTGCTGACACTTTCTGTCACGTTAATTTGGCTTAGTGTACTTTTCAGTTGAAGATTGTCTGTTAGACTTGTTTTTAAATGCTTCCATATTTCAGTCAAGCCTCTCTGTTCGAGGGTAAGTAATTTCTTGTATTCTTTTAAGATTTGATGAGCTTCCTTAAAACATTTTGTTTGAAATTTTCATCTGAACATTTGAAATGTTCAATTCCTAGACAGTTTCTGCTGCTTTGTTCTGTTAATTAGGTGAGGTCATGATTCCCTGGAAATTCTTGTCACTTTTTGGTATATAACATCTTCTGCCATTGAAGGATCAATTACAGTAATGTGGTTTTGTTCAGGGATGTTCTTCCAAAAATCCACAGCAGTCCATTTTCTCTAAGTTTATGAGCACGTCTGACATTTAAGCACTAGATGGCGCCCTAGGTAGAGGTTTCAGATCTGCTGCTACTATTTTTTTCCTCCTTGCAATATTTCTCCAGATTAGACTTCCCAAATCTGCGGTTGTTATATTCTTCAGAACAAACTAGGGAAGTACCAAAGCAGCAGTCAGTCCCTACAAGCCTTTTCCTGGAACCGAGATAGGCCCAGATGCCTAGCCCCATGGCCACGAATACCACAATGTTAGATCACACCTAGAATACAGCCCAACGATTCTTATGCAGCCTGCAGATAGGACCAGAGCCTACAATGCTGTGGTTTGCTGTTGAGCTGGACTAACTGCCAGTGACACTTCGGCCACCCACTAGTCCTGCGGGCTGGTCTGTGACTGATCAGCTGGGGTCATGAAACTCTGTTTTGTACTATACTGGGTCCAGAGAGTGCACCTGCAAGCACTGTTCTGGGGCCAGGCTCTATTACAATCTCCTGGAGTTGGATTAGCATCTTACCACTGAATCCCAATCATGTGGCTTCTTACTGTCTGCCCCAGATTGCAGGAGTGCCAGAGGCAGCCGCTCAGCTGACTGTGTAGTCACCAGGCCCAGTGAAATCATGAGAGTCCCTCTTGGCAGTTTTCCACCTGGTACTGGGGCAAGACTAGAGTCTCCATCCTTTGCCCTTGGCCTGGAAGCCAGCACCATTAGGATCATTCCAGTGCTGGGCTTTACCAAGTTAGCACTGGATCCAGAGGCATAATCCAGTGGTTTTTACTGTATGCCCAAGGTTGGAGGCAAGTGATAAAGGCAGCCCCTTTATCCTTGCCCCTGGTCCCAAGGACCAGGCTGTGCCACCCATGCTTTTTACAGACCCTATGCCCTGTGGAGTGTCAGGGGCATAGGCCAAGCTTGCTTGAGGCTGAGTATGATATCAGAGAAAGGCGTCTAGCTAAACGAAGCACAGATCCCACCTGATACCAACGCCAGTCGGCCGTTTGCAGACACATGCCTGGTAGGAGAGGACTTAGGGCTTTATCAGGAACTCAGTCTCATGGCAGGATCTCCAGCCCTGAACTCCAAGGCAAACTTCTAAGCTCCCTCTGCTGCCCTATTCTGCATTGGCTTGAGTATGGTTCTGCTTGTTGTTGTTGTTTCCAGAGACAACCTGGCTACTGAAAGTCCAAATACTCAGTCCCAAGGCACAGGACTTGGAGTAGGGGCTATGCAGCACCGTCTGACTTTGACAAGCCTGGTGTTTACATTTAAGACTCAGGAGTGAACTTTCCCATCCTCCAAGCCAAAGGCACCTGTTTCCCGCCATCCTGATATGTTATTAGCGCATCCCAATTAGGATCTTAATCACTGTGCAAATGTCTGTCCCTGTCCGAGTGACTTTTGACAAAGGTTATAACAAATTTACAGTAGCATTTTCAACAAATCATGCTAGAGAAACTGAATTATCCATTTTTATAAGATTCCTACATTTTTTATTGGAAAGGCAGATATACAGAGACGAGGGGAGACAGACAGGAATCTTCCATCCGATGATTCACTCTCCAAACTGCAGCAATGGCCATTGCTGAACCGATCCGAAGCTAGGAGTCCAGAGCCTCTTCCAGTACTCCCGCACAGGTTCAGGGTCTCAAGGCTCTGGGCTATCCTTGACTACTTTCCCAGGCCACAATCAGGGAGCTGGATGGGAAGTGGGGCTGCCGGGATTAGAACCGGAGCCTATATGGGATCTCAGCGCACGTAAGGTGGGTCATTAGCCATTAGGCTACCATGCCAGGCCTAGTTTTTTGTTTGTTTCCTTTTTTATGATTTTAATTTTTTTTTTCATTTTGAATTTTATGGTACAATTACGTAGGGTCAGAGATTCTCCTGCCAAAATCCCACTCCCTGACTCATTTTCCCCGTATTGTTACAATAGTATAGTCCTTCTAATAAGTTATAATTCCGTCAGTCTGTTATTTAAGCGGGCCTCAACATTGCTGGTACAGACAATGTCAGACAGTCCAGCATCTCATCGTCTAGATATGCCCAACAGTTTCATTGGGAATCCATGTTTGATTTGGAAGTAGGGATGCTTATTGCACTGTATTGTCTTTTTAATCTTTATTTGTTTGTTTGTTTATTATCATTTATGATACAGTTCCATAGGCCCCTTAGATTTCTCTTATCCCCTCCCTAGGTCCCCCCTTCACTGAGTTCCCCTATATCATTGTTACACCATAGTTCTTCATACATGGTCATATGTCCATTATTGCGTGTATGGACAATGGCAGAGAGTCCAGCATCCTACTGTCAAGATATAGTAAACAGTTTCATTGGGAATCCATCTTCAGTCTGGAGGTAGAGATGCATACTGCATTGTATCCTCACATCTGGATATGTTAGTCTCTGTTTCCTCTTAAATGAAAAGCCACAATACAAAATCAACAACAACAACAACAACTGTCGGCCCAGGATAACATATCCAGCAAAGCTTCCTTTCGTCTTTGAAAATGAAATCAAATTCTTCCACAGTAAGGACAAGTTAAAAGAATTTGCCTCTTTCAAACCTGCCCTACCAATGATACGTAAAGATGTTGTCTTGACAGAGAAGAGGAATA